>NC_045969.1:12129040-13376497 GCF_010909765.2 Amblyraja radiata
CCCAATCAATTACAACTTTTAGTATGTTTTTACTCCAGGATCCCACTGTATTCCCCTTAGATGGTACCCTCTATCCCATTTGGCCTGCTAGTTTTACAATTAAGGGTAACTATTATTTTAAGCAAGCTCGCACCTGTGAGCAATGTGGTTCCATGAAAAGACATCAGACCACACTTGACAAGTCCCTGATTCCACGTCCACTGTAGGGACTGAGTTTTAAGTCCCCTCTTTATCTCTGTCTGGAGAAAAAAAACACATTAAGACCGAGGAAATGAAACACACAGACCTTTAGTTTCAGGCGACACAGTAGCACGTGGCAGAGCACTGCCTCACAGCATCAGAGACCCGGAGTCGATCCTGACCTCTGGTGCTGTCTGTTGTGGAGTTTGCACGTTCTCCCTGCGACCGCAGCGTGGGTTTCCACCGGTTGCTCCAGTTCTTCCCCCATCCCAAGACTTGCGGATTTTTGTAAGTACTTAGCCTCAGTAATTGCCCCCCCTCTGTTTGCCAGTGAATGTGATAATGAGATAACCTAACCAACGTGAACAGGACCAATTTCGATGCGGCGTGGGACTCAGTGGGCCGAAGGGCCTGTTTCCATGCCGTATCGCAAACTAAAATTCAATATATCGCGCCTCATCCAGATCTATCATGGATCAGTTTGGTTAAACGTCTTTAAAATGTTTAGGAAGGAACTGCGATGTGGTTTATATACCAAAGACAGATACAAATGTTGGGAAATACCTCATCGGGTCGGCAGCATCTCTAGAGAAAGGAATAGTGATGTTTCAGGGTCAGAACCATCTTCAGACAAATGTTTGCTTGTTATCCAGTTAAACCCTTCACCTCAATACGCATTTTTTGGCATTTACTGCATATTGTAGCCAATAAAATTGTAGCCTTCAAGAGTCTAAGGAACACCCTGGAAATAGCTTGGAAAATCCACCTCCTTAAGGGTTTGAGGCCATCATCCAGACTTTAACACTAAAACCACACCACACACAACCCCAAACAAAACAGGCACATTGAACAAAACTGGAGGGATTTGGAATGGAATGCTATTTATTGTCATTCAAACCTAGGTTTACCTCAAGGGATGCTGCCTGAGTTGCCTAAGTTTGGTATTCTAGCAGCATTTGCAGTTCTTAGTTTCTATATTTAGCGGATGGTTAACAGAATGACAGAGCAAAGACCACCTGGAGTCATGTCACAGATCCGTGTTATTACTTCCCTTGTCACATAAACGATATTACAGACTGATCTGGGGCAGTATTTGCAGCTCTTGCTCACATCGCTTCTCATCTGGGAAACATGAAACATACTGTAGGTGCAGGCGTAGGCCATTCAGCCCTTCGAGCCAACACCACCCATTCAATATATCTGGCGATCATCTAAATCAGTACCCCCGTTCCTGCTTTATCCCCCTATCCCTTGTTCCTTTAGCCCTAAACGCGAAATCGAACTCTCTCTTGAAAAGAGCAAGGTTTGCGGTTACATGCAGAAGGGAAATAGCACACAATGCTGGAATAACTCAGCGAGACAGACAGAGGAAGGAATGTGGTGACGTTTCGTGACGGAACACTTCTTCATCTGCAATTCCTTCCTAAACATTACAGTTACATACATTTCATTCACTCTGATCTCCATATCAATCCCATCACAAATTCAAAACCGAAACAGCCTTTTCCTCCCTAGACACAACGTACACTCTTGCTTGTTCTTCATGTTCTCAATATTTCTTTCTTTAGTCACCACATAATTCAAAGTAAAATTAGCAGATTTGCAGATGACACAAAGCTGAGTGGCAGTGTGAACTGTGAAGAGGATGCAATGAGAATGTAGGATTACTTGGGCAGGTTGGGGGAGTGGGCAGATGCATGGCAGATGAAGATTAATGCGGATGCATGTGAGGTTATCCACTTTGGTATCAAAACAGGAAGACAGATTATTATCTAAATGGCGTCAAGTTGGGAAAAGGGGAAATACAACGGGATCTGGGGGTCATTGTTCATCAGTCTTTGAAAGTAAGCATGCAAGTAATGCAGGCAGTGAAGGAAGCGAGTGGCATGCTGGCCTTTATACAGGAGGAATCGAGTGTAGGAGCAAAGAGGTCCTTCTGCTGTTGTACAGGGCCCTAGTGAGACCACACCTAAAGTATTGTGTGCAGTTTTGGTCACCTAATTTGAGGAAGGACATTCTTGCTATTGAGGGAGTGCAGCGTAGGTTTACAAGGTTAATTCCCGGGATGGCGGGACTGTCATATGCTGAGAGAATGGAGCAGCTGGGCTTGTACACTCTGGAGTTTAGAAGGATGAGAGGGCATCTTATTGAAACATATAAGATTGTTAAGGGTTGGACACGCTAGAGGCAGGAAACATGTTCCCGATGTTGGGGGAGTCCAGAACCAGGGGCCACAGTTTAAGAATAAGGGGTAAGCCATTTAGAACGGAGACGAGGAAACACTTTTTCTCACAGAGAGTTGTGAGTCTGTGGAATTCTCTGCCTCAGAGGGCGGTGGAGGCCGGTTCTCTGGATACTTTCAAGAGAGAGCTAGATAGGGCTCTTAAAGATAGCGGAGTCAGGGGATATGGGGAGAAGGCAGGAACGGGGTACTGATTGGGGATGATCAGCCATGATCACATTGAATGGCGGTGCTGGCTCGAAGGGCCGAATGGCCTACTCCTGCACCTATTGTCTAATTCCTCTTTTAAAGACCTTAACCATCTTTCCAACATCAGTTCCATCGGTGTGGGGGGGGGGAAATGGTGGTAGGCGCAGAGTACAAAAGGGGACCCGCGTGGGGGGGGGGGGGGGGGCATCGAAAACAAGATGGGACCCCTGGGGACTGCAATGAGTACTTTGTAACTTTGTCGGTGCCATATACGTGGCGACTCTTTGCATACCTTGTGTATAGTATGTAAAATAAAGAATTTCACTGTGGACATGTCACGTATGATAAAAGTATCTATCTATCAGTTTGATTTAGAATATTCAAGATTCTAATTATCCTGAATGTTTATTGAAGTAATTGTTGTTTAATTTTAATGGCTTAATATTTGTGAACTCTTCTTAACATTCACTAATCAATGAATATATCATATCCAATCTCGCAAATCATAATCAATTCAAACTCCTTGGTATATCTTTCCAATCACCTCTCAGCTCGAGTCATGGAGTTACAGAGCCGTACCGCATGGACGCAGGCCCTTCAGCCCAACTCGTCCGTGCCAACCAATTTGCCAAGTCGAGCTTGTCCCCACCTCTCTGCATCTGACCCATATCCCGCCAAATCTATCCTATCCTTGCACAGGAGTTTGAATTAGTTATGATTTGCGAGATTGGATACAATTATGATTTGCGAAATGGGGAAAACAAAGTAAACTAAAAGCACTAATCTAATCACTAGTCAGGTTTATATTGTCACATGTCCGGGGTACAGTGAAAAGCTTTTTGTTGTGTGCTATCTAGTCAAAGAAAAGACTGTACAGACAATCAATGTGGAATTCTATAGGGAAAGTCTTGCTTGATCAATAAAGCTAGAACGTGTGAGGCAATGCTTCGTCCCACTTAGGAAACCTGAATGGAAACCTCTGGAGACTTTGCGTCCCACCCAAGGTTTCCGTGTGGTTCCCGGAGGTTGCAGGTGGTTGCCGGAGGTTGCTGGTAGTGGAAGCAGGTAGGGAGACTGACAAAAACCTCCGGGAACCGCACGGAAACCTTGGGTGGGGCCAAAGTCTCCAGAGGTTTCCGTTCAGGTTTCCTAAGTGGGACAGGGGCATAAAAGGATACAAAGAGAAAATGGATGGCAGAGTTGAAATGAGAGGAATCTTGGTGCCCAAGTGCACATTTGTAAAATACTTTATGTAGGTACACCAAGTATTTAGAAAAATGAGTAGGATTGTTCCACCATTAAGAGTATTTCGCATTTAGAGTATAAGTGCTCAGTTCTGGGCACCACGTTTTAGGAAAGATGTTTTCAAGTTGGTAAGGGTACAGAGAAGATTTATGGGATGTTGCCAAGACTCAAGGGTCTGAGCCATAGGGAGAAGTTGAGCAGGCTGAGACTCAATTCCTTGGAGTGCATGAGGATGAGGGGTGATCTTATAGAGGTGTATAAAATCAAAAGAGGAATAGATCGGGAAGACGCACAAAGTCTCTGGCGTTCGGGGAATCGAGGAGCAGAGGACATAGGTTTGAGGTTGAAGGGGAAAATATTTAGTAGGAATCTTAGGGGTAACTTTTTCACACAAAGGTGGTGGGTGTACGGAACGAGCTGCCAGAGGAGGTAGTTGAGACAGGGATTATCGCAGCATTTAAGAAACAATTAGACAGGTACATGGATAGGACAGGTTTAGAGGGATATGGTCCAACGCAGGCAGGTGGGATGAGTGTAGGTGGGACATGTTGGTCAGTGTGGGCAGGTTGGGCCGAAGGGCCTGTTACAACGCTGAATGACTCGATTCAAATTAATGTCGCTTGTAAACAAGAACAGAACACCAGAAACCCCCTAAAAAAAGAAGAAAGTGATCAAATTCAACCTGCAAACCACTGCAACAAGGCCTGGTTTTTATATGCCAGCTCCTTACCCTTCACTGCATTCAATGTTTGCTTGAGCATTGATTTATCCATTTTCTTTGCATAGAACACTGCGTACCAGACACGAAGCTCGGTACCAGGATGAATGTCCTGAAAGAGAGAGAGAGAGAACCATCATGAAATAAGATAGCTCACAGACTTAAACTCAAATCCTTTAGCCATTTCCTTGAGCAAAGGATTCAATGAAGCGCAACTTTAAATAACTGGCAAAAAAAATGAGAGGGGAAATGAGACTCACCATCTGAAGGAACTGTGGACAGCAAAGCCCTCGGCTTGGATATGAATGTGACATACTGAGACATACAATGTCTTCCCTCCACCACCTCCAGTTTAAATTTCATTTGGAATATTTTAGAAACATAGAAACATAGAAAATAGGTGCAGGAGTAGGCCATTCGGCCCTTCGAGCCTGATCATCCACTCAGTATCCTGTACCTGCCTTCTCTCCATACCCCCTGATCCCTTTAGCCACAAGGGCCACATCTAACCCCCTCTTAAATATAGCCAATGAACTGGCCTTGGAGGACAAAGAAACCAAGAAAAGCGACAGACCAACTACTGCAAGCTAGATTCAGTCTTATCCCTCTTTTCGGGCAAAACCCCCACAGGTCCCACAGGTTCGCCACCAATTTTCTGTCACCCTTGGTTCCAGAACCTTGCCGGATTATCCATTTTGCCAGATCAACAGAGGTCACGGCCTCCAAGAGGAGTTGAACGGCACTAGAACTGTCTGAAGGTTCTTGACCTGAAACGCCCCACATTCCTTCTCTCCAGAGATGCTGTCTGTCCCACTGAGTTACTCCAGCATTTGTGTCTATCTTCGGTTCAAATCAGCATCTGCAGTTCCTTCCTACACACTTGAACAGAACGCCTAGGCCGCTGGGGGGCCGAGATGCCGGCCTGTAAAGTCAGCTCGGAAATAGACACAATAAGCAGGAGTAGCCCAGCGGGACAGGCAGCATCTGTGGTGAGAAGGAATTGGTGATGTTTCAGATCAAGACCATTCTTCAGACTGGTTAGGGATTAGGGAAACGTGAGACATAGCCGATTGATAAAGAACAATGAATGAAAGATATGCAAAAAAGCAACGATGATAAAGGAAACAGGCTATTGTTGGCTGTTTGTTGGGTGAAAACGAGAAGCCAGTGCGACTTGGGTCAGAGACGGATAGTGAGAGGAGGAACGCCGGGGCTACCTGAAGTTAGAGAAATCAATATTCACACCACTGGGCTGTAAGCAGCCCAAGCGAAATTTGAGATTTCAGCTCGGTAGTCGGCTTTGGGAACGGATCCGTCGACCCCAGTCGGGCCGGAGCTCCAGAGCTCCAGTCTCAGGGGAAAACTTCATCCCACCGATCGAAGTCCAACCTTGGAAGTCCCATTGACATAGAGATCGGCTGTCTCACCTCCGGGGAGGATTGCAAGCACACTCTCGTAATGCTATCATGGCGGGAGGGTGGGATATGGGTGGAAGGAGACAGAGGGGAGGCGAAAGAGAGGGGGGTAAAAAGGGAAATTTCGGACTCTTGGATGGGAGATGAGCATCTGCCTCACCTGGAAAGACTGCTTGCGTCCTTGGATGGAGTCGAGGGGGGAGGTGAAGCGACAAGTGTAGCATTTCCTGCGGTTGCAAGGGAAAATACCAGGGGAGGGGGTGGTTTGGGTGGGAAAGGACAAATTGACCAGGGAGTTACGGAGAGGGCGGTCTCTGCGGAAAGCTGAAAGGGGCGGAGATGGGAAGATGTGGCCAATGGTGGGATCCCGTTGGAGGTGGCAAAAATGTTGGAGGATTATCTGTTGTATGTGACGTCTGGTGGGGTGGAAGGTGAGGACAAGGGGGACTCTGTCATTGTTACAAGTGGAGGGATGGGGAGTGAGAGCGGAGCTACAGGATATAGACCCTGGTGAAAGCCTCATCTATAGTCGAAGAGGGGAATCCCCGTTCCCTAAAGAATGAGGACATCTCTGATGCCCTGGTTTGGAATACCTCATCCAGGGTGTAGATGCGGCGTAGACGGAGGAATTGGGAGTAGGGGATAGAGTCCTTACAGGAAGCAGGATGGGAAGAAGTGTAGTCCAGATAGCCATGGGAGTCAGTGGGTTTGTAGTAGATGTCGGTCAGTAGTCTGTTACCTGCGATGGAGATAGTGAGGTCTAGAAACGGTAGGGAGATGTCGGAAATGGTCCAGGTGAATTTGAGTGCCAGATGGAAGTAGTGGTGAATGGATGAAGTCAGTGAGTTCTGCATGGGTGCAGGAGGTAGCACCAATGCAGTCGTCAATGTAGCGGAGGTAGAGTTTCGGGGATAGGGCCACGGTACGCCTCGAACAAGGATTGTTCGACGTACCTACAAGAGGCAGGCTATAGCTGGGGCCCATGCGCGTGCCCATAGCTACGACTTGGATTTGGAGGAAATGGGAGGAGTCAAAGGAAAAGTTGTTGAGGGTAAGGACCAGCTCCGCTAGGCGGAGAAGAGTATTGGTATGAAGGGGATTGGTTCGTTCTGCGGTCGAGGAAGAAACGGAGGTCTTTAAGACCCTCCTGGTGGGGGATGGAGGTGTAGAGTGACTGGACATCCATGGTAAAGATGAGGGAGTGGGGACCTGGAAAACGGAAGTCTTGGAGGAGACGAAGAGCGTGTGAGGTGTTTTGGACATAGGCAGGGAGGGATTTGATCAGGGCGGGGATAGGATGGAGTCGAGGTATGTGGAAATAAGTTCGGTGGGACAAGAACAAGCAGAAACAATGGGTTTGCCGGGACAGTCAGGTTTGTGGAAATGTACATTTATACCAAGCCAATTAACCTACAAACCTGTACGTCTTTGGAGTGTGGGAGGTAACTGAAGACCTTGGTGAAAACCCACGCAGATGACAGGGAGAACGTACAAACTTCGTACAGACAAGCATCAAACCCTGGTCTCTGGCATTGTAAGGTGGCAACTCTACCGTTTCGCCACCGTGCCGCCCACCAGCACTTTGTTTTTTCCCCTCAAAATTCCAGCATCTGCAGTTTCTTTGTGTCTCCACCCACGTACCTGTAACGTGTTGAAGTAAACGTCATGGCTGTGTTGGTAGGCTGTGAGGTTTTGGTGATGATAGTCCGCGGCAGGTCTCACAAATATCATCCAGTTGCAGTCCTCTTCATTGGAGGTGTCAAAGCAAATCTCCGGCCTGTCCTTCTGGAAAACCTTGCGGACAAAAATAAATAAGCTGCGAAGTCATGACAAGTACAATTCTCAAAATAAAATTTAATCAGCAGAGATTGTCTAGTCGTTGAGATGATTCAATGGAAAGAAGCAGAGGACAAATATCCAGAAAGACACAGGGAATTGTTCAAAACATAAAATTACCTCCAATGCGATAGTCGCAAAGTCATTGGGTCAATGAGCATGGAAATGGTTCATAAGTCGTAACAGAATTGGGCCTTTTGACCCATCGAGTCTACACCATTCAATCATGGCTGATCTATCTTTCTCTCTCAACCCCATTCTCCTGCCTTCTCCCCGTAACCTTTCACACACTAACCAACCAAGAACCTGTCAAAGGTAGACAAAAGTGCTGGAGAAACTCAGCGGGTGCGGCAGCATCTATGGAGCGAAGGAAATAGGCAACGTTTCGGGCTGAAACCCTTCTTCAGACCCAGTCAACCTGTCAATCTCCGCTTTTAAAACTACCCAAAGACTTGGCCTCCACAGCCATCTGTAGCAATGTATTCCAAGATTCACTATCTTCTGGCTAAAGAAATTCCTCCTCATCTCCTTTCTAGAGATATGTCCTTTTATTCGGTGGCTATGAGATCTGGTCCTAGACTCTCCCACTATAGGAAACATCCCCTCGATCCAGGCCTTTCACTATTCGATAGGTTTCAATGAGGTTCCCCCTCATCCTTCTAAACTCCAGCAAGTACAGCCCAGAGCCGTCCAATGCTCCTCATACAGTCCCTTCAGCCCACCTAGTCTGTATTGATCATCAAGCACCTATTTGCACTAATCTTATTCTAACCCCACTTTATTCTTTCCACCATCCCCTCAACTGTCCCTAGATGTTTCCATTCACCTGCACACCATGGGCACTTTACAGTGGCCAGTGCTTTGGGACACGAGATAAAACCAGAACACCAGGTTAAACCCCACGTGGTCACAGGGGGGAAGGTGCCAACTGAGAGAGCAGCCTACTAAAGAGAAAGTTCAAGTTACATTTATTATCACATACACCAATTGGAGCAGTGAGATTTGAATTACCATACAGCCATACGAATAAAATGAACACAATACACAAGAGAAATTAACATGAACATCCCCCACAGCAGAATCAACGTTTCCCACTGTGAGGGAAGGCAATAAAGTTCAGTCATCTTCCTCTTTGTTCACCTTCTCCACCTTCTCTCGTACAGAAGGGAAAAACCCCACAACACCAAGTAAACATCGTTTCACCAAACTCCTCACTCATCCCTCACTTTATAAATGAGAAGGAAAAACATGTTCTTTTTCCACATTTGCCACTACCACATGCATGCATTCTATAACCAGGAGTTACTTTAGGGGGAAAAAATATATATATCTCTTGCTGATTTTTCTCCCCTCTATATTTTTCACTTTTCTCTTGAAGATTTGAACTCCTTGTTCTGAAGCTTATTTTTAGCATACCCGGCCCAATCCCATTCTTGCCATTCATAAAGCTAGAGCACTACATCTGCTTTCTGGTGTTGTGAAGTTTTCTTTCGTTTTGTTTCCTTTCTCCCCACTGGGCAAGAAGTGGTGGTTATTAAACCAGGTGAAGGTCCTGTTCGAGCTCAACCTCATCCACGCCAGACGCCATGTTCAAAGCCAGCTAGCCAAAGCTGCTGGCCAGTCATCGGGAATGAACCAGCTCCCCACCCAATGGCACAGCAACCCAAGTGTCGTGCTCAGTACTTATCCCTTAAATGACTCTCGTCAACAAAAAAATCACTTGGTCACAATCTCTCTCGGACACAAATGATGTCTTCGGCTTCCTAGATTGCAAAATGACCAATCTTCAAGAGCACACTGCTGAATGTATGGTAAACCACCCCAGACAGCTCAACCCCAACCGGCACCATATACAAGTCCGAAGAAAGGTCCCAACCTGAAACATCACCTATCAATGATCTCCAGAGATGCTGCCTGGACACTTTCTTCCCAGCTGTTATCAGGCAAGTGAACCATCCTACCAACAACTAAAGAGCAGTCCTGAACTGTTATCTACCTTATTGGAGATCCTCGTATTATCTTTGGTCGGATTTTACTGGCTTTATCTTGCACTAAACGTACTCCACGTTATTCACTTTATCATGTATCTGTGCACTGTGGATGGCTCGATTGTAATCATGTATTGTCTTTCCACTGACTGGTTGGCACTCAACAAAAGCTTTTCACTGTACCTTGATACACGGGACAATAAACTAAACTAAACTAGCCCACTGGGCAAGACTAGATAACTTAACACAAACCAGGAACTAAACTCTGAGAGAGCTCTGGTTTGTTCCATTACGTTTATAAGCCTCATTGAGCCAGATAGGGAACAGCAGATTGGCCATTGTTCTACCTACCTTCAGAGAAAACATATTTTCTTTATCCAGCTGGGAAACTCTTTTGGCTTCAAATGGTCCAAATTGTGTGCGCTTTACTAGGGACGTCAATGCAAAGACCCCTTCACTTCCATCTTCCAGCTGCCTGATCTCCAAACTGGGTGGTAGTGAAGACCTAAAATGATAAAAGTTAGAAACATTTTTCTTCTCCGAAAACCAGACTTCCTGCCAATGATCTGAATAGTTCACCCCCCACCCCCCCCCCCGCCTCCCCTCCACTTACATGTATCCGACTATCATTTGCCAGGCATTGTCCCACCCCCACTTCTTTTCCAGCTTTCTCTCCCCACAATTCAGAGCACCTGGGAGAAACCCACGCAGTCCCGGGGAGAAAGAACAAACTCCATACAGACAGCACCTGTAGTCTGGATCGAACTCGGGTCTCTGGCGCTGTAAGGCAACAACTCCACCGCTGTGCCACCGCACCATCCACTCTTTTATTTTTACACTGCAGCACCAGCCTAGGATTTGTAATGTAAGCTCTGGCCAGGACAAAATCTGCTGACAGGAAAGCAGATGACATGGGCCTCTCAAAGTACTCAACTCAGTGTAAATGAGCCCTATGCATTGGGGATATTGGCCAGGCAGAGGCCACAACATTTGAGTATCTTTCCATCGCTGTGAGGTGCACGCTGTAATTGTCACAACCTTCAGAAGCATAGAGGGCTAAGATCACGACTAGCGAGGCGTTTAAGAAACATTTAAACAGGTACAGGAATAGGAGAGGTTTAGAGGGATATGGGCCAAACACAGGCAGGTGGGACTAGTGTAGATGGGACATGTTGCTCGGTATGGGCATGTTGGACCAAAGGGCCTGTTTCCACGCTGTATAACTCTATTACACTGGTTTTGTGCCAGGATCGCGGCATTAACAAACAAACTCTATTTTCCTCGTTTGATCAAAGGCTCCGCTGGCCTATTGAAGCCTTTGAACCGGAGCACCCCAAGCACATACAAACTCCGTACGGACAGCACACACAGTCAGGATCGAACCCGGTTCTCTGGCGCAGTAATGCAGCAACTCTACCGCTGCGCCACTTTGCCCCCCCCCCCCCCCCCAACCCGACTACTGAATTTTAAAGTACACAAAAAAGCTGGAGAAACTCAGCCGGTGCAGCAGCATCTATGGAGCAAAGGAAAAAGGCAACGTTTCGGGCTGAAACCCTTCTTCAGACTGTTCGGGGGTGGGGAGAAGAAAGGAAAAAGGAGGAGGAGCTCGAAGGCTGGGGGATGGGAGGAGACAGCAGGAGGGCTGAGGAAGGGGAGGAGACAGCAAGGACTAACAATGAACATTTGAACATTGAATTCTCCCAATTTTGTTAGTCCTTGCTGTCTCCTCCCCTTTCTCAGCCTTCCTGCTGTCTGCGGTCTCGCTGGTCGGTGCGGCCCACCGAGACCGCACCGACCAGCGATCCCCGTACACTAGCCCATCCTATGAACTAGGGACAATTTACAATCTTTACCAAAGCCTATTAACCTACAAAACCTGTACGTCTTTGTAATGAAGGGGGAAACCGGAGCACCCGGGGAAAATCCACGTGGTCACTGGGAGAATGTATAATCTCCGTACAGACAGCACCCGTAGTCAGGATCAAACCCGGGTCTCTGGTGCAGGTAAGTCAGCAATTCTACTGTTGTGCCACTGTGCCATCCACATTTGCCATTAACCAACACACGGGAATAAATGGGGAAATGTTCACTCTCATGTTATTTGCTACTTTGCTTTTCATTTCAAAATCGCTACATTCCTCACCGGGCTCGGCTCAAAACGAAGGAGTCGCTGACGGTCACGAGCGGACCCAGCTCCGGGCATTCCGAGTCGTGGTATTCCCCACAGTCGTCGCACCCTAGGAGTAAGAGAAGCAAGAGAACAGCTGATGCTCACATCCCAAATTTCCTCTTTGATGGTTTGGGAAAGCCTCATCCAAGACCGCAGGAAATTGCAAAGACTTGTGGACGAAGCCCAGACCATCGCGCAAACCAACCTCCCTCCACTAACCCGGGGAACCTCCTACACCTCACGCTGTCTCGGCAAGGCCACCAGCATGATCAAGGACCAGTCTCACCCCAAAGACACGCACAAAAAATGCTGGAGTAACTCAGCGGGTCAGGAAGCATCTCTGGAGAAAAGGAATAGGTGATGTTTCGAGTCGGGGCACTTTCGGGATGAGACCCTTTGTCTGATGAAGGGCCTCGACCCGAAATGTCAACTAATCCTTTTCTCCAGAGATGCTGCCTGAGCCGCTGAGTTACTCCAGCATTTTGTGTCTATCTTCGGTGTAAACCAGGATCTGCAGTTCCTTCCTACTCACCAGTCTCACCCCAGTCACTCCCTTTGTCCCCTCTCCCATCGGGCAAGTGATACAGGTGAGTGAAAACGCATGCCTCCAGATTCAGAGGCAGCTTCTTCCCATCTGTATTCAGGCAACTGAACCGTCCTCTCACCAGCTACCCTAACCTGTAAACTACCTCATTGGAGACCCTTGAACTATCTGTAATCTGACTTTATTGGACTTCTTCCCATATTGGTACACTGCAGACGGCTTGATTGTAAACATGTACAATCTTTTCAATGTCTGGATAGCACACAACAAAAAGCATTTCACTGTACCTCAGCACATATGACAATAATAAACAAAAACTAACTGCAATCTGCCCGACAAATTTCCACATTACATTATTTAGCAGTCAGCTGTGGCTCAGATGATAACATTCTCCAATAACTATTGACAATTTCTAAATAAAGCATCATATAGGGATGCCTCACAGTGTGGTTTGGCAGCTGCTTTGCCCAAAGACCACATGTAATTCTAGAAAGTTGTGGATGCAGCCCATTCCATCACTCAAATGAGTCTTCCCCAATAGACCATCTACATTTCACACTGCCTTGGGAAAGCAGCCAATATAATCATGGACCACACACATCCTGGGAAATCTCTGTTCTCCCCTCCCTGTTCAGGCAGATATAAGAGCTACAAAGTAAGTGCAACCTGGAGATAGCACTTTAACTGACTAAAGGATCGATCGCTTTCCACAGTACATACAATGATCTCATGGATATTGATTTCCCTAACTTCAAGTAACCTCTGCATTCCCTCCCTCCTAGTCCACTTGCTAATTCCACCGCTTGTATTCCTTTGTTATACAAAGTAGGAGGACTGACAAAGTTATTGCCTTCCACCACTGTGAAGAATGTTGATTCCACTGTGGTGGATGTTCATGTTATATTCTATTGTGTATTGTGCTCTTTTGATTGTATGGCTGCATGGTAAGTCAAATTCCAATGTACCTTAATTGGTGCACGTGGCAATAAATGCGAACATGAACTTATCACCTCGTCCCCAGCCAACATTGGACCATAGAACATAGAACATAGAAAATAGGTGCAGGAGTAGGCCATTCGGCCCTTTGAGCCTGCACCGCCAATCAATATGATCATGGCTGATCATCCAACTCAGTATCCCGTACCTGCCTTCTCTCCATTCCCCCTGATCCCTTTAGCCACAAGGGCCACATCTAACTCCCTCTTAAATATAGCCAATGAACTGGCCTCAACTACCATTGTGGGCTCCACCTTTCCTGAGACATTGATGCAGGCTGTCCATTGTTCTGTACCTTCTCATACCTCCAGTGTCCCCCTCCCTGACTCTCAGTCTGATGAAGGATCTCAACCCGAAACGTCACCTATTCCTTTTCTCCAGAGGTGCTGCCTGACCCGCTGAGTTACTCCAGCCTATCTTCAATGATCCCATTACTTTTTTCCCCCCAGAGAGAGAGCAGGAGATTTACTCTTTGCATACCAATTATTCCTCATTCAACATCACACAAACAAGATTATCTATTCATTGTCTCCTTGTTACTTGTGGCACCTGACAATGGGCAATTTGCTACATTATAGCTGTGACTACACTTCAATAATGCACCAAATTTTCAAGCTACCACACACATCACACATTGTGAAAAGTTTCATTTTTATACTCAAAACACAAACGTTCTCATACTTACAGACAAACAATCTCTCATCGGTGCCATCTCCAGCCATCTGCCACAAGGGAAGAAAAAGAACAAAGGAATTAATCAGAGCAATTGTAAATGTTTGTGCCTATATATCTTGTGTCTATATATATATCAATAGCTGGACATTGCTGCTCCATCTGTCCTTTGTGGAAAAGTTCTTTCGGGCAACACCTTTGACCACACGACCACCAGGCTGTGGTCAGCACGGAATATGCTGCAGACACTGCAGGACAAGGACTCGATGGATCATGTGCCGTGGTTTCTCAGCAGAGTGCCCAGCTTGTCCGGTGAAATGGCTCATCGCCAGAACTCACCAACAAGCACCAAGACCTTGCTTGGCTGATGGTGAGATCCTTCCTGCACTGTCAGAACCTCACTACCAGCGCACGCTGCCCTAGGGACATGGTTCCTGAACCTCTGAATATACCTCTGAGGCTGGGGAGGCCCTGTCAATATTACTCTGCCTTGTGCCACTTCCCACTGCTAATGCTGGCACACATCGGTAGAAACCCTGTCAACATTGGCAAATTCCAGGCAATTAATCCCTTTCACATTGGTACAAGCATCACAGGAGGTTCTGGCAAATGGTGGTGTAGTCCTGAGAATCATCTATCCCCAGAGAACAGTGGTATCATCGCTGAAACCAGGTGAAACCAGGAGAGAAGGAATGGGTGAGGTTTCAGGTCGAGACCCTTCTTCCAGTTTCCTCCCACCTTCCAAAGAAGTGCAGGTTGGTAGGTTAATTGTCTTCTGTAAATTATCCCTAGTGTGTAGGATAGAACTAGTGTACAGGGCGATCGTTGGTCAGCGTGCACTCGGTGAGCCAAAGGGCTTGTTTCCCTGCTGTATCTGTAAAATAAACTAAACTACACTAAACCCTTGGCCGTTAGCAACACAAAATATGGTACTTTGGAACAGTGTTTGGGTGGCACAGTGGCACACTGGTAGAGTTGCTGCCTGACGGCGCCAAAAACCTGGGTTTGATCACGATTACAGGTTCTGTCTGTACGGAGTTTGTTCGTTCTCCCTATGACTGCGTGGGTTTTCTCCAGATGCACCGGTTTCCTCCCACACTCCAGACATACAGGTTTGTAGGTTAATTGGCTTCGCTAAAATTGTGTAGGATAGTGCTAGTGTACGGGGATCGCTGGTTGGCATGGACTCAGTGGGTCGAAGGGCCTGTTTCCGCACTGTATCTCTAAAGTCTAAAGTCCAATCTGTTCGATAGCATGCAACAAAAATGCATTTCACTGTACCTGACATATGTGATAATAATAAACTAAACTTATTCCACTCTGGAGAGGAATAGGAACCATTCATGAATGTAGTGCATTTCAGGTCAGATTGTGCATTGCGATTATTATCAAATACAGAGACCAATGTTTCCATGCTGTATCTCTAAACTACGCTTCTTCTCAAATTCCACCATCTACACCCATTTGTCTGCTCCACATCACCTCCACTCCATAACGTTGGGTGTTAATAAGAAACAGGCCACTCTTGTATACCTCCACAGTTCTCCTCCCCGACAGTCTGATGAAGTGTCTCGAACCAAAACATCACCTCTTCTTTTTATCCGCAGATGCTGCCTGACCCGCTGAGTTACTCCAGTGTGTAAGAAGGAACTGCAGATGCTGGTTTAAACCAAAGACAGACACAAAAAGCTGGAGTAACTCAGGGGGACAGGCAGCATCTCTGGAGAGAAGGAATGGGTGAGGTTTCAGGTCGAGACCCTTCTTCAAAATTACTCCAGCACTTTTATGTCTATGGCAACAGTGAAGTTGCCTGGATGGAGTCTGCCTTAATGTTTAGGAAGGAACTGCAGATGCTGGTTTACACCGAAGACAGAGCCACAAATTGCTGGAGTAACTCAGCAGGTCAGGCAGCATCTCTGGAGAGAAGGAATGGGTGATGGATGTCTCGCAGTCCCGCTGAGTTACACCAGCATTTTGTGTCTATCTGCCTTGTTGCTGCTGCTGATGTTGTTGTTTCTGATCAGGATGCAACGGGGAGAGAGGAATCCACTGAAGCCAAACAGGTTGGCCTGCTCGGAGGAGGGAAGGGTGTGTTCCTCCTGCACTGGCCACCTCCGCCATGCCGGGTTGTCTGAACGTCCCTCCCTGCCGCTGCCGATCCATGTGGCGGCCGCCTGCTCTCCGCCGGGTTTTAAAAGCGATCCGCTCCGCTCCGCCTGGCAACATTGTAACAAAGAACAGGCGGAATGGCGGCCGGAATGGAAACATTGTATCGATCGCAGTCGCCGCGTTCCACAATGTTGCCAACGCCGATCTGCAACCGCGGGCTCCGAGCCCGGAGCCTACCCCTCTCTCCCTCCCCCCCCTGCCGCTATCGGCGCTCCCCTCCCCTCGCCCGACCTCCCTCCGCCGTAACCTACCTCCCTCCCTCCGGGCCGGCACCGGGAGCGGGCCGCGCCGGGTTTTGCCCCCCTCTTTCCGCCTGGTTTTCTCGCGAATCCTGACTCCGGGTTCCAGTCCCCGCTCGGCCGGACAAAGTGCGCAAGAGCGGATAATCCGAGCAGTTTCCCCCCCACTCCCCCTCCCCGCTGTAACCAGACGCCAGCCGGGGGTTGTAGTCTTTTTCACGGGTCTCAACTATCTGGCATTGCTGGAGCTTGGACTACATCTCCCTTCGTGCCGCTCGCTGCAGCCGTCGGGCTCCAAGCGGCAGCGGCGCTTTAATCCACGCAAATCGGGCTCCCCGTCTGACATTTGTAGGTGGATTTAGACTAGAGATAGACCCGGCAAAGTGGGCGAATTCCCCGCTCCCGCTGGGGATCTGGCGCTGCCATAATCCTCCCCCTCCTTCGCTGGAGGCACCGCGCCTGATCGGAAGTGTTCTGGGGAACGCGGAGGATTGGTGGAGGATGATTTGCTTCCACTCCAGTTGTCTGTTGTGAGCTGCGTCTCAAGCAGAAGGTCTGCACCTTCAACCACTTCTGCTGGCCTTCTTTGTTCCCTTGCCGCTTGGACTCAAGGTTCTGAATGCATCTTGAACCTTTCCCTATATTTGAGTGGTCATGTTTGCTTGATTCCCACGAATTAGTTCCTTTCTCAAGAAGGCTTTGATAACATTCTTAAATCCCATTAATCTATCAGCAATATTCATTCCTTCCATCCTCCGGCTTTGCAATACTCATCTAGCCTGATTACTCATCTACCAAACTTAACCTTTTGCCTTACTTTCATCTCTGACCTTTATCCACTCATCTGCCAAATAATAGTCAATAATAATCATAACTTAAACAAAGGTCCTAAGTGAGAGGAGCAGAATTAGGCCATTCGGCCCATAAAGTACTCCACCATTCAACCATGGTTGGAGGTCTCCATCATTAAACGATGGCTGATCTATATCTCCCTCCTTACCCCATTCTCTTGCCTTCTCCCCATAATTCTTGACACCCGTACTAATCAAGAATCTATCTATCTGGCTTTAAAAAATCCATTGACGGCCTCCACAGCCTGCTGTGGCAAAGAATTCCACAGATTCACCACCCTCTAACTAAAGAAATTCCTCCTCATAGTCCCCTCACCTGAATCCATCTATCACTTGTCTGGCTTTTTCCACCCTCAAGATAGACACAAAATGCTGGAGTAACTCAGCGGGACAGGCAGCATCGCTGGATAGGAGTCATTCCTTCTATCCAGAGAAGCTGCCTGTCTAGCTGAGTTACTCCAGCATTTTGTTCCTATCTTTGATGTAAACTAGCATCTGCAGTTCCTTTCTACACATTTATCCACCCACGCCTCTTGGCCCTTACCTCCCTGCCCTGCTGCCAAACAATAATGAGTCAGAAAAAGTGTCAGATTAACAAGGGTCCCGACCCAATTGTCATGTCTGCACATCCTCCAGCAATGCTGCCTGGTCTGCTACTTCAGCACTTTATGTCCTATTTTAAAACCAGCATCAGCAGTTGCTTGTGTTTACATCAGGGAGAGAGAGAATCGTTTCCACTATTCCTCTGGTTAAAACAGACATTGGAACTCCAGGCCAAGAGTCTGGTTGCAGTTGAGCGAAATACATGGACTGTCATCAGCTGCATGTAATCAGGTACTATCGAAGGGATCCACAGGAGGCACTGCCTCACAAAGGCAGCCAGCATCATCAGGGACACACACCATCCTGGCCACCACACACTCATTTCATTCCTGTCATCAGGAAGGTAATAGGTGCTCAAAAACCAACACCCAGGTTCAGGAGGAGCTTCTTCCCCGTTGGGGTTTGTCAGATCATCTGTGAGACACTAAGAAAGCTCGCTTCGCTGGGTCCTTGAGCCCTTCAACATTAATTGCCTTGTGGCAACATTATATTAATTCCAAAAATATTCTTTATTCATAATATATTGAAAAAAAGCAATCGGGATTTATTTTGCTGTCAATTCAATAACTCCTTATACAATCCAAGAACACATCATATTTCCTCAAATAATACGTTCATAAATGAGAGGCTGTTTAGCGTCCCAGTGTAGAGTTAAGGCAGGATCCGAGAATGTGGTCCAATATTTCTGTTGGTTTTAGTTCTGTTGGTTTGATGGAGATGGCAGACTGGGTGGTCAGTCCAACAGCATCTGTCATGGTGCAGATTGCACATTGTCTTGCAACATGCAGGCGTCCTTGTGGTCTAGCTTGGGCATTGGCTCCATCAGGTCCTAAGGAATAGGAGTAGAATTAGGCAATTCCACCCATCAAGCCTACTTGAATCATCTTCAGTCATGGCTGATCTATCTCTCCCTCCTAACCCCTTTCTCCTGCCTTCTCCCCATAACCTCCGACACCTGTACTAATCAAGAATCTATCTATCTCTGCCTTAAAAATATGCACTGACTGCCTCTACAGCCTTGTGGCAAATAATTCCACAGATTCACCACCCTCTTACTAAAAATTTTTCTCATCTCCTTCCTAAAAGCACGTCCTTTAATTCTGAGGCTATGGCCTCTAGTTCTAGGCTCTCCACTAGAGAGCACCTGGATCACAGATGTTGCCACAGGATCTTTATGCTCGTCCGCATTCATGGTGTAACACAGTGTTGACTAAGACAAGATTGTGTTCTGAACATTATCAAGAGCAGCTTTTGCTATTGCCTTATTGCCAAGAGATTGCATCCTTTCCAACCGTGGTGTTGAATTCACTCAGTTTGTCTCTATCTGGGACGCAAGTTGGGATTTATACACGGTCAGACTAGAAGTCTTCCTTCACGGTCATCTCTATACTGACTTTTTTTTGCCTATCATGTCTGAAGAAGGGTCCCAACGCGAAACGTCACCCATCCTTTTTCTCCAGATGCTACCTGTCCCGCTGAGTTACTCCAGCACTTTGTGTAATCTGTGGTATAAACCAGCATCTGCACGTTGATTCTACATTTTTTTCCTTTACCTAGTCTAGACTTACCAGGATTGGGGCGTTTGTTGATCATAATGTGCTGGTTCCATGTTAGTGTACCAATGTGTCATGAAAATGTCCTACTGATGCGGAGGGAGCTGCCATGACCCTGGATAACCTTGTACTGATGGAAAAACTCATCCCATGAAGTCAGCACTGACCCTTTCTTGCCCATCGTCTTACTCAAGTAGTATTGTGTGGCTTATCAAACTCCATGTTAACATGCTGTCACATTGACAGCAATTGCTTGTAATGGCCTATCCTTTAAAAATCTAAGTTCACCGATTATCTACTAAAGACGTTTCATTTCCAGATATCAGCTTTTCACGCAACACCTTAAAACAAGCAAAAACTTCCCAAAGGCAAATTTCAGGTGCCTTATCAATAAATATCAACACCATAGTGTTATATTAGGGCTGATTAGCAAAAGCTTGTTTAAAATAGTACTTTAACAGATGGGGTGGGAGACACAGATGTGTATTGAGAGAACTTCAAACCACAATCATGATGGAATATTCAATTCCTTGATTCATAAGGGTATCAGGGGTTATGGGGAGAAGGCAAGATAATGGGGTTGAGAGGAAAAGATAGATCAACCATGATCGAATGGCAGAACTCATGAACTTATGAAGCAATCATAATGGCTCCATTTGAAATGTGTATTCCTTGCTACCCATTCTTGCCTCTCCATCATCCCCAAATTTAATTGTTCTGTTATGGATGGCTTCACCTTTCATTGTCTTCAACTTAAGTCACAGTTCTAACGTTCAGTGCCTTGCACTTCAGGTATTGAATTTCATCAGCTACAGTTCACATGCACTGTTGAGGTGCCAACCAATGGATAAGATGTCAAGCCGGTTGTTAGGTGCTCTCCCACGACACCTCTTTGCAGAGTTCTCACCAAAACTTTGAAGGAGCTGTTGTGCATAAATTGGACAGGATATTGACCGCAGCGTCGAATAGACCACAGTTCCAAAATACTCTGGGATGTCCTAAGGCATGATATAAATGTGCATCTAGTTTACATGAATCATACATTGTGTGAGAAGCAGTTGGTGCTGAAATGAATGTATATGACAGAAACACATGTGACGAGTCAGCAATTGCTATTGAACAATGGCCAAGATAGACCATTGAAGGTCTTGATGGCCAGATCTTTCCTTGGTAATCATGACAATGCAACAACCCTGTAACTTTACTGGCTTTATCTTGCACTAAACCTTATTCACATTACTCCCTTTATAATGTATGTGTACACATACCTTTCCTGGTCAGAGAACAGTAATGCAATTATCAAGAAAGCTCATCAGCGCCTCTACTTCCTGAGAAGATTACGGAGAGTCGGTTTGTCAAGGAGGACTCTCTCTAACTTCTACAGGTGCACAGTAGAGAGCATGCTGACCGGTTGCATCGGGGCTTCGTTCGGCAACTTGAACGCCCTGGAAAGGAAAAGACTACAAAAAGTAGTAAACACTGCCCAGTCCATCATCGGCTCTGACCTTCCTTCCAGGTGATTTATCGCAGTCGCTGCCTCAAAAAGGCTGGCAGTATCATCAAAGACCCACAACATCCTGGCCACACACTCATCCCCTGCTACCTTCAGGTAGAAGGTACAGGAGCCTGAATACTGCAACAACCAGGTTCAGGAATAGCTACTTCCCCACAGCCATCAGGCTATTAAACCTGGCTCGGACAAAACTTTGATTATTAATAAACAATTATCTGTTATTTGCACTTTATCATTTTATTTATTCATGTGTGTATATATGTATATTATAGTATATGGACACATTGATCTGTTTTGTAGTAAATGCCTACTATGTTCTGTGTGCTGAAGCAAAGCAAGAATTTCATTGTCCGATCAGGGACACATGACAATAAACTCACTTGAACTTGAACATGACAATAAACTAAACTCAATCCCAAGAGGATGAAACAATGGCAGACAAGCAAAAAAAAAAGTAATGATTCTCAATATTTATTGCATTAGTTATAAGAATTAAGACACTGTAGTTTTAGAAGGCAACTGGGTAACTTCAGTGTTTCTCCTTTTAAGCGAGACCAATAACATGCAGCATTTCCTTTAATCATCAATAACTTAGTGTGCAATCCATTTTCACTTCTGATCCCTAGCTCAGTTCAATAAACATCACACTTATCTTTGTTCTTCCTTTACTAGTTCTTGGTACTGAGGGAGCACCAGAGGATGATTCCAGTTACGATTCACAATAATAAAAGCTTACGCTGAATCAGTGCAATTTTGAATGGCGATACTGATTCTCAGTAGGTACGACCTGTGTCGTAACAGGGCTACACAGTCCTTACCCCCCACTCTTTGGTCATCATTTTAACACACTGGTAAACACTGGGCTTGACATGCAGAGATAGTAAGACCATGTACTGAATAGCCTCTTCCCGTCTTCATCAACACAAGGTGGGAAATCTGTACTGGACAAGAGTATGGTCTGAAAGATTAACAATGGGTAGTGTACACAGTACTTTGATACCATGTCCCTAAACTTAAAGATATCAGCACTGAAGACTAAAATCCTGAATTGTCAAACCTCACACATAACAGCAGGTCACACACACACATATTAGGTTTAGATCCCACGCTAATTACATTATAACATATTGACATTTCACAATTAAAAAATAAGTTCACTGAGTAGGGAGAATATCTGGAAGACTAATGGAAGAACAGCAAATATTTTCCCTAAAACATCTGAATAATGCACATAGTAAGGATAGGGGATATTTTGGGTGAGAGGGGGAAATAATATTGATGGCCAGTTATAAAAGACCTGCCAAAAACCTCTTACCTGCAGTTGAAGTGCATGCAATAGAAGAAAAGGCTATTTAACAGTCGTTTTTGCTTATTTGTTTCATTGAATGGGCAGTGTAGTAAGTGGAGCATACTGGGGAGATCAGCCCCAGAAAATTGCACACAGCCTCAAAAGCTAAAAAGTGAAATTCTGGCAGAGTACAAGCATTTTGTTTTCAACTACACAGCCTGCTATTGATTACATAAGTACATTTGGATTTGTGAGCAAGAACAAAGTTTGCCAGCAGTGGTGAGATAACCAAAGGGAAAAATCAATGGATGAACGATGTGGCAGGTCTATTAATACAGCTATAAAGCTAGGCAGCATGCAATTCCTACACCCTTCTGAAACTGAGAATGGGCCAAACACCAACCTCTTTTCAAAAACCTGATGGGGAACCAAAAAACACAAAACAAACGGCAGTAGAAAATTTGAAACAAGTGCATAAAAAGCCAGTTGTCAACTGGTCACCATCATTACAAAACAAATAATGGAGGATCACCAATGTTGGGACGTTCACATTATGAGCGGGCGGCACACTCATACATCCTGTGTAGGAAGGAACTGCAGATGCTGATTTAAACCAAAGATAGATACAAAAAGCTGGAGTAACTCAGCAGGACAGGCAGCATCTCTGGAGAGAAGGAATGGGTGACGTTTCGGGTCGAGACCCTTCTTCAGACTGAAGAAGGGTCTCGACCTGAAACGTCACCCATTCCTTCTCTTCAGAGATGCTGCCTGTCCTGCCGAGTTACTCCAGCTTTTTGTATCTATCTCTGGGACGTCCTGGAATAATGACCCAGCAAACAAAATCAATGGTCATAGACAGCCCTCCGAGGCAATTGACCACCTTTATGGAAATAGCACCTTCACAACCGAGGGTCCAGAGTGTCTTTTCCTGTTGCTCACTTAACAACACTGAATGGAAGAACACACCAGTGCATCAAATACAGCCATGGCAGCAGTCTTGCAGAACGGGAACACCATGTTAAAACGTTGGATTGATGGGATTTATTAATTATCCTAACGCAGTTTCAGAAGATTCCCCAAAGAAGCGGCACTTAAAAGTGACCCAATGCAGCAACAGCATGCTCAGCTGGGAAATAGGAAGCTCCGTTTTGTGTGTCATTCCCTACAATAATAATAATAATGAGTGGGTGCTGAGTCACATATATTCAGACCTCTGATCTGTCCTATTTCAGATACATTCAGGGCAGGGAATAATTTACATAATTCGGTGTCGTCGTAAATCTACTTATGCAGTTGGTGTTTTGTTTCAAATTTGCATCCCATGGATTTGTCTTCCCAAATTGAAAACTTAGGAAAAGCCACGAGCAGATTTGTAGTTAGAAATTTCACCAGTTCAGAGGCTGACAGGATTGAATTCAATCCTCCAGCTTTGTAGTGTAATGCATTAGGTTCTGAGCACGACATCATTTCTGCAAATGCAATTGTTTGAATAATATGGCTCAAATATATACAAATCAGATACTTCCCCATTTCTAGCTTGATATCTACGTGCTCAGAAATTCGACTAGTTTTTTTTCCGTCCAATTTCCATTTGCTTGTGTTTGAGAAGGGACAATCTTCTCCCTTTACTCATTTGATTATCTCTTCTCAGATCAATCTTGTCAGCCTTTCTGGAAAGCTTTTAACAAGAACTTTGCATGTTTTGTCTTAACAAAGGACTGAACCTGCCTCAAACATGGCTATTGTGAGGCTGTAAGGAATCTAAACTCATTCAACCCATGAACGTCACGGTAAAATGGGATTGGCATCATACAGATAATATTAAATAAATCTTAGTGTTCTAATCATGAATCTTGGCAGGGATAACTTCTCAAGAAGTAAAAACAAATGCAATGCAAAGAGTTATATTACTTGTTCTCTTTATAATCAGCTCAGTGAGAGCTGACCATTAGACTTAGGAACTGCTGAGGGCTGGGGGGATTGGCAGCAGACCTGTCCCATCTGTTAAGGTCCAGAGAATCTGCAGAGGTCTGGAGAGCAAGCTACCTCCTGGTCAGTTTTGATGCATCCTTGTAAAATGGGGAGGAGCAATTGGCAGGGGTAACAGGGTGACAGAAGAGCTGAAATAGAAACAGATGGAACAATCTAATTGAGGTTCTTTGGCTTTCAGCTCCATTGCAAATGTTTTAAACTCAAAGTGGCAATAATCAATTGAATGGACACTGAACACGGTGGAAAATCTTCTCAAACTGGGCACGGAACCATGCTGTAAAACTCTTCTAACCCGGCATCAATCAGGTCAGAAAGGCACAAATAATTTATACGAATAGAAAAGTTGCATCCAAAGCAATTGTTAGGGACTGGGTACTTGATAAAACAAGGAAGGTGCCCTGTTTTTCCCCCCAAAATATTTCAACATTACTCAGTTCCCATAACTGAGAAAATCCAGAATATTATGGAGGCCTAAATACCTCCTGAAAGAAAAAGTGTTGCAATGTTTCCCTCGATGAGAGTGATGTAAAATTCTAAAAAATACATTTCCTTCCAGACTGGAATAATCCGGATGGGGGAAAAAAGCGCCTCTGCAATTATAAGTCAAATAAAACCTTGAGGCTTCTGGAATCTGGACATTCTTTCGTCACAGTGCACTGCTGTGGGACGGAGAAAGAGAAATGGGAGAGACAGCAACCTCAGTTTGCGGCAGAGCCATTCACTTTCGCTTTACTTTTAGATTTTGGGAAAAGTCTTTTAAATTGTTTCTTGGCCGACTTCCTCTCCTTCTCCAGAGGCGTCGGATGCTCCAGATAAACCAGGTCGTTGTGCGACTGGCTCATCCCGGGTTCCTTCTGATGATGTCTGCGTCGGAAAAGGAATTTTGCACCGCTCCGCATAAATCCGCCTAAACGAAAAAAATAAATGCACATTTATCAGTTGAGATTTGCACAGGTAGACTATGGCAAGTAAAAACGCTTATGTGGACTCCCTTCCCCCCCCCCCCCCCCCCCCAAAAAAAGTCTTATGCATATATTGAATTACAGTTCCCCAAGTACTTCACTATGGAAATATTTTGTACCAGATGGCAGTAGACAAGAGGAGAATTGGTGTAGGGAGGAACTCACAGATGCTGGTTTAAACCGAAGACAGACAAAAAGCTGGAGTATCTCAGCGGGACAGGCAACATCTCCAGAGAGAAGGAATGGGTGACGTTTTGGGTCGAGGCCCTTCTTCAGACTGAAGAGCAGAATTGGTGCGTTTCAACCAGAATAGCACTGGAGCAGTGTCCAGTATTAGATACACGAAAAGGACTAACATATTGCCAACTTAATGCCGGTGGGAAGTGGATGTGATACAGCAAGGTAGTTTTTCGGCAGCATCTCTGGAGAACATGGATAGGTTACGTTTCGGGTCATGACCCTACTTCAGTCTATCTATCCATGCTCTCCAGAGATGCTGCTGGACCCGCTGAATTACCCCAGCACTTTATGTAGTTTATTTAATCTCCTTCAACAAGAATAAAATACCCACATTTTTTTTTTTTAAAGCTTTAAAAGCATTCACCTCTGGATTTTTTCATCGTTCCCGCTTCTGAGCCGCCAAAGGAACTATTCGATTTCCGTTCAAAATCCAGGTCTTCCTGGAAACCAGTGTTCCATTGGTTGAATGGCCCATCAGCTCGGATTGCTGATGACGAGGATGAAGTTTCTTCATCGGGACAAACCTCCGCCTCAGGTGGGCTCGGAGTTAGTGTCTTTTCAGAAGAGAGCTCAGGGTTGCCGTTGGAGGAAGGGTGGAGCTGAGGTTCCTGCCCTAAAGACGCGTCCATTGCAGCTGCATAGTTGGCCGATAGTGTCATCTCATCATCCGCAGCCAAGGGAGTCTGGAAGTTAATATTGGAAATTAGCACTTCAGACTACGAGATGCTTCCAAACTGATCACTTAATAGTTAAAAACACAAAGCAAATACAGTAAATCCTTGTTATGACGGGCTGGACATGGGGGGGGGGGGGGGGGAAATGGTGTCCGTTATTGCTGATTTGTTTAGTTTAGAGATACAGCGCGGAAACATGCCCTTCGGCCCACCGAGTTCGCGTCGACCAGCGATCCCCGTACACCAACATTGTCCTACACACACCAGGGACAATTTACAATTCCTATCAAAGCCAATTCACCTACAAACCTGTATGTCTTTGGAGTGTGAGAGGAAATCGGAATCCCAGACAAATCCTACGCTGTCACGGGAAGAACGTACAAACTACGCACAGACCCGTAGTCAGGATCGAACCCGGGACTCTGGCACTGAAATAGACAATAGGTGCAGGAGTAGGCCATTTGGGCCTTCGAGCCAGCACCGCCATTCAATATGATCATGGCTGATCATCCACAATCAGTACCCCGTTCCTGCCTTCTCTCCATATCCCTGAACTCTGCTATCCCTAAGAGCTCTCTCTAACTCACAGGGAGCAACTCTAGTGCTGCGCCACCCTTGTCTGCTATAACAGAGTAGGGGTTTTCTCCCCATTGACACCACTGCCACACCACCCACCACACAGAGGGCAGCGGCACAATTATGCCAACTGGCACCACCTTGTCCAGCGTAGATGGAGAGCAGCAAAAACCATTGCCCTAACTGCTGATTCCCACATTCATACATCGAGAGCAGAATGGGAGGTCTGTGGCATTGGGGTGGAGGTGTGGAGATCCTGTCCCACTCTAAGTGAGTTTCCCCACAATCAACTGCCCAGGGTGAAATGACATTGATCTTAGGGCAGCACGGTGGTAGAATTGCTGCCTTACTGCACCAGGGACCCAGGTTCGATCCTGACTGCGGCTGCTGCCTGTACGAGGTTTGTACGTTCTCCCTGTGACCACAGGAGTTTTCTCCAGTTTCTTCCCACACTCCAAAAACATACCGGTTTGTAGGTTAATTGGCTTTGGTAAAATTGTAAATTGTCCCCAGTGTGTAGGACAACACTGGTGTACAGGGTGATCGCTAGTCGACGCAGACTAGGTGGGCCAAAGGGCCTGTTTCTACCCTTTAGAGGGCTGTAGAGTGTAGAGTCTGCGCTGTAGAGTGTAGAGTTGAAATGTTAATTCCGTTTCTTCTTCCAAAGACACCAAGCTGCCTAACCTGCTGAGTGTATGGTTCTTTTTAACAGCTAAAATTGTATTTCTGTTACCACAAGCTAAAAATATTAAAGACTGTTTGTTACATTGTTGAATCGAAGCAATGGCTTGTCAATTTCAATGACTTGTCAATTTCAAAGATCTCCACAGTGTAACTAGCAACCTGTGTTCTTAAAGAGACAGTCCGCTATAACCACAATCAGTTATACTGAGGTCCGTAATAACGAGGGTTTACTGTACATGGTCAAAACTGATCAACGCATAAATTCCAATCTATTAGAAAGGTCCCTAAACCTATAAATTTAATTCTGCATAACCACTGAACCCGTTATGATATCTCAGCACTGAATGTTCTTCCTCTCTGATAGCTTTTGTACAAAATGGGCATTTTCCAAAGAAAATAATATCAAATGATCACACTTGTCCAGAACTCCTCTCCCACCCAAAGAGGGCAGGAGAAGCCAAGTTACTGAACTTCACAATTTATGGATATGCCAGATCTTTATTGCTACTGACTTAATTTCCAGGAAATACCAATTACCAGGGGGACTGCTACCATTTTCGTAGGGTAAAGAGAATGGAGAGGAACATTTAGCCTTTCCAACAGCTTGAAAACATAAATCATCACTTTGATTTGATTTTTTTTTTCCTTCCTCTAAACTATTCTTCAGTATGTGCTGTGATGAAAATAAGATGAAAGCAGGTCTCCATATTTTATACTTTGCAAATGATAAAAAGATAGACATAAAACGGCAGAGTAACTCAGCGGGATAGGCAGCATCTGTGGAGAGAAGGAATGGGTGACTTTTCGGGTCGAGACCCTTCTTCAGACAGAAAAGGATCATTGGATTTACGGATGATCTGTCCAAAATCCAGTTAATTCCTCACCAAGAGACGAAAAAGCTAGAAATGAATGGAAAAACGGTCCCACCAAGTTACAAAAGACAAGCTTTTAACTGAACAGAATCTTCTTACACAACATATTCTACAAACAGCTTGTACCTCAATAACACAATATACTGTGTTTTTGATTGTGTGTTTTTGCCATTTTTTAAATTATATGTATGACTGCAGGGAAACAAAATTTCGTTCAGACCGAAAGGTCTGAATGACAATAAAACAAATCTAATCTAATCTAATCTAATCTATTACTAAATGAACCCCAGGTTTTGGAAATAAAATGGAAAGCATAGTACTCCAGAGGAAGCTGCCGGACCCGCTGAGTTACTCCAACACTTTGTGTCTATCTTCAGAGAGCATAGTCCTGTTGGCATAGCAACAAAACAAGATAATCCATCGTTAAGGTACAGAACCCACCTTCGTTACACCTGAAATGACGATGGTACTTTTCTTGATGGGAGACTTCAATTTGTGCTTTGCAGACTCAGTAAGTTGCCGAATCGCTGCCTCAGCCACTGGGTCTGTGCCACTCAAGTGCAGGAGCTCTGGAACAATTTAAGGCTGAAATCAGTGCACACATCACTTCTGAACGGGCTGTGTCATTATTGTAACAAGACCAAGCTCTAGCTCAGGGGTTCCCAACCGTTATAGTCCCATTTACCCCTGGCAACTTTAATAGCACATGACAATGTTATTTCACTTATTTATGAATAACTAATGATATCAAAACCAAATACAGACAATCAATGAGGAAAAAAATGTACAAATCCAGAATCAACAATTTTACCCTCCGAGTAGGCGAAATTTACCCCAGGTTCTAGCTGGTCCTAATTAGAACAATAGAACAAGAATGTGTGGGCCTTCTTCCCACACTCCAAAGACATACCGGTTTGTAGGTTAATTGGCTTTGGTAAAATTGTAAATCGTCCCTAGTGTGCAGGATAGTCTTGGTGTACAGGGTGATCTCTGGTTGGTGCGGACTCGGTGGGCCGAAGGACCCGTTTCCGTTCTGTATCTGTAAAGCCTAAAGCATTGCCTATCCAGTAGCGTGGATTTCAGCCAACACAGGGATAGGAGACTAGGTTATGATAAAGGCCACAGTATTTTGGATGGCCTTAGGTTTGAATATGGAAGATGTGACAAGCCATCTGTGTGCATTGAAAAAGTCTAGAATTAAGTATGAAGACAATAGCTCTAGAACAGAAATCTGGACCAGCCAATTAGACTGGATTTGGATCTAGGCAAGTCAAGAATTAAGAATGAGGCCAATTTGAGATTTGGCTGAACAACAGAGGCAGGGAATCAAACAGTGATGAGTGCAGGAATATGGTCGTAAATTTTTCAAGTCCTGGATACCAGTCATCTTAGTTTATTTACAAGAGCTTCATTAAATTATGGAAGCTTTGAAATTCTGCCTGGTCTTAAGCAATGTTTACGTACACCAAACATGAAAAATAAAGAAAGAGGTTGACTAAATTTGCTCGGTATTTTCCCACCCGGATAATCCAGAGCTTTTTCTTTCAAATCCAATTCAACTTATGCCCTGGGCATAACCAAGATGAAAACTGGTCAGAAATTTAATCTAACTCAACCCGAAACGTCTTCCTTTCCTTTTCTTCAGAGATGCTGCCTGTCCCTCTGAGTTACTCCAGCATTTTGTGTCCATCTTCGGTCTAAACATGCATCTGCAGTTCCTTCCGACACAGATCATTAATACAATTCCCCTCTTTAACAAAGGCAGGAAGAAATTTATTTACTCAGTGTTTTCCACAAGCTCAGCATGTCACAAAGTGCTTTGCTGCTCATTAAGTGCATTTGAAATGTTGCCAAGATGAGAAAGCTGTGGGTAGTTTACATTCAATGACAGTATGGAATAATAGTGCTCAGTAAGAGGAGTAAACTTTGCACAGACACTAGGGTGACCTCCACTGTTCTTCAAAGTATTGGCGAGTGGCCCATTTTAGACTGCAGGAGAATGTGCTGAGGGACTCGCTGAGGTTAAGTACAGCCATCGCCATGGCTCAGTTGGGGGAGGGCCACAGTCTAGGGTCCTCCCACTGCAGGACATTGAGTCCTGTGGGGACACCCCTGACACAAGGGAAGGGATATCACCCCAGGAGGCCACATGGGTGACAAGGAGGCTTGGTTTAAGGATGGACGTAAAAAAGCTGGAGTAGCTCAACGGGGTCAGACAGCACTCTGGAGAAAAGGAATGGGTGACATTTTGGTTCGAGACCCTTCTTTAGACTGAAGGATAAGAAGTCCTTCAGACTTTAAGGATAGTTGCAAACACAACCAAACATAACAACAATGAATGTATAGACGCAGAGAATGTTGGAAGTGTTTTTGCACTGTTCTTGTTTTGTATATAATTTTTAATCCGAATATAGTTTATTCTTGGAAATGGGGGAAAAAAAAACATGCCGTAGTGTGTCACGAAGCAGTTCTCCAGATTGGGGTTCCAGTAGATAAACAGTAGACAGGCAATTCCATGCCCAAACTTTGCTCCCAACATGATGAAACAGACTCCAAACTCAAGACATCCAGTCAATCAGTCCAGGATCAGAGGGCACAGCCTCAAAATAAGAGAACGTATCTTTAGGATGGAGATGAGGAGATGAGGAGCAATTTCTTTAGCCAGAGGGTGGTGAATCTGTGGAATTAATTACCACAGATGGCTGCGGAGACCAAGTCATTCGGTAGTTCTAAAGCGGAGAGATTCTTGATTAGTAAGGGCATCAAAGCTTAGGGGAAGAAGGCAGGTGAATGGAGTTGAGAGGGAAAAATAGATCTGCCATGACCGAACAGCAGATCAGATTAGATGAGTCAAATAGACTAATTCTGCTCCCATCTCTTCTGAACTTATCGTAGAACAGAAGACAGGCAGTTCTGGGAAGAACCAGTCCAGTATTTCTAACAGTACAGCATCCCCAGTTCTGCAGTTGAGTCTTAACCTACAGATTTGGTAAAGATAGACTGGTAAAGTAACACAGCAGGACAGGCAGCATCACTGGAAAGAAGGAATGGGTGAAGTTTCAGACTGACTTCATACTACAAATTTGGTGCTCAGTTCTCATGGCCCCTGTACCCATAGCACTGTCCTCGATGCAGAATGTACTGCAATCCTTCAACAGTGGAGATTATAATTCGTGCTGAAGCAATGTGTGGAAGCTTCAGCTTTTTCCACACCAACCTACATGAGAGGTAACTGAACTGAACAGGAGAAGAAAATAAAATAACGGTTGCTCCCAGTGAGATCTCCATGGTTACTGTAACACATTGGAAGCTACAGGACAGTCATGTGACAAGAATAACAAGCTTTATAGTTCCTGCCAGAATAGAAGTACAGTCACAAGCATCACAAGAGAAGTAAATGAGAGAGCAGATATAATGAAAACAACACGAGCAAATGAAACAAAGACAAAATGTCTTTCACTACAGGGTGCTGAAGACAATTACAATCAAATTATTTTCTCCTCAGAAAACAGTGGACATTTGAATGTTCATCGCTTGAAGGGTCGTACGTAGGTACACATTTTCCCATAACTATGGTTTTAATTTAATCCCCATATTTCCACCTCTGCTGTTCTATACTTCACACAAGAAATGCAGAACGAATTTAGGAGTTCTCTTATCGATATTCTATCACCAGACATGCTTTTGACATGCCCTGCCCACCTAATACGCAATTCTTTCAACAATGGGCGTAAATATGGAGGTTTGTTTGGGACAGAATCTGAAACACTGAAGCTACATCATGTTGACACCCCTGCCACCTGCACGATAGGAACGTTTGATCCCAGATTGATCCAATCTGCCAACTTCATGCACATTGCAACACTAAAACCAAATGCTATGGTTTTAATTGAAAACAAGCAACCAACAACTCTGCTTAAACACCTATTTTCTGAGGAAATAAGCAGTCACTTTTTCTAAGATGCATTATGCCCATTGAATATTTGAGTTCATTTGCTAATACCAATTCTATTCTGCAAGTTACCAATGCTTTTAAATAGTGTTACGATCACCCTTTGGTATTAACTACACACCTCAATTTTGTACCATCTGTAAATTCTGATAAAAAATTATGTCGACTGGTAACACTATTCACCATTTAGAAAATGCATCGAATGTTTCATATTCATTCATATCAACTTCATGGTTTAATAAGTTGCGTTGAGTTTATTGTCTTGTGTACAGGGGTACCGTGAAGAGCTTTTGTTGCCTGCTAACCAGTCGGCAGAAAGACATGATTACAATCGAGCAATCCACAGTGTACAGATACATGTTAAAGGGAATAACGTGAATAATGTTTAGTGCAAGATAAAGCCAGTAAAGTCAGATCAAAGATAGTCCGAGGGTCTCCAATGAGGTAGATAGTAATTCAGGACTGCTCTCTAGTTGTTGCTAGGATGATTCAGTGGCAAAATAATAACCACATTCCTATCCATGTACCTGTCCAAGGGGGAGAGTGGGGGAGGGGGTGAGGGGGGGGAGAGAGAGAGGAAGGAGCGAGAGATCAAAATAAATATGCCCTGGATTATGTGAATAAAGAATGATCAACGGGTAATATCGAGATAGATATAGCTCTTAGGGCTAATGGAATAAGGGGTATGGGGAGAAAGCAGGAACGGGGTACTGATTTGGGATAATTAGCCATGATCATATTGAATGGCAGTGTTGGCTAAAAGGGCCGAATGGCCTCCTCCTGCAACTATTTTCTATGTTCTATGTATTGTCAAAGTGAAAAATGAATAAACATTTGAAGTGTTGAAACTACAAAAAAGGGACGTAGATTCGTTTTTGTTTTGCTCCAGTAAAGCATCAAAGACTCATCAAGCTGAATTACTTACTTCACGTATATGTATGAGATTATCTCATTAACCTTCTTTACAGCTCAGGGCATAAGCCTCACTGGCCTTTTGTCTGTCACCATATCCTTTAGACCAGGCCATTCTCATTGCCTTTCTCTGCATTTTTTTGAAGCCTGATCTTCCAAAAGCCAAAGTATAATATCGACAGGATTATACTCCTCGATTCCTTCCACAAAGCTCCAGGTTACAGGCCTTTTGAAACTTCACAAAGGCAACGCTTGCGATTATTTATAGCAGTCGTACACGTCACATTATCAGGCATTACAATAGCGGCTAACTCACACAATGAAAGCAATTGAAGAGAACAAGCTTGCATTTTTTGTATCGCTAAAATTTGGCGACCACATTTGGCAGATCCTCTCTGTACCAGCCATGTTTTGTACAGGATGTAGCACAATGGTAATGAAAAAAAGATAGAGGCAGACTTTCTAATTCTACTGCACCTCATAGTAGAGTCCTTGGCACTGACACCATTCATAACACACTATACATGCCCTCAGAAATAACGCCAGCTTCTCTGAATGTTAAAATATTCAAGCTATTGTAAACATAGATATTAGGTGCAGGAGTGGGCCAATCGGCCCTTCGAGCCAGCACCGCCATTCAATATGATCATGGCTGATCATCCAAAATCAGCACCCCGTTCCTGCGTTCTCCCCATATCCCTTGATTCTGTTGTAAAACTGGAGCTTCAGTGTGAACACCAGTTGACGGCTCGTACCTGTATCAGACGATGACAAGAGTTTACTAACACGAGCTCCCTGCTCAGTGTTGCCCAGTGCCAAGGATTCCTCATCCGCATCTTTCACATCTGTGGAGGACTTCATGGGGGCGTCTGTTATCAAAGGGGAAAGTACAAAGACAATTGTTATTTGGAAGCTGGCCCTGACACAGCAGAGAGTAGAGTATAGTAATAATGTTTTGTTTTATAGGGACAGTGCATATTAATGAACATTTGCATGTAAATATGCGAGATAGTAGAGTGCGGATTGACCAAAACTGCACACAATGCTCCAGGTGTGGTCTCACCAGGGCCCTGTACAACTGCAGTAGGACCTCCTTGTTCCTATATTCAAATCTTGATTGTAGAGATGTATAATCTTTTCGGATAGAACAAAACAAAAAAGCTTTTCATTGTACCTCGGTACACATGAGAATAAGAAGCCAAACAACACTAAAGAAACTAAACTAATGGGATATGGAGGAGAAAGTGTCCAGAGACTGGGTAAATGTTTCTGATCAAAGAAATGGGGATAGAGACTAAGGCAGCAGCAGAGGAACTCAATACCCTGCTTAGAATTTAGTTTCCTTTTTTCGTTAACGGTGGCTTCCTCTGTAGCTTGCAGAGCTATCTGCTTCCATTTTATGCAATTCTACACTCTCTCCTATCACAACCTTTACAAGGATACCTACCCCCCCCCCCCCCCATGCCCTCTCCTGCCATGTGAAATGGATCATCCTCTGTTCCTGAACTACTATCTATCTCATTGATGACCCTCAGACTATCTTTGCTCAGACTTTACCTTGCACTAAACGTATTACCCTAATCATGTATCTATACACAGTAAACAGCTCGATTGTAATCATGTATTGTCTTTCTGCTGACTGGTTAGCACGCAACAAAAGCTTTTCACTGTACCTTGGTGCATGTGACAATAAACTGAACTGAAACTGAATAAGAGCTGCCCTGTTTGATTTGATGCCAACACACCATCTCCTTACAGTATTCTAAGGGCGTGTTCTTTCTATGACCCTTAGTTCGTTCTTCCATCTCCAGCCCTAATGTTTATTTTTAGATTAGCTGACTGTGCAGAGTTTGCACGTTCTCCCGGTGATCTCGTGGGTTTCCGCCAGGTGCTCCAGAAACCTCCCACATCCCAAGCATGGATGCAGCATGGATACGGGCCCTTCGGCCCACCGATTCCATGCTGACCACATTAGCACCCACCCCCTACAGGCCAGGGGCAATTTACAGAGGTCAATTAACCAACAAACCTGCAGGTCTTTGGTATGTGGGAGGAAACCGGAGCACCCGGAGGAAACCCACGCGGTTACAGGGAGAACGTACAAACTCCACACAGACAGCGTCCGCAGTCAGGATTGGACCGGGGTGACTGGCGCCAATGGGTCACTTCCACTGCAAGGAAGCTGCTCTACTCTAACAAAGAACCATTGAACCCGGAGCAATGAGATAAAACCCACGCGGTCACAGGGAGAATGTGCAAACTCCACACAAATTGCACCCAAGGTCAGGATCGAACCAGAGACTCTAGCACTGCGAGGCAGCAGCTCCACCTGCTGCGCCACTGTGCTCCCTTATGTCTTTAACAATTGGGAGCTGGTCAAGCTGTATGTATTTTTAGACACAAGGACAATATAGAGAGTAATTTTAAATACTGTCAACACTTCCATTACCTGCAAGCAATCCACAAGGCTTCCCATCTGTTCGAGGCTTGGACTTAACAGCAGTTACCGTGGTAACAACCGTGCCACAAGGCATGACTGTCCGATCCTTGTCGACTTTCTTTGCTGGAAGCAGTTTGGGCGACTGTCGAGATTTAATTTCGTTGGGTTCCATATAACAGAACTGAAATGAGACCAGGATCATGGTTCATATTCTAGGACTTTTCATTATAAACCTCCACCCATCATACTAAAGGAAGTCTGAAGTACAGAGATTCATCATTGGGTATAGAATAGCCCTGTAAGCCTTTGCTCTATCTAAAACCCCTTTCGAATAGTTGCCAAATACACTCACAGAGAACAAGTCCCATCTGCTCAATTCCCTGTAAAAGTCAAAGTTGAACTGGGCTTTCTCTTTAGATCAAAAATTTTAACCTGTGCGTCTGTCCCAAACCTGTCTCAACCAGGAGTGCAAATGGACACAAACAAACTGACTCGATGTTGAAGCAGAGGGGAAACAAGGAAAATCCACCAATAAAAATTGTAGTGGGCAGATAGAACTTTGCAGCTGTAAAACGTCCTCCTAGAGTCTCACCCCATCCTCCCATTATGTCAAATGCATAAGATAGGTACGAAATGCTGGTGTAATTCAGCAGGTCAGGCAGCATCTCTGGAGATAAAGGATGGGTGACGTTTCAGATCGGGACCCTCCTTCAGAGTATTTTCTGAATTCAGAGTTTTCAGAGTCTGAAGAAGGGTCCCAACTCGAAACGTTACTCCAGAGATGCTGCCTGATCCGCTGAGTCACTCCAGCATTTTGTGCCTATCTTCAGTTTAAACCAGCAGTTCCTGTAGAGCTGATGTGCTTCATGACAGACAGAGAAACTGGCAATAATGAGAGCGTCTCTCTCTCTCATTGACCCACTGGAAAATATTACACTAGGACCCTAGGGAGTAAACTATAAACTAAATTGCTTCAGCCACAATCCAAGACAAGGACGCTGCAGAAATTTGGCAAGGCCACGAAGTCCCACTCTTGAAATTAACCACTAACCCCAAGAGAGGCAGAGCTAAGAACTGGACAAAAAAAAGCTTGTGTTGGTTATTACCTCAGCCGTGATGAATCCCAAACTATTCCCATTCTGTTTGTTGACCAGGCGAAAGCTTTGTACCCCACTTGGCTGTTTCTTGAATAGATCTATTGGCACAGTCACCTCACCAAGTACTGCAACAAGGATGGGAAAAAAAAAAAAATGGTAGAATCAAATTAAATTCCTTCAAAATACAATGAAAATCCAGTGAGAGAAAGTAAGCCAAACTTTCAGGGGCGACGGTTCATTGAGCAACAAAGAACACCTCCGCTCCTGATGCTTTGTTTATTGATCTTCTGTAAACTTCCAATTTCACCTCTTATTTTGCAAAAAAAAAAAAAAAGATACTGTTTCACCCGAATCCAGGTTAGGAGATATGGCATGCTGTGGACATGGGATAGTGAAGTTAGAAACAGGACACAAAGTGGTCACCACCATGGTACCTCAAGCTTAGGCTCGGGAACACTATTGTCAGCTAGTTTGAATGGGAGTGAGATAAGAGTGGAGGCAACTCTCGTTTTACACTTGGTTTACATGTTTTGAGAATAAACGCGCTTGTTTTTAATTACGACCGAAGTTTAATTTACATGCTCGCATTTTCGGAATAACACGCTCAAATTTATGCCTGGTGCCGTTACTTGTGGTGCCTGGTATATGTTTGATTTACGCCTTTTTCGAGTTACGCTCTGCTTTTCAAACATGTTATACCCGCGTACAACGCGAGGTGCCTGCACTTAGTCTCTCACCATTACATATCGTGGAGGAGCAAAAGGACTTGTATCCAGGAACATAAATTATTATAAGCTGCAGGGAAGATATAAGATTGGTGGAAGGATGGCCTATAACTCAATAGTGCTTCAATATAGCCTGGATAGAGTGGACGTGGAGAGGCTGTTTCCACTAGTGGGGGAGTCTGGACCAGAGGGCACAGCCTCAGAATAAGAGGACGTACCTTCAGAAAGGAGATGGAGGTCTTTCTTTAGTCAGAGTGTGGTGAATCTGTGGAATACATTGCCACAGACGACTGTGGAGGCCAAGACATTGAGCAATTTTAAGATTCTTGATTAGTACGGGTGGCAAGGATTATGGAGAGAAGGCAGGAGAATGGGGATGAGAAAGAGAGAACAGCTATGATTTGAATAACGGAATAGACACAATGGGCCAAATGGCCTACTTATGCACTATAGAAAATACCCAATGACATAATAATGACTAATCTCAGATAAATAGAAATTACAACAGATCAGCCAGTATGGGCTTGATGGGCTGAATGGCCCTCTTTAGCTCCTTACAAATGAACTACACTTTTTCTTCAAAGGTTGAGATTGCACTGTGGACAGGCAACACATTTTAAACTGTAGAACTGAGAAAGAGTACAGTAACACTGGTTTCATATACGAGAACACTTCGTTGCACACAATGACGCCGACTGTTCAATTACAGAGCGGGCTAGCACCAGCCTAATTATGTATCAATTACGCACTTTCCGAGGGTCTTCCATCCTCCAAAATCTGCATGTGAAGTTTCTTTGACTTAGCACTCAGCTCACTGTTGGAGAGAAAGAAAAAAATATATATACTTTAGAGAGTTTATTTTAAAGTTTAGAGATACAGCATGGAAGCAGGCCCATCGGCCCACACCAACCAGCGATCATTCATACACTTGTTCTCTCCTTAGCATTAGGGGCAATTTACAGAAGCCAATTACCCTCCAAACCTGCACGTCCCTGGAATATTATCTTATTTTATGTTGAACTAAGTGTGCTATCTGCAGCAATCTGGGTACTGGAATTGGTACTTCTGATTATGTTTTTACACCACGCCCTTATTGGTCTAAAAATTCCTAATTTTCTCACCAATGTCACCTCCACTTGCCAAAAACCAGAGTGTTTTCTATCATAGAATTCTTTGTCCCAACTCTTGTCTTCTTTCGAAATCAGGTCACCTTTGAATACTTTTTTTAAATGGGCAGCACGGTGGCGCAGCGATAGTGTTGCTGCCTTACAGTGCCGGAGACCCAGGTTCGATCCTGACTACGGGCGCTGTCGATACAGAGTTTGGATGTTATCCCCGTGACCTGCGTGGGTTTTCCCCAATTGTAAAAGGTCCCTAATGTGGGTAGAATAGTGTCAATGTGCGGGGATCGCTGGTAGGCGCAGACTTGGTGGGCCGAAGGGCCTGTTGCCGCGCTGTATCTCTAAACTATAAACTTTTATCATTAAACTTTGGAATGGGACAGAGTGGCATTAAAGCCTCAAAAAGCTGAACGTCCCGATTTTATCTATTCGAGGATCATTGCTGGAATTACAGTGCCCATGACTGCTTCCTCGGAGTAACAAGGGTTTGAGCCGAACACTTCAATGCTGAAATTCATCTTCCTGCTATTAAACTACACACAGACAAAAGGGAAATCAAAAAAAATCTTTCTAAAACAGGTCTGCTCTTGCAAGATAAAAGATCAGAAAGACTCCCCAGGGGCAAAGTCAGGAGGAAAGCAGTAAAAAAAAAAAAAACACATATGAAATTGGAGTAGAATCACTCTAGTGACTCTGGACCCCTTTCCATCATACCATATGATCACGGCTGACCCTTTATCTCATCCAATTTTCCGACCAGTCACCAAATCACAATTGTGTAGGAAGGAACTGCAGATGTTGGTTTATGCGGAAGATAGACACAGAGTGCTGGAGTGTGACACAGAGAGCGATGATTTTGCACATCCCAAAATCCTGGGGCGCCGCACGCGACCACGTGTCACTGCCTATGTCACCACGCACCATGCGCTGCACGACACGCACTTCATGCGTCGTGACACGTAAATGATGTTGCGTAAATTACGCGCAAATGACGCCCAAGTGGGATAGGCCCTTTACAGCGTCAGAGACCCAGGTTTGATCCTGACATAGGGTGTTGTCTGAACAGAATTTGTACGTTCTCCCCCGTGACCACGTGAGTTTCCTCCGGGTGCCCCGGTTTCCTCCTACACTCCAAAGGCGTGCAGCTTTGTAGGTTAATTTGCTTCGGTAAAAAGTGAAAATTGGCTCTAGTGTGTAGGATAGCGCTAGTGTACGGAGATTGCTGATCGGTCGGTGTGCACTCAGTGGGCCAAAGGGTTTGTTTCCACGCTGTATCTCCAAATTAAACTAAAGGTCAAATATCCTGAGAAACACAAAGATCAGAGAAAATGTGAGAGAAACATCAAGCTTTACGTAGTGTTTTTCTTCGCAAAGAGGTATCAGGGATTTAGAAGTGCTCATAAAAGTCCACTTTTGATCAATGACATCTCAGAAGCACCATAGAAATTAAAAAAACATGATAGCGGCCAGTAAGTGCCAGCTTAAAAGAAAATCAATACTCACAATACAAACTGCTGGTCCCACTGGGGAATGGAGATGCTGCTCATCACTGAGCCAGAGAACTTCTGCACTGGGTTGTCCAACTGCACAACGCAATATGGGTGGATACTTTCTGACAAGCCAAACACATACAGAACATTACATTCAGAACATGAAATCTAACCGACCAAAACTGAAACAATTTAAACATTAGTGCCCAAAGTAAAAATTACTCAAGAGAACAGAATTTTCTTTGTTATTAATAACTATTAGCTTAGTTTATTATTGTCAAGTGTAGTGGGGTGCAGCAAAAATATTTTCATTGCGTGCAATCTAGTCAGCAAAAAGACTTTACATGATTACAATCAAGTCGTCCACAGTGTACAGATACAGGATAAAGGGTATAACATTTGCTGCATTATTATTCCTGTGCATAGATTCTAGGAGCAGAATAGGCCAATACGCCCATCTACTACATTAAATCATGGCTGATCTATCTTTTCCTCTCAACTCCATTCTTCCGCCTTCTCCCCATAATGCCTGGCACCCGTACTAATCAAGATTCTGTTAATCTCAGCGTTAAATATATCCATTCACGGTCTCCACAACCATCTGTGGCAATTAATTCCACAGATACACCACCCTCTGACTGACGAAATTCCTCCACCACCTCTTTTCTAAAAGTTTTATTCTGAGGCTACCATCTCCAGACCTAGACTCTCCCACTATTGGAAACATCCTCTACACCTTCACTCCATCTACTCTTGTTGAGCAAGGCAGAGCACAACTCCACTCAGCCAGAGTATTAGATGACCCCCTTCATATTTCCAAACTTCACAAGTACAGGCCGAGTGCCGTCAAACGCTCATCATCTGTCAACCTAATCATTCCTGGGATCATTCTCGTCAACCTCCTCCTGACCCGCTCCAGCGCCAACACATCCTTCCTCAGATACGGGGCCTATAACTGCTCACAATACTCCAAGTGCAGTCTGACCAGTGCCTTATAAAGCCTCAACATTAAATCCCTGTTTTTATTTTCTAGTGCTCGCGAAATAAACGCTAGCAGTGCATATGCATTAAAAAAAAAAAAATCCTAACAGTTTAATTTTATATTTCAATTTAAATAAATATGCTACAACAGTTCAACAGCTAATTTACATGACAATAGGGCCAATGTAAAGCATGATGCAATTTTCTTTCCCCCCTCCACACGTCATCTTCTCAGGTCAGCTGCAGCTTTAGGGATGGCAGATGGCACAATGGGCTAAGTGTTCGGCTGGCAACCGGAAGGTAGCCGGTTCGAATCCCGCTTGGAGTGCATACTGTCGTTGTGTCCTTGGGCAAGACACTTCACCCACCTTTGCCTGTGTGTGAATGTGTGTGAGTGATTGGTGGTGGTCGGAGGGACCGTAGGCGCAGATTGGCAGCCACGCTTCCGTCAGTCTGCCCCAGGGCAGCTGTGGCTACAGAAGTAGCTTACCACCACCGAGAGTGACTGAGGAGTGAATGAATAATGCGATGTAAAGCGCCTTCAGTATTAGAAAGGCGCTATATAAATCCCATCCATTATTATTATTATTAATGGGTGGAACCGTAACGAGACATGGCGGACTTGGTTACCGGCAATATTGGGAGCTGCCAGTTCTTCCACTTTGATGATCTTCACCTGAAGCTTCCGTTCATGAGCTCGCGGTGGTTTTGGAGGCGAGAAGATCTGCGACGATAACTCTGCATTGGGAAATTTCTGGGAGACTGGAAAATTCTGGAGGGAGAGGGAAGAGAATTGCACAAGGTCAGGATGAATCAGCTTCTTGCTCAGGTCTATTGCAACAGCTATATCTATATCCAACCCTCTCTGGAATGCATCCAGTGAATTGGCCACCACAGTGAATTCCAGATTCACAACTCTCTGGGCGAAGAAGGTTTTCCTCATCTCAGTCATAAATGGCCCATCCCTTATTGTTAAACTGTGACCCCTGGTTCTGGCGCACCCCCCCCCCCCCCCCCCCCAACATAAGGAACATTTTTCCTGCAATGGCTTTGATCCGAAACATCACCCATTCCTTCGATCCAGAGATGCTGCTTGACCCGCTGAGTTACTCCAGCATTTTGTGTCTATCTTCAATGTAAACCAGCATCTGTTGTTCATTCCTATATATTTTGTCGTGCTGATCATATAGTTGAAGGAATATCCATCTACTTAGATGTTTGCCCGTGATTTATGTCCAGTGGTGCTTGTGCAAAATTTGCAAAAACATATTAATGATCAAGAACTTTTTACATATCTTCCATTCATTTGTTCTATATTTCTCTGTATCGCCATCTATATCTCGTTTCCCTTCCCCCCCCCCCCAACTCTCAGTCCGAAGAAGGGTCTCGACCCGAAACATCACCCATTCCTTTTTTCCAGTGTTGCTGCCTGCCCCCCTGAGTTACTCCAGCTGTTTGTGTCTATCTTCAGTTTAAACCAGCTATCTGCAGCTCTTTCCTGCACACATTTATACTCCTCAAATATCATCTGACACAGTGTTAACATGACACTTTCACACACAATTAATATCAACAAGCCTAGTCCTACGCATCATGTACCCTGGCAATTTGCAATTCCAAACCAAACTGTGAAAACAGTAACGTATTTTTAGAACTTAGGCATTGCAAGTTTAGAAATCTCACACTCACATTACAATTCATTAAAGGTGCGGCCTTCATAGTCAGTAAGACCATTGGATGGGCAGAGGTGAACATATCTTGTAACAGTCTGTGAATAGTCTCCGGGTCAGCATCTCCCTCTGCTACCTAATATAAATAAAGAGAGACAGTGAAAAAACAGGTTTGGGAGCACATTAAAAACAATCAACTCTTTGGGAAGCAAGGTGGCGCAGCGATAGATTTGCTGCCTCAAACAGTACCAGAGACCCGGGTTCGATACAGACTGCAACTGCATGTCTGTGCGGAGTTTGTACGTTCTCTCCATGACCTATGTAGGTTTTATAAGGTTATAAGTGATAGGGGCAGAATTCGGCCCATCAAGTCTACTTCACCATTCAATCATGGCTGATCTATCTCTCCTAACCCCATTCTCCTGCCTTCTCCCCGTAGACAATGCAATTTTCTTCCCCATGCTGAATTTCTACCTTGCTCTCCTCTTCTAACCCCCCCCCCCCCCCCCCCCACCCCATCTACCTAGGTTCCAGTGTCAGGGGTTATGTGGGGGGGGAGGGGAGGCAGAGAATGGGATATAGAGGGAAAGATAGAACAACCCTGATTGAATGGCAGAGTGGACTTGATGGGATGAATGGCCTCCTTCTGCTCCTACAACATATGAACTACTCCTATAATCAGACAACATCAGCTTCTTCCCTTCGCCCCCAAAAAAATAACAGCCTAACATGGGGCAGAGACATCATGTTTCACACATGCGCTTATTGTTGTCTATTTTCTTAATGAGCACTCAAAATGAAAATACAATAAGCATTTTTAATTGGTTTTTATAAAGCAGCCATTTACAAACAATTCCTCTTTCCAAACACCATTTTAATGGCCGATTTAATAAATAGCAGAAATGTTAGAGGGCATGCTAGCCACAACCAACTAGTTATAATTGAAAGATATACACAAAATGCTGGAATAACTCAGTGGGACAGGCAGCATCTCTGGAGAGAAGGAATGGGCGACGTTTCAGGTCCAGTCTGAAGAAGGGTCTCGACCCGAAACGTCACCCATTCCTTTTCTGCAGAGTTGCTGCCTGTCCGCTCAGTTACACCAGCATTCTGTGTCTATCTTTGATTTAAACCAGCATCTGCAGTTCTTTCCTACACTAGTTATAATTCAAACTGAACATCAAGAAAACAAAATGACAGAACCTGCCAGGAACTAATGACGTGTATAAGACAGGAAATCTAGCACGACACTGCAGAATTGTAAATGTTATCCAGCTGCCTCCCATAAATCACTTACAGTAACCGACACGCTAGACAATTGTTCCTGGATATTGTTCCTCATAAGCAAACTTATGATTTTGTAATGCAACTATTACATAAGGATTAGAGAAAGTTGGTCAACTTATTATCTGATTGCTGGTTTCAAAGTTTGGAAACAAACTTTTCTGTTCCTATAGTTCAAAAATCTATCTCCCTCTTGAACATACTAAAACTCTGCTTCTACAACTCTGTGGAGTCCAGGTTCAAAGGTCCACAATCCTCAGAGTAAATGTCTAACTTCTAAAATTCACTGTCTATGACATCTGACAGGAAGTTCTATCTCTTTGAGTCTATGGATGCGACTTCCTACACAGATGGATGCTTTCCAACAGCACCTACTTCACACGTTAGATACAGATGACAACAGGCTTACAAGGCAATGGCAAAAGGCAAGAGCAATGGTTGTGCCTTTTTTTAAAAGCAGATAAAATGTTGGAATAACCCAACGCATCCGGGTTATTGGAATAATCCAGTTGCTTCTCTGGAGAACATGGATAGGTGATCATGGACCAGGACCCTTCTTCAGACACAAAACCTTCTTCAGTCCTAAACTGAAGGGTTACCTTTTCATTTTCACCAGAGATGCTGCCTGACCCACTGAGTTAGTCAAAATGTGGAAACAGGCCCTTCAGCTCAACCTGCCCACGCCAACCAACATGCCCATCTACACTAGTCCCACCTGCCTGCTTACCCTTCTAAACTTATCCTATCCATGTACCTCTGCTAATGTTTTAATAGGCCATGCCTCAACTAATTCCTCTGGCAGCTCGTTCCATATATCCTCCATCCTTTGTATATCAAAGTACAAACTCTGTACAGTTTGTACGTTCTCCCTATGACCACATGGGTTTTCTCCAGGTGCTCCGGTTTCCTCCCACACTCCAAAGACATCCAGGTTTGTAGGACGATTGGCTTCTGCAAATTGTCCTTAGAGTGTAGGATAATGTTGGTATATGGGGGGGGGGGGGGAGGGCAAAAACAACGATCTGCTTTAATCCGTGTGACACCAAATCAATGCTCAGGTTTATTTCTAGGCGGCTTGGGCCTAGTTGACATCAGCAGACACTAACACCACGATGGCTTCACTGCCCGTGCTCATGATGAGCTCCGAAATATTAAGCAAAATTTCATCCGTGCAGATGGCCCTGCTGGTATAACATTGAATTGGGTCGCCTTTATAGTGCCTTTTTTGGGACAGTACATGCAGTATGACGCATCAGTACCTCAAAAGTTAAAAACTAGATTGATGTACAGCAGCAAATAGCCTTGGCACCTTCCCTTGTCCACAATCACTGCTCCATAACCAAACCATCATTCTTGCTATTGAGGGAGTGCAGCATAGATTCCCGAGGTTAATTTCCAGGATGGCGGGACTGTCATATGATGATAGAATGGAGCAGCTGGACTTGTACCCTCTGGAATTTAGAAGGATGAGAGGGAATCTGATTGAAACATGTAAGATTATTAAGGGTTTGGACACGCTAGAGGCAGGAAACATGTTCCCGATGTTGGGGGAGTCCAGAACCAGGGGCCACAGTTTAAGAATAAAGGGTAAGGCCATTTAAAACAGAGATGAGGAAAACATTTTTCACACAGAGGGTTGTGAATCTGTGGAATTCTCTGCCTCAGAAGGCAGTGAAGGCCAATTCTCTGGATGCTTTCAAGAGAGAGTTAGATAGAGCTCTTAAACATAGCTGAGTCAGGGGATGTTCCCGATGTTGGGGAAGTCCAGGACAAGGGGTCACAGTTTGAGGATAGAGGGGAAATCCTTTAGGACCGAGATGAGAAAAACATTTTTCACACAGAGAGTGGTGAATCTCTGGAACTCTCTGCCACAGAAGGTAGTTGAGGCCAGTTCATTGGCTATATTTAAGAGGGAGTTAGATGTGGCCCTTGTGGCTAAAGGGATCAGTGGGTATGGAGTGAAGGCAGGTACAGGATACTGAGTTGGATGATCAGCCATGATCATATTGAATGCAGGCTCGAAGGGCCGAATGACCTACTCCTGCACCCATTGTCTATTGCCTCCACCATCATAGCTCAGAAAATCTAGAGCTGCTGTGTCACAGCTCCCGAGACCATGGTTCGATCCTGACCTTGGGTGCTGTCTGTGACGTTTGGCCGTTCTACCTACGGGTGCTTCAGTTTTGGGTGCTTCGGTTTTGATGGTTCTTTGTTATCGTGTGTGCCCAGGTACAGTGAAATAAGGAAAAGTAAGATTATTGCCATTCATAAGTTCAGAATGCATAGAAACAGCCCAATGAGACCTTATGCAAGAGTCGCCAGGTTTTGGGGCCAAAGGCGTGAGATTTGTTGATTAATTGGCTTCTGTAAACTGCCTCTAATGTAAAGGAGCGGATAGGAAAGTGGGATAACAGAACTATTGTGAATGGATGATTGATGGCCAGCATGGACTCAGTGGGCCGAAGGGCCAGTTTCCATGCTGTATCTCTAAACTAAATAAAAAGCACTGCTCCTTTACCAAAACGTAATTTATCCGCCTACTACCATCTTAATTCGGTAAACCAAAGCTGTAAAATAACAAGACAAATAAATCTTCAGAAAAATCAAAACAATTCAGGCACTCACCTCCTTTTTAACTTTTGGTGTCACCTTCAAATTTAAGCTTCGACAATTCTGAAGATTCCATGTGACTTTTACATCATCAGAGTCTTCAATGTCAATCATCAGCTGTGGAAACAGGAGTACAATTACCAAAGGTAGGCTTCCCCCATCCTATTGCAAATTGGGATTCAGTTGTACCACAGACCGTGGTTTGGCACGTTTAGAGTTACGTGGGACTGTATTGGATACCTAACATGGCATTCCTAAAATGTGTGGTTGTGCCTCCCTGCCTCTGCTCATCTTCTGCACGCCCACTGAAGTGAACAAACCATAACTTCCTCTTTAAGTACCTTTCCTAGATTAGTAAGGGTGTCAGGGGTTATGGGGAGAAGGCTGGAGAATGGCGTTGAGAGGGATAGATTGAGTGGCGTGTTGGAGCAGACTTGAGGGGCCGAATGGCCTAATTCTGCTCCTATAGCTTCTGGACTTATGTTGCGATTTAGAACGGAGCCCTCTCGAGGCCCACTTTGTGTGTCTAATTACAACACAGGCATCTACATCAATGGCTTCTTTTTTCATCCTACTTCTGATCGCCATAGATCTCCCAGAGTTTGCTGTTATGGATCCCTCCAACATACAGCACTGACTGACATCCTCTTACTGGACAGGTAGCTGTCAACTCAGATTAAAACACTAAAATGACGAATCTGTCAATTTTTATACTAACCTCAAAAAAGGCCTTTAAATTATGAAAATTCCAATTTCCTCATCAAAAGATTATACTGTGTTAGGAGAAAGTTTTCCTTGTGAATGACAAGAGAAGGAATGGGTGACGTTTCGGGGTCGAGACCCTTCTTCAGAATCTCAAATTAATATTTTCATGCGAGTGATAAGCTCAGCCCACAATTTCCATCAGCGAGCATAATTATTTGAAAGTCACCACACAGGCGTTCCTTTCTTCGATGAATTAATGGCTTTACAGTCCACTGTGCCCGCGTACTTGTTAAAGAAATGGGGCTCTGTTCTTTTCGCAGTCGTCTGAAATGCACTTTGAAAATTAATGATACCATGTTGGGATTTGGCACGAACTCTTCTTTATTCTGTTTGAATTTTGTTTGTTTGTTACTGTAACCCTGAGAATACGTCATTTACTTTAAGATCAACCATACATTTTTGCTAAATTGCAGTGAATAATAAAGCATTTTAAAAGCCCTCAGAAACAGCAAAGGTAATGACTCGCAGTCACCATGTCAATAGAAAACAATGTGGACTTACAGTGTACTGCGACTCTCACAGAACAGATATGTTTGGTGGATATATTTGTCACAGGAATTATTCAGTTAAAGAGGCATAGAGTCATACAGCATGGAAACATGCACTTCGGCCCAACTTGCCCACACCAGCCAACATGTCCCATTTGCATGAGCCCCACCTGCCTGTGTTTGCCCCATATCGCCGTTAAACCTGCCCTAACCATGTACCTCTTCTGGCAGCTCGTTCCATACATCCACCAACTTTTGTGTAAAATAGTTACCTATCAGGTTCCTATTAAATCTTTCCCCCCCCCCTCACCTTAAACCTGTTCTCTGGTTCTCCATTCCCCTACTCTGAGTGAGACTGTTCGTCCATCCGATCTATTCCTCTCATGATTTTGTACACATGATCTTTTAAGAGAAGAAAAAGCTAACAATCAAGAACCAAGAGCATCATAAATAAAGCAGGGAGAGGGGGAAAAAAACCCAGAAAGTAGGAGTTCAGTTATTCCAAAAACAAACTGCAAAGGACAATCAAGAGTATTATCAGCAACCAACACAAGAGCCTTATTATTGTGCATTGGCATTGCATTTACAATTAAAGTCCAGCATTCTCAGAGTGGTGTAAAATGCAATATAAAAGAAGCCAAACTAAACCTGGCTGTTGTCAACGGCCTCCACAAAGCCACTAAGGGTCAAAATAACTCATCTTGGATAGACGCAAAATGCTGGAGTAACTCAGGACAGGCAGCATCTCTGGAGAGAAGGAAGGGTCTCGACCTGAAACGTCACCCATTCCTTCTCTCCAGAGATGCTGCCTGTCCCGCTGACTTACTCCAGCATTTTGTGTCCATCTTCAGTTTAAACCAGCATCTGCAGTTCCTTCCTGCACAACTAATCTTGTGTTGGGTTCAATGAAACGTGAAGAAATGTGCAATTCTAAAATCCACACAGATGACAATGTGTGCAAACCTGCAGGTTTCTGTTACTGTGCATGGTTGCGCCTCAGTTCCGACAATATGCAAGCATGCTTTGGAAATGGTGCAGAGGAGGTTTACCAGTATGATGCCTGGATTACAGGGTGCTAGCTACAAGGAGAGATTGGACAAACTTGCCTCTGGAACACTGGAGGTTGACGGGAGCCATGATAGAAGTACGAGAGACATCAATAGGGTAGACCGTCAGAACCATTTTCCCAGGATTAAAAAAATAAATATTTAAGGGCATAACTTTAAGGTGAGAGGGGCAAAATAAAAAAAAAGGGTGCACTTGGGACATTTTTAGTTTACACAGAAAGCACTGCCAAGGGTGGAGGCAGAGACAGATACAATAGTGGCATTTAAGGGACTTACAAATTGGATATACAGGGAATGGTGGGATGCGGATTATGTACAGACAGATAAAAGAGTTTGTCTTGGCATCATGTTTGGCACCAAGATGTTGAAGAGATAATGCCTGGGATATTGAGCACTGTTTTATTACCATTCTACAGGGATATGATTAGGCTAAGCGGGTGCAGAAAACATTCACATGGATGTTGCCAGGAATGGAAAGCTTGACAATAGACAATAGACGCAGGAGTAGGCCATTCGGCCCTTCAAGCCAGCACCGCCATTCAATGTGATCATGGCTGATCATCCCCAATCAGTACCCCGTTCCTGCCTTTTCCCCCATATCCCCAGACTCCACTATCTTTAAGAGCCCTATCTAGCTCTCTCTTGGAGTGACTCAGCGGGGACAGGCAGCCTCTCTGGTGAGAAGGAAAGGGTGACATTTCAGGTCGAATCCTTCTTCAGACTCAAGTCTTGGACTGTCCTCTGTGGAGCAAAGGAGGCCGAGGGATAACTTTATAGATGTTTATAAATTCATTAGGAACATGGATAAGATATCCCCCCTCCCCAGAGATGGGAGAGTCCAAAACTAGAGTGCATTGATTTTAGACGAGAGGGGAAAGATTCAAATGGGATCCAAGGGATATTTTTTCACCTCGAGGGTGGTTGGGTATATGGGCTGAGCCTCCAGAGGAAATGGTAGAGGCGGGTACAATTACAACATTTAGAAGCCATCTGGATGGGATAGGAAAGGGTTAGCAGTTGATGGGTCAAATGCAGGTAAATGAGACTAGATCAGGTTGGTAACTTGGTTAGCATGGGCAAATTGTGCAGAAGAGCCTATTTCCATGCTGTTCAACTCTCTGCTTTAAGTTTCAGAGGACAATGATCCAGTTACTACAGGTTTTGCTACTCAACGTACAAGAGAAAGTAGGTTCGATATCAATTAGATTTACAGTGTAGAATTACACTGTACGACATTGTTATTTAAGAGGGGAGGTGATAGTTCAGCATTTGGTTTAAATGTTTACACAGAGAACACTAATGGTCCAGTTTAATGGTTCAATGGTTCTTCATCATCACATGTGCCGAGGTTTTCGCTGGTCGGCTCGGACTCTGCGAGCAGAAGGGCCTGGTTCCACAGGTACAGTGAAATTATTTTTGCATACAGTGTTGATTTGTACAGTAATTATTTTAAGCAATTCTCATCCATGCAGGCCATATTCACCTAGCCTGCATTCCCTATTCCCCATGGATGCATAGAACATGTTAAAAAGTGATATTCATTTTAAATGGAACATGCATAAACATGGGAACGTAGAAGATTGAGGGACAGTGCACAGCCCACCATGAGTACTGACCTCCCCACCAATGAAGGGAGCAACAGGAGGAGCTGCCTCAGAAAAATGTCCAACCCCCATTTCACTGTTTGCTGCCATGGAATATTGATAATTGTACACAAGATTTTCCAAGCTGTACCTCGACGTGAAGTGGAGACATGTGGACATTAAAGGATTCCATTGCCACAGCAACGGGAGACTCCTGCGTCACAGTGATAGAAAACTGGGCATATTCGCCAGTCACGTGGCATCCAAGTACCTGTAACCAAATTGACAGCAGGTTCAGTGAAGCGTCTGCACCGGTTCAGCACATTACCTTCCAATTAACTTGTCACAGATTAATTTGATGAAAATGGAAGGAGTGTGCAATAGATCAAAATGATTATAATTCAAACTTTATGCTTTAATATATTATTAAATAATATTTTTCCTTTAAAAGCAAATCAAGGTAGTCTGAAGAAAGGCACCGACCCAAAACGTCACCTATTTATGTTCTCCCAAAACGTCACCTATTTATGTTCTCCCAAAACGTCACCTATTTATGTTCTCCCAGATGTTACCTGGCCCGATGAGTTAATCCAGCACGGTGTGTCTTTTTTTTTTTTTTGCAAGCCAGCATCTGTAATTCCTCGTGTCATAAGTAATAGGAGCAGAATCAGGCCATTCGGCCCATCAAGTCTACTTCGCCATTCAATCATGGCTGATCTATCTATCCCTCCTAACTCCATTGTCTTGCCCTCTCCCTATAACCTTTGAGGTACTTCACCCACAAGTGCCAACAGTCACTGGTGCAAGCACCACTCATGCCTGGTCTCAATTATCCGACACTCGGGTCGGCATTAGAACAGAGAGAACAGTACAGCACAGGAACAGGCCCTTTGGCCCACATCGTTTGTGTCGAACAGGATGCCAACTTAAACATATCTCATTAGCCTGTACATGATCCGTATCTCCAATCACTACACTTCCATGCGCTACCCAAAAGCCTCTTAAACGGCACTACCATCACTGCCTCCACCACCACGTTTGGACGGGAAGGTATAGAAGTGTGTTATCGCACACCTCCAGATTCAGGGACAGTTTCTTTCCGGCTTTTACCAGGCGACTGATCCATCCTACCAACAACTAGAGAGGGGTCCTGGCATACCCTTGGACTATCTCTGATTGGATTTTACCTTGCACTATATGTTATTCGCATTATTCCCTTTATCATGTATCTGTACACTATGGATGGCTCGATTGTAATCACGTACTGTCGTCCCGCTGACTGGTGAGCATGCAGCAAAAGCTTTTCATTGCATCTCGGTACACGTGACAATAAACAAAACTCGTATATCCAGAAAAAATATAGAAATTAACTATAGTTTCACCTTGAGGGAGGGGAAAGACCTAGAAACAGATTTAGTTAGGGACATAATTAACAATCACTTAGTCACATGTTAATTGATTAGAAAAGAAAAGCATTGATTTAAAAACAGAAACAAGTCTATAACTTTATATTGGATTTTTAATGATGAGGCATCAAAAAGGGAAATGCAACTGACATGCAAATATGGGCATCCAAAAAGCCATTGATAAGGTGCCACATATTGACTGCTGTCAAAATTAAACATAGTACATAGAATACTACAGCACAGCAGCAGGCCCTTCAGCCCTCCATATCGGTGTTGACCATGATGCCAATACATACTGGGTATACATACTGCATCCAGTGATTGATGAATACCAAGAAACATGTGATCGGTAGCTTGAAAAATCCTTTAAAATGTATGGGAAAGTTTGCGTAAAGTTGGATTTGTGCAAGCAAGGTGATCTGTATCCTGAAGAACACAGTGTATTTTGGGGGCTAAAGTGATATAGGAAGAAAACTAGAACTAGATACTATATACTAAAGGAGGAGGAGCCATCTTGGGGAACGGCTGCTAACCAGCAGCCGTCCGTTTAATTCATTTTTTTTTCCAGTTTTTAGTTAGTTTTGTTCGTCGTTTTTTCGGAGAAATGGACTTCTTATTGTGGGGGGAAGGAGGTAACCTTACTTCTAGGTCCCTACCTGGTCGGTGAGGCAGCTTTTTCTCTGGGCTGCCCGTCGACCCGTCATCGTGGCCTACCAGCGGGCTTGGAGCGCCGTTTCCTGGTGGGGACCGCCCAGCACCTCGGCTTCGGTGGTGGCACAGTGCTGGAGCGCCATCGCGGAGCGGGCGATGCCTTGCCTGGGTCGCCGCGCTGGATCGACGCGCTGGAGCTCCAGTGAGCTGGACCGCCGAGAGCAACATCTCCGGGCTGCGGAGCGGAGCGGGCGGCGCCGACATTAACATCAGGAGCCTGGGAGCTCCAACTCGGTGCGTCCTCGTCGGCTTCGGAAGCCGACAATCCCCTGCTAGGAAGCGGCCGTTCCAGGTGGCCCAGCCGCTGTGAGGATTCTCCCGACGCCGGGGCAAGACCATCCGGCTAGAACGGCCAGGAACATCGGGCCTCCGTTGAGGCAACAGCGGTGGCCTTAATAGGCCTGACTTTTGGGAGAACTGGGGTTGGGGACTGGACTTTTGTGCCTTCCCCCACAGTGCCTTCCCCACACACCTTTCTGTGTGTAAGGTACTTTGTTAGTCTGTGTCCAAGATGGCTGTCGGAAGAGAGAGTGGACGCTGGCGCGCTTTAGCTGCCGCTGCTCTCTTCAGATTGTGTTTTTTTTGATTTTTTGATTTTGTGTCTTTGGAGCGATTTCTATCTTTAATTTGTGTATTGATGATGTCCTTATTATTTATTTTTCTCCGACTATGTTTTTTTTCCTCTTCTGTTTAATCTTTGTAAGGTGACCTTGAAAGGAGCCCGAAAATAAAATTTATTATTATTATTATTATTATTATTATATTTAGGTTGTTGATGACTTGTTTTATGTTTTAAATCTCCACTAGTCAGTACTTTGATTTGTTAGTGCAAGATTGTTAACAGCTCAGTAGAAACATTTTGCAGTTAATAGCAAAATGTACATAATGCTGTGAACAAAAATGGTATCCTATTGCCAAATAATTATTTTGATGACATTGGTTGTTGAAGGTAGTGTTTGGCATATTGATGACCCAGAAATCCTTCAAATATATAATTTCCTGTCTAGTCTGGACATTGAACTGGTAGTCGTAAATGTTCCACAGAGATTCTGCAATTTTTATAGAAAATACTAGGCCATTCAGCCCTTCAAACTGGTCTGCTATTGATAAACAAAACAAAGTCCCTAATGCAATCAGGGCAGTTCATAGTTTAGTTGAAGATCGTAGCGTTCAATAGCCCGATGGTCGTTGGGAAGCTGGTCTTGAACGTTAGTTTTCAGACCCCGATACCTTCTTCCCGATGGCAGGAATGAAATGAGAGCATGACCAGGGTGGTGTGGGTCCTTGATGATGCTGGCTGCCTTTATGAGGCAGCGCCTCCTGTACTTCCCTTCAATGGTGTGGAGGACAGTACCCGTGATGGACCAGTCAGCGTTCACCACTTATTGTAATCTCCTTTGCTCCTGGGCTTTTGAGTTACCCATCCAGGGCGTGATACATGTGCCTGTCTAGATGCTCCAAACATCACAATCATGAATGCTTCACCACCACCCCGGCAACACAGGGACAGTTTCTTCCCAGCTGTTGTCAGGCAAATGAACCGCCCTCTCACCAACTAGAGAACCATCCTGAACCCCCAGTCACCTCATTGGAGACCTCTGAACTAACTTTGATCACACTTTACTGCACTTTATCTTGCACTAAACATTATACCCTTCATCCTATCTCTGTACACAGTGTACAGTTTGATTGTAATCATGTATTGGCTTTTCACTGACTGGATAGTGTGCAACAAAAAGCTTTTTACTGTATCTCGGTACACGTGATAAAACTAAACTAAGTTATACTCCGGGTATCTACCACCATGGAAAAATTATCCCCGCACATATCATTTAGACTTTCTCTCACTGGCCTTAAAGCTGTGCCCTCTAGTCTTTGACACTTCCATCATGGGATTAGACTTGGACCAACTATCCTATCCATCCCTCACTTAAATTTGATGAACTTCCATCGGGTCTCCCCTCAGCCTACCACACTCTGGAGTTTAGTTTAGGTTAGTGATACCGCATTGAAACAGGACCTTTGGCCCACCAACTCAGTGCCGACCAGCCATCACCACAATTTTTACCAAAGCCAATTAACCTACAAGCCTGCACGTCTATGGAGGGTGGGAAGAAACCGGAGCTCCCGCAGAAAACCCACATGGTCACGGGGAGAACGTACAAGCTCTGCACAGTCAGCACCCGTAGACGGGATCGAAATCAGGTCTCTGGTGCTGTAAGACAGCAATTCTACTGCCAACACTCAAGAGATGTTGAAGAATTCTGTAGGTAATCTGAATAACTGCAAGAAACCTACGAATGAATCAATAAATGCAGGATAGCTGGATTTACAGTCTTCAGTTTAAGACAGTTCACCTATCTCTGTCATAGTCAGCAAGTTACATGACCCTGATTTACAAAGCTGTATCAAATGATTATCACGGAACAGAGAGAGAGATTCTATTGACATTAGCAAAAGCAAGTGAAATAAATCCCAGGCCCAACTGTGCCAACAAGGATCGTTATCCATTATCCTATTGGCAGCTGCGATGTGGTCAATTGCTGTTCACACCGATCATTGATGCAAATACCTTCGCAATTGAGGACTGGCACCAAGCGAGTACTGAAAATATGGCTCAACAGGTTATTGTAGAATCGGCAAGCCATGGCCATACAATACAGCCTGGCTCACCCACCGCGGAACTGGGATAGGGAGGCACCGTGCCTGAGCACGCTCACCCCCGATGACCGGGAACCGGAGAGGAAGTGGATGAAGTCTGCAACGGCTGGGGACGCTGGACCAAAGGGCCTGTAAGAAGAACCGGAGGGTCTTGCCTATCATGCCCTCAAGGTCAACTGCGGGCTGAAAGCAGCCGACAGAGAGGGACTACAGTTCGCTGGACGATCCGATCGTGGCAAAGGTTGCTACAGGGGCACCATAGAAAGCATTTTATCAGGACGCATTACACCTTGGTTTGGAAACAGCTCCATCCAAGACCGCAAGAAATTGCAGCGAATTGTGGAGGCAGCCCAGACCATCACACAAACCAACCTCCCTTCTATTCACAATTCATTCACAATAATACTTTTTAGCTGCCGTTGCCGAGCGCTTGTCGCTCGTAAAGTCGAAATATCGTAAGTCGAGGCATCGTAAATCGAGCATCATCTGTAAATGGATCAATTGTAATAATGTATTGTCTTTTTCCTGACTGGTTAGCACACAACAAATAGCTTTTCACTGTACCTCGGTACACGTGGCAATAAACTAAACTGAACTGAACGGGCCTTTATAGTCAGCTGCAGCTGGAACTTTGAAAATGGGGCCAAAGCCTGGATACTCTTGCACATGGACTCAATGGGCTGTTTCTATGTATTTGGTACTTAATCGAGATCAGACAAGATCCTTCAGGACCTGGTATGCTTTTCTCGACGAGTGCCCCAAAAAGAACATTGTTCATATTTTTATTACCTTAATTTTAGATTTGATATTTTATAATATAAAATCATATTTTATAATATAAATAATTTTGTTTAATTTACACATATTGTTGTCTTTGTAAGTGCTTAGGTCTTTTTTAAACCATGACTTCAGAATATCACCAGAGACTGTAGGTTTAGGTTTATTATTGTTGTTTGTAGTATCGATGTACAGCTGAAAGCTTTGTATGCTATCCGAACATATCAGATGTACCATACGTAGATATGATCAGTTCAAACTCAAATACAGTAGATCGAGCTAAAGGGGAAAACCAACAAGATACATTTTTGACTCAAACACCATTCATTTCATGAAATATTTTCCCATTACACAAGCCCTTTGTAAATCAAGGAACAACTGTATTTAAAATAAAATACCATGCTTTATTCATTATAAGCAGTGGAGAACAATATTATAAGGGGAGAATGGTTAAAAAATAATCATTACACAGCACTTCATATTTCACTTGGGTAGTTTACACCCCAGCGGTATGAACATTGACTTCTCTAACTTCAGATAGCCCTTGCTTTCTCTCTCCGTCCCCTCCCCCTTCCCAGTTCTCCCACTAGTCTTACTGTCTCCACCTACATTCTATCTTTGTCCCACCCCCTCCCCTGACTTCAGTCTGAAGAAGGGTCTCGAGCCAAAACATCACCCATTTCTTCTCTCCAGAGATAGTTCCTCACCCGCTGAGTTACTCCAGCATTGTGTCTACCTTTGATTCAAACCCGCATCTGCAGTTCTTTCTTACACATTACAACATGTTACAGAACTTCACCTTTTAGATCCTAAATTATAATAATCTATCCCATTGTATATAACCCTAATGATATGATGAGTGTGTGTGTGTGTGTGTGTGTGTGTGTGTGTGTGTGTGTGTGTGTGTGTGTGTGTGTGTGTGTGTGTGTGTGTGTGTGTGTGTGTGTGTGTGTGTGTGTGTGTGTGTGTGTGCGCGTGTGCGTACATGTAGATAGCTTATTATATAGTTAGTTATAGTCCTATAGCATACTGTGTAAATGCAGTTTAGAGGCTACTTTGGTTTTGGGCTTGGTTGAGCACTTATCCTGGTGTTATAGCACAGGTACAGTGTGCATTAATAATAATCTATGGAGAAATAATTAATAGAGACTTATTTCCCTGTTCACTCAAGAAGCTTACAGAGCAGAAACATGACATTGTTCTAATCCCATTGGAAGTAATGTCAACTAGGAAAGTAAACTAAGCTTGCCAAAGTTCAAACAACTGAGGATTTTGATCATTTTCCATTAACTTGCCTCGTAGCTTCCTGCCACAGCAGCACCATACCATCTCTGCCAATTCCATTTCCTCTTCCTAGGATAAGATTAGTTCATTTAAATAAATATCCAAAAAAGTTATTTGAAGGGGTCTAAAGAGATCAAAATGGATTGTACATGGCAATCACAGAATGACCTGAAGGGAACAAAATTAAAATGACAGAGAACGTTAATGGTGAGCCTTGAAATGGAAGGAAATAGTGTTGATAAAACAGGGGCTCATGCTGTATGTTAGCCAAAACATTGAGTCACTGTAGATATGCAAGCTGGTATCTTTGAATTATATCAACTGAAGCCTCTTCATACATAGTAATTGGCATGCTCCAGGTCCCCAGAAATACGCTCATCTTTTGATTTAGTTTAGTTTATTATTGTCACGTGTACAGATGTACAATGAAAATAGTGCAGAGAGCAATGCTGAACTACTATCTACCTCTTTGGTGACCCTTGGACTATCCTTAATGGACTTTACTGGCTTTACCTTGCACTAAACATTATTCCCTTATCATTTATCTAGACACTGTAAATGGCTTGATTGTAATCATGTATTGTCTTTCTGCTGACTGGATAGCTCACAACAAAATCTTTTCACTGTACTTCGGTACCCGTGACAATAAACTAAACTGAGGCTTCCGTTGCCATCTTTACAATAAAATTTCCAAGTTAATTTCCACCCGCTTCCGCAAATGAGTATCATAGTCTAGTTGGATAAAAATTAAACTTGCATCGCTCTTTCATTGGGATTTAAGAGCAGACTAGTGGGCAAACTCAAATGTTCGCATCAAATACTGTATACCTCAGCACTGCACTTCAGAGAAGGCAGGCACTCATATTAGGGGTTTCATTCCACGGGGGGGGGGGGGCGGGGGGAGAATTAAATTGGGCATACACAAAAATGCTGGAGAAACTTGGCGGGTGCAGCGGCATCTATGGAGCGAAGGAAATAGGCAACATTTTAGGGCCGAAACCCTTCTTCAGATGGGCAATTGGATGATCATATTGTTCAAATGCTATAGGTTACCCCACCAGTCTCCTCGCTCCATCCATCAGTAAACATTGGCAGGGTCAAATGAGGTGGTTAAAGTTGAATGAAGGGTCTAAGGATATCAGAATAAACAAATTATCATCTGCTCTCAGGATTCAGTCAATGCCCACATTGTGCCCAGCATAAGAGGCGAGAAAGAACGTTGCCTAATTTGCACTTCCTCATAGTCAAACAGCATGACAACAGGCCCTTCAGTCCAACCTGCCCACTCTGACCAACATGCCCCATCTACACTAGTTCCACCTGCCCACTAGGCTCATATGACCAATTTAAGCCTGTTAGGGGAGGCACGGTAGCACAGCGGTAAAGTTGCCGCCTTACAATGCCGGAGTGCCAGGTTCGATCCCGACTACGGGAGTTTGTACCTTCTTCCAGTGACCGCGTGGGTTTTCCTCTGAGATCTACGGTTTCCTCCCACACTCCAAAGACGCACAGGTTTGCAGGTTAATTGGCTTGGTGTACATGTAAAAATTGTCCCTAATGTAAGATAGTGTGAATGCGCGGGGGTCGCTGGTCGGTGGGGCCACGGTGGGCCTGTTTCCGCGTTGTATCTATAAACTAAACTTCTAAACCTACCCTATCGATATCTATAAATTATCCTCTCGGATAAATACACGATACATGTCTGAACAACTGCATTAACAAGTGTGGAGCTTGTTATAAACTTGTAAATGGCACGAGGTGGGGATCTCAATATATATTGGAGCTTCAAGAGTAATGTCTATCCCCAATTCCAAACTGGAGAAACTTGAATGGATTCCATTCCCAATCAGAATGAAAATAAAATCAAACCAATGCGAATCCTATTACACACAGATGCTACATGGTACTCACCAAGTGTTGTGCGGATTTGATAACACTGGTCACACGACTCAGAGACAGAGGAGATGAATACGGACCCACATTGTCAATAGTAAGCTGCAATGAACTCTTAAAAGAGAGAGAGAGAGAAAAAGAGTCAATTATTGAATAACCATTCCCTAAAGTGCAATCTATCATAGTCTGAAAAGCTAGATGCCCATTGCAGTATTGTTCAGGTATACAGTACTTGTAACATACGGGCACAAATGAAAGGTAATGCATACTCTTAAATGCGAAACTTTAAAAGTTTGCATTAAAAAAAACTAACGTGCAATTTATGTTTGTGATAACCAAGAAATATATAATTATTTGTACTATGCTCTTTATGCAATCAGAATATTTGCAAGATACTACACCACTTACCTGCACTTCTAACCACTTTTTTGCAGCTGCTCGAATTAAATTCTGGCTAACAGCGAGCACCCACCAATCCCCGAACCTCCCCGCACGCCCGTCCACCCACCCGCCCCTTCCCCCCCCACCCTCCCCTTCCCCCCCCCCCCCCCCCCCATCTCCTTCGTCCCCCCCCATCCACCATCCCCCTACTCATCCCGCCAACCCCGCGCACCACTGGACTCAGGAACAGCTTCTTCCCCTCTGTTATCAGGCTTGTGAACAGTCCTTTCATAAGCTAGGGTACTGTCTGATTCACCTCTCTCCCATTGCAGGACAGTGGACTTTATCTATCTAACTGATGCACTACAATGCTGAGAACTATATTCTGCACTCAGTATCTTCCCCTCTACCTACTGAACAAGAGTTTGACTTGGCTGTATTTATGTTTTATATTATCTGATTGGATAGCCTGCAAAATAAAGCCTTTCACAGTACCTCACTACGCATGACAATAATAAACTTAAAGCCAAATGTCCAAATCAAGGAATGGCTTCTTTATTTTCACAATTACAGCAATTCAATTCTTAAAAGAATACTGACGGACATAACCCATCCTGTTACAGGTGGATCTATTCTACATTTTCCTTGATCTTCATCCCCTTCGATCTCGTTTTCGCACTTTACCATTCCATATCTCTAGTTTCCCTCTCCCGACTCTCAAGGTCTGAAGAAGGGTCTTGACCCAAAACGTCACCCATTCCCTCTATCCAGAGGTGCTGCCTGTCCCGCTGAGTTACTCCAGCATTTTGTGTCTATCCTTCGGTGTAAGCCAGCATCTGCAGTTCCTTCCTGCACAGATTGTCACTTGTGTGGAGCTTGCCTCCAATGATGTCAATGGCCCATTATCACAGCTCGTGTGCTTTCAAGACCACACATCGTCTAATAGCACAGATGACTCTTTCAGCAAGGACAAACAGTTCTTCAAATCATTTGGTATCCAAGGGAAATAATTAAATCGTCAGGGGTAGATCTATTTCTGAATATATCCTGCAAATACTGACACACTTCTGGAACAGCCTGTACCAGGTTCTACAATAGACCCCATTCCTCACCGAGATGAAGACCATGACTGTAAGACCATTGTTCCTCAGTGTATAGCAAGTGAAATACGATGTCAAAAAAAGAGATACAATATAGTCAGTTATACAGCACAGAAACAGGCTCCGCGGCCCAATTCATCCACACCGAACAAGGTGTCTACTTGAACCAGTCCCGTTTGCCCTGTAACCCTCTAATCCTTTCCTATACGAGATCCCGTCCCGACACCTTTAGAAGACTGTAATTGTAATAGCTTCAACAACATCTCCCAAATTAACTTCAAACTCGGCACAGTGGCGCAGCGGTAGAGTTGCTGCATTACAGCGCCAGAGACCCAAGTCCCATCCTAACTACGGGTGCTGTCTGTAGGTTGTTTGTACGTTCTCCCCGTGACCTGTGTAAGTTTTCTCCAGGTGCTCCAGTCTCCTCCCACACTCCTTAGACATATAGGTTTGTAGGCTAATTGGCTTGGTAAAATTGTAAATTGTCCCCAGCGTGTGTAGGATAGTGTTAACGTGCGGGGATCGCCGGTCAGCGCGGACCCGATGGGCTAAAGGGCCTGTTTCCGCACTGAATCCCGAAGCTAAACTCTTGCATCACAGAAAAAACAAAGACAGCAGGTTAAGTCAGGGAACCGCAGATGCTGGTTTCTGAAAAAAGACGCTATGTGCCGGAATAACTCAGCGGGACAGGCAGCATCTCAGGAGAACATGGACACGCCGACGTTTCAGGTCGGGAGCCTTCCTCACACTGTTTGTGTGGGGGGTGGGGGTTAGGGAAGAAAGCTGGAAGAGAGGAGGGGCAGGACAAAGCTTGGCAAGTAATAGGCAAAATGCTGGAGTAACTCAGCGGGACAGGCAGCATCTCTGGAGAGAAGGAAAGGGTGACGTTTCGGGTCGAGACCCTTCTTCAGTCTGAAGCATTTTGTGTCTATCTTCAGTGTAAACCAGCATCTGCAGTTCATTCCTACATACTTGGCAAGCAATGGAGATATAACCATATAACAATTACAGCATGGAAACAGGCCATCTCGGCCCTTCTAGTCCGTGCCGAACACTTATTCTCCCCTAGTCCCATCTACCTGCACTCAGACCATAACCCTCCATTCCTTTCCCGTCCATATAACTATCCAATTTATTTTTAAATTATAAAATCGAACCTGCCTCCACCACCTCCACTGGAAGCTCTTTCCACACAGCTACCACTCTCTGAGTAAAGAAGTTCCCCCTCATGTTACCCCTAAACTTCTGTCCCTTAATTCTCAAGTCATGTCCTCTTGTTTGAATCTTCCCAACTCTCAGTGGGAAATGCTTATCCACGTCAACTCTGTCTACCCCTCTCATCATTTTAAAGACCTCTATCAAGTCCCCCTTAACCTTCTGCGCTCCAAAGAATAAAGACCTAACTTGTTCAACCTTTCTCTGTAACTTAGTTGCTGAAACCCAGGCAACATTCTAGTAAATCTCCTCTGTACTCTCCCTATTTTGTTGACATCCTTCCTATAATTAGGCGACCAAAATTGTACGCCATACTCCAGAATTGGCCTCACCAATGCCTTGTACAATTTTAACATTACATCCCAACTACTCATTGCTCTGATTTATAAAGGCCAGCACACCAAAAGCTTTCTTTACCACCCTGTCTACATGAGATTCCACCTTCAAGGAACTGTGCACAGTTATTCCCAGATCCCTCTGTTCAACTGCATTCCTCAATTCACTACCATTTACCATGTACATCCTATTTTGATTTGTCCTGCCAAGATGTAGCACCTCACACTTATCAGCATTAAACTCCATCTGCCATCTTTCAGCCCACTTCCAAATGGCCTAAATCTCTCTGTAGACTTTGAAAATCTACTTCATTATCCACAACACCACCTAGGTGATAGGTGAAAGGGGGGCTGGATAAAGGCCAGACGTGCAAAGACAGAAGATGCAGGATAAAAGGATTGAAGAGTTGTGAATTGTGAAGCTGGAGAAAGGAATGTTGGCGGGAGTGGAGGGGAGAGAACAAAAAGGAGTCAAGTCCACCACACCCCCCCCCCCCTTCAGCAATCAGTCTGAAGAAGTGTCCCAATCCACCAGGGATGCTGCATGACCCGCCGAGTTACTCCAGCTCTTTGTGTCCTTTTTCTGCAAACTAGCATCTGCAGTTCCACGTTTCTGCAAAATATTTCCAAATGGAAATACCCTGTCCAGTCTCCCTACAGGCAAATATCCAAGAACTCCTGAGTGGAAATGCCAGCTCCAACACAATATACAAACGCAGTCTCTGTCCTGACTGGAATCATTTCATCACTTGACTTGAACTTTCCAGAGTTTCCAAAAACCAAAAATAAATATAACGGCAGCAAACCTCATTTTTGGCACCGACATTCCCTCTACATGACTTGCAAAATAATAGCTAAAATAGTCACATGAAAATCTAATTCATAATAATAATTCATTCTTAGATTGAAAGATATAGAAGCCATGCATCGTTCCCTCCCCGGGTACTTTGCCCTGCTACTGCAGGAGATGCAACACCTGTCCCTTTACCTCCCCCCTCGACTCCGTCCAAGGAACCCGACAGTCTTTTCTGGTGAGGCAGAGGTTTACTTGTGCCTCCTCCAACCTCATCTACTGTATCCGTTGCTCCAGGTGTCGATTCCTGTATATCGGCGAGACAGAGTGCAAGCTCGGTGATCATTTCGCTGAACACCTCCGCTCAGTCGCCTAAACCTACCTGATCTCCCGGTTGCTCAGCACTTTAACTCCCCCTCCCATTCCCAATCTGACCTTTCTGTCCTGGGCCTCCTCCATTGTCAGAGTGAGGCCCAGCGCAAATTGGAGGAACAGCACCTCATATTTTACTTGGGCAGCTTACATCCCAGCTGTATGAACCTTGACTTCTCAAACTTCAAGTACCCCTTGTTTTCCCTCTCTCTCCATCCCCTCCCCAGTTCTCCCACCAGTCTTACTGGCTCTGATTACATTTTATGTCTGTACCGCCCACTCCCCTGACATCAGTCTGAAGGGTCTCAACCCAAAATATCACCCATTCCTTCTCTCTAGAGATGTTACCTAGCCCACTGAGTTACTCCAGCATTTTGTATCTACCTTAGATTTAAACCAGCACTACAGTTCTTTCCTACACATCTTTCCCTTGTTTTGTATCCTGAAAGTAATGACTAAGGTACAATTTCACCATCAAAAGCAACTCTCTGGTCTCCTCTTGGAGATTCTCTTAGCTCGCTCGGAGATTGAGATTGTTGATTTGCAAGGATGTCAGCTGTTATGGGGAGAAGGCAGGAGAATGGGGTTGAGAGTGAAAGGTAGATCAGCCATGCTTGAATGGTGGAGTAGACTTGATGGGCACAATGGCCTAATCCTGCTCCTACAACTTATGAACATCCTGGCCAAGTTTACAATGATTTGGTGATGAATGCTGACAGACTATTTTGTATAAAAATTTAAGGAATTATTTACTGCTCCACCTGAGAATTCTAAAAGGGCACAAAACTTTTTTTTCTGCCAAGTAGTCACATCAAAGTAGGGTGGCACGGTGGAACAGTGGTAGAGTTGCTGCCTTACCGCGCCAGAGACTCAGGTTCGATCCCAACTACGGATGTTGTCTTTATGGAGTTAATACGTTCTCCCTGAGACCGCATGGGTTTTCTCCAGGTGATCCGGTTTCCTCTCACATTCCAAAGAATGCAGGTTTGTAGGTTAATTGGCTTCTGTTAAATGTCCCTAGTGTGCAGGATGGAATTTGCGTATCAATTGCTGGTCAGGCGGGGGGGGGGGGAAGAAAAAAAGGGAGGAGATAAAAATAAAATAAAATAAAATAAAATAATTTTAAAAATAGCTGGGGCGTAGAGCCCGTTTCCACGCTGTATCACTAAATTAGAATAAACTCGTCGCTGCGCAATGCTGTAAAGGTAATACTGAAGCCCAATAAGCAGCACATCGCAAAAAAAACAGGTTATTTATCCGTCTGTGGCTCACCACCCTCCCTGAAAAAAGGAACGACATGCAGGGAATCGATTTAACATTTCTCAAAAAACAAAGGCAATGCACTGAGTGCGAGCTAGAATTTTGCGCAAATTTCTGGGGCTTGAAGTCACAGTATACTGAGTCAGAGGCAAGTCTCTGTCTGAAGAAGGGCCTCGACCTGAAATGTCACTCCACTCCAGAGATGCTGCCTGACCCGCTGAGTTACTCCAGCATTTTGTGTCCATCTTCTCGACCTACTAAGCCGCAGTGGAAAAAATGTCATGAATGAGTATTAGCGGCCACAAAGCAATTTATGCTGCAACTTCAAGAACAGAGGGAGCAGCATTGGGAGCAGAGTAGCACAGTTTGGAGAGCTGCTACCTCTTGGCGCCAGAGACCCAGGTTCAATCCTGAACTTGGGTGCTTTCTGTGTGGAGTTTGCACGTTCTCCCAGTCGCGTGCGTTTCCTCCAACATACCCAAAGAAGTGGAGTTCTGTAGGTTAATTGGCCTCTGTAAATTTTCCCTAGTGTGTAGGGAGTGCATGCAAAATGGGATAAGGTAGAGCTAACGTGAACAGGAAATCAATGGTCGGCATTGACTCTCTGGCCCGATTCAATGCTGGACCTTTCGATTGATCAATTCAATCAATCAATCAACATCAGCAAATACAGCAAGGGATAAATAAGGTAATAAAAATCAAAGATTAATTTAAAGTGAAGGACGGCAATAATTAAATGATAACTAAACCCAGACATGATACAAAGGTCACATCCATATATATTGTATAAGAAGTGAAACCAGAGAGATCAAACATTTTACAGTCATGGGGAAATAATCATGCACTGAAGAGTTCTCATTTAAACAATAAACGATTCAATTGAAGGAGGAAGTTGAACAAAACCCGTACCAATTTTGTCCCCTATAATGGGGGGGGAAAGACAAATACACATGAAACTGGAGATTAGGAAAGTTTTAGTTACGTGCAGGGCAAATGAAAAAATCCCCTGCTTGCTCCAATGCGTTTTGTCAACAGAACTTGCATTTATGAAGCAACTTTCCCCCTCACAATGTCCCAAAGTACATTACAAACCAATTAAGCTTCTTCAGAATGCAATCAGTAACACATTGTAGGAAAGAAAAATAGCCGATCTGGACACACAAGATAAACGGCAAAGCAGTCGGGAGGGAAGATGGTCGTTTCAGAAACTAGAGCGAGGAGGTGAACAGAACTTTTTGTCCGGCCTCTGTCCACGTAGTACAGGTCATCACAGCTCGAGAGCCCTGGACTCAATCCTGACCACTCTGGTGCTGCCCTCGTGAACCTTACACGTTCTCCTTGTGAACATGTTTCATCTAGCTCCCTCCCCCATCCCAAAGGCATGCATGTGGCTTAATGGGCGACTTGGCCACTGTAAATTGCCCTGCGTGTCAAATCTAGAGCGAGTCAATGAGAACCTGGGGAGAACAAAATGGAACTAGCGCAAATGGGGGGGGGGGGGGGGGGGGGGTGAATGGCTGGGGCGGGCTCAGTGGTGGAGGATGCATCTCCATACTGTATGACTAACAATTAAAACATCAGTGAAGCACCAGGAGCAAACCGTGCAGGAAGGAACTGTAGATGCGGGTTTACACTGAAGATAGACATAAAATGCTGGTGTAACTCAGCAGGACAAGCAGCGTCTCTGGAGAGAAGGAATACGATCCTCAGATGCTGCCCAACCCGCTGAGTTACTCCAGCATTTTGCGTCTATCTGAAGCAAACAGTTGCATTTTGACAATGCAGCATTCGTTACATCGGTGCTGCACTTAAATATCAGACCACGGGCTGCCTGAAATGGGGTCGGACTCTACATCGGTCTCAGGTAATGTAGTGTGACTTAGTTTAGAGATAAAGTGCAGAAACAAGTCCTTCGTCCCACAGAGTCCGCGCTGACCAGCAATCCCTGCACACGAGCATTATCCTACACACTAGGGAAAATGTTTGATTTTACTGAAAGCCAATTAATCTACAAACCTGTACGTCTTTAGAGTGCGAGAGGAAACCGGAGCAACCGGAGAAAACCCACGTGGTCACAGGAAGAACATACAAACTCCACACAGACAGCACCCACAGTCGGGATCAAACCCGGGTCTCAGGCACTGTAAGGCAGCAGCTCCACCACTGCGCCACCGTACCACCTTTAAAGATATGCCGGCTTTTCAGACAATGTTCACTTATTTGCAAATGGACACAAATCACAACTATAATTAGTCTAAGGTAGGGTCCCGACTCGAAATGTCCTCCAGGGATCCTGCCTGGCCCGCTGAGTTACTCCAGCACTTTGTGTCAATTTTTGTAAACCTGCATCTTGAATTTAGATTAGTACAGGTGTCAGAGGTTATGGGGAGAAGGCAGGAGAGTGGGATTAGGAGGGTGAGATCGGTCACCCATGATTGAAAGGCAGAGTAGACTTGATGGGCCGAATGGCCTAATTTCTACTCCTATTCCTTATGGCCGTATGAACACCTGCAGTTCCTGGTTTCTACTATTTGTTAAATCTCTATCCTTTTGGTATGGTTAGGGGTGCCCACGAACATGCACGTGCCAAGTCTATGCAGAGGAGCCTGGTCATCTCCAGTCAACTTAATCCTTCCTTGCTATTGAACCAAGACCTCGCTCTTTATGTTAACGACCATGTGGTAGCTGGTATGTAACGTCCACACCCACATTACAAAGAGATTCATGCACAGGCTTATGACCTTCGTGTTTTGCGCACTTCTAACCATTTTTATAATTACAGAGCCCTGCAGGAAGCCCATTATTTACAATAGACAAAAGGTGCAGGAGTAGGCCATTTGGCCCTTCGAGCCAGCACCGGCATTCAATGTGATCATGGCTGATCATCCACAATCAGTACCCCATTCCTGCCTTTTCTCCATATCCCTTAACGCCGCTAACTTTAAGAGCTCTATCTAACTGTCTTGAAAGCATCCAGAGAACCAGCCTCCATTGCCCTCCGAGGCAGAGAATTCCACAGATTCACAACTCTCTGTGAAAAAGATTTTCCTAATCTCCGTTCTAAATGGCTTACCACTTATTTTTAAACTATGGCCCCTGGTTCTGAACTCCCCCAACATTGGGAACATGTTTCCTGCCTCTAGCGTGTCCAAACCCAAACCCAAACTCCAGAGTATACAAGCTCAGCACTCCATTCTCTCAGCATATGACAGTCCCGCCATCCCGGGAATTAACCTCGTGAACCTCCGCTGCACTCCCTCAATAGCAAGAATGTCCTTCTTCAAGTTTGGAGACCAAAACTGCACACAATACTCCAGGTGTGGTCTCACTAGGGCTCTGTACAACTGCAGGGGGACCTCTTTGCTCCTATACTCAACTCCTCGTGTTCTGAAGGTCAACATGCCATTCACTTTCTTCACTGCCTACTGTACCTACATGCTTACTTTCAGTGACTGATGAACAAGGACCCCCAGATCCTGTTGTACTTCCCCTTTTCCCAACTTGACACCATTTAGATAATAATCTACCTTCCTGTTTTTGTCACCAAAGTGGATAACCTCACATTTATCCACATTAAACTGCATCTGCCATACATCTGCCCACTACCCCAACCTGTCCAAGTCACCCTGCATCCTCATAGCAATCACTTCACAGTTCACACTGCCACCAGCTTTGTGTCATCTGCAAATTTGCTAATGTTACTTTTAATCCCTTCATCCAAATCATTAATATATTGGAAATAACTACGGTCCCAGCACCGAGCATTGCGGTACCCCACTAGTCACTGCCTGCCATTCTGAAAGGCACCCGTTAATTCCTACCCTTTGTTTCCTGTCTGCCAACCACTTCTTTATCCATGTCAGCACTCTACCCCCAATACCATGTGCCCTAATTTTGCCCAATAATCTCCTATGTGGGACCTTATCAAATGCTTTCTGAAAATCCAGGTACACTATATCCACTGGCTCTCCCTTGTCCATTATCCTGGTTACATCCTCAAAAAATGTCAGAAGATTAGTCAAGCATGATTTCCCCTTCATAAATCCATGCCGACGCAGACCGATCCTGCTGCTATCCAAATGTGCGCCTCTAAACACACAAATGTCAATGCATAATAGTAAAATCAATCCATGTTAAACAAATGTTCTGAGTGTATCATTCGTTTTCAAACTTTGAGACATAGGAAACACTCCTGCATATTCTTCCATGAATACACACAGGCAAGTGCAGTTTACCCAAATACATGACCTTCCACTTTCCGACCAAAAACAGATTAAAATAGGTTATTACGTTCAATCCCTACCTCTACCCAGGCCCAAGCAACTTGATGTTCTTCCCAAGATATAGACACAAAAAGCTGGAGTAACTCAGTGGGTCAGGCAGCATCTCTGGAGAAAAGGAATAGGTGACGTTTCGGGTCAAGACCCTTCTTTAGACCTTCTGAAGATGGGCCTAGACCCGAAACGTCACCCATTCTTTTTCTCCAGAGATGCTGCCCGACCTGCTGAGTTACTCCAGCTTTTTGTGTCTATCTTCAGCTAAAACCAGCATCTGCAGTTCCTTCCTACACACCTGACGTTCATCCATCCACATCAACTTGTATGGGACCCTGCACCATTGGCAAGGGAAGGTGATCAAGGAAGACCACCCAAACATCCAGAACAACGTCAAAGAAAATCAGAGCAGACCCACCCACAGTAACATTCTTCACAGATGCTGCTTCACTGATGTTGCCCGACCCTCTGAATATCTCTGCATTTATTGCTTTTACGACCAACAGACACAAACCAGTCCATTCCCTGGATCTACCACTATATAACTATATTGGAATAAATAAATTATTGGTGACCTAAGAGTGATACCTTCCATTAAACCTTATGAATGCAGCTTAATTTAGAACAGGATCAGCATCTGGCAAAAAGTTACACCCCGCTCTGTTCATGCCAAAAGACAGAAATGTTGACATTTGAAACAAAAACCCTACCTTGACAAGAATCAGCTGAGCATCAAAGGACAAGGTCAGCACTTCCAATCTTACAGCCAAGCCCAACAGAAGCTATTTATGTGCATTAAATATTGTCGACAATCTCATACATTTTCACACATCCTTAGTTTCATTACACAGTTGTCACCATTATCCCCCTCCCTCCCCTCCACTGCATTGTTAACTTCTGCTGTTGCAAGTGAGCAGGGTATCTTACTGAAACATCTAGCTGAGAGGCAAAAACTCACCAGGTTCCCCAAGGCTGCTTTGTTGAGTGCACCGAGCCAAGCTTTCTGCCACTGGCGGTTCCAACTCTCCAGGGAGAGAAGCCAGCATAGGAGAGGGGCTGCCCCTTCGAAAGGGTCACTCGGAGGAGAACCTGCAGACGTCCTTGCCCCCAACCCAAACTTACTTCTAATCCTCTCCCAGGAAATCCCTGTCACACAACGAAACCCATACAGCGCCAGGGTGAGGACTGAGGCCAGGAACACAGCGACAAGTCCAAACCACCTCAACACGTTCAAGAGACCAGACTCCATCCCAGAGCCCAAATCAGACATGACTACAGTTCAACTCGCCAAGCTGGTCCCAGATAGAGAGCAGGAAACACAGTGGGCTGTATATATATATATATATATTCTAAATAATCACTGCATATTTTAAAAATCCATTAATTGCAAATAATTTCCTATATGATATTTCCTAATATATTTAAAAATAGAGCACATTTCCAAACTTATGGAAATCAGCAGGAAGCATGGAAGACTGTTAATTCGTTGAGAAATGTTGCTCTTTTAAGCCTGTGTCTCCTCGGGTTCTCCATGGCCCCAGAGATGAGCAAAGGCCCAAGTCCGACTCAATCCCCGGCCTCACTGGGCGACCATCGCCGCCGCCTCCTCCTCCTTCCCACCACCCACTCTAACACTGCACTACGCCCAGCCACTGGGTCAGAAAGCAAAGCCGCCACCGCTCCCACTCCGGGCACCGACTGAGCCGCAGCGCCGGGAAATAGCTCAACCCCGCCTCCCACAACCTTCTTAAAGAGGCACTGTCTGGAGACCAGGTGGGGCCCAGCATATCTCACATTATGTGTGAACCTTTCACCCCATCCGCCGTCGCATGCAGCACACATACCGAATTCCACCCCTTGCTGCTTCCGCAGAGACGGTTCCCACCCTGATTCACTCATTGATTAGTACCGTGAGTGTCAGAGGTTATGGGGAGAAGGTAGGAGAATAATAATAATAATAATAATAATAAATACTTTATTGATCCCCTCAGGGAAATTCAGATGTCCAGAAGCTCCCAACCAACAAACCCACAGATTCAAAACGAACGCAGACAGAAAATACATAGAATACAATGTGGATACTACCTGAGAGCAATAAATACTTAAAAAGACTAAAAATTAACAGTTAAAAATTAGTAATTGCAAAATGCATCCCCCTACAGCCTAGCGGTCCGAATTATAAAATCTAATGGCTGCAGGGGTGAAGGATCTCCTGAACCGCTCCGTTCTACAGGGCAGGGAGAGGAGCCGGTTGTTGTTCCGAGTGCTCTTTTGACTCTCCAGAATTATATGGAGGGGATGCCCGGGGTTTTTCAGGATGACCTGCACCTTGTGCCTCATACGCCTCTCAAGCACCTCCATCCCAGAGTCTACTCTCCCCTCCAGCACTGAGCTAGCTCGATTAACCAGTTTGACCAGCTTTCTATTGTTTTTTGCACTAATGCTGTTGCCCCAGCAGACAACAGCGTAGAAAATAACGCTTGCAACCACTGTGTTGTAAAACATGTGCAGCATATCCTTACACACATTGAAGAATGGGGTTGGGAAGAGATAAATCACCCATGATTGCATGGCGGAGTAGACCTGATCTGCTCTTATCACTTATCCCTTCCCACCCAAACCAACCCCTCCCCAGGTACTTTCCCCTGCAACCACAGAGGATACAATATCAATCCCTATATCTCCTCCCTTGACTCCATGACATCTATTATATCCATTGTTCTCTGTGCAGACTCCTATATATCGGCGAGACCAAGCTGGGCGATCGTTTCGCTGAACACCCAGGCTTAGTCCACCTTGGTCTACGCAATTTGCTGGTTGCCAAACATTTTAACTCCCCTTCCCATGCTGATTTTTCTGTCCTGGACCTACTCCATTGTCAGAGTGAAGTCTCACACAAATTGGAGGACGGCACCTAAAATTTCGCTTGGGGCATCTTACAACCCAGCGGTATGAATATTGATTTCTCTCATTTTGTGTAACCCTTGCGTCCATTCCCCACCCTAATTCAGGGTCTGCTTCGCTTTCCACAAAAGATGGTGAGTGCTTCCAGCACTATTATGTAGAAATCATGTACTTCAAGAGAACTTGCTGTGCCCAATTTCACCTTTGTTTTCTACATTGAAACAGTGATCTTACTTCAAGAAATACATAGGACAATGCAACACAGGAACAGGCCCTTTGGCCCACAATATCTGTGCCAAACATGGTGCCAATATCATCTGTAATCTACCTGTGCATGATTCATATCCCTCCATTCTCTGCATGTCCATATGCCTATCCAAAAGCCCCTTAAATGCTATTATTATATGTCTCAACCACCAACCTGGCAGCATTTACCACCCTCTGTGTAAAAACGTTGCCCTCACACCATTCAACTTTGCCCCTCTCACCTTAAAGTTATGCCCTCTAGTATTTGAGGACTTTGTGCTTTAAAGGAGAAAAGATCGGTGGGGAGTGGAGACATTTAAGAAGGAAATTCTGGAGATTAGGTTCAAACCAGCAGAAGGATAGTCGGCAATGATGCATGGTCTGAAGAAGGGCCTCATCCCGTAACGTCACCCATTCCTTCTCTCCAGAGATGCTGCCTGTTCCGCTGAGTTACTCCAGCTTTTTGTGTCTATCTTTAGAATAGATAACATATTGTCACATTATCAATGAAAACGTTTGGTGAGCGGTGGATGGCACAGGGTCTGTACTCGCTGGAGATTGAGGGAGGATCTCATTGGAACTTATCGAATAGTGAGAGGCCTGGATAGAGTGCATGTGGAGAGAATGCTTCCACTCGTGGAAGAGTCTAGGACCAAAGGGCACAGCTTCAGAATAAAATGGTGTACCTTTAGAAAGGAGATGAGGAGGAAGTTCTTTAGTCAAAGGGTGTTCAATCTGCGGAATCCATTGCCACAGATTGCTGTGGAGTCAATTGGGTATATTTAAAGAGGAAATTGATTGATTCTTAAATAGTAAGGGGTGGTGTCAAAGGGTGAAGGCAGGAGAATGGGGTTGAGAGGAAAAGATGGATCTGCCATAATTGCATGGCAGTGTAAGCTCAATGGATGGATAGCCTAATTCTGCTTTGATAACTTATGAACTTATAAACATATGAAAATTATTTAACCAAGTTCAAGTTTGCGTTTATTGTCACTTAACCAATTAAGATAGTGAAACTTGAGTTACCATACAGCCATGCTAAGTGAAAAGCAACAATACACACAGCCACATAAAATAAAATTTAACATAAACATCCACCACAGTGGAATCAACATTCCTCACTGTGATGGAAGGCAATAAAGTTCAGTCATCTTTGTTCACCCATCGTGGTCGAGGCCTTTGAACCTTCCACAGTTCACCGCTGCTAACAATCCGATGTCCAAGCCCTCGCGTCGGGATGATGGAAACTCCGGCGTCGGGACGGATCGGAACACTCTGCGGCATGGAGCTCCCGAGACAGCCACTTCTTACCGGAGACCGCGACTTCACGGTGTTATGCCCCTGTCCCACTTAGGAAACCTGAACGGAAACCTCTGGAGACTTTGCGCCCCACCCAAGGTTTCCGTGCGGTTCCCGGAGGTTTTTGTCAGTCTCCCTACCTGCTTCCACTACCTGCAACCTCCGGCAACCACCTGCAACCTCCGGGAACTGCACTGAAACCTTGGGGGGGGGGGGGGTGCCAAGTGTCCAGAGGTTTCCGTTCAGGTTTCCTAAGTGGGACAGGGGCATAAAAGTCCATAGGCCCCTCAGTCAGAACGCTTTCTCTGGTGACTAGGCAAAGGAGCGGCCACTACGCTCCGCGGACCTGTCAGAAGAGTATAATATGGATGAGTATCGATATTAAGATTGATGTCAAGAAGTAACAGAAGAAATTACGTTTAAATGGTTTTGCTTGGTCAAAAATGGAAAGAAGAAAAACATTAAAGTTGCAGACAAGGACTTTCATCAAATTATTGAATATTTCATGTTCATAAATGATAGGAGCAGAATTAGGGCATTCGGCCCATCAAGTCAGGGTTGTCAGGAGTTATGAGGAGAAGGTAGGAAAATGGGATTAGGAGGGATAGATAGATCAGCCATGATTGAATGGCGGAGTAGACTTGATGGGCTGAATGACCTAATTCTGCTCCTATTACTGATGACCTTGAGTCTACTCTGCCATTCAATCATGGCTGATCTATCTTCCCCTCTCAACCCCATTCTCATGCCTTCTCCCCATAACCCCAGGCATGCATACTAATCAATCGCATTATTGACAGAAATTAACTTAATGTCATGAACCGAAGGATTCAAGAAACATCTTTCTCTGCTACCTGAAAATTCATCAGAGATCTTAGGTTAAAATACAAAGTACAAGCTATACCTTAAGCAAATGCTTGGTGTGGATTGATAGCTACATTCTGCTATAGGATATTCATTTGGCTGAAGTCCATGACATTCATAAATAATTCCTAAATCAAGAAAAGTTGAGCAGCAATTCACTGCTGCATATTATGTAATTAAGATCAGTGTTTGCTAGTCCAAACCATATCTGTGCATACTGTGCCAAGTTTGAATGTATAATGTATTTCACATTGGTAATTCTGTAGCTCATTAGTCATTTGTCTCTTATTGAAAAGATAGCAATATCCATCATTCTGGCAAATTTTGTTAACCATGTACTATTAACTTTAACTTTTAACTTTGTTGTTCACAAAAAAGCTCAGTTCAGTTCAGTTTAAGTTATTGTCACGTGTACCGAGGTACAGTGAAATGCTTTTGTTGCATGCTATCCAGTTAGCGGAAAGATAATATGATTGCAATCAAGTCCAATTTTACACGGCCATCATAGAGTCTGTTCTCACCTTCTTCATCATGGTCTGGTTTGGCTCAGTCACCAAGCACGACACCTGGAGGCTGCAGCAAATCGTCCGATCAGCAGAGAAGGTTATTGGCTGCAACCTTCCCACCATTGACGAACTGTGCACTGCAAGGGCCAGGAAGCGAGCGGGCAAGATCATCTCTGACCCCTCTCACCCTCGCCACAAACTCTTTGAATCACTTCCCTCTGGAAGGTGACTCCAGATTGTCTAAGCTGCCACAGCCAGACATAAAAACAGTTTTTATCCACGAGTAGTTGCTCTACTCAACAGCCAAAAATCGGTAGCCTCCCTTTGATCTGGTATTTTGTTTGTTCACATGCTTGATCAATGGCGTTTTATCAATAATGTTTTATTATTATTAATGTTTAGTGTTTTCTGAGTCATTCGTAACTGTCACTGTATGTCATGTGGTTACTTGTGGGTGGAGCACCAAGGCAAATTCCTTGCATATGAATACTTGGCCAATAAACTTACTTACTTACTTACTTTACAGTGTATGATACATGATAAGGGAATACAGATACATGATAAGGGAATAGCATTTAAATGTTGCTGTTGGAATAGAGCTTTAAGAGTGTGGAGTGATTGTAATATGTGATAGTAGATCTGCTTCTGTGGCTAGCATGCAAATAGTCACCTGGGTTGGGCGCCATCTTGGAAGAATTTCCTTTTCCCACCTGTTCAAATGAATCTCTTTAAATTGTTCCATCAAATTCAGTTTCATATCTTAAAGGTATCATTTGAGCACTCTGCTATCTTAAAACACACTGCAAGTTCTCTCTAGGTTATGAACACCCGACTTATGAACAACCCAAGTTGGAAAGGGTGTAAAGTAGATTTACGAGGATGTTGCCAGGTTTTGAGGACCAAATCTAAAGGGACAGGTTGAGCCTAGGACTATTCCTTGGAGCACAGGAGGGTGAGGAATGTACTTATAGAGGTCTATAAGATCATGAAAGAAAGAGATAGGGTAAATGCACAAATTCATTTACCCAGAGTGGGGGAATCAAGAACCAGAGGACATGGGTATAAGGTGAGCGGGGAAAGATTTAATAGGAACTTGAAGGGCGACATTTTTTACACAAAGGCTGTAAGTATATAGATTGAGTTGACAGAGGAGGTACTTGTGGCAGGTACTACCACATAATTCAAAAAACATTTGGTTAGGTACATGGATAGGGAGGGATATGGGCCAAAAACAGGCAGGCGGGACTAGTGCTTGTTGGTTGGTGTGGGCAAGTTGGGCTGTAGGACCTGTTTTCACACTGTCCGACTCCATGCCTCTATAGGAACGAATGTTTGGAAGACTGGCGGGACGGATGTGGCAGTTGCTGTGAGGCTGAAGGCATCTTCTGCCATGTGGGGACTCGTTTTGCTGCTCGGGTGCAAGTTGAGATCACGAACACGTACTATCTCTGTAGCATGAATGAAACAAACCAGTCCTTTATGGTTCTTTATGTAGTCTCTATGGAATAACTACATACATTGCTGAGTATGGACAATAGTTTTCCTGTAATGCAGCACAGTGATGCAACTGGTGCACTGGCAGCCTCACAGCACCAGAGACTCGGGTACATCCTGACTTTGGATGCTGTCTGTGTGGAGTTTGCACGTTCTCACTGTGACCAAGTGGATTTCCTCCGTTTGCCTCCCACATCCCAAAGACTCTATAAATTCCTCTCTGTTGTGTAGGGAGAGTATGCGAAAGTCAGATACCATTGAACTAGTGTGGATGGACAATCAATGGTCAGCGTGGACTATTGGTCAGCGTGGACTATTGGTCAGCGTGGACTATTGGTCAGCGTGGACTATTGGTGAGCCTACGAGCCCTGTTCGCATGCTGTATTCTTGATTAAAATGGGTGTCAATGGTTATGAGACGAAGGTAGGAAAATGGGATAAGGAGGCAGTGATCAGCCATGATTGAATGGCAGAATAGTCTCAATGGGCCAAATGGCCTAATTCTACTCCTATAACTAGTGAGCTTGTTTATCTTTCAATCAAACAATATCATTGCATTTTGCAGAGAAATTTGAATAGGTGAGAGAATCACATTTATTGTTTAAATATATTGCTGGACTGCTGCATATACAACCTACATTCTGTTTAGGTTATGAGGCCGTTCTCAGGATTGGGAGCCCTGTCATAAACCAAGGTGTTGCCTATATATAAAAAACAATTGTTTGTGGTTGACTCAGTTATTGAAAGTAATTTTGCATACTTTGTTCTAGTGCATCAAAAATAACCCTGTGTTCACAAAGATGCACAATCTGTCTCACTTTTCTTTATTAAGAACTACTCCCATTGCTCAGGAAGAACACAAAATGTTGGAGTAACTCAGCGAGTCCTATCCTTGTTCTCCAGCGATGCTGCCTGGCCCACTGAGTTGCTTCATCATTTGATTAGTACTGGTGTCAGGGGTTATGTAGCGAAGACAGGAGAATGGGATTGAGAGAGAAAAATAGATCAGCCATGATTGAATGGCGTTGTAGACTTGATGGGCCAAGTGACCTAATTCAATTTATGAACATGAATTTGTCTGTCCTTGGTAAACCAGCATGTGTAGTTCCTTGTTTCAACTCTTTTGCTCCATAGTGTTCTGAGATATGGCCCTGCCCTGCTGAATATTCCCAGTATATTTTGCTTTGTTTATTACGGATTACAGTTTACGATATCTTTGGTTTACGTCGTCACAGGCCTCGCCTTACTAGCAGCACATTGGCTGAGGCGGTTGTCCATAAATGCTCGGGGGGGCGACGACGACGCAAATCCGTAGACGTTTCGCATTCATATTTTTGTCCTAGTCGGGATGCTGTAGTTCACTGCCCATTCACTGCTCCCGCCCCGCCCGCGGTGACGTCACCGAGTCGAATGTTTACAATGTAGCGGAAACTGACCGCGTTCTAATCCATTGTTAAATGGTTACATTGTTGCCCCGGGATTCCACCCGTGTCATTACCAGCAATTGCAACCTGGTGAAGGACGGAGACCTTGGCTGGCCGGTGCGAGAATGAACTGTAGATCTCAGACCCTGGAGCTGACGGTGGAAGCCAGGCAAATCGAGGAGACGGTGCTGGCTGTCCTCCACACCGTACTTCTGCACAGGAGCTCGGGGAAATTTCACTACAAGAAGGAAGGCACCTACTCAATCGGCACCGTGGGCACCGAAGATGTCGACTGCGATTTCGTCGATTGCACCTACGTGAGGGTATCGTCGGACGAGCTGGACCGCACGTTGCGCCGGTCCGTAGGCGAGTTTAAGGTGTGCTTCGACTTGGCTTTTTTTAAAATATGAAAAGTGGAGGGGGGGGGTGGGGATATAAACACGGCTTCGCTATCAATTTACGGTTTGTTGTTGTACTTGTTTAAATCAAAGTAATTCGATTGTTTGTAACAGGCGGCATTCTTTTCATAACGCACGGAAGGCCTATCATTACCACACATGGTTCCGGTCCCACTTAAAGAGAAAAAAAGCACAACACTGCGAATCTAAGATCTCAATTCAGTGTATTATTAGGCAGTGAACTACAAGTTAAAACCCCGAGGTTCCCTCGGGCCAGTGGACGACATGAACGTTAAAGTGCCGCTGGAGCAAGAGTAAGGGATTTGAATGTTTCTTCCGAAAGATAGCACTTCCGGCCCCATTAGATTGTGGTATCCATCCAGATTATGTTCATCTCAGTCTATTACGAACCATAACACATGACCCTTTGAATCGGATACAAGAATGGCACCATTTAAGATTGATACAAAGCCAGTTAAAGTAATTTCAGAGGAGGCCAGACTTTGGCCTGCCATCCTTCAGGTTTGTCCCCCCCTCCCCCTAATCAATCCGAGGAAGGGTCCCGACCCGATTCCCGTGTTTTCCAGAATGCTGCCTGGCCCGCTGAGTTACTCCAACACTTTGCGTCTTCTAAAGTAATTTCAAAACGGGGTGAATAGGAAGTATTAGTTACTCCCCTTTAAAGCGGTCCCTAGTTAGAATGGGACATATTGGTTGGTCCCTTTTGTTACCCTTTTAATAGTGGAATGTCAGGTGCAGACTGGTGTTTATCTGCCTCAACAAGAATGGAACAAGGAGCCGTGTCAGTAACTTGCATTAAATGTCATTTGCCAATTCATTTCCTTGTGCTTTCCGCTCATGCGCGGTAAAAGCAAAGTACTCCACAAATAGGCTTGGTTTCACAGGCGTTGTTTACAATTAAGCATCCAAGTGCCTGTTTACTTTCTTCGGGAGGTGCCCTAGTGAGTTTAGTTTATTGTCACGTGTACCGAGGCACAGTGCTATCCAGTCAGTGGAAAGATAATACATGATTACAATTGGGAAGCCAGTAAAGTCCAAGCAGTACTGGGCAGAATGTTGCACTGTTAGAGGTGCCCTTTCTTTTGAACAAAATGTTACATCGGCCTCCTTGAAATGGATATAAGCCACCCCACAACAAACTTTGGTTTTGAGGGGAACAAATGGGTTTTGAGGGGTATATTCCTGGTTTCCCTGCCTGTATTTATCTTTCAATCAAAATAACACCAAAAAACTAGTCTGATGATCACTGCAACATTACTGCTCATGGAACTTTATTGTGTGTGAATGGGCTGCCTGCTGCCTTTTCTACTTTAAAATGTTAACTCAAAAAGTACCTTATTGGCCATAAAGCACGAGGGGATAACCGTAGCCTTGAAAAACAATGAATAAATCCAAACCTTACAGAGAGTAAAGTCAGAGGAGAGGCGGTCTGATTCTGTTAACCTAAAACAATAATTGTGCACATATCCTAATGAATCATTTCATAGAACATAGGACAGTACAGCACAGTATGGCCCTTCGGTCTACAATCTCAGTTGAACATGATGGCCAAGATAAACTTAAATCTCCTGCCTGCACATGTTTCATATCCCTCCATGGCCTGCATACCAAATTGCATATCTGAAAGTGGTCACCTCGATGCAGCGGTTTGACTGCCTGACCGTGGGAGTAGAAGCAAGGAAGGGATAAGATTTTTTTTACCTTCCATCACAGTGAGGATGTGCCTGGAGGAGAGTCATTGTGATGGATGGTTAAGTTTATGTAATTGTGTGTTTTGTTTGCTTTTTGTTGTGACTGTATGGTAATGATCACATTTTTTTTGAATCACAAATAAATTCAATTCAATTCAAGCCTCTTAAACTCCACTATCATCTGACTCCACCCACCATCCCTGGCGGTGCATTCCAGGCACCCACCACCGTCTTATATAAAAACAACTATTGTCCTGTACACCTCCATTTAACTTTGCTCCTTAGTTGTGCCCTCTTGTATTCATTAACATTTCCACCCTGAGACAATGGCCCGGGCTGTCTACCTTAACTCTGCCTCTCATAATTCTTCATACTTCTATCAGGTCTCCTCTCAATCTCTGACACCCATTGAAAACTATCCAAGTCTGTCCAACCTCTCCTTTTAGCTAATACCTTCTAAGCCAGTCAGTATTCTGGTAAACATCTTCCACAACCTCTCCAATCCTCCTCATCCTTCCTGTATCGGCCTCTACAGAGATCTGCAGACCCACAAGTAATGGACAGTCATACTCGTTCCGAGTGACTGCCGATGATGATAAATGGGGTGACCAGGACTGTGTGCAATACTCCAAATGCAGCCTAATTAAAATCCTATAAAGCAGCATCTTGACTTCCTGACTCTTATACTCAATGTCCTGAACAACGAAGCATACCATATGCCTTATTTACCACTCGATCTACTTATGTTTCCACTCTCGGGGAGGTATGGGCATGGACCCCCAAGATCCCTCTGTACATTCATGCTGTTAATTTTGTTGCTATTAATTGCATACCATTGCTAATTGGGAGAATGATCTCGAGATGATTTCTTTCCATACCCTCTGTCACATCAAATGGTGAAACTCCTAAGATTTGGATGGAAATTCGGAACACAAGAGTAATCAAATTTGGGATAAGCTATGCTAATGTGGTTTGGAATTAACCTAAACATTGAATTTGGGTTTTAAAACAAAAAGACACAACGTGTAACCAGCATCTGGTTTCTTGAATTTGGGATGTTGTGCAATAAGATTTCAAACAAATAATTGGGATTTGCCAAAGGACACAAACTGCTGGAGTAACTCAGTAAGTCACGCAACTTCTCTGGAGAACATGGATAATGATGTTTCGGGATTTGGCTGAAGAAGGGTATTTTTCTGTCTCAACCTAAAATGTCGCCCATGCATGTTCTCCTGAGATGCTGCCTGACCTGCTGAGTTACTCCAGCTCATTTTGTTCTTTTGTGTATTAACCAGCATCTGCAGTTCCTTGTTTCTGATAATTGGGATTTGTTGATATTCTTTGGATGATGAAACCTACCAACATTCTTACTTGTGCAATATTTTTTTTCCCTTTGACTCTAGGATGCTCTTCGCAACTCTGGCAGTGATGGGAGCGGTCAGATTTCCCTGGAATTCTACCAGAAGAAGAAGTCACGGTGGCCGTTCTCCGATGAGTGTATCCCATGGGAGATGTGGGCCTTCAAACTCAATGTGGTGAACTTGGCCAATGAGCAGGAGCGGCAGATCTGCAGGGAGAAGGTGGGTGAGAAGCTGGGTGAGAAGATCATCAACATCATCGAGGTGATGAACAGACACGAGTACTTGCCCAAAATGCCCACGCAGTCGGAGGTGGACAATGTCTTTGACACAAGTCTGAGAGACGTACAACCCTACCTGTACAAAATTACCTACCAGATCACTGATTCTCTGGGAACATCTGTCAGTACCACCATGAGGAGGTTAATCAAAGATACCCTGGCTTTATAACCTGGCAAGAAATCATCAAGAAAAATCCTGTCGCAGTTTTTAATTGACGTCCTTCCCCCTAGCCGTCAGCTTCTGGTGTTTTATTTCCTTGAGACAACTTGGGGTTGTCTGTCCATTTTAAAATGAGCCACAGTGTGCAATACCGTGCAAAATTTCATGTTTTCGAGGCCCAGCAGAAAGGTGGTTTATATATATATTTATTTTATTAAATGATCAAAGATGGTCGGAAAAATGTTTTAAGTTACCGGAAACGGCTCTGGAAAGGAGACGCATCCACTATTGAGACTGTTAACCATTGAGATTTTCCCCTTCTCTGGAAAGGATATTGTATATAGACACGGAAATGGTCAGCGATTTCTGCATTGCCATACAGAGAAAGTAGCCTATTCATTCACTAGATAGCCATTAAGCGGCGTCTTCTGGCAACTATGAAACTATCCCCTGGCATTACTTTTCACCTCATGGAGAAAATGTAACGGGGAGATAGGAGGAGCAGCAGCAAGGAAAAGATAGAAATCATAATTGTATTTAAAGTAAAAGTCAGGATGTGGTATTCTGAAGTTGAGTTCAGAAATAATGTTTTAATTTTCTTATGGTATAATCTTCTATGATAAAAATGAATAAACAGAAAATCCATTTGGATTATTTATTTACTTGGGTGGTTAAATGATGCAGGATGGTGGGTCCATTGGCTCAGCTGTGTTGACAGTACACGGGTCTATTGCCATTTGTCTCTGCAGCAATAGTTTGCACACATTTAATCTCGCGCAAACAAAATTGGGGGAAGGGATGTGGGGAAGGTGGAATTCGGAGAGAGAATGCTAAACCATAATCAACACCACTGATGATTGGACCTGTTTTTGGTGGGACGGTTCAGTCACTCTCCATGTTATTCTCTGGAAGGCTTTGTGCTTGTCCTGTGTTAAGTTCAAACTTATTTTGCATTATATACAGATAATGTACTTATTAAATGACTCGGTGCTGAGAATAGTTGGAAAAACCTACCTTACTATGATCATCAATGAAAACAAGCTCATTTTTTAATCATACTCGGGTTTCAGAGTGCATCGAAGCTTGGAGCCGTCGATAAACTGATTTTCTCCTTGCTTGGTTTAGGCAGTACCCATTCACTAGTCCAGAGATATGGTCTTCATCAATGACGATAATATTTTGGGCTCAGCATTTTTGGGAAGAACTGCTGGAGCACACCTAGTTGACACTGACCAGTCCATACAATGGAAAGTCACTGATACAGAGATAGGCCCTCTTCCCCTCAGTTAAATGGAGATCCAGTTAACATCTAGTCCACCATGCCCAACTAACGAGGTAGGTTGGTTGATGTCTGAGATCCTTAGACTTTACATTACTGTATTTGGAGAAGTTGGTATTTCTATTGGCAAGCACGTCATCTTTAAGCCACATTGACTCCAAAGATACCTCTGCTACCTCTAACCCAAGTGTAGTCACTAGTTCATCACTAGGCAGTTTGCAAACATGGGGGTGCCATAGGCAATGGAAACCATCAATAAACTGAGAGTGACCAGCTATTAACTTGCATACCATTAAACTTTGATCTCCACATCTCTTGATAAAACCAACAGTTTAATGTCTCGTTGGAGCTGATGTGGGAAGTTGTCAAACCTTGGAGACGAGTGAATATTCTTGTACATATCCTCCAATTCTGACTTTTCCAACACAACTGCAGGCTATACTCAGATATAAATTGCCCACCTTTGGTTATGAGCTAGCCTATGTTGACTTCAACAGCTGATTTCAACTGCTTTGCAACTAAGCGTGCTACTGTTGGGCTAATGGGCACAGAGGAGTAAAAAAGCTCCACCTTTAAACGTTATCCTCGCAACTGTTACTGCACAGCAGGGGATTGTTGATGAGCAGGCTGCTGTGATGCCTTGTTTAAATAACCAGAAAAGCTTATTGGCTCTTGTGTGAGCATGCAGATGTTATTGAATCATAATAACACCAGAATGTGTCAGTGCCTTCAGAGATGAAATGAAGGAAAAGGTGGGAGCAGAATGGGAATGTATGCCTGAATTGCAATTTTTAACAAATAAAGATAAATTCTTCTTGCAGAAGTGAACAATTTCACCAATGCAGACATGTGCATGAGACAAACTATGTTAACTGTATGATTTTACTTTTAATGTGATGCCAGCCTTCAGGTGGCACATTGTTAAGTAGAAAGGACACGCTATTTGAGATGTATAACCAGGATTTGTATAGCACAGCAATAATACTAACTCTAATAGGAGTTACTCAAATTTGGTCATTAAAGATATTTCCGAGTATTTAAGAATATGTAATTTTTCTTTTGTGGAAACTCAAAACATCAGTTGTGTACCAAATAGATAAGACCGTTTATAGGCACAAAATACTGGAGTAACTCAGCGGGACAGCAGCATCTCTGGAGAGAAGGAATGGGTGATGTTATGAGTTGAGACCCTTCAGACTGAGTGTCAGGGGAGAGGGAGACACAGAGATAAGGAAGGGTAAGGTGTGAAAGTGAGACAAAGAGATGAAGTTCAAGGAAAATGTAGAATAGATCATTGTTAGGTCGGAGAAAGTTGCCAGGATTAGAGGGTGTGAGCTATAGGGATAGTTTGAGTAGGCTGGGTCTCTATGCCTTGGATCGCAGGAGGATGAGGGGTGATCTTATGGAGATGAACAAAATCATGAGAGGAATAGATTGCGTAGATGCACAAAGTTTTGTTTTATTTGAGCTTTTTCTCTTCCCGTTTCATACTAAATATTTGCTGGATAACCAGGCAACCTCCAAATCCACATATTGGTGGCTATTACTTAAGAACGAGGCTTTGCAAAACTATATCAGCAAACCTCTTTGAGAACAAGGAGGGAATGGCATCAGAGCTGGCTTCATTTTCCATCATCAAGGAATTATACATTGATCACCTCAATCTGGGACCAAATGATAAATGGCCATAGCTGTGCTCTGGAGGTACTAGATATCTGGCTATGTTACACCAAAAACATACATGAGCTTAAAGAAATAGCTAAGGGGAACTTCACTGTGGGATTGTTCAGAACAAATGGTGAACCAGAATAACACTTGAGGTTAAATATGTATACATTACAATAGATAATGGGGGAAAAGGAAAATGGTTTTAGAATGGCACTCCTCACACCGACTGCAAAAGAAACTTGATAGATTTACTCTGATTGTGATTATTTTAATGGAGGGAGGAGACATAGCTGATTGAGAAAACTAACGCAGTGCATCACATCATGGGAATCTTACAAAAACCTGATCTTTAAAATTTCCTCTTTAAAAGCAAAGTGCATGAGATTACAATAAATCAAAACCTATTAAGTAAGGAAACAATTCATTTATTACCATCTTGTTATAAATGTATTACACAAAAGACATTGAAGTTAAGTGGTTAATTCGAGAGCAGAACAGTCAAAGCCTAAAGCTATTGGTTAATCTTTGGTGTCTGTGTGAGCCAACTACTGCATGACAATGTACAATCGTTTTGAAAATAGTGCTTCATAATAACCACACCTCATTTACCAATTAAAAAAAAAACAACTTCAATTTAAATGTATAAACTTTCACATCCAGGACGAATGAATCCAGGACAAACTGGAAAAAATGTCCAATCAAACTAACAGACTTTGAGCTTTGTACAGTTTTACACCATGCCTAAATAGACCAATAAAACTAAATATCAGACTCTTTTACATACTTTGTCAGACTTCGCAAGTACCCTTGGGTTGACCTCATTAATATATAAATTTATAAAGTAAAACAATACCATCACTAATATTTATGAAAGGGTTCAAACAAGTTTACTTTAAATGAAGTCAACATGTTTTGAGAGAGCAAGGTAACACAGATCAAAGTGACCTCAAGTTTAAAATACATTCTACATGATCAGTAGTATATTCCAACAGTACATTTTGCAAATAGACACTGGCATGTAATGCAATTATTGTAAATACAATTTGACATGCAAAAAATCTTCTCAATCTAGTTATATTTAAAAAAGTAATAAATTCACCAATAAAAGCCTGGTAAAATATTGACTGCAAATGGATTTAACAAAGGATATTCTGCAACAAGAATGTTTAAAGTATATTTTCTTTATTGTCAGGAATCTATAACAACAGAGCTCTTTCTTTATTTATTCCCCTCACTCTTGAAAATTTGCCTCCAAATTTCACAGCAGCCTTGCCCATATGGTCAATCTTCTTTAGTGATTTTAAATTGATGTACGATGATTATCCCCAAACAGTGCTAAAGAAGAAGAAATGTGGTTGACTTGTCTCACCCAGCCTGAGTGCAATGATCAGATCAGATCACTGGTGGAAGGGTGTCAACCCGAAACATCACCCATTCCGTCTCTCCAGAGATGCCTTCCTGTCCCGAGTTACTCCAGCATTTTGTGTCTATCTGAGCAAAGGCTAAATAAAATCGGCAACATGTTCAAAACAGTAATGATTCCAAGAGGATGGATGATTTCTATCAGATCTTTAACTTGGTTTGAATCAGGAGTTTAGAAACCTGGTGTAAATTCTTAGTCTTACAGTGGCTGCTCTAAAGTCCTTGTGAATAGTATATGTGGATGCCAATATTCACTGAACCTGCAATGTCGCTTGCATACGCATACAATACACAGAAGCAAAAACAGATGAAATGCACTCAGCAAACTAAATACTCAGCCCCCTGAAAAAAATGATCAAGTCTATGACCATGCTAACATTCCTTGCATTTGCCACCAAATTGCATTTATACAAACTCCTAGAATTACAGGAGGTAGAACAGTATGAAATTATGATCTAATGAAGGGTCCACCTGTAACATCAATCTATCTTACTCTGCCAGATGTTGACTATCATGCTGTGCATTGCCATAATTTCCAATTAATTTTTTTAATCCATATTTCCATGTTTATACATATCAAAAACTTTTTGTAAAGTTTATAACCTGTTAGGTAACCGATAACTTATAAATCCCTTCTGAATAATTTCAGTTCTGAACAGTGATTTACTCCCACCATAATTGTTCCCTTCCAGGTTGCAGTAGAACACTCTTTAGAGTACAGAATTAAAATATTAACATTTTAAACAAATAACCACAAACAATTTTTTTTTTTTTTTAAATAGTTTTATGCCTGATGAGAATATATCCTTCAATTTTGTAAGGAATGAAAGTCCAGGATCCCAAAATCCACCTAATTCAAAGATGAATTTTAGTTTTGATTTTAAAATGTTTAGTGTTCAAAGAGGAAAGAGGGCTACAGCTGCCCTTAAACGTCAATGCTCTTCAAGTACAACCGTAACTTTATTAAAAATGTGAAAATATGAACTAAAACACAAATCAACAAACTGCAGTTATAATAAAAATGCCCTGTGCCTCTACACAGGAGCATAATTAGCAGCTTCAACGCACATTCTCGACCAATCCTCACTACATATACCAATTCCTGTCTGAAGATGTGCATAATCAACATTTCATCATTTACATCAATTATTTGTAGTTAAGTAGTAGGTAGTGCTAACTTGGAAAATCTATACATAACTTTTTAAAAATGGACATGGGAATGAATAGAGTTCAGGAAGGAAATGAGTTAACCAAATATTTGCTGAAAACCAGATGTCTCCATGTAATGCAGCAGAAAGAATGTGAAGAGAAACTCAAAAGGCACCTGACCATGAGCTAGCCTTGTTTATGTTTACAAGCAATGACACTGACAAACTTGGCAACTGCCCAATCTCCAGATATGGTGCAGGATCAAAGTAAAATAAAAATCACAATGAGACATTTGTTTCTTCTTTAACATCCTCTCTTTACATAGTTTTGTATATTAGCTTGCGTTTACTTCGATTCAAATCAAATGTACACATATAAGGGTTTTTTCTGTCATGCAGGCTATCTAGTAAATACTTCAATAAATGCGTTTAGTTTCTGACCTTACACTTCTCAACAATTGGAAAATGAATGCAAATGGAGAAAATGGCATAACCATTGCTTCAGAATTGGGTGTTTTCAGATAAGAAAAAAGACACAAAACTCTCTGTGTTATTTATTGGAAAGGCAATTAGCTAAGCTAGTTGATTTTGTTACATCCCAGTTAAGAAAATTTAAACCTATACTGACAAGAATATGTTGCAATGCTATTGCTTAGGACTTCAATATCAGTTACCTTGGGGTTGCTATAACACATAAACATGTGACATGTAGCACAGATAGATCATGTATTTGTAGATGCGATCGCTGGGCAAATTCAAAACTTTGCTCTGCACCTAATAATTTCATTGAAAATGTCAATTACTACCACACATGAAGATGGAAAAATAAACTCATTTGAAAAATATGTCCTGTTTAGATTAGGCTAGAAGTGTGTGGACAAATTCACAAACAGAGACTTCACAACATTGGAAACTTGGCAATTGTCTTGAGAATGGGTTTCAAGATTTGAGAAACATCCTTATGTCCAAGACAATATTAAGCTGCTTTGAGAGGAACATCAATAAAACCGACAAACAGCTCCAGATTCTCCTATCTTACACTTTCACCCTGTTGTAATAGAACTGCATAAATAACAGCATCTTTCTCAATGATCTGCTTTCAACACAAATCATTTAAAGAACACATTTAACCCTTTCCTAACAGGGAAAATTAAAATCCAACGACTTCTTCAGAAAAATAAAATTAAGCTATCATGGTTATTTGAAAGATAAACATTAATCATAAAAATAAACAAATCACTGCGCAATAATGAAATCTAAATCTAAAATGTTGTACTTACAATAGTAATTCTGAAAAATATCTATTAAAAAATCTTAAGTACTATAGGTCCCAAAATTAACAATAACATTGTTACCGCACAAACAGTATAATTTCATAAAGAACATAGTAAAGTACAAATGCTGCAATACATTCATTAATTTTCTGGAAATTAAAACTGTATATTAAACCTGTATTGTACTCTCTGTGATGCCTATTTTCAGGCACTTGGTTATTAATCACCCATCTATTTGCAATGAATCAGTCAAGTTTAATTATTGAAAGTCATTCCACTGTTTGTCAAATGTGTTCACAAAGAAATTCGCAAGCAGTCAGTTTCAGCACTAAGCACTCATACCTCAGTTACAGCGAATTTAGTGCCATCTATTGGGTCATAGTACATTGTAATATGTCATAACACCAGTACGGCAATTTTCTTGAGTGCAAATTTACAGATAATAGGTACGGACACTGCATAAAACTAAGGATTGGGTTAAGACTAACCTAATTTTCACGTAGGAACCTGGCTGATATACTTTTCATTGCAGGCCTTGAAAAGGTGGGGAAAAAAGTTCAAATTTATCTCAATGCCATGTCGAGACACACTTTATCATGCCCCCCTTCCATCCATAATCCAATTATTTTCAGTTCGATCCACTAAGAGAGTGAAATGTTCAGAAAGGAAATTTGTCCATAAAGTCCAAAGGAGGGAGCTCTTAAAGATAGCTGAGTCAGGGGATATGGGGCGAAGGCAGGAACAGGGTACTGATTGTGGATGATCAGCCATGATCACATTGAATGGCGGTGCTGGCTCGAAGGGCCGATTGGCCTATTCCTGCACCTATTGTCTGTTGTTATATATACATGTTTATGTGTGGCATCGCAAATGTTGGGTAATAAACAAGTTGTGAAAGAGCTAAACAACTTTTGCCTCCAGGGATGCTGTCTGACCCACTGAATTCCTCCAGCAGTTGTGTTTTGCTTCACATTCCAGCATCTGCAGTACCCTGTCAACTTGAATACATTCACATTTCCAAAGAAGAGTTATACTTAAAGCTGTAATGTCGTACAGAAATGAACAAATATAGATGTTATACGTTATTACGTATAATCTAGAAATACAAAACTTAGCTTGCCCAAAAGAATCCCCAGTATTCTATACTGTGAAATAGTTTTGGGTGCATCATCCTAAGCATTACTAAAACCCGGATAGAACAAGCATGGCAATGGTGTAGGAAGGAATGGCAGATATGGTTTAAACCAGAGATAGTCACAAAATGCTGGAGTAAATCAGTGGAACAGGCAGTATCTCTAGAGAGAAGGAATGGGAGACGTTAATGGGTCGAGACCCTTCAAACTGAAAGTGACGGGAAAGGAAAACGAGAGATATAGAACAATTGAATGAAAGATATGCAAAAAAGTAACAATGATAAAGGAAACAGACCATTGTTAGCTGTTTTCTAGGTGAGAACAAAAAGCTGGTGTGGACATTGGTGGTAGAGGGATGGAGAGAGAGGGGATACAGGGGTTACTTGAAGTTAGAGAAATCAATATCACACCCCTGGGTTGTAAGCTGCCCAAGCGAAATATGAGATGCTGTTGGATCAGGGAGACAGAAGATTGATTTGTTTGATTGCAACAGATAACCTCAGCCACGCAGAGGGAGAAGAGGAGGGAAGAGACTGCAGCCCTAAGATTTTTGCCTCCACCACAGTGAGGAGGTGCTTGGAGGATACACTGTGGTGGATGTTAATTTGTGTTTAGTGTTGTTTATTATTGTATGTATGCCTGCAGGCACGAAATTTCGTTCAGACCGTAAGATTTGAATGACAATAAAGGAATTCAATTCAATTCAATTCAATTCAATTTAGAAAACATCAATTCTGAAAACAAAACAGATCCCGAGTTCAAAAAAGATTGTCAAGTGCACCACAGAAGCTTTAATATTGAATTTAAATATTAAAAAAATAACTACAACCCTACTTGCTTTTTCAGCTGGACTTATCAGATTCCATGGGAGTGTTTCATACAATATGGGTGGGGTTTTTTAAATGACAATTCTTAGATATCAACATCACTAAAGTTGAAAACATAGCCATTATTTAATTGCTGTTTTTAAGGGGTTGGACAGGCTAGATGCAGGAAGATTGTTCCCGATGTTGGGGAAGTCCAGAACAAGGGGTCACAGTTTAAGGATAAGGGGGAAATCTTTTAGGACCAAGATAAGAAAAAAAAAATTCACACAGTGGTGAAACTCTGGAATTCTCTGCCACAGAAGGTAGTTGAGGCCAGTTCATTGGCTATATTTAAGAGGGAGTTAGATGTGGCCCTTGTGGCTAAAGGGATCAGAGGATATGGTGAGAAGGCAGGTACAGGATACTGAATTGGATGATCAGCCATGATCGAAGGGCCGAATGGCCTATTCCTGCACCTGTTTTCTATGTTTGTAAGAGCTTCCAGTATGCAAGTTGGCTGCAGACTTAATCCATTACAACACTTGGGAAGTATTATGTTGGCTACAAAGTATTTTTAGAATTCCATGCTTTGGAAAGGTGCAATTGAACATAATAATTTTCAGACAATGGAAATTTGGGAAAAGTGTGTGATTTTAAGCTCTTTTAAGACCATTTTAGCAAAGTGCTTGAAAATCATCTGCCATGATTATTACCAGATGTCTCACCTTTCCTCACAGCAAGGTGGAACATCAGCCAAGATCTTAATTCAAATAAAACGTGCAGTTATTTTAAGCTTTGCCATTCACAACTGAGCTAGATTTTTTACTCTACAGCCTGGAAAGTTATAGATTCCTTGTGCAACATATTAAGTTTTATAAATATAAATTAAGATTACGAATTAATGTTTATTACAACTTATGCCTTTTGGTCTGTTGAGTTCATGTCATGGCAGCACAGTGGCACAGCAGTAGAGTTGCTGCTTCACAGTGCCAAAGACCCTGATTTGATCCTGACTACGGATTCTTTCTCTATGGCGTTTGTACCTTCACCCTGTGACCGTGTGGATTTTCTCTGGGTGCTCCGGTTTCCTCACACATTCCAAAGTGCAGGTTTGTAGGTTAGTTGGTCTCTGTAAATTGCCCCTAGCGTGTAGGATAGAACTGGTATACGGGTGATCGAGGTCGGCGTGTTCTCGGTGGGCTGCAGGGCCCATTTCCACGCTGTATCTCTAAACTTAGCCAGCTCCAGGCAACACAAAGTAATCAGACTGATTTCCCCTCTTATTTACCTATAACTCAATATTACAACTTATGTTCAGTCTAGCTATATAGGATGTTCTCCTTTTGGAAGTAACTACACGATTTGAAATTCCATCAGTACTGATTACAAACAGAAGTTGCAAGAATCTGACACCAGCAAAATTAAACAAAGACTTGCTATTTACAAAAACAAGACAAACACTTCTCAGATGCTTCATCTAATATTTCTCTTCAACATTAAATCCATATTAGGCTCCTGAAATCCAGACATGCAGTCTTAGGAGACTCCTTAATTTAATTGCAGCTGGTTTTAAGGACTGTGAAACTACTTTTGAAAATTCTGATGTTATCAATATATAAATGATAAATTACTGACAATGTGATTAATGAAATAGTACATACTGGAATTAGTTATAAATTATAAATGACTGATTCTTGATTAAAAAATGGTGTATTTTGGAAGTAGAATATTTTTTTAAAGTATAAAATGTTTCAACATCATTCCCTGTCATATATTTCCCAACAAAGTTTAAGGATCCATATACAAAATACTGCAGATGCTGGAAAGCGTAAGTAGAAACTGCTGGAACTTCTCAGGTCAGATCACATCTGGTGAGATGGTTAACATTTCATTTAGAATTTTGAAATATTTGAAAATTAATACATTTTAGTTGTAGAGGAAGGGAGAAGGGATGGAGAGAACAACAAAGGTCCCTGATAGGGTGGAGATCAGGAGACAGTCAATGACTCAAGTGACGGTGCTGACTGAAAGAAGGTGCTTTGTCTCGTGAAACCATGTCTGCAGGATTTAAATGGGAGGAGACGAGTGAAAAATGGCGACAAGGAAGAGACAAGTGAAATCTGGATCTGAAATTAATGGAGGATTTAATTCATCAATAAAGAATAGAGTGACCGACTGCCCATTACATTCATGTGTTAAAACAATGAAAAGGAATTTCAAATAATTGTCAAAAATGTTGCATATCAACCAAAAATATTATAAATCCAAGGGCAAATTGGGTTAGTGTGGACGGGCAAAAAGTTTGGCATGGACATGTTGGCTGGAGGTCCTGTTTCTATGTTATACTTCTGTAAATTAAAGAAAATGGGTTGTGAAATGTTGGTACAATCTTTTCCCTTAAGCATATCACAGAGGAAAAAAGTGAATTTCCCCAGGACAGTTCTTATTACCTGATCTTGCAAGACCACTATTGATGTTTCATGAATAGTATATTTGGAAATACAAGTTAAAATATTGAATGCATTTCAGAAACTTCTACACTTCTATTCAGCCAAGGTGTGTTGAACTAAGAATGCAAATGCAATTGCGGTCCCATCCCAAACTCTATTTCACCAATGAGTGATGAAAAGTTTTCAGGATTAGTTTTGTGGGCATTCAATGCTGAACCTGTATTTTCCGTCATTTTTGCAATGAATGGAGAGTTTTACTATGCTAAAGTAGTTGATGTACACCAGTTATTACAATTAAGGGGGCAGGAATCCTGTCATACTATGCCGGTTGAAAACCCTTGCATCATTTTATAACTGTACCAAAATCGTTATAAGATATTTCCGTTCATTTGGGTTCTCCCTGGTGAAATGGTCCATATATATCCAGCTATAAGCATCACCAGAAATTACTGGGGGATTATTTACATGTTGTTTGTCTGAGGTTGCTGTATTCCTGTGCTCACATGTTTCCTATATTTCAACAATAAATGGCTACAAACTGAAAGTACTTCATTGATTGCAAAGGACCTTAAGATGCCCAGGCCAATAAAGGTGCTCTAAAAATGCAATTTTCTTTTGCAAATATTGACTGTTTAATTTCACAAATTTCTTTTCTTATTTTTGAACTTCAGCATTTCAGTTCAGCCAATCGAGAGAGCAAGGACAGCCTTTAGTTTTATATAAATGATATCCTGGTCACCGCGGGTAAAATCTGGTCAAAATAATTTTAAAAGTGCAAATGGATTCTACACCACAGTGTAACAAAATATAACGATCAGCTGTAGCATTTACATCAAACTTAACTTCTGGTAATCTACTTGTGTTAATAGTCTTCCCCTTCCATTTCCTTGTGACTCAGTTTCCTTGTATTTTGCCAATATGATCGCTTCGTACTACTTACAGGATATTCTCTGCACACTCCTAAATATAGGCCATTCTTGCTCCTCAGTGTAACATTGCTTTCTTACTTCCTGGATGTGGGCCAAGTCATAAAGGATTAACTAAACTGAAGAGGAAGGCTAGTGCTGAAGGTTAGCAAGAACAATGTATTGATGATGAAAGCATCATTGTCCATAAATAGTTAATGATTTCAGATAGACTTGGCTTTGTTTAGCTGACTGTCATAGACTTTTCTTCAGTTGATTGACAAAATTACATTTTAGAATTAAGAGTAGACCAGTTTTGTTATACGAGTAGCATAATTTAAATTTATAAAAACAATATTTGGCACTAGAATTCCAAACTTAAATGCAAACTGTTAGCAAAGATTATAAGGAATAATATAAAGACTTCTGCTCCTTGTTTACTGTAATAAATGACATCTACTTGGAAATAATGATTTAAAAAATGCTAATTGCTGTTAATTTAATCATTTAATTCTGTTTATAGTACAAAGTTCATTAAATCAAGAATCAAGTTTGAAAAAGTCCAAAGCAGCAAAATATATATTGTCCTTTAAAATATTAATTCAGAGTATATGTGTAGTAGCTACAATGAAAAGTTGAACAACTTGATTTCCTCCAGTAACAATAGAATTAAGATGGATTTTGCAATGATAATTATGACATTACATATATTAGTAATAATTCTGGCAATATTAACATAAACTTTCTAATTTTCTTTTTGAATGGGATGAGAAAGATCCTGGTCATCCGAATCAGTTTAATGTAAATCACAACTGGATGCAGATCAGGAAAATCAGAATTGTCATGATTTTTCTGGTCTGAACATGCCAGGGTGATAAGGTACTATTTCTTGCATCCTGTCATACAATTCATATTTGAATGTCAAACAAAGGCTAACCAGATGTCTTTCTATTACTTCCATGTTAAAAAAAAACTTTGTTACACAAAACATACTCATGACCTGAGGTGGAAGATATTGAATGACAGTTTCAGATTCCGTTGAAAGTTAAATTCTTAGAATCTGGCATAAATTCAATGCCCAATAAACTGACCACTCTCCTGCACTACAATATTAGCCCACCTGAGTATATTCAACAAAAACAAAGTCAGTGCAATTCCATTTCCTGTGCCACTGCATTTCACCGTTACCTCAAAACGTCATTAAAAATATTTTCAATTTACTACAAAACGGCCGGATTTTGTACATAATTCTGAAAGATCTATCCTCTTCCTCTAGCTGTGAGAATGCAGGGTGACTTGGACAGGTTGGGTGAGTGGGCAGATGCATGGCAGATGCAGTTTAATGTGGATAAATGTGAGGTTATCCACTTTGGTAGCAAAAACAGGAAGGCAGATTACTATCTAAATGGTGTCAAGTTGGGAAAAGGGGAAGCACAACTGGATCGGGGGTTCCTTGTTCATCAGTCAATGAAAGTAAGCATGCAGGTACAGCAGGCAGTGAAGAAAGCAAATGGCATGTTGGCCTTTATAATAAGAGCAGTTGAGTATAGGAGCAAAGAGGTCCTTCTGCAGTTGTATAGGGCCCTAGTGAGACCACATCTGGAGTATTGTGTGCCGTTTTGGTCCCCTAATTTGAGGAAGGACATTCTTGTTATTGAGTGAGTGCAGCGTAGATTTACAAGGTTAATTCCCGGGATGGCGGGACTGTCATATGCTGAGAGAATGGAGCGGCTGGGCTTGTATACTCTGGAGTTTAGAAGGATGAGGGGGATCTTATTGAGACATATAAGATTGTTAAGGGTTTGGACACGCTAGAGGCAGGAAATATGTTCCCGATGTTGGGGGTCCAGAACCAGGGGCCACAGCTTAAGAATAAGGGGTAAGCCATTTAGAACGGAAACAAGGAAACACTTTTTCTCACGGAGAGTTGTAAGACTGTGGAATTCTCTGCCTCTGGAGGCCGGTTCTCTGGATACTTTCAAGAGAGAGCTAGATAGGGCTCTTAAAAATAGTACAGTCAGGGGATATGGGGAGAAGGCAGGAACGGGCTACTGATTGGGTATGATCAGCCATGATCACATTAAATGGCGGTTCTGGCTCGAAGGGCCTACACCTGCACCTATTGTCTATTGTCTATGATATCATTGATCATCATTAGAAAATCATTATTTTACTAACTATGAATTAACTGTAATTAAGCAAACAAACTGAACTTTTCTCATCACATGAAGGAGACTAACTGTGGGAGTATGTACAGGACTGCGTCCGTTCTACTGTTCCCTATCGAGGTTTCTGTCATTATCTTTTGCCATCAATTGTGTAGTGAAGGTTCTTTTCCCACCATTTAGAACTTCCATTTTGGACCTGGCCACGGTACAATGTATCTTTTAAGAATGTCGCTGTATACTTCAAATCTCACAATGGAAGCACTTTTTCTCCAGTGGGTACAGTATAAAAATCATTGAATGACTTGAGTGTTAGCACATGAAAAGAGGATAATCTCTATCCTTCTCTGACTAGGTAGCAAACTAGTTTTTTGGAGACATCTCAGTTAAAATGCTGTAGATTGTCATCCTTGGTACTAATTAGGACAGCCAAGCTTCAGTTTTTCCTCCTAACCTTCAAACTAATTTGAGGCTCATTTGTTGTAGGAGATCCCAATAATTCCAAGAAGCTTTTGGCTAGTTACATCTACACTGATTGATCATTGGATTGCAACACATACCATCGACTTTAAACCATCGTGTTCATAATCATACCTTTCTGTGCTGAAAATAAAATACAACTTTATAGCTGAATCTACTGAATAATCAATCTGTCAAAAGAACTGATCCAGAAAATGTTGGCGCCAACAGAATAAAATTGCTTTGAAGTTACCGACATTTCATATTATTCAAGTTTAAAAACAAATGATAAGCAGTCATCTCAATGCATCAGCTGGTTCTGCAGTATTAATTGAAACTGATTTTGTAATACTGGCAAACTCCCATCATATAAAAAATGCTTCCATGTCGCACCGGAGTAACAAGATGGATTTAAAAAAAAATTCTAAACATTTTACTTTCTTCTACCAGCTTAATATATTACTTTACAGCGTTCTTACCCAACTCTTTATTTTACTAAACATTTGGAGTACATTGTATTGCCTTATATTCAACCTCTTTGCACCTCTATAGATAACTCTTGTGGAATTCCAAAGATATCATAGGAAATTTACGTCTCATCTCAGTTGTGAATCTGTTCATGGCTCCACAAACTGAACGCAGTCTTGAAAGTCCGGTGGCAAAGTGTGCACATGAACAGCCTTTCAAAGGTAGTTGCTGGAAGAGGAGGTGCGTGGGAAAAAAGAGCATCAGATGCCTGCGGGCTGTTGGACCTATCCGAGTGATTCGAGACGTGTTCAGGCTCAGGAGAGTGTGGTGGTGGGGGAGGTGGTGGAGGGGGAGGAGGAGCACACGAGGGACCCTTTGCAGGCTTCGATGTTTCAAGATGGTCCGTTGACTGAGAAATATGAGACTGGAAGTGGCTCCAGAGACGGAAGTTGGTGCGGAAGGCCTTGTGGCAAATGTAGCAAATGAACGGCTTAACAGTGCACAGCAATTCCTGGTGACGCTCCAACTGCTTGCGTATCGGGAAGAGCTTGCCACATTTTTCACACGGCCAAAGTTCACGTTCTCCTTTGTAAGTTAGATCCTCTGGCTCCCCACTGCAACTGTTTGATTCCGAAGCCAAGTCTTCCAAATGGATGGGATTAGCGGAGACTGCGTCAGGTACATGATTATCCTCAGTGTTTGCATTTCTGTGGCTGGAGACACTCAGGTCTTCAGGAAAGCATGACGAATTTTCAGAGTCAACATACATAGGTTCCATAGAATCACTGCATGCTTCGTCTTCCTTTGAGGTACTTGGGCTAGCAATGGAGTTCTCTACAACTTCAGTCTGAGCTTCGTTTGCCAAGACACCATTGTGACATGTTGTATCCAGGCAAGACTGTTTTACTGGGGCCATTGTATTTTCATTATGGACTTCGATCTGATGGCGCCAAATGCTGAAGGAGGATTTAAATGTGCGTTTACACTCTAGACAGGTTAGTTTTTTGTATTCACACTGACTTTCGTGCTCTTGCTTTAATTCTCTGGAGTAAAACCTAAGACTACAGTAGCAGCACACATTAACATTCCTACAAATCCTCTCATGTCTTGTCTTCTCTGCCTTAGAAGGCATCTTGATTTTACAATGATCGCATTGTTTTTCCAAACTCTCTTCACTCACATTTTCAGTACTACATTGTTCTTTTGGCTTGATAGGCTTATTGTAGAGCTTGCAAACAAAAGGCTTCTCACCTGGGTGGGTCTTCATGTGTTGCCTGTAACGTGACAGGAAGCGGAACAGCTTTCCACATGTTGTGCATATGTACACACCTTTGGCTGTAGGCTTTAAATTCTTTTTGAATCCTTGTTCTGACCGTAGGCTTGGGTAACTATGAGAGATCTGCTTTCGTCGCAACTTGTGAAACAGCGCCTTCTTGATCTCCCTTTCACGTATCATATCACTTAGTTTCTTTTGAAATTTTTCTTCTGAGGCAGGGCAGGAGCTGGGAGCTGCTGATGGGTTACTGACTATCCCATGTTGTGTTTGGCTGTGTGTCCAAACTTTGAAATTGGTAAGGAATTTCTTGTGGCAGATATCACAGGCATGTGGCTTATCTGGGTTATGGTACATGCCAACATGACGGAATAGGCCGGCTGGGGTTCGGAATTTCTTGGAACAGGTTGTGCACTTGGATCGCTTCCCAGTTATTGCTGATTCGGGATTAAAATGTTCCTCTTTGTTCTGCTCAGTCTTCAACAGATCTTGATTAGCCTCATCTATAATAGGGCTTGAACTTTCCACAACGTTTTTCGTGATATTGGGAGAATGCTGGAAAGATTCTGATTTCTCAACGGAAATCTTTGCATTTTCAGCCTGGAACCTCCTTTTTACTGGCAGCGTGGATGTCCTTCTGGTCGTCCCGACGCTTTTCACTGAGAATTCCTTACTGGTAGATGGCAAGGTTTCTCCAACAGTCACTCGAATAATATCAGATGTCTCTGAGACAGGGCTACAAGGCTCTGCTTTTACTTTAACAGCTGATGGTAAAGAGATGCCCTCTGCTTCGGAAGGCCGAGATCCATCAAGCTGTTTTGGGCAAGAAGTCTGGCCAACCTGAGGCTCATCTTTTTCAAGTTGTTGTTTCATTGAATTTGTATTTATCAGCGTTTGGGAAGATGCATCACAAATCATCTCTAGAGGTTCATGCTTACACATTGATGATCCGTAATTCATCTTTTGATCAAGAGGAGAAGAGTAACAAGGGACCTGACTATCCATTGATAATGACCTCCGAAGCAGACTTTTCACTAATGGGCCGCTGCTGACAACATTCTGGGTGTTAGACTGCAATATTGGGGGTTGAACAATGGGCCCCACCTGAGTGAAATATAGAAAATTATTCTCTTCAATTGTGCCAGGATTTGCTGTGTGCCCAGACTTTGGTTGGGAATATGCAAATCCTGTAGTTCCATGAAACGAGAATGCAGGTGTTAGTTGTGGCCTAGTTAAAGACGTTCCATTGACCAAGAGATCAGTCAGGCTTTGCCTTGTATCAGAAACTTTCCCACTGAAACTTGAAGTACCATCCACACTCATGGAACTTTTCCTATCCCAACAAAACCTCATCCTACTATTTCGAGCTTCCAGAGATTTGATGGCTTCATGGTACTTTGTGTCACCCAAGGCCCCACGCACATCCGTTAACAGGGGTTGTCCCATATCATCCGACAGGTGAGTTGTACCAACATCTCTGGGCACAGCATTGCAATTTGCCCTTAGGGCATCCATCAAAGATGAGGATTTTAAACTGTGCCTTGGCTCTTCCCTCCACGTTTCCTTTTTCTGATTGGAATCCCCTCCCTTTGCTTCGGATTCAATGTTATTCTTATCAAGATCATTGCGCCCCTGACATACAATGACACTCCTTGGCTGGGAGCTATCAGGTTTGCTCACCTTTTCAATAGTACTTGGTGTGCACGAAATCTGAGGCGTCTGTGATGGAATGCTGGTTAGAAAAGAGATGCCAAGGTTATTACCCAGATGGTGGATGGATTCTAGGCATTTTTTCTCAATGAAAAGGGATGAGGAGTAGATGTAGTTCAGAACATTCTCAAAAATAGGTGCTTCGCAGAGATCCAGTTGGAAAACTGACTGGCTCTCATTCTCTTTCTTCGTAAACAAAGCCCGGAAGTAGTCACTGCTGGCAGCTAGAACATTCTTGTGTGCCCGGAATTTGTGGTCACCAACAATGAGGACTACATCGCATAGCTGGCCTTTTAGACGATCTTCATTTAGTGCACTCAGGAGAGAGATGGCATGTGCTGGATTGATGTAGTGAAATAATTCTTCCATGGTCTGCTCCACCTGCAAGAGAACAGAACATCAAATAAATACATATGAGAATAATGCAGTTTCAAACTCGGGTATACCAACCACAGAAAAAAACATGTTTATCTACATTCCAAAAAAAAGGGATCATTACATTCTCTACCAAACACCAGTGCAAACCTACTATGCTACTGAATAACTTAGGGACCATGGTTAACTGAGTTATGTAGAAGCAGTGATATCTACAAATCAGTTCGAGCTTGACTGATAGTCTTGTCCAATTAAATGTCATATGTTAAGGAAATGCTGCAGTGGATTTTGTAGATGCATTTGAGAATGTGGAGGGAATTAATGTTCATGCTAGTGGGTGATAAATACATCAAGCAAGCTGCTTTGTCCAGGATGGTGTTGAAGTCCTTGAATGGTCAAGGAACTAAATGTGTCCGGTAAAGGAAGAGCATTACTTTATAATTGACATGTGCAGATTGAGATGGAGTCAGCAGATAAGCATAGTTGATAGTCAGAACCTTTTCGTCCAGAGGTGAGAGGGAGAAAGTTTAATGGAGATGTGTGGGACAAGTTTTTTTATACATTGGGTGATGGGGGCTTGCAACACAATGTCACTGTGAGGGTGGAGGCAGTGACAATAGTGGCATTTTTCGCGGCTTTTGGATAGACACATGGAAATACAGGGAATAGAGATATATGGATCCTGTGCAGGCCGATGAGATCAGTTCAGCTAGGCATCATGTATGGCACATATATTGTGTGCTGTGCTGCTCTACATTCTACTAGTCACTTGCTACTGAATTCCAAGTCTCTGACTTGCACTTGCAGCCAAAGTATTTATGTGGCTTGTCCAGTTAAGTTTATGGTCGATAAGAACCCAAAGAACAATGGTCACTTCCTTCCTCAAGTTCTTCCAAAAGAAAGATCCTCAATTCCCATCGACTTCCATCGTACCAACATTTCTTGCATTCAGTCAAATACTAACGATGTCAAGAACCGTCTTCTTTTCTCATCTCTGAAATGTATCTGCTTTAGCCAGTCCTGGACCAAAGCGATAATTAAATATTGAGTGGATAGTGCTTGTGAAACTCTAAATAGGCATGAGTGAGCAGGGTATTAATCTGCAATTGCCAATTGAAACTAATCCATAATTTCTTTGCTGATAGAATGCTATCTGCCTTTGAGTACTTGGTACATGTTAAACAAACAAGGGCTCAGTACCGTTGCAAAAATATTGTTATTTCATTGCCTTTGCTGCTTCCAGTAGACCCACTGTTTCTTTACACACGGAGTTATTAGAATTGATGATGGACTCCGCTGTTATGCTGGAATATCACAAATAGACTGACAAGTGCTATCCACTCAGCTCTTCTAGCTAAAGATGACAGCAAATATTTAATCCTTCTCTTTTGGATGTCTTGGGTTCTGACATCATTGAGGCCAAAATAGCTCCTGAAACCACTGCCTTGTTATTGTATTCCAACATTCGTATTTTTTATTTTAGGGAGGAGGTCATCTGACTTTTAGCCGGATTATTTTGTTGCATGCTTGTGCAATTCTACAATTGAACATAATGCTAATACTCGTGCAACATCATTTAAGAGTAAATAAATCACTATTCGCTTTATATTCAGCTCACCAGTTTCTCAACTAGCAAACCAAATCCTCTAAGTTGCTTGAACTCCTTAAGAGAGGATACTCAAATTAGATGCAGTTCGGAGAGATTTATCAGGCTAATTTCTGGGATGAAAGAGTTATCCTATCAAGATTAGCTAAAAAAGTGAGATCTATACTTTGAAGTTTAGAAGGGGTGATCTCTTTGGAACATACAAGGTGACATATTTACAAGAGAATAGTGTGAATTGAAAAACAAAAACAAAATTTCTTCTCCCAGTGATGGCGAATCTCTGGAATTCCCTAATATGGATTTGAAGAAGGGTCTCGATCGAAACGTCACCCATTCCTTCTCTCCAGACATGCTGCCTGTCCCGCTGAGTTACTCCAGCTTTTCATGTCTATCTTAGGTTTTTTAAATGGGGAATTGAAGGCCAAGCAAAACTGGCACAGTAAGGAAGTTGAGCCTTGGGCTGGATGAGCTGTGATCATACTGAACAAAGGAGCAGACTTTAAGGCCAGGACTCTGCCCCTATTTTCTTGTGTCCATGCATCCATTATACTAATTTGAATCATGAGAATACAAATCTTTTCCAGTCCTTCATTCTTCTAGCAAGTTTGCTTTTTTATTTTTTCAAAGTTTGATGAGGACAAACCACATGATCGGAAGAATTGCAGAAAGATTTCAAACCCACAAATAGATCGCAAGCTTTAGAAATACTCATTGCACTACCGGGTAATGGTGCAGTGAGTAATTCTTAATCATACTTATTTCTCAGATATTAGTCATTGATGATTTTCTGACACAGAGGGTGGTGGGTTTTTTGGAACGAGCTGCCAGAGGAGGTCGTTGAGGCAGAAACTATAACAACATTTAAAAGACATTTGGACAGGTACATAGATAGGAAAGCTTTGGAGGGATATGGACCTAACACGGGCAGGTGGGAGTAGTGTAGATGGGGCAACTTGGTCGCCAGGGGCAAGCTGGGCCGAAGGACCGATTTCTGTGCTGTATGACTCTATGACACATATTGTCGATGGTGAAAAATTAATATGAAGTACACCAATAGATGACATTGGCATGGATTGTTGTCGGATGCAAACTGTATATCATCCTCCTATATATTTACAAAGGAAATGGATGTGTAAAATATTGAATTTCCCTTTTAATTTAGGATACTAATGAATTGCTAGATTTGTTCACTACCTCAATTACTCCAGATAATCACTTCCAGATAGATATTATATGATGGTCGGTTAAAAGCTTTTAAAAACTTATTGAACACCCACAAATATCCAACATTTCTGACTACAATGGTCATTTATTGTCAGATTTGTATCTATGCCAATCCTGACCAAACCCAAAACCGTGCTGATTATTGTTTCAATGTCATACTGCTCTACCTTCTTTTCAGTTTAGCACCAGACAGTCTGATGCAAAACAATTAAGGGCCTGTCCCACTTGGGCATCATTTGCGCGTCACGCAGGTGGTGCGCGAGGATTTTGAGAATCCCAAAATCCTGGGGCGCAGTGCGCGACCGCGCGTCACTGCCTATTCCACCACGCGCCATGCGCGTGTAATGCACGCCATGCGCTCGTCGTGCGTTGTGTCGCGTAAATGTGTCGTGTAAATGACGCGCAAATAACGCTCAAGTGGGACAGGCCCTTTAGGTAGCACATTTCAGACAATAGTGGGAAATATCTCAAAATAAGAGACCTTGTAGAGCTATGTGCATTTCATTGGTGATGAACAACTTTGACAACTGTGGTTGCCTCGCTGCAAGAATGCAATCTTTAATTGTAAGGTTGGTTTTACAATGATATTGAAAACATTTTAAATTTCTCTGGCTACATAGAGAGTAAAGGGCCTGTCCCACTTTCCCGAGTTATTCACAAATTTTCCCGAGTTATTCACAAATTCTCCCGAGTTTTCCCCTTGTTTCATACTCCCAGAATGTTCGTAACGGGTTCGTAGATATGTCGTAGCGGCTCGTTATGCCAGCCGTAGGTTCTCAGGGCATCCTCCTGACTTTTTTTACTCGTGGACATTTTTTATCAGTCTGGAAAAAAAGTCCCGACTTACCTGATATCCCGAGTGCCTGATGTTCTCAACTTTACTGGTGAAAAAAGTAGAGAATTCTTTGCACTTGGCAGGGGACCCAGCTAAGCTGGTACTGGGGGCGGGACATAAGACAGAGGTAATAGTACTAAATAGGACCTTGGAATTTTGAGCGTTTTTGGAAATAAGGTCGGAGAAGTATTGTGATCACACAGACTTTACTGCTTCCTGGTATTTGAGAAGATTGTTTCTTAGAAGTTCGATGGAAATTTGAAGCTTATCGCATTTATACTTCCGTTCTGATTTTCTGCACTCTCTTCTTAGTGTCATTGAGCCAAGGCCAACCTTTATGCTTAGGCTTTTTCATTTTAAGAGGAGCAACAGAATCCAGGATGGAAGAGCAAGAGGTATTGAATGAAAGAATGAGATCGTCAGTACTGAAATGGGGGGGGAGAAGCCTCGATGGTGCAGATGTCGGGAGCAGCTATGAGAGCTTCAGAGAACTTACTGGCAATCAATGAGTTTATGTAGCGGGAGTAGCGAACAGGGAGATGAGATTTGGAGGGAGAGAAAGGCAGAGATGCATCAAATATAATTGCACTATGATCTGACAGACAAGCATCAATAATTTCTATATTACAAATTGGGAGACCGGACGATAGCACAGGTCCAGTGTATGGCCAAGCTTGTGAGTGGGTCCAATGGTGAGTAGAGTCAGATTGAAGGACTCAACCAGGTACATAAATTCACTCACCAGAGGCTTAGTAGAACAGCAGACATGAATGTTAAAATCACCAAGAATCAAGACTCGGTCAAATTTAGGCAAAAGGCTAGAGATAAGATCAGCAAATTGGCTGATAAAGTCCTTATGCATTTTTGGTGGGCGATACACAAGAACAATTAAGAGGGGATAGACTAGATCTACTATAGTTAGTTGCACCGAAACTGGAGAAGTGATCAGCGTTCAGGAGGCGGCAGTTGAAATGTTTCTTTAACACAGTGGCTAGGCCCCCACCAAATGTCTCTAATTTATAAGGCTGTGCAGAAAGAGCTGGAAAGTGGACATAAACTAACCAGTTCAATTATTGTCTGACATTAATGCAATTAGTTGAATGCTCCGCATCTCACTCGGAAATTTCAATGTTTTTCAATAGGGTTGGGTGAGTCAAATTGCAACAATGGGCTTATGAGTAAGTAGAGAAGCTGCACAGCTTTCACGTGATTCCACATTTTTAAGGTTGTCTTCTCATTCTCCAAATCAAAAACATATCTATGTGCAAAATTTCTGTCTTAAATTATATCTGCTTTTGCCCGTCCATTGGACCTGTCCATCATGATTCTCAGCTTCATCTGTACATTTAGAAATAGTTTCCTATACATCTGAATCCAATTCATTAACACATCAAAGGTCAAGATTCCAGCACCAATCCCTCTATTAATTTTCCATCTACGCTGCCAAAATCCTATAGAGGTCAAGCTTGCTGAGGAATTGTATTGTGCTATTTACTGATTTCTTTGGAAAAATCATTATAATAGTTCTCGCCCCAAACATTAATGGCTGCAAGCTTTCCCAAAGGATTGCCAGTAATTTTCACAACTGAGTCTTGAAGTGAATTCCTTCTGGCAAATTCTCTGCCAAATTAATCAATTTTAGGATGCTAATGTTCTGAATGCTTAATTATGGAATGGCATTCATGGTCTCTACCTCTGATCTTCAATCAGTGATTTTTACTGGGAAATATGGAGGTGTAAACAATGAGCCAGAATAATCCAAATATGGTTAATTTTCTAATAACATGAGCCATCTAGCAGAGAGTGACATTTAAACACCGTCATTAATTTGCACCTTCTGAGGGGAGAAAATATGTGGCTGCAAGACATTCCCAAATCATCCCAACTTGTAAACATAATCACTCAGCAATCCTACAAAAAAGATATGCTGATTTGTTCTCCGAACTGTGGCCAAATGTTGGATTTGTAATAATAGAAGCTCTCAGATTTCACTAATCAGACTAATGACCGATGGAGGACCCCGACCTAAAACCCTATTAATTTTGTCCAGGGATGCTGCACGACCCGCTGAGTTACTTCAGCATTTTGTCTCTCTCTCAAATTCACGATTCAATTTTTACACTGAATTCAGTTCAATCGATTTAATGAATTAATTGTAATAAAAATAATATTATTATTGTTGAGGAATTGTATTGTGCTATTTACTGATTTCTTTGGAAAAATAATTCAGCCACTAAAGAGGTTGATGCAATAAAAGTGAATGGAAGATTGGGCATCTTTCTCTTGCATGCAAAAGAAAAAATTCCCGGAAGAATAATTACGAACTCAGTCAGTTAACATATTTTGCAACAATTCACAGGTTCAAGTACTGCATTGGATGCAGGGCATAAAGAATGCCAGAAAAGAGATGCTGCTCCTTTATACAGTTGCATCGGTACAATTATATTTTCATCCACAGAGCAACATCAACTCACCAGTCACTATTTCCATTGATGAGTCACACAAGTGTGATAGGTTACAAAAGGCATCCGTCCAAAAGCATCCCTGGACTTTTTCACTTTTTTCCCGTAACCACAAACTATAGGTTGCAAGTTTCTAATGTGTTAACAAATCTAGGTTAAAGTATTGTTTGAGCTGACAAGGAGCAATAAGATGTTTATCTGAAAGGGTATAGAGGAATGGTTATTTCAATTTCATGAGTCACCAGTCGCCGTTGGCCACATGGAATAAATGATTTTCACCACTTCCTTACTGAAGGCAGGACGTCTTAGTATTAAAAAAGTAGCAGCTGCCTACAGAAAGAAAAAGTCATGTTGATTTCTAAATGCGCGTGGCAGCAGTAAGGGAGGTGGAGTTTGCCAAGACTTCTGGAAAATAAATCTTGGCAAACATTAACTCGGCCATTTAATTTGCTTTGTAGACGTTGATGGAAACTAAACCCAGTCCCATACAAACAGTTGCAAAGCCTTCTCTTGTCTACCCTTCATTCATATTAATAGTGACAGTGCCTAACTGAACTGAAATGTTTAAATGCTGCAGCTCAATACAACGCGATCATGAACCTTTGCTTTAGTATGCTTTCAGATTTTTGCATTGTTGATAAATAAATGATAACTACAGTCGTTCGAGGGATTACATGAATTAAGGCAGAGGATCGATCAGCCAAGTTCTTACTGAATGGTGGTGTAATCTCAAAGGGGCTGTATAGCCTACTTCCACTTCCATTCTTACATTAAAGATAGACACAAAATGCTGGAGTAACTCAGTGGGACATCTCTGGAGAAAAGGAATGAAACATAGAAAAATAGGTGCAGGAGTAGGCCATTCTGCCCTTTGAGCCAGCATCGCCATTCAATATGATCATGGCTGATCATCTAAAATCAGTACCCCGATTATTTTTCCTCATCTTAGTCCTAAATGGCCTTACCCCTTATTCTTAAACTGTGACTCCTGGTCTGGACTCCCCCAACATTGGGAACATTTTTCCTGCATCTAGTCTGTCCAATCCTTTAAGATTTTTTTTATGTTTCTACAAGATCTCCTCGCATCCTTCTAAATTCCAGTGAATACAAGCCAAGTCGACCCATTCTTTCATCATATGTCAATCCTGCCATCCCGGGAATCAACCTGATGAATCTACGCTGCACTCCCTCAATGGCAGTAATGTCTTTCCTCAAACTAGGAGAACAAAATTGCACACAATACTCCAGGTGTGTGCATTCGGGGGAGAAGGGCCTTGGTCAGGGAGGTGACCAAGAACTTGATGGTCACTCTGACAGAGCTCCAGAGTTCCTCTATGGAGATGGGAGAACCTTCCGGAAGAACAACTATATCTGCGGCACTCCACCAATCAGGCCTTTATGGTACAACTGCAGTCGGACCTCCTTGCTCCTAAACTTAAACCCTTTCGTAATGGCCAACATGCCATGAGCTTTCTTCACTGCCTGCTGTACCTGCATGCTTACTTTCAGTGACTGATGTACAAGCACCCAGGTCTCGTTGCACCTCCTTTTCCTAATTTGACACCATTCAGATAATAATCTGCCTTCCTGTTCTTGCCACCAAAGTGGATAACCTCATATTTATCCACGTTATACTGCATCTGCCATGCATCTGCCCACTCACCCAACCTATCCAAATCACCCTGCAGCCTCATAGCATCCTCCTCGCAGCTCACACTGCCTCCCAGCTTTGTGTCATCTGCAAACTTGGAGATGTCACATTTAATTTCCTCATCTAAATCGTTAATACATTACATTCAGAAAGTATTCAGACCCCTTCATTTTTTCCACATTTTGTTACGTTACAGCCTTATTTTAAAATAGATTACATAATTTTTTTTATCATCAATCTACACAGAAGTGAAAAAAGGTGTTTAGAAATGTTTGCAAAGTAATTAAAAAGAAATAACTGGAATATCACATTTACATAAATATTCAGACCATATGCTATGACATTCAAAATTGGGCTTAGGTTTATCCTGTTTCCATTGATTATCCTTGAGATGTTTCTACAACTTGATTTGAGTCTACCAGAGGTAAATTAAAACAATTGACAGTGCATGTCAGAGCAAAAGCCAAGCCATGAAGACGAAGGAATTGTTCGTAGACCTCCGAGACAGGATTGTGTCGAGACACGGATCTGGGGAAGGGTATAAAATAATTTCTGCGGCATTGCTGGTCCTGAAGAGCAGAGTGGCCTCCGTCATTCTTAAATGGAAGAACTTTTGAACCACTAGGATTCTTCATACAGCTGGCCGCCCGGCCAAACTGAGCATTCGGGGGAGAAGGGCCTTGGTCAGGGAGGTGACCAAGAACTTGATGGTCACTCTGACAGAGCTCCAGAGTTCCTCTATGGAGATGGGAGAACCTTCCGGAAGAACAACTATATCTGCGGCACTCCACCAATCAGGCCTTTATGGTGGAGTGGCCGGACGGAAACCACTTCTCAGTAAAAGTCACATGACAGCCCGCTTGGAGTTTGCCAAAAGGGTTGTTTTCTCTGGTGATCTGGTCTGGTCTGATGAAACCAAGATTGAACTCTTTAGCCTGAGTGTTACGTCTGGAGGAATCCAGGCACCGCTCATCACCTGGCCAATACCATACCTACGGTGAAGCATAGTGGTGGCAGCATCATGCTGTGGGGATGTTTTTCTGCAGCAGGAACTGGGAGACCAGTCGGGATCGAGGGAAAGATGAACAGAGCAAAGTACAGAGAGATCCTTGATGAAAACCTGCCCCCAGAGCTTTCTGGACCTCAGACTGGGGCAGAGGTTCACCTTCCAACCGGACAACAACCCTAAGCACACAGGCAGGACAACGCAGGAGTGGCTTCATGACAAGTCTGTGAATGTCCTTGAGTGGCCCAGCCAGAGCCTGGACTTGAACCGATCGAACATTTCTGGAGGGACCTGAAAATAGCTGTGCATCGATACTCCCCATCCAACCCGACAAAGGATCTGCAGAGAACAATTACCCAAATACAGGTGTGCCAAGCTTGTAGCTTCACACCCAAGAAGACTTGAGGCTGTAATCACTGCCAAAGGTGCCTCAACAAAGTACTGAGTAAAGGGTCTGAATACTTATGTAAATGTGATATTTCAGTTATATCTTTTGCAAACATTTCTAAACACCTTTTTTGGCTTTTTCATTATGGGGTATTGTGTATAGATTGACGATTAAAACAAAAATTTAATCCATTTTAGAATAAGGCTGTAACGTAACAAAATGTGGAAAAAGTGAAGGGGTCTGAATACTTTCTGTATGCACTGCGTATATATTGTAAATAACTGGGGTCCCAGCACGAGCCTTGCGGAACTCCACTAGTCACTGCCTGCCATTCTGAAAAGGACCCGTTAATTCCTACTCTTTGCTACCTGTCCGCCAACCAGTTCTCTATCCATGTCAATAACCTACCCCTAATACCATGTGATCTAATTTTGCACACTAATCTCTTTTGTGGGACCTTGTCAAAGACGTTTTGAAAGTCCAGATACACCACAACCACTGGCTCTCCCTTAACCATTCCACTTGTTACACCTGCAAAAAATTCCAGAAGATTAGTCACGCATGATTTCCCCTTCATAAATCCACGCTGACTTTGACCGATCCTGTCACTGCTTTCCAAATGCGTTGCTATGACATCTTTAATAATCGACTCAAGCATCTTCCCCACTTCCGATGTTAGGCTAACTGGCCTATAATTCCCAGTTTTCTCTCTCCATCCTTTCTTAAAAAGTAGAGTTATGTTAGCTACGTTAGAATGGGTGACGTTTCGGGTCAAGACCCTTCTTGAAACATCTATCCATTCTTATATTGTTCAGAACGTAAAAATCTAGTCAAAATGAACATAGGATATAAGCTCCTTTCTCCACCAAAAACTGTTGTTAAGATCTCCTCTGGGATTGGTTTTCTCAATTTAATATATTTGTTGAAAAGTGTGCTGATTTATCATCAAACCTTTTCATCTGCTTTTTAGTCTTGGCTAGAGTACTCATACCTCATATCCAAGTGATTATCTTTAGGTTTAATACTCTAGTCTCAGATTTAAGTTGTACACTCTCAAATTGAATGTGATATCCTAGCACATAAACACTACTTTTTCCTAGAGGGTACTTTACTGCAAGATAATTAATACCTTGCCCAGTGGACATGGCCATTATAAAATAGTCTGTTGCAGGGAATTATCTCAAATGCATTCGAGTCCATCACTGGCCAGTCCATCATCGGCTCTGACCTCCCTACCATCGAGGGGATCTATCGCAGTCGCTGCTTCAAAAAGGCTGGCAGAATCATCAAGGACCCACACCATCCTGGCCACGCACCCATCTCCCTGCTATCTTCAGGTAGAAGGTACATGAGCCCGAGGACTGCTGCTACGTCCAGGTTCAGAAATAGCTTCTTCCCCACAGCCATCAGGCTATTAAACTCAACTGAAACAAAACTCTGAACATTAATAGACCATTATCTGTTTATTTGCACTTTATCTGCTTATTTATTCATGTGTTTATATATTTATATAATGGTATATTGACACACTGATCTGTTCAGTATTCATGCCTACTATATTCTGTTGTGCTGAAGCAAAGTAAGAATTTCATTGTCCTATCTAGGACACATGACAATAAACTCTTGAATCTTGAAGAATATATGTCCTCTCTTAACCTTCTGAAGATGAAGGCCAACAATTCATTACCCGTTTTTGACCTAATGTGAGAAATCAGTTTCCAGTAATTTAGTATACAATGAAACTTTATTGTAATCTTTGTGTCTTTAGACCCTGGAGCTGCAGCGTTGAAACAGGCACTTCAGCCAACCGAGACCTCACTGACCAGTGATCACCTCATACACACTAGCACTATCCTACATACTAGGGAAAGTTTACAATTTACAGATCCCAATTAACCTACAAACCTATGCGTTTTTTTGAGTGTGGGAGGAAACGTGAAAATCCACATGGTCACAGAGAGAATGTACAAATTCGATACAGATAGCACCTGTAATCAGGATCGAACCTGAATCTCTGGCACTGTAAAGAAATAACTCTACTGCCGTGCCACTGTCTCTATGGGACCGTAGAGGTGTGGGACTAACAGAACTTCCAGAATATTAGATGTTACTCTTATGTTATATGATATATGGCACAGATGGCGACAGATGGCACAATGGGCTAAGTGTTCGGCTGGCAACCGGAAGGTAGCTGGTTCGAATCCCGCTTGGAGTGCATACTGTCGTTGTGTCCTTGGGCAAGACACTTCACCCACCTTTGCCTGTGTGTGTCCTTGGGCAAGACACTTCACCCACCTTTGCCTGTGTGTGTGGATGTAATTATGTGAAGCACTTTGGGGTCAATGCAAGTTGACTAAAAATGTGCTATATAAATAAAGAAAAGAAAAGAAGAAAATAACTTTATTAATCCCAGGAGGGAAATTGATTTGCCAACAGTCGTAAAAAACACATGAAATACAGAATACATGAAATTAAAGTGATGAGTGGATAGGCTTGGGGGATGTGCAAAGATTGAGGAGGTGGGGTGATGGAGAGGAGGGAAAGAAGGGGAGGGGAGTCAGTCTCAGTCTATCCCATGACAGAAGGAGGAGGAGTTGTAAAGTTTGTTTGCCACAGGGAAGAAGGATCTCCTGTGGCGTTCTGTCCTGCATCTTGGTGGAACCAGTCTGTTGCTGAAGGTACTCCTCAGGTTAACCAGCGTGTCATCCATCGGGGTGAGCTGTATTGTCCAGAATGCTCCACAGTTTGAGGAGCATCCACCCCTCCAAGACCAACTCCCATAAATCCAACCCCACACCCAGGACGAAGCCAGCTTTCCTGATGAGTTTGTTGATCTTATTGGCATCTGCAGCCTTCACCCTGCTGCCCCAGCACATGACAGCGAAGTAGATGGCACTGCCTACCACCGATTGGTAGAACATCTGCAGCATCTTACTGCAGACGTCGAAGGAGCGGAGCCTTCTCAAAAAGTACAGCCGGCTCTGGCCTCAGCGTTCTTGAACCAGCCCAGTTTACTGTCTAGGTACACTCCGAGGTATTTGTACTCCCTGGTAAACTGCACATCCACACCATTGATGGAGACGGGACAGGGTGCTCCTCCCCACCTAAAGTCCACCACCAACTCCTTAGTCTTGTCGGTGTTGAGCTGCCTTCCAAGATATATATGCCAAGATATGCCAAGAAAAGGCATAATATATGCCTCCTTCCTTTCAATACAGAGAGAGTTAGATAGAGCTCTAGGGGCTAGTGGAGTCAAGGGATATGGGGAGAAGGCAGGCACGGGTTATTGATAGGGGACGATCAGCCATGATCACAATGAATGGCGGTGCTGGCTCGAAGGGCCGAATGGCCTCCTCCTGCACCTATTTACTATGTTTCTATGTTTTTAGGTCATTAATAAATAACTTAAAATCTGAGGAGCTAGCAACTGTAGATGCTGATCTGGCTGTATCGGCGCATTTGTTTGTTATCCCTTATCTGGTTCCACCCATCATCGCCAGCTTATGTCTCGAAATTCCCTCCTGCAGATCATCCCCCATATCACCTGGCCCCACCGTCACCTTTCTACACTGCATATCTTCCCTCAACACTGATAGTGGTCATGCGGGGTCTCAACCTGAAACATCGACCAGCCTTTTGGCTGCACAGATGCTGCTGAGTTCCTCCAGCAGTTAATTTTTTGGATAAAAGCCTTATTTGGCTTGGAGAAATTGGTGTGATTTTCTGATTTATTTGTATTAAATACCCAAGATGGAAACCATCAGATTCAGAAGATTTGCGAAAATACCAGAAAGATGCAAAATGTACTTTGTTAAGTGGAAGCACTTACTTTATTTTCCAGTATGTGCTTGTTTTCATGCTTTGTTCCTGTATATTTATGCAATACATTCACACCTTAAAAATTAATGTATAAATCTGAAAAGTCTTTGGATTTTCTTTGAAATCACCAGATTAAATTTATCTGCTGCTGGGAATCCATAAGAAAAACACAAGTGCATTTCACATTCAAAGGAAATTTGGTATTACACACTCCAGATATCACACCTAATGCGTGAAAACATTCTAAAAATAATGTTATTCCATTTTTTCTGCCTCCCACTAAGTTAGCACTAAGAGTGTATAAGAACATGGCAATCTGTTCATTCGCCCACCAAAGATATGGAACACTTGGATGTATCTAAATAGTTTTTTTCCCCAAGTAAGTACCAAGTTAATAGACTGTTGAAGTGAGAGGCATAAACTAGACAATTGATTTTAGAATATGCCCAGGGACTACAACCGAGCGCCGGAGGCAGATGAGGAGTTGATGCTGCTGAGTGTGGGCGACCTGCCTGTCCGCGACTACGGCCTCATGGAGGAGATCCGCCGCCAGGGCAAGCTCTGCGATGTCACCCTCAGGGTGAGCGGGTGGGGGAGAGGGGGACGGAGGAGGGGAGGGGGAAGAGAGAGGAAAGGGGAAGGAAAGTGTGGGAGGGTATGTGGGCAGAGGGCGAATGTGGGCAGAGGTGGGGGAGGAGGAAGAGTGCGGGGGGGGAAGAGTGCGGGCAGAGGGGGGAGAGTGCGGGCAGAGGGGGGAGAGTGCGGGCAGAGGGGGGAGAGTGCGGGCAGAGGGGGGAGAGTGCGGGCAGGGGGGGAGAGTGTGGCAGAGTATAGGTGGAGGGGAAAAAGTGGTGGGGGAGGGAGAATGGGATAAGGGGTTCAGTGGATATTTTTAAGGCAGAGATAGACAAGTTCTTGATTAGAACGGCTGTGAAGGGTTATGGGGAGAAGGCAGGAAAATGAGATTAGGAGGCAGAGATCAGCCATGATTGAATGTTGGAGTGGACTTGGTGGGCCGAATGGCCTAATTCTACTCCTATCACGTGAACCTGTGAACGTGACTGCTGGACTGAGTACCCAACATATGTTATTATTTCCATCAACCCCAAAAAATCCTAAACATCAGCATTGCCAAATGAAGCTCTTAATAGCCCCACAAAACCAGATATTGGACACCACCTCACAACCAACATGACAATTCCAAGTCCACAAGTTGTAAAATCCGCAGGTTCAGGGAGGTCATGAAGACTGCATAATTGACGCATCTTCTGTAACGAGAACTACCAGGATTGCTGAGATGGTCATCGGGTGGCACCGCGCGTGGCAGCCTCGCCAGCAGTTTGTCCGTCCTTTCACCCTTTTTGTTATTTTTAGGCTGTCTTAAAGTATGTTGTTGGAGGTTTCTTAGTCATTTTTATGTGGGGGGGGGGAAGAGGGGAAACTGTTTCCCAGTCACTTTCTGGTCGAGGATGCGCCTTTTCTCCGAGTCGCATGTTCGCCCCCGTCGCGGCCTACCAACTAGATTGGTGCAACCTTTCCTGCCGGAGACCGATTAGAGCTTCAGCAGCGACGCAGCACTGAATTACCATCATGGAGAGGGCGATGCCTTACCGGGGATCGCCGTGTTGAAGCTCTGGAGTGTTGGGCCTGCTGTTTAACACCGCGGAGCTGTGGTTTGTGGAGCATCTAGCCGCGGGCGGCGCTGACTTTAACATCGCGGAGTCCTGGATTATTTTGCCGAGGGTCGCCAGTGTTGGAGCTCGGCCCAAAGCTTATGGACTTTGGAAGCCGCGGTCTCCGATAGGAAGTGGCTGATTTGGAAACTCCAAGCCGCTGAGAATGTTCTCCGTTCCGTCGTCGGGGCTCCGATCATCCCGGCGAGAAGGCCTGAACATCGGGCCACCGTAGCGGCGACTGAGGAAGGCTCAAAGGCCCGCCACAGGTGAACAAAGAGGAAGATGACTGAACTTTATTGCCTTCCCTCACAGTGGGAAACGTTGATTCCGCTGTGGGGGATGTTCATGTTAAATTCTATCGTGTATTGTGTTCTTTTTATTCATATGGCTGTATGGTAATTCAAATCTCATTGTATCGATTGGTGCATGTGACAATAAATGTAACTTGCACTTGATAAAAGTGACCAGATCAGGATCTATTCAATAATCAAAAGCTCCACCTTTCCTCAAGGGAAAAGACTCAGTTCTCTTGGCACCCGAGGACAAAAAGACCCAAAGAATACAGAGTGGATGAAGAGTACAGGGAGTTCAACAACTCACCAGCATGTCATGTACAGGCTCTTCAGCATCATGAAAGACATCTAATAGTCCCCACATAAGGCCCAAATCCAATGAGAGCCAGAAATGGCATGAGCTCATCAGAAAGAGAGGCAGTCAACACCGAATAGGAGCACTTCAAATATCTCATCAACCAAGAGATTCCTTGACTCCATCCCACCAAAGCATATTCCAGTCAGCTTTTCCACCACTCTTTACTGGTGGATGGATCCTACAATGCGATGCAAGACCTTGCTGAGGAAATTAACTCTAATGACAGCAAGGAACCCACTTCTGAAGTTATCACAGTCAGTGATGCCTCTTTTAGAAACATAGACATAGAAACATAGAAATTAGGTGCAGGAGTAGGCCATTCGGCCCTTCGAGCCTGCACCGCCATTCAATATGATCATGGCCGATCATCCAACTCAGTATCCCGTACCTGCCTTCTCTCCATACCCTCTGATCCCCTTAGCCACCAGGGCCACATCTAACTCCCTCTTAAATATAGCCAATGAACTGGCCTCGACAGCCCTCTGTGGCAGGGAATTCCAGAGATTCACCACTCTCTGTGTGAAAAACGTTCTTCTCATCTCGGTTTTAAAGGATTTCCCCCTTATCCTTAAGCTGTGACCTGCAGATGCTCATGATTTGAGCATCTCAGTTCCAGGGATATTTTCCTCATCTCAGATGAGGCTATGGATTTGTGACTGAAACCAACTTGTAATTGATCCTGACTAACAGCCGTATCCCAGCAGAAAATAAAAAGGCCTTGCCAGGGCTCGAAATTAACGGTTGCCCGGGTGCCAATGACCACTCAAAGTGCTGCCGGGCAACCTAAATTTGCGTCAATTTGCCCGGCTTGGCAACTTGGTTTATACCGAAGATAGACACAAAAAACTGGAGTAACTACTCGGGTCCGGCAGCATCTCTGGAGAAAAGGAACGTGACATTTTGTGTCGGCGACGGTTGTGGGGAAAGATGCTAAGTGTGGCGTGACGGAGGGTTGGGGCACAGCAGCAGCAGCGGCGGCTCCATCTCCTCCTCCCGCACCCCGCCCCGCCCGGCCTGTTAGCGGCAGCTGCTGCCACTCCGCCAACGGCGCTTTCAAAACAGACCCTTGGAGGAGGGAGGTGTCGGTCAGAGGCGGAAGTAGAGTAGGGGGGGGGGAGGTGGGGGTGATTGGAGGAGGGAGGCATGCCAAAACACTCTCGGCAGCCCTGCACCGCAGCCAGGACCGATCCCGGTCTCCGGCGCTGCAATCGCTGCCGGACCGCCACTGGACCATCCCCGCCCGAGAGCCCCCCCCCCCCCGGGGGTGGCCAGAGACATCGGGAGTTAGACGGGCGCGGTGCCCCCAGTCAGCGCAGAGAAGCAGCGTTAAACCCAGCTCACTCTGCCTGTCCCGCCAGGTTAACCAACAGCCCTGTCTGGATTGAGACAGGGCTGTAGGCAAGACAGGCACAGTTGAGCTGAAATTACCGTTCACCGAAGCCTCGCGCATGCGTGTGTGTGTGAGTGTGTGTGTGTGTGTGTGTGTGTGTGAGTGTGAGTGTGTGTGTGTGAGTGTGCGCATGCGCGCGCGGCCACCAGTATATTCTGTCCGCGGTCCCCTCCATATTTTTGTTGCCCCCCCCGCCCCATCTATTCATCCTGTACTGACCTCCCTAGCCACCTCGCATTGATTCTCCTGCCACTCACCATCAATCCTACACTGGTCCCCCAATTCTGTACTGACCCCTCTTCCCATCCATCCTGCACTGCTCACCCCTTCATCCTGCACTACTCCTCCCATCCATCCTGCACAGATCCCACCCATTCAACCCCACAGACATCCCCCGCGCTCTCCCCTCATAATTTTACCTACTCCAACCAACACTCACTAATTCCCCAGCCTCAATCCATCCAATCCACACCGATTGCCTTCTCAAGCCCGCCCCCCCCCCACCCCACCATCTATCCACCCTGCACTGATTCATACACCCCCCCTCCCGACCCTATTGTGCTGGAAATGTCTTCAGAGCTAACATTGACTATGTTTGATAACAGAATGCAATCAAATATGTTTTGATTCCCAATGTTATTATTTGTTTTAATCCATAAAGATGGATTAAATAAATTTTGAACACATGAAACAATAAAACCGCAGTGTTCGATTGTCACTGACACGTTATTACAGAATTCATTTTAATGGCAAATCAATGCTGTTAATATGGAGTATCAGTACTGTAGTTATTTAATGAGCAACATTCACAACTATACGTTGGATTTATCCAGGTTTTACTTCTACAGTCAGTCATATACATCACAAATTTGGTCAGGAGATATTTCAGTTTCAATTTTAACGTTAATTCTGAAGTGGGAATGATGGAAAAAGCGTTTATCAACAATTTTTTTTAAAATGGTGCTCACAAACTGGGTATCTTCATTGCCACATACATCTAATCTGAATGTCTGGTAATGTGGCGTCTTGACACCTTTAAATATATTACCAAACATTTGCTGCATTTATGTCCTTTGGCCATCTCTTGTTAGTGTAATGTTTAACCTATCAGATGGGTATAGTCAGTTTTGTCAGCTATTATCATAAAATGCCTTTAGAAAATTCCTTGCAACCTGTATATTTTGTTGTGGATAAATTATGTGGGAAGCAAGAGTGTTCCTGTACCAAAAGCAATAACGACCTATGCTATGGCCATGTCATGTCATGATAATTTTCGGTCCTTCACAAAAAACATGTCTGCATCAATCTGTAGTGTGCATGGTTAAGCATTTATGTTATCAAGGTCCAGGATTTATTGACACAGGTTGAACATACGCTGATTAATCCAACCACATTTTTGTTTGGAAGTGGAAAGAAATAATAAAAATTGCATTAATTGCAATGTGTAAAAAGAGTTGAAATACCGTATTATAATTTTGCTGCATGTCATTGTGGTATATATCATGTCTTGATTGGTGAATATGTTAGTTTGTGACTTTATTTGAAGCAGAAATAATATGTGAATGCTTCATTGAGCATAATTCCGACTGGTAACTACGTACTTCGTCCGAGCACGTGGCATGCAAGCCATCTTAAATGACCACCTAAAATGTCATTTGGCAACCTAAAAAGCTGCCAAGGTTGCCCGGCTGGCAACAGGGAAAAAAAGTTAAGCGAGAGCCCTGCTTGCTAGCAAATGACATTCTCATCAAAATCGTAAAACTCAGCAATGAAAGCACTGTAATAATAGCCAAATAAAATCCGTGCAAAAAATCCTCCAACCTCCCATGAAATACAAGATAATCAGCAGCAGCATCTTCTCCCACGCCAACACTTTTGAGTTCTAGTTACGCTCAAAAATGTTGTTCACATGTACAACATCAAGTTCCAAAAGCACATATTTTACACCAAGTTGTCATGGGATGAGAATGCCACAAGGGCGGAGCAGATTCAAGAATGTGCCCAGGGCTCTCCAAAGAAATTACATATGTCCAACTGATTCCTGGGAATCTCTGCCCCATGCCTCTTTTAAGTAGAGAAGGGAATGTCATGAGAACATTGCAGCATGTATCAGGGGCACATGCCCGGTCAACCCTATCTGTGGAAGAGTCTATGGTTCCCTCATAGTCTTCATTACCCATCTCAGAACACACAAAAAGGGTGCAGATGTAAGTATCTTCAATCCAAAGGCAAGGCCTTAGAAAATATGGTGGATTCAAAGTACAGGTTTTGTGCGTTTGCAAAGAACTTGTATATCATACAATGCTAAATTTTGGAATGTAAATGTGTCCAGAGTTGTCCTGATAAAATAATGAAATACAGGAAAAGTTGCTCCTTCATCACAACAGTTTCTTTATTTTTTAACTGTAACCAGACCATGTCACATGAAATCGCTTTGAACAATTATGGCTTTTGTATGGTCATCCATGGATGATCTATTTGTAATACATTCCTCAGAACTACTTCCTTAATCCCCACAAGAACTAAAATGTCCAAGCAGTTTTAAATAATAACATGCGTAAGAAGGAACTGCAGATGCTGGTTAAAACCGAAGATAGGCACTAAAATCTAGAGTAACTCAGTGGGACATGCAGCATCTCTGGAGAGAAGGAATGAGTGATGTTTTGGGTCGAGACCCTTCTTCAGACAGATAATAACATGTTTGTAATCTTAAAAGAGTGTGTCATTACAATTCATCAATCATTACCCCCACAATTCCATTACTATTTTTATGGAATATCATTTTTGTTTTGGCTTTAATGTACATTACTCTGACTATACCTATTAAACTCATCACATCATTAACTCATCTGTTGTCATATTTGCAGCTAAAGTAAATCTATTTCACTTGAGAAACTCCAGAGAACTTTCGTTCAGACCGTAAGGTCTGAATGACAATAAAGGTATTCAATTCAATTCAATTCAATAATAAGCATGTCTATTATTCTTCCATTAAAAAGAGTAGAAATGCGACCATGTCATCTGTTTCCTAGAACAAATTTTCATATAGTTTCACTTGTCGTGAGCCCCAGTATATTCGTGTCACTGGTACACAATACCTCCTTTGACAGGATAATAAAAATGCAGAATTTTGCACCTTTTAAGATTTTTTTGCAACTAAAACTTTTCTTTTTGGAATCTAGTTAAGATTTTAACAGTTTGCTCTTTCAATAGATCCTTACTTACAAAAGCTGACTTTCTTTAATCGCCACTGGATCTAAATCTAAGATCTCACATTGGTGCAACGGCCAAGACCCTCGGACTATCCTTGTTTGGACTTTGCTGGCTTTACCTTGCACTTAACATTATTCCATTATCATGTATCTATACACTGTAAATGAATCAATTGTAATCATGTATTGTCTTTCTGCTGACTGGTAACCATGTAACAAAAGCTTTTCACTGTACCTCGGTACACGTGACAATAAACTGAACTGAGAAAGCACATCAAAGCCTCTACTTCCTCAGAAGATAAAGGAAATTTGACATGCCTCCAGTGACTCTTTCGAATTTCTACAGATACATTGTGGAAAACATCTTACATTACATTACAACTAAGTTTAGGAACTGCTCTGCTCAAGATCGCAAGAAATTGCAGAGTTGTGGTGCAGCCCAGTTCCCACATGCAAACCAGCCATTTAGAACGGAGATGAGGAAAAACTTTTTCATGCAGAGAGTTGTCCATCGACACTATCCTCTAATGCTTCTGCGGCCAATATTCAAGGACCATTCACATACCAGTCATTCTTTCTTCTCCCATCAAACAGGACAAGCCTTGAACGCACATATATAAAGGCACCTTATCTGAAACTGTAGTACTATATTCTGCATTGTTTATTTTTCTCTTTGACTACCTGTTATAGACAATAGGTGCAGGAGTAGACCATTCGAGCCAGCACCACCGTTCACTGTGATCATGGCTGATGATCCACAATCAGTACCCCGTTCCTGCCTTCTCCCCATATCCCTTGACTCCGCTATCTTTAAGAGCACCATCTAACTCTCTCTTGAAAGCCTCCAGAGAATTGGCCTTCATTGCCTGCTGAGGCAGAGAATTCCACAGATTTACAACTCTCTGCGTGAAAAAGTTTTTCCTCATCTCCGTTCTAAATGGCTTACCCCTTATCCCTTATTCAGTCATGGATCCCTTCTTGACACTAACCAGCCATAGAGCATGGAAAAAGGCTCTTCAGCCCCACTTATCCATGCCGACCAAGATGCCCCAATTAAAATGGTTCAGTTTACCTGCGTTTGGGCCATATTCCTTCAAACGTTCCCAACCCATGTGCGTGTCCAAATGTCTTTTAAATGTTATTGTACTTGCGTCAACTCTGACTCGTTCCATATACCCACCACTCTATGTGAACAAATTGACCCTCGGGTTCCTATTAGCTGACTACCCTCTTAACTCTGTGCCCTCTAATTCTTAATTACCCAGCCATACAAAATAAGTCTGTGCATTCACCATATCCTACATAACCTCTTCCTATAGCTCAGGCTTTCGAGTGCTGCCTTCTCTGCGACTTTTCCAAATAAAAATTCTCCGGCTGGACAAAGCCTTGCAATAACCAAGATGTTTGTGTCCATTAACAATTTACTCTAGTTGCAGTTATCATTTGCCTACTCATCACGTCCTTGCTACTTTAACATGCAGAATTATCACCATGCATATCCAATACGATAAAAGGAAAATATAATTGCAGCAAAGGAAGTCTGATTAAAGGTATGGCGATACTATTATATATAGATCCTTCGCAAAATTCAACGTTAAGTTTTTCCATTTTCTAAATTTTATTCTTGGAAAATTCAGGAAATAGTCTCCCCATCTTAAATCACAATCAACCCATTAAACCATAATCCAGGATTATCATTTGACTCTGGAGTTTGCCTTGCTCCCCGAATCAGGATGTACAATTTATATCCAGCAGCTTTTATGCTGGTCTTCACCAATAATCTCAGGACCTAACAAAGAAAAATATCCATCTACTTCCTTTTGATTTATAACTTTGCAATTGTGTTATGTTAATATGTTTTAGGACATTCATTTGTTACCAAAGTTAAATGGTCCTTGAATTTTTTTGTATACCATTCAATGAACAGCAACTTTCGATGAGATTGTACTACAAATTATAAATAAATATTTCTATTGATACAAGATTAAGTAAAACCTGCATTGCCCAAATGTACTCAATCCAACATAAATTGTAGAAACAAGGAACTGCAGATGCTGGTTCACAAAAAAGAAACACAATAAAGTGCTGGAGTAACTCAGGTGACATCCCCAGAGAACACAGATAGGTGACGCTTCAGGTCGTGATCCATCCTCAGGCATAATTTGCATTGCTTACACTGCCACTGACATGAGGATATTTTGGTCTTCACATCACCGAAACACTCTTGATGTCAGTGGCATAAATGTGTTTCTTATTTTCTAATTTTAAGGCCCTGTGTCTTGACAGCACTGGATCTTTGAAGTAGGAGTCAGCCCGGCCCGGTGCGATAATCTCAGATCTTTCCAATGGAGTTCTGCGTAGCTGCTGCAGGCTGCGTCGGAGGGTGGTGATGTGAATATTCAGGGACTGGGGTGCCTTGGGAAAGGCAGGTGTCTGAAAGACTGGGCTTCTCTGGTGGTGACATCATAGGGTGCAGGCCCAGTTCTTGGTAATCATGTGACCCACCTGTTGCCACCGAGTCTGGGCTCCTGAAGATGTTTCTACTTTGTTTCCATGCACTGAATCGCAGTCGCTGCCTCAAAAAGGCTGGCAGTATCATCAAAGACCCACACCATCCTGGCCACACACTCATCTCCCTGCTACCTTCAGGTAGAAGGTACAGGAGCCTGAAGACTGCAACAACCAGGTTCAGGAATAGTTACTTCCCCTCAGCCATCAGGCTATTAAACCTGGCTCGGACAAAACTCTGATTATTACCAACCACTTTCTGTTATTTGCACTATCAGTTTATTTATTCATGTGTGTATATATTTATATCATGGTATGTGGACACATTTATCTGTTTTGTAGTAAATGCCTACTATTTTCTGTGTGCTTAAGCAAAGCAAGAATTTCATTGTCCTATACAGGGGCACATGACAATAAACTCACTTGAATCTGTGATTGGGCAGAGGGGTTGCTTCCCATTCATGTGACCCACCTGTCACCACTAAGTCTGGACCCTTGAAGAGATTTTTGTTTTATTTCAATATATTGACGCTTTTTCTGTATCTGTGATTGGGCAAAAGAGTTGCCTCCCCCTGTACATTCGCGTCGTTAGTTTCCCGCCACTTATAGGGGTATAAAAGGGTGATCGTTTTGTTGGGGAGGGTCGGTCGGTTGTCTTTCCTTCTGTTGTGTTTGCACGAGGCTGCTGAGGGCTCGAGTGAGTGGACGAGAGGCCGGCCCCGCGGTGAATACCAGTAAAGAAGGGTTTGGACTCCAGTGTTCGATTCAGTGTTTTACTGACCCAGATTGGGGAGGGTAGAAGATCCAGAATCAACAGGGAGGTGCATGTTTTTGTGTTTGCACACTTGGGATCTGTGGTATATTACTATGAATGAGAGAGCCATAGGGGGACAAGTAGATCTAGTTGTAAAAGACCAAGGACCTGAGGTGGCAGCACAAATAGATAAGGTGGTAAAGAGGTCATACAGGGCAGTTACATTCATTTCCAATCACAACATACAAGAAGCTTTTGTACAACTTTGAAAAATGTTGCTTAGAACTTAGCTGGAGAATCGTGTGCAGGTCTGATCTCCACACTATTGCATTAAGTATACTGGAGAGGGCATGGAGGAGATTCACCAGGATGTCATTTCGGATGGAGTGTTTCAGCTATGACGAAAGACTGGGTAGACTGGGGAAACAAGGAACTGCAGATGCTGGTTTACAAAAAAATTCAAAGTGCTGGATTAATTCAGCAGATCAGTCAACATCTATGGATAACACGGACAGATGATGTTTTGGATTGGGACCCTTCCTCAGATGATTTTTTAGTTTTAGTTTTTGAGATACAGTACAGAAACAGGCCCTTCGGCCTAGAGTCCGCATCGACCAGCCATCCCCGCACATTAACACAAGCCTACACACACTAGGGACAATTTACACATACATCAAGCCAATTAACGTACAAACCTGTACGTTTTTGGAGTGTGGGAGGAAACCGAAGATCTCAGAGGCAACCCACGCAGTCATGGGGAGAACGTCCAAACTCCGTACAGACAGCACCCATAGTTGGGATCGAACCCGGATCTCTGACGCTGTAAGGCAGCAACTCTACCGCTGCGCCACCGTGGTCGACCTGACAGTTGGAACCACACAAGGTGGGGGCAGTGGTTCAATGATGGAATCAAGTGGTAGGGGTCTGAAGAAGGGTCCCAACCTAAAACATCACCTATTCATTTTCTCCAGAGATGCTGCCTGACATGCTAAGTTGCTCCAGCTTTTGTGTCTTTTTTTGAAAACCAACATCTTCCAGGTTTCTACATCCCTGCAGAACACCTGTAACCCAAACCTCCAACCAGAATAACACCCTTTCACCACTATCCTGCTTCCTATGGGTAAGCCAGTTCTGAATCCAAACTACCAAGTCATCTTAGATTCCATGCATCTTTTAATCTTCTGGATCAACCTACCATGAGGGATCTTGTCAGTCTAAAGTCCATGTGGGCAATATTCACTGCCCCTAACCCCAATCATCCTCATCACCTCCTCAAAAAACTCGATCAAATTTGCCATTCATGTCCCGTCCCATAAAGCGAGGCTAACTGTCCCTAATTAGCCAATTCTTTTCCAAATAAGACTAAATCTTATCCTTAAGAATCCTCTCCAACAGCTTCCCTACCACTGACATGATGCATACCAACCTAAAATCTCGGTTTGGTCGAATTTAATGCCATTTCCCTTCCTAAAAAGGAAGAAAGTTACCTACTCTCCAGCTTGCTTGGGATCTCGTGTATGGCTTGAGAAGTTACAATGATCTTTATTTAAAAAGGTATTCCGTTCAGTATTACTAATATATTAAACAATAATATGACCTCCCAATGTGTTTTAATCCGTCTTCTGCTGTCAGTATAAATTGTGGTTCTGGAAATGTGAAACTATCAATTCTAGACATGTCTAGAATCCAAGCGTGTGTTTAGCATGTACTTGGATGCCAAGCTCCAAGCTATAATTAACTGGCTCGCTGAAGCTTATTAAAGGACGGGCCTTACATAAAACAAAGCCGATTGTCCATAATTATCCCTCTGGTCTTAGACAAGGGTTCATCTCTAGAGACCTGGGTTCGATCCCAACTACAGGTGCTGTCTGTATGGGGTTTTCTCCGAGATCTTCGGTTTCTTCCCACACTCCAAAGACGTACAGATTTGTAGGTTAATTGGCTTGGGTTTGTATACTTGGTAAAAATGTAAATTATCCCTAGTGTGTGTAGGCTTGTGTTAATGAACGGGGGGGGGGGGGGGGGGGCTTGTTTCTGCGCTGTATCTCTAAATTCTGATGGAATATCTCCTGCTTGATTTGATAAGTGCACTTCCAATAACTCACAAACTAAACACTGTCATAGACCAACTCGTCCTCTTAACTGCCATTCAATCCACCCAAAATGTGCAACCTCTCCACAACTGGCACATGCTACAGTGTGCACCATATCCAAAAAACATTAGTTATGCACCTCAGTGCTTCAAACAGAATTCAGATGAAACCTCTCTTGCCTTCGAAACATCCTGCATTTGTGGATAATTAAAAGTTAAAAATTTCACGTCAAAGACTTGATCAGAACTGGGGAAAGCGAAAAGCAAGTTAGTATAAACTTGCCTTTTATGCAGACAGCAAATATACACATGTGTAAAACAAAATTGATGCACAGAGCTCAATTTCAATTTAATATGGGTCCTAGTGAGAATAAAAATAGACAAATAATTTGTAGCAGGACAGACTCCTTAACCTCAATTTCAAAAAATATTTAATAGACAATAGACAATAGGTGCAGGAGTTGGCCATTTGGCCCTTCGAGCCAAATGTGATCAATGTGATCATGGCTGATCATCCCCAATCAGTACCCCGTTCCTGCTTTCTCCCCATATCTCCTGACTCCGCTATTTTTAAGAGCCCTATCTAGCTCTCTCTTGAAAGCATCCAGAGAACCTGCCTCCACCGCCCTCGGAGGCAGAGAATTCCACAGACTCACCACTCTCTGTGAGAAAAAGTGTTTCCTCGTCTCCGTTCTTACTCCTTATTCTTAAACTGTGGCCCCTGGTTCTGGATTCACTCAACATCGGGAACATTTAATGATTATTAAATTGTTATAACAAATCAAGTACAAAACAGGCAGCAAATTTACCCTCCCTACTCAGCTGATTCATAAGTCTCGACTCATCAGATGTGGTTTAGGTTTATTGAGAATTCTTAAGAAATGACAATAGAAAAATGTGTAAACGTGGATGATGCTTTTTTAAATTACTCTGCCCCCTAAAAGAACATAGGCCAGTCGGCTCCTCGTGCCTGTTCAGCCATTTAGTTGCGGCTTTTACACCTCAACTACACTTGCTACCTACATTCCTCCAAATTGTACCTGTCATGGAAACCGTACCTCTGCTTAAATGTAAAACAGACGTATAACTAGAACAACAATACAGAATTCAGGTTGCGGTTCTTGGATGAAAATGCCTTCACACTGTTTTCCGTCAAAAACTGCAGTTTCACGGTTGAAAGAAAACAAACTTAATTTCAAATGCAATGCTTCAAAGCTTTGAATATCCAAGTGTAAAACAAAACAGATTTGGAAATGCTGGAGATAAATAAAGGCTGGGGCGAAGGCAACAAAATGAAGAAAATACCATGTGTAGGAAAGAACCAGATGCTGGTTTAAATCAAAGGTAGACACAAAATGCTGGAGTAACTCAGCGGGACATGCAGTATCCCTGGAGAGAAGGAATGGGTGACGTTTTTGGTCGAGACCCTTCTTCAGACTTACTTCAATGGAAGAAAATACCATTCCTTCACCACATATCCACACCCCATTACATAGGAAATGTATAGGAAGGATCTGCAGATGCTAGTTTACACTGAAGATAGACACAAAATGCTGGAGTAACTCAGCGGGCCAATGCTGTATGGGGAGGCGGAAAGCTCCTTCAGCAATGCAAGAGCAATGCAATAATCGGGAAACTATTAAAGTCTGAAGATGGGTTTCGGCCAGAAAAGTTGCCTATTTCCTTCCCTTCATAGATGCTGCCTCACCCGCTGAGTTTCTCCTGCATTTTTGTCTACCTACGATTTTCCAGCATCTGCAGTTCCTTCTTAAACTATTAAAGTCCTTCGTTTTTTCAAGGATAAAAGTTAGTGTACACTAGAGTAATAAATAGAAACGAAACGCAAGTAACAGTGAGTCGTTGAAAGGTATATTCATAGGAACATAGAAAATAGGTGCAGGAGTAGGCCATTCGGTCCCTCGAGCCTGCACCGCCATTCAATATGATCATGGCTGATCATCCAACTCAGTATCCTGTACCTGCCTTTTCTCCATACCCCCTGATCCCTTTAGCTACAAGGGACACATCTAACTCCCTCTTAAATATAGCCAATGAACTGGCTTCAACTACCTTCTGTGGCAGAGAATACCACAGATTCACCACTCTCTGTGTGAAAAATGTTTTTCTCATCTCGGTGCTAAAAGACTTCCCCCTTATCCTTAAACTGTGACCCCTTGTTCTGGACTTCCCCAACATCTGGAACAATCTTCCTGCACCTAGCCTGTCCAACCCCTTAAGAATTTTGTAAGTTTCTATAAAATCCCCCCTCAATCTTCTAAATTCTAGCGAGTATAAGCCGAGTCTATCCAGTCTTTCTTCATATGAAAGTCCTGCCATCCCAGGAATCAGTCTGGTGAACCTTCTCTGTACTCCCTCTATGGCAAGAATGTCTTTCCTCAGATTAGACCAAAATTGTACACAATACTCCAGATGTGGTCTTGTACAACTGCAGTAGAACCTCCCTACTCCTATACTCAAATCCTTTTGCTATGAATGCTAACATACCATTCGCTTTCTTCACTGCCGGCTGCACCTGCATGCCTACTTTCAATGACTGGTGTGCCATGACACCCAGGTCTCGTTGCATCTCCCCTTTTCCTAATCGGCCACCATTCAGATAATAGTCTACTTTCCTGTTCTTGCCACCAAAGTGGATAACCTCACATTTATCCACATTATACTGCATCTGCCATGCATTTGCCCACTCACCCAACCTATCCAAGTCACCTTGCAGCCTCCTAACATCCTCCTCACAGCTAACACTGCTCCCCAGCTTCGTGTCATCCGCAAACTTGGAGATGTTGCATTCAATTCCCTCGTCCAAATCATTAATATATATTGTAAATAGCTGGGGTCCCAGCACTGAGCCTTGCGGTACCCCGTTAGTCACTGCCTGCCATTCTGAAAATGACCCGTTTACTCCTACTTTTTGCTTCCTGTCTGCAAGCCAGTTCTCTATCCACATCAATACTGAACCCCCAATACCGTGTGCTTTAAGTTTGTATACTAATCTCTTATGTGGGACCTTGTCGAAAGCCTTCTGAAAGTCCAGATATAACACATCCACTGGTTCTCCCTTATCCACTCTATTAGTTACATCCTTGAAAATTCTATAAGATTTGTCAGACATGATTTACCTTTCGTATATCAATGCTGACTTTGTCCAATGATTTCACCACTTTCCAAATGTGCTGCTATCCCATCTTTAATAACTGACTCTAGCATTTTCCCCACTACCGATGTTAGACTAACTGGTCTGTAATTCAACCTGATTGCCTTTCACTTTGCTGTATATTCCCTTATCCCAGTACATTCATCAACAGCAAACGCCCCACACGGTACAAGCATGCGCAGTGATGGACAATCTCTCCCAAACAGCCCAGGGCCGGGCCCGCCGCACATGCGCCGGTAGTGGGCTACGTTACGGACCTTCTTGCCGCATGCGCAATGATGTACAATCCCTTCCAGCCCACCGGCCAGGACCGCCGCGATTGCGCAAGACGCCCCAACACGTCACGGACCCCTGTTGACGCATGCGCAGTGTTGGACAATCCCCGCTCAAGCTGCCCGGGACCGGGCCCGCCGCGCATGCGCCGGCAGCCTGGTCACGCCACGGAGCTTGTTGACGCATGCGCAGAGGATGACGGCTGATGGACGACGGAGGGAGGAGGGAGGGAGGGAGGGAGGAGAGCGGCTCCGAGTTACGTCAGGACAGGCCGCGCTTTCCCTCTCTATCCCCTCACACACACACACACACATACAGAGACAACTCTTGAGAACTTCCGGTTCTCCGCCGCAAATCTCGGTAACTACTCACCTTCCAGGGCGTGGGCTGGGGTGGGGAAGAGAAAAAAAAGTGGCGGTGAAATCGCCAGCTTTCGGTGATGGGGTTTTTTTTTCCGCCGAGAGGCTTTAGATTGCGGTGGCGCGCGCCACGGTAGTGATTCCATCCATCTTGAATTTGACGTCATGCCACACCAGGGATGAGGTCATTCCCCGCGCCCGCGTCACCAGCGCCGCGCGCTCATTGGCCCGGCCCAGGCCGCCGCGGGGGGAGGGACCCCGGCTCTTCGCAAGGCGGCGGCAGTGGTGGCTCTTAAGGGCAGGGGGGGAGGAGGGAATATGATAAACTTTATTCGTCCCCACAGGGAAATTGGTCATTGGAAATTCAGATTCAACTTTAATTGTCATTGTCAATGTACAGTACAGAGACAACGAAATGCAGTTGAAACGAAATTGGATGATAGTGGAGGGAGGAGAGTGTGTGTGGGAGAGAGATTGTGAGTGGAGTGGAGAGGAGTATGGGGCTAGTGGAATTTGGAGGGAGTGAGGTGGGAAGGGACTCTTTATCAGCAATTTTTTAATATTTTAAATGCACTGTGATAGGTTATCGAGGGCAGTGGATGGGCTACACATCTGCTTTCCACTTGATAGTGTCTAGCGAGTCTGGTGTTATGGAGTAGAGACACCCCCCCCCCCCCCCCCCCTACAATACAAGAATGCCTGTGTGTACATTGTGTGAAGATGTGCTAGAGATTTCTTCTTTCTATTAACAGTGATGAACGAATGTGGCATTCACACTGTGGTGGCTGCACGGTGGGATTCAACCTTAATTTGCACTCCACAAAGGGAGCGAGCGAAAGGAAGGAGAGGGGCAGGGAGACTGAGAGATAACAGAGGAAAGGGGGGGGGGGGGGGGATTGGGAGGGTAAGGGGGTGATAGAGAAATAATCTGAGTTAGATGGTGAAAGGTGGAGCCAGAAAGATTGAAAGGGGGAGTGGGGGCGGAAGCGAGTGAGACAGGAGGGGGGAGGGTTGATGAGAGGGAAAGGGAGCGAGGGAGTGGCTGATGGGGGAAAAGGGGATTGAAAGAGAGATAAGGAGGGGGAAAGCAGAGTGAGAGGAGAGATGGGGGGGGGAAGGGGCAGCCAGTAGTGAGAGATTAGGGGAATGAGGAAGCAGATGAGAGATTGACGAAGGGAAGATGGAGCAGGTGTGGCACTAAATGCTGGAGTAACTTTAGAGAGAAGGAATGGATGACATCTTGGGTTGAAACCCGTCAGACTAGAGTTAGGGGAAACAAAAGATATAGACGGTGGAGTGACTGATGGGGGGGGGGGGGAGAGGGAGCAGGACTAACAGTTAGAGGAGAGAATGAAACAGGATTGAGAGATGGTGGGGAAAGAGAGTAGGAATGAGAGATGGGGGGGGGGGGGGGGTAGAGGGAGTAGAAATGATAGATGGGGAAAGAAGGAACCAGGAGTGAGAGATAAGGGAGGGAAAGAGGCAGTGAGTGATGGGGAAAGAAGGAGCAAGTGTGAGAAATAGGGGTAGGTGAGTTGAGAGAGAGAGGGAGGGTGGATGGGGGGGGGGGGTGAAAGCGAGTGTGTGGAAGAGTGAGAAACAGGAGAGAGATGGAGTATGTGAAGGAGAGGAAAGGGGGATGAAAGGAGGGGAGTGTTGGGGGGTGAATTGTAGAAGGAGATAGGAGGGAAAGTTGGAAATGGAGGGAGGAAGAGAGTGCGAAGGGTAACGGGCAGGATTTAAATGGGTTTACAAAGTAAGTGGATTTAGGGGTGAGGAGGGGAGGGTGAGCGGGGGAGGGGGGGATCGAAGAGGAGTCGGGGAGGGTGAATGGAAGTAGAGAGGAGTGATGTGAGGGAAGGTGGTGAAACAAAAGGGAGGGAGAAGAATGGAAGAATATATTGGAAAGCCAAGGTGACCGAGGTACAGGAGAATTGGAGAGAAAGAAGGGAGAAGGAATAAAGGGGTAAAGGAGCAGAACCATGAGATGGGGGGGGGGGGGGGGAGTTTTGAGTGCGGAAAACAGGTTGAGATAAATGAGTTAATGACCAATGCGAGATCTACAGTCTATAACATGTAACTTGGGTGTTAAACTTATCCAAACATGTATTGGCTAAATTTACACGGATCATTTTCATGGATCAATCAATAAAGACGTATACAACAAATGATATCCTGTAACTTACCTGAGTTGATATCTGTTTAACACCAGGACCCATCGACTGATGTCAAAAGATATTTGATGAGTAACGTATGCTTGCTGACATCACACTAAACAAACTGAGATGATTTCATTAAATTAAAAGTTGCAGTTTTAAGTAATGAAACAAACAGGGAAGTTGAAACCAAACAACTATTTATCTTGGACAAAACATAAAACTGAGAGCTGCAGAAGGAATTCATAAGCTTCAGGCAAAATTAGAGGTGGGAAGAATTTAACTCCTCCTTTATCTCTCCTTCCCCTCCATCTCCCAGAAGCTGGTGGAAAGGGAATAGATTTCTGGAAGTAAAGGGATGAGTTTTCTGTGACATTGTTTCAAAATAAATCAATATCTAAAGGACGCATTTGTAGGTTAATAGATATGTTATGAACAAATTTGTTTGATTAATACAAGTGTGAAGAAAGGAGCAGAGAATTTGGTTGCAGTGAGATAGAAACCATGACTGAATTAGGACTGCTTGTATAATAGAATACATTGACGAAAAGCCTGCATTTTTAAATGTTTTAGGTTGCCTAAAAACTCAGCCAGGGCATGAGATATCAATTTGTATTTTTTCTTATTCTCAAATAGAAATCCTTCGTTACCACTTCATGAGGAAAGGCAAGTAGGTTTCCTAGGAGACAGTGATACAGATTGTAATCCTGTATCACCACTGCCTTGACTGCGAGCAAATAATTTAGCAAAAAATACAAATATCATCTGTGGTATCCCTTGTCCTGTTGAGGTCATTGATGAATTTTCTAAAGATAGCTGAGATTTAAACTGCAGCTTTGAAATGCAGGCATTAATGCCAAAGTTAATGTCATATACGTGGATAACTGCAAATTAGGTGTGGGACACTTTATAGATGGTACCATGGATGTGCAGAGGACAATCACAGCCACCTGATCTAAACCTCTGCAGCTACCCTCTTGTACATCTGCATCTTGTTTCCTTAAAGCTATCTCTTTCGTCAAGAGTTTGGTCACCCATTTCTTTTTCCCTTTCAGCTTTCCTCACTATTGAGGGTGGTGCAGTGGTTCAGCTGATAAAGCTCTTGTCTCACAGTGCCAGAGACCTGGGTTCGATCCTGACCTTGGATAATGTCTTAGTAGAGTTTGCACGTTCTCCCTGTGACTGCATGGGTCTCTTCCAGGTCCTCCAGTTTCCACCCACTAATGTCTTGGGAGTCTAGGTTACTTGGCCTCTGTAAATTACCCCTAGTGTGAGGGAGTGGATGAGAAAGTGGGATAACATAGAAGTGTGATCAATGATCGGCATGGACTCAGTGGGCTGAAGGGCCTGTTTCCACGCTGTATCTAAACTAAACTAAGATACAAGTCCTGGAAGTTGTTGCTGTGAAGTAATAATTGCAAAGATAGATACAAAAAGTTTGAGTAACTCAGCGGGATAGGCAGCATCTCTGCAGAGAAGGAATGGGTGATGTTTCGGGCCGAGACCCTTCTTCAGACTAGTTAGGGATAAGGGAAACGATAGATATAGACAATTATGTCAAGAGATAAAGAACAATGAATGAAAGATATGCAAAAAAGTAATGATAAAGGAAACAGACCATTGTTAACTGTTTGTTGGGTAAAAACAAGAAGCTGGTGCGACTTCGGTGGGGGAGGGATAGAGAGAGGGAATGCCGGGGTTACTTGAAGTTGGAGAAATCCATATACCACTGGGCTGTAAGCTGCCCAAGCGAAATATGAGATGTTGTTCCTCCAATTTGCATTTAGCCTCACTCTGACAATGGAGGAGACTTAGGACAATATAAGTAATAAGTGCAGATGTTTGCTTTTTAATTCTATTCTTGTTAAAATTAAGGTGGTTAGTTAGCAACTTTCATAATTTCAGAGAAACTCAAAAACAATACAGTGTTTTAAGGAATAGTTTAAGCTCTTTACAAAAACAAAACAGTGTAGAATCTGGGTATGAGAAAATCCTGGAAATGTTCTAGAAAGTGGGCCGGACAGCATGAGGTGGAAGAGAAAAGGAGTTAATGTTTCAGGTTCTTTAACCATTCTTCAGTTCAAAAGATTGTAAACCTGAAACACACTGCCATTCCTATTCATTACTTTTGGTTGAAGGAGCAATGATCACAAACAGGAAGTGCCATTAATAAAGATCTTCTGTTGTAAACAACAATTAGACTAGAGAGCTGTGGGTTGCTTAGCTTATGTCGCACCCTCACACGCACACTCGGACTCAAACATCTAGTCAGATGCCGAGAGAAATAATCCTTTTCATCTTGGTGACATTTGGTGGCATAGCGTTGCATGTGCGGCCTGGATTAACGCAAAGTGCCGAAGTTCCTCCTGAGAGAGAATGCTGGAGTGAATCAAGTGGACGGCAGTCAGCACTGGCAGGTAAGTTTCATTGCCCAGATATCAGAGATTGTGATTGTTATATTTGATAATCCACTCCTAACAGATTTTTAATGAACATTGGTGATTTGAATGTTCCTAAAAGATGTAGGTGCTGCAGAACTGCAGGTGCTGATGTACACCGAAGATAGACACAAAATGCTGGAGTAACTCAGTGGGCAATAGGTGACGTTTCGGGTCGAGACCCACCTTACTTAGGTGATGAATTCTGCGACTAACCTACTGATAAGCTTCAGCAATCGGTAGATGAATATGAGAATGGAAAAACAATTTAAAATGATAATTGCTGATTAGTTAATTAAGAGACTCAGCTTTCTTTAGCAAAAGGGCATGAAAGCTTTGGAAGTTCTATGATCAACACAATTGTTGTGATATTACATTATCTCCATTTATACTCCTATCAACCCATCTCTACAATTTTTTCCCCCATTACTTCAGGTGGCCTCTTTATTTTATTTTCAAATGTGAACAAATAATCCGGAGACTTACTGAGATTCTACATCTGCCTCACTTTGCTTTGTACCCACTTGGTGCTGTCAACGCTATCATCCATACAGCCTGATGCCCCTTGTCTTAGATCTTTAAAATCCTGGATAAGGATATACGTATTTAAAACTAGAAATGATTTTAAATGTGTCAAGGTGTTATCGACTTGTACACTTCAGAATCAACCAGAGAGTGTTAAATAATAGTCCCTTGTTGACCTAGGCCAAAAGCTAATTAATTAATTATTGCTTGTGGTATTTTACTTTGTGCAAAGTAACTGCTTTACTTTAAATTGACAATGCAATCGCTGTTCAAATCAACAATATTTATTGATCATTAACTATTGCCAGAGAGGTCCTCTTAATCACATTATCCTGTTTGGTCAATGACTGAAATTAGTCCTTGCATGTGAAATTGTTCAAAGTAGTTTTCTGATATTTCTCAGCAACAAGATTAGATGCAATACTGATTCCTCTTTTTCCCCCCAGAAGCCAAACAGTCATCAACCAACAAAAAATGGACAGAGAGAATGACCCTTTGTTCCATCCAATTTTGATACCTTACAATACACATCCACCACATCTAACTTGAAACATGTGGAAGAAGTATAATAAAATTTCAATAGGGAAAGTGGTAAAATAACAAGATTAGGACCTAAATACAGCTGCTTAGGTACTGTGACCAGGAGCAGAATGTAGCCACCCCCGACAGTAAGACGATGGGGTCTTAAATGATACACAAGGACCGGTCAATGATCCACATTTGTAGCACAAATAACTTGAGGGAAATGTGCAAGTAATTTGTTTTAGTCATTGTTAATTTGCTGTCTATCATTCAGCACCTTAACCTGAACTGCAGTGGTTGGACATATGCTCAAAGACAATAGATAGGTAAGTGTCTAAGTGTTAGGCAGTATCAGCTGGGTGTGATATTTAACCTGCAGAATAATAGCATCACCTGTTAGGTAAATCAATGTTTTTTTCAGGGAGTCCCTAGGGAATAATATAAGGAATAGAGATTGCACCAGTGCTCCAAACATGAGATGCCATATGCTACCAGTTTACTGCCCTCAAGCTGTAGTTTGCTAAATACTTTTTTGTGCATGACATTCATCTCTAAATTCAAAACTCGGTGAGCTGCAGGATAGATCATATAAAAAATGACTAATTTTCCAACATTCTCTTAATTGCTGATTTAAATTAATTTAGAACTTTGGTTACTTTAATAACAAGCATCTCCAGTTTTGAAACCAGGTTATTAATGGGTTTAAAAATAACCTTGTCACTCACCCGACTTGCAAGTAAACCATCGGTTCTGCAGTTTTCAGTTTAGAAATTCACATATAGCACTTTCAAAAGTGCCATCTAACTGATCTCTCCTTTGATATACAATATATATTATCACATTGCACATAGAAACATAGAAAATAGGTGCAGGAGTAGGCCATTCGGCCCTTCGAGCCTGCACCGCCATTCAATATGATCATGGCTGATCATCCAACTCAGTATCCTGTACCTGCCTTCTCTCCATACTCCCTAATCCCTTTAGCCACAAGGGCCTCATCTAACTCCCTCTTAAATATAGCCAATGAACTGGCCTCAACTACCTTCTGTGGCAGAGAATTCCAGAGATTCACCACTCTGTGTGAAAAATGTTTTTCTCATCTCGGTCCTAAAAGACTTCCCCCTTATCCTTAAACTGTGACCCCTTGTTCTGGACTTCCCCAACATCGGGAACAATCTTCCTGCATCTAGCCTGTCCAACCCCTTAAGAATTTTGTAAGTTTCTATAAGATACCCCCTCAATCTTCTAAATTCTAGCGAGTACAAGCCGAGTCTATCCAGTCTTTCTTCATATGAAAGTCCTGCCATCCCAGGAATCAGTCTGGTGAACCTTCTCTGTACTCCCTCTATGGCAAGAATGTCTTTCCTCAGATTAGGAGACCAAAACTGTAGGTATGTTGCAAAGCCTACCTGAAGCGTCGCTGAAAATCTGTCACTGCGGGTGTGCGCGATTTTGGCGCCGTTTAGAGGGGGGCGGGTTTAAAACGCGATTTTCTCTAGGCTGTTCAAATCGAAGATGTTCAGCCTAGTTAATTATTAACGAAAAATCGCTGAAACACCCCGTCGCAAAAGCTATTATTAGTTTTAAAGGCCTCGTATAATAGTTATAGTAGTTTAAAAATCAATCTCTAAACCCGCGACCACCAGCAACCGCAGGGTCTCATAAAGCAAATATCTGAAGGTAAGCTGTATATTTTTACATTAAAAAGGGCTTCTAAAGATCCCTTTATACAAAGTTTAATATTGCGAGTAGCTCATTTTGGGCCCATTATATCCCGCAGTATTTTTCTCGGCATTTGGGGGCACACATCTACCGCAATGTGAACGTTCTAAACCAGCCCGTTCACAGGAACCCACTGGAAAGCTGATTTAAATGGGCATTTATTTACAGCAATTAAACACTAAATTCCTTCCATTTGGTCTATAAATTAATGTGAATGAGATTTAAAAATCATGTTTTATTGTGAATTATTTGTGAATATTATTTGGACATTTAGGCTATTTAAAAATGTTAATCATTTATTAAGAAATGGATAGATGTTTAGATCTAGTAATTGAAGTCTGAAATTAGCTACAATTAGGTAACTAACTAATTATATGCTTTAATTTCAGGTCATCCAAGTAAGATTATTTTATATTTGTTTCAGAATGCTTCAATCTATGATAACTGAAAATTTCATTCAGTTCTCTTAATTTTTAAGAAAGTTATGGGCTTTTGACTGTTCACGATCACAGCATTTTTGTTATGTCCATAGAAAATCAATAGGGAACAAGATGCTAATTTCCCAGTATGAAAATGGCCATAACTTTTTAAATACTTGAGATATGAAAGTGAATTAGGTGTCAAATTAAACTTATTTTTATGCTTTATCTGATGGGATAAATTACAGACTTGATTTTTAAAATCTCAAAATTTTGTAACATTGCTAAAAACTGTACGCAATACTCCAGGTGTGGTCTCACCAAGACCATGTACAACTGCAGGAGAACCTCCCTGCTCCTATACTCAAATCCTTTTGCTATGAAAGTGGGTCACACAGTGAACTGATTTTATGCTCCTTGATTGTTTTAATGTGGTTCAAATGTTCTGTGCCAGCTGTATCCTGCTAACAAAAACAGAATTGTATTTATATATTTCCTCTTGACATTTTCTCCAAATGTCCCATATACAATGAGTTGCTTTGAAGCATCGTTATTATTATTAACGCGATAATCTAGAAAGTTATTGTTTTCTACACTCAATTTTATTTTAACTCATTCACAATATATTGACAACAGAAACAAAACCAGCATTAATGGTTCACCTGCAATTTTCCTTGGGATGATTGGTGGTGAAAATCTTTCTAAAGCCTCTACTTGCCTGCTGGCGAAAGCACTATCTGTCCAGAGGCCTTTAATAGGCAGTGATTGTATCACTTTCATAGCTTCTCATGGCACCTCATTTCAAATACAGACTACCCGCTGAGTGAAAAAGTTGCCCCCGATGTCCCTCTTAAATCTCTACTTTCACCTTAAACCGATGCCCTCTAGTTTAGAATCCTCTACCCTGGAGTGCTTTCCATGTTCCTAATGATCTTGTACACCTCAATAAGGCTCACCTTCGGACTCCTTTGCTCTAAAGAAAAAAGTCCCAGCCGAAACAGTTGTTTCCTATAACACAAACTCCCAACTCTCACAAATCTCTTCTGCACCCTTTCCAACTTAATGACATATTTCCTATAGCTGGATGACGAGGACTGCACAGCACTCCAAGTGTGGCAGATAAGATATATTTTAAAGGCTATTAGACTAATGAACAGGCCGGGAATAGAGGGAAACAGAAAATGTGCAGGTAGATGGAGGACTGGAGGGCCTATTCCTACGCAGTACTACGTTGTTGAATGGTGGAGCTCAAGGGGCATTGTGGCCAATTCCTTCTATTGACATTTTTATAATCTGGTATTATAACTGCATGCATCTTGAATTCTTTTTGCAGATTGTCTCTGCTCTATAGATTGCTGTCAGTTCAACTCACACTGAAAAGATCGTGGCACTAAATCCAGGTGGACATTTCAGTGCCATTCAGTGCTGTGCCTCAAGTGAGGAGTTAAATCAAGTACCATCTGTCCTCTAAGGAGGATGGGAATTGGCCAATATTTATCCACCAGCCATGATTATTACGAACAGCTAATTGCATGAAGGTAGAAAACAAAATGCTGGAGTAACTCAGCGGGACAGGCAGCATCTCTGGAGAGAAGGAATGGGTGATGTTTCGGGTCGAGACCCTCTTCAGACTCTTTCGGGTCGAGACCCTTCAGACACTTTTCAGACTCCCTAGGGTTATTATATTATATTTGCATGATGTCTATCCTCCATATTTAAGAGTGTACCCGTGACAAACTAAACTAAACAACCGCCTCTGTCATTCCTTAGATGTGGGCACAAAAGTGTTATTACTTGCAGACCCACAGGGAAATGGAACAGTGGTTATTCTAGATTCAGGGTGTCTCTCTTAACCAATGGTTCTTTATTAACACGTATGCACTGCACGATGAAATTCTTGCACCCGTACTTTGGCAACACTAAAAAAAGAAAAAGTCCAGTCCACATGCTGTGGATGTACTGGAGCGTCCCTGATCCAGGTAGGCCCCAGGCCTCCCCTGTCACCTTGGCCCGTAAACCGATGGCCTTCTCCTTGCCTGTCCACCCCTGTGTCCCGGGGTTGCCTCCTGCAGCCGACCTTGCAGGCGCTGGAGGCAATACCCCGGCCCCTCTCCTACTGGCCCACTCCTTGCGTCCATCGTCGCCAGAGGCTCCCTCCTCCTCGACTCTAATCATGAAATCTGAAGTAATTAATCTCCCAAGTACAAACATCAAAATAATCAAGCTTGTTAAATATAGAAAATTAAATATTGGATCATTCTGTATTCTAAAATAAGAACAATATTATGGATTGCTGGATGTGTATAATGAAATGCATCATACTTCATTGCTAGAATCCCAATATCAAATACATAATGGGATGTAAGCAGAATGAAGCCATGCCAAGTCTCAATCAACATTGGGCCTAACTCCACATAAGCATCACTGCTTTATTATTTTCTCGTGCACGGAGAGACAGTAAAAAGCTAGTTTTGCATGCAAACCAGATACAAATTATGTTTCTGAAAAGTCCGACCTTGGCTTAAGGAGATAGGCAATTTCGTATATTCTCATTTTAAGACCCGGTGTTTTGGCAGCACTGGGTTGATGGTTAGGGATCAGCCTTGCCCAGCACGCGCTGTGCAGCTGTTGCAGACTGAGCTCGATGCACTTGCAAAACCAGCTGCTGTAGGTGCCACCCGCACTGGCTCCACCAACACAATGATCCACAACCACTGCGGATGCATCATCAGTCCCCTCCAGACGCTGAACCTCTGCTTCCATGCACCGAGGTCACAACTAAATTTTTGAAATCAGCTTCCCGAGCTGATTTCAGAAATTTAGGGCACTTTTTGAGGGCACGGGAGGTGAGTTTGTGGAACGTTTAGAACCCCTCCCACTTTCCCCTTAACCTTCCATGGCCGCAATCTTGAAAACACTACTATCCCCAGTGACTGAAAGGCCCCAGTACGAACTAATATTTCATTTGCCCTGGACAGCATTTAACCATCAACCGAACATCACGAAAAGAAGTAATAATATGTATAATTAATACAATAATAATAATTATTAATATAATAATCATGGAAATTAATTTTTCTGGACATTACCCCATTTGTCACATTTTGCCATGTTGTAATTTTTGACATTGTGATAATGTGTCGAATTTCGTGATTTTGCCAGAACTGTAAATGCCCTGTGTTCGACCAGTTAAAGAGATTGCAACCAAATTGTCCTTTGATTGTAAGGCAGGGAGAGAATGATAAATGTTGTAAAAAAAAAAGGGCCTCTGCTGTGTTTTTTAAATTAAAAACATACACCAGTACAGCCCTTCGGCCCATGATTGTGCCGAGTATGATGCCAACTAAACTGATTCATCAGCCTGTACTTGATCCATATATCTCTTTTACCTGTACTTTCATGTGTCCATATAAAAGCCTCTTAAATGCCACTATCGTATCTGCCTCCACCACCACACCTGGCAGTGCGTTCTTGGCCCCACCACACTATGTAAAAAAAAACCTGCCTCACACATCTCCATAAATATTTCCCCCTTTCACCTTACAGCTATGCCCACTAGTGGTGGACGTTTCCACCCTGGGAAAAAGATTCCGATCGTCTATCCTATCTATACCTCTCATAATTTTATATACTTCTATTAAGTCTCCGCTCAACCTCCGACGTTTTGCAAGTTTATCTAATCTCTTCTTGTACCTGAAACCCTCTAAATCAGGCAGCATTTTGGCAAATCTCTGCACCCTCTCAAAGCCTCCACATCCTTCCTATAATGGGTTAACCAGAGCTGCAGGCAATACTCCAAATGCGGCCTAACCAAAATCGTACAGAGCTGCATCATGATTTCCTAACTTTTACACTCAATAACCTTAACAATGAGGGCAAGTATACCATACACCTTCTTTACCACCCTACCTACTTGTGCTGCCACTTTCAGTGAGCTATGAACTTGGACTCCAAGATCCTTCTGCACGTTAAAGGCCTTGCCAATAACTGCATACTCTCATCATATATTCAACCCACCAAAGTGCATCACCTCACACTTGCTCTGATTAAACTCGAATTATTGCCAGCTTTTGCCTCGTAGCTTCCTGTTGACCATGTATTTGGGAATGCTTGATTTTGCTAGATCTTTCAGACCATAAGGAAGAAGGTATCTTCATCCTAAAAGCTCTAAGCTGGGATATGCTATGATTCTTTTTTTGCTAGATCTTTCAGACCATTAGAAATAAGGTATCTTCATCCTAAAAGCTCTAAGCTGGGATATGCTATGATTCTTTTTTTTTAATTTATGAGCCCAGAGGCATGTATATCAGAGACAAAGCATTCTTAGACCCCGTTCCAAAAGTTATATGAAGGATATGATAGCATTGTCATTATGGTGCTTGTATTCAAAGACATACTATTGATGAAAAATGTGTTTGAAATCAACCATAGTGACTGGGGAATGTAAGTTCAATCAATTAAATACATTAATGGATTATCATAAAAACTCAATTGGTTCAGGGAAAGAAGTCTGCCTGAATGTCTGTCCACTAGGCTTATGTAGAAAAAACACCAGATCTGTTGTAGAAGCAATAATCTGGGTTACTTTTGAAGCAGATATAATTGCACCATGGTCAAATTGTCGACGTTTCATGATATATATTGGTCCTCGCTAAAGTGTGGGTTTCCTGTAACTATATTGGTTCAATTTATATTTAAAGATTGAGACCAAAAATAAATGTGGAGGGAGCAACTTTTATTTTTGTATTATTTTAACATGAGTTATTTCAAATGTTGAAAAAAAATGTTTATCTGCTTTGTGGGCTGTACTAAACTTTCTTGGTACTTCATGGTCTTCATTTTAATCACATTAAAACTTGAAAACCTTCCTCGATTGCTTTTAGCAAGCTCTGTGTGATGTGTATTGAGTGATGATATTAAACTTTTAATTTTCAATATTTAAAGAGGTGATCAATTTCGGCAAATTTCCCAAGCACTAATTTATTGCTGCCTGGATGTTGTAGGTGAATTGCACATAGAACTGACAGATTTTCCCTGCATAAATCCTGCCAAGTTTTGGATTCCCACACGTAAATATGGAATTTTGCGCTTATGGACTATTCTTTCTTAGTCATGTGGTGATAGACTCCTCGATAAAGTGCAAAGTAGTAGCCAGTCTGGAGAATCTGCAAAAGGAACCTGCACTGTGACTATGAATGATATTTTGAATTATACCCAATTTTTGTATGTCCGAGATAGACACAAATTGCTGGAGTAACTCCAGTAATGCCAGGCAACATCTCTGGGGAGATTTTGGGTCGAGACCCTTCTTCAGACTGAGCTTCAGGGCTATACAGTACTTCACTGACAAATTTACTTCCCCCTCGACCGATACAAGCATGTGGCTCACACTTTGGTGAGGATCCTTTAAGTAATGCCACTTTACACATCTATCTATATACTATTAAAACTCTGTGGTTGCCGCCTGCCGTCCGGCTGCCGCCTGCTGTCCGGCTGCCTTTCTGCCTTTGATTCATTGCCACGCCGAATCCAGACGCTCAATCGCCGAGATCTTTTCCATTTCGGTAGAGATTTCACTTTTCTTTCTAAGTATCCGCTCCTCATTACATTTCGTCGTGTTTAAGTACACGTTTTTAATCAAATCCTTCTCCCCCCACCCCCCCACTCACTCATTTTGTCGCCTCCTGCTGGCCAGCGACCATAACGGCTGCTGGCGTCCGCATCTCGCCTCAAAGACGCCATTTAAAAACAGCCGCACTGCTCATTCCTGAGCCGCTTGAGTTGGAGGACCACGTCTCCCGTGGGGGCTACGGGTAGGGAACGGCTGCGTTGGGGGAGCAGACCCAACGGGTCTGCCCTTGGTCTAGTATACCTATAAAAGTGTCGTCTTGTATGTGTGCGTGTTGTATGTATGTTTTGTATCTTTCTCAAAACGCCATGCACTAGCACTTACATTTTTACATATTCTAACTCACATTTTTCCCGACCACACCCTGCTCAGCTTCACCTAGGATTTCATCCTATATTTCTCAAGTTATTCACGATTAAAGTTTTTTTTAAAAAGCCAAAAAAACGCTTCTCAAAGAGAGCCTTTTTCCAGCAGCTTCTAGTGATTATGTCACAATACCACTCACAATGCACCAATCACAATGGGCTCTCAAGCTGCCGAGTGCCACGCCCCCTTCCCCCCCCCCCCCCCCCCCCCCCCCGGGTTATTCACACCTGCTGCCCCCTCCCCCTCGGGTTATTCACACCCCCGCCTCATCCCCCCAGGGTTATTCACAGCCCGAGGGGGTCGGGTTATTCACAACCCCCGCCCCCTCCCCCCCTCTGAGTTATTCATGATTAAAGTTTTAAACAAAGCCAAAACCACCTTTTAAAACACCAGCTTCCAGTGACATCACAATGCCTCCTCCCCAATGGTAGAGTGAAACAGAATATTCCACCACCTTCCAGTGATGTCAGGGGGAGGGCCTCATTTCAAAAACAGTTTCATCAGCTCCTCAATGATCACTTCTGCACTGCTTGAGGTTGACTCAACATTGACTTCTGGAACGCTTGATTCTGACTGCTTTATTTTTGCCATCTTTAAAGATAAGATTTATTTTAAAACACCTCATGGTTTAAAAAAAAGATTGACCAAGCCTTTATTCACTTTCTCAGCCCCGCTTGGTCGGCTCAGCCCGCACGCCTCCTCCCCATGCGTTGGGGATGGGACCCAACGGGTCCCACTTGGTCTAGTTTACAATAAATGTTTGTGGCCTCTGGTACATCAAGAAGAAAGCTTCCATGTTCTGGCACTGGCCAAGTTAAAGTATAGGTGACATTTACAGTATATAGAAAATTAATTTGCTTATTTACTATTTGTTCAAAATGATAACATACAATTTTATTTTCTCCCTGGATAGGGGGGTCAAACTTAAGGCAGGGCCATTTTGCATACTATAGAATGGTTTATTTGAATACTACAACAAAATTAGGCTCATAAAGATTTACAAAATTAGGTGAACCAGGATGTCTTAGCCCTTAGAATTATATTATATTACTAGACTAAGTGGCACCCGTTCGGTCCCATGTTCACACGGGAGGGCTGGTCCCCCAACACAATATTCCACCTTTTCACCAATTCCAATATTGCTGGCCAGTGGGAGGGGGGCTTTCTGGAGCGCTAGTATGTGTGTTGTGGGTTGAATGGACTGGGTTCCAGAGGGCTAGTATGGACATTGTGGCCGAATGGATTCTTGGGCTGGCAGCTCAGTCACTCAGGCCTGGTGGGCTGGCAACTTAGTCATTCAGGCCTGGTGGGCTGGCAGCTCAGTCACTCAGGCCTGGTGGGCTGGCAGCTCAGAAACAATCAGAAATTCTGCCCGAAACAAGTGATAGACTCTGGGAGAGAGAAGGGGGAGAGGGTGGAGAATCAATTTTAGACATTTTTCATCTTTTTCTGCAGATCACAGCAATGAAGGAGGAAAGTCTATTCTGGCCTGGATCTCACAGGGGGCAAATGAATGGAGGGAGAAAAGTACTGGGGTGAGGTTTAATACTTGCAGGGGGAATACTTACTGATGGGCCAAAGGGACCCCCCTTGGCTAGTACAGGCCTGATGGGCCAAAGGGGTTCTTTTAAAAAAAAATCTCAGTGAAAGCCTCTTTTTCTGGACTTTCCCTCTTCCTGGGCTAATATGGGCATTTTGGGCAAAAGGGACTGGTTTCTCGGCAAATAGGGGCCTTGTGGGCCGAAATTAGTGGTTTCAGGCAGGCCAAACAACTCATTTCATTTCATTTCCAATTGTATTGCAGTTTCAAGCACAGGGCAGGCAGAATAGCTCATTGCATTTTCATTTCACTTCCATTGCCATTGAAGTTTCAAGCACAGGGCAGGCCAAGCCAAACAGCTAATTGCATTTCCACTTCATTTCCATTGCCATTACATGGCAGGCTCAGGCCAAACAGCTCATTGCATTTTCACTTCATTGCCATTGCAGTTTCAAGCATAGGGCAGGCCCAAGCCAAACAGCTCATTTCATTTTCTCTTCATTTCCATTGCAGTTTCAAGCACTGGGCAGGCCCAAGCCAAACAGCTGATTGCATTTTCACTTCATTTCCATTGCCATTGCAGTTTCAAGCACAGGGCAGGCCCAAGACAAACAGCTGATTGCATTTTCACTTCATTTCCATTGCCATTGCACTTTCAAGCACAGGGCAGGCTCAAGACAAACAGATCATTGCATTTTCATTTCACTTCCATTGCCATTGCAGTTTCAAGCACAGGGCAGGCCAAGCCAAACAGCTAATTGCATTTCCACTTCATTTCCATTGCCATTACATGGCAGGCTCAGGCCAAACAGCTCATTGCATTTTCACTTCATTGCCATTGCAGTTTCAAGCATAGGGCAGGCCCAAGCCAAACAGCTCATTTCATTTTCTCTTCATTTCCATTGCAGTTTCAAGCACTGGGCAGGCCCAAGCCAAACAGCTGATTGCATTTTCACTTCATTTCCATTGCCATTGCAGTTTCAAGCACAGGGCAGGCCCAAGACAAACAGCTGATTGCATTTTCACTTCATTTCCATTGCCATTGCACTTTCAAGCACAGGGCAGGCTCAAGACAAACAGATCATTGCATTTTCTCTTAATTTCCATTGCCATTGCAGTTTCATGCACAGGGCAGGCCAAACAACTCATTGCATTTTCATGAAGGGCTAACAAATCATTTATTCAAGTGCATTGCATATTCACAGTGTTCTGTAGTTTCCCAGCTTAGACAGAGAGTCATGACCTCTCCCTCGCCATCTTGCAGACAGACTGAGCCATGCCCACACTTCCGGGTTTTATAGTCCCTCCCCCTCCCACCGGAAGGGGCGTGGCCTTCATGGCAGGAGAGAGAATCTCAAGATTTTTTAAACACTAATAAGTCTTTTATTTTTCATAGATGGGAAAAATCTTCGGGGCCTGTGCAGCGGAGGAGGACTCTGAGTAAGATGGTCAAAATAAATCACAGCCATAGCGTTGTTTCTAAAATCGAAGCACAGTGCAAACAGGAAGTGGTCAAGATGAGACTTTTAATTATATAGATATTAGAATTATATTGAGTCATACAGTCCCTTCGGCCCAACTTGCCCATGTTGACCAACAAGTCCCACCTTCGCACATAATCCCCTAACCCTTTCCTGTCCTCCTGTCCAAATGAGTCTTAAATATTATGATAGTACCCGCCTTAGGTAATTCCTCCGGCAGCTCATTCCATACACCCAACAATCTTTGTATAGAAAAACGATCCCCTCAGGTTCCGTTTGAATCTTTCCACCCTCACCTTAAAATTATGTCCTCTGGTTCTCGACCTTAAACCTATGTCCCCTGGTTCAAAAATCTAGTCAAAAACAAAATATACTAACATTCACCCTCTTAATATACCTCACCTCACATCCACATCACCGAGAAACATACAGGACATACCAGGGGTGGGCTTTCTGTCCATTAATATATTATAGGACAGCAGGCTATATTAATTTTATCTGCCCTCTATGCATTAAACCACAACATTTGTTTTGTTTAGTTTAGTTTAGTTTAGACAAAGATCTTAGAGTGGAGCAAGATGGTTCACTCCGCGTACTAGCTGATGGGTAATCTTCAGCGACATTCCCGTAACCGGCTTCTGTCATGGCGGCATCATCTGCAAGCGGAGCGTACTGCTCCGTTATAATTGCAGGGTTCTTCGTAAATGCAGCAGTTCCACACTTTAATTCTTTTTATAAATGTATAAGCGCTCTAACAATAGTAAAAAAGACTGCAGTAATTAAAACTATCGGAATTACTTTGGAGGCACCTTTGCAATTCATCTCCTGTACATTACATCCCCCCCCCCAAATATTTTATCTGGGGTTTTGGACTGAGCTAATCTTGCAGAGGGTTGACGGATTTTCCTTGCTAAAGGATTACCTGCGACCCTAACAAAACCTCAAATCCTCTGTATGCTGGATCAGACATAACTCAGGGCAGTTCTTCGATCTTCACGATGATGTATCTTAAAATCAAGGATAGACACGAAAAGCTGGAGTAACTCAGCGGGTAAGAAGAAGGGTCTCGACCCGAAACGTCGCCTGTTCCTTTTCTCCAGAGATGCTGTCTGACCCGCTGAGTTGCTCCAGCTTTTTGTGTCTAACTTCTGTTTAAACCAGCATCTGTAGTTCCTTCCCACACCTTAATGCCAATATGTTTCCAAATTTATTGAGTGCAATATTATCTATTCCCATTTTTTGTATCAAAGCTTCTCAGCATGTGATTACCAAATTGCAGACAATTTTGCCAAATTTCAGGCTACCATCGTGTTGTGAACTTATGACTGTACTCTATACCTGTCCGATCCATGTACCTGTCTAAATGTTTCTTAAACGTTACGATAGTTAAATATGCAAAAAAGGTTGCCGACCCCTGGACTAAACCAAACCCTTGATCCAGTCCCTCCAGCCTTTTTGTTCATTGATATTTTATTCACAATATTAGGATTTCATAGAGGGAGAGAGATAGGTTGAATGAATGAATGAAAGAAAGAAAGAAAGAAAGAAAGAAAGAAAGAAAGAAAGAAAGAAAGAAAGAAAGAAAGAAAGAAAGAAAGAAAGAAAAAGGTTGCTCAACAAATAATTAGAGACCACAAGAAAGAAACAAGAGAATATATATGTACGTATATGTCACACACACACACACATACACACATATATATATATATATATATATATATATCATATATATATAATGAATATATATGTGTTTATATAATAAAGAAACGAGAAAAATATATGTGTGTGTGATATAATTATATGCATCTATCACATTTATATATGTGTGTATCACACATGGAAACAAAACAAATATATATGTGTTTATATATATTATCTATATTACTAAAAGTCTGTTCTTGACCGGTTTTGGCCATCTGTGCTGCGATTTCCGAGAGAACGCCGCCACCTACGGCCGTCATTTTTGGCCACCTCGCCCAGAGCCCCCCTCCGCCGCATGTGTGCCGAGGATTTTTCCAGTCGATGAAAAATGACAGAGATATTAATGATTTTACAAAATTCCCCATTCTCTCTGCTGCCCCCGCTGGCGGCAGGGGGATGGACTATAAAACCAGGAAGTGGTGTGCCTCAATTAGTCTGCAAGCTGGAGGAAGGCAGAGGGTCACGTTTCTCTGAGCTGTGAATAACACTGAACACATGTGCACACAACTGTGAGTAAGTACCCTTAATGTGGTTTGAAAATGAAAATATGGTTAAAGTAAAAAAGCACTGCCTGCAAATGGTTGTTTGGGGGGTTTGGGTTGAAATAAAAAGGCACTCTCTCTCCCCCCCCTCCTCTCCCCCCTCTCCTCTCCCCCCCCCCCCCTCTCCTCACCCCCCTCCCCTCTCCCCTCCCCCCCCCCTCCTCCTCTCCCCCCTCTCCCCTCCCCCCCTCTCCTCTCCCCCCCTCTCCTCTCCCCCCCTCTCCTCTCCCCCCCTCTCCTCTCCCCCCCTCTCCTCTCCCCCCCTCTCCTCTCCCCCCCTCTCCTCTCCCCCCTCTCCTCTCCCCCACTCTCCTCTCCCCCCCTCTCCTCTCCCCCCCTCTCCTCTCCCCCTCTCCTCTCCCCCCCTCTCCTCTCCCCCCCTCTCCTCTCCCCCCCTCTCCTCTCCCCCCCTCTCTCTCCCCCCCTCTCCTCTCCCCCCCCCTCTCCTCTCCCCCCCCTCTCCTCTCCCCCCCTCTCCTCTCCCCCCTCTCCTCTCCTCCCCCCTCTCCTCTCCCCCCCTCCCTCTCCCCCCCTCTCCTCTTCCTCCCCTCCTCTCCACTCCCCCCCTCTCTCTCTCCCCCTCTTTTTTCTCCCCCTCATCCCCTCCCCCCCCCCCTTCCCTTCACCCCCTCCCCTCCCTTCTCCCCCACCTCTCCCCCTCCCCTCCACCTCTCCCCCCTCTCCATCCCCCCCCTCACCTCCCCTTTCTCCTCTCTCCCCCCCTCTCCTCTCCCCCCCCCCTCTTCCTCTCCCCCCTCTCCTCTCCCCCCCCTCTCCTCTCCTCTCCTCTCCTCTCCCCCCCTCTCCTCTCCCCCCTCTCCCCCCCCCTCCTCTCCCCCCCCTCCTCCCTCTCCCCTCCCCTCTTTTTTCTCCCCCCCCTCCCCTCCATCCCCTCCCCCGCCCCTCCCCTTCTACCCCTCCCCCCTTCTCTCCTCCTCCCCCCCCTCCCCCTCCCTTCTCCCCCCCTCTCCCCCTCCCTCACCTCACCCCCCCTCTCCTCACAACCCCCTCCACTCCCCCCTCTCCTCTCTCCCCCCTCTCGCTCCCCCTCTCCACCTCTCTCTCATCCCCCTCTCCTCTCCCTCTCCCTCTCCCCCCCTATTCTCTCCCCCCCCCTCTCCTCTCCCCCCCTCTCCTCTCCCCCCTCTCCTCTCCCACCCTGTCCTCAACCCCCTCTCCTCTCCCCCCCCTCTCCTTCCTCCCCCTCTCCTCTCGCCTCCTCTCCCTCCCTCCTCTCCCCCCCCCTCCTCTCCCTCCCTCCTCTCCCCCCCCTCCTCTCCCCCCCTCTCTTTCTCACCTCTTTTTCTCCCACTCCTCCCTCCCCTCCCCCACTGTCCCTCCCATAAACCCCCCTCCCCTCCACACACCCCTACCCCCTTCCCTCCACCTTCCTGCTCCCCACCTCTCCCCCTCACCTCTCCCCCTCCCCTCACCTCTCACCCCCCCTCCCCTCACCTCTCACCCCCCCTCCCCTCGCCTCTCCCCCTCCCCTCACCTCTCCCCCCCCCTCCCCTCACCTCTCACCCCCCCTCCCCTCACCTCTCCCCCCCTCTCTCCCCCTCACTCTCACCCTCTCTCTCTCCTCCCCTCCACCCCCACCTTTCCCCTCTCACCCACCCTCCCTCTTCTCCTCGCCACCCCCTCTCCCTCTTGCCCCTCTCTCTGTGTCTCTGCCCCTTCTCTCTCTGCCCTCACTCTCTACCCCCCCCCTTCCCCCCTCTCTAGATGTGACTGCAAGTTGGGGGCTATGCGTCAGTAGATAGGGTGGTTATGGGGTAAAAGGAGAAAATTAATAATATTAATATAATATCAAGGGGGGTAATTAGCGTGAGTGCGGGGGGGGGGGGGGGATAGTTAGTGTGTGTGACGCTGCATGCCGCCTCCCCCCCCACAACCGCACGTTGGGGGAACAGACCCAACGGGTCTGCACTTGGTCTAGTATATATATATATATAAATATAATTGCCTTTATGGGTGCATACAAGCAGTTGTGAACAATGGGATTAGATGAATTACAGTGCAAGTTTAATACAAAAATCAATTCAAACACAGGACATGAGCCATTTAAAAAGAACATTTAAAATACATTTAAAACATTGAAAAACACACAAACTGTTCCCCCGCAACGCTGATTACTGCAAGTTTAATACAAAAATCAATTCAAACACTGGACATGAGCCATTTAAAAAGAAAAATTAAAACAACATTTAAAACATAAAAAAAACACTGTTCCCCCACCACGTTGATTACAGCAAGTTTAGTACAAAAATCAATTCAAACACAGGACATGAGCCATTTAAAAAAATAAATAAATAAACATTTAAAAACACGCAAACTGTTCCCCAGCAATGCTGATTACACTGCGAGAGGCATAACTGAAGTCGTGTTGGGTTTACTGAAATGGCGGAAGTACGCTCCATTGCGTACTACACGTCAGTCCATTGGATTTTGTAGGAGTGAACCATCTTGCTCCGCTCTAAGATCTTTGGTTTAGAGACACAACATGGAAACAGGCCCTTCGGCCCATTGGGTCGGCGACGGTATATCCTCTATCCTCCACGCACGAGGGACAATTTTTACATTTACCAAGCCAATTTACCTACATACCTGTACGTCTTTGGAGTGTGGGAGGAAACTGAAGATCTCGGAGAGAACCCACGCAGGTCAAAGGAAGAACGTTCAAACTCAGTACAGACAGCACCCGTAGTCGCAATCAAACCCGGGTCTCCGGTGCTGCAAGGCAGCAACTCTACCGTTGCTGCTATGTCATAGTTGCTATGGACTATCGTTCCCCCTCCATCTTGATAAATATCAAAGCTTAAGATTTGCAAGAAAATCTATAAAATATTAAGCAAACTGAATCAAGGAAATTAGGTAAATGCAAAAAAAAAAACCCCAAATCAGCTCAGGATTCACGCTTATCATCAGCTGTGCAATGATCTACATAGTTGACCTGAACATTATTAATAGAATTATAGTTGCAAAGGAAACGTTTTTTTACAGTTTTGTAATGGATATTGTTGAGTAAATTGAAATCAAACATTTGAAACCAAACATCGTGCAACGGTCACACTTGAAGATTTCACACACCAGGATCATCCTGTATTTTGGTTGTTTAATGCTGATTAGCTTGCAGTGAATTTAAAAGCATATTTTATTTTGAGCAAACATTGCTAATAATAAACCATTTAAAGAAAAATAATATCTCTGTTAAAATTACAGAAAGGGTAAGGCTACATTCACCTATTTTTAGTTTCTACAGACTTTAGATCAGATCACAAGGGTTCTATTATCCCAAAAAATTCTATTAAATATTGTTCATTTAAAAGATCATTTGTTTTGCGGGGACATCAATGGTGAGTTGAAATCTGTGTATTCATGCAGGACTAGTTGACTGAATTTGGTCCAAAATTTGTGATCAATTGAACGCTTATAGGTTTTAATATTACTCCTCTCATTTTGCTATGGATGTCAGCTTGTCCTGGGATTGATGATGCAGAGTATGTTAGACACAAAATGCTGGAGTAACTCAGCACAGACAGCATCTTTGGATAGAAGGAATGGGTGACATTTCGGGTCAAGACCCTTCTTCAGACTGGGCAATTACTGAATTAGTCCAGGATTTTGTGTCTATCTTCGATGTAAACCAACATCTGTAGTTCCTTCCTACACATGAAAGGCCAAGATGGCCTGTTTCCGTGCTGTAATTGTTATATGGTTATATTCCAGTGGAAGTGGTGGAGGCAGGTTTGATTTTATCATTTAAAAATAAATTGGATAGGTATATGGATGGGAAAGGAATGGAGGGTTATGGTCTGAGTGCAGGTAGATGGGACCAGGGGAAAATAAGTGTTCGGCACGGACATGAAAGGCCGAGATGGCCTGTTTCTGTGCTGTAATTGTTATATGGTTATACATGCAGACTATGTTTGCAGATTACTCCATTGGGATATTGAAACGCAGGCACAAATAATTTAAAATAAATATCAAAAGTTACAGAATTTAGAAATGCCCCACCGTGTTCCCAGAGACAGATGATTTTACATTTGCACAATGTCACAAAAACCTAAATACAAGGTTATTGTGTAAAGATTTTAATTAGGGAAGGCCACAGTCTTCTTATTTCTGGAAGCTGACAATTTTGCAAGCCTGGTGACTGGAAAACGCCTGGAAGTACAGATACATTAATTTACAAACACAGACATCAATCAGTGTGTCCTCATCTGCCACAGTCTGGTGCCTCACCATCTCCATCACAGGGGATAGACTATTGACAATCTATTATAAACCCACTGACTCCCACAACTATCTCAACTACACTTCTTCCCATCCTGCTTCCTTCAAAGACTCTATCCCCTGCACCCAATTCCTTCGTCTATGCCGTATCTGCGCCCAAGAGGAGGTGTTCCATACCAGCACATCCGAGATGTCCTAATTCTTTAGGCAACGAGGGTTCTACTCTTCCATCATAGATGAGGCCCTCACTAGGGTCTCCTCGATATCCCTCAGCTCCGCTCTTGCTCCCCTCCCCCCCCTCCCCCCAGCCGCTCCAGGGACAGAGTCACCCTATTCCTCATGTTTCACCCCATCAGCCATTGCATACAGCACAAACTGCTCCAGCATTTTCATTACCTCCAACAGGATCCCACAACTAGCCACACCTTCCCATCCCCTCTGCTTTCCGGAAGACCATTCCCTCCTCAACTCCCTGGTTAACTGGTCGCTTACCACCCAAACCATCCCCTCCCCAAGTTCTTTCCACTGCAACTGCAAGAGATGTAACGTGTCCTTATTTGTCCTCCCTGAACTCCATCCAAGGACCCCAACAGTCTTTTCAGGTGAGGCAGAGGTTCACTTGTACCTCCTCCAACCTCATCCAACCTCATCTACTGTATCCGCTGTTCCAGGTGTAGAATCCGATATTTCTGTGAGACCAAGCGAAGGCTTAGTGAACATTTTGCTGAAAACCTCTGCTCAGTCTGCATCTCCCAGTTGTTAAACACTTTAAATACCCCTACCATTCCCCACATTGATCTTTCTGTCCTGGGCCTCCTCCAATGTCAGTGAAATGCCCAGCGCAAATTGGAGGAACAGTACCTCATATTTCGCTTGGGCAGCTTACACCCCAACGATATGAATATTGACTTCTTTAACGTTGTCAACAAAAACCTCGGCGTGATATTTGACTCGGCACTGAAATTTGACTAACAAGTCAATGCCGTGGTAAAAGCTAGCTTCTTTCAGCTTCGGGCGATAGCTAAAATAAAACAATTCCTCCACTTTGACGACTTCGAAAAGATCATCCACACATTTATCTCTTCCCGCCTAGATTACTGCAACTCTCTTTACACTGGCATCAGCCAATCTTCCCTGTCCCGCCTGCAACTGGTCCAAAACGCCGCAGCGAGACTCCTGACGGGCACCCGAAAAAGGGACCACATCATCCCGATCCTGGCCTCTCTCCACTGGCTCCCTGTGCGGTTCCGTATACATTTCAAGACCCTCCTCTATGTCTACAAAGCCCTCAATGGGCTTGCCCCCTCCTACATTAAAAGTCTTCTCACCCACCACTCCGCCTCCAGGTCCCTCAGATCGGCTGCTGAATATCCCGCGGTCTAGGCATAAGCTTAGGGGCGACCGCGCCTTTGCGGTTGCAGCTCCTAGACTGTGGAACAGCATCCCCCTTCCCATCAGAACTGCCCCCTCCATCCACTCCTTTAAGTCAAGACTAAAATCTTATCTATACTCCCAAGCCTTTCCTGACGTCCACTGAGCGAGGGCTATATGTATGTAGTTTGTTTGTTTATACTATTCTTATAACAAATGTAAAGCACTTGGCCAACGGATGCTGTAGGGGGCGCTGCTCTGGCAGCAGCCATGTTATGCAGCTCGTCAGTTTTTCAACATTTTTTATTTTTTTTAGTATGTTTTAAAGTCTGTATTTAATGTTTCTTTGTGTGTTTTATGTGGGGGGTGGTGTGGGGGGGTGAGGGGGAAACCGCTTCGGTCGCCTCCTCCACGGAGAGGCGAGTTTTTCCAGGTCGCCTCCCCCGTGGCCTAACATCAAGGATTGACGCGGCCTTTCCCGGAGACGCGCCCGGGGCTTCAGCGGTGGGCGTAGCGTGGACTCTCGGCGTGGAGCGGGTGAGCCCTCGCTGGAGGGGAGCGCTCCGTTTTGCTGACCCGGGGCAGCCGGCAGCCTGAAGTCGCAGCCTGAAGCCGCGGTCTGCAGAGCTCCAGCTGGTGCGGCGTCTACAGCCCGGGATCTCACGTTGGGGACCCGGGGGAAGAAGAAGCCATCACTGCCGGCCCGCGGCCGACTTCTACCGCGGGTCCGGCATGGACTTACCATCACCCCTGGAGGGGAGCTTCGACCGCCGGCCCTGCAGTCTACGGTACTTCTGGCTGCGGCGGGGACTTTAAATCTTGACCGCCGGCCTGCGGCCTACAACAACTTAAAGCGGCGGTCTCCGGTGTGGAAGAGCCAATCCTGGACTGACTCTGGACTCTGGTCCTGACCACGGGGGGGAAATGGAGGAGGACTGGCCAAATTTTGTGCCTTCCACCACAGTGATGAATGCTGTGGTGGATGTTTGTGTTACAGTTTTATTGTGGTTGTGTGTTCTTTATTATTGTATCGTTGCAGACAACCCAAATTTCCACCAGCCTGGCTGTGTGGCAATAAATTATATCTAATCATCTCTAATCTAAAGCACTTTGGCCAACGAGAGTTGTTTTTTTAAATGTGCTATATAAATAAATGTGACTTGACTTGACTTTAAGTAACCCTGGTTTTCCCCTCTCTCTCCATCCCTTTCCCCTTCCCAGTTCTCTGACCAGTCTGACTGTTCCCTGATTACATCTCTGTTTGCTTTGTTGTCACCTTCTCCTAGCTAACAATGATCTATTTGACATTTTCCTTGAGCCTCAACTATTTTGATCTTGTTTTCACACCTTACCCTTTCTAGAACCAGCGGGTGGTCCCAGCAATGGCTACCTTGCTAACAGTCTGTCCCTTCCTTCATTTGTTGTTTATTTGTATGTGTTAAATGTATGTTGTTTGTGTTGTTTAGCTTGTATTATGTGGGGGGTGGGTTGGGGGAAACCTTTTCTAATCTCTTATTTCGACGGGGATGCGATTTTTTTTCCATACTGTATCTCCATCCGCACTGTGGCCTAACATTAAGGAGTTGGCAGCCTCTGCTGGAGACCGACTACAAGAGCTCTACCGCGGGTGCCTGCTGACTTTAACATCATGGAGCTCGCAGTCTCTGGTAAGAGACCGATATCGGGAACTCCAAGCCGCAGGAGCTTCGATCTCCCCGACGCGGAGGCTTCAATCGCCGGCTACGGGAGCTTCGATCACCCTGATTGCGGATAGTTCAACTGCCCCAACCGCGGGAGAATAAAGATGAAGAACATTAGACTTTATTGCCTTCCATCACAGTGAGGAATGTGGGGAATCTGCTGTGGGGGATGTATACGTTAACTTTTATGTAGTTGTGTGTCTGGTTGCTTTTTATTTGTATGGCTGAATGGCAATTCGAATTTCACTGTACCTTAATTGGCATGTGACAATAAACTGACTTTGACCTTGAGCTTATCTCTATTCCTAACTCTCCTCTGGCTCTCAGTCTGAAGAAGGGTCTTGACCCAAAACGTCACCCATTCCTTCTATCCTGGGATTCTGCCTGCCCTGCTGAGTTACTCCAGCATTTTGTGTCTATCTTCGGTGTAAACCAGCATCTGCAGTTCCTTCCGATGCCTTATCAGCATCACCAGGTTTAGTTTATTAGAGCCACATATACCGAGGTACAGTGAACAGCTTTTGTTTGTGTGCTATCCAGTTAAAGAAAATATTTTGCATGAATATAATCAAGTAGTCCACAGTACACAGATAAAGGAGAACGAGTACAACATTTAGTGCAAAAATATAACATTGCAGTCATGTTTTTTTTTTAAAGGAAATAAGATATTAATCATGTTTTAAATCATTTAATATATTCTGGTAGCAAGATAGTGAAGCTAACTCTGTGTTAGTCCATTGTTATGCTTCATAGCAAGTATTAGGTTTGATTCTGTGCATGAATCTTTTAAGACTAGGATGCCACAGTGGTGCAGCAGTAGAGTTGCTGCCTTAAAACGCTAGAGACCCAAGTTCGATCCTCATTCGGTGCTGTCTGTATGGAGTTTGCACGTTCTCCCTGTAACCGCATGGGTTTTCTCCGGATGCTCCAGTTACCTCCCACATTCCAAAGACAGGCGGATTCGTAGGTTAATCAGCCTCTGCTATTTGCCCCTAATGCATCGGATGTAACACTTGGTTCACATATAACTGGTGTACGACTGACTGATGATCGGTGTGGGCTCGGTGGGCCGAAGAGGTTGTTTCCGCGTTGTACCTCTAAATTAAACCAACCCTATTGTGCTTGGTGCAATGAACCAACTGAAAGAAGGGGTTGGACAGGCTAGATGCAGGAAGATTGTTTCCGATGTTGGGGAAGTCCAGAACAAGGGGTCACAGTTTAAGGATAAGGGGGAAATCTTTTAGGACCGAGATGAGGAAAACATTTCTCACACAGAGAGTGGTGAATCTCTGGAATTCTCTGCCGCAGAAGGTAGTTGAGGCCAGTTCGTTGGCTATATTTAAGAGGGAGTTAGATGTGTCCCTTGTGGCTAAAGGGATCAGGGGGTATGGAGAGAAGGCAGGTACGGGATACTGAGTTGGATGATCAGCCATGATCATATTGAATGGCGGTGCAGGCTCGAAGGGCCGAATGGCCTACTCCTGCACCTATTTTCTATGTTTCTATGTTTCTATGTATTAAATGACCAAAGATAGAATTGCAAAGAACCTGTGTTATGGAAACAGGTCATCCTATTAACACAGAGTCTATTAAATTATCATAATTGCAACCATAATATATTCTGGTAGCAAGATAGTGAAGCACGTTTGCTCTGTTAGTAAATCCTTTTACCTGTTTTTCCTTCATCTGCATATCTATTCGTTCAAGCCTTTGTTTGTTTGAATGACAATAAAGGCATTCTAACCAAATCATAACTGTTGAAGTGATCGTTGTTTCATGCCCCTTTATTCCTATAGTGCGTTTCACAGACTTGTGAACAACATTGTGTGAAAGATGATCTTTTGTTCTCCACTTTAACTTTCACAAGTGCCATCGGTAAAAATACCCTCCTGCTTTTCTTTTCCAACAAACTCCTAACGCCATTTACGCATTTGTTTCACAGACCCACAGAATGCCGATGTTTTCTCTTTGGATTCGGAGAACTGCACAGATTACACCTCCATCAGACTGTTTCAGATCCACAGTGATAAGACAGAAGACATACCTCCAGCACAACCCGAGGAATGCAGAAGTAACGCTACTTGCTGGAGATTTGAACTTTCCTGCACTAATGCTACCTCCCACAACTGTGCCCCATCTCAGAATCAAGGTGTGTGAAATCTCAAGTATGCGTCAAACAAAGTTGAAACCATCCAGTACACATTAACTTTTACTCGTTTTCTCTGGGAATTTATTTCATGATTGGTGATAACATTCTTTGGAGTTACAACTTTCCTTGTAAGAATTATCACGATTCACTTGGTTTAGCTTTGTTTTTTTAATTTTGTTTATTTGTTTAGAGATAGCGCAGAAACCTGCCCTTTGGCCCACCGAGTCCACACCAACCACCGATCGCTGTCCACCTACACTATCCTACACACCAGGGACAATTTACAATTTTTACCAAAGCCAATTAACCCACAAACCTGTACGTCTTTGGAGTGTGGGAGAAATCAGAGCTCCCGGGGAAGACTCACGGGAAGAAGGTACTAACTCCGCACAGACAGGCAGCCAAAGTCAGGATTGAACCCTGTCTCTGGTGCTGTAAGGCAACAACTCTACCGCTGCACCACCGTGCTGGCCAATTTGTTAACTGCAACCCAGCATACCTCTGCCATCTTCTCTTATATGAAGTCAGCCTTTGCCCAGGACTCAAATGTAATTTCCTATCTATCTTTGTACTTCTCTGTAATCACCTTAAAACTTACAGAGTTATGGTCACCACCTCTGAATTGCTGTTTCAATGACGCCCTCTTCACTTTGCTCCATTTCCAAAGATTAGATCCAGTGCTAGACTTTCCCTGGTAAGAGCTGTCTACGTAGTGGCTGCAAGAGTTCTGGATGCAAACTGAAAATGACAACTCCTGTAGGCCTTCCATGCGAACGCCCCTGTCCCACTTAGGCGATTTTTTTCGGTGACTACAGGCGACCTGGCTGTCGCCACATGGTCGCGGGGTGACGCCTGTATGGTCGTGAGTAGTCTCCTCAAGAATCGTAACGTTTTTCTGGTTGCCGCTGGATTTTGAAATGTTCAAAACTTTTTGGCGACTGTGGGCTTGACGTAGCTTGTCTTGTCCTGTTGTAGGTGCTGTCGTAGGTTGTCAGCTGGATGACGCAGGTTGTCGGCAGGTGACATTGGTTGTCACCGGGTGCTGACTTTGGTGAATTTCATTAGCGACTACCTATGTCAACCTACGTCAACCGGCGACAGGTACCGGCGACTGAATTGTCTTCAGTTGTCACCGACAGGGTCGTTGCTTGTCGTAGCTTGTCGCTGGTGGACATAGGTTCACTTCGGTTGTCGTAGGTGGACGTCCTAATGGGTCGCCAGTTGTCGGTAGCTTGCCGTAGCTTGCCGTCGACAAGGTGGTAGGTTGTCGTAACTTGTGGTAGACATTGTCATAGGGGGGGGTCCAGTCGCCACTTTTTTGGGGACCTGCTACGACTGTGACAGTCGCCGAAAAAATTGCCTAAGTGGGACAGGCCCTTAAGACTATTTCAGTTACATGCATTTGCATTGAATGATGATGAAAAGTTGGTAAGGCATAACAAAAAAGTTTATTGGTTGCCTGATTGCTCAGCTGTACATTATTTAAACTTTCTTTTTAACAGTTGGAATGCGCTACTACCTGGGGTGGATGAAACTGAAACTGAATGCATCTGAAAATGCCATCAACAACAGTAACTGTTATTTAGATCAGTTCTGGAACAGTGGCGATTGGGTATGTAAAATCACAGGGAGCACATTCTTTAATGCTCGGCTGGAGAAGTCAATGATCAATCTCATCAATCATTTTCATAAGCACTGAAAAGAGACTGACATAAATGACATTCATGGAAAAGGTGTCACATCTGACCAAGAGAGTTATCATGCCTCTCCCTACCTGGCCCAAAGCGCTATCTTTCTTCTGTCAGCATGGTTTTTGCTGGTCAGAAATGGGGAAGGAGTTCATAATAACAAACACTCATATTATCTTTTCCTCCTGATGCCTTTATCCTTGGTCACCTATTTTGTACAGTCACAGTTTATTACCTTAGTGCATATAAAGAACTGCCATTTGTAGATAGTTTAAAGATAGACACAAAATGCTGGAGTAACTCAGCAGGGCAGGCAGCATCTCTGGAGAGAAGGAATGGTTGACCCTTCCTCAAACTCTTTTAGTTTAGTTTAGAGATACAGCATGGAAACAGGCCCTGACCCTAGAGAGTCCACGTCGGCCAGCGATTGCCCATATACAGGTTCTATCCTACACACTTGGGACAATTTACAGAAGCCAATTAACCTACATTAGTTGCCCAGTGTTAGTAGTTCCCACTTGCTGAAAATATTTTACATTAGCCTGTAACAACAAAGGGAGCAATGCCAGTAAATTATCATGATCAAATTAAAACTAAACAACTGCGAGAGAAATTTGATTCCGTCATGGATAGCCCTTGACAATTTGCTCTTCGACTCCTCGAGAGATGTGAAGATGGTTGTTTGGAAGCAAGCTCTTCGCAAACCCTTTAGGCAAGAGCAAATTTTAGCCTGGGGGAGATATGTAAGAATGTAACGAGAACTATTATTTAGAGAAAGAAAAGGTTAACAGTGTTGGTTTTCTCTGGACAAAGTGTCTGAGTGAAATCTGGAGAGATTTAATTGGTGTGTGAGATGCCTATAGAAGAAACGGAGGAAGGGCCTGTTTTCTTTACCAATAGTTGGCACGGTGGTAGAGTTGTTTCCTTACAGCGCCAGAGACCCGGGTTCGATCCTGACGATGGGTGCTTGTCTGTACGGAGTTTGTACATGACCACGTGGGTTTTCTCCGGGTGCTCAGGTTTCCTCCCACACTCCAAAGTGGGTTAATTGTCTTCTGTAAATTGTAAATGATCCCTTTTGTGTGTAGATAGTGTTAATAGAGGGGATTGCTGGTTGGCGTGGACTCTGTGGGCCGAAAGGCCTGTTTCCGCGCTCTCTCTAAACTAAACTAAAGTTTACTCTTTAGGCAATATAGATTTTAGGTTTATTGATGGAAGAATTTGTGAGGTATCATAGAGCCATAGTGAGACACAGCGCAGAAACCACCAACTGCCCATTTGCAGTAATTCTACACTATTCCTTTTTATTCTCTCCACATTCTCATTAACTAGCCCCAGGTTCTTGCACTCACTTACACACAAAATGACAATTTACAGTGACAAATTAACCTACCAACCCAAGCATCATTGGGAGAAAACTGGAGCACAGGGAAAGCATGCAAAGTCCACCCGATGTCAGGATTGAACCCAGGTCTTTGGCACCATAGGACCAGCTCCAACATTATGCCACCCGAAGTTGAGGAACAATTTTTTTTACATGGAGAGGGGAGACAGAAACCTCAGTAATTTTGATAGATATCCGTGTCATAACCTGCTAGGCGGCCAAATTTTAGTTTAGTTTGGAGATACAGCGCGGAAACAGGCGATTCGGCCCACCGTGACCGCACCGACCAGCGATCCCCGCACATTAACACTATCCTACACACATTAGGGATAATTTACATTTATACCAAACCAATGAACCTACAAACCTCTACGTCTCTGGCTTGTGGGAAGAAACCGAAGATATCGCAGAAAACCCACGCAGGTCACGGGGAGAACGTACAAACTTTGTACAGACAGCACCCGTAGTTGGGTTCGAACCCGGACCTCTGGCGCTGTAAAATATGATGGAATTGAAATAATTTGAATTGAAATAATTGAAATAATTTAATTGCCACACAACCAAGGTCGGTGGTATTTGGGTTGCCAGCAGCGGTACAATAATAAAGAACACAACCACAATAAAAATTTTACACAAACATCCACCACAGCATTCATCACTCTCCAGTGCAGCGCCCCCTACCGATGAATTTCTCTTTAACAGCTGGATCAGGCACATTAGGCCAAATGGGGGCTCCTGTGGCATAAATTCAATGACATATCCCATTTTTACAATCCAATGTGGCATACCAGCATTCTGTAATTATAATGGTTACTGCAGCAATAACATTTCTATCAAATCAATGTCTCATACACCATAATTTTGTGTTACAGTTGACAGGGGCACTCAATGTCTCTGCTGCAAACGTCCATATTCTCTGCCCAAATCCAGCCTTTGGAATTACCCAATACCCGATTCTTCACTTCATTTTTGGGCTGAATCAGAACAACAGTCTTGAAGGGTTCCACCAAGCTTCTTGGAACTTCACTGATACAAATGAATTTGTATGTGGCATTGAAATTGGAGGTAAGATGAGTGTTTGACGTGTAAGATGGGTACGTGATTTTATTCTGTGCAGAGGCAAAGACTTACTGTTAATTATCCTTTTGCAGAGAGCATTCTGCATCCGTGCAATGAAGAAAACAATATCTCCATGCGTTTTGAGAGGCAAAGAACATGGAGTTCAAATGCTGTTCCCGAAGACATCCAGAACACAGTTAGCTTCCAAAACATTACAAGTGAACTCACGTTGGCAACTTCTGAGCACTCAAGAGAGAACCCCTCACTAACTTCTACCCTGGCATACAATGGCACAATCGATCCTGCCAGGGACACCCAGTCAGCGAGTCAATTTGAAAACATGAGAGAAACCACTGTTCCAACTGAGTCACCTGGATGGCAGGAGAGAGCAACAGACACAACAGCCTTCAATAGCACAGAAGCAAGTATGTGAATATCTCATGATCTCTTCCAGGCTACTATCAATAAATAATATATTGCGGCACAGTGGCATCGCGGTAGAGCTGCTGCCTTACAGCGCCAAAGACCCAGGTTTGATCCCGTATTCAATACTCTGACCTCTAGTGCCTCCTGCTGTTTCTGAGGTCGTCAATCCTGCATTTCCCACTCCAGCTCTCCTTTCTGCTTTATCGTGCCTCCATTAAAGCTCCCTCTTTGATAAAGCTATCCCATAGAATATAATTAATGTGGCTCTGCATCAGTTCTTTTGTGTTATTCCAGTGCCTGTGCTGTGTTGAAAGACATCCTATAGTTAAACCAAGGTAGGCTTTGGTGCTCAACGCTGAAAGCCGTCATGGAGTGGTGCAGATTGGTCAGAGCAGATTGATTGCAATCATAATAGTCATTGACAATAATAAACCCAAATGGCCATTATGCATGAAAGAATACATATGCATTTTTGCAGTACATAATGTGGCGGGGAAGGACTGTGGAGGATGATTATCTTTGTGGCTGCAGCAAGAAAGATTTCCATTCATGTAACACCTTCCAATTATATAATATCTGTTACAATCTCAGGCCATCCTGAACCACTATACAACCAGCCAAAAATGTATTATAAATGTTCCTGAGGTTGAGGGAGTCCAGAACCAGGGGTCACAGTCTAAGAATAAGGAGTAGGCCATTTAGGACTGAGAAGAGGAAAACCTTTTCACCCAGAGAGTTGTGAACCTGTGGAATTCTCTGCCACAGAAGGCAGTGGAGGCCAATTCATTGGATGTTTTCAAGAGAGAGTTAGATTTAGCTCTTAGGGCTAACGGAATCAAGGGATATGGGGAAAAAGCAGGAATGGGGTACTGACTTTGGGTGATCAGCCATGATCATATTGAATGGTGGTGCTGGCTCAAAGGGCTGAATGGCCTACTCCTGCACCTGTTTTCTATGTTTCTATAATGTAAAAAACGTGGCAGCTAATTTGTACACAGTAAGATCCTGCAAAGGCAATGTGAAATCAATGTTCGAATGTGGTTGATGGAGATGTAGGACTCTATGGTGATCTTCCACAGAGTTCTTCAGAATAATACCATGAGAGTTTTTATATTCAACCGGGAGAGCAGACGGCTGTGTGTAAAAGGACACAAAGTGCTGGAGTAACTCAGCAGGGCAGGCAGTATCTTATAGAGAACATGGATAGATGACACTTCGGGTCGAGACCCTTCTTCAGACTGTAGTGCGTTGTGGAATGATGAATGTTTTAGAAAGAATATGCTCAAGGTTGTACTTTGCACATTTAAGAAATAACATTGTTGGGTTTTGTTGTGTGATGCCACACGTCTCTAATTACTTGCACATTGCTCCACTAACTCCTGAGGGCCGGGAATCTATGTGCCAGTTTGTCTTAATTTGCAGCCTTCATTGCCTTCAGAAGTTCTATTTCGATCATCAACTGGACCGTTTGCCATGATTTCATCAACAAAACCAGCTTCAATTACAGAAAACTGGAGAACATCTTGATGACCCAGGTTAGGCTATATTCAGGTTAGATATAAACTAAACTCAGAACTGCGAACTGCATTGATTGCGCTCGGGACCTGGGGCTTTGATTTTGTCTTTGCACTATATGATTTATTTTGTTTTTATATATTAAACTTATTGTTGTTGTTAGGATAATTATTTCTTTTTTATTAATACTATATTGAATCATATATAACAACCTGTTGGCATAGGAGCATGACAAACTTTTGAATTGGTGGCTTGGGGGCAACCAAGTACACCAAGGGAGTCACCAATGTGCAGATCTTCTGGGTCCCATCCTCTCTGTTTTGGCAATATACAGTATACGTATGTACATATGGACAGAGCATAAAAACAGGCCCTTCGGCCCACCGAGTCCACGATGACCATCAGTCACCCGTTCAGACTAATTCTATGTCATCCCACTTTTGCATCTGCTCCCTACACACTCGAGGCAATTTACAGAGGCCAATTAACCTACAAACCCGCGCGTCTTTGGGATGTGGTAGGAAATCCAAGTGGTCACAGGAACAACGTGCAAACTCCATACTGACAGCACCTGAGATCCGAATCGAACCCAAGTCTCTGGCACTGTGACTGTGGCCTTCTGATACAAGAATTTTCTCTTCCAAACATACAGAGAAAAACAGAATTAACATTTCCAGGCAATAATCTTTCATTCCGTAAGGAAAGGTGATGCTGAACTTATTCCAGTACTAAACACTGTGTTTTTTTCATTTACCAGTTACCTCAGCTGCTAACTGAAGCTGCAGAACGAGTGTTGTACCACGCACTTGAGTTCACTGTGGTAGTGGAAGAATTTAGAAAGGACAGCTTGATTATTGACCTGGTCTTCCTGACTCACTTTGTGGAGAATGCAACCCTTGCCAACATGAACTCTGTACTCATGTCCGCTCTTAACCAATTGCAGAGGTCACAGAAATGCCTCTTCAGGTTGTCTGGAACCCTTGAAGGTAGGGAATGGAATTGTCTTTATTTGCACGAGTAATATGGTGCAAAGCGGTATTATCACGGAACTAGCACTAACTAATTGGTAATTCTAATCGTGAGTTGTTCCCCAAATTAGTTATTCCCCCAAAATATTTATGGTTGTGTTTTCTATGCACTGTTTACTGAAATTCTCCTGATCAGTCCTCACCCTCGAACGGAGTCATAGAGTTATACAGCGTGGAAACAGGCCCTCTGGCCCAACTTTCCCACACTGTCCAACATGTTCCATCTACACATCCCACCTGCCTGCATTTGGCCCATATCCCTCTAAACCTATCCTATACATAAAGTCATGAAGTAATAATATCTATAAAGTAAAAATATTCACAGCAAAGATCAAAGCTACAGGATTACACAGTTCAGAAAATATTACAAATTGCATTTTTTAGAGACACAGACTATAATGGACATATTTTAAAGTCATGGAATTATGCAGCACAGAAACACCCTACCATGCCAAACCATCAAGCACCTATCGATATTAATCCCATTTGCCAGCATTTGGTCCATGGTCTACTATACCACGGTGATTCAAGTGTTTGTCCAGATACTTCTGAAATGTTGTGAGAGTCACTGCCTCCATCACCCTCTCGTGCAGTGCAGACCAAGCTCTAACCATCGTCCTTTCATCCTTTCTAAACCTCTGTCAACGTACCTTAAACCCATACCTTTTCAGACAACTCTGCTATGGGGGAAGAAATACTTCTGTCATCCTTATCTAGGGCATGTCTTTGATGTCCGAAAATATTAAACTTTCGATAAAACTTGCAAGTGCACACCAATGGGATAAAGGAGCAACCATCACCTACTTGTACGATAAGTAGGTTTGAAGGATTGTGGAGCTTAATCCTGTGAGTTCCTATATCCTTAATGTTATTTTTCTTTGAATTGTCTCTTTGTGTGGCTGGAGGTATTTGGAAGGCTCCTCCAGGCTTTGCAAGGAAACTCTGGCCCTCAAACTTGGATGACTAATCTCCACCCAGTGCACACCTCTCTTTAGGTGCAGGAAGGAGATTTAGGTTAAAATCTCCTGGGTCTTGCACTGGGGAGGATTTGATGCTTTGCTCAACACTGTTGGTAATCAGCAGGGGTTAAAAATCATCCCTTTGTGGGGATGTAGACAGACTTAGTAGATCCCTGTTAATAGACAGATACACACATGCACAATTCCAAACTGACCCATACCCACACCTTTCGCCCCATCTCGTAGGGATATTCTTTGAACAATCACCAGATCCTCTAAAGTTGGGGTTAAATATACTATCACTTTCTGTTATGGGAGCAGTGCTTTGTTTTAGAGATACAGCATGGAAAGAGGCCCTTGGTCCAACGAGTCCACGCTGACCTGCGATCACCCCATTCACTAGTTCTAACCTGCACATAGAGTCATAGAGTGATACAGTGTGGAAACAGGCTCTTTGGCCCAACTTGCCTAAACCGGCCAACAATGTCCCAGCTACACTGGTCCCACATGCCTACGCTTTGGTCCATATCCCTCCAAACCTGTCCTATCCATGTGCCTATCTAACTGTTTCTTAAATGATGGAATAGTCCCAGCCTCAACTACCTCCTCTGGCAGCTTGTTCTATACACCCACCATTCTTTGTGTGAAAACGTTACCCCTCAGATTCCTATTCACCTTGAACTGATGTCCTCTGGTCCTCGATTCCCCTACTGGGCAAGAGACTCTGTGCATCTACCCGATCTATTCCTTTCATGGTTTTGTCTACCTTTGGAATGTGGGAGGAAGCTGGAGCTCCCGAAGAAATCCCACACGGTCACATGGAGAACATACAAACTTCGAACAGACAGCTCCCTGGGTTAGGATCAAACTGGGATCTCTGGCGCTGTAAGGCAGCAACTCCAGCACTGTGCTGTCCTGGTACATCTTTCATCTCATTTACCAGTAAATCATAGGGGAACTCTCTCTGAACCACATACATAGTTTGGAACACCATATGTTTTGAGAGGAAGAATATTCCTTATGTAGGACAGGGTAAATCTGTATTAACTGGGCCTTGTTTCACCACTTTTGTCTTAAGAGAATGCCTTAGATTAAAGTTCAAGGCTTTTGGCCTTTCAAATTTGGCAAACGTGGAACACCACTTGACTTATTTGACATGGCGTGTTCATTTTCACTAACACAGAAATACTAATCTTGTGGTATCAGTTTGGCCCCTTTTAATTGATTAAAATATCAATTCTACTTTGTTTACCTTTTCACTTTGTTCCTGTTACAGACTTTCTACCATGTGAGAAAAGCATCTGTGCCTACAATTGCAATGCCATCGATGGGATGTACAAATGTTCCTGTTTAAACGTGTTGAATGGTGACAGATTTAGGTGTACGCCCAATGATACAAGCTCATGTGGTGGGACCCGGGTTGTGATTCCGGGGCCTCTTGCGCTCGATCTTGAAAAGATGGTACAACTTTTAAACTTTGCAAATAGCACAGGATGCTCCTTCAGCAGAAGCAGAGCTGGCACAGATGGAATTCTGCATGTGCGGGATTTGTGTATGGTAAGTGGAAAATAAGAAGCAAGCTTTTGCAAAAAACAGCGGATCTATTTGTTGTAGTTTGTTCAGTTTAGTTGGCTCTTCAGCCAACCTAGTCGCACCAACATCGATCACCCATTCACACTCGTTTGAAGTTACCTCTCTTCCACATCCACTCCCTACACGCTAAAGGCAATTTTGCGGGGGCCAACTAGCCTGCAAACCCGCCTGCCTTTGGGACGTGGGAGGAAACTGGATCACCTGGAGGAAACGCACGCGGTCACGGGGAGAATGTGCAAGCTCCACACAGACAGCACTTGAAGTCAGAATTGAACCCGGGTCTCTGGCACTCTGAGGTACCAGCTCTACCATCTGCACCACTGTTTCAGATTTTCCTTCTGCAGAATGTTGTGTGAAAGATTGGAAGGATTTATACTCTAGTCCAAACTCTGAAAGATTCTTACTAATGCGGCTTTTACACGGGGCGACTTGACGCAAGAGTTAACCAGAGTTCAACATCGTGGGAACCTCGTGCGATAACAGTGCGGCATTCGTGGACCACCGTGGACCACCGTAGCGCTAACGGCAGGTCATCGTGTAACTTGGTCACTCGGGAGAAAATTCAAGAAAATTGGAATTTCTCCAAGAGTGACTTGTACACTTGTGGTTGAGTATTGCAACATTATATGAACGTAGTGGCCAGTGCGATATCCGTGCGATATCCGTAATAACTCTTGCGGGTACCGTGGGAACTCCTGCGAACGGTGAACCCGGAAGCTGGACAGAGGGGACAGAAGGTGATTAAAAAAGGTGGTCTCAAAAGGACACATGGGAACATGTGTCCTTCGAGGACGTCCCACCTAATTGTCATTGTTGGATAATCTTTTTAACAGGAACACTTGCAGAGATGGCTCCCAGAAAATCTCAAAGGAAGGGGGAAAAGCGGGTCAGAGATGTTTTTGCCATGCAGGAGAATGAGGAGGAGACGCAGCAAGAGAGACAGGTGGAGAGGCAACAGGAGATGCCACAGATAACACTGCCTGTGGGCTCCTTGGAGCAGGGAGAGGGTGAGCAAGGTGCAATTCAGATTGCCTCCCCAGTAGCCGTTGTAGGAATAGCCTCTACAGACGCTTATGTAAAGGGAAGATGGCAGAAGGTAAAGCCATATAACTTCACCAGGGAACAAGAGGGGGAACTTGTAGAATGGTTCCAATTTAACGAGATTCTGTACGATAAATCCAGAGAGGATTATAGAAACAGGGAGAGAAAAAGGAACCTGCTGGAGACGAAGGCTGCCGAGTTTCCCGAGTGCTCATGTGAGTTTATATAACGATATATAAGTTCATCAAGAGGAGAACCATTTAATGTTATCCAAGATTTTAAAACATACATTGCTATTGATGTAAAAGTTCTGTGTTTGCAGTAAACTTAAACTTCTCTTATAAGTCTGTCTGTCTGCCCTGCAGCTGCAAAGTAAAAAAGTCGCAGACAGCTTTTACACCCTCTGTGTTTGAAGTTTAAAGAGCCATAAAAAGAATTATGCATGAGGGCAGGCAATTCTCACTTGTAATGCTTGCCTTTAAAAAGGCCATCTGTATTTACCAACTTGTGCTCAGGTATCCAAGAAGCACAAGAAATAGCACATTAAATGCGGAGGGCAGGCTCTATTTACTGTTCAGAACTTTTAATATAACGGAATACATCCAATGCTTGAAGTTCTATTTAATTCCACCACTCTACGTCTCCAAATGAGCCGATTCAACCAAGGGAGGATATATATAGTGTGTGAAAAAAAAAGTTACATCATTTGTGTCACGTGTAGTTCACGATGTTCATTCAAGATTTAACGCGACTGCTCGGGAAACGGCCAAGTAACTCGCACGAATAACATAAATGCCGAGTACCGTGGGAACTCTTTATCTACTGCCGTTATATCGTGCGAGACTCGTGCTGGACCACGACCTCTTCACTCTGGTGACATCTTGCGTCAACTCGCCCCGTGAAAAGGGGGTTTAAGTGTATGGGATGGTTAGACTCACTATTTAGTAATGGCTTACAATCAGGGCTTTCAAATTGCATATTACATAAGCAATTGAGGAAAAATACTTTTCAGGATTTTGTGGAAGGAGTTGCGATCTTTCAGTGCCATGTCAACTATACGGTCTATGAATATTCAATGCACTTGAGTCGGGAGCAACAAAGAAAAAGTTCTGTAGTAAATGTAGCTATCAAACCATTAATGTAATAATAATGCAGTCACTTTTCTTTGCCTCACCACATCACAGAGCATCACTGATAATGTCACGGATCTGTGGATGGAATGGAAAAACATAGAGATTTTACGCTTGGTGTTGGAGGGACCTAACATCGCAGTCTGCCAGTTCTCAGTTTTTCCCAAAGAGCAGATGATGTAAGTATAACTCTTGATAGAAAATCAACAATAAATAAGGTAAAATGTCAGCACACATTGGAAAAGGGGTGGCAATGGAACCACATGCAGGAATCGAAATGTGTTGGCTTTTGGAGGCTCTGGGAACATAGGAGAGTATTGCACAGGAAAGGGCCCTTCAGCCTATGATGTGTTTGAGCTGAACATGATGCCGTATTAAAATAATCTCTTTTGTCTCAACTTGATTCATATTCCTCCATTCCTTACATATTCATGTGTGCATCAAAAAGCCTCTCAAACACCACTATTGTATCTAATTCCACCATTGCCCCAGGCGTGCATTCCAGGAACTCTAAAGAAATTAGAGCGGCACGGTGGCGCAGCGGTAGAGTTGCTGCCTTACAGCGAATGCAGCGCCGGGGACCCGGGTTCGATCCCGACTACGGCTGCTTGTCTGTACGGAGTTTGTACGTTCTCCCCGTGGGTTTCCGCTGAGATCTTTAGTTTCCTCCCACACTCCAAAGACGTACAGATATAAAGGTTGATTGGCTTGGTAAATGTAAAAATTGTCCCGAGTGGGTGTGGGCTGGTGTTAATATGCGGGATTGCTGGTCGGTGCGAACCCGGTGCTCCAAAGAACTTGTTTCCGTGCTGTATCTCTAAACTAAACTAAACTAATCTAAACTAAACTAAACCTCATCTTAAAATGTCCAACCATTTTAATATACCCCACACTGATCTCACACTTCCCCATGTCCTTCTTCCTGGTGAATATAGATGAAAGTACTAATTTAGCACCTCACCTACATCCACTGACTCCAAGAATAAATTCCCTCCTTTATCCTTGAGTGGTCCCAACCTCACCGTAGTACTCTCTTGATTTAATGCCGTGATTCTCTTTGATCATACTTGACAAGAACATTTCATGGTCCCTTTTTGGCCTTCATAATTCCCTGCTTGAGTTTTTTTCCTGCTTGCTTTATGCTCCTCAAAGGCCCTGTCTGATTTTATCTTAGAAAACCATACATACGACACCTTGACTTTTTTGACCATAGTTGCAACTTTGCTTGTCATCCAAGGTTCCTTTACCTTGCCATCCTTGTCCCTCCTTCTCACTGAAACTTGCTGGTCTTTAAACAACTCCTACATATCTGAAGAAGGGTTTTGGCCCGAAACGTTGCCTATCTCCTTCGCTCCATAGATGCTGCACCCGCTGAGTTTCTCCAGCATTTTTGTGTACATCCTACATATCACATGTGGACTTACCATCTCATATCTGCTTCCTAGCTCCTGCCTAGGAATGTTGAGATTTGTCTCCCCCAATTTAGAATGGATGAATGAATAAGTTTATTGGCCAAGTATTCACATACAAGGAATTTGCCTTGGAGCTCCGCCCACAAGTGACAACATGACATACAGTGACAGTTAGGAATGATACATAAATCATTAAACATTAATAATAAAATATTATTGATTAAACATGTGAATTACATAAAATACTAGAGCAAAAGGAGGCTACAGATTTTTGGTTATTGAGTAGAGTTACTACTCGTGGAAAAAGACTGTTTTTATGTCTGGCTGTGGCAGCTTTGACAGTCAAAGAGTTTGTGGCCAGGGTGAGAGGGGTCCTTCCATGGTTCAGAATTATCCTTATTCATAACTATTTTATAAATTATGAAGTTGAGATCACAGTTCCCAAAATTGTCACCCACTGAACCGCCAGTCACATGACCAGGCTTGTTTTCCCAATGCAAGCTCCAGTATGGTCCCACCTCTAGTTGGAGTATCCACGGACATTTCAACAACCCTCTTGGACACACCTAACAAGTTCTGTCCCGGCTAAGCCTCTTGCACTAAGGAAGTTCCACTCAATATTGTCACCCACTCTGTTGCTTTTACATCTTTCAATAATATGTCTGCATATCCATTCTTCTATGTCTCACTGGGCTCTTGGGAGGCCTCGGAATGATTGATGGGATTATATTATTCTTATTCTTATTTTTGAGCTCCACCCATGTTGCCTATGTGAACAAACCTTCCATTATATCCTGTCTGAAGGCAGCTGTGTGACATCCTCCCTGATTAGTAAGGCTCTTGCATCCTTAATATGTGTGTGCGTGTCTGTGTGTGCGTGTCTGTGTGTGCGTGTCTGTGTGTGCGTGTCTGTGTGTGCGTGTCTGTGTGTGCGTGTCTGTGTGTGCGTGTCTGTGTGTGCGTGTCTGTGTGTGCGTGTCTGTGTGTGCGTGTCTGTGTGTGCGTGTCTGTGTGTGCGTGTCTGTGTGTGCGTGTCTGTGTGTATGTGTCTACGTGAATGAAGAGTTGTGGAGCTTTAATGTGAAGATTCCAACTATACATTGTAACCCTCACCTGCTGAATGTTTCCAACTTTTTCAGTTTTTATTTCAGACATTTCAGTATGTACATATTTTGCTTTTAAATTGTAGAAACTGTTTTTGTTGTATTAGCAAGATGGAACCCTGTGTTTTTTTTCTGCTACCCTAATGCATATTTAATAATTTGCAGATTTAAATTAATTGACAGCAAGGATCAATTCAAAGGATACTTCCTGGCTGACCACACACAGCTCCATGAAGAGCAATTCCCCGCAAGTGAAAAACGTGAAAATTTAAAAGGCACCCTGATGGATCATCAAACGTCCTTGGCTGCTTACACAAATGAAAGTCCAAATGTGACAATGAGCATCCGGACCAGGCTGGCCAATAACTCCCTACTCTTTGTGAAGAGTTATGAGGTCGTGTCAGTATCTCAAGAATCTGAAAGGGTCAAGCTCATTGAGGATGGGTAAGGAAAGATTTTGGCGGGTTGAGACGAGAGTCGATTTCCAAAATCAGATTTAATAACAAAATAACTAAATCAACAGAGTAACACAACACGGCCAATACAAAGGTCAAACCACAACGGTGGTCGAGAACGACTGAAGGGGCATCGCCCAGAAAGCGCGCGAACGCAAACCCCTCCCCATAGCCACACGACCAAAGCATTTGACTGCAGGGTTCGATTACCTGCGGGCACCAGCAGGTGCCGCTACAGGGCCCCCCCAGAACCCGAGGTACGGAACAGAGCAGGGACCCGGATGAGACGACTGGAACGTGTAGTTCGCGAAAGCGGGGCGGGCGTAACATGAGGGGCCGGCAAAACAAGGCTGGGAGGTATCCGAGAGTGGGATTGCCTCCGGCAACGGCGAAAAAACAATCCACGATGGTGAGCAGGTGCGTGGCGTCGCGGGACTGTAGCAAGGGACCCACCAGGTCCACATGGACATACAGGAACCTTCCCTCGGTGACCGCAAACTCCTGCACTGGCGGCCGGATGTGCCGCTGGATCTTGGAGGTCTGACACGGGATACAGGCACAGGCCCAGGCAGCTCCTGCTTGTGGAGCCCATGCCAGACAAACGTAGCTGCCAAGAGGGCAGACGTCGCACATATGGACGGGTGGGCCAGGCCATGAATAGCATTGAAAACCTGCCATCTCCAACTAGCGGGGATGACCGATGCCCGCGGGTGCACCAGCATGGTGGTGTTAGCCAAAGCCGCCATTTCTGTGGACCTCACGAGGTCCCGCGGCTTACCCGCCAGGCACCGGAACAGGGGGCGCATGATGGCAGCTCCCGCCGGCACGAAACTGTGATAAAAATTCACCTTGCCGACGAACTCCTGCAGCCCCTTCATGGTCAGCAGCCGGAGAAACTGGCGGATTCCCTCGACCTTCTATCGTGAGCGGGGTAGCGCCATGCGGGGTTACCTGGTGCCCCAAGGAGGATTTGGAACGAAGGCCAAACTGGCACTTCGCAGGGTTAATGACCAGGCCGTGTTCACGGAGGCGTTGAAACAAAAGGCAGAGGTGGGTGACGTGCTCCGCCTGCGAGGCACCGAGAATGTCATCCAAATAAATGAAAACTAAAGGCAGTCCCCGTCCGACCTTGTCCATGAGCCACTGGAATGCCTGTGTGGCGTTCTTAAAGCCAAAAGGCATCCGAAGCTATTTGAACGGTCTGCCGTGGTTGCCGCGTTCAGACACCGGTAATCACCGCACGGTCTCCACCCCCCAGATGCTTTAGGGACCATGTGCAACGGGGAGGCCCACGGGCTGTCAGACCACCTGACAATGCCCATGTCCTCCATGAGCTGAAATTCATCCCGGGCGATGCGCAGTTTGTCCGGCTTGAGGCGACGTGCTCGGGCATGCACTGGGGGGCCTCGGTAGGGATGTGATGCACGACCCCGTGTTCGGGGGCTGCCCCGCTGAAACGGGGCGTAAGGAGCTCGGGAAAATCGGAGGGTAAGGCGGTGTACGGGCCCTCAACCTCAGCGACGGTGCTGGGCTGCGGAACGGGCAGGGGCGGGGGAGGGATCAGCGACGCAGTGGAGCTGACTGCCGACCGCGTAAATCGACGAGGAGGGAGAAAGCGCAGAGAAAATCGGCCCCAAGATGGGCTGGGCAACGTTCGTGACGATCAACGTCCACTTGTACGGGCGGGACAACGTTCGACTAGCCCTGACCCAGGGTCTGATCGCCGCCTTGGGTGAGCTGAGATCCCCCCCCGATGCAGGACCTTGATCGCCCCGACGAGGATGCCCGCTGCCGGCTACGGGAGTCAAGATCGTCCTATCAACGGAAGGCTCGAGGTCCCCGACCGCGGGAGAACAAAGAAAGGAAGAGATTGAACTTTTTTTCGCCTTCCATCACTGTGAGGAATGTGGAGGAGTCACTGTGGTGGATGTTCATGTTAAAATGTATTTTGTGTGTCCTGTTTCCTTTTATTAGTATGACTGTATGGCAAATCAAATTCCTCGTATGTTGCAAAACATACTTGGCTAATAAAGATTGATTATGATGAACCGAAATGTCAACTATCCATGTTCTCCAGAGATGTTTCCTGACCCACTGAGTTACTCGAGCACTTTCTGTCTTTTTTTCCCATTAACTTATAACTGGGCATTAGATGGCGCTAGAATCCTAGAGTCACGAGAGGCTTGGCTCCAGTTGAACGCCATACCTTCTGTAGCCTTTATCATCGTTACGTTTTTGTATATCTTTCATTCATTTGTTCTATATCTCTCTATATCACCGTCTATATCCCTTGTTTCCCTTTTCCCTCACTCTCAGTCTGAAGAAGGGTGTCGACCGAAACATCACCAGGAATGCTGTCTGACCCGCTGAGTTGCTCCAGCTTTTGTGTCTCAGATCTTGGTATATCTCTCCCTGGACCTGTCCTATCAAGTGGGTTCAGTTTTGGAGTGCAGAACAAGCAGCCAGGAGCAGCAGCAGGCAAACCCAGTGCTGGTAACATCACAGAACAACGAACATCACACAACTGCTGATCAAGTCGAAACTGTACAATCATGAATGCTTGTAGTGCTGACTCCCTAAAGCCTTTATGTCATCTGCTAGGCAGAGGTGCTGGCTCAAAGGGCCGGATGGCCTACTCCTGCACCTATTGTCTATTGTCTAAGTCAGAACTTTGATGAAATTGTTCATCACATCTTACCTTGATGTTTTAAGCTACAAAGACACCGAAGAAGTTTGCCACCTTACAGTTAAAAGCATTTCATCTTCAACCAACAATTTTTACTCCAGCAGGGTGTTGTAAATGCAGTAGGCGACCTTTTACAAAAATATAAGAGCTAATCATGACTCTTCCACTGCAAACTGTAGTTTGTGACTTCTACAAGATGCAAGGAAACTCCTTCACCTGAAATTTCCCTCCAAGTCATGGACCATGTGACTTGGAAATATAAATGTTGTTTCTTTATTATGATAGTGTCAAATTCCTGCAACTCTGAACCTAATAATACTACGGGATTGCCTTCTTCACACACACTTAAGCGATTCATTAAAGTGAGTCACCTAATTTTGAGGAATGGGCAGTAAATGCTGACCTTTCTAGCCTGGCCCACATCAATGGATAAACTAAAGTAATATCTACACCATCTTCTTCTTCTTGCATATGGCGTGCACAGGCTAAAGATGTAGATCAAGGGTAGACATCCAGGCCAGGACAGCATCAGTTACTGGTGGATGGCTTTGATGCCCCCATGGAATAGCCTCAGTGGGCAATCATTCACGATGAGTGGGGTGGTCATGTCTGGATGTCCGCAGTAGCAAGCAGGGCTCTGTCATCCCCCACGTGCACAAACAATCCACACCATGCACACACATTGGACGCTGATCCCAGTCCACTGAGATAAATTCTTATCTTACCTCCCCTTGAGATTCTATGAGAGCATCTTCTATTCTTGTAATTAACTATTTTTGTAATTAATTAAATGGCGAATCTAGTTAAATATTTGGCCAACAGTGACAATAAGATGTGTTGATGAAGGATTCAATGAAGATACATTCATATAACCTTGATCAACACATCTTATTGTACCATAAGGTGGCACAATACCAGATTTGTATGTGTAGAGTGACCACCTTTCATTCTTCTCAATATAGTACTGGCTAGACGGCTTACTCTGTCCTCAAGGGACCAAGCCACCATTGCAGGAAACAATCTGATGGACATTTGCTGCACTCTATTTCTATAACATGTATATTCTTAATTAGGAAAACTATACCTATACACAAAATTCTAGATGCAATTTTGCAGGGGCCTGTATAATTGGAGCAAGATGTCTCTAGTGCACAAATCCTCTTGCAATAAAGGCAAAATATCATTTGTCTTCCTGATTGAAGAGAAGTATCTTTTAGTTTAATAGAATCCCATGTACTATCATCTGGTGAGTATTCTGTCTGTTTTAATCCCTCCACTAGGTGTCCTACAGTAAACGGATTATCTGGTTTCCTGAATGGAAATTCCACATTTACGTTGCTCTCTGTCAATTCATCAGTGACAAAGAACTTCACTTTCTTGAGATGCGAGTTGCAGATTTGTGCTGAAAGCCATTGTGGCTGCACCAGAAATGTGAGTAAAACCGCATGTTTACTATAGGATAGAAACTTGTTCTTGATGATTCCATGATGGACCTCTCTCTCCGTCCCTCCCTCACCCGAGTCGTCATACTAGTTTCACTGTCCTCCTGCTGAATTTCATCACAACACTCATGATCAGCTTCTCCAAAGCCAACAATGGACCATTGTGGGCTCCACCTTTCCTTGATCATCATTCATGGCTTTGATTGTCCTTTTGCATATTGTCCTCTTGCATTTTTAATTATTTTGTATTAGAAACATAGAAACATAGAAAATAGGTGCAGGAGGAGGCCATTCGGCCCTTCGAGCCAGCACCGCCATTCATTGTGATCATGGCTGATTGTCCCCTATCAATAACCGTGCCTGCCTTCTCCCCATATCCCTTGACTCCACTAGCCCCTAGAGCTCTATCTAACTCTCTCTTAAATCCATCCAGTGACTTGGCCTCCACTGCCCTCTGTGGCAGGGAATTCCATAAATTCACAACTCTCTGGTTGAAAAAGTTTTTTCTCACCTCAGTCTTAAATGACCTCCCCTTTATTCTAAGACTGTGGCCTCTGGTTCTGGACTCGCCCAACATTGGGAACATTTTTCCTGCATCTAGCTTGTCCAGTCCTTTTATAATTTTATATGTTTCTCTAAGATATCCCCTCATCCTTCTAAACTCCAGTGAATACAAGCCTAGTCTTTTCAATCTTTCCTCATATGACAGTCCCGCCATCCCAGGGATCAATCTTGTGAACCTACGCTGCACTGCCTCAATCACAAGGATGTCCTTCCTCAAATTAGGAGACCAAAACTGTACACAATACTCCAGATGTGGTCTCACCAGAGCCTTATACAACTGCAGAAGAACTGCAGAAGTATTATCTGTATCGTTCATATCTCTTGTTTCCCTCTCCCCGACTCTCAGTCTGAAGAAGGGTCTCATAGAAACATAGACATAGAAAATAGGTGCAGGAGTAGGCCATTCGGCCCTTCGAGCCTGCACCGCCATTCAATATGATCATGGCTGATCATCCAACTCAGTATCAATTCAACCCGAAACGTCACCTATTTTTTTCTCCAGTGATGCTGCCTGACCTGCTGAGTTACTCCAACATTTTGTGTCTATCATGGGCCAAATAATCTCCTCCCACACTCTCCTATAACTTCCGTTCATTAACTTGGCAAACTGAAATTTGCTCAAAACCAAGAGTAATATTACTTACAAAGTTATTAACATGCAGTCTAATTACTTAATACCTTTACTTCATTATAGATGAACATTAATTATGCCAGCCATTGAAATATTTGCTACTTTCATCCATCCTCCATTTATTTCTTCTTTTTGACCTTTCTTATTGATCTTGTTCAATGCTCACAAGAATGTCCAAACACCACCACAGACAATGAATGTAGGAGGTCAGGATTGAACTTGGGTCTCTGGTGTTGTGAGGCGGTGGCTTTACTAGCCGCATCACCATGGCATCCCAAAGGTAAAAGATCAACAACATTTCACAGCTCCATCTCACATTTACGGCAAAGGAACCAGGTAGAATGGAGACTGGAGTGATAACCTTTCAAATAAACAATAGAACAGAGACTGGAGTGATAACCTTTTAATATTTCAAAACATTCCCAAACTTATTTGCCTTAGTGCCAGAGACCCAGGTTCGATCCTGATTATGGGTGCTGTATGTACGGTGTTTGTATGTTCTCCCCGTGACTTGCTTGGGTTTTCTCTGAGTGCTCCGGTTTCCTGCCACACTCCAAAGACGTACAGGTTTGTAGGCTATTGGCTTGGAAAATTTGTAAATTGTCCCTAGTGAGTGAGGGATAGTGTCAGTGTGCGGGGGCCGCTGGTAGGTACGGACTTAGTGGGCAGAAGGGCTTGTTTCCGTGCTGTGTCTCTAAGTTAAATAGACTAAGAGAAATACTGCAGATGCTGGAAATCGGAAGTACTGGAATCAAATAGCATCTCTTCAGCAGAAAACATTAATTTGTTTTTCCTATTTAAATTGTTGTGATCTATTGCATAACTCCGTTTCCAATTCAAATTCTAAATCAAATAAATCATGGAATTGTAGAATGTATACGACAGGGAGGGAGAGCATTCAACCCATCAGATCTGTGATGTTTCCTTGTAGAATCATTCAGAAAGTTCACTGCTGTTTCTTATCTAAACTAACTATCCTATCCAATTCCTTTTAGAAAATGATGATTGAACCTATGATAGACACAAAATGCTGGAGTAACTCAACGGGAGAGGCAGCATCTCTGGAGAGAAGGAATGGGTGATGTTTCGGGTCGAGACCCTTCTTTAGACCTTCAGACTTCTCCAGAGATGCTGCCTATCCTGCTGAGTTACTCCAGCATTTTGTGTCTACCTTCGGTGTAAACCAACATCTGCAGTTTCTTCCTATACATGATTGAATCCACGTTTGGCAGCCAATAGGCTGTGACTTTCAGATTGTGACTACCTGCTGCACCCCTAGTTTGTTTGCCAATTGCTTTAAATTTGTGACTTTTGTTTCTTGCCTATTCCTCCCAGTAAGAATTAATTCTATTTAGTTAATTTGTCATCATTCTCCATGATTTTCAACACTGCCAAATCACCTCAAATTCTTAATTTGTCAAAATAGAACGGCAGCTTCTCCAAACTATCCGTTTACGAGCGGTACTGTGCTGGAAGCCATGTCGGACAAACCTTTGGTCCTCATCTTCCATCTACTAGCTTCCACTTCCATCACACCATCCTATCATGTCCGTCAGCTGCAATGGGATCCGAACACCAGTCGTACCTTTCCTTCCCTACCACTTTCTGGCTTCCAACATGGACCACTTTCTCCATGACGCCCTTATTCACTTATCATACCCACCCATCCATCTCTGTCATTTGTCATTTTTCCCTGTAACCATATGAGTGGCAACACCTGTCCATACACCTCCCCTTCAACATCATCCAGGGGCCTAACCAGACGTTTCAGATCAGGCACAGTTTCACATCTACCTCTGCCAACTTCATCTACTGCATTTGTTGCTCTCGGTGTGGTTTGCTAAACATTGGCAAGATCAAGCAGAGACGAAGTGACTGTTTTGTGGAACACCTGCATTCTGTCTGCAATGGCCATCTTGCATGTCTGTTCAAATCCTTTTCCCATTCCCACATCGACCGGTCTGTCCTCGACATTCACGACTTACAGCGTGATCCAAACTCATACGAGAAGAACAACGCCTCGTGGTCTGTCTAGATAATCAAGAACCCATCGGTATGTGAACGGAATTTTACAATAAGGTCACCTCCCAGCTTCCTGTGTTCCAGTGAGAATAATCCCAGCCTATCCAATCTCTTAATAAATACCATGGTGGATCTTTTCTGCACACTCTCTCAATTGCTAACAAGTTTAATTTTTTAGTTTTGGAAATACAGTGTAGAAACAGGCCCTTTGACAAACCGAGTCCACGCCAACCAGCAATAACTGTACACTAGTTCTATCCTACCACTAGGAACAATTTACAGAAGCCAATTAGTCTGCAAACCTGCACATATTTGGAATGTGGGAGGAAACCAGAGCGCCAGGAGAAAACCACACAGGGTCACAGGGGGAATGTACAAACTCATACAGACAGCACCCATAGTCAGGATGAAACCCGGGTCTCTGGTGCTGCAAGGCAGCAACTCTACTCCTGTGCCACATCTTTCCTGTAGTGAGGTGAACAAACTATGTGCAATATTTAAAGTTTGGTCTAACTAATTTTCTTGAACTTCCAAAGGAACATCTTCCTGTTGTGCAGTGACCAACAGGATGTGTGTGCAACTTAGCCAATATTTTCAAGAGTTATTTTCTTTCTTTTCCATAGTCAATCTAATACTTCTGTTTTGTGTTTGCTCATATTGTTTTCTTTATTCCACAGTGATAACTGATTCCCAGCAATACTGCTTCCACGTGATCCTGTGGAATTAGATTCCGACGTGGCTTATCCCTTGCATATATTTTGCTAAAATCATAAATATTCATATTTTTCCAGAAGCAACAAATACTGAGGTTATGCTTCTGTGCCTCTTAGATTGTGATTCGAGTAACAAAGTTATAATTGAGTAGATTCCCCTGAATACACTGAAAAAATTCTTCCCCTTTTCGTTTTTTATAATACGGCTTACCCTATTGTTCATTTGGATACTTTAAGCTCTCCATTATTACTGTCTGAAGAAGGGTCTCGACCCGAAATGTCACCCATTCCTTCTCTCCAGAGATGTTGCCTGTCCCGCTGAGTTATGCCCCTGTCCTTCTCAGGAAACCTGAACGGAAACCTCTGGAGACTTTGCGCCCCACCGAAGGTTTCCATGCGGTTCCCGGAGGTTCCCGGAGGTTTTTGTCAGTCTCAAATGGTCGAAAGTGGTTTCCGCTTCTTCTATGTTCCGGCGATTATTTCAAAAAATTCAAAACCGGTTCCTTCCACTACCTGCAACCTCCGGCAACCACCTTCAACTAGCATCGCAACCGGCTTCGACTAAAAAATTACAGATTTTTAAAACGGCAACCTATTTTTAGTCTGGCCGGTTTTGAATTTTTTGAAACAATCGGCGGAACATAGAAGAAGCGGAAACCACTTTCGACCATTAGGGAGACTGACAAAAACCTCCGGGAATCTCCGGGAACCGCACGGAAACCTTGGGTGGGGCGCAAAGTCTCCAGAGGTTTCCGTTCAGGTTTCCTAAGTGGGACAGGGGCATTACTCGCGGATTTTTGTGTCTATCTCCATTATTACTACTTTGATTTCTGCCATCTTTTTGTAACATAACTGCATGTTTGTGCTTTAATATCCTACCGACTCATTTGTGGCATGGAGAATACTCCCAAAAGCATTAACTCATAATTATTTCTTATTCCTTACCCTTCAATTTAACTTGCATATGTCATCAATCTAAACTGGTAGACTTCTACCCTGAGTTGGCTCACAATCTTTGTTTATTCCACAAGCTGGGGAAAAACTTTGTTCCAAGTTCTGACTCTCTCCAGGAGAACAACTCTGAGAATGGGCCAAACATAATTAGTGAAAAGGTGGCTGAAGATGAAAGCAAGAAGGATGGTACATATCAATATTATTTTCTTGTCACTTGCATTTTCTCTTGTTTTGTATGGTGCAGAGCCTCACTTATAATTTACGGGATTTAGATTATAACCTGTCTTTGGCGAGTTGCTTAATGCCACAGGTATAATGGATGGGTGATGCACGATTCCAAGTTACTGAATTGTGAGGAGAAACATCATTCATAATTAAAGATAGTTACTGGATAATGGACAATGTATTCGTGTGGATCTTAGGAGAAAACCAAAACTGTGTTAGTTGTGGGAATGATTCGAACACTACTAGTTTCATGCATTACCATTTACGACTATCAAAAGAATTATACTCAAACAGGACAGGATCAGAATGAATGGAAAAGAGGAGAAAAATAAGATCTTATATTTACCTCAGTGTTACTTTGGATTCCCTTTCCTGCAGGATGACCTACTCCACTTCTGCAGATCTAGCTGATGAGGTCAATGTGCGATTCACAGACTTATGCCCCTGTCCCACTTAGGAAACTTGAACGGAAACCTCTGGAGACTTTGCGCCCACCCAAGGTTTCCATGCGGTTCCTGGAGGTTGCCGGAGGTTGCAGGTAGTGGATGCAGGTAGGGAGACTGACAAAAATCTCCGGGAACCTCCGGGAACCGCATGGAAACCTTGGGTGGGGCGCAAAGTCTCCAGAGGTTTCCGTTCAAGTTTCCTAAGTGGGACAGTGGCATTGGAATCACAGTGTTGTATGGCACAGAAACGGGCCCTTCAGTCCACAATGTCCATGCTGACTTTTTTTCCACTAATCCCCTTTGCCCACATTTGGTTTATAACCTTCAAGACTATAGATGGGGTAGGAAGGACATAAAAGGAGAGGAAGTGAGTGGTTTGTGATGTGGTGTCGTCTTCCTGCTGCAACTAATGCTGGGTTTCTGTGGCATCTCAACACATAGATTCAAGGTTTTCAGTGATATCCCACATGCTCCTTTTCCATTTTGAGTAGTCACATACCTGGGATTGACTGTTCTGGAGTGAAGGCAATGTATGACAAACTATTTCCCATTTGCCCAAAAATGGAGCCAAGAATGAACATTAAACTATGTTGTTGCCTATAATGTTCCCCTTAGGATTGTTGTCAGTTTGTGTTGTCTGTTACTGCTCTGTAGCAGAAAAAGTGTGTTGTCAATATGTAGGACTGGAGTAACACACTGCTAGGCTTGTTCCATGCACATCTTCCATCCTTGGATTAGTTCTGACACCCTGCTCACCAATCCCCCTCCTGATGTGTTGACTAATGCTAACCCTAACAAACCAAATCCTAATCATTCACTGACCCCTTGCCTCCAATTCCGATCTCCATGTAGAGCCCAGACCCTGAGATTGACCACCACCTGAACCCCAGGTCCTGATCACGACCATCTACCTGATCCCCAGGTACCAAGATAAATGATCAGTCTAATGCCTGGTCTGGATCCTATTCATGAACATGACCCTTGGACCCCAATCCTGATGCAGAAATTGACCCCTGGCTATAATCTTGTTCCTAGCCTAATTCCCAATCATAATGCTGACCTACCTCCCATGGCTAGATCCAGTCTTTATTCTCCCACCTTCTATACACGCTGATCTCCTCGGACCTGGTCTTGGTTCTAGTTTGCATTTGTTCATCTCCCAGTAAGTGTGTTGCCTGGTCAAAGCACCTGTGGCCTCTGTTTACTAGAAAAGCAAGTCTGAGGAGAAATGGCAGTAACATTTATGAGTGGTTTGCTCGGGTAAATGTACTAAAACTATTTCCAGTGGTGAGTTCTTCAGTGCCTAGAAGGCCTCAATTTAAAGGAAAAAAACAAAGAAAAGTGGTCAAAATGCTCAGCTTGTTAGATGGCATCCTTGGAGAGAGGATCAGTTCAACTTGACAAGAAAAGGACAATAAAAACATAAAATACCAAACTAGGAGAACACGGGTTAACTTACCGAATAGTGAAAGACCCGATAAGGTGGATGTGGAGAGGATATTTCCACTAGTGGGAGAGTCTCGGAGTAGAGACAATAGCCTCAGAATAAAAGAACGTACCTTTAGAAAGATGAGGAGGAACTTCTTTAGTCAGTGGGTGGTGAATCTGTGGAATTTATTGCCGCAGAAGGCTGAGGAGGCCAAGTCAATGAATATTTTTAAGGAGATTGATAAATTTTTGATTAGTATTGGTATCGGAGGTTATGGGAAAGTGAGAGGGAAAGATAGATCAGCCATGATTGAATGGCAGGGTAAAATTGATGGACCAAATTGTCTAATTCTGCTCTTATAACTTATGAAGTAACATATGAGAAAAAAAAAATGATTTGAAGTAGCTTTCACAAAGAAATAGCTTTGTATTTGGAAAAGGAAATAAATAGAGTATATATAAACTAAGCTAACTGTTCCTGAGAGCATCTCTTCTAGCTTTCTTCCCCTCTACTACAATCAGCCTGAAGAAGGGTTCCGACATGAAACGTCATCTATCCATGTTCTCCAGAGATGCTGCCTGATCCATTAAGTTACCCCAGCACTTTGTGTTGTCATGTGTTCCTGGAAACCAATTTGGAATATTGGACTGTGTGGCCTTTTTTTTCAATGTCTGAAAATTCCTTCGCTCATCCACATTACGTAATCTAACCTGTTTTATGTGTTTTTACACCAGAACCAAGCATGATGGCGGTGATGCTCATTACAATTGGAGCCATACTACTGGTGGTTGTGATCATTGGTTTCCTGCGATTTATATATCGCCGCATTTCAGACGCAACGTACGCTGACAGAGTTCTCAAGAAGCAGGGCGTCTTGAGGAGAGAGTCGTCAACGGACCCCGTTACATTAATGTCCTGGAAGCAGTTGTAATCTGGGTAATAGCCAGCTCTCCAATTCACACAAAAAAAATTCACGACAGCTATCAAAAGAATGGATTTGTAATTGCACAGTGCCTTTCATGCCCTCAGGACATCTCAAGAGCGATCCACAGCCAATGTTTTCCTGCAGGTTGCAAAGCAGGTAATCTGCACAATGAAAGTAAGGAAAGGGAAAAGTAGTACTGGCATTTTCACAATGCCTTTCACACCCTCAGGACATCTTAAAGTGCTTTTCAGGAAATAACTATTTTTGAAGTGCAGCCAATGTTGTAAGAAGTGCAGCTAACAATTTGATTTCAGCAAGGTCATACGATAGCTTGATAATGACCAGATTGTTTGCATTTTTGATGTTGATATTTGGGAAATGATTTGCGCAAGGGGCGGAAATAAGGGTTTAAAATCTAGGCGACTTTTCGATTGTAAATCATTGGGGTTTTTTCCGCAATGGAAACAAAAACTTACTCCTTGTTTATAAATCATTATGTTTCAATTTGGTTGCCATGTATACAATAAAGACTTGCACTTAAATGGTGCGTTTTATGTTCCCAGCAAATCCCAACCTGTTTTACACTGGATGAAGCACTTCTTAAAATGAAGGATTGTCAGAAATATGCAACCATGAGGTTTTTATTTAACATGAAAACAAGCAAGAGTAGACCATTTGGGTCTACAATTTAACAAGATCATGGTTGGTCTTTTAACTCGCTATTTTCCTATGATACATACACCTTAATTCACTTATATAACAAACTCCACCAACCCTTGCCTTGGAAATGTGCAGTGAATGGTTTTTAACAGGTCTCCTAGGTAAGGGATTCCAAAGATTTATCACTCTTTGAATAAAGAAACTTGAACAAAGAAATGTATTATCTTTTATTTTGCTCTAAAGGTCTGACTCCTTATTTCGAGACCTGACCCTGGTTCTAGACACCACAGCCAGGGGAAACTTATAGCATGTGCAATGCTTTCTCCTTGATTATTACTCTATTTTAACACGTTATCTTCAAGCCACACTCGGTCAAGTGCATCCACGATATTAAGGTCAATCATTTCATCTTTTGAAGGTACACAAAAAAGCTGGAGAAACTCAGCGGGTGCAGCAGCATCTAGGGAGCGAAGGAAATAGGCAACGTTTTGGGCAGAAACCCTTCTTCAGTCTGAAGAAGGGTTACGGCCCGAAACGTTGCCTATTTCCTTCGCTCCATAGATGCTGATGCACCCGCTGAGTTTCTCCAGCTTTTTTGTGTACCTTCGACTTTCCAGCATCTGCAGTTCCTTCTTAAACATTTCATCTTTGGAATTCAGTTCCTTGATGCACATTTGGATGAAGGCCAAGATGAGGTCTGGAATCAAGCGGCACTGAATTCCTAGACTATTCCTGGTTGCTATCTTCTGATGTTTCTATCGGCGACTATTCAACATCCGGTCATTCATAAACCAGAACCTTTTATATGGACAAAATATGGTCACTATGCATTTGGAGGTATGCAAAATAATTTCACTGTGCTGTGCGTATGTGACAATAAAGAACCTTTGAAGTTAAGAGTGCTCAATATTTTAATTTTACAGATGTAATGCATGCATTGGGCACTAGAGGGAGAAGGTGTTCATTTGCAGATAATCAAAGGTTGCTTCCAAAGGGATCATGGCATTGAGGTGAGATATTAGGATAAGAGGACTAATCAAAGGACAGTAATCAGAGTAGGATTAAATGTTCCATTCATGTTGAAAGACAATTTGTAATGGGTTGCATGGAGATCAGTCCAGGGCTCACATTTTTACTTTAGTTTAGTTTAGAGATACAGCGTGGAAACAGGCCCTTCGGCCCACGGAAGCTGCGCCGGCCCGCAACCCCCGCACATTAGCACTATCCTACACACACTGGAAAATACTTTGCCATTGAAGGTGGTGAGGGAAAATAATCCACAGAGGAGTTTCTCTGAAAACTGCCATCATACTGATTTTCTGAACTTTTAATAATAATAATGGATGGGATTTATATAGCGCCTTTCTAATACTCAAGGCGCTTTACATCGCATTATTCATTCACTCCTCAGTCACACTCGGTGGTGGTAAGCTACTTCTGTAGCCACAGCTGCCCTGGGGCAGACTGACGGAAGCGTGGCTGCCAATCTGCGCCTACGGCCCCTCCGACCACCACCAATCACTCACACACATTCACACACAGGCAAAGGTGGGTGAAGTGTCTTGCCCAAGGACACAACGACAGTATGCACTCCAAGCGGGATTCGAACCGGCTACCTTCCGGTTGCCAGCCAAACACTTAGCCCATTGTGCCATCTGTCGTCCCGAGTTAGGTATGAGTTTAGTATAGTTTAGTTTAGTTCAGAGATATAGTGCAGAAACAGGCCCTTCGGCCCACTGAGACCAGCGAGCATCGCACATTAGCTCTATCCTACGCACATTAGGGACAATTTACAATTTTACCAAAGCCGATTAACCTACAAACCCGTACTACGTCTTTGGAGTGTGGGAGGAAACCGGAGAAAACCCACGCAGGTCACAGGGAGAACGTACAAACTCTGCACAGACAGCATCTGTAGTCAGGATCAAACCCGGGTCCCTGGGGCTGTAAGGCAGCAACTCGACCGCTGAGCCACCGTGCCGCTCTTCACAGCTAACAAAAAAAAATGCAATCAAATCTTAAAGAAAATCTGCAAATCCCATGATCTTTTTAATCTAAATTTATCCTCTTCCAAATATTTGCTGTGGTTATAAATATAATGTTGCTGACATTGATTTAATTGGCCACCTTGTTAAATGTTGATCATTGCTTCAAGTGAGCTCACTGCTAAATGGTGCCGAAATTTCTGCTGCTCTGATCTATAATAATAAATCACTTCACAAACAAATTAATAGGATGCAGTGGGACATGTCACTTTTAGAGTGAGCATGCACAGACTTGTTTGGGAAGGAATTGTATATTTCAAACATTTTATTTGGACATTTTTCAACCCAACACTGGGCTAGATTAACTCTTTATGTAAGGAGAGAATCAGTGCAGAATAGGGCAATGGGCCCCTCAGTCTTGCTCCACCATTCAATCAACTCATGGCTAATCTGATCGTTTCTTCAACACTTTAATGTCTGATCCCCATATTCTTTGATTCTTTACAGGTTAATTTTGGCAAAGAAAGGCTTGGTAACTAATGATATCTCATCATACATGGAGGCCAATCGCAAACAACCAAACTGGGGATGTATAGTAACCTATGACATAGATCCAAGAAGATTTCCTGCAATGTTTTGAAGGGATTTACTAGTTTAGTTTGGTTTAGAGATGCAGCGTGGAAACAGGCCGTTCGGCTCACCGAGAACACACCAACCTGTGATCATCCATAACCTAGTTCTATCCTTCACACTGGGGACAATTTAAAGATGTCAATTAACCTACAAACCTGTGGAAGGGCACCCAGAGAAACCCCACGGGGTCACAGGGAGAATGTACAAACACGGCACAGATAGCATCCGTAGTCAGGATCGAACCGCTATAAGGCAGCAACTGTACCAGTGTGTCATCGTGCCACCATAGCTCAGTGTATTAGCTCAGTGTACTTGTCACATTTGCATGCAAGAGGCATGGTCACCTTCTGAGGACTGAGATGAGGATAGTTTATGTGTGTACAGGATAAGATATGTGGAGTTGATATTTATTTTGTGTTACGTGTCTGGAACCAAGAATCGTGGTCTCAAAATAAAGGAACTGCAGATGTTAGTATACACCGAAGATAGACACAAAGAGCTGGAGTAACTCAGCGGTTCGGGCAGCATCTCTGGAGAAAAAGGGCGGGTGAATTTTGTGTCGGGAATCTTCTTCAGAATGCTTGAGTCTGAAGAAGGTTCCCTTCCCAAAATGTCACCCATCCTTTTTCTCCAGAGATGCTGCCCGACCCACTGAGTTACTCCAGCACTTTGTGTCTCAAAATAAGGAGGTGGGCATTTAGGACAGAGATGTAAAGAAAAACATGTTTACCTGGAGGATAGCAAAATCTTGGATTTCTTCACCCAAGGAGGTTCAGGCCTGAGAATACTCAAGCAGAAATTGAAAATCTTGTAAATATTAACAGAATCAAGGAAGAGACTTTTAAAATCTTTTATCCTGTGTCTTCTATGTACACACCAAAGGAGATGCAATGGAATTTTGTTGTACAGTTGTTGTGCAATGACAATAAACGTATTTCATTTCATTTCATTTCACAAGGGACTGCAGATGCTGGAAACTTGAGCAAAAAACAACCTGTTGGAGAAACTCAGCGGTCAGGCAGCATCCGTGGAGGGAAATGGACAGTCAATATCCTTGGTCAGAATGCTTCTTCAGACTGATCAAGGGATCTGTGCAGGAAACTGGTGTTGAAATAAGAGATCAGCCATGATCTTTTTTAATGGTGGATGTGTACAGGAGGCCGAATAATCACTCTTGCTTCCATTTCTTAAAGACATTTCAATGCACCTCAGAGCACAGAAGTTTTTAGCCGTGATACATTTGTGCGAAGAGTCAAATTTGTGAACATATACTAAGCAATAAACACAAGTAGGTGCCACTACAGCATGTAAACAGAAAGCAGCTGCTCCTGTTGTTGCTGGATTAATATCTGAGTGAATGCAGTCAAGTGGCAGCAATGCTTTGCCCTTTGTTGTTAGCAGACTTCTATTTTTATAAAATAACATTTTAAGATTCATAGGATCAGGTTTAATTTCAGATTTCAAGCCAAGTTCTGGCGAGAGATTCGATTCGATGGACAGCGTAAAGCCAGCGGGCTAGATATGAAGTATACACGGACCCTCAGCTTAGGGCATTACTGAACATCCCTACACTGTCTGGTTCTTAAGTTCATGAGTTCCAGGAGCAGAATTAGGTCATTCGGCCCATCAAGTCTACTCCGCCATTCATTTATGACTGATCTGTCTTTCCCTTTCAAACCCCATTCTCCTGCCTTCTCCCTTACTAATCAAGAAACTGTCAATCTCTGCCTTAAAAATATCTATTGACGGCCTCCATAGCCTTCAGTGGTAATGAATTCCACAGATTCACCACCCTCTGACTAAAGAAATTCCTCCTCATCTTTCTAAAGGTACATCCTTTTATTCGGAGGCTATGGCGGAGAGATTGACAGTTTCTTGATTAGTAAGGGAGAAGGCAGGAGAATGGGGTTTGAAAGGGAAAGACAGATCAGTCATAAATGAATGGCGGAGTAGACTTGATGGGCCGAATGACCTAATTCTGCTCCTGGAACTTATGAACTTAAGAACCAGACAGTGTAGGGATGTTCAGTAATGCCCTAAGCTGAGGGTCCGTGTATACTTCATATCTAGCCCGCTGGCTTTACGCTGTCCATCGAATCGTATCTGGTCCTGGACTCTCCCACTAGTGGAAACATCCTCTCCACATTCACCCCGATCCAGGCCTTTCACTATTCATATTGGTTCAGGGCTGGAAGGAACGGTTTGATGTGTCTGTATTTGATCTATTCTAGGATTCAGTGTGGTGATTTAGACCGTGTGGATGTGCTTGTACCATAAACAGTGAGCGGTTGCTATAGGGTTGCCAAATGGCCAGCAGTGTTTTCCACATAGTCGACTAGTGAGTGACATAGTGCAATTAATGCTAAAGTCTATAATGATATTGATCCCTGTTTATTCTTGCAATTTCCGCTCAGAAAGCATTAGCTATTGTCCAATAGATGATCTCTTTAAAAGTTATAGCTATAGGGAGTATACTCAACCGAGTAGGCTGGGAGTCTATTCCTTTGAGTGCAGGAGGATGAGGGGTGATCTTATAGAGGTGTATAAAATCATGAGAGGAATAGATCGGGTAGATGCACAGAGTCTCTTGCCAGAGTAGGGGAATCGAGGACCAGAGGACCTACGGTTGAAGGGGAAGTGGAAACGATTTAATAGGAATCTGAGGGGTCGCTTTTTCACACAAACAGTGGTGGGTGTATGGAACGAGCTGCTAGATGAGGTAATTGAGGCTGGGACTATCCCACTGTTTAAGAAACAGTAAGACAGGTACATGAATAGGACAGGTTTGGAGGGATATGGAAACCAGTATCTGTAGTTGTAGAATAATCTGTTGCATTGAATGCATTGCCACAGCCAGTGGCTTCAGCAAAAAAATATTTACTTTAATACAAATATATTCTTTATATGGAAAATTTTGGAAATTAAAATCATAGTACAACTATTGTCTGCCAAGTAGAATCCAGATTAATTTAGTCCTCAGTACATGACACTCGCGGGTGCCTTATTCCACTGCATTTAACCTTTACCTGATCCATTCTTTTCCCATTGATTCTAGCCCTTTGGTGTATCATTGTAAAAGGACGCTAAATAACCAGTTAATACAAGCTGTGTTTCACTACATAAAACACTCACTTTTGAGTTTAGTTTAGTTTAATTTATTGTCACATGTACCGAGGTACAGTGAAAAGCTTTTGGTTGCGTGCTAACCAGTCAGCAGAAAGACTACACAGTACATGATTACAATCGAGCCATCAACAGTGCCCAAATCCAGGATAAAGAAAAAATAGTTAAAGTAAGAAATGCTGCTGTTGGGGTAGAGGTTTAAAAGAGTGGAGCAATTGTAATGCACAATTGCAGATCCATTTCTGGGACCAGCATGCAATGAGTCACCTGGCTTGGATGCCATCTTGGGAAATCCAAATGGATGTTGGAATGGGGGTGCAAGGTTACAAATGTGTCCCACTTCAAAGATGTTTATGCAAATCCTTCACTTTGGTAAGTGCTGCATTTTGAATAAAGACCTTAAACTAAGATCTGTTCGGCTCCCTTCAAAGAACTTAATGGCATCCTTTGATGCATCCTTTGCCAATCCTTACAAGAAGATCCATCTATATGGTGACTTTGTTTTCAGAGCTGTGCTAACAGCTCGAACATTCAACTGCGAAACATTGGAACAACTCATTTGCCTTCGATCTCTGGGGTATAGTTAGTTGGGCACATGCTTGCCGTTTGATAGGTTTCTGTTGTTGATTTGTCTTTTCTTTTCTTGTTATATTGTCCCAATGTGCACGATTGAAAGAGATCTATAGAGATGTCGATAGAGTATACAGAAAGTGTAAGTTATAGAGGTTGCACCATTTAACCTGCGAATCCCTGCATTCAAGGCACAACCTATTCTATTGATACATTTGTTAACCTAAAATATTTGGATAGGGAGTCAACCGTTAGCACTGAGAAGCAAAAATTGTCACCAGTCACTGGGTTGTGACAACATTTTATTTGCTCTTTCTCGTTCTTTCCCTTTTGGTGATATCAGTTCTGTGATCACTCCTTTGCCCAATTCCCATGTGAAGCGTTACCATGGCATTTGTTTTCATTCTCCTGTGTTAATCATCAGCTTACTTGGCTGAGCTTAGAGACCAGTTTTTAATGGGATCACATGCGCTGCACACCCCAGGGAAGAGACGAGCGACTTCATTAGCAAGACTTCAGGTTTATTCGGTGCTGGTGTGGAGAGACTGTGACATCATCAACTCTAAATATTATTAGACACAATGTTGGGATAAAAATAATCTTTAACAACCAGTTTTATGGATTTGCTGCTGAATAAGATGACACAATAATTAGTGGAGTTGCGAAACATGAAGAAGGCTGTCAAAGAGTATAACAGATTATAGATCAGTTACAGATATATGCTGATAAATGGCAGACTGTCACACTAAATTCTCTTATAAGCCACACACACACACACAGACACACACAAGGATATGTATTATTGTTGAAGGGGTGTTTTTTGCACAGAGAATCTGGAATGTGCTGCTGAGAAGATGGTGGAGGTAAATACTCTCATAACCTTTAACAAGCATCTAAACTAGCACTGGACTCACAAACAGCGGAGAAGGCTAAGGACCAGATGTGGATAAATTGGATTAGTATTGGCAAATACAAAGGTTGCCAATGACTTGGAACATAAAAACATGGAACTAACAGTACAACACAGGAACAGGTCCTTTGGCCCACTATGTCTGTCGAACATGATGCCAAGTTATGCTCATTCCTTCTGCCTGTGCACAATCCATATCCCTCCCTTCCCTGCATATTCATCTGCCCATCTAAAAGCCTCTTAAATGTCACTATCATATCTGCTTCCACCACCACTCAGCACATTCCAGGCACCTACCATTCTTTGTGTAAAAAAGTTACCCACACATAATATTCCAAACTTGGCCTAACTAAAAGCCGGGATATAGCTTCCTGTCTCTTATCCTCAATTCCCCCACTGATGAAGGCAGGCATACCACATGCCTTCTTTATCACTTGATCTACTTGTCTTGCTACTTTCAGGGAGTTATAGACTTGGACCCCAAGATCACTCTGTACATAGAAACATAGAAAGTAGGTGCAGGAGTTGGCCATTCAGCCCTTCGAGCCAGCACCGCCATTCAATATGATCATGGCTGATCATTCAAAATCAGTACCCCGTTCCTACTTATTCCCTATATCCCTTGATTCCATTAGCCCTAAGAGCTAAATCTAACTCTCTCTTGAAAACATCCAGTGAATTGGCCTCCACTACCTTCTGTGGCAGAGAATTCTATGGATTCACAACTCTCTGGAGAAAAACGTTTTTCCTCATCTCAATCCTAAAAGGATTACCCCTTATTCTTAAATTGTGACCTCTGGTTCTAGGCTGCCCCAACATGGGGAACATTTTTTCCTGTGTCAGCACTGTCAGCACTGTCCTGGAATTAACTGTATGTTTTCCCATTTACCTTGGACCTCCCAATATGCAACACGTCATATTTGCCCAGATTAAACTCTATCTGCCATTTCTCTGCCCATATCTATAACTGATCTATATCCCGCTATATTCTTTGACAACCTTCTTCATTGTTTGTAACTCCACCAATTTGTTTGCAAGCTTTCTACATTTTAGTATAAATTATTTATATTTGTATCATAATCAACAGTGTTCCCAGTGTTTGAGATTGATGTTTTGTTAGAGCTATGGTTGTGCAAACTGACAACAGTACTCTCAATAATAAAAAGAGGAAATATTAGAAATACCCAGCAGGTCAGAGAGCACCTAAGAAGATATAAATTGATATTGCACTCCTAATTGAACTAAATGCAGCTGGGATGTAAAGCTGGCAATATATATTCATCATCATCGTTGAAAACATTAGCGACGCAGTGGTGCTGGTTTCCAATGGGAACGGTGACAGACGCACCACACATCTCTGTCCTCCAGTTCCTGCGGACTTCCGCCGTTGGAAGTATAAATGTGATCATCAAAAAAAAAAAAAAAAAAAGAGTAGAATTAGGCCATTCAGACCGTCCAATTCTGCCATTCAATCATGGCTGATCTCTGCCTCCTAATTCCATTTGCCTGCCTTCTCCCCATAATACTTGACACCCGTTCTAATGAAATAATTTGTCTCTCTATCTGCCTTAAAAATATCCACTGGCTAGGCCTCCACAGCTCTCTGTGGAAATGAGTTCCACAGATTAACTACCTGACTAAAGAAGTTCCTCCTCACCTCCTTTCTAAAAGAGTGCCCTTTAATTCTGGGGCTATGACCTCTGGTCCTAGACTCTCCATCCAGTGGAAACATCATTTCCACATCCACTCTATCTATTCCTTTCATTATTCTATAAGTTTCAATGAGGTGCCCCCTCAAACTTCTAAACTCCAGCGAGCACAGGCCCAGTGCGGTCAAATGCTATCAACGTTCATACCATTGGGTTGTAAGCTGCCTACGCTAAATATAAAAGCAGGAGGATGTCACTTGATCCTCAAACCTGTTTAATAAGATCGTGGCTGATTGTGCTACACTTTATATTCTGACGCTGGAAGAATTATGCTGCCTTGGGATTGACATTTCCCTAAGCTTCAGTTTATACCCATTCTGTTGAGATTGACAGGATACTTACAGTTTATTTTAATATGGTTAGAAAAACCTAGTTGCAATTTTGGGTCCAATGTTGCAATATTGCTTGGAGGACAACATTCGGGCACGCACACCTCAGGCAAAAAAACTGTTAGCAGCGATGATTGGAACACAGCACCTCTGGAGACGTGACGGGCCGTGGGAGGAGTCTGTGCGTGCATGGGAGTAGGAAGGGAAACAGCCAGGGAGAGAACGCAGGTGGAAGCCTCCCAGGTGAACGAACAGCAGCCTCGCAAATAGGTTCATCTCTGGACGTCAGCGTGAGCAGCCCAAGCAACGGGGAAAAGAAGCGCAAGAGGGTAGGGGCAAGGCAGCGTGACCCCACTCAACAACTTGGACAGCCTGAGAGAAGTGTGGAAAGTCTCACAATATTGCGGTCCATGTGATGGATAGGATATTAGCCGTGGCCTTGGCTCTGTTCGTCACTGCAGCTCTGGGGCAGGAGGCTGAATTTTACAGCTGTAAGTAGATCCAACCTCATTTCTATTAATTTATAACAATGCAAAATCTCACCGTTCAAATACTTTTGACCGAACGCTAATTTCTTTCTTTAACTTTAGTTGTCACACCATGTGCAATGCTCATGGTTAAAGGTAGAGTGTGTGGATGGAACTGAAGCACTGTAGGAGGTTAAAGATGCATGCGGTTTATTGCAGCTAATAGATCGTTTACAGCAAGTGGGGGGGGGGTTTAGAACGCCAACGTGATCGCTGGCATTAAGTTCGGAGGGGGTTCACACTGGCCAGCTGAGGATTGGAGTGTTTGGAGACATAAACCTCCCACTAGGTCTCGCTGAACTGTCGTTAGGTAATACAGAAGTGATCGCCAGCCATTTTGCACAGGTGTGTGTCGATGTTAGCCTTGGGCAGGGAAAGTACCAGCCCCACAGTGGAAGAATAACCTACAGCGTCTACTCCTAATTTCCCCAGTGGATTCGGAAAACCTATCTTACCTGAGAGCTTCAGAATATTATGGTTCGATTTCCAATTTGGTATTGGCAAGGATTTTCTGTTAATAAGCAGCAAACATTTGCTGACATCACATGGAAGTGCTTGTGCAGGAAGGAACTGCAGATGCCGGTTTAAACCAAAGATAGACACAAAATGCTGGAATAACTCAGCGGGACAGGCAGCATCTCTGGAGAGAAGGAATAGGTGACGTTTCGGGTCGAGACCCTTCTACAGACTGCCTGTCCAAAGACGCAGTCTGAAGAAGGGTCTCGACCTGTAAAGTCACCCATTCTTTTTCTCCAGAGATGCTGCCTGTTCCGCTGAGCTTCTCCAGCTTTTTGAAGTGGTTGTGATCTACCAATGCGCAATTCAAGTCACGGATTCATTTGGTATTTAATTTTGAGATGTTTATGTCCATGTATTCAGGACAAATAATGGCCTTCACATCCATTCAACTACAGCCCGGTCCCTGAAGATTCAGTTCACTGTATCAATTTCCTTTCTACACCTCTGAGAAGCAGCGGTGTTGGGGAATGAGACAACTGCAATCATTATATTGCCCTTTCGAAATTCTCAGAGACAATGAGTGGAATCTCAGGAGAATCCAACCCCATTTTCTGATATGGGACGGCTAATTCTTTTCTCTCAAAAAAGTTGGCGGTAAATTTAGGTTAGAATGAATCTGATCACCTCTTCTTGTAAAATATATAATGGCTCCATTTCACTTATTGGTTATAAGAAAACACAACTGCATTTCATGAAATGGTGTTGGTATGAAGCTGTGATTCTGACTTTAGACATTTAGAGATGCAGCGTGGAAACAGGCCCTTCGGCTCATCGAATCCACGCCATCCAGCGAAGATCCGATACACTAGCACTATCCTACACACTAGGTACAATTCACAATTTTATTGAAGCCAATTAACCTACAAACCTATACATCTTTGGAATGTGGGAGGAAACCAGAGCACCCGGAGAAAACCCATGCGGGTAGCACCCGTGGTCAGGTAGTACCCGTGGTCAGAATCGAACCAGGGTCTCTGACACTGTGATGCAGCAACTCGACCTCTGCGCCACTGTGATATAACTATATTTGTATGTATGCAATAAATATGATATCCATAAAGAGTTTTTTCACTTTATCTCAGTATATATGTGCGCATAAAGTAATATCAACACCATATATGTGTAATGTAGCAGCATCCATATATTTTGTATGTTCAAAGATATTTTGAAAGATGTTACAATAGCACAGCATACATCATATATGGTTATATATGGTTATATATGGTTATATATGGTTATATGGTTTATATGTGCAATTTATGAGAATGTATTTCCAGAGTTCAACAGCGTTATATGTTACTGCACTTTTAATCTGGAGGACTGAATGAGAACTATTGGTACAGAGAACTTCAAATCCCATCATGTCAACTGGAGAACTTAAATCTAGTCACTTATTAAAATAAACCAGTACATTATAAAGGCTGGTATGGTGTCCACAAGACTAACGGATTGCCATAGAAAGTCAACTGGTTCAATGTTTATACAAATCTACCGCCCACCCCCAGTATATCTGTTATGTGATTCCACACCCATTTAAAAAAAAGTTAGGCACAAAATGCTGGAGTACCTCAGGGGGACAGATGGCATCTCTAGCTAGAAGGAATGGGTGATGTTTCGGGTTGAGACTCTTCTTGACTTGTAATGGACTTCTGAAATGGCCTAGTCAGCAGTTTAGTTCAAAATGACCAGTGACAGACATGTTGCCAGTGAGCCCCACAAGGAACAATTGTATACAGCGTGGACGTTTTTCTTATCTAGAATACTGATCATTTTAAAAGTCAGTGGAAAGTTATATTGACATGCTTTCCAGGGTGTATTCCTCCAGGGAACAGTCCCTTTGAAGCACTTTGATCTATTGAATGTGAAGGTTCATGTAGAGGGGCATGGGGACATGGGGAACCACATCCTAGTACTTTTGCCACAATATACTTTTTTTTAGTTTTGTTTAGAAAATACAGGGCAGAAACAGGCCCTTTGGCCCGTCGAGTCCGTGCCGACCAGCGATCCCCGCACATTAACACTACCCTACACACGATAGGGACCATTTACATTTACACCAAGTATACAAACCTGTGCCAATTAACCTACAAACCTGTACATCTTTGGAGTGTGGGAGGAAACCAACGATCTCAGAGAAAACCCACACGGTCACGGGGAGAAGGTATAAACTCCATAAAGACAGCACCTGTAGTCGGGATCGAACCTCCGTCTCTGGCGCTGCAAGCGCTGTGAGGCAGCAACTTTACCGCTGCACCACCGTGCACTCAATGCCTATCGTGGGGTCGATTCTTCATTGGAGAAACCAAGAGCATTTTGCTTTTTTTTAGGTCAGGTGAGCACCAGCTTGATTTGTCTTAAAAGCAGTTTTATTAAAATAAAAACAGATAGAAATTCACCTTTATGCATTAATACATTCCGTTTCAAACTTGCCATTTCTAAAAGGTGGGCTCCATTCACCCAGATCGATCGAAAGGCTTCTGTCTTTTTTATTTCTCTTCTATTCTCTTCCAGACAATGGAGTTTCTCAATCCTCGTACAACGTGTGCCCGTACTCTGTAAAGCGCAATGTCACAAAGACTGTGACCTACATCAAATCATTCATCACGCGTGAATCATGCGGAGGTTGGAACCCAGGAAAAATGTGCCCAAAGCAGATCTTTAAAACACTCTATCGTAGCACCATCGTGGAATCAACTGAAACTCAGTTTGGCTGTTGCAAGGGATTTCAGCAACATGGTCATTACTGTGTACTACGTAAGTACAGAAGAACTAAACAAGGGCTTGCCTATCTATGCAACGTATAGTCTCGTTACATAATGTAAAATGGTGTTTCTCATGGACCTTGATGCCAGTTTACAGAGATAACGTAAGCTCCTAAATTCACAAGTTCTAGGAGCTGAATTAGGCCATTCGGCCCATCAAGTTTACTGCGCCATTCATTAATGGTTGATCTATCTTTCCCTCTCAACCCTCATCCTCCTGCCTCTGCCCCATAACCCCTGACACCCTTACTAATCAAGAATCTGTCAATTTCCACCTTAAAAATATCCATTGACTTGGCCTCCACAATGAATTCCACAGATTCACCACCCTATTTTTATGTGTGACATCTATAAGGATCCTATCCAATCTTCCAGACTAGCCTACCATGCAAAACTATCAGATGTGTGAGACATGATATCCCACGCACAAAGCCTATGCTGACAATCCCTAAATCAGTCCATTGACGTCAGGTTCACCAGGCTGTTGGTCCGTGGCTTGTCCATGTTGCCCTTCTTAAACCGCAGTGCAACATTAACCACCCTCCAGTCTTCTAGAACTTCATCCGTGGTTAAAGATGATGCAAATATCTCTGTCAAAGGCTCCACAATTTGCACTTCCTCCAACCTCATCTACTGTATCCGTTGTTCAAGATGTGTACATCGGCGAGACCAAACATAGACTGGGCGATTGTTTAGCTGAACACCTTCGCTCAGTCCCCCTGGACCTACCTGATCTCCCGGTTGCCAAACACTTTAATTCGCCTTCCCATTCCCACACTGACCTTTTTGTCCTAGGCCTCCTCCATTGTCAGAGTGAGGCTAAACGCAAATTGGAGGAACGGCATCTCATATTCCGCTTGGGCAGCTTACAATCCAGTGGTATGATTATTGATTTCTCTAACTTCAAGTGACCCTTGCATTCCCTCTCTCTCCATCCTTCCCCCACTCAAGTCATACCAGCTTCACATTCTCACCAAGCAAACAGCTAATAATGGCTTGTTTCCTTTAACAGCATTGCTTTTTTGCATATCTTTTATTCATATGTTCTATATCTCTCTACATCACCATCCATACCTCTCATTTCCCTTTCCTCCGACTCTAGTCTGACGAGGGGTCTCGACTCGAAACACCACCCATTCCTTCTCTCCAGGGATGCTGCCCCTCTTGATGAGTTACTCCAGCATTTTGTGTCTATCTACAATTTCCTCGTCAGCTTCTCACAAAGTCTGAAGATGCATTTGGTCAGGCACTGGGGATTTATCCACCCCAAGCACTTAAAAAAATGTTAACACCTTCTCTTTGGTAATTCATATTTCTGTCTAAGACATCACAGCACTTAAGATTCAGATTCAGATTCAGATTCAAATTCAACTTTATTGTCATTGTGCAGTGTACAGAGACAACGCTTGCTTTGGACAGGCTCAATGGAGGGGAGTGAGGAACCGGTGAAGCGTTGGGCAATTTTCACCACCCTCTGCAGTGCAATTTTCACCACCCTCTGCGGGACGTCCCGCAGCCCCGACGTCGGACTTACAACACCCCGGCGAGGCAACTGCGGAGGGCTTGGGGAGGCCCTGACCACGGGGAACAGTGGAGGAAGAGACTGACTTTGGTGCCTCCCCACACAGTGGGAAACTCTGATTCTGCTGTGTGGGGATGTTTTATGTTAAATTCTATCGTGTGTTGTGTCCTTTATTTTTATTGTATGGCTGTATGGGAATTTCATTTCACTGTGCCATCTGGCACATGTGATGAATAACTGTATCTTGTATCTTGAATCTGAGGAGACAGAAGCCTCAATTTCTTAGCTTGCAAGATCTTTTTGTCAGTAAAAAATAGATAAGAAATATTCAGTTAATAACTCTCAGATCACAGATTTGCTGCCTGGAGTCCTCTCACCTCTTGGAGTATGTTCTTCCTCACAGGACGCTCCTCAGGTGAGGAGGATCACTCACCTCCCTTGGTCCAATGAGGTCCAATGATCTCTTCTGCCGCAAAGTACTGATCTCTTTGGGCAGGGTGACAATGTGGGTGGCTTCACATTTCTACACTACATTCTGTTCTAATGCAACACCTGTTATTATATATCCAGTGTGACTTAGCTTTATATTACCTATTCAATACTTTTCCCAATTTGAAATCTACTCCCTACACATTTAAGAATGGTATTATTAGTTATTATTAGAATTGTATAAATCTATGTGTTAGATTCTTCAGTGCTATGATGTGACATAGAACCCTTTAAAATATAGCTGTACAGATGATTATCTTCTAATCTATTGCTATTAGATGGTAGAACCCCATGTATTTGAAATATATATATTTTGCTGAATATTATATTTAAGGCATTAATTTATTTGAAATAAATGGTTTTAATAGTCTTATGGCTGAGTGGATGTCAGAATTTTAAGAACAATTACTGACATGAGGGGTACAAGATGGTGCTTAAAATGGTGCCGATTCATGTGCATGGACTGAGTGTGGTCCACTACCTTATGCCCCTGTCCCACTTAGGAAACCTGAACGGAAACCGCTGGAGATTTTGCGCCCCATCCAAGGTTTCCGTGAGGTTCCCGGAGGTTTTTGTCAGTCTTCCTACCTGCTTCCACTACCTGCAACCTCTGGCAACCATCTGCAACCTCCGGGAACCGCACGGAAACCTTGGGTGGGGCGCAAAGTCTCCAGAGGTTTCCGTTCAGGTTTCCTAAGTGGGACAGGGGCATTACACTCTTATACCTAGTATTATTGTGCCTGATGTGTACCAGGATTGTCACTGAACTGTATGGCAGAAAAGAATTCCACTGTATTTTGAAGAAAGTATACTGTTTCATCTCAGTGTTAAGGACATTGGAGGTCAATGATTACTGCTTGTTTCATTTTCCAGCTCTGAATGAGACCGAGGTGTTTGCTTTACATCCGGGAACATGTCCCACCAAAGGGAATGCGATGGGGAGCCACACTTGTAGATGGGACACTGACTGTCCAGGACTGCAGAAGTGTTGTATAATCAACGGGGAATCAGTGTGCACCCCACCAGTTCCAGCAGGTACAATATAATACTGATTGATGCCTTCTCTCGCTCTTTCTGCTATCTCTCCATTTTATCCCATGTTGCCCAAGGGATATTTTCCCAAATTATCTTCATTAATTTCTCCCGAGTTGTCCTGGATTCCTGTGATAATTCAGGGGTGTCAATTAGCAGGCCATGTGAAACCAGTAAAAGTATTTAGTGCAATTAACAAATGGGCCATTGGAAAGATGAGAGGAAATTGGTCTACAGTAACTTGTGACTTGCAATTATTTTCAATGGTATCTGCCAAAGGGAATTGGGTAAAAGTTGTAAATTTAGTTTAGTTTAGATTAGAGATACAGTGTGGAAATGGGCCCTTCGGCCCATCGAGTTTGCGCCGACCAGCGATCCCCGTACACTAGCACTATACCTACACATTAGGAACAATATACAATTTTTACCAAAGTCAAATTAACCCTACAAACCTGTGTGTCTTTGGAGTGCGGGAGCACCCGGGGAAAACCCACGCGGTCACAGGGAGAACCTACAAATTCCGTACAGACAGCACCCATAGTCATGATCGAACCCGGGTCTCTGGCAGCAAACCTACTGCTGTGTCGCCGTGCCGCCCCTAAAGGAAAATAAAGGGTGTGTGGAACAGTGTTGACAAGAAGTCAATAAATGCCTGCTGGCCTGAATGTGTTACTTGTGTAGTCTAATATATCTTAGTTACTGCACCTTGAAGTAAAGTAGTGGTGGTGGAGGCAGCTATGATAGTGGCATTTGAGAAGCTTTAGGATAGGAAGGTGGAAGTGCAGGGAACAGGGGGATTATGGATTATATACAGGCAGATGAGATCCATTTAACCTGGCATTGTGTTTGGCACAAACATTGTGGGCTGAAGGGCCTGTTACTGTGCTGTACTTCTCTATGTTAAGTGGGGCTATACAGATTACCAGGGTTACGAAAATAAGATAATGAGCACGTCTTCAATTTGAATGAAATACCAAAGGCAATAATCTATTGGAATATATAATAACTACCCAATTATGCTGCCTGGATCTTGTTCTCTGAATAGAAAATGTTTGGGAGACAGAGGATTCATGAAAACACTCCCCTTTTAATTATTGTAGGAAGGAACTGCAGATGCTGGTTTAAACTGAAGATAGACACAAAATGCTGGAGTAACTCAGCGGGACAGGCAGCATCTCTGGATAGAAGGAATGGGTGACGTTTCGGGTCGAGACCCTTCCTCAGTCTAAAGAAGGGTCTCGACCTGAAACGTCAATAATTTCTTCCATCCAGAGATGTTGCCTGTCCTGCTGAGTTACTCAGCATTTTGTGTCTATGCGCTTTTAATTATATATGCTCAGCTCTGAGCCAATTGTTTCGACTTATGTTGGGTGCATCTCATCTGCAGCGTCTTCCTCCACTTTGCATCACAAGACTGTTCAACCAGACAACTGCACCAATTAATCACAAAGGTCAACAACTCTGCTAATTAACAGAAATCAGACACAGTCTCAGTGGAATCTGCCTTGTGACTTTGTCACTCAATCGTCAGTGGGGACCGAGAATGTGGTAAACACAACAAAGATGCATATTATACCCAAGGAGAAAGGCACCTACTATATTTAAATATATTTGGAATTTTTAAGGCAGAGATAGATAGGTTCTTGATTAGTTGGGGTGTCAGAGGTTATGGGGAGAAGGCAGGAGAATGGGATTTGGAGGGAGAGATAGATCAGCCATGATTGATTGGCAGAGTAGACTTGATGGGCCAAATGGTCTAATTCTGCTCCTATCACTTATGACCTTATATTTTCATTTTAAACTCTCTTGGTCCCATGGACTAATGATGCTTCTTCTTCTTCTTGCATATGGCGTGCACAGCCTAAAGTTGTAGGACAACTTGTTCTATTTGATCTTATTTGATTCTGAAATTCATGGCTGCTTTAACTGAGATTTTTCACTTGGTTTAGCTTAGTTTATTTTAGTTTAGAGATACAGCGTGGAAACGGGCCCTTTGGCCCACCGAGTCTGCACCGACCAGCGATCCCTGCACATTATATCTCCTACATTGCATCTCCTCCATTACCACCCCCGGCAGCACATTCAAAGCACTAACCACCCTCTGTGTAAAAAACATTTTCACACAAAGGGTGGTGGGTGTATGGAACGAGCTGCTAGAGGAGATAGTTGAGGCAAGTACTATCATAACATTTAAGAAACATTTAGACAGGTACATGGATAGGACAGGTTTAGAGGGATGTGTGCCAAATGCAGGCAAGTGGGACTAGTGTAGATGGGACATGTTGGCCGGTGTGGGCAAGTTTGGCTGAAGGACCTGTTGCCACGCTGTAATCGCTCTATGATTCTAAATGTAAAACTATTTCACAAACACAAAGGTCTTATTTTGCAGACTTCCACTGCTGAATTGATCCAATGGCAAATTGCACAGGACTAATCTACTCAATGAAACTGATGAGATGTTGTAACACGTGCAATAATACTGGGCACGTTCAGATTTATTTTCCCAGATGTTTTACTGAAACTTTGTTAGGGTTTGAATGAATTAACAGACACAATCAAAACATGCAAATTTGTGGAATAATATTCTACAGCATAATTCTTATAGAAAATACCATCATATGAAAGCAGAAAAGAAATCTAAGCAACATATAAACAAAGAATTAAACATCAGAATATTGGGTGGCACAGCAATAGAGTTGCTGCCTCACAGCGCCAGAGATCCAGGTTCGATCCTTACTATGGGTGCTGTCTGTGTGGAGTTTGTACGTTCTTCCTTTGACCGTATGGGTTTTCTCCGGGTGCTCTGGCTTCCGCCCACACTCCAAAGACGAACAGGTTTGTTGGTTAATTGGCTTCTGTAAATTGTCCCTTGCGTGCAGGGCAGAACTAGTGAATGGGCGATTGTTGGTTGGCGTGGACTCGGTAGGCCGAATGGGGCCTGTTTCCAAGCTGTATCACGTCAAAACTAAACTAAACTAATGTTTAAGAAGTAGTTTCATTCATGCAGCAAACATCCTTTATCAGAACATTACTGATTCGTTGACTGAGTGTGTGTGTGCGCAAGTTATGTTCATTAAAGATATTTTTTGGTTCGTCTTGTTACAGTGAATGAAGGGTACTTCAATTTGTTGATTGGAGTGAAGCATGAGCTTGAACAGACCGAATTGGATTTGATGAATCATCTGAGATTTTTGCATTCGGTGGTACGTTTATTAATTGCTATTTTACGTCTTTTAAATGGTCCTTCTTCATTCCTGATCTCAATTCTTTCCCTCACTTGCCGCAAAGACCAACACTTTAGTCCATGACACCTTGGTATTTGGATCATGCCTATCAAAAGAAAATTGAGCTATTGGCCCTGATTTTGTGGTGGTAATGATAGTAAAACTATCAACACTGAGACATTTCCAGAGTACAATCAACAATGAAAATCAAGAAACTCCTGTCAGCAATTACTTAATTTTCTACAGTGTTGAAGGCTTTGTTCACAGAAATCCTTTTAAGATCATTGAGATAATGTGATCTTCATCTTGATGTGCATACATTGTAAAATCCCTTGAAAATAAGTTGAATTCAATTACTTTAAACTTAGCACTGTTAGATATTAGCAGTGTATTGAGCTGTGATAACTGTTAAATAACCTTGCTAACCTTGGAAGTAATGTTATGTATGTATTTGACTTCCCTGATAGCAATTATCCTCATTACACCATCTTTAAATCATGAAAACATATTTTTAAATTTTGTTTTTGAAAAGTTATCCATTTCTGTTTCAATTTTTATCTTACCCAATGCTGTTTAAAATTGGAGCTTTCTACTTTCTAGTTTGAAATGTGTGATGCCTCCTCAAAGTGACTGGCTGCTTTCCCTGCTCAATGACATCATCAGGGAGTGCCCTGTGAGAGGTAGTGAGGCTTTATCAACAACTAGGCCTTAAGTGGAGTACCAATACACACCTGTCCCAAGAATACCCCATCAAGACCTGTGAAGCTATTTTTTCATTTTTTATAGAAATTTAAAAACTATTAAGATTGCTGGAATTATAAATTATGTATCAGTATGACATTTGAAAATTAAATAAATTCAAAGAAACTAAAAGTCATGAGAACACTAAGAAATAATTAAAATAGGTAAAAATAGGTAATATGTGAAAAAACTCCAAATCAAGGTCTCGGCAGTGGACCTGAACGGGAACACTATGGTTGTTACCAACTTCATAAGGAAATATGCGGAGAAATGCATTTCCACCAAGACCATCCTTGTGTTCCCTAACCAGAAGCCTTGGGTGAACCAGAAGGTTCAACATCTACTAAGGACCAGATTCCAGACATTCAGGTCAGGCAATACAGGATCAAATAGGAGGTCCAGGTATGACCTTAATAAGGTTATCAGAAAAGCAAAGAAGCACTTTCATTCCAAACTGGAGGATGAGAAGGATGTTCAGCAGTTGTGGCAGCGTTTTCACACCAAGTTCCAAGTCCAAGTTCACATCACTTCCAAGTCGCAGCTAGTGCATCAGTGTGGCATCACTCCTGGACCAGCTCGATCAGTTTGAAAGTGAAACATCAATGCACCTTCCAAGATGAACCCTCAGAAAGTGTCCATCCTCAATAGTGCATGAGCCGTTGTTCTTAAAACATGCGTGGACAAACAAGCAGGAATTTTGTGGACCTCGTCAATCTCTCAGCACTAAGATCCAGGATTCTCACCTGCTTAAAAGGACCCTGGTGCCCATGGATAGTAAGGTGACATGTCTGAATAAATACCGACAGGTGGCACTAATGTCCGTGGTGATGAAAGGCCTTGAGGGATTGTTTATGATGAATATCAACCCCTGCCTTAATGAGCCATGACAATACCACCATAATAGATCGACAGTAGATACAATCTTGCTGACTCTCCATTCTGCACTGGACCATTTGGACAGAAAAAACACATATTTCATGCTATTGACGACAGGCCACATTTCAGATCAGGACCCGTTTTCAGATTGAGTTGCTGCAGCATTTTGTTTTGCTCAAGATCCCAGCATCTGCAGTTTCTCGTGTTATTATCACTTGCCCAGATTTTCCGCACCCCACCACATTTCACCAGCTTTCTCTCTACCTTATCTATGTGGAAAGTGTTGCAAATTCTCTACTACTTCCTTCCAAATCCATATGTAGATCAGCCCATAAGGCCTGTAAGTAATTATCTTACATGTGTGGGTTTGAATGCTAAAGGCACCATTCAATCCATGTGATGCATTGCCTGAATTAATAATTTTTCATTCAAGATGACAGAGATAGTGCGTACATTGACTGCAAAGTGGTCACAATGCAGCTGTTCTAGTTTGTGGCTTGTTGCTGACACATCTGCCATTCATTACAGGTGATCGGAGCTCTGCATTCATTGAACTGCTCCATCTATCACCTCCATACCCAACGAGATGGAGAGAACAAAACTGTTTCAAAGCTTTTGCTTGGCACAAGACCACCAACGACACTGGGGACTATATCTACTGAGCTCCAGAAGGTTTTGATAAACATTGATGAAATTTGTCACTTGGAAACCAAAGGTAAATTTCAGCATATTTCACATTCATATACAAAGTAAACCCTTGTTTTAATGAACCTGTTTATAACAGATTTCAGTTCTAATGGACGGACCTAGCGAAGGTATAAAATTAGGTTATTTTCGTGTTTAAGAGCAAATTAAAATGTCTCAATTTGTTTTCTGCTATTTTTCCCCCCTCCATCTTGGGGATGCATTCAGTAGGAAAAGGCAATCTTCCATATGGATGATTTATGTGCAAGCAGATAAGAGTTGGTCTTGGCATAATGTTTGGCACAGACATTGTGGATCAAAGGGCCTGTTCTGATGCTGTACTGTTCTATTAAAAAAATACACAAGCCCATCTATTCCTCTCAAGATTGTATCTTCTTATCGAGTCCACACACAAAATTAGAAGTTGTTCAGCCGGAGCTGAACACACTTATCGGCCTCTGCACAATGGTGTCTGTCTTGCGCTTCTTGTGCTTCTTGTGCGTGGTGGTGGAAAGATTGGTGGAAACAGGGCCGCGACGTGAACGCTCTTTCCTTGACCCCATGCTTGCATAAAATCATGAGAGGAATAGATTGGGTAGATGCACAGAATCTCTTGCCCAGTCGGGGAATCGAGGACCAGAGGACATAGATTCAAGGTGAAGGGGAAAAGATTTAATCAGAATCTGAGGGGTAATGTTTTTCACACAAAGGGTGGTGGGTGTATGGAACAAGCTGCCAGAGGAGGTAATTGAGGCAGGGACTATCCCAACATTTAAGTAGCAGTTAGACAGGTACATGGATAGGACAAGTTTGGAGGGACATGGACCAAGCACGGGCAGGTGGAACTAGTGTAGCTGGGACATGTTGGCCCGTCTGGGCAAGTTGGGCCAAAGGGCCTGTTGCCACACTGTATCACTCTATGACCCAGCCTTTTTGTCCATGAAGTCACACATGCAAGAGACAACCCAGAGACCCCATTTGAAACCATGTGGTTGATTCAAATTGGAGGAAGGGTTGGGTAGCACTTCAGGGAGGCCACAATTGGCTAGGTTCTCATTCCGTGATTGCATAAGGAATGTTGCCAGAAGTAAGCCTTACTTCTTAAGTGATCTGTGTAAGATCATTAATTTAAGTCAGATCTACCTTATTCACTTCAGTCCCAAGTCTCCATAAATCCCCAAATTCTTAAATATTTATAAATCTCAACCTTGGATGACTGATCAGCCACAGTCCTCCAGGTAGGGGATTTTTTAAGATTCAGATCTCAATGAGTAAAAAAGTTTCCACCTCCCTGTGTTAAAGGGCCAACCCCTTATCGTAAAATTATTGGAAGGAAGGTGCCCACTCCGCCCTCTCCACAGCCATTGAAAGTTAATTGATTAGGTTCTGGGGTGATTCTTTGGACTTCCTTCTGCTCACTGAGACCTGGCAACAACCCAATGTCTTCTCCTCCCTCAATCAAACATCCCCACCTGGATTTAATTACATTTCCAAGCCCCGCCCCTCCCGCCATGGAGGTGGCCTTGCTGTTATTTTTAACCAGAATTTTCGTATCACTGAACTCACCTTCCCCCCAGTAGCATCATTTGAATTCCTCGCCTTCAAAGCCCTTTCCTCCATGACAGTCATCCTCATTTACCGGCCACCTAAACCAAACCCCTCCTTCCTATCTGACTTCACTGAACTCCTCACACTTGCCTCATCGCTCTCCTCACATCTGCTGCTACTTGGTGACTTAAATATTCACATGGACTCCCCCACCTGCAAGCTTGCATCTGAATTCGCCTTTTTACTGGACAACTTCTCTCTCACTCAGCACGTCACCTTTCCCACCCATGACAAAGGTCACATCCTTGACCTGGTCTGCTCCACAAATCAACCGGTACTCGACCTCCATCCTTGCCTCTTCCCCCTCTCTGATCATAAGCTTATACGGTTCACCATCCTTTCTCCGACACCTCGCCCCCGCTTCCTCCGAGAAATCACCTTCCGTAATCTAAAATCCATTGATCCCCAACATCTCTCTGACCTGCTCTCCACCACTCTCCCCCTGGACTCAACCCCCATCTCACCTGATGATCTCACAAACCATCTCAACTCCACCTTGTCTACCTCCCTCAACACTCTGGCCCCCCTCAAAACAAGAACCGTAACTTTCAACACATCTTCACCCTGGTACACACCTGCACTTCGTAAACTGAAACAGACTGGTCGCCAACTCGAACGACTTATAAAGAAATCATCTCTCACAGTCCACCTTGAAGCTTACAAACTCCACCTCACTGACTACAAAGATGCTCTTATTGCTGCAAAATCTGCCTACCTCTCCTCCATATTCACCGATCCCTGCCTAAACCACAGAACCCTCTTCTCCACAGTGGCCAACCTCCTCAAGCCTCGAGCCAACACTCTCCCTACCTCTACTCCGGATCTCTGCAACTCATTCCTCCACTTTTTCGCTGATAAAATCAGCACCATCTATCAATCTTTATCCCCTGTACCCGACTCCCCAGCATCTACTCCACCACCTACCAAGGCCCCTCCTTTCAACACCTCCACTGACCTCCTTACCCCTCCTCCACACTGCTTCCTCTCCCAGTTTGACCTGGTCACCCCTATTGAAATCTCCAAACTCATCAGCTCTTCCAAACCCACTACCTGCTCCCTCGACCCTCTCCCCACTCCCCTGTTGAAGTCCTGCCTCCCCGTTCTCTGCCCCTACCTCACTAATCTCTTCAACTCCTCATTGTCCCAAGGAATTGTCCCCTCCGCTTTCAAAACTGCTGCCGTTACACCAATCTTAAAGAAACCTGGTCTTGATCCCTCCTCTCTCATTAACTACCGCCCAACCTCAAACCTCCCCTTTCTTTCAAAAACCCTGGAGCGTATCGTTGCGTCGCAACTTCATTCCCACCTCCTTGCGTATAACCTACTTGAACCCCTCCAATCTGGCTTTCGCCCCCTCCATAGCACAGAAACTGCTCCCCTCAAAGTCCTCAACGACCTCCTCACCTCTGCTGACACTGGTTCCCTCAACATCCTCATCCTCCTCGACCTGAGCGCAGCCTTCGATACAGTGAACCATAACATCCTGCTCACCAGACTCAAAGACCTCGGCATTGAAGGCTCTGCACTCAGCTGGCTCCGTTCCTACCTTTCCAACAGATCCCACTTCATCTCCCTCCACAACCACACCTCTGCTACAGCCGCAGTCACTCAAGGCGTTCCCCAAGGCTCCGTACTCGGCCCCCTCCTCTTCATCATCTACATCCTCCCCCTTGGTCAGATACTCCGCCACTTCAATCTGGACTTCCACTGTTACGCTGATGACACCCAGATTCACCTTGGCACCAAATCCCCCCACAACCCCCCCCCCCTCTCCCATATCAACTCCTGTTTGTCAGCTATAAAAACCTGGATGCAATAAAATTTCCTCAAACTCAACAGCGATAAGACAGAATTCCTCCTCATAGTCTTCAAAGCCACACTCAGCAAAATCAATAACCCCACTCTCACCATCGACGGCACCACTGTCTCCCCATTCCCCAGGCCCGCAACCTTGGCGTGATCTTTGATTCCACCCTCTCCCTTGAGCCTCACATCCGCCATGTCATTAAAACCTCCTTCTTTCATCTCCGCAACATCGCCAAACTCAGACCCTCTCTCACACCGCCTGCTGCTGAAAGACTCATCCATGCCTTCATCTCCTCCCGACTGGACTATTGCAACTCACTTCTCCTTGGCATCAGCTCCACCTACATCAACCGACTCCAACTGGTCCAGAACGCAGCCGCCCGACTCATCACCCACACCAAATCCTGGCATCACATCACTCCAGTCCTCAAAAAACTTCACTGGCTTCCCATCTCCCACCGGATCACCTACAAAATCCTGGTCCTCACCTACAAAGCCCTCCACCATCTGGCCCCCCCATATCTCACTGACCTCCTCTCCCCCTACCAACCCTCACGGTCCCTCAGATCCACATCAGCCGGTCTCCTCTCCATCCACAAGTCCAACCTCCGCAGTTTTGGGGACAGAGCCTTCTCCAGGGCAGCTCCCAGGCTCTGGAACTCCCTCCCCCAACTGATCCGCAATTCCGTGTCCCTCACCATCTTCCAGTCCCGCCTCAAGACCCATCTCTTCACCTCTGCCTATCCTTAGCCCCACGTCCCCGTCCCTTTTCATCTGTGCATTAATTGCCTCATACTGTGTTTTGTATTGAATTCTGTCTTTACTTTCTGTACTAGTCATGTCTCTACTATTTATTTCATTCCCCTTACATGTTTTTCCTCTACATGCTCAATTTTTGTAAGGTGTCCTTGAGACGCCCATAAATAAATTTATTATTATTCTTCCACCTGCGGTCCAGATTCATCTGAATGGTTGTTATAAAGGCCAGTTAGCAGCTGAAGAATCTTATATCTTCACAGCTTCCGGGACAAAGGTTTGATCCTGTCGTTGGAGTCAGGATCGAATTCAAGTCTCTGGCGCTGTAAGGCAGCAACTCTTTTTGTGCCACTGCTGCCTGCAAGCAATCAATGCCCCTGAATGAGCAAGCTGACTGGCAGAGGAAATCTTGGTCTATTACAGTAGACATCTCCATGGTTAGGTTTTCACAATGGAATAAGTATTCCAGTTGGAATAATCTGAAGAAGGGTCTCAACCCAAAACATCACCCATTCCTTCTCTCCAGATATGCTGCCAACTAATGTTGTCGTGTTAGCGGCGGCACCTAACGGCAGCGGTTCGACTACAGTCGTCTGTCTTTTTTTATTTTTGTCTTGTTAAATGTATGTCTTGAGTTAGTTTTTATTTATTTTTTAGCTGTGTATATGTGGGGGGTGGTGGGGGGGCTGTGGGGGAAACCGTTTTAAATCTCTTCCCTGTGCGGGGACCCGACTATTCCCTGTCGGGTCTCGGATGTCGTTGGGCCTAACATCGTGGAGCCGGCGGCGACCTCCGGCCGGGGCTAACCTGAGGGCTCCAGTTGCAGAGCCTGCGGAACTGACATCGCGGAGCTGGCCAACTTCGGAGCGGGAAGAGCTGTGGTGGCGTGCGGCTGCGACCCGACTTTGGGAGTTCGGAGGCACCGGCCGCAGACCCGGTGGACGGGAACATCGGGAGCTCCAAGTCTCTGGTGGGAGACCGCTTTTCCACGCTCCGCAACGGCGACTTCTCCCGCTGGAATCGCGGGTTTAAGGACATGGAGCCGGGGCCTAACATCGCCCGGCGTGGCTTAAACAGCCTCAGGACTTACCATCGCCCGCCGGGGGCTTTAACATCGGAGCCCCAGTTCACCTCGACACTGCAGTTGGACTGCTGGACCACGGGAGAAGGAACAAAGGGAAGAGATAAAGACTTTGCCTTCCATCACAGTGAGGAGATGTTGGAGACTCACTGTGATGGATGTTTATGTAAACTGTGTTAAGTGTGGGTCTTGGATTGTTTTGTAATGTAAAAAAAAAAACTGTAGAAATGATATTTCGTTCAAACCTAGGTTTGAATGACAATAAATTGCATTCTATTCTATTCTTCTGTCCCGCTAAATTACTCCAGCTCTTTGTGTCTATCTTCGATTTAAACCAGCATCTGAAGTTGCTTCCTGCACATACTCAGTTGTAATTATGACATTAAACTATCTCTCTTAAATGTTGGTCTTCCATGCAGTAATTTCTTGCATTGGTTTGATGTAACCCCTCTGCAGACATCAATGAGTGTGAGCATGAGGAGCTAAACTCCTGTTCGCTGAGAGCGACCTGCTCCAACACGGACGGGTCTCACATGTGCAAATGTCAGAATGGCTTCACCGACAAAGATCCTTCTAGACGAGGCAGAGACTGTCGAGGTAATGGTAACCCCCCGGATAATTCTGGAGTGAAAATGTTCTTCATTTGTGTCTAACCAAGGACGGATTGTGTGTGCTGGGGATATAATTTTTATTTTTTTGAGTTATGAGTTGGCAAACCGGCAATGTGAGTGTTTACTGCACATCCCTTACTGACTGGAGAATGGAGGCATGGTGGCACAGTGGTAGAGTTGCCGCCTAACAGCACCAGAGACCCAGGTTCAATCCTGCTTATGGGTGCTGTCTGTATGTATGTCTGTCTGTTCTCCCTGTGACCGCATGCGTTTTCTCCCGGTGCTCCGGTTTCCCTCCCACACTCCAAATACGTGCAGGTTTGTAGGCTAATTGGCTTCTGTAAATTGTTCCCTGGTGCATAGGATAGTACCCTGGTGCGTAGGTCTGTTTCCACGCTGTATTTCTATACTAAACTAAACTAAAAAGGGGATGACAGGCTGCCTTTGTGAACCGCTACAATCTGTGAGGTGAAGGCACACCACTCTGCCACACTGACATTGAAGGAATGGGAATATATTTAAAAGTCAGTCTACTTTTAAATATAGAGGAGCTAGTGCTATTTTCATACACCTTCACCTCATGTTCTCCCAGACGGTACAAACCGTGGGTTTGAAGGTGTGCTGAAGAAACCTGAATGATTGCAGTGGATAATCATGATGGTCTGAATGGTCTTATTCTATGCTAAAGCTTAATTGGTTAGTTTTGTTCAAAGATACGGCACGGAAACAGGCTCACCGACCAGCGATCTCCGCACATTAACACTACCCTAAACACTAGGAACAATTTACAATCTTTACCGAAGCCAATTAACAAACCTGCACGTCATTGGAGTGTGGGAGGAAACGGAGCACCCGGGGAAATCCCACGCAGGTCACAGGGAGAACATGCAAACTCCGTACAGACATCGTCAATTGTCAGAATTGCACCCGGGTCTCTGCCGCTGTAAAACTGCAAGTCTACCGTTGCGCCACCGTGAGTTTTGTGGATGGTACATGCTTTAGCAATTTAATACTGATGAAGTCAGGAGGCATTTTTGCGCTTCCATCAAAGATGGCTTTGAGCTTCTTGAGTGGTGGTGGAGCTGTTCAAATCCATTGTTGGAGTTTCCCCTTGATGATGGTGGAAACGCTTGGGCCAGCCTAGAGATGAGTTGCTCATCCCTGGAAACCCAACTTCCAATCTGGCATTGTAGACATAATCTCTTGTGGCCGGTCCAATTATACGTCTGGTCAATGTTGATATTGGTAATTTGGTGGCGGCAATGCCATTGATGTCAACATAGTGCACTGTATGTTTCTGTGGTGAAGAGTCTTACATGCTGATTATCCAGATACATTATAAAGGATCCTTTACTATAATTTAAGAAAAGGATTTGAGGCTCCATGGATGGCAGAAGATAGAGAAATGAAATCAAATAGCAAACTTGAGGCTTGCTATCAAATATAAAGTTAATGGACATATATCCTGCATTAGGGTCTGAATGGTAGAGAATCTGCAAGATGAAAATATTGGGTCTTATCCTTGGAAGCTACATATTGATATTGGTCTTGTGTACCGATATGCAGTGGAAAACATTGTTTGCGTGCTATCCAATCAAAGCATTTTATACATGAGTACTATCAAGCCATGTGCAAATACAATAGGCAGTGCAATGCAAAAAATACCAGGTTGCAGAATATAGTGTTACAGCATTATAGTACTACAGTTACAGAGAAAGTACAGAATTAAAAAGTGCAAGGACCACAATGAGATAGGTTGGCAGATTGGGAATACACCCTAGTTTATGGGTGGACCATTCTGTAGTCTGATTAATGTGGGGAGGAAGCTGTCCTGAATCTGGTGGTGCATGCTTTCAAGCTTTTGTATCTTATGCCCAAAGGGTGAAGAGGAAATGACCCTTGAATGATGGTGAAAATGCCCTTGATTGCTCTAATTGAAGCAGCATTACTTGTAGATGAAGTCAATGGTGGGGAGGTTATTTTGTGTGATGGACTTGGCTCCATCCACAACTGCAATTTCTTACAGTCTTGGGCAGAGCCTATGTTGCATCTATGGATGTTGGTGAAAATCATTGGAGGCATTTTTGGAGTAGCTTTAACGTGGTTGGACCAAGTCAAATCGTTGATGATATTTGCAACTAGAAACTTGAAGTTCTCGACCTTCTCTACTTTGGCACCATTGACGCTGACTGGGTTTTGCAATCAGGAATGAAATTATACCAGAATGGAGAAGTGTTGAGATCTCAGAGGGAGATGTAAGGCTGGAGGAGTTTAGAGTGGTGAGAGTTTATTGTTTGATTAGGGAGTTGGGGTGGGGTGGCAATTGATAAGCAGAATGGGAATTATAAAATTAATTGGTTGCTGGATGTTCTTAGTGCACTTTAGGAAGTGGGTTTTAATCTATTTCAGATTCATGGAAGTTAGAAATGGTTGGTGAGCTGAGAAAACATTGAGGTAACAAAGCAAGACAAGACACAAAGTGTTGGAGTAACTCAGCTGCTCAGGCAGCATCCTTGAAGGACATGGATAGGTGATGTTTTTGGGACAGGACCCTTCTTCAGATTGTGCCAAGCCATTGATTCAGCAGCAGCAGATGAATGGAAGTGGCAGCAAGAATGAGTGAAGCATTGTCAATGGGATCAAGTGGGCTTTATTGGAGGAAAGGAAGTATGTTTGAAAGTTCATGTTCGTAAGGTTTAGGAGCAGGATCAGGCCATTCAGCTCATCAAGTCTACTCCACCATTCAATCATGGCTGATCTATCTTTCTCTCGCAACCCCATTCTCCTGCCTTCGCGCCATGTCCCCTGACCCCCTTACTAAACAGGAATCCATCAATCTGCGCCTTAAAAATATCCACTAACTTGGTCTCCACAGCCGTCTGTGGCAATGGATATAACAGATTCACCACCCTCTGACCAAAGAAATGCCTTCTCATCTCCTTTTTAAAGGCACATCCTATTATTCTGATGTTGGGCAAGTTCTTCACTGGCTTAAGTAACACTTCTCCCTGTTTTGCACTGGAACCTTGTCCTGGATGCTCTGAGGTTGCAAGCCACTGACGCAGAGCTGAGCTGAGTTAAACGGATCCTTGGTCTATACGTTTTCCATTCGGTTGTGGAGTTCCTGCTAAATTTCTAATGATTTGTCGGGTGCTTTGCTTTCACACTTCACCGACAAATTAAAAAAATCGAATTTATTGCAAAACCATGTTTATTTTACAGAAGTGGCCACGGCGATTGAGACCATGTCAAGCGCCCCAGTGCCGAGCGTCATGGATCCAGAAAGATCACCACCCAACACCCCATCAACTGAATCGCCCTTGTGTTGTATGTATCTCTGTTTCCAAGGCTTTTCCAACCAATGTTTAAAACAAAGCATGTTCTCAATTCTGAGGCTCTTTTGCCTGCTGGAAGTCTGGGTTGGTGTGTATACTGCATAGAAAGTCCATTGCTCCAGATTTTCTTGCAGTATTTTGCACCATAACCCACTAAGCCACACTTTATCAAGTAATTCTGTTTCTCTATTGCCGCTTATCTAGAATGTCACTCAGAGTTCAACTGGCCGACATGCTTTTGTTTCATTTAGATAAGAGATACACCATGGAAACAGGCCCTTCGGCCCACTGACTTCGTGCTGACCAGCGATCCCTGCACACTAATGCCCCTGTCCCACTCCACTTAGGAAACCTGAATGGAAACCTCTGGAGACTTTGCGCCCACCCAAGGTTTCCGTGCGGTTCCCGGAGGTTCCCAGAGGTTTTTGTCAGTCTCTCTACCTGCTTCCACTACCTGCAAACTCCGGCAACCACCTGCAACCTTGGGTGGGGTGCAAAGTCTCCAGAGGTTTCCGTTCAGGTTTCCTAAGTGGGACAGGGGCATAACACTATCCTACACACACCAGGAAAAATTTACAATTTTACTAAGCCGATCAGTCTACAACCCAGTACATCTTTGGAGTGTGGGAGGAATCCGGAGCACCCAGAGAAAAGCCACGCAGATCACAGGGAGAATGTACAAACTCCCTACAGACAGCACCCATAGTTAGGATCGAACCCGGGTCTCTGGCGCTGTAAGACAGCAACTTTTCTGCTGCGCCACCGTGCTGCCCTGGTTGATAAAACCAACCTACTTTATCTTTCCTGTAGTATCAGAAGTAGTTTCTGATTTGTAGATTGGTGATCTATAAGCAAATGTTACTGAATACGTTTCTCAGCTACCATTGCTATTGGCGTCTGGCTCATTGAATTCCCCATGGAGTCACAGCCATGAATACAGGTTCCTGAGCTCACTGAGTCCACACTGACCACCAAACATCCATTTTTACACCAATCCTTTAATTACCAAGGAAACCTATGTGATCACAGGGAGAACTTGCAATCTCCATCCAGACATTACAGATAGTGCCGGAGGTCTGGATTGAACCGGGGCCATTGGAGCTGTGAGGCTTGAGCTCTACTTGCTGGGCCCTTTGCTACCCGTTCCTGTTATAAAATTACTGACAGTTATTGATTCATGATTACCTCCGTGAACTGTTCCGCACAGTTCATACAACAACTTCCGCATTCTTGGGTGGCCCAGCGGTAGAGTTGCAGCCTTACAGCACCAGAGACCCGGGTTCGATCCTGACTACAGGTGCTGTCTGTACGGAGTTTGTACGTTCTCCCCGTGACCTGCATGGGTTTTCTCTGGCATCTCCAGTTTCCCCCCACCCTCCAAAGACGTACAGGTTTGTAGGCTAATTGGCTTAGTAAAATTGTAATTTGTCCCTAGTGTGTAGGATAGTGCTAGTGTGCGGGGATCGCTGGTCGGCGTGGACTCGGTGGCAGAATGGCCTGTTTCCGCGCTGTACCTCTAAACTAAACTAAACAAAAAATTGCTGACAGGTACTGATTTATTCAATGACTGTAGTCAATTGTCTGTAAGTAAGAATGCTACTCTTGAATCTGAAGAAGGATCTTGACCTGAAACGTCACCTATTCCTTCTCTCCATAGGTGCTACCTCACCCGCTGAGTTCCTCCAGCATTTTTGTCTACCACCAATGTAAATTCCTTTCCTGACAGTACTGATTTGCAGAAGTAGGATCTTTTCCTGGACGTGTCAGTACTGGCGAGCTTCTAGTTCTCAGACCTGGAGTAACTACCGGTGAAATACTGACCCAACTACTTCGGCTGGCCTGATGCCAGTTTATGTCCTGCCCCATATGATACAAAGCTGGTGCTGGGTGAACTACACACTACAATCAATACATTTGAAACAAAATACCCCGAGGTCTTGTTCAGACTTCCCGGAGTCTTCAACCAAACCAACATCAAGAATGTGCTACCCAAATACTATCAGCATGTTTCCTGTCCCAACAGAGGTTCAAGCACCCTTGATCTTTGCTACACAATCATCAAAGATGCCTGTCGCTCCAGCTCCCAGAGTGTATTTTAGGAAATTGTCCTAAAAATCTCGCCCCTTCTATAATCTATATAACCTACCTTTGTGGTCATTAAATGTCTCCTTGGTTGACCTGGCCAAACCATGTTAGGCTATAATCTTGGAAAAAATCTTATGACATTTTGCTAAACTAAAGTCACCACATAAGCAGTGTAGGAAGGAACTGCAGATGCTGGTTTACACCGAGGATAGACACAAAATGCTGGAGTAACTCAGTGGGTCAGGCAGCATCTCTAGAGAAAAGGAAAAGGTGACATTTCAGGTCGAGGCATATCTGAAGAAAGATCTTGACCCAAAATGTCACCTATTCCTTTTCTCCAGAGATGCTGCCTGACCCAATGAGTTACTCCAGCATTTTGTGTTTATCTCCACTACATAAACATAAACGCTGGAGCGATGAAAACCTACAAAGGTTAATACTTCTGTTAATTTTATAAAGTTTATAGAGGTTTGTGTTGACTGCTCCTGATTAACCCCTCTACATTTATGTGCTTAATAATTGTTCCATGTACTATTTACTCATATAGTTCAGCAGTTTTGAGATAGGGCAAAGTATTGTACTGATCAGCACTGTTATAATGCATGCTTAAGGTGAATGGTGACAGAGATGTCTTCTTGTTGTGCTAACCCAACATGTTTTTTCACAGCTCCTCTTCCAGTTACGAACGTGATGATTGTCAATGTCACCAGCATCAGTTTCCAGGTCTCTTGGACACGAGATATGAGCAAGGATCAAACAGTCACAGTGCAGGTGCTGAAAGGGGATATCATGGTGAATGAAATGAAGACTCAGGAGATGAACTGGACAGTCATGGGTTTGGAGCCCGCAGTCCTGTACACTGTGGAAGTCCATTGGCAATCTTGTGGAAACTACTTTACCAAAGAGCTAAAAGTAAAAACAGGTAAAAGCACTGCCTGAGGGAACACTGATAGGCTTAGTCGTCACAATACCATGCCCATTGTCACCTCTCTTAGTTGCAAAGGATGGACTCTTGACTCTGGTTCATGCATAGTTCCAGGGGTCATTTGGGCGACACGATGGCGCAGCGGCAGAGTTGCTGCCTTACAGCGCCGGAGACCCAAGTTCGATCCTGACTACGGGTGTTGTCTGGGCGGAGTTTGCACGTTCTCCCCATGACCTGCTTGGGTTTTCTCCGAGATCTTCGGTTTCCTCCCAAACTCCAAAGATGTACATGTTTGTAGGGTAATTGGCTTGGTATAATTGTAAATTGTCCCTAGTTTGTGTAGGATAGTGTTAATGTGTGGGCATCGCCTGTTGGTGTGGACTTGGTGGGCCAAGGGGCCTGTTTCTCTAAATGAAATAGTCGTCTGATGCTTCAACTAAAAAGTTAATGGTTAATAATGTAACAAGCAGTCCATTTCATTGTGGAGATTATCCGCAGTGGACCGTTCTTATCTTCATTGGATGCCTTCATACATGCTTTTTAAAAAAATGATTTGATTGAATTAACTGAGGGTACCACGGATGGATGATCAGAGCAGTGTTAAATATTCATACAGTATGGAACCAGGCCCTTCAACCCAACTTACCTATGCTGACCAAGATGCCTCATCTACACCAGTCCCACCTGTGTGCAATTGGTCCATGTCCCTCATGTGCCTGTCTAAATGCTCTTAACTTCTTAATAAAAACTTTCTAATCTTAACATTGCGACAGTACCTGCCTCAACTACCTCCTCCAGCAGCTCGTTCCTTACACCCACCACAAAAAAAGTTACCGTTTGATGGTCATGCTTACATCGTCGGCTGATGTAATGTAGAACGGTGGGTGACACAGTGTGGCTCATTGGCTGATGGAGCGGAACTAACGCACTGACACAATGCGGTCCATTGGTTAACAACTCATAAGGTCATAAGGTCAGAAGTGATAGGAGCAGAATTAGGCCATTCGGCCCATCAAGTCTACTCCGCCATTCAATCATGGCTGATCTATCTCTCCCTCCTAACCCCATTCTCCTGCCTTCTCCCCATAACCCCTAACACCAGTACTAATCAAGAATCTATCCATCTCTGCCTTAAAAATATCCATTGACTTGGCCTCCACTGAATTCCACAGATTCACCACCCTCTGACTAAAGAAATTCTTCCTCATCTCCTGCTTTCTCCCCATAACCCCTGACTCCGTGCATCACATTGGGTGACTAGAGGTGTCACTAAACACTCCAGTTAATATCAGGCACTTTTTAATCCAAGTACATCAACTGGAACTTTTCACAACTGTCTTAACTGAGGTAAACAGGCTCGACCGAGACAAGATGAAATGCAGAAAACCCAAGTGCCAAGGTGGTCGTGATGAACTGTATTCAACTATAGATGAGAAAATGCCAGTATTTGCACTGAATGGTTGTACACTTTCTCAATGCTTTGCAGCTGCTCTCTTGTTGAACGGGCGGGTGAGGATCCAGAACTACAATTTCACGGAAACTCTCGGCAACACCAGCAGCGGCCAATTTAGGCAATTCCTGCAACTCTGGCATCAAGAGGTGAGAAAGCTCGACAAATTGAGCAAGGAGCTGGTTCATTTCAACTTTCATCTCAGGGAAAATGTATTTGTAAACCACTCTAGTCTGAAGGGGATAAAAACCTTCCTATGGTAATGATACTTTGGAAATTGAATCTGAGCGCCTTTTGTATTTAGTGAGGTACGTACGAGAGTGAAACGGTTAGGTGGTATTGGAATTGTAACCTAGATATTCCATTACAAAATGGATGCAGAGGCTTTGGAGAGGATGCACAAGAGGCTTACCAGAATGTTGCCTAGATTAGGGGGTATTAGCTAAAATGAGAAGTTGGACAAACTAGGATTGTTGTCTCTGGAACGCTGGAGGTGGTAGGGAGACCTGATAAAAGCATATACAATTATGAGAAGCATAGATAGGGTAGATAGTCAGTACCTTTTTCCCCAGGGTGAAAATGTCAAAGAGTAGGGGACGTAGCTTTAAGGTAAGAGGGGCAAACTTTAAAGGAGATGTGCGGGGCAATTTTTTACACATAGCGTGGTAGGTACCTGCAACTTGCTACTAGGGATGTTGGTAGAGGCAGATTAGATGCTGGTGATAGACACAAAATGCTGGAGTAAGTCAGCGGGACAGGCAGCATCTCTAGAGAGAAGGAATGGGTGATGTTTCGGGCGAGACTCTTCTTCAGGCTGATGTCAGGGGAGATACATAAACAAGGAAATGTAAGGTGTGAAAACAAGACAAGGGGGATGTAGATCAAGGAAAATGTAGAATAGATAATTGTTAGCTGGGATAAGGTAATAACTAGAGCCAGGATTTTGCCGTAAATGCCATGTGCCTTTTCATGCCTTTTTTGATGATTTCAGGAAGATAATGCCTTTTTCATGATTGAGTTCCTAAATCAGCTTTTTTTTTTGCCATTTTATCGTAACTTACAAGAAAATTTACAGTACCAGGTGAAACCCGGCTGCAAGTGGGTGATAAGTGGTGATTGGAGAGGGGTGCGTGGGAAAGGGTCCAGTCTTTGCAGGCTGGAGTCATGCTGTGAGTAGGTGTGAAGTGTTGGTTGGGGATGGGATAGAGGGTTAGGTTTCTGTTTATCGAACCTGCAGCTCAGGTCATTGGTCAGCTGATGATTGCCCAAGGAGCGGGGGGGTTTTCCTCTTGTAGCTTGTGATTTCTTGCAAGCCCTTCCACACTGAAGAAGAGTCATTTGCTGAGAACTTGCTCCTCAACTTCTCAGAGTACCTTTCCTTGGCAGCTCTGATTCCTCTTCTCAGCTTGTACTTGGCCTGCCTGTATAGGTCTGCATCCCGCTCCTGTAGGATCTACCCCTGCAAGCATTAAAATGCCTAAAGTCAAGTCAACGCCTTGTAAAAACCTGAACGATTTTGTGAGAGTGTATGGGAGTGATATATTCTCTACAGACAACTGTGTGCAGTTTTGCAAAGCATGTGATAAAGCAGTGAAGCATGAGAAGACATATTTCATCTCCCAGCATGTACAGACAGTTAAACACAAGTCGGCGGCAGAGAAGCCGAAGGTAGGAAATACGCAAGCTTGTCTCCTCACAACATTTACTGCTGGCTCCAATCACAAATCTGTGTTTTCGATTGATCTGTGCAAAACATTCATTGATGCTGGAATTCCACTGTGGTAAAGCAAAAACAAATCTCTCAGAGGTTTTTTAGGGAAATACACAAAGGAACCTATACCAAGCGAGTCATCATTACAGAAAAATTATGTTGACAGCAACTTCAACATTGTTGTGCAGAAAATTAGAGATGAAGTTACATGTATCAAAATATGGATCTCAATAGACGAGACAACCAATGCTGAGGGGAGATATGGTGCCAATGTGGTCAGAAAACAGTTCATCCAGGGAAATAAAGTCACATCCACAACTGCCACAGTCACCCATGGTGTTCCTCAGGGATCGGTGCTGGGGCCACTGCTTTTTATCATCTATATTCAACCTCTTGGCAATATTCTCCGTCATTTTGGAATCAATTTTCACTGTTACGCCGATGATACACAACTTTACCTCTCCACAAAACCAAACACCTCCATTCCCCTAACTGCCCTCACCACCTGTCTTCAAGCTATCAGCAACTGGATGTCACTCAACCTTCTAAAACTTAATGGAAATAAAACAGAAATCATGCTAATTGGCTCAAAGTCCACACTCTCCAAAACCCACCCGTTCACCATTTCAGTTGATGGCTCACCCATACCCACCTCCTCCCATGTCAAAAGTCTCGCCGTCATTCTGGACAGTACACTTTCCTTTGGCCCCCACATCAGCAATATCACACGCTCTGCATACTTTCATCTCCGCAACATCTCCAGACTCCGCCAATTGTCCTTGGGTGTCCTTGGGTGTCCAGAAAGGCGCCAGCAAATAAAATGCATTATTATTATTATTATTATTATCGTAAACTGGAGGCAGGTCAACCATCAAAGGAGTATTTCTTGACATTGGAAGTATTGGAGAAGTCAAATAGCACAATTATTGCTCAGTTGTTTACATCTTCACTTGCTGTACTTTGTACTTAAAGTTCCTGGCGATGTAGGTGAAGACAGACAAGGAAAATGTGAGAGGGGGATTTTAGCTAACAAAGATCTTGAAGAAGTACAAAACATAGCTACATTTCTCAAAGGTAGTTGTAATGCACAAGATATCAACATGAATGTAGAATTTGTAGCTTGTTTCAGGAATGCACCAGTGACCTCAGCTGGGGTAGAAATAAGTTTTTCACAACTGAAGCATAGTCTATCTGACAGACGGCATAGTTTAACACCAGATAATTTGAAAAAAATGCTAGTAGTTATGTGCAACCAGGTAATAATGTAGTATACCTTTATAATTATCATTTTAACCATGTTTTGGTGGTGGAAATACATGCCTTTTTATGCCTTTTTTGTCAAAAAATCCTTTTTCATAATTTTATTATGCCTTTTTGCCTGCCTATTTCAGAGATTTTTAGCGCCTAAACATCCTGGCTCTAGTAATAACAAAGCAAACAGAGATAAAATGTGATAACAGAGATAACAGAGATAAACAGAGATAAACGGAGACAGTCGGACTGGTCGGAGAACTGGGAATGGGGAGGGATGGAGAGAGAGGGAAAGCAAGGGTTACTTCAAGTTAGAGGTCAATGATACTGATGTTTTTGGAGGTCTTTAGATGGGCACATGGATGAGGAGGAATATGGATCATGTGCAGGCAGATGAGAATGTACAGTATTATAATGACATCATGTTCGGCACTGGCATTGTGGGCCAAAGGATGTGTCCCTGTGCTGCACTTTTCTATGTTCTAGGTTTTTTTGAGTTAAACCCCACTAAAATGTTTCCTATTTTTCAGAATTTTCCCACGATCTTCAGGAATTGGAAGTAATTCTTCTGATACTTTCCTTTTGTCGTGGACGAATAATGCTGAGAGCATTAATACTGTCATGTACTCTGTTTCTTTTTATTAAACAATTCTATTTGGTTATTTAGGTAGACAAAAATGCTGGAGAAACTCAGGGGTTGAGGCAGCATCTATGGAGCGAAGGAAATGGCAACGTTTTGGGTCGAAACCCTTCTTCAGACATTGGTTATTTACCTGTGAAGTTAACAAAGGGTTTTTGATTATATGTGACTCTCGACCCATTAATGTGTGGTTGTGTGGGTATTTTTAAGGCTCAGATTGATAGATTCTTGATTAGTTCAAGTTCAAGTTCAAGTGAGTTTATTGTCATGTGTCCCTGTATAGGACAATGAAATTTTTGCTTTGCTTAAGCACACAGAAAATAGTAGGCATTTACTACAAAACAGATAAAAATGTGTCCATATACCATGATATAAATATATACACACACGAATAAATAAACTGATAGTGCAAATAACAGAAAGTGGTTGGTAATAATCAGAGTTTTGTCCGAGCCAGGTTTAATAGCCTGATGGCTGAGGGGAAGTAACTATTCCTGAACCTGGTTGTTGCAGTCTTCAGGCTCCTGTACCTTCTACCTGAAGGTAGCAGGGAGATGAGTGTGTGGCCAGGATGATGTGGGTCTTTGATGATACTGCCAGCCTTTTTGAGGCAGCGACTGCGATAAATCCCCTCGATGGAAGGAGTTATGGGGAGAAGGCAGGAGAATAGGGTTAGAAGGGAGAGATAGATCAGCCATGATTGATTGGCGGAGCAGACTTGATGGGCCAAATGGCCTAACTCTGCTCCCATAACTTATGAACTTACAAACCTATGACTTTTAACAGTCCACACAGTTTAGGGAGGTATTAGACATGAAAATCTACATCTTACGAATAAATATATAAAGACAAATATAATTTGGGTTTGTTTTAGGGATGTGGGTGACACTAAAAAAATAATTATTTATTTTCAATTTCTTGTAGTGATCAAAGTCCTGTGAAAATTCCCTCCCCTGAACTATAAAAGGGAACACATTGGAATTGCACAAAACTCTCTATGGCTTTATTTAAGAGGGAGTGCTATATTTAAGAGGGAGTTAGATGTGGCCCTTGTGGCTAAAGGGACCAGGGGGTATGGAGAGAAGGCAGGTACAGGATACTGAGTTGGATGATCAGCCATGATCATATTGAATGGCGGTGCAGGCTCGAAGGGCCGAATGGCCTACTCCTGCACCTATTTTCTATGTTTCTATGTTTCTATGTTTAATGATTCCTTTTGGTGGTGTTCTGCAAAGCACCTGATTGATCAAATCCACAGAACAGAAAATAGTACATTGAACACTACACCCCATTAGCAGGCCCTTCGGCCCGCTATGTCTGTGCTGAATATGATGTCAAGATAAACTAATCTCATCTGCCTGGACACGATCCATATTGCTCCATGCCCTCTATATCCATGTGCCTACCTAAAAACCTCTTAAATGCCATTATCATATCTGAGTCCATCACCATCCCTTGCAGTATTTGGAAGTTTGAGTTACCATGACTATTTTGTTTTCTTTTCCAAACTTTTCCACTGGACTTGAAATAACACACAGAAAAATCCTACAATTACACACAATGAACTGGTTATGACTAACCATAAGAGATTTTATAACTTTCTCTTTTCAGATTGAAAGATCTCTTCCACCAACAATTCACCGATGGCACCAAAATGGGAAAATCCTTGTCCGCATTAAATCTCTCAGTGCCGGGAGCATTTTGGTGGATTTAGAACTTGTTTTCCACCCAGAAATTGAGTTTGATATCTGGAATGCATCCTCTGCTTTGATCTCCTCCCTTTACAACAGCTCTGTGTTTGAATTCCACCACAACAGTACCTCAATTTCAGGTAAGTGAAGTCCTGAGATGATTGAACTTGGAGCCTATGTTCTCAGAGGGTAGAATGGCCTTTTGTTCATGTTCATAAGTTAAGCCCATTCTCCTGTCTTATCCCCATAACCCCTGCCACCCAGTAATCAAGAATCTGTCAATTATACAAAATAGGTGCAGGAGGAGGCCATTCGGCCCTTCGAACCTGCACCGCCATTCATTGTGATCATGGCTGATTGTCCCCAATCAATAACCTGTGCCTGCCTTCTTCCCATATCTCTTGACTCCACTAGCCCCTAGAGCTCTATCTAACTCTCTCTTAAATCCATTCAGTGATTTGGCCCCCACTGCCCTCTGTGGCAATGAAATTCCACAAATTTACAACTCTCTGGGTGAAATAGTTTTTTCTGAACTCAGTCTTAAATGGCCTCCCCTTTATTCTAAGACTGTGGCCCCTGGTTCTGGACTCGCCCAACATTGGGAACATTTTTCCTGCATCTAGCTTGTCCAGTCCTTTTATAATTTTATATGTTTCTATAAGATCCCCCCTCTTCTAAACTCCAGTGAATACAAGCTAGTCTTTTCAATCTTTCCTCATATGACAGTCCCGCCATCCCAGGGATCAATCTCGTGAACCTACGCTGCACTGCCTCAATCACAAGGATGTCCTTCCTCAAATTAGGAGACCAAAACTGTACGCAATACTCCAGATGTGGTTTTAGCAGAGCCCAGACAACTGCAGAAGAACCTCTCTACTCCTGTACAGAAATCCTCTTGTTATGAAGGCCAACATTCCATTAGCTTTCTCCACTGCCTGCTGTACCTGCACGCCAACTTACAATGACCGGTATACAAGGACACCAGTCAAGAAAGGAGATGAGAAGGAATTTCTTTAGAGGGTGCTGAATTTGTGGAATTCAATACCACAGACAGTTGTGGAGACCAAGTCAATGGATATTTTTAAGGCAGAGATATTGATTAGTATGGGTGTCAGGGGTTACGGGGGAATGGCAAGAGAATGGGGTGGAGAGAGAAAGATAGATCAGCCATGATTGAATGGTGTAGACTTGATGGAACGAATAGCCTAATTCTGCTCATGTAACTTCTGAACTTCTGAAATGTCTTCAGCTTGTTTGGAAATAACAAAGTAATAAGATTGAATAAACATTTAAGAGAAATTAAAAGTCGACTTTTCCTGAAATTTCTCGTGAAGATTTGGTTCCACAGGAAGAATTGCCTCGTCTTGGAAACCTTGAGTTCAGGCAGTCATTCCTTAACTATTAACATAATCAATTCATTTAGCATTAAAGCCTGTTACTTGCCCATTGCAGCTAACTATCTACCTACCACATATACCCAGTCAGGGTGAGAAAGTGGTTCTGAGTCTCACTTTATCTAATAGTAGTATTGCATTATTCTGTAAAAGAAAACCTGATCTGGAATTACCATTGCTGCTGGCATTAATCCTCTTACTCTACCCCGATGACAATGTTCTAGACTGTCATCCAACACTGAGGGCTGATTGTAATAAGTTAACTGTGTGTGAATGGTGTGTGAATGGTGTGTGTGTGCGTAATATGTGTGTGCTTGTACTCCATATTAACTGTAGCTTATACCGGTGGTTTTTAACGTGCTGGTGATAAATTTCCATCCTGTTTAAAACTGTTGCTTATAAACTGCTGTCCTTTCAGATGTTAATGAATGCACCTCTCCTATTTACCATGACTGTTCACCACACGCCATGTGCAAAAACACTGAGGGCTCCTACACGTGTACCTGCAGTGAAAGTTACCGAGACGTAAACCCAGCCTGGCCTGGTCGATTGTGTGAAGGTATGACTTGAATTTAAACCATGTCTTGAAGTGGATCTGGGCACAGAACACAACACATGAGAAAGAAGTGCTCAGGGCTTAACTCCGGGAAACCTCCTCAAGGCTAAATTAATCAGCCTCAGAAACCAAAGCAGTCTTGGTCCATTAAACCTTAGTTATGCTCCACTTTGGATTGGTGTTCTGTTATTATTGGGTTCAATAGACCTCATGAGGGAAGTCATGATGTCTATCTTTGGTTTGAGCATCATAGATCTGAATCTACTCTGACAGAGACATACAACTACACTTGCTCATGGTCATGGGCATTATCTTTATTCAACTATCAGTACACAGATTGAATAAGAAACACAGCCAGATTTTGGGCGACTAATCTGATAATCACATGGTCTGCAATTTAAGACTTCTTTATATTAGATATATCAGTTGTGGTTGTAGTGAAAAGATATAAATTCAATCTGCCTATATTTATTTATTCATATTTCTTTCACCTCTTGGTTTCTTGGTTTCCTGGTCCTCCAAAATATTCCAAATGGAATTTAAACTGGAGGTGGAATGTAATCAAATGCTACCACCTGCAGTTGGAAAAGAAAAATGCACTATTGTCATCCAAGAGAAATGATGGATGGGAAATAGGCATATCTAACCACAAAGGTTTACTCATCTGTATTTTATTTTGACAGAAAGTACTACCACTGTGCTAACTCCTACAAGTGCTCAGGGACAAACTTCTACTCGGTTTGCTTCTGCAATGATCACCTACGTGAATGGGCCTGAATTTCCAGCCAGCTTTCCATATTCAGAAACTCCGCGCCGTGGTATGTGATTCTCATTGTAACTACTCAGTCTGTGGTTTTACTGACACTTTGCATGCCAATCCTTATCAGCTGATTGTTGGCTCTTTGGCATAGACTTGAAGTTTGGAATTGTGTTTGAGTGCACGGTCAGGGAAATATCTCTCCTTTTTAATCTGTGTTAGCAAAGGTAAGGTGAGAACCATGGATGTTAATGTGTAGAAGCAAATAAGCGAATACAATTAAATTTGGGGACAGGTTGGGAAAATAAGGAGATTCATCACGCCTGTTAAATATGGACCAGGCTTGCGATGCTGAATGACTTGATATCCTTCTTCATGCTCATTTATTCAAGAATTCATAAGGAATGGCATTTATTTGTTATCTGAACATTCAAAGGGACTTGGGAGTGCTGGTGCAGGACTGCCAAAAAGTAAATTTGCAAGTCGACTCAGTAGTAATGAAGGCAAATTCAATGCTAGTACTTATATCAAGAGGACCAGAATACTAAAGCAGAGATGCAATGCTGAGGCTCTATAAGGCACTGGTCAGGCCGCGTTTGTGAGTACTGTGAGCAAATTTGGGCCCCGTATCTGAGGAAAGATGTGCTGGCTCTGGAGAGGGTCCAGAGGAGGGTTACACGAATAATTCCAGGAACGAGTGGGTTAGCATATGATGAGCGCTTGACAGCACTGGACTTCTACTCGCTGGAGTTTAGAAGGTTGAAGGGGGTCCTCATTGAAACTTACGGTATAATGAAAGGTATAGATCGAGTGGATGTGGAAAGGATGATTCCACTGGTGGGAGCGTCTAGGACCAGAATTAAAGGGCGCTCCTTTAGAAAGGAGGTGAGGAGGAACTTCTTTAGTCAGAGGGTAGTTAATCTGTGGAACTCATTGCCACAGAGGGCTGTGGAGGCCAAGTCAGTGGATATTTTTAAGGCAGAGATAGACAAATTCTTGATTAGAACAGGTGTCAAGGGTTATGGGGAGAAGGCGGGAAAATGGGATTAGGAGGCAGAGATCAGCCACGATTGAATGGTGGAGTAGACTCAATGGGCCGAATGGCCTGATTCTACTCCTATAACTTGTGAACATTCCTACCATAAGCTAGGGTACTGTTCAATTCACTGCTTCCCCATTGTGGACATTGAACTTTGTCTATGGAGATATTGTGCTTTGTGGAACAGGAATGCTACAATGCTGAGAACTATATCCCGCATTCTGTACCTTCCCTTTTGCTTTACCTATTGTACTTGGGTTTCAGTTGATTGCATTTATGTATAGTATTATGCGATCTGATTAGAGAACATGCAAAACAGAGCTTTTCACTGTACCTCAGTACACGCGACAATAATAAACCTAAACCTGGTTTGCAGGGAGAGAAATCTGGAAGAGAGGAGGGGCAGGACAAAGCCAGGCAAGTAATAGGTGGATACAAGTGAGGGAGGGTAGTCTGATAGGCAGATGGTTGGACAAAAACCAGAGATGAAAAGATAGTGGGGGTGAGACCAAATAATTGAAGAGTTGTGAATTGTTAAGCTCGAGGAAGGGATTCTCTTCTTGATCTATCAACTTGAGGGAATCTTACTGCCACAGATGCTTATTTATTTTCCTGGTATTAAAAGTGGGGTGTGTGGGGGAAGGGGGGGGGGGGGGGGGGGGGGGGGTGAAGTAACTTTGGCCTTGGTTAGATGACCATTTAGCTGGGTTGTACAGAGTGATCATCTCTTTAATTTGCCATTTTTTGACAGCTCCTTCTCCAGTTACTAACGTGACTGTCTCTGAGGTCACTGGCACCAGTTTCTTGGTGACTTGGACTACGGAGGTTGACTACAAGGAGGCCTTTATTTTGCAAGTCTTGAAGAATGATAGTGTTGTGAACGAAACGGAGACCACGGAGACGGAATGGAACGTGTCAGGATTGCAGCCAGGGACCGAGTACACTTTGACCATCGTCTGCAGAATCTGTGGAGAAGACGGAGCTGCCCAAAAGATGAGCGTGAAAACAGGTAAAAGTACCATGGGGTGGAAAATGTTCCTGGATTGTTGAATTGAATGGAATTGAATTGAATTGAATACTTTATTGTCACATGTGACAAGTCACAGTGAAATTATTTGCTTGCATACCTTGCCATAAAGGGCGCTTACAAAGTTACAAATCACCCCCCCCCCCCCATGGCCCTCCCCTCCCACGCCAGTTCCTCCCTTTGTTCTTCCCCCGTGTCCCGCCTCCCTCTTGGTGGTTCCCCCACGCTGGGTCCCCATTGTCCATTGATCCACCCCCAGTGGCGGACTGGCCAGGGTGTCAGCTTGCCCGATGGCAAGTGGGCCCCTGATGAAGTGATAGCAAGTGATGGGAAGTGGGCCCCTGTTAAATGATAGCATTGTAGTTGTGGGTGGGCCCCCTTTGTCTCCTGACAACCAATATGTTTAGACCCAGTCCGCCACTGTCAACCCCCCCAACCCACCCAACCCACCTCTCCCCCCCCCTCCCCCCCCCGCTCACGGCAGTCCCCCCCACGCCAGATCCTCCTTTGTTCCTTCCCTCAGCAGAGGCGTCCTCACTTCCACGTGGTCCGTCGTCGTCCGTCGGCCGACACCCCCATCGACCGCTGCACCGACCTCTCCACTGTTGCTGACAGGTCCTCTCCGGATTTTTAAGCAAGGAGCTCCAGAACTTGGAACTAGACAGTTGTCATGGCTGAAGCAATTAACTTTGAAGAGGGAGAGTTATGGGGCAGTTGATGACAAGGGATGGGGAGATGATGGACACAAAAATGCTGGAGTAACTCAGCGGGACAGGCAGCATCTCTGGAGAGAAGGAATGGCAACGTTTCAGGTCGAGACCCTTCTTCAGACTGACCTTCTTCACACAGGGATGGGGAGAGATGAGAGCACCAGGAACTTTGGTTTTGGGGTTTTTCTTAACTGGGAATTTATATCGGTTAGCAAGCACATGGTTAATGAATTGCAGTGTTTTTGATGACTTTTAGTTTACAGAGCATAATAGCACACTGGAGTAACTCAGCGGGTCAGGCAGCAACTCTGACGAAAAGGAATATGTGACGTTTAGGCTCGAGACCCTTCTTCAGACTTAGACTCAGGGAAAAGGGGATCGAGAGATATGAAAAGTTACAAAGAAACAAATGAATGAAAGGCATGCAAAAGGGCAAATGAAAGCCAGCAACGAACATCAAGGTAATGTGGAGTCCACAATGGTCCATACATAAAAGTACACTGGCCTGGAGTGTTTTAGAGTAGGTAAGTCGGTTGGTGAGCAAGCATTGATTACTTGTTGGCCTTATTACTATTTGGTTGCAGTGACTTGTTATTTGTTAACAGACACCATCTTCAATGGACCAGCTTCCACGCAGAGTTCAATTCAATCCAGCACCAGAGTTATTTCTACAGTCGCCATCTATCTGAACAATTCTACCTTCCAACCGGGGTTTCCCTATTCAGATGTTCCTCCATGCTGTATGTAACAGTTTGTATATTTACTCTGACTGCCACTGTACTTCTACATCTGTCCTGTGGGGTGCACTGCTGGAAAGAATATTAAAAGCAGATTTGTTAATAGGAAAATGGGGGAAAAGGACACAAAGTTAAAATAGAAATGCTGGGCTTTGGGGGAAAAAAAGGAGGGGACTTATTGGATTGTTAGTTCAATAGGCAGGGTAGGCCAAATGTCCTACTTAGTGCAGAAGAATTGGAACAGCAGCACGGTGGTAAAGTTGCTGCCTTACAGCGCCAGAGACCCAGGTTCGATCCTGACTACAGGTGCTGTCTGTACAGAGTTTGTACGTTCTCCCCGTGATCTGCATGGGGTTTCCCCGGGTGCTCCGGTTTCCCCCCATGCTCCAAAGACGTACAGTTTTGTAGTTTAATTGGCTTCGGTAAAAAAATTGTAAATTGTCCCTAATGTGTGCAAGGATCGCTGGTCGGTGCGGACTTGGTGGGCCAAAGGGCCCGTTTCCGCGCTGTATCTCTAAACTAAGAACAAGTTACATGTAAGCCAGTCGTTGCTCACAAAGCAAGTGGCTGAAATCTTCAATGGTTCAATTCCCACAGGGTTCTGATTTTCTACTGCACTTTCAAAACCCATTTCTCCAGCAATTTCACCAAAGTTGCGAGAATTGATCAAGAGAACTCTCTGTGAAAATCTAATACACATGAAACATAAAGCTCATTCAGGCCAGTGCATGGATATGAATCTGATGCTCATCTTAGAGTCCAGTTATGGAATGCATTTACATAAACAAAATGTACCGTCACTTGGTTGCCCTTTTAAACTTTGAACTTCATCGGTACATAACAATAATAATAATAATAATAATAATAATAATAATAATAATAATAATAATAATAATAATAATAATAATAATAATAATATATTTTATTGTCATTTGACTAGTGCAGATGGGGCATCTTGGTCAGCATGGGAAGATTGGGCCGAAGGGCCCGTTTCCTTGCTGTAGGACTTTATGACTGTATTTCTCGGCACTAGCAAAGGTGTGGGCTGGATGTCCATTAGAATCTGGGCATCTGGGGTGAAGAGGTGCAAGAGTAGGTGACTAAATGCTGCCTGAGCATTCAGTTTAGCAGAGATCTTGGTTAGTAAAATTCCCTGTGAATTTGATACTGGCAACTTGCAGAAACTCCGGCCAGAGAGCTACTGTTCACTTCCAATCCATGGTCCCTCTTTCCCGTTTGAATGATCTATTCAGCCATTTGTATGTATGAATCATGTCATGAGAGAATCAAACATCTAAAATATCTTCTGATTTAAGTATATAGCCTAGTGTGGCGCCATCTGGCGGCCAAACCACTTTGGTCTCGAACCTTCGTTTCTTGAGCTTGCGATCTTGTGCGAACTGGCATGACCTGTGCCGACCAATCAACGCCGATCTGGGTGATCAGGTGACGGGGTGCAACAGACGACAGAGAGACTTAACTTGGCAGCTATCGCTTTTGTACTAATACTAAACTGGGTGATTTAATATTAAACTAGACTAAGTGGGACCTGTTGGGTCCCATGTTCACATGGGAGTGCTGGTCCCCCAACACAATATTCCACCTCACCACCAATTCAAATATTGGTGGCCGGTGGGGGGGGGGGGGGACTTTCTGGAGTGCTAGTATGGGTATTTTGGGCTGAAGGGACTGGTTTCCAGAGGGACATATGGACATATATGGACATTGTGGGCCAAATAGATTCTTGGGCTGGCAGCTCAGTCACTCAAGCCTGGTGTGCTGGCAGCTCACTCACTCACGGCTGGTGGGCTGGCAGTTGACTCACGGCTATTCCTTGAAATTCCATTTCAAGCAGAGTGCAGGCCACCAATTTCAAATGAAGTTTCGTACCATTTCAAGCAGGGTGCAAGGCCACCAAATTCAAATGCAGTTTCCTATCATTTCAAGCAGGGTACAAGGCTACCAAATTCAAAAGCAGTTTCATACCATTTCAAGCAGGGTGCAAGGCCACCAAGGTGACCTCTCCCTCCCCCATCTTGCAGAGACTGAGCCACGCCCATACTTCCAGGATTTATAGTCCCTCCTCCCTCCCACCGGAAGGGGCGTGGCCTTCATGGCAGTGAGTGATAGGAGAGAGAATCTCAACATTTTTTAAACACTAATAACTCTTTTATTTTTGATCGATGGGAAAAACCCTCTTGTCCTGCGCAGCGGAGGGTGACTCTGAATAAGATGGCAAAAAATCACAGCCGTAAGTGGTAGTGTTTTTTCTAAAATCAATATGCAGTGCAAACAGGAAATGGTCAAGATGAAACTTTTAATTATATAGATGAGTGTTTGTACAACACGCGAACCATTTCACTAGTTCCTTTCCAGTGTGAAACTTGATTCCATATTATTGCAACCCGTTATGTAAATCATTTCTCTTCTCACCATTGCCCCTTGCCAAATTTCTTAAAACCTTTACCTTTCTTTAGTTTAGCTTAGTTTAGTTTAGAGACACAGTGCGGAAATAGGCCCTTCGGCCCACCGAGTCCGCGCTGCCCAATGGTCCCCGTACACTAACGCTATCCAACACACACTAGGGACAATTTACAATTAACGTACATACCTGTACGTCTTTGGAGATTGGGAGGTAACGAATTCCCGGGGAAAACCCATTCAGGTCACGGGGAGAACGTACAAACTCCATACAGATAAGCACCATATACAAGAGTCACTAGGTTTTGGCGCCATTTTCGAAGTCCAAATTGATTTGTGCAGCTGACCATAAAGGCCCATTGCCCTGGCAGCGTTGCAGGGTCGGCCTGGCCAGGCAATGTTGTAGGCATCTTCCACCGCTGCTCCACTGCTTTACTGCAGGCTGCGTCCAGTTCATGTGCTCAGTCTCAGCGGTGCCTGAACTAGTCGAGCCCCAGGCTGCTGTAAGTCATCCAGCTGCAGCTTCGAACCAGCTGGAGTCTTTTAGTTTAGTTTAGAGATACAGCGTGGAATCAGGCCCTTCGGCCCACCGAGTCCGCGCCGACCAGCAATCCCCTGCATATTAACTCTACCCGACACATAGTAGGGACAATTATACATTTATACAAATCCAATTAACCTACAAACCTGTAAGTCTTTGGAGCATGGGTGGAGACTGAAGATCTTGGAGAAAACCCACGCAGGTCACAGGGAGAATGTACAAATTCTGTGCAGACAAGCACCTGTAGTCAGGATCGACCCCGGGTCTCTGATGCTGTAAGGATGTAGCGCAACCGCTACGCCACCGTTTTGGCCTTTGCGTCTCTATGGTTTATAGTCATACAGCATGGAAACAGGCCCTTTGGCTCAACTTGCCTACATCGGCCAACACAGTCCCAGCTACACTCGTCCCCCCTGCCTGCATTTGGCCCATATCCCTCTAAACCTGTCCTATCCATGTACCTGTCTAATTGTTTAACTTTGCGATAATACCTGCCTCAACTGCCTCCTCTGGCAGCTCGTTCCGTACACCCAGCACTCTTTGTGTGAAAAAGTTACCCCTCAGATTCCTATTAAATCTTTTCCTCTTCACTTTAAACCTATGTCCTCTGGTCATTGATTCCCCTACTCTGGGTAAGAGAGGCTGCGAGTCTACGCGATCTATTCCTCTCATGAACAGCACAGCCGGTTATCATGTATTGACTTTTTTTAACAACATGTTTCCAACAGATCCTACCCCAGTGATAAACTTGACTGTCTCCAATGTGACGACTGCCGGCTTCCACCTGACTTGGACAACGGACACGTTTGAAGATCAGATGTTTAATGTGCAGGTGTTGAAGACCGACAGCATTGTGAAGGAAGTGGAGACAATGGAACTGGAATGGACGGTGTTGGGTTTGGAGCCTGAGACCGAGTACACTGTCAGTGTGGTCTCCAGAGCCTGTGAAGAGGAGAGTGCGGCCACAGAAATGAGTGTCAAGACAGGTAGAAGCATAAGAACTGGGCAACCTATCCACTGGAGTGCAGGGAGGGTGGAAGTTAAACAAACTCTGGCTTTAGGGTGGCACTGTGGCGCAGCTGGTATAGCTGCTGCTTCACAGCCCCAGAGACCCCGGTTCGATACTGACCTCGGGCGCTGTTTGTGTGGAAATCCCTGTGACTGTGTGGGTTTCCTTCGGGTGCTCCGTTTTCCTCCCACATCCCAAAGATGTGGTGGTTTGTAGGTTAATTGTCCTCTGTAAAATTGCTCCTGTGGTGTAGGGAGTGGCTGGGAAAGTGGGATAGCATTGAACCAGTGTGAATGGATGATCGATGGTTGGGGCGGACTCAGTGGGCCAAAGGGCCTCTTTCCATGCTGCATCTCAAAACTAAACTCTAAAAACTAAATGGTGTGCTTTTTTGGTTACTGCACTCATGGAAGAATACATTAGTCTGGGATGAAGATCAGCAAAGATTTATTCCAGTCATCACTGGACTCTAAGGATTAATGGGAATATGAAATGATGTAAAGTATTGAAGACAGACACAAAGTGTTCGAGTAACACAGCAGGTCGGGCAGCATCTTTGGAGAAAAGGAACGGGCAGCGTTCTGAAGAAGGGCTTCGACCTGAAATATCGCCTGTTCCTTTTCTCCAAAGATGCTGCCTGACCCACTGAATTATTCCAGCACTTTGTGTCTGTCTTCAGTATGAACCGGCATCTGCAGTTCCTTCTTACATAAAGTATGTTTGTATTCTATGAAATTTGCATGGTTAAGTGTTTGATTGTGTTTTACAAGATACTTTTGAACCATTCCAAGATATTGAGAAGAGTTGATGGAATGGATTTGAGAAATTGTTTTGCTGGTTGGGAGGATCTAGGACAAGATGTTATTATCTAAAAGTTAGAGCCATCCTTTGAAGGTACAAAATACCTCAGCATGGTCCAGGTCCTGCAAATGGAAATCAATGCTGGAACAACTGTTATCTCGGAACCTGAGATTGATAGATTTTTATTAACTGAACATATAAGGTATATAGGAAGAGGACATGGGGTTAGGTTTACACCATTTAATAATTGAACATGCTTGAGGAGAGAATAGCCCACTCATGCTTCTTGTATTGGGCAGGTCATACAGTACAGGTTTACCACCTATTTTCCAGCATCCTTGATTCCAGAGCCTTTCTGGATTATCCGTTTTGCCAGACTTAACATAGGTCACAGCCTCCGAGAGGATTCCAACGGTACCAGAACTATCCGTCTAGGAACCCCAGGAATCGAGATATCGGCCCGATATCGGAGGTAGTTGAGGCACATATTAGCCCAATATCAGGTTTAAACCGAGATATCGGCTCAATTCACAGGGAAGTGGGTTATGCGAATGGACCTGCCGACTCCAGCCAGGCTGGAGTTCCAGAGTCCCGACCGAAGGGGACAAATTTGACCCACAAATCGGTGCAGTAATCCCGTTGAGGTCGGGATCCGCTGCCTCACCCGGCCTAGGCGTCGCATTTTCAGGAGGACTTTCACGTGCGCTCTTGTAAATCTGTATTTTTAGGAGAATTGTAATCTTCATCTCAAAACTTTAATAAAATATCCCAATCTTCATGGGTTTAAGGTATGGCACAACTATCAAGTATTCTTGTGGCTTATATTTTCAAATGGACTTTGACATGTTGGAGAGAGTTCAGATAGGAATGAAAATTATGACCTTCATTTGAGATGGGAATCTTTTGGGAGCCAATGATTTACTCTTCATTGGCTAAAGGAAAATAAGGGAAAACTGCGGTACAAATATTTTTTAAAAAGCTAGATATGACGGTAGGCAGATGATTCGGAACTGGAAATTTTCATAGATTTGAGATTCGTGGATTGGATTGAAATGTCAATTGGAGATTGAAGTTAAAAGCAACCTTCCTTAAAGCCCTGTCCCACTGTACAAGTTCATTCAAAGAGTTCTCCCGAGTTTGCTCTGATTCGAACTCGGAAATTTATGGTAATAGTCGCTCGTCGGTACTCGGGGCTCTCGTGGACATTTTTCAACACGTTGAATTTTTTTTACGAGTCTTCCCTAGCTTACCGCGTTTCCCGAGCACCTGCCATTAGCGTTACAAGCCGCTAAGAGACGTCCCCGAGCTCCGACATACCCACTACGTACATTCAACATGCTTACCACGAGTTTGATTTTTTTTTAAACTCGGGAGAGCACTTGAATGAACTCGTACAGTGGGACAGGGACATTATGAACTCCATAAGACCAGGATACATCACTAGAGGAGGTGCTTCAGAGAAGGGGAGGCCAAGGAGGAATTTGGGTATAAGATGTGGTAAGATTGCTATCTCTGAATGCTTTCTCTGAACACCAAGTAGACTATGAATGTAGATCAAACAGACTGGCTAGAGGCCAATTTTAGTAATTTTGTTTGTCATGAATCAAAGGGTCTTCATTAAGTCTGTACCTACCTCTCAATACTTGTAACCCAAGTTGAATTTACCTATTTTTATTTTGACAGAGGCTATTATAGATGCTCTCAGTTATACATCCAGTTCTCAACAGACTACTACCGGAGTTGTCTCCACCATGACCATCTATCCAAACACTTCTGGATTCCCCCTTGGCTTTCCCTATACAGAAGTTCCCCCATGTTGTAAGTGCTAACCATTCATTCTTCTGAGAATATTTCGTTATTTTCCAGTATTGAATCTGTAGCTCAAGGTAATTTTTTGATTCTGATGGGAGGCTTGAAAGGGGAACAAGACTTTAGCATTAACATGTGCCACAGTGTGTTGCAATAGGTATTCTTAACAATGCAATTCATCCAAGAACAGTAGTGGAATACATGGTAATGAGACTGATGGAAAAAACTCAATGGGTCAAGCAGCATCTGAGGATGCAGCAAGGTGCTTGAAGTATTGCATTGAGACCCTGCATCAGGACAGACCCAAAATCTTTAACCACCCCTTGATCTCCACAGATTCTGTTTGACCCACTGAATTCTTCCAGCAATTTGTTTTTTTCCCCAGATTCCAGCATCTGCAGTCCCTTGTGAATCCAAATAGTTTTAACCTGCTGTACAAACTGTTGAAGGCCTAGTACTTCATCCAGTATCTAAGATCAGTTTCTTGACCACATTCTATGCCTTGTAAATTCTGTTATTAAATGTGATGGAAAAAGTCTGCTACAAACATTTGTGTAGGAAGGAACTGCAGATGCTGTTTTAAACTTCAGTCTGAAGAAGGGTCTCGACCCGAAATGTCACCTATTCCTTTTCTCCAGAGATGCTGTTTTTTGTGTCTCTCTTCTGCTACAAACATTTGCCAGTAGCACTGCATCTGCAAGCCACAAGGTGGAGCTGCGCTGAATGGTCCCAGTTTTGCACCAGATTCTTGAAGTGTTTTTATTTGCAACATTTTTACCTCTCATCTTGTCCACTTGATTCTCTGTCGATCCCTGGGCACTATTTAGTGGGCAGATCAATTTGCACTGGCCAGGAAAATAGCCTCTCAACCCGATTCTCCTGTCTTCTTTCCATAACCTTTGATGTCCTTATTAATCAAGGGCTGGTCATGGCAACCACCTCTAACTTTCTCACTGTTCTCCATTACATCTCCTCATCATTAACAACAGATGGTTTCTGTGCCTCCCGCCTCTGGTTTCACGTACTCCATCTCACACCTCCTCGCTGTCAACTTATGTCACCAGCCACTGCCCTAATATGTGGCTCTGGGTCACATTTAGTCCAATCCTATTTGTGCTGTTGGACACTTGTCTGAGTAATTTGCCTCAGTTCAGGACCGGTCTGTCATCTTATTAGAACATAGAACAGTGCAGCAAAGAAACAGGCCCTTTGTCTATGCCAAACATGATGTCATGTTAAAACTGGAGTGGCCATTTTGGTTTGGACACTATGCACAATGCTGGAGCAACCATTTTGGTTTGGACAATACGTAAACTAGTTTGGACGATCCTTTTTTTTTAATATCACTGTGCTGGAGGTCACTTGAAATAGCACTGGTTATGAACTTGTACTGGACAACTTCTATATTTTCCTATCAACAAAAGTCTAGGTTTTACATGGATGACTGAACATCTATATTCAAAAGAAATGTTTAGAATTAATTCTACAAATGCCTTTGAGATGTTTTTTATTTCAGAAATATTCAACAAAACTTTTATTTCTTAATTTTCTTTTATCTCTTGGGGTTGTGCAGTGATAGCATTTATAAAGGTCAGTGTATCTCAGGAATCTTTACTCAAGTAAATTGTGTTCATTTTACAATAGAAAAACATTCCAATGACTATCCTCATCAAATGCCATCAGATTAGCAGAAGCACACCCATTCCTAAACCTGCCCTCAATGTCAACAATTCATCCTCCACAAACCAAAAATAGAACATTACAATCTCATATAAATTAGTACATCATAAATCATACAATTAATGATTTGTAGTGATCTGTGGTGCTGTGACTTGCTTGTAAACCTAAAGCTGACAGCTTTCTCATCTGCTGCTGGAGAACTGAATTCTTAACTCGTTTTAAACAGAAAATAAGATTGTGTTCCATGAACAAGAAGATGTATTTATGCAGCACGTTTCATGAGTTTGGGAGGTTCTGCAAATCAGTACAGTCTATCGAGTCATGTTGAACTACAGGAAAATGGGAGAGTGTGGTGAATCTGTGAATTCAGGCCAAGTCATTGGGTATTTTTAAAGCAGGGATCGATAGGTTCCCAGCTAGTTTGTGTGTAGGATAGTGTGTAGGATGTCAAAGGTTACAGGACGAAGGCTGAAGAATGGGGTTAAGAGGAAAAAATAGATCAGCTGTGATCAAATTGCAGAGCAGACACAATGGGCCAAATGACCTAATTCTGCTCGTATGTGTACAAAATCATGAGAGGTATAGATCGGGTAGAGTTTTTTGCCCAGAGAAGGGGAATTGAGAACCAGAGGACGTAGGTTTAAGGTGAGAGGGGAAAGATTGAATAGGAACCTTGCGGCTCACTTTTTCACGCAAAGTGTGGTAGGTGTATGTAACAAGCTACCAGTTGAGATAGTTGAGGCAGGTACCATGGCAAAATTGGGACAGGTACATTGATAGTACAGGTTTAGAGGGATATGGGCCAAACGCAGTCAGGTGGGACTGGTGTAGATGCGACTTGTTGGTCGGTGTGGGCAAGTTGGGCTGAAGGGCCTGTTTCCACACTGTATGACTATGACTCTGACTATGCCTCATAATCTTATGGAGTAGAACCTGGTCATTGTGTTTGATGTAACTATAACACAGAACAAATATTGTATCATCTCAATGCTTCAGTGTCAGGCTGACATAGCTATTTGTATGCTCATGAATTCTGGTAAAATATCAGCTTTATTGATTCAAGGACATGACTTCAGAATTAAGGGACAGAAGTTTAGGGGTAACATGAGGGGGAACTTCTTTACTCAGAGAGTGGTAGCTGTGTGGAATGAGCTTCCAGTGGAAGTGGTGGAGGCAGGTTTTGATTTTATCATTTAAAAATAAATTGGATAGGTATATGGATGGGAAAGGAATGGAGGGTTATGGTCTGAGTGCAGGTAGATGGGACTAGGGGAAAATAATTGTTCAGCACGGACTTGTAGGGCCGAGATGGCCTGTTTCCGTGCTGTAATTGTTATATGGCTATATGGTTATACTTACTTTGATGTAGAGAAACTGGCACCTGGCCCACCGAGTCACTGCAGCACTCTGCATCTAGTTATATTACTTTATTGCATTGTATTTTGAGAATCATGTATGAACTTTACATTTTGCATTCATATATCATGTGGAAACTGCTCACAAAAACAACCTTTATTGCTGATACAGAATTTTACTTCGGAGTCACGTGAGTGACTACGTGAAGAACCCGCCAGGACGCATGCGTGTCATATCGCTACACGCATTGCGAAACGACAGGCGGGGTGGAACGACATTCCCCCGCAGCGGCAAGTTTAAAAGCCGGGACCGACATGTAAGTGGTTACTCTGCGGTCATTATTGTTCCCATACTGTTTCACAGGTGGGGAAATGATGGATAAATCGAAAAAGTCAACTAGAGCTGCGACAAAGCTGGCGGGGGAGGACCGCGGAGTTGCGGGCAGCCAGCAGCGGCCGGCAGCACAGGAATCACCCGTAATGGGATCAGCTGTGCCCGACTTAGCCCCCTCACCGGCCAGATCAACACCGCGGCCGGGCGGGAAGGCAAAACGAAAAACAAACAGAGCCGTTGACTCTGATGAGTCCGACTTTGAGGAGCCGCGAGCGGCTAGCGACCGTGTGCACTGGAGCCGGAAGGAGCAGCTTATGGAGCAAATGCTCCAACGTGACAGACTCCGGGAGATGGAGTCTAGTCACCGTGGGTCATACATAACACCCACAGCAGCACCTTACGTAGGGCTGTACAGTGCATCTCCCTCGTCAGAGGGGAGTACTGGGGGTCAATTCTGGGCTGACCCCGAAGAGGTGTTTGCCGAACAAACTACAAGTGTGCAGGGGGTGCAGGAAGGAGAAAATCTACTGGACATGGTGTCCAACTACATACAGCCGGATCAGACTGGACGAAACCTAGAACAGAAACTAGCTGCCAGCATTGATGTCCTGTCATTCAAGCAACTACAGGAACAGGCTGTGATGGACACCACTGCCAAATATCTGGCACCAGGAAATTGCATATCCCTGAATGTTCCAGTTGTGAATAATTGTATCTGGAAACACGTCGGAGCAGGAGTTAGAAGCATGGATGTCAAGCTCCAGAGAATACTAAAACTACTAACAGCAGGGATCACAGCATTCGCTCGCACAGTGGATGGGAAGGAAATGTCGCAAGAACAACAGGATGCACAGGCACTATTCTGCAATACGCAGTATGAAATCAATAGTATCAGAAAGAGTGCAATCCGACCTGCCTTAAATCCAAAATTTGCAGGCCTGTGCAAATCTGGAGACACAAAGCCACCAATATTATTATTGGGGGGAAACCTGTCCAAGCAGGTTAAGGAGCTCGATGAGGAGGCAAAAACCCTGGGGCTCATAAAGGCGACAACAGCAAGGATCTCCCACAGCCAAAGACAGCACCCTTACGCACCCACCAGCAGAACAAGAGAAGCTGGTGAAAGCTCAAAGGCCGGGCATACAGGACAGCTGTCTTTTTTAGGCCATGGCCCAGACCGGCCTTCGTGGAAAATGCGCAAACTCCAAACCCAAACCCAGACACCGGCGCCTCAACCTCCTCGAAGACTACACAGGAAGAAATAAACCTTCCACTGGTATCCATGGAGGTAGGTGGGTCTGGTCCCTTACAAATTATAGGAAGTGTGGATTATACACATATCGGTGGAAGATTACACTTCTTTTGGGATGCATGGAGTACATTAACTACAGACACTTATATCCTAAACAGTCTCCAGGGATATACCATTGAATTTGTGCACAAAAATAGCCCCCCAGTTCAGCATGTACCGAACCGAACGTTCGTACTTTCACGAAAAGAAAAATTAGAAGCACATGCTGAACTGGTGAGACTTCACGCAAAGGGGGTAATTGAAAAAACCCAACACGATTCTCTGGAATTTGTGTCTAATATCTTTACCAAAAACAAAAAAGATGGTGGTTGTCGCATCATCATAGATTTGACCAAATTGAATACATGTGTGCAATATATTCATTTTAAAATGGAAACCTTTGTTACTGCCAAACAATTGATTTCCAAAGGCTACTTCATGGCTAGCATCGACTTAAAAGATGCTTACTATTCAGTGCCTATACGGACTGACCACAGACGTTATTTAAAATTCAACTGGATGGGGCAGCACTGGCATTATAGAGCTCTACCAAATGGATTACAAAAATTTTGAAACCAGCCCTAGCGTATCTTCGGAAACAAAAACATATGATCATGGCCTATCTAGATGACATATTAATTGTGGGCAAAACTTTGGAATTAGCCAAACTAGCTGTATCAGCCACCAAACAATTGTTTGAGAAACTGGGGTTTATCATCCATCCAGTTAAATCTAAACTAACGCCTTCCACCTTAATGGATTATTTGGGGTTCACTATTGACTCAGTTCACATGTCGGTGACTTTACCAAAGGACAAGACTACAGTCTTAACTGAGGCCTGCAACAACCTCATTGACATCAGTGAACCATCTATCAGATTGGTAGCAAGGGTGATTGGCAAAATAGTGGCTGCTTATCCAGCCACACAATTTGGACCTTTGTATTATCAAAATTTACAAAGGGCAAAAATACAAGCACTCAAAATTAATGCTGGTCATTTCGACAGACCAGTGAAGCTACCAATCAAAGCAATTATGGAACTAAAATGGTGGAGGGATAACATTCGGCATTGTTCCAGCCCTATCATTATCAGCAACCCCTCAGTGGTGCTACAAACTGATGACAGTGCACTTGGTTGGGGTGCTACCAATTCCATCTCCAGCTGTGGAGGTAGATGGAATGCACAGGAGGCATCATTACTACAGACACTTGGCATAAACTACCCGGAAATGTTGGGTGCGTTCTATGGCCTAAAGTCAGACTGTTCTGGAATATATCACCAGCATGTTAGACTACAGATTGACAATGCCACCGTGGTGGCATATATTAACCATATGGGTGGAATCAAATCGACATCATGTGACAATCTGGCTAATACAATTTGGCAATGGTGTATCCAGAGAAATATTTGGATATCAGCTACTTACCTACCAGGTAACCTAAATTCAGTGGCAGACACCAGGTCACGCAAATTCAATGAAAACATCGAATGGATGTTGGATATAAAAGTATTTGCTGATATTGTAGCACGGTATGGAACACCAGATATCGATCTATTTGCATCTAGACTCAATCACCAGTTACCAAACTATGTTTCTTGGGAACCAGACCCTGGGGCATCAGCGATAGATGCTTTTTCGCTGCATTGGGGGAAATTGTTTTTCTATGCATTCCCTCCTTTCTGCCTCATCAGTCGGGTATTACGCAAAATACAACAAGACTCGGCGTCTGGTATTTTGGTAGTGCCCGATTGGCCTACTCAACCATGCTTCCCTGTGATACTCGACATGGTCTTAGAACCATGTATCACCATCCTGAAACGACCAGATTTGTTGGTTCATCCCGTAACTGGGGATAGCCATCCATGTCATAATACGACAAACTTATTAATTTGTAGAGTCTAAAGAAACCTCTACTGGAACTGGGACTGACGGACCGAACATTGAACATTATCTCAGCGGCTCACAGGCAGTCCACCAAAAAACAATATCTGGTATACATCAGGAAATGGGAGATATATTGTCACAGAAACAACATCACTTACAGCTCGATGAACATAACGTCTGTTCTGGAATTCCTGGCAGGCCTCCATTATGATGAGGGACTCAGTTACAGTGCCATTAACTGCGCCAGAAGTGCCCTTTCAGCATATCTATGGTGAGGATCCGAGCGTCATTCTGTTGGGACTCACCCCCTGGTAACCAAACTTATGAGGGGAATTTTTAATATCAATCCCCCAAGAACCAGGTACTCTCAAATATGGGATGTGAGTATTGTCCTAACGTTGCTAAGGAACTGGTCTCCAGCAACAGCTCTGTCCCTGCAAAAACTGACGCATAAAACAGTCATGCTGATGGCTTTGGTCACAGCACAAAGGGTACAGTCTTTACATAAGTTAAGGCTGGACAATATGACTTCTTCAACAAGAAATATAACTTTTCATATTCACGAATTAGTCAAACAGAACAGACCGGGATCATCAGGCCTCAAAATAGAATTTAGGGCTTACACTATAGATGATCGTCTCTGTATAATAAGACATTTATTGTTATATATGGAGAACACCAAAAACATCAGAGGCAATGAGATGGCACTACTAATCAGCCACAAGCAACCCCACAAAATGGTGTCGGTTCAAACTATTTCCAGATGGCTGAAACAGGTTTTAACAACAGCTGGGGTGGATACTAACATATTCAAATCTCATTCCACCAGGGCTGCAGCTACATCGGCAGCTATGGAGTTGGACGTACCGATGGACCAAATCCTGGAGACAGCAGGATGGTCAAGGGAAAAAACATCCCAACAATTCTACCATAAACCAGTGGTTAAACCTGGAACTTTTGCAGAATCAATTTTAAGTTCTCTAATATGATTTCACCCCATGAAATAGGGGCTATAATTTGTTGTTAATAAATTTATCATGGATTTTCAATGTCGGATTCATGTTTAAACATGTTAACACAATTCCTCCCTTAGTCAATTAAGGCAGATGTGATGCATGGACTCGTTTCCACGGCATGAAATCACAGAGCTTTGAAATCTTCACGTAGTCACTCACGTGACTCCGAAGTAAAATAGTAAGATTAAATGAGAACTTACCAGTTCGAAGTTTGATCGTTATTTTATGAGGAGTAACGTTGAGGGATTACGTGTCCTCCGCTCCCATCCTTGATCATAAAGTTCAACTGGTATCCTCTTCTCTAATCTTACTATGTTCAGTCATTACTGTTATCTGTGATTTCACACCGCTGCTTTGAAGAATGACACGCATGTGTCCTGGCGGGTTCTTCACGTAATCCCTCAACATTACTCCTCATAAAATAACGATCAAACTTCGAACTGGTAAGTTCTCGTTTAAACTTACTATTTCACTGTACCTTTATTGGTACCTGTGACAATTAAATTGAACCTTGAATCTTGAATCTTGAATCTTGTATCTTGAATCTAAGTCAATCAATCAATCAATCAACCTTTATTGTCATCTTGCAAAGCAACAATTGTACAGTGCAAAATGAGAAGACGTTTCCCAGGGAATACCGGAACATCGCACATAAAACTCAAACATTTCACACATAATAAAAACAATCCAGTCCCTGATAAAACAGTACGAATAGTTAAAAAGTGCAGGTAAAAACAGCAACATTAAAATACAGTAAAAACAGTCATAAAATGTCCAGGGCAGCTGATTTAAGTGGCCAGTGCCAGAGTTGTTAAATTGTCAGTGCAAAGCAGCAGAATCAGGTGGAGTGACTGTTTAGCAGCCTCACAGCCTGTGGAAGGAAGCTGTTTAACAGTCTGGTAGTCCGGGTTTTGATGCTACAGTATCTCTTGCCTGATGGCAGGAAATCCAGATGTGTATGGAGTCTGTCCTTAGCTATTCTCAGTGCTTTTTTCAGGCAGCGGTTCTGGAACAGTTCTTGTACCAAGGGTAGGGATTCGCCAATGATCCTCTCTGCTCCCCTCACTACCCTCTGCAGAGACTTCCTGTCTGAGCAGTTACAGTTGGAGTACCACGTGTACTAAGTGGCTGCTGAGGTCATTTGAGAGGACTGTTATGTGAATTTCCTCACTGTCAGAGTGAGACCCAACTCAAATTGGAGGAACAGCACCTCAAATTTAGCTTGGGCGACTTATAACCCAGCGGTATGAATATTGAGTTCTCTAACCCTTACTTTCCCTCTTGTTACCGTCCCTCCCCCATCCTAGTTCTCTGATTCTTTCTACTGTCCTATGATTAAATATTATTGATTGTATGCTGCGTTGTCACCTTCCCTTCAGCTATCAATGAACCATACGACACTTTGTAATTATCATCTGCTTTGATCAGTTGTTTTCACAACTTACCCTTCCATATCTCTAGACTCCCTCTCCCCTGACTCTCAGTCGGAAGAAGCGTCGCCCGTTCCTTCTCTCCAAAGATGCTGCTTGTCCCGCTGAGTTTCTCCAGCATTTTGTGTCTATCTTAAGTGAATTAGCTTGTTGTTAGGTAGAAACAAAGAGTTACAAGTGGACAGTCCAGATCAGAGCAGCAGATTTCCTTCACTGAACTTTAATAAATCCAATGCATTTTTACAACAATCCCATGGTTTGTTGATTGCAGTTGTTGTTGTTGTGATCTTCCATCCTTTTCTCAAATGTATTTAATGGATCAGATTGAAATTTATCAGCTGCCATGGTGGGATTTGTCTAGTCATTACTTTATCTAAAATGGACACAAAATGCTGTCGTGACTCAGCAGGGCGGGCAGGATCTCCGGATAGAAGGAATGGGTGTCGTTTCGGGTTGAGACCCTTCTTCAGTCACCCAATCCTTCTATCCAGAGATGCATTTTGTGTCTATCTTTGGTGTGAATCAGCATCTGCAGTTCCTTCCTACACATTACTTTATCTAGTTCTCCAGATTAGTGTCTCTGTAACATGATCACAATATCACTCTACTCCTTTCACCATAACCATCTACTCCAAAAACACTTGGCTTACTAAACAAAAAAATGATTTCTACTTGTTAATGTAATTTAATGATATAATTTATTACTGCAAGGTTATTTAAAAAAAATCCTCCTGTGTGATTTTTGACTGGCAGTCAATTAGTACTGTTAATATAACTGTTAATTGCTTTGGTCTTTAACGAAAAAGTGTAGTCATGGTTTCAAATACTTGTGTAATTGCATCTTGGGGAAGTTATCTTGTAAACGTATTATATTTCTGTGTATATTTGTGTAATTTCATGTAATGACTGTTCATTTACATTACCAGCCACTCCATCGCCAATTATAAACTTGACGGTTTTCAATATCACCACCAAGAGTTTTCACATAACCTGGACAACAGACAACTACGAAGAGCAAACGTTTAATGTCCAGTTGTTGAAGGATGGCAGTGTTGTGAAGGAAACCGAAACCCTGGAACTGGCTTTGACTGTGTCAGGATTGGAGTCAGGGACTGAATACACTGTGAGTGTCGCCTCAAGATCTTGTGAACAAGAGGGTGTTGCCACTGAGCTGAACATAAAAACAGGTAATGTCCTAAACGGGCCTTGGCTCGCCGTCATTTACCGCTCATCCCCAACAGGATGGCTGTCTCATTCTCAAAGTCCTCAGGAGGTGAGCGTGGGAACTGGAACATTCTACTTATGAGCATGTTGTGAAGTTGAGGCCTATTGCTTGGTTGAGTTAAGGCAAAAGGATGTTTCGGGGTGGCACGGTGGCGCAGCAGTAGAGTTGCTGCCTTACAGTGCCAGAGACCTGGGTTCGATCCTGCCCACGGGTGCTGTCTGTACAAAGTTTGTACATTCTCCCTATGGCCATGTGGGTTTTCTCCGGGTGCTCTGGCTCCCTCCCACATCCTAAAGAAGTGCAGGTTTGTAGGTTAATTGATGTCTGTAAATTGTCCCTAGTGTTTAGAATAGAACTAGTGTGAACGGGGGAGATTGTTGGTTGGCACAGACTCGGTGGGCCAAAGGGCCTGTTTCCGTGCTGTATCTCTAAACCAAACTAAACTAACCTGGGTCACAATTAATCACTTGTGGCTTTGATAACACAACAGAGGATACAGAGAAGTCTATATGAGGACTGGGGAATTATCTCAATGAGGAAAGCTTGCCTGAAAGGGGTGCTGATGGTAGAAACTATTTTAAAAGTGTGAAGAGTGAATATTTGAGGTGATGTAGCTAGTGTTATGGACTTAGGATGTGGAATTAACCTAAATTCAATGGTGTTTTCATCCACCATGGACACAATAAGATGACTGCCTTCTTCTATGCTAAGTGTTTACGATTCTATGGCACTGACCGGCTCACACAATGTGTTCCTATCTCCCAACCTTGGTATCGTGACAATAAACTAAACTAAACAGAAGAGCAAAACTATCACTAAATGCAACTTCCAACAGAATTGACCAAACCTGCGTGATGTTCTGGCAAGGATTATCCAACAGTTGAACTCTCGACTTGGGTGACGTGTAAAATGAATAGGAGTGGATTGCCAGCCCACTAAACACGCTGCTCAAATTTCTATGAAATAAATGAGAGGAAATTCAGGGACAGTCTGATCTCCACTGCCTGTTTCTTTTTCACTTCAGCTTTAGTTGAACATATCAAAAGCCTACAGGACACATAGTGCTGGTGTAACGCAGTAGGCCAGGCAGCATCTCTGAAGAGAGGAGAGTCTGAAGAAGGGTTTCGGCCCGAAACGTCGCCTATTTCCTTCGCTCCATAGATGCTGCTGCACCCGCTGAGTTTCTCCAGCAATTTTGTGTACCTAGCATCTCTGAAGAACCTGAATAGTTGGCAGTTCGGGATGAGACCCTTCTTCAGACTGTGTTTCTATGGTTCGAACATATCAAGGCATTGTGCTAAAATTGGTGCAGTTAGAACTGACAGTCACAAACAATAAGTGAAATGGTTAAATTCACAGATTAATTCTTCCATACAGATTTATGGCATGTGTGAACAGTATGTGCAACTCCCTTGAACTACTGCAGAAATTAAAAGTATCATTATAACATTGTGGATTGAAACTGTATGTAATCCCAATAAATATTGATGCGATAATTTCAAGTTTCTCGCCTACTCTCATTTGCCTTGGAACGAATGATAAAACGTTTTTTTTTGATCAGCAGAAACCACAAACATCAGAGCCAAACGGTCTGCCATGGACTTTGTCTCTACATTGACTGTCTACTTGAATAGACCAGGATTCACGACGGATTTTCCATTTGCAGACGTGCCTTTATGCTGTATGTATTTTATCCCATCATTTTCACTGACGCATAGAGTTTCTTCTGTTCTATATTGTTGTAGTTACATTTCCAAATGCAAGCAGAGTAACTGTTTTAAAAAGCATGGGATAGTTTTGCATAGAATGGAACTACATTTGCCGGTATGTACCGAAGATAGACACAAAGTGCTGGAGTAACTCAACGGGTCAGGCAACATATCTGGAGATAAAGGATGGATGATGTTTCAGGTCGGGTCTGAAGAAGGGTCCCAATCCTTCCTTTTTCTCCAGGGTTGCTGCCTGACCCACTGAGTTACAATGCACTGTGTGTCTGTGTGATGGTTTTTGTTAGTTTTGAAAATAATCACGGTTGAATATATCCTGGCTCACATTGTGGCAGTGGTAACGTAGGTCAAGTTGCCTGCGTTTGCTGCCATCACTTGATAGGCAAGGCAAGGCAAATTTATTTGTATAGCACCATTCGTGCAAACTGCAATTCAAGGTGCTTTACAGGAAAGAAAAAATAAAATAGTAAATAATTAAAAATTAAAAAAAATTGATAGCAATTTCGTCAATTCTGTGTATGTGTAATTCACAGATATCATAGATTTAAAAGTTACAGCATGCAAAGAGGCCACACAAGGACATAAAGTCCTGCAGTAATGCAGCGGGTCAGGCAGCATCTCTGGAGAACATGGATAGGTAATATTTCAGGTCAAGACACAGTGGGTGACACAGTAGCACAACGGTAGACTTGCTGCCTTTGCGGCACCAAAGAACAGGGTTCAATCGTGACTACGGGTGCTGTCTGTGCGGAGTTTGGATGTTTTCCCTGTGACTGCATGCGTAATCTCCGGATGCTCCGGTTTCCTCCCACACTAGAAAGACGTAAAGGTTTGCAGGATAATTGCTTTCTGTAATATTATCAATTGTCCCTAGTGTGTAGGATGGTGCCGGTATGTGGGGTGATCACTGGTCGGTGTGGACTCGGTGGGCCGAATCATACAGTTTCTGTAACTCTAAAGTAAAGTAAAGAGACCCTTCTTCAGACTCTGTTCTCATTCGATGCTGCTTGACCTGCTGAGTTACTCCAGCACTTTGGGTCCTTTTGCTTATTAACCAGCTTCTGCAGTTCCTTGGTTCTTAATGCAAAAAGACCATTTGGCTTATCCAATCTCTATTTGCTCTAAGCAAGGACAATTAATGTTGTTCACTCTTCTGTCCTCTACCCTTGAAGGCCTTGCAATATTTATTTCCCTTTCAAATATTTATCCAGTTTTCTTCTGCATACCGTAAATTAATCTGCTCCATTACTGCTACTAGCAGGGCATTCCAAACGTAACCACTTGCTGTGCCAAAACAAGTTGTTATGTAACTTTTGGTTCTTATGCTCTGGACCGTGACAATCTCAAACTTGCTGTCAGGCATTCAGCATACTTTGTCAACCAATTTTTTTTTCTGTCGCCTAAGAGCATTCAAGAAAAATCCCTTGATCTGAGATAAGCTGCTTATAAATTATATTAAAAGTAGACACAAAATGCTGGAGTAACTCAGCGGGACAGGCAGCATTTCTGGATAGAAGGAAATGGGTGACGTTTCCGGTCGAGACCCCTCTTCAGTCTGAGAGTCATGGGAGATGGAGGCACCGAGATAAGGAGTATAGAAGTTGAGTATAGAAGTTGGGATGTAATGTTAAATTGTACAAGGCATTGGTGAGGCCAATTCTGGAGTATAGTGTACAATTTTGGTCGCCTAATTATAGGAAGGATGTCAACAAAATAGAGAGAGTACAGAGGAGATTTACTAGAATGTTGCCTGGGTTTCAGCAACTAAGTTACAGCGAAAGGTTGAACAAATTAGGTCTTTATTCTTTGGAGCGCAGAAGGTTAAGGGGGGACTTGATAGAGGTCTTTAAAATGATGAGAGGGATAGACACAGTTGACGTGGATAAGCGTTTCCCATTGAGAGTAGGGAATATTCAAACAAGAGGACATGACGAGAATTAAGGGACAGAAGTTTAGGGGTAACATGAGGGGGAACTTCTTTACTCAGAGAGTGATAGCTGTGTGGAATGAGCTTCCAGTGGAAGTGGTGGAGGCAGGTTCGATTTTATCATTTAAAAATAAATTGGATAGGTATATGGACGGGAAAGGAATGGAGGGTTATGGTCTGAGTGCAGGTAGATGGGACTAGGGGAAAATAAGTGTTCGGCACGGGCTTGAAGGGCCGAGATGGCCTGTTTCCGTGCTGTAATTGTTATATGGTTATATATGTTATATGATGTGTGAAAACAAGACAGCAAAGGGGGCAAGGTTCGAGGAAAATATAGAATGGACCATTGTTAGCTAGGAGAAGGTGACAATGAAGCAAACAGAGATAACATTTAATCAGGGGGACAGTCGGACTGGTCGGAGAAACTGGGAAGGGGGAGGCATGGAGAGAGAGGAAAAGCAAGGGTTACTTGAAGTTAGAGAAGTCAATATTCATACCACTGGGGTGTAAGCTTTCCAAGCGAAATATGAGGTGCTGTTCCTACAATTTGCACTGGGCCTCTGACAGTGGAGGAGGCCCAGGACAGAAAGGTCAGTGTGGGAATGGGACGGGGGTGTTAAAGTGTTAAAGAAGGAACTGAAGATGATGGAAAATCGAAGGTAGACAAAAATGCTGGAGAAACTCAGTGGGTGAGGCAGCATCTATGGAGCGAAGGAAATAGGCAACGTTAAAGTGTTTAGCAACTGGGAGATCAGGTAGGCTTAGGCGGACTGAGCCTATTTACTGTATATTACCTTTGGATTAAAGTTATGCATATGTCAGCACCAATTGGCCAATAACTTGGAGCTGACTAAATTGTTTGATTGACAGTACAGCATGGAAACAGGCCCTTTGGGCCACTGAGTAGACAATCACCTGTTTACCCTAGTTCTATGTTATCCCACGTTTGCACCCACTCTCTACCTGCTGGGAGCAATTTACAGAGGCCATTTTACCTACAAACCCGCACATCTTTGGGATGTGTGAGGAAACCGGAGCACATGAAGGGAACTCATGTGGCCACAGGGAGAAGGTGCATACTCCACACGGACAGCACCCGTGGTCAGGATTGAGCCCGGGCCACCGGCGTTGTGAGGCAGCGGCTCTACCAGCTGCGCCACTGTGCAGAATGTGTCTCTATCTAAATCTAAAAGAGTGCTGTCAAATAACTCTTCAGAGGAAAAGTCTATCATCTTAACCTTGTGTTTAATAGGAATGAGCAATAAATCTTGCCTTCCCCACAATAAATTTATGCCCCTGTCCCACTTGGGAAACCTGAACGGAAACCGCTGGAGACTTAGCGCCCCACCCAAGGTTTCTGTGCAGTTCCCGGAGGCTTTTGTCAGTCTCCCTACCTGCTTCCACTACCTGCAACCTCCGGCAACCACCTGCAACCTCCAGGAACTGCACGGAAACCTTGCGTGGGACGCAAAGTCTCCAAAGGTTTCCGTTCAGGTTTCCTAAGTGGGACAGGGGCATAAGGATCTGGAACTTACTTTGCTTCCAGTTCTTGGCAACCATGTTGCTATGAGGTGCTAACTTATGTGACAAATAAACTTGACTTGACTTGAACTAACCAGTTCTTACATTTGATACCAGCTCCATCCTCAGTCACCAACTTGGCTGTATCCAGGATTACCAGCGAAGGCTTTCAATTAACTTGGACAATAGATACAAATGAAGAGCAGACCTATGTTGTGCAGGTGTGGAAGGATAATATTGTTGTGAGTGAGACAGCGACTCAGGAGATGGAGTGGATCGTGTCAGGACTGGAACCGGGAACTGCATACACTGTAACCATGGTGTCCAGGGCGTGCCAGCAAGAGAGCACCGCTGTGGATCTGAATGTGAGAACAGGTAATAACATGGGGATTATATTTATTTTAATCATTCACTCTCAGGGTACTTGTGGGAAGGCCGACATTAATCACAGTAGACAATAGACAATAGGTGCAGGAGTAGGCCATTCGACCCTTCGAGCCTTTGAATGACACTCTATGTAGACCCATCTCAGAACCCATCTCAGAAGCCAGAGTCAACCACATTAAAAACAAATGTAACCTCTGTATACAGTCAAGCTTTGAGTCCCAAGGCACTATCGCTGTTTGGGTACCTACAATCATCAGTCATCCTTCATTGCTCACTCAGACCTCCAGGCCTTTGTATACACTGCAGTCACAATGCACTGTTAGTGGAAGGGAAGTACATTTAGGCTTGTGGACAGGGTGGTAGATAGGATAGAGGGATTATCTCTGATCAGTTGAGTTGGGTTTGCTATGCAGTAACTTTTGAAGTAATCTGGTTGATAAATCAATGGGCCTGGTAAAGAGAAGCAACAAAGGCAAATATATTAAAGCGCAATGTGACGAGAGTGGCAGAATAGCGCAGCAGTCTTAACACTTCTCGGCATCAGTATACAATGGTGTCTGTCTTGTCACTTCTTGTGCTTCTTGTGCGTGGTGGTGAAAAGGTTGGTGGAAACAGGGCCGCGACGTGAATGCCCTTTCCTTGACCCCAGGATAGTGCTAGTGTACGGGGTGATCGCTGGTGATCTCATCAATGGTGATTTGCAGGATGTTGATAATGAGGAAATCATAATGGATAATGAGAAACTGTACGTTGGAGTTGACGGACTAATCATCTTTGTGGTTTTCTAGCTCTTAGCCCAATCATGTCTGCGACAGGAATATCCATATCTGATGCCCTAGATTTGTTCTCGCCCAACTCTGCACAAGCATTCACTTCATCTTCCGTAGAAATATCCATGGCTTGTGGTAAGTTAATCCGTTTCCCACACATTAGCTTTCAATATGTTTCACGTTGCAGTAACTTCGAAATTATCAAGAGATTTAAAAAAAAGATTCTTCTCTTTAAATTTTTACTTCAGTAAACACATGTTTATGCCCTAGTTCCTCCACTGATCCGAAGCCTCACAGCCTTTAATGTCACGAGCAACAGTCTGAAGGTGATTTGGGAAACTGACGATGCGATCAACCAAGAATTTCTTGTGCAACTTTGGAAGGATGATCGTATAGTGGCTGATGCAAAGACCAAGGAGCAAAACTGGACCATGTCAAACTTGGAGGCAGGAGTGTTGTACACCGTGAGAGTTGTCTCTTGGCTCTGTGGGACAGAGGGCAAAGCCAAACTCCAAGAAATAAAAACAGGTACAAAATGTCATGTTCCCATTAATTTCATGTTCATATGTTATAGGAGCGAAATTGGGCTATTTGGCCCATGAAGTTTACTCCACCATTCAATCATGGCAGATCTATCTTTCCCTCAACGCATTCTTCTGCATTCTCCCGATGATCCCTGACACCCATACTAATCAGGAATATATCAATCTCCGCCTTAAAAATATCTATTCACCCTCTGACTAAATAAATTTCTCCTCATCTCCTTTCTTAAGCTAATCTGAGGAAAGACATTCTTGCCTTAGAGGGAGTACAGAGAAGGTTCACCAGACTGATTCCTGGGATGTCAGGACTTTCATATGAAGAAGGACTGGATAGACTCGGCTTGTACTCGCTAGAATTTAGAAGATTGAGGGAGGATCTTATAGAAACTTACAAAATTCTTAAGGGGTTGGACAGGCTAGATGCAGGAAGATTGTTCCCGATGTTGGGGAAGTCCAGAACAAGGGGTCACAGTTTAAGGATAAGGGGGAAATCTTTTAGGATTGAGATGAGAAACACATTTTTAACACAGAGAGTGGTGAATCTCTGGAATTCTCTGCCACAGAAGGTAGTTGAGGCAAGTTCATTGGCTATATTTAAGAGGGAGTTAGATGTGGCCCTTGTGGCTAAAGGTATCAGGGGGTATGGAGTGAAGGCAGGTACAGGATACTGAGTTGGATGATCAGCCATGATCATATTGAATGGCGGTGCAGGCTCGAAGGGCCGAATGGCCTACTCCTGCACCTATTTTCTATGTTTCTATGTCCTTTAATTCTGAGGCAATGGCCTCTGGTCCTACACTCTCCCACTAGTGGGAACATCCTCTCCACATCCACTCTATCTAGGCCATTCTCCACTCACTGCACTAATTAAATGTTCCCACAATTATTGTTTCTCTGTCCTTCCAATTCATTAAAGACATTTGGTGATGTTTTCTGATTTGATTGGGATATTCATGATAATGGGCATTCGACTATCCAGCTGGTGAGGGCATAATGCCGGAATCCTTCCAGTTGCTTTGTATTCCCTTAACTCGTTTGCCTATGCCATATCAATTGCCTCGCTGTTTTCCAGACTGAATGCTGCTTGTCACCTTTTCTATCCTCCAACCCAGCCCATTGTAAGTCCTCACTGACTTTTTGCACCATTCCTCAGCTGCACGTATCATGGAGGGGAGAGCAAGGATAACAAACCTCATGTTCAACGAAGGGCTGAGAGACAGAAGCAGTGATCAGTTCAAGAACTTTACAGATCAATTCATTGCACAGGTACAATGATATTTCACAGCTTCATTTATAGAGCTTGAGCTCAGTATTGTTTATAATGGATTTGCTCTTTACTCTCTGTGTTTAGTTAGCATTTTCTCTCTCTGGAGGATATAATGGATTTCATAGCTCTTCTGAAATCACTACATCTACTGAAGGGTCTCGACCCGAAACATCACCTATTCCTTCGCTCCATAGATGCTGCCTCACCCGCTGAGTTTCTCCAGCATTTTTTATCTACCTTCGATTTTTCCAGCATCTGTAGTTCCTTCTTAAACACCACATCGACTGTGGTCATTTATGGTTTGCTATTTTATGGAAGCTTAATTAAATTACAATAATAACTTAATTGTTTGTATTTGCTTTGTGTTATCCTGAGACAATGAAGAACACTGCAGAGACATCACTGAAAGACATTTCTCTGTTAATATTCTATCTGCTCTGTTTTTACCTTAAAGCAAGGCTAATTAATGAGATGAATGATCAGCTATGTGTTGTTTGATATCCATTTGCACTCTCATTAGAAGGCTGAATGGAAAGATAGAGGACTGATCATAAGAGATAGGAGCAGAATTAGGCCATTCAGCTCATCAAGTCTACTCCGCCATTCAATCATGGCTGATCTATCTCTCCCTCCTAACCCAATTCTCCTGCCTTCTCCCCATAACCTCTGACAGGTTGCCTGAAGTTTGGAACTAAGAACCACCTCCAATGTCATGCTGAACCTCATTGGCAGAGCCAAATACCTTCAATGTCCCGTGGAAACTAATTGGCAGAACTGAATACCTTCAATGTCATGTAGAACCTCATTGGCAGACCCAAATGCTTCAAATGTCACACTGAATCTCATTGGCAGAGCTAAATACATTTTAATGCCATGTTGAACACGAACATCAGAGCCAGAGGTTCAGACAGAGACTGGTTCTGATCCCAATTGAAATGGAGGAAGAGAAATGGAATTGATAACCTTAGGACATCGCAATGAATTTTAGTCATGTAATAAATAGGAAGATTAGCAATTTGCACATAGCAGGCTCCCACAAGCTATGATGGTGACAATGATGACCTAATCGATTTTAGTGATATTGATTGAATGATAAATATTGGCCAGAAAGCAAAGATGGCAATTCTAACAGTTTAACACACTATCTGTATATTGGAACTGCAGATGCTGGTTTACATCGAAGATAGATACAAAATGCTGGAGTAACTCAGCGGGACAGGCAGCATCTCTGGAGAGAAGGAATGGGTAACGTTTCGGGTCAAGACCTTTCAGAAGAATTGGCTCGACCCGAAACATCGCCCATTCCTTCCCTCCAGAGACACGCCCTGTCCCACTGAGTTACTCCAGCAGATAGACAGAAAAAGCTGGAGTAACTCAGCGGGACAGACAGCATCTCTGGAGCGAAGGAATGGGTGACGTTTTGGGTTGAGACCCCTCTTAGTTTACTGGAGGCAGGTTGTATTTGTAGGGGTTCAAAAATCTTCGTTTTTGAAACTGATGTACTTCGTTTATGATTGCAGGTCTTTAAACATTTACCCAAGTACACCGCCAACCTTTTAGCTTCGGGGAAATTCAAGATTTTGGTTAAATCGCTCCGAGAAGGAAGTGTGAAGGTGGACTTTCAAGTGATCTTTAACGAAGAGCTGGCGGCCAATGTTTCCAAAATTATACGGGACATTGTGACTTCTTTAGGGGATGGCTCCGTTTTTACCTTTGATCCTGACAGCACAGGCATTTCAGGTAATGGGAGAACTGAAACCAGCGGATAACAAAAAATACTCAGCAGGTCAGTTAGCGTCTGTGTAGAGATACTATTCCAGCTTGAAGACCTTTTATTAAACAATGGGATTGGGGAGAGGTGCCAAGTTTCAGGTATTCAGATCAATGATGGAGAAAGAACACTTCCAGGTTAGAAAGAAAGTATGTTTATTAAAGTCTATTGAAATACTGGATAAGGATTAGTAAAGGATTAAATAAGCTTCTAGTCTCATTGTATCTTCTTCTGTCTGCAAAGGGCTCCACTGTAGCGGCTGATAGCAATGAGTCACACTCCTTTTTGTCCATCGGGGACCCCGACTTGCAGTGGCTCCAATGCAAGAACTCTTGGGTCCAGGCACTGCCCTTGATCCTGGTCTGAGGAGCAGTTCAAAGACTCTGATCATGAGTTCCCTTCTAAGCACCAAGAAGACATGAAGATAAACAATTCTAGTGAAGATTGCTTGGACCATATCAAAAGTTTTAGAAGAATATACAGCTTAAAAAAAACCCACTCTTCAAATAACAAAGTATCCTGTTTATTGCTGGGTACCGTCACAATTCATACACCCCATTCACACTAAGGCAGGACACCGAATGGAGTCAAATATCTGTGCCCAGCACGGTGTCACCATTTTTTCCACTATTTATACTACCATGCAATTCATCTTTCTGGATGGATTGTAGGAGAAGGCATTTGGATAAATCAAATCCGTGAGTCATTTGTATGATGGTCCAAACCAAATGTTGCATTTCTGGGGATTTAAACCATTTTTCCAGTGGGACACTAGATGGGCAAAGTGTCCGATTATCCTCACTGCCTCACTAGGGGCATTTTGAGCCAGTGATTTAGAACCCATGTTGCTTCCTCCACAGGAAGTATCCTCAGAAATTAATCTTGGCTTCAGAGGCAAAGTTAGGATCTGTCCACAGAGGTATCAATTGCTCAAGGATTAAGCCCGATTCTAGTGCAGTGTCCACCATAATTGCAACGTTTTCTATAATGTTATATAGATGGATGCAAGAGCTCCAATGGTTAAATAATGGTGGGTTGTACAGTCACTTTCCCTTCGCCTTCTTTATCACAGATTACAATGAGTGTGCCTCGCTTGAAGACAATGACTGCTCATTCAACGCCAAGTGTATCAACACAGAGGGCTCCTACACCTGTACTTGCTCCGACAGTTTTGTGGATGCCAACCCTGTTCAACCTGGTAGAAACTGCAGAGGTAAATCTTTTATCCTGAATCATATAGTTTAGATTTTTGTCATATGTACCGAGGTACAGTGAAAAGCTTCTGTTGCAGCCATGATCACATTGAATGGCGGTGCTGGCTCGGGGGGGCGAATGGCCTACTCCTGCACCTAATGTCTATTGTCTATCCAGTCAGCGGAAAGACAACACATGATTACAATCGAGCCATTCACAGTGTATAGATACATGGTAAGGGAATAATGTTTAGTGCAAGGTTAAACCAGCAAAGTCTGATGAAGGATAGTCTGAGGGTCACCAATGAGGCAGATAGTAGTTCAGGCATGCTCTCTGGTTGTCTCTTTAGAATCATATGGAATCATTACTGTTAATTCTAAATGACAATTTCATTACATTTGTTCTGGTCATTAATAATTGCTAGCAGTCTACAGTAGTGGTGTTCAAGAAGGAACTGCAGATGCTGGAAAATCGAAGATGCACAAAGATGCTGGAGAAACTCAGCGGGTGCAGCAGCATCTATGGAGCGAAGGAAATAGGCAACGTTTCGGGCCGAAACCCTTCTTCAGACAGTAGTGGTGATTGTTTTGGAGTAACACACAGAATACCATTGGTTTAGCGACATAAAGTTCAAATCCGACCACACCAATTGAAATATCTAATTCAAGTGATTAAATAAATTAACAATAAAAAGCTTGTATCAGAAATGGCCGCCATGAAGCTGTGAATAAGGACAAATGGAGCATGTCAGTTGTCTTAATGTTCATAAGTCTCAGGAGCAGAATTAGGCCATTCGGCCCATCAAGTCTACCCTGCCATTCAATCATGGCTGATCTATGTTTCCTTCTCAACCCCATTCTGCTGCCTTCACCCCATTACCCCTGACACCCTTCCTAATCAAGAATCTGTCAATCTCCGCCTTAATACCAAGCCAATTAAGCTACAAACCTGTACATCTTTGGAGTGTGTGAGGAACCCCATGCAGTCACAGAGATAGCACCTGTAGTCGGGATCAAACCTGGGTCTCCGGCACTTCAAGCGCTTTAAGGCGACAACTCTACCGCACCGCAGACCCGGGTGAAAATATCCTCCCACACGCCAAAGACCTACAGATTTGTAGGTTAATTGGGTTCTGTGAAAATTGTAAATTGTTCCTTGTGTGTAGGTTAGTGCTAGTATAGGGGGTGATCACTGGTCAGTGTGGAATTGATGGGCTGAAGGGCCTGTTTCTGCGCTGTATCTCTAAAGTTTAAAGTCTAAAGACAGAGATGAAAAGACAAAAGGTGTGAGATAAGGATTGAGGAGGTTTGAAATGTGAAGCCAGAGGAAAGTATACAGCTGGAAAGGTGACGGGGTGGGGAATACTTCAGATAACCTTCCTTAATTTTCCACTGTACAATACAGAACCCACGGTGGCCAGCCTGATCACAACTGCAGCAGTCTCTGAATCAATCCTCGTCAACTGTAAACTCCATGAGATCTCCGTCATAATGGAGCGATCGTTTCTGGAGGCGAGGCACATCCCAGCATCTTCGCTCTACCTGGGGAGCTCGCACTGCAATGGGAGCTTTGGAAACTCGACCCATGTTGCCTTGAAGGTCGGGTGGACAGAGTGCGGAACTCAAATTTCAAACGTAAGCGCCAAAGAGGCTTTCCTTCGGTATTTTGCTCAAAGTGTAAACATGAGACGAGAAAAATGACAAAAAATCCAAAGATTATTCGGGCAGCCCGGTGGTGCAGCAATAGAGTTGCAGTGCCTGAAACCCAGGTTCGAGCCCGATTACAGGTGCTGTCTGTACGGAGTTTGTACGTCCTCCCCATGACCGCGTGCGTTTTCTGCAAGATCTTATGTTTCCTCCCACACGCTAAAGATGTACAGATTTGTAGGTTAAATGGCTTAGTATGTGTACATTGTCCCTAGTGTTGATGTGGGGAGATTACTGGCCGGTGTGGACTCGATGGGCAGAATGGCCCATTTCTGTGCTGTACCTCTAAACGAAACTGAAAATGGTGGTGCTGCTTATGGGCCTATCCCACTTAGGCGACTTTTTAGGCAAAACTGCAGGAGACTATGCGGTCGCCTCATGCTCGCGGGTGGTTGCCGGGGAGTCGCCTTCGTGGTCTTGAGGAATTCCCACATTCTGGGAACTAGTCGCGGCCTCATAATGGTCACCGCAAAATTAGTTGAAAAATTAGTGGCGACCAGAATGAAGCCGCCATGGAGAGTAGCGAGGATTCTCGTGCCGTAGGTGCAGTGGTAGTGGGTCGCCAGGAGGTTGAAGGTTGTCGTAGGTTCTCGTAGGTTGTAGCAGGTGCTGACCGGTGAATTTCATTGGCTCATTGGGAAAAAAATGTAAGCAGAAGTTTTCAGAACAAGGATAACCGACCGGTAATGTTAATGTCTGCCGAGCTTCACAGCCGTGTATCTCTGGCTTCTTAAAAGTTGTCTCCACTCCTTCTCCTCCCTCTCCCCCCCCCCCCCCCCCCTTTCCACCCCCCCTCTCCCCCCCTGTTTTTAATGACCTACGTGACCTTTCCCGTACACTGTGCTTTCACCATCTTAATTACAGCGCCAATCTTCCTGATCATCGCGGTGTGTGTCTGTATCACATTGGCTTTGCACCGTGTGAATTTCACTCAGACAGCGCTCCCCCACTTGCCCTGTCCCCCACCTGCATAACGGGCTGGTGAAGGAAGTAATGTGTGTGTGTGTGTTCAATTCTGACAGTCGCTGGCAGTCACCTGAAAAATAGCCTAAGAGGGACGGCTCATTAGTTTTAGTTTTTAATTTTAAAGATGCACCGTGGAAACAGGTCCTTCGGCCCACCAAGTCCACACCGCCATCGATCACCCCGTACACACTAGTTCTATGTTATCCCACTTTCTCATCCAGTCCCTAGGGGAAATCCACCCACTAGGGGAAATTTTATGGAAGACAATTAACCAACAAATCCACATGTTTTTAGGATGTTGGGAGGAAAACGGAGCACCGGGAGGAGACCGACGTGTTCTCAGGGAGAAAGTGCAAATATACTGCTCAGGGACAATTGGAGATGATAAAATGACGCGTAGAATCAAATTGTTTCCACTATCTTGAAGAGCGTGGGGAACTCAATGGTTTCCTATCATTGTTCTGGCCCCAGATTCAACAGTCAAACCAATAGTCTCTTGTAGTCCCAAAACGCCCTGTAAATGTTGTAATTTCCCTTCTTCTGGTATGTGGCTTTTAGTTTTAGTTTTCGGGCAGCAGCATGGAAACAGCCTGTTCGGTCCACCATGTCTGTGCTTACCAACAATCAACTGTACGCTAATACTATCCTACACACTAGGGATAATTTACAGAGGCCAATTAACCTACAAACCTGCACATCCTGGAGAAAACCCACGCAGTCACAGGGAGAATGTACAAACTCCGTACCGAAAGCATCCGTAGTCAGGATCGAATCTGGGTCTCTGGCGCTGTAAGGCAGCAACTCTATCACTGCGACACTGTGCAATCCCTAGCATGTTTTCAGTTGTATCACTGGAGTTTTTGCTGTAGTCCATAGAATCTACACTCAGGAATTACTTTGCAAAAATTCCCTACCTCTATCTTACATAGACAACATGTTTTTGTTCAAGACGTTGATCACCTGTGTTGATATCAAACCATCTTTGATAATTCTCCTAAGGAAAGTAAGTAAGTAAGTTTACTGGCCAAGTATTCACATACAAGGAATTTGCCTTGGTGCTCCGTCCACAAGTAACAACATGACATGCAGTGACAGTTACGAATGACTCAGAAAACACTAAACATTAATAATAATTAAACATTAATGATAAAACACCATTGATCAAGCACGGGAACCAACAAAATACCAGATCAAAGGGAGGCTACAGATTTTTGGCTGTTGAGTAGAGCAACTATTCGTGGATTAAAAACCGTTTTTATGTCTGGCTGTGGCAGTTTTGACAGTCCGGAGTCGCCTTCCAGAGGGAAGTGATTCAAAGAGTTTGTGGCCAGGGTGAGAGGGGTCAGAGATGATCTTGCCCGCTCGCTTCCTGGTCCTTGCCGTGTACAGTTCATCAATGGAGGGAAGGTTGCAGCCAATAACCTTCTCAGCTGATCGGACGATTCGCTGCAGCCTCCAGGTGTCGTGCTTGGTGGCTGAGCCAAACCAGACCATGATTGAGAAGGTGGGAACAGACTCTACAGTGGCCGTGTAGAATTGGACCATCATTGCCTGTGGCAGATTCCTCAGCTGCCATAGGAAGTACATCCTCTGTTGTGCCTTTTTGACTGTGGAGTCGATGGTAGCCCCCCACTTAAGGTCCTTGGAGATGATGGTATCTAGGAACTTAAAAGACTCCACAGATGTGACTGTGGTGTTGTTGATGGTTAGTGGGGTGAGGGGAGGGGGAGCTCTCCTATAGTCTACAATCAATTCCACTGTCTTAAGAGCATTGAGCTCTAGGTTGTTGCGATGGCACCAGGACGCCAGCTGTGACGCATCCTGTCTGTAGGCAGATTCCTCCACATCCTGGATCAGTCCAATCAGGGTTGTGTCATCTGCAAACTTGAGAAACTTGACAGAGGTGTCTGTGGAGGTGCAGTCGTTTGTGTAGTGAGAGTAGAGCAGAGGAGAGAGTACGCAGCCTTGCGGTGCTCCTATGCAGAGCGTTTGCGGGTCTGAAATGTGCTTTCCCAGCCTCACATGCTGCTTCCAGTCTGTCAGGAAGCTGGTGATCCACCGACAGAGGGGTTCAGGCACAGTCAACTCGGAAAGTTTGGAATGTAGTGGCTCTGGCATAAAGCCTTGTGACATTCCAATGACAAAGGGGCATAATTAGGCCATTCGGCACATAGAGTCTGGTCTGCCATTCAATCATGGTTGATTTATGTTTTCCTCTCAACCCCATTCGCTTTCCTATCTTCCTGGAACCTATGACACCCGTACTAATCAAGAATTTTCATAAACGTGCTGAATTTAAAGTTATGTTCCTTTTAATGGTTGATGACTGTTTGATGGCTGTGCTTACTCATTGCAGAATGACACACACACAGTGGTGAAAACAACACTACGGAGCGTTGCTTCATCGAGCGCAGTCTCTGCTGATGGGAACCTTGAGGTCCCTGTAAATTGCACGTTTGACAACAGCCTCTTGCTCCCTGATGGCTACACTCCAAATGGGTAAGGTGTCTGGAGGAGGTTCTTGAGGCAGGTACTATCGCAACGCTTAAGAAACATTTAGACAGGTACATGGGTAGGATAGGTTTGGAGGGATATGGGCCAAATGCAGGCAGGTGGGACTAATGCAGATGGGACATGTTGGGTCAAAGGGCTTGTGTCCACATTGTATGACTCTATGACTCTATAAAGACAAAAGATGGTGGAACAGTTCAATTAAATCAGATTATTAGATCGTCACTGGCTCGTCACTTTCATCCATTCCATCTTCATGATGTATTACTTTAGGAAGGATGGAAATATCATCAAGGATGTCCGTCACCTTGTCCATTCCCTTTCCTCTCTTGTCCCTTCTGTGAGAGGATACAGGAACTTGAAAGCCCAGACATACAGACAGAAGAATTGTTTCTTCCCTTTATTCGATGCTTTTATACCCCATTCCCAGGAGTACATTCTGCATTTTCATAGCTCCCTACACCTTGTCCCAAATACCTTTAGTTCAGTTAGGTTTATTGTCATGTTTACCAAGGTACAGTGAAAAGCTTTTGTTGCCTGCTAACCAGTTAGCGGAATACCTGATTACAATTGAACCATTTACAATGTACAGATACATGATAAAGGAATAATGTTTAGTGCAAGGTAAAGCCAGTACAATCTGATCAAAGATAGTCCAGGGATCACCAATGGGGTAGATAGTAGTTCAGGACTGCTCCCTACTTGCGGTAGGATGATTCAGTTGCCTGATAACAGCTGGGAAGAAACTGTCCCTGAACCTGGAGGTGTGCATTTTCACACTGTTTCTTTCTAATGCCCTTCATCCCATAAAGCTGTTGTGGATTCAGATTCATTTACTACCATCCATACCACGGTAAAATGAAATTCTTTGTTCACATGAAGTAAACTGTATTAATACTATAGGCTGAAATACAGAGTAAATGGTATTAATACTACAGGCTGAAATGAAAGCAGGCAGTAACTTCTCATAAATAGCCGTTAGATTAATGCCAAGTCTTTTGGCTAACTTTGGAGCCAGAAGAATGAATTGGGGAACATAGAACATAGAGCAGTACACCTTGAGAACAAACCAGTGCAGGAATGAACTGCAGATGCTTAAACCGAAGATCGACACAAAAAGTTGGAGTAACTCAGCTGGACAGGCAGCATCTCTGGAGAGAAGGAATGGGTGACCTGCTGGGTTGAGATCATTCTTCAGACGAAATGCCACCCATTCCTTCTCTCCAGAGATGCTGCCTGTCCCGCTGAGTTACTCCAGCTTTTTGTGTCTATCTTGAGAACAAACCCTCTGACCCATGATGTCTATGCTGACCACGATACTGATTAAAACTGATCTTCTGCCTACCCATGGTCATTCTCTCTCAATTGGAAGCCCAGACACCCAATCACCCAATCATGGTGAATTTCTACTTTAAAATATAATTCCATCCATTTCCATCTGTCAATATGTCTCTCAAGGAATTTGAAGGAAGTGATCCTGAATTTTGCTTTTGTCCATTTGATCTCATATCTCCTTAACCTGGTTGCCTTAATGAATGTGGCTAACTTCATAAATTCACCTAGAACCAGATCGCTTGTTGATAAAACTCCAGTTCCTGTCGTAGGCTCCTAACAATTCAACTATTTTGCTTCAAGGAGGAATAGAATGAGCCTGGAAGGAATTGGAAACTACATGGCCAGCATTGAAACCTTCAACGGCAACCAAACACTATTGGAAGACCCACTTCTGGACCCTGAAGATGAAGTGTCCATACAAGTATCCATCGATACACTGGACCACAGAGTCAAGTTGATTCTTATGGAGTGCTGGGCAACACCAAGCAACAACACAACCAGGGACTCCTTGTACACTATCATCAAAACTGGGTAAGAGATGGATGACCAAAGCTGTGTGGAGGATGGGGAAGGTTGGAAATCAGAGCTTTATTTGATGATACTGGTTGGGCGTGCAGGGAGTGCTTGTATTATGTCAGGTAGCTTGGTTTTGTAGATTATGTGAGGATGTTCCATGATAAAACCACAGATTGCATTTTAATGGTCGATGGTACTTTATTTGTCACATGTACTGATATTCTTTTTGTATACAGTTCAGTACAAGTATCATTATACATAATGTAAGCACTTAGATACTTCAATAAGCAAGCACCACAGATACAGTACAAGGGTATAGTAGTAGTACACTGAGATAGTATATAGCGTCGACAGTTTTGGCACCATTTTCAAGTCCCAGTTGCATTGGTGTGCAGTTTTTAACCTGACCATGAAGGCAGTGTTGCAGGGTCAGGCTGGCCGAGCATGGCCGTTGTTGTCCTCCACCACTGGTCCGCCACTCGGTGCTGCTGCAGGCAGGTTCCCGGTTCCATGGCGGGCAAGCCAGGCCTGATGTCGGGTATGGTCACAGCACACCGGGGCGACCTTCCCCGCGGGGCAATGTTTGAATTAATCCTGTAATCTGGTAATTGTGTTTGAAGTTCAGATTTTCTCTCTTTTCTATGTCCAAGTCCTCCTCCTCTTCCAACCTGAAGGTAGTGACTCTTGCTAGGTGCCCTTGGAATATCTTCCTCCTTCCGACAATGGCTGTACTCTGACACATTGCCCAAATTATAACGTATCTGTGTGTTGCCAGTGTTGGTCGATGGAGGGAAGTCTATAACCAAGCCTGCTTCAGCTTTGGCCAAATTCTCCATTCATTTCCCCCCCCCCCCCCATTCAGAAAACACCATCAGTACAATGTTGAGGAGAGGAAATATCTCTGCTATTTATTTTCTGATCAATGAGAGCAAATATGGTCAATGCCTTGCTACAGGAATTAGTGCACTTGACATAAACCATGTTACTTTTCTCAACCATGTATCTTACTCTGTTGTTCTTTATTGAAAATAACAATACCCAACTATCTCCACTTCAACATCGCAGAGATTATGAATTGTTTGAGAAAATGAAGTTTGGGTCCAGCACCAATGAGTCTTATTTAAACAGTTAAAATTGATTAAGTCTTAACATATTGGAATGAACTGTAGATGGTGGTTTAATGAATGAATGATACTTTATTATCAGAAATATGCAAAGAGTGGCCACATAGAGGGCACCGAAGATGGCCACAAAATGCTGATGCAACTCAGCGGGTCAGGTAGCATTGCTGGAGAAAAGGAATAGGTGACGTTTTAGATCGGAACCTTTCTTCAGACTAAGTCTTAATGTGTTCTCTTACTGTTTGCCCATTACAGATGTCCAGTTCCTGGATCATCGATAAAAATGTCTGAAAACGGAAACTCCACAAGTGCAAATTTTACGCTGAAAGTGTTTTCGTTCATTAGCATGCCTTTTGTCTATATACACTGCCAAACCCGAGTCTGTTTGGAAGTCAATGGATCGTCGTGCCAGCCGGTAGGTCCAGTTCAATGAGTCTAGAGTGGAGATAAAGAATGTTTTTGTTTCCTTCGACCATTTCATTGTGTGACGTGATGTTCTGCATGGAAAGACAATACATCAATATGAATCATCATGGTTTAACTTGCCTTTGTGTTACACTCCAAATTAGTTGAAGATAAGAATCAGAATAAATTTATTGACCAAGTATGTATATATACAAAGAATTTGACTTGGTGGTCTGCTTGCACATGGTAAAAACCCAATATACAGCAGACAATTAAAAAATTATAATTAATAAATGTAAAATTAAAGTGCGAGAGTAAAAAGGGACAGCTTTGCTATATATTGCACATGTAGATATCTAAAGTGCACTTGGAGAGTGTTTGGCTTACAGATCAGAATGCAGTTGTGAAGTGTGGCAGTTAAGTAGAGCTACCGCTCATGGGATGAAGCTGTTTTTGTGTCAGGATGTGGAGGTTTTGATAGTCCCGAGTCACATCCCGTGAGAGGAGGACTTCAAAGAGTTTGTGGGCCAGGGTGAGAGGGGGTCAGAGATGTTCTTATCCACTCTCTTCTTGGCCCTTGCAACGTGCAGTTTGTCGACGGGGGGATAGTTGCCGCCAATAACCTTCCCAGCTGAGTGAATGATATGTTGCAGCCTCCGGGGGCCATGTTTGGTGGCTGAGCTCAACCAGACCATGATGGAGGTGGGGAGGACAGTTTGCTAAGTTGAAGTTTGCTGATCAGTGGCTTTCGTGGACTGGGTCTTGATCAATATTGACAGCCAGTATTTGAAACCACAGCTGTCATTTCAAACTACTTTGTCTCCCTTGGATATTGGATCCTACTGAATTGCTGTGGTGGGTGAATGACAAAATGGTTGCTCTCATGCACGGAATGACCCTGTCCTGGCTCATCCCTATGCAATTGCATTTCAAGACTAAAATATACTCAAAGGACTTTGTGTGATTTTGTGTACCGATTGTCAGTCTTATAATAGTGACAATACTTCAAAAGTATAAACAAATTTCATACCCAAAGGTCACCCATAACCAACAGTTTCCAAAGCTAAGTTATCTACATGTGGAAATCGTCATACTGGGGAGTGTTTCTATAGCAGTTAAATACAAAATCTGTTCATTTGGAGGACTGGACTAAAGATTAAGGTATAAATGTGACTATTGTGAAATTAAATTCAGGTTACTTAAATAGTCTGGAATTTAAAAAAAATTAAGATCGTGAGTCTTCCACTTGTAGAAAAGGCACCTCTTTCAGTATGAGGAAGGGTCCCAACCCAAAATGTAGATTGTCCATGCCTGCCAGAGATGCTGCCTGATGCTGAGTTACTCCAGCACTTTGCGTTTTACACTAGATTCCAACATCTGCAGTTCTCTATGTCTTCTGTTTCACTAACACTCTTGAAGGAAAGGGATGGGCAGTCCTTACTATGGGCAGTCTGACCAAATGTAACTCTGCATCCAAGAAATGTGCTTTATCTATATATGTGCCAGTTCAAGGCCATTTGGAGAAGGCAAATGAATCAAGATCAAAATAACACTTATGCCAGAAACCAGAGGAGGTCCAGAGGAATAATTGCAGGAATGAGTGGGTTAACTTATAAGCATTTGTCGGCACTAGGCACTGCACTCGCTAGAGTTTAGAAGAATGTGGGGGGACTTCATTGACAGAATAGCAAAAGGCTTGGATAGAGTGGATGTGGAGAGGATGTTCCCACTAGTGGGAGAGTCTAGGACTAGTGGTCATAGCCTCAGAATTAAAGGACGTTCTTTTAGAATGGAGATGAGAAATTTCTTTAGTCAGAGGGTGGTGAATCTGTGGAATTCTTTGCCACAGAAGGCAGTGAAGGCCAAGTCAGTGGATATATTTAAGGCTAGAGATAGATTCTTGATTAGTACAGGTGTCAGAGGTTATGGAGAGAAGGCAGGAGAATGGGGTTAGGAGGGAGAGATAGATCAGCCATGATTGAATGGCGGAGTAGACTTGATGGGCCGAATGGCCTAATTCTACTCCTATCACTTATGACCTTACGAAACCTGAAATAAAACAAAGGTTGGCAATGTTCAGCAGCTGAGACATCACTGGAAAGGTAGACCTAGATAATGTGTAGTAGACCTAGATAAAGGAAAGCGGGATGGTTGAAGGTCAGTCAGCTTTCATTGATGATGCCCGCAGGTCGTGGTCCACATTTTATGGTCGAGACCAAAATCCCCCTGTACCTGAATTAAGCAAAGAGGCACTGCAGTTTGGGTGTTGCTACAGAGCTTAAAGCTGGGGTGTGACGCATACACCATGTATGAAGGAATTCTGGATTTGGATTAATGTCATGAGTCTTTGGCAGTGGTACTTGCATTGTTGACTGCCACTTAGTCAGGTAGGGCAGGGAAGTTATAATTTTATCTGCCTATCACATTGAATGAGTTAATCCTTCCCAAAGATTTGAATACAAGCTCACATTCAGGAACAAAGCATACCTTACTGAATTTCAGAAGAAACCGAACAAGAATATTTTAAAGTTATTCACGCATGTCACGTGGGTGTCGATAACAAGGCCAATTAATGTTTTCATTGTTACGTGCCCTTGGAGGTGGTGCTGAACTGCCTTGAACTGCTGCAGTCTGGATGGTACTATTGATGCATGCAGGAAATGGTATTCTGATTGTCCTTCTAGATGGAGAGGTTGCATGTTTGGTGGGTTGTTGCAATGCCTTTTCGTGCTTCCTGCACATTACGAGAAAGGCGAAGTTTCAAGCTGGTGAATGGGGTGGCAGTCATGGTTATTTAATGGCATCCACGACTTGATCCAACAAGTCTGTACCGACCTGGTGAAAGAACACTGTAACCTCACTCCGCTATCCTTTTATTGATTGGCAAGGGGCATCGAAGGTTGCGGGGAGAAGGCAGGAGAATGGGGTTGAGAGCAAAAAATAGATCAGCCGCGATTTAATGGTGGGGCAGGCCTGATGGGCTGAATGGCCTAATTCTGCCCATCGTTTTATGATTTTATGATATTTACGGTCAGAATGAAGACAGAACAGAGCGTCATGGGTACAGGCCCTTTGGCCCAAAATGTCGGTGTTGATCATGATGCCAATTTCAACTCCACATCTGCCTGCAAATGGTCCGTATCCCTCCATCCCTGCCTGTTCATGTGTCTGGCCAACTGCCTCTTAGATGTTGCTACCGTATCTACCTCCACCACAGTACGTGACTTGGAGGGAACCCATATGTGGGTCTGCCTTAAGCACCAGCTGATGTACTGCTTGGTGGCTGGGACTGTGTAGGAAGGGCTACAGGTGCTGGTTTGCACCGAAGATAGATACAAAATGCTGGAGTAATTCATCGGGACAGGCAGCATCCCTGGAGAGAAGGAATGGGTAACATTTTGGATCTGAAGAAAGGTCTCGACCCAATACGTCACCCATTCTTTCTCTCCAGAGATGCTGCCTGTTCCGCTGAGCTACTCCAGCATTTTGTGTCTATCATTGGTCGATAGGATTGATAGTTTGGGAGAAGCTGCGACACATTTATGGGTGGAGCGCACTGCAGCCACGGTGGAAGAGACAATAAATGTATGAGGTGGTTGAAGGGTTTGGTTTCTTGTTCTGTTTGACCTTTGTGCGTGGAGCTGTATTTGATTTTCTTTATTTCATGTTTGTCTTCTCTAACCAGTCGTGCAGTGGCTCACATTTGACCAAGACCGCTGAAGTCATTGCAGAGAGGACTGTGTCACTTGGACCCCTGTATCGTAAATATAGCAATGGTGAGTGATTGATTCATTGAAAGGCCCAGCATGGAAACAAGCTCTTTGGCCCTTCGAGTCCACTCCGACCATCGATCACCCCTTCATACTAGTCATCGTGTCATACACCATGGAAACAAGCCGTTCGGACCAACTTGCCAATACCGACCAGCATGTCCCATCTACACTAGTACCACCTGCCTGCATTTGGCCCATATCCCTCTAAACCTTTCCTATCCATGTACCTTCCAAATGTTTCTTAAACATTGCGATAGTACCTGCCTCAACTACCTCCTCTGGCAGCTCGTTCCATACACCTACCCCCCTTTGCATGAAAAATATATCCCTCAGATTCCTATTAAATCTTTCCCCCCCGCACCTTAAGCCTAGTTCTATGTTATCACACTTTCACATCCACTCCCTACACGTTAAAGGGAATGTACAGAAGACAATCAGCCTACATACCAGCCCATCTTTGGTACAGTATGTGGGAGGAAATTGGAGCACCTGAAGGAAACCCCTGCGGTCACAGGGAGAATGTACAAACTCCACAAAGACAGCCCCCAAAGTCAGGATCAAGCCTGATCTCTGGTGCTGTGAGGTAGCAGCTGGAAGAGCGATGGAGGTTTCCTCATGGGTGGGGTGAAGTATTGGAACATTTCAATCAAAGGAAGCACAGAGTTTGGGAAAATTCGGGACATGTCTTTACTGACATAATCAATATGTCATTGTAGCCCTCGTAAATTCCTCACGACTGACTTTGTCCAGGGCAGTTTTCCAGCCAGTAATGATGCCAATGTCATTAAAGTGCTGAAGAAGAATATTTGTGCTTTTGTCTTCTAACAGAAGTTGAACTCGTGGTGGAGATGGATGAAAATATCTCGGCACTGAAGGCCGTGCTGGGCCTTGGTGTTCTCCTCTGCCTAACGCTCGTGGTGATATCTGCAGTAATGATGACCGTATACACACGGTGGGGCCGCAGCTTCACTGCCCAGCCCACTGGGCCCAACTACCAGGCCTTCGACAACTACTGACAATGCAGGAAGAGTAACCTGGAATGTTGGTGATGGCTGCCATAACCAGGGACTGCTGTAGATAACTCAATCACTTTTGCAATAATCTGTCTCTTTCAAAGTGGTTGTGGCAAAAGGGCTTGGACCATCCCTACCTCACTCCATCACTAGTGCTTTATCAGGTCCCTGTACTCCTGCAATCCCAACTCTGACTTCAGCCCCAATTTTGCTTTCCATGCTTCATGACTGATAGTCATTCCTTCACTTTTCCAAGTAGTTGAAGGTTCCTCGTCCACATAGAAGAATAGCAGGAGTAGGCTCTCTGGACCTTTGTAGTTGCTCTACCATTCAATACTATCATGGCCCATCCTTTACCTCAGTAAACATGTACAGCTCTTTCCTTTTTTTGCCTTGTTTTTAAAGCATTTGACCTAGCTTTCTGATTCCTGTCCTAAATATGCACCGTGACCAATATTTATAGAATGTTCCTCTCAAAACATTCCAGATCATTACTGCTTGCTTTGTAAGAATAAAATATTCTTTGAGGAAAAATCGTTGGATGTTTGCATAACCTGTGCAAGTTTTTGGTATCTGCCCACATTCCTTAGAGTATATGAACAGTCAATTAGTTTGGTTGGTCTGGAATCACATTTATTCACTGCAGGTAAGGCCGATAGATTCTTGCCCCAAATTAATATCTTGACCAATGTTTAATTCCCAATTTATGGCACAAAAAAACCAACCACCTGTCTTTGCCAATTGTGAGATCTTGCTATGTACAAGTTGACAGCGGGACTCCTTTCGCAAAGTTAGCATCTATTTCTCTTTTTCTCTCTCTTGGTTTGTTCCAGACGGCAGATAATGCTTATGTAGGAAGGAACAGCGGATGCTGGTTTGCACCAAAGATAGACACAAAATGCTGGGGTACCTCAGCGCATCAGGCAGCATCTCTGGAGAGAAGGGATGGGTGACGTTTTGGGTTGAGACCCTTCTCGGTCTGAAATGTCACCTAATCCTTTTCTCCAAAGATGACGCCTGACCCGCTGCGTTACTCCAGCATTTTGCGTCCATCTTCAACATGTAATGCTTCTTTGACAGGAAAAAGTGCCACTCCTAGCCTTACAAAGAAGTATTTGCCTACGAGCCATCATAGTCTCCAGCTCTGCTCTTTCTCTGAACCAGTCGGTACTGCGTCACACTGCTCCTATTAGTCAAAGGTATCAAAGGTATCAAAGGTATTTTATTAGTCACATTCACATACACCCAGGTGTAGTGAAGTGAAATGCTTTTTGCCATTTTGCAGCACACAAAAAAAGAATACAGACATAACACCAATGAGAGTCTTAACACATAGAACATCCCCCCACAATGGCTCCCACCATGAGGGAAGGCACAAAGTCCAGTCCCCAACCCCAGTTCACCCATAGTCGGGCCCATTGAGGCCTCCACAGTTGCCTCTACGGAGGCCCGATGTTCCAGGCCGTTCTCGCCGGGTGATGTTGCTCCGGCGTCGGGAGAGTTCTCCCAGTGGCCTGGGAACCCTGGAACGGCCGCTTCCGCACTGGAGGCCGCGGCTTCCGAAGCCAACAAGGCCGCGCCGGTTGGAGCTCCACAACTGGCGATCTCATCTAGAGATCCCAGGCTCCCGGTGTAAAGTCAGCGCCGCCGCCCGCAGCTGGTCGCTCCACAGTCCCGCAGCTCCGCGATGTTTTACCCGGCGGTCTCAGCTCACCGGAGCTCCAGAGCGGCGACCCAGGCAAGGCATCGCCCGCTCCGCGATAGCGCTCCAGCGCTGTGCCCCCGTCGAAAGCCGTGGTTCTGGGCGGTCCCCGACAGGAAACGCCGCTCCAGGCCCGCTGGTAGGCCGCGAGGACCGGTTGAAGCTGCAGCCCGGAGAAAAGTCACCTCTCCGACCAGGTAGGGACCCTGAAAGGTAGTTTCCCCCCCCCCCCCCCCCCCCCCACCCCACACATAAAAAAGTCAGGTTGGTCTTTCACTGCATCAGCTGCACCTTTAAAGCGCTTTTTCACGGGGCAACTTGACGCAAGATGTAACCAGAGCGAAGTGGTCATGGTCTAGCACGACATCACATGATATAACGGGGTGTAGATAAAGAGTTCCCACGGTACTCGGCATTTCCGTTATTTGTGCGAGTGACTTGTCCGTCTCCCGAGCTTTCCCGTTAAATCTTGAATGAACATTGTGAACTACACGTGGCACAAATGATGTCACTTTTTTTTTCACACACTATAAATATCCTCCCTTGGTTGAATTGGCTCATTTGGAGACATGCCTATACTAAGTAGTTTCGAGTACAGGATGGTGGTTTTTTTCATTGACGCGCTGTATGCAGCAGCCCACTATGTGCATCGAGGACGCTTGCGTGAAGGCAGAAGGGAGAGATGAATTAAAAAGAGAATTAAGAGGAAGTCTCACTGGGTGAAGCCCATCTTTCAACGGAGACCTCAATTTGGACAATATGATCAATTGCTTAATGTGCTGTGCGAAGAGGATAAAAGCGCATTCACAAACTTTGTCAGAATTTCACCCGAGCTCTTTAATGAGCTGAAGAATAATTTGGGACCTCTGCTGAAGAAGACTGACACTGTAATGAGAAAGGCACTGGAACCAGGGTTGCGCATAGCAATCACCCTCCGCTACTTGGCCTCAGGCGATTCTTATCAAAGTCTATCTTACAACTTTCTGGTCGCCACCAACACCATCTGTGTTATTATCCGAGAAACCTGTGAGGCGATCATCAAATTTTATTCAGCTGAAGTGATGGAATGCCCCAGTACACCAGATGCGTGGAAGAGAGTGGCGCTGGGGTTTGAAAACAGGTGGAATTTTGTTCACACATGTGGGGCTTTGGATGGCAAGCATGTGGCAATTCGTTGTCCACCCAGAGGTGGGTCAAATTATTTCAATTGCAAGAAATTCCACTCAATTGTACTCTTGGCGGTGGTTGATCATAACTACAACTTCCTGTATGTGGATGTGGGCACACCTGGAAATGTTGGTGATGGCCAGATTTGGAAAGAAACCTGGCTTGGAAAGAAAATGGAAGGTGGAACAGCAGGCATGCCTGATCCAGAACCTCTGCCAGGAGAAGACAGCCCGGACATCCCATATGCGATGGTTGCTGACGAAGCCTTTGAACTACGGCCCTGGATTATGAAGCCATATCCACAGCGGAATCTAACTAGGGAACAGAGGATCTTCAATTACAGGCTGTCAAGGGCCAGGAGGGTTGTAGAAAATTATTTTGGCATCTTGGCAAACAGATTTAGATGCTTGCTCAAGAAAATGGAGCAGAAGCCCAAGAATGTGGAGAGTATAGTATATGCAGCATGTGTTCTGCACAACCTGATCCGAATGAGAGGTGCAGCTGCAGGATCAGCAACATCCATCCAGGACGGTGACCTAGTGGACAGTGACACAGGGGGAATAACACTAGGTACATGGAGAAGTGGTGCGACCAAGTCGGAAATGGTCCCACTGCAGCGTTTCAAAGGTAACTCGGGCACATACAGTGTGAAAGAGCAAAGAGGCCATCTCTGCGCTTACTACAATTCACAATTGGGGAGTGTGCCGTGGCAGGACAGCTATATTGATGGGTAGCCGACCACAGGAACACTACTGCATGTTAGCAGAAATGCATAGCAAATAAGCTGACTTTCTAGTGTTGTCCTCTGAAAAGTGCTTCCTATAAGATGTTCGTCCGCAAAACCTGCCATTTAGCACATTGCATTGTCCCTTTTAATGCCTGAGTTTAGGCTTGTTGCGGAGGTTAATGAATATAATGTGTTTAAAATAATCTAGCGTGCCTCATTTGTTGATTTTCGTGTTTGCGAGGCCCTTTTATAGACTAATGTTTGGTGTGATGCACCTTCTCTCAATATGTGCAAGAAGTCGTCTTTTTATATTGTCAAATAGGAATAAAGACTTTGTCTCACATTTACCGTGCTGATTGGCTTATTTTATTTTCTACCGAGAGGTGAAACTTTCAAACGTTTAAATAGCTCAACAATTGATGGACCTGAACACTCAAAAATGAAAATTAATGAAAATGTGATTATATCACCTCCCTTCAACTATTTTGTGTTTCAGCATGAGAGGGATTATAACATTAGGGACATTCATCTTGTAGTGATGTGTTAATGAAGAATTGCAGACATCAAGCTGATAGTAAAAAATATATTTATTTAACAATGAGGTAAACAAGCACTGACAATCAAACTGCTGAGGTAAAAGCTTTATCACACTTCAGGCTATCATAAAATGTGAGCCTCCAACAGAAACAAAGTAATGCTCAAGAGTAAAAGACACACATATTAACATACAGACATTTATAAAGGACTCTAGATGTCACACCAAATGTTGAGTGGCCAACAACTAAAATAAACTAAAACTCAAACGGTTAATTAAACACCACATAAATAATTCTCAACGTCGGAGGGTTATACTGGACTAATTGACGTCAGCGAAACCATCTGCCCCTTCTTGAAATGGTGTTTGTGCACGGCCCTCACCGTAAACAAAAGGCAAAGGTGGATTTCTAGCAGGCTGCTGCTCTGTAAACATCAGTGGTGATGGTGAGTGTCTCTAGAAGGAAATTAAGAAGTACATGTTAAAAGTTTCTCACGGACCATAAAATTGCGGGACCTTTCATTAAAGTCCCTTTTAAAGATTAGAGTTCTTTTCTTGAATCTCATTAACATAACTCATGAATAAGTTGTTGTCCATATGCGGATGCAAATCTTTATTTTTTTAATTCAATCCCACAAAACACAATTGTTTACCTGCTCAGCACGGAATGGTGGGTGTGCTCCCATTGCACGCAGCAATCCATATGTTGTATCTGTATACTTTCGAATCACAGAGTGATGTATTAGTCAATGCATAAAAAGAAGACATATTATGAATTAAGTTAGGGAAGCGCACATATATTTGTTAATACCTGGTCATAGAAGTGAGGCTGGCGAGGCTGAGGAACCAGTGGACGCTGCGCCTCAGGTGCACGTGCTTCCATTAACTGCACAGACAACACCAGACATTAAAACTATGTTGCTTTATGATGTGAGAAATAAAGAGTTTTAACAGAAACGCTGAATGAAGAGAAGAAGATTAAGAATAGATCTATACCATTTTATTTCGCCTAGTGATTGCCCCATTGATCATATTCCATACAAAATTCCAATCTCCATCATTGATTCTTTCTTCCATCATAGCTTGACAGAAGTCGAATGCCCTCTGCGTAAAGCTGTTTGGTCTCAGGCGTCCTTCCTCCAACAATTTTATACCGTCTCGAACAGTATTATTGAGCTGAAAATTCACAGCGCAAATATAAAAAACAGAAGAATGCTGGGTGGGTGCATTGTCCAATAAGCATCAAGTTTATATACTCACACTTTTAATGCTGTTTCCATCTGTCCCTTCTTCAGCACCTCCGGGTGTGGTGAGGTCGATGCTGGAAATGTGCCTACTGCGGTGCTGTTGGCTGGTGGATGGGCTCGGCGTGGAAGTCCCTTCCAGAGGATCATCCAACGCATGGTCAATGATGTGTTCTTCCTGTAGGAATCACATAAAACCATTTAGACATAGTGTCCAGAGCCTCATGACCTCAAATATTTGTTGTCATCAAAGTACCTTGGGTGCGCTAGTCCTGGTCACTACACGCACAATATGCCCTGATAGGAACCGCCACCTCTCCTCGATCCACCTATTCCTCTCTGTCAGTGTGCTGCCAGCTGACCCTGTTTTGGTCCCAAGTGCGGTGACCTTTCCATAGATGGTCCTCTGATTAGTGAACCATTGCATGAGTTGGTCATCTGCATTACAGTAGAGTGGTGGAATTAAATAGAACTTCAAGCATTGGATGTATTCCGTTATATTAAAAGTTCTGGACAGTAAATAGAGGCCTGTTTAAGAGACTGCCCTCCGCATTTAATGTGCTATTTCTTGTGCTTCTTGGATACCTGAGCACAAGTTTGTAAATACAGATGGCCTTTTTTAAGACAAGCATTACAAGTGAGAATTGCCTGCCATCATGCATAATTCTTTTTATGGCTCTTAGAGACATAATTCTAACTTCAAACACAGAGGGTGTAAAAGCTGTCTGCGACTTTTTTACTTTGCAGCTGCAGGGCACAGACAGACTTATAAGAGAAGTTTAAGTTAACTGCAAAAACAGCACTTTTACATCTATAGCATTGTATGTTTTTAAATCTTGGATAACATTAAATGGTTCTCCTGTTGATGAACTAATATATCGTTATATATACTCACATGAGCACCCGGGATACTCGGCAGCCTTCGTCTCCAGCAGGTTCCTTTTTCTCTCCCTGTTTCTATAATCCTCTCTGGATTTACCGTAGAGAATCTCGTTAAATTGGTACCATTCTACAAGTTCCCCCTCTTGTTCCCTGGTGAAGTTATATGGCCTTACCTTCTGCCATCTTCCCTTTACATAAGCGTCTGTAGAGGCTATTCCTACAACGGCTACTGGGGAGGCAATCTGAAATCCACCTTGCTCACCCTCTTCCTGCTCCAAGGAGCCCACAGGCAGTGTTGTCTGTGGCATCTCCTGTTGCCTCTCCACCTGTCTCTCTTGCTGCGTCTCCTCCTCATTCTCCTGCAGGGCAAAAAAATTTCTGACACGCTTTACCCCCTTTCTTTGAGCTTTTCTGGGAGCCATCTCTGCAAGTGTTCCTGTTAAAAAGATTCTCCAACAATGACAATTAGGTGGGACGTCCTCGATGGACACATGTTCCCTTGCCGATATTGAGAACACCTTTTTTACTCACCTTCTGTCCCCTCTGTCCAGCTTCCGGGTTTACCGTTCGCAGGAGTTCCCACGGTAACCGCAGTTATTACGGATATCGCACGGATATCGCACTGGCCACTACGTCCATATAATGTTGCAATGCTCACCCACAAGTGTACAAGTCACTCTTGGAGAAATTCAAGCTTGCTTGAATTTTCTCCCGAGTCACCAAGTTACACGATTACCTGCCGTTAGCGCCACGGTGGTCCACGGTGGTCCACGAATGCCGTACTGTTATCGCACGAGGTTCCCACGATGTTAAACTCTGGTTAACTCTTGCGTCAAGTCGTCCCGTGAAAAAGGCCTATTATGGATGAGGCATGCAATCTTTCCGCACTGAAGTAAGGCACTAGCCCCACACCCCTTTTTATACATTTATCCAAATCTCTTTTGTAAATTACTGTTGTACCTTCTACCATGTCCCTCTCAAAGCATTTCGGATCATTGCAGCTTGCTTTGTAAAAATAAAATATTATTTGGGAAAACAAAGTTATGCTGAATGCTTGCATAAACTGTGTAGACTATGCTTTGGTGTCTGCTTGCATTCTCTTAAGCATCATAAGAGCCAAGGACTTTGGTAGGTATGGAGTCATGGTTAGCCCATTACAGGTAAGGTTGGCTGAATTAATTCCCTTAGAAATGGAAGTGTTTATGCAACAGAAAAAAACCCTTTATGGATGATTATAGAATTATTTCTAATAACTTCCCTGTGTGCATGATGAGTACATGGCTCTTCTATATTATGAAGGGTAAGGAGGTGAAAGGTTGGGGTGGCCAATGCTGTGGGGAAGTGAAACACACGCTACGATAAACATACGGGTCTGCACATGGGGAAATTACCGGAAGAACATACTGTGTTCATCCCATCCACCTGATCAACACCTGCAGCAACAGTAACAGCTGTATGTGTGTGTGCTTCTCCAAACTGAGTGGTGCAAGGGTCAGCTCAATGCTGGCATTCTCAAGAATGAGATTTAGTTGTGAATGTAAACACGTCATAGGCTGTTATAAACCTTCTGAGGCATTCGCACTCAGCAAACCCTGATCTTGTTCATTTGGACAGCATTCAGAATGCAAAAGTTGGGGAGAAGGCAGGAGAATTAAGTTAGGATGAAAGATAAAGAGATAGATCAGCCATGGTTGAATGGTGGAGTAGACTTGATGGGGCGAATGGCCTAATTCTGCTCCTATCACTTATGACCTTATCACCTTATGACCTCAAACTGTACAATGGCTTAGAAATTGGATCCATTTGGACCTGCTAATTTTACACACAAAATCATGCCTGAACGTTGTTTAATCTGAAGTAGATAAAGGCAACAAGTGCTTCTAGGTAAAGCTACACCCTTTTGCAAAATTGATTTCGTTTTGGTTTGGTTTGTTATTGTCATGGGAACTAAGATACACAAAGAAAATTACTTTGCACTTCTGTGCACCCTAAGTCACTGAAGTTTAATTTAGTTTAGAGATACAGCGCGTAAACAAGTCCTTTGGCCCATTGAGTCCGCACTGAGCAGCGATCCCCGCACATCAACACTATCCTACTCTAGGGACAATTTTTACATTACCAAGCCAATTAACCTACAAACCTGTACATCTTTGGTGTGTGGGAGGAAACCGAAGTTCTTAGAGAAAACCCACGCAGGTCGCGGGGAGAACGTGCAAACTCTGTACAGACAAACGCTCATATCCAGGATCGAACCCGGATCGCTGTGCTGTAAGCGCTGTAAGGCTTAAGGTTAAAGATAGCTGAAACAAGGGATATGGGGCGAAGTCAGGAACGGGGTACTGATTGTGGATGATCAGCCATGATCACAGTGAATGGCGGTGCTGGCTCGAAGGGCCGAATGGTCTACTCCTGCAGCTATTGCCTAATTCTACTGCTGCTTCACCATGCTGCCTTGGAGTGACAATGCTTTGAGAGATTTCAACTGTGGGTTTCTTATCCAAGTTTCATGACCAGTGTTCCACCCAAATCCAGCAAGGAAATTAGGGATAGACAAGTAATGGTTGCATTCAAAGTCACATGAATTTGCTCAGAGAAGGTCAGGATGACTTTCCCTGTCATGATAAGTGCATGCTGAAAGATGTTTGGACAGGTACATAGATATGAAAGATTTAGAGGGGTATTGGGCAAATGGGGATAGGTGTACTAGTGGGGCATCTTTATGACTCTTTGACTATGATTCTATGTTTAAATAACCTGATTGACTGTATTGAGGTAGCAACACGGAATGAGGGTGCAACGTTTAATGGGGCCTATGTAGGATTTCAGCTTATAGTTGAGTTTATTGTCACATGTACAGGTACAGTGAAAAGCTCTTGTTGGGTGCTATTCAGTCTGCGGAAAGACAATACATGATTACAATCAAGCCACTTACAGTGTATAGATACATGATAAAGGGCCTGCCCCACTTGGACGACCTAATCCACGAGTTTAGAAGACCCTAGAGGAGTTGAAAAAAATGTCAAGGTCGTGTTGACTCGCCGAAGTAAAAGACCTCCCTACGACCTCCTACGACTACGTCTACGACCTCCTACGAATATGTCTACGGCCTCCTAGGACCCCCCTCGACCTCAGTCTTCCACACCCAAGACCAACTACGACTAGCTACGAGTGGAAAATGATCACATAATAAAATTATGTCATGTTTACATTTTTTTTCTCGGACCAGTTACCGACCTACGACTATCTACGACTACCATCACGACATACTACGACCTACCTACGAGTAAAAAGCATCAATGTTTTCTATGCTGACCTTTTTTTTCCACAAGTGGCCATTTTTTTTATCAGGCTAGAAAAAACGCCGCGACCTACTTGAGGCCACGAGTACGCAGAGACCACTCACAAGCATGAGGAAGAGTTATGAAGTCCTCCTACGACCTCGTGGCGACCATGCTGCGAGTATGAATCAAGAGTAAACTCGGCAGAGGTCGACAATTAGGTCGTGAAAGTGGGACAGGGGCTTAAGGGGATAACTTTTTGCGCAAGGTAAAGCCAGAAAAGTCCGATCAAAGATAGTCAGCATCACCAACGAGGTAGATAATTTATGTGAAGATATGGAATAATTATATCCAGGAAGATGTGGGTAGCTCAATGAATAAACAAAAAGTTACCAGGCAGGTATAGCAAGTAATTAAAATGAATGAAATGAATAATAAAGTGAAAATTTATTCCGGTGGGCGGAATAAAACAATAGAGATGCCTTACCACTTCTGTACAGCACTTATATGAAACGAACAAAAAAAACAAACTGCTGGAAGAACTCAATGGGTCAGGCAGCCTCTGTGGTAGGTAATAGATCCATTGACATTTTGAGTCTGGGCCCTTCTTCAAGGTAGAGTAATAGCTGGTAGAAATAAGTCAGGGAAAGGGGTAAGGAGAGAGCTGGCAAGTGATAGGTAAGGAGGGAAAACAAACTGCTGGAGGAATTCAATGGTTCAGACTGCATCCGTGAAGGGGAAATGGTGGGGCTACTTTTTGGGGTTGAATCCATCTCGTTGTGCTCCATAGATGTTGACCCTCTGAATTCCTCCATCAGCTCAGTTGTTGCTCAAGATTCCAGCATCGAAGTTCTCTTGTGGCAGATGTCAAGTGGGGGAGGTGATTAGTGGAGAACATGAAACCTGATAATGAAGGAAGGTAAGGCGTGAACTGCAGAACTGGAGGGAGAGCAGCTGGGTAGATTGAAACAGGCAAAAGTGTAGGGGGGGGTGATATGTAGAAATTGGAGGAGATAGAGGAGGAGAGAAGAACTAGATGACAGGAGAGCGGGAAAAAAAGACGTATGTAGGATGACCTGGATATATCTCAGAAGGAGAAAGGAGCGGAGGCATGGTTTGCCTGTAAATGGAGAATTCTATGTTCATGCCATTGGGTTGTAGATTAGCTAAATGGGATATAAGGTGCCGTTCTTCCAGTTTGCATCTGGGCTCCCTGGAAAAGGCACAGAACAGACAGGTCTGTATCAAAATGGGTCATGGAAATGAAGTGGATGGCAACTGAAGGCTCCAGCTGGCCCTGGTCTTTAGAGCCCAATTATAGGGCTAAGCAATTGTCTAGACTAATTTGATTCTGCACTACACTTTCACTCTCAAGTTTCCGCACTACACCTTCACTCCCAATCCTGATGTCAAAACCTTTAAGCATTCAGTTAAGCTTTGGTTGTAGGCCATCAACATTTATCCTATTAATGGCTAGGGGTACTTGGTTCCTCAACTGGAATCCACAAGGCTGCTTTGCCTGCAAAACACTGAACGTGGTTCATTCAAGACATTATATTTGCTCTTGTATTGCAGTCCTTGAGGTTACACAACTAGTTAACTTTTGATTGTCAGAGCCACATCCTGATTTTCCTTATTTTATTCCATTTTCATAAGTTGATAAGTCATAGGAGCAGAGGTAGGCATTGGGCCGATTGAGTCTACTCCATACAGTCATGGCTGATCTATCTTTCCCTCCCAACCCCATTCTCCTGCATTCTCCCTGTAACCTACGACACCATTACTAATCAAGTACCTGTCAATCTCTGCTTTAAAAAAACCCAAAGCCTTGGTCTCTATAGCTGTCTGTGAAAATTAATTCATGTTCATAAGTTCATAAGTGACAGAAACAGAACATATAAAATTCTTAAGGGTATAGAAACATATAAAATTCTTAAGGGATTGGACAGGCTTGATGCAAGAAAAATGTTCCCAATGTTGGGGGAGTCCAGAACCAGGGGTGTAGGAAGCAACTGCAGATGCTGGTTTAAACCGAAGATAGACACAAAAAAACTGGAGTAACTTAGCAGGACAGGCAGCATCTCTGGAGAGAAGTAATTGGTGACGTTTCGGATCAAGTCTGAAGAAGGGTATGGACCCGAAACGTCACCCATTCCTTCTCTCCAGAGATGCTGCCTGTCCCGCTGAGTTTCTCCAGCTTTTTGTGTCTATCTCCAGAACCAGGGATCATAGTTTAAGAATAAGGGGTAAGCCATTTAGGACTGAGATGAGGAAACACTTTTTCACCCAGTTATGAATCTGTGGAATTCTCTGCCACAGAAGGCAGTGGAGGCCAATTCACTGGATGTTTACAAGAGAGAGTTAGATTTAGCTCTTAGGGCTAATGGAATCAAGGGATTTAGGGAAAAAGCAGGAATGGGGTACTGATTTTGGATGATCAGCCATGATCATATTGAATGGCGGTGCTGACTCGAAGGGCCGAATGACCTACTCCTGCATCTATTTTCTATGTTTCTAATTATGCCATTCGGCCCATCGGCTACCGCACCATTCAATCCTGGCTGATCTATCTTCCCCTCTTAACCCCATTCTCCTGCCTTCTCCCCATAACCCCTGGCACCCGTATTAATCTAGAATCTATCTACCTCGGCCTTAAAAATATCCATTGACTTGGCCTCCACAGACTTCTGTGGCAATGAATTCTGCAGATTCATCACTGTCTGGCCAAAGTAATTTCTTCTCATCTCCTTTCTAAAGGTACGTTCTTTTATTCTAAGGTTTAAACTCAAAGCCAGTAAAGCAATTTGAGTAATCTTGGAGTGAATGTCATCTGTACCAGCAGTGCTCCTCGTATACATTTAGATGTAACCACTGTTAATGGGGCCTTTTCACGGGGCGAGTTGACGCAAGATGTCACCAGAGTGAAGAGGTCGTGGTCCAGCACGAGTCTCGCACGATATAACGGGGGTAGATAAAGAGTTCCCACGGTACTCGGCATTTCTGTTATTTGTGCGAGTGACTTGTCCGTTTCCCGAGCTTTCGCGTTAAATCTTGAATGAACATCGTGAACTACAAGTGACACAAATGATGTAACTTTTTTTTTCACACACTATATATATCCTCCCTTGGTTGAATTGGCTCATTTGGAGACATATTTTACTGTGTATGTGGGAGACACAGATGGACTGAGCACAGTACCTCGGTCTTACTGTGTGTGGGAGAGGGGGAGAAAGAGACGTACACTCACAGAGGCAGAGTCTCTCAGCCTGTGTAAGAGGGAGGGAGAGAGAAAGAGAGGCACACACAAGGTGGATGTGAAATCTCACCTGCCTGTTTCAGTGACAGACACCCGCCGCCAGTAAATGAAGACACCCCCATCTGTCTGCCCCTCCTCTCCCTCGACTCCCCCACCTATCCCTCCCAACTCCAGTCCCGTCCCGACCCCCTGGGAAACTGAATAGAGCAACAATATAGATATAGAAACTGAAACAATATAGAAACTGAATAGCGCAACATGGCAAAAACATCTCTGACACGCTTTACCCCCTTTCTTTGAGATTTTCTGGGAGCCACCTCTGCAAGTGTTCCTGTTAAAAAGATATCCAACAATGACAATTAGGTGGGACGTCCTCGAAGGACACATGTTCCCTTGTCGATATTTTTACTCACCTTTTGTCCCTCTGTCCAGCTTCCGGGTTTACCGTTCGCAGGAGTTCCCACGCGCTATATCTCTAAAATCTGAAGTTAGGTAATGTCTAAAGGAACTGCAGACGCTGGTTAATGCTGGTTAATACGCACAGAAGGACACAAAATGTTGGTGTAACTCAGCATGTAAGTCAGATCTGGGAAGAAAAACATAAAAAGCTGGAGTAAGTCAGCGGGTCAGGCAGCATCTCTGGAGAAAAAGAATAGGTGGCGATTCGAATCGGAGCCCTTCTTCTGACAGCCTAATCGGAATTGAGTCTGAAGATGTGTCTCGTCCCGAAACATCAGCTTTTTTTCTCCAGAGATGCTGCTTGACTCGCTGAGTTACTCCAGCTTTTTGTGTCTGTCTTCGGTTTAAACCAGCATGTGCAGTTCACTCCTTACACGGGTCTCTGTCCAACATTGATTGGTAGCGTTCCGGACCCCTGGACCCGAGGACTCCAACCTGTATCTCTCAAAGAAGTACATGTGAAAAATTTCTCACGGACCATAAAAATGCATAACCTTTCAGTAAAGTCCCTTTTAAAGTCCCTTTTAAATATTATAGTTATTTTCTTGAATCTCATTAACATAACTCATGAATAAGTTGATGTCCATATGCGGATGCAAATCTTTATTTTTATTTATTTTTTAAATTCAATCCCACAGAAGATAATTTTTACTCACCTTCTGTCCCCTCTGTCCAGCTTCCGGGTTCACCGTTCGCAGGAGTTCCCACGGTGCCCGCAAGAGTTATTACGGATATCGCACTGGCCACTACGTTCATATAATGTTGCAATACTCAACCACAAGTGTACAAGTCAATCTTGGAGAAATTCAAACTTTCTTGAATTTTCTCCCGAGTGACCAAGTTACATGACTACCTGCCGTTAGTGCTACGGTGGTCCACGGTGGTCCACGAATGCCGTACTGTTATCGCACGAGGTTCCCACGATGTTAAACTCCGGTTAACTCTTGCGTCAAGTCGCCCCGTTAATCATGTTGTTTCTATTCCTGGCTGCTCATTAGCATTTTCGAAGGCAAAAGCACAGCAACTAAATCAAAACAAATTATTTTTGAAAGATCTTCAGAATCTCAAAATCAATATGTATTTTCACAGTGAACTTATGTTTTGAAACTTAGACTCAACTTAAACTTAAAATGAACCTGTATTCACATATTCACCAGCTCAGAAAATAAAACCAGTTTACGTGGATCTGCCAAACCATATTAGCAATTCAGGCATTTACAGCATTTGCATTTGATTCTCTGGCACATCCGACTGCTTAAGTCACATCTCCTGTCTGTTACCCAGCCTGCTGGTGACTGTGTTGTCATTGTATGATCCTCCATGCTCAGAGCATGTTTCATGGTTGGAAGCAGAGAGTGGTGGTGGAAGATTGTTTATCAGACTGGAGGCCTGTGAGTGCTTCTGGCTTCAGTGATGAACCCATTCCATTAGGGGGGGAGAGCAGGGGGGGGGAGGAGGGGGGTGGAGGGGGGAGAGGAGGGGGAGGAGGAGGAGGAGAGAGGTGGGGGGGAGGGGGGGAGAGGAGGGGGAGGAGAGAGAGGTGGGGGGGACGTCACTCGCAGTGCACAGATCCAAAACGGCAGCATGCAGACCCATTGTGACATCATCAGCCAAAGCCAGACTTTTTATCCAAAGTTTTTTCAGATTTTTGAACATTTTCATTAATAACTCGAGAAATAAAGCATGAATTTTTCAGATAAGGCGATTTGGGACTCCACGGGATAAATCTCTACTGGAATATGTAAACATTTTACCGTTAGCGCGTCGTTTTTTCGAGAAGATGTGATCACACACGCGCACACATGCACACAAACACACACAAAAGGTCAGAGTTTTAATAGTTAATAGATTACTGGACACTGCCAATCCTCACTTATCTCCATCAGCCTGGTCCTAAAACAATGGTTGCAACATAATCATAGCTGCAAGAAAACTAATGATAATGGTCTCAAGGACCCCATGAAGGCTGCTCTTGACAACAACAACTCATAGGTAATATGATGACTCCCAACAACTCAGAGCCACAATGTCCACTGTGTTTGAACTCCTCTGATGTCAACTATAATGGCACCTTGAGGAGGCTCATTTTGGTTGATTATTGTCATGTGTACCGAGATATAGTGAAAAAGTGTGTTTGCATGTTATCATCAGGTCATGCTGCATATGACTACAATCAAGTCAGATGCTAGTACCAGAGGGAGTGTAAAGAGAAAAATGTAGTGTTGCATTTCAGGGCTTCTTTACCAGAAAACTGAGAATAGCTGAGCGATATAGAAATTAATTAACCACAAATGCAAGGCATTTCTGGATTGGAAATCCACCAGGCCATGCAAGTGAAGCAGTGGCTTTATTGGCAACGTTCAACAGTTATGGTGGCAGTCAGGGCAGCACTGTGGTGCAGCGGTAGAGTTGCTGCCTTACAGCGCCAGAGACCTGGGTTCGATCCTGACTACGGGTGCTTGTCTGTATGGAGTTTGTACGTTCTCCCCGTGTTCTGCATGTGTGTTCTCCGAGATCTTCGATTTCCTCCCACACTCCAAAAATATACAGGTTTGTAGGTTAATTGGCTTGGCGTAAATGTAACATTTACACCAAGGGTAGTGTTAACATGCGGGGATCGCTGGTCAGTGGGCCGAAGGGCCTGTTTCTACACTGTATCTTTAAAGTAATCTAAACTAAGTTACCCTGTGACATAATCTGGAAGAATTGAGGCCAAATGCTGTAGTGAAGGGATAGTGTGATTTATACAAAGATTTTATAAAAGTCCAAATTAAGAAAGGGTACATGATTAATAAATATAGCTGCTTGGTTGAAACAGTAGCAAGAAAATACTCAAAACATGTTCATATATAACTCAAAGCTAAATTAAAGGCCTTAGGCCAGGAATGTCAATGCTTCAGGAAGAAGTGGGTGGTGAGACAGAATGAAAGCAAGAATTTTAGACAGGAGAAAGAAACATGGATGAGAATGTGTGCTATTCCAGCTAATTTGAGACAAGTGATAGAATTACAGTACAACATTGACATGGCAAATTGTAAGCACTAGATGGTGAAATTGAAGAAAGTGTTCAGCTGCCTACAAACTGCAGTGTTTAAAGATAGGCTTCAGGCATGAAGTCTGAATGACTTAAAGGGCTTTCTCACGGTGCGACTTGAAGCAAGACTTAACAAGAGTTTAACATCGTGGGAACCTTCTGCGATAGCAGTACGGCATTCGTGGACCACCGAGGACCTCCGTGGCGCTAACGGCAGGTAGTCGTGTAACTTTGTAAGGTCGGGAGAAAATTCAAACATTTTTGAATTTCTCCAAGAGTGACTTGAGCAGCATTGCAACATTGTATGAACGCAGATGCCAGTGCGATATCCGTGCGATACCCGTAATGACTCTTGCGGGTACCGTGGGAACTCCTGCGAACGGTAAACCCGGAAGCTTGACAGAAGGGACATAAGGTGAGTAAAAAAGGTGGTCTCAATATCGCCAATGGACCATATGTCCATCGAGGACGTCCCACCTAATTGTCATTGTTTGAGAATCTTTTTCACAGTAAGACTTGCAGAGATGCCTCTCAGAAAAGCGCAAAGAAAGGGGTCAAAGAAAGTCAGAAAGTTTTTAGCCATGCAGGTAAATGAGGAGGAGACTCAGCAAGAGAGACAGGTGGAGAGGCAAGAGGAGATGCCAGAGATACCACTGCCTGTGGGCTCCTTGGAGCAGGGAGAGGGTGATCAAGGTGGATTTGAGATTGCCTCCCCAGTAGCTGTTGCCTCCCCAATATCCTCAGCAGACGATAACATGAAGGTAAGATGGCAGAAGGTAAGGCCATATAACTTCAACAGGGAACAAGAGGGGGAACTGGTGGAGTGGTACCAATGCAATGAGATTCTCTATGACAAATCCAGAGAGGATTATAGAAATAGGGAGAGAAAGCGCAACCTGCTGGAGACGAAGGCTGCGGAGTATCCCCGGTGCTCATGTGAGTATCTATAACAATATATTAGTTTATGTACAGGAGAACAATTTAATGTTATCCATGATTTAAAAACATACAATGCTACAGATGTAAAAGTGCTGTTTTTGCAGTTACCTTTAATTTATCTTATAAGTCTGTCTGTTCCCTGCAGCTGCAATGTAAAAGTAGTGGCAGACTGCTTTTACACCCTCTTTGTTTGAAGTGGGAATCATGTCTCTAAGAGCCATAAAATAAATTATGCATGAGGGCAGGCAATTTTCACTTGTAATGCTTGTCTTCAAAAAGGCCATCTGTATTTACCAACTTGTGCTCTGTTATCCAAGAAGAACAAGAAATAGCACATTAAATGCGGAGGGCATGCTCTTAAACAAGCCTCTCTTTACTGACTAAAACTTTAATTTAACGGAATAGATCCAATGCTTGAAGTTCTATTTAATTCCAGCACACTACTTTAATGCAGATGACCAACTTTTGCAATGGTTCGCTAACCAGAGGACCATTTACGGAAAAATCACCGCACTTGGGACCAGATCCAGTCTTCTTCAGCAGAGGTCCCAAATTATTCTTTAACTCATTAAAGAGCTCGGGTGAAATTCTGACAAAGTTTTTGAATGCACTTTTATCCTCTTCGCACAGCACATTAAGCAGTTGCTCATATTGTCCAAATTGAGGTCTCCGTTGAAACATGGGCTTAACCCAGTGAGGCTTCCTTTTAATTCTCTTTTTAATTAATCTCACCCTTCTGCCTTCACGCAAGTGTTTTCGATGCACATGTTGCGCTAATGCATACAGCGCGTCAATGAAAATAACAACCAGCCTGTACTCGAACCAACTTTGTATAGGCATGTCTGCAAATGAGCCAATTCTACGAACGGAGGATATTTATATAGTGTGTGAAAAAAAGTGACATCATTTGTGCCACGTGATTAACTACACTACAGTCCACGATGTTCATTCACGATTAACGGGAAAGATCGGGAGACGGACAAGTCACTCGCACAAATTACAGAATTGCCGAGTACCGTGGGAACTCTTTATCTACCCCCCGTTATATCATGCGGAACTTGTGCTGGACCACGACCACTTCACTCTTGTGACATCTTGGGTCAGGTCGCACCGTGAGAACCGGCCATTAGGAACTTAGGAACTGGATGACTTGGGAACTTAGGAACTGAGAGCCACATGCTTTTTGCTGTGTAATGCCTCATAAAGGTAAAATAAATTCACAATGATCAGGTAAATCTGCCCAAACTGCAAGAGAGGGAACACAAGGAGCTGTTATAAAACCATATACAAATACGTTAACATTTCAGGCTGAAAAACCATCAGAATTGGAAAACAAAAAAAACTTGCATGTTCTAAATTGCAGAGGGGTGGAGAAAATTTCTGTAATCGGATATTTGAAGAGGTCACTAGGGAAATTGACGAGGGTAAAGCAGTGGATGTTGTCTATATGGACTTTAGTAAGGCCTTTGACAAGGTTCCTCATGGAAGGTTGGTTAAGAAGGTTCAACTGTTGGGTATAAATGCAGGAGTAGCAAGATGGATTCAACAGTGGCTGAATGGGAGACGCCAGAGGGTAATGGTGGATGGCTGTTTGTCGGGTTGGAGGCAGGTGACTAGTGAGGTGCCTCAGGGATCTGTGTTGGGTCCTTTGTTGTTTGTCATGTACATCAATGATCTGGATGAAGGTGTGGTAAATTGGATTAGTAAGTCTGCAGATGATACCAAGATAGGGGGTGTTGTGGATAATGAAGAGGATTTCCAAAGTCTACAGAGTGATTTAGGCCATTTGGAAGAATGGGCTGAAAGATGGCAGATGGAGTTTAATGCTGATAAATGTGAGGTGCTACACCTTGGCAGGACAAATCAAAATAGGACGTACATGGTAAATGGTAGGGAATTGAAGAATGCAGTTGAACAGAGGGATCTGGGAATAACCGTGCATAGTTCCTTGAAGGTGGAATCTCATATAGACAGGGTGGTAAAGAAAGCTTTTGGTATGCTAGCCTTTATAAATCAGAGCATTGAGTATAGAAGCTGGGATGTAATGTTAAAATTGTACAAGGCATTGGTGAGACCAAATCTGGAGTATGGTGTACAATTTTGGTCGCCCAATTATAGGAAGGATGTCAACAAAATAGAGAGAGTACAGAGGAGATTTACTAGAATGTTGCCTGGGTTTCAACAACTAAGTTACAGAGAAAGGTTGAATAAGTTAGGTCTTTATTCTATGGAGCACAGAAGGTTAAGGGGGGACTTGATAGAGGTCTTTAAAATGATGAGAGGGATAGACAGAGTTGATGTGGACAAGCTTTTCCCTTTGAGAATAGGGAAGATTCAAACAAGAGGACATGACTTCAGAATTAAGGGACAGAAGTTTAGGGGTAACATGAGGGGGAACTTCTTTACTCAGAGAGTGGTAGCTGTGTGGAATGAGCTTCCAGTGGAAGTGGTGGAGGCAGGTTCGTTGGTATCATTTAAAACAAATTGGATAGGCATATGGATCAGAAGGGAATGGAGGGTTATGGTATGAGTGCAGGCAGGTGGGACTAAGGGAAAATAATTGTTCGGCACGGACTTGTAGGGCCGAGATGGCCTGTTTCCGTGCTGTAATTGTTATATGGTTATATGGATATGTGTCAAAGATTGTCTACATGACATAAGCACTAAATACCTTTGCCGATTTATAGATTTATTCCCATTTATTTAATCATTAAAAATCCACGTTTGATCAAGGTTTTGTTCACCTGCCTTAAAATTCCTTACACAGCTGGTGATCAACTTTCATTTGATTACACTCCTACGAAGTTCCTTGGAATCATTTCAATGCAGAAGATTAAAGAGGCGATAGAAATGCAAGTTGTTTGATGGTTGTAGAGATCATAAAACCATAAGGCATTGGAGCAGAATTAGCTGATATTACCCATCAAGACTACTTCGCCATGCAAACATGGCTGAACTTGGTGCATGTGACAATAAACAAAACTAACTTAGTATCTCTGGAGATGCTAGAGTTACTTCAGCATTTTGTGTCCTTTTTTCTATTGACTGGCATCTGCAGTTCTTTGTTTCTACATCAAGATGAATAGATGCTATCGGTGTTCAAATAAACTGGGAATTCAACGATGCTCAGAAAATCAAGATAAAAGCCTGAAATTCTATTTTCAGTGTCTAGGAGTAACTGGTAATGCAGGTTTTAATACCTATTAACAGTCCATCATATTGGTGAGTCTGGGATCAACCACGAGCCAAACAAAGCATGGATGACTATCCTCCCCTGAAAGCTGTGTTTTAAGAACTAATCCAGTGTGCCCTTGTGGCCGTCATTGTTATTGACTTTCCATATTTTTAAATTTAACTTTCATTGCTGCCAGAGTGGGATTCGGATCACTAATCTAGTAATTTAACTGCAGCGTTGCCACCACCATACTGCACCCTCAGGAATGCAAGGTAGCATCAGATATGATTGTAGGTCAGGTCCCTGGAGTAGTGTTGACTCTGAGGCAGGCGTACTGACATCTAAATTACTGCTGCTACAAAGAAGAAACTGACATGCCTTAAAACAGTGCATGTCCTTCGGACCAAACCTGGTCCCTCTTTGCAGCTAGAATAACACAGTCTTCTCTTTCCACAGGCTTGAGAGTTGTCCTTCCTCTACATTGCTCTACATTCCCAGTACAACGTTCACAGTGGTGCTGGACAAACCTGTATCCACTTATCTCTGAAACAAGATCTTTGAGAAGTCATTGTGATTTGTAACTTAGAAACCATTTCAGAAACAATGCATGTGTACTCCATTTAATTGAACATTTTGGTAACTGTATAAGAAGGAACTGCAGATGCTGGAAAATCGAAGGTAGACAAAAGTGCTGGAGAAACTCAGCGGGTGCAGCAGCATCTATGGAGTCGAGCTGAAACCCTTCTTCAGACTGATGTAGGGTGGGGAGAAGAAAGGAAAAAGAGGAGGAGCCCGAGGGCTGAGGGAGAGCTGAGAGGGGGAGGAGACAGCAAGGGCTACCGGAAATTGGAGAATTCAATATTTATGCCGTTAGGGTGCAGACTGCCCAAGCGGAATATGAGGTGCTGCTCACCGGGAGATCAGGTTGGTTAATGCAGACCGAGCGGAGGTGTTCGACAAAACGATTGCCAAGCCTACGCTTGGTCTCACCGATGTAGATCAGCTGACATCTAGAGCAGCGGATGCAATAGATGAGGTTGGATGAGATGCAGGTGAACCTCTGTCGCACCTGGAACGACTGCTTGGGTCCTTGCATGGAGTCGAGAGAGGAGGTAAAACGACAAGTGTAGCATCTCTTGTCATGGGATGATCAGCCATGATCGCATCGAATGGCGGTGCTGGCTTGAAGGGACAAATGGCCTGCTCCTGCACCTATTGGCTATTGAAACATTAACTGTTTTTCCTTTCTGCAGATGCTGCTTAACTGGCTGTTCTTCCAATATTTCTCTTTTTGGTTCAGATTCCAGCAACAGCAATTTTATTTGTTTTCCAATATTATAATGGCAGATTTACCCCAGAATTCAACTCCTCCTCTGCGCCAGATTACCATAGCCCACAACGCTCTGACCTTTCAAAAATATATCCAACTCCATTTGAAATATCATTAATGAGCTGGCCTTTGCAACTCTCTAGGGGAGAGAATTCCAGAGATTGAACATGAAAGGAGATTTCTACCTACCCTGGTTTTAAATTACTGGCTTCTTATCTTGAAACAATGTTCCCTTGTCTGGGACTCTGCCACTTGTGCATCCACCCATCTCAACATCTACCGACATGTCTCCTGACGTATACTTCAATTACATTATCCTTCACTGACTCCAAAGAATACAGACTCAACCTGTTTAATCTCTCATTCAAGGAATCAGCCTGGCAAATCTCCTTTGGACTGCCACCAATGCCACTATCGCTTCATAGATAAGTAGATTAAAACTGTGTTCAGTGCTCCCATTGTGACCTCAGCAAAACGGTGCCAAATGTTATCGAACCATTGCCATTTCCAAAATCCAACTCCCTTTAACAAAGGCCAATCACTTAGTCTGACTTAACTACCTGCTGTACCTTCCTGCTAACCTTTTATGATTCCTATGTAAGAATGCCCAGATCCTCTGCACTTCCCTTTTTCTCTATATAAACCTAATTTGCCAGGTTTTCACCTGCCCCTTTTCAATCTGTCTACCTCCCCTTGCAGAGTCAATGTTCTGTCTACCTTTCAATGTAGGTTCGATAATTTTTGCACCAACGGAAGTACAAAAAAAATATTATAAAGACAACCTAATAATATATAATAATAGACGTATTTGGAAACAAATAGTTAAGACTCTACACTTGGATAATCTCTCATTTAGATTACCAATTATGAATAATCCATCGTTTAAACCTGCTATATTAGATGGGGGGTTTAAACAATGGGATGATTTAGGAATTACAAGGATAGAACACCTGTATAGAAAAGGAAAATTTCTTTTATTCCAGGAGTTACAAGATATTTATGGATTGTCTCCACAACATTTATTTAGGTATTTACAAATTAGAGATTATATTAAATCCAATACACAAGATTATAAAAATAAAGAAGCAGGATTGTTAGATGAACTGTTTAATTTATATCCAAATACAGAAAAATTAATAGCTTATATATATAACATCATTTTGGATAAGGAGAATCCAATAACGGAAGTATATCGTCAAGCATGGGAAAATGAAATGGGATTGGCTATAACAAAAGAAAACTGGGAAGAAAGTCTACAACGAATACACCGGTGTTCATTAAACGCCAGACATATACTGATACAATTTAAAGTATTATATAGGTTACATTATTCGAAAACTAAATTAAATAGTATTTTTCCGAATCTCTCCGCTATTTGTGATAAGTGCAAGAAAGCAGAGGCAAATTTAATACATAGTTTCGTTACATGTCCTAAATTGAATTATTACTGGAAAGAAATCTTTAAAGTTATTTCTGAAGTTATCAAAGTTAAATTGGACCCTAACCCAAAGCTAATAATATTTGGAATTCCGGATTTACATCTATCACTTACAGTAAATCAAAGAAATTTCTTTGATTACTGTTTAATAATTGGAAAAAAAATCATATTGAAATTTTGGAAGGGAACATTATCCCCCACAACCAAAATGTGGGCAACAGAGATGATGGAGACGTTACATCTGGAAAGAATTAGATTTGTCCTATTGGACAAGTATAATTCTTTTGAACAGATATGGTCTCCATATATACAGTATTTAGAGAAGTAGCTGTTCTTGGCAACACAGCTCGACGTGCACCCTGCGGGATTTGGTGAGAATAATTCATTTTTATATTGGAATTACATATATGTCTTTATTGATACTATCACTTGTAGTAATGTTATTAATAATACATATTGTGGTTACTAAAAATTTTTTTTTTTTTTCGTTTCTCTTTTCTTTCTTATATATAATCAAATTATTATTTAATCACTCTCTTAATGATTTATAACTGTTCTATTCTTTCTCTATCATTATTTCTAAAAAAATAGTAGATAAGTATTACTAGTGTTTTACTTAATGCAAATTGAATTAATTTGATATAAAGTTGTTTGAAGCATTGTAATTGATTACCTTTAATAAAAAAATATATTATAAACCTAATTTGCCAGGTTTTCACCTGCCCCTTTTCAATCTGTCTACCTCCCCTTGCAGAGTCAATGTTCTTATCATCTCATTATGGCCATCCACCTATTTTGGAATCATCCATCTTTAGTTTAGTTTAGTTTAGTTTAGAGATGCAGCGTGGAACAGCCCCTTCAGCCCACCAAGTCCCTGCCGACCAGTGATCTCTGCACACTAACAATATCCTACACACACGAGGGATAATTTACAATTTCACCAAGCCAATTAGCCTACAAACATGTGCGTCTTTTGAGTCTGGGAGGAAACCGGAGCATCCGGAGTAAATCCACACAGGACATGGGGAGAACGTACAAACTCAATACAGACAGCACCCATAGTCAGGATCAAATCCAGGTCAGGCACTGTAAGGCAGCAACTCTACCGCTGCGCCATCGTGCTGCCCCTATGTCCGTGGTATTGCCTCCGTTTTTCTCTCTCCCAATATACTGGGCATTGTGACAGTCTTGCCATTTGCAAAACCTTTGCCCTCATTTGTTTTTATCATTGCTCTCAAATGCTGCCATTGGGAGGACTAAGCCCATCAACCACAATTAAACTCCTCAGCCAACCACCGGCCACACCCTTTCAGAAGTATCCCTTTACCCATCCATCCCTTCCCCATCTTCTCCGCACCTTCAGCCCAACTTGCTTATTGTCTTTCCCTAATACTGATGAAGAATCTTTGCACTGAAATGTTAGGTCTCTATCATTCCACAAAAGTGACATGACCCGCTGAGGATTTTCACATATTTTGCTTTTATTTTATTTTCGGGTAGTACAGTGATTCAGCTGGTAGAGTTGCTGCGTCACAGTGCCTGAGAGCTGGGTTCGCGCCCGATCTCAGATGCAATTTGTGTGGAGTTTGCACCTTCACCCTAGGAATGAGTGGGTTTCCTGCAGGTTTTCTCTGGTTTGCTCCCAAAGATGTATGTTTGTAGGTTAATTGGCCTCTCTGTAATTGCCTCTTGTAGATTGTCCCTAGTGGGCAGGATAGTATGGGGTGATCGCTGGTCAGTGCATACTTTGTGGGCCGAAGGGCCTGTTTCAGCCCTGGATTTCTAAACTAAAATCTTTAAACTAATTAAGCATGGATAGGTGACATTTCGGGTTGTGATCCTTCTTCAGACATATATATCGATAGATGTACACACATGAATATGGAATCCCTAGTCTCTTTGGACTTTCACAATGATTATGTATCATATCACCATTTAAAAAACTAATATACTTACTCCTGTGAAATGAGAATGAACAAATATTGCTCACCCTAAATGTTATTATGAGGGGGTGCTGAATAGGCTTTTTAAACTAGTGCTGTTTAAACAATAAAGATTTGAATCTCTCACATAAATAACTACTCACTTTAATTTGTTCCAAAGAAAACACAACCGAAAGATGATCTGGTCCATCAGCCATGACCTGACCCTTCTGAGTACAGGATGTTACCATTGGAGCAATGGGCAGCAGAATTGCAGGTAGTTTCTCACGTTATTGTGCAGGCATCAGGAACCTGACACGGTGTCGCTGCAGCAGACTGAAACGTCTGGACATTTTCCTGACTCAATGGAAAATAATCCACTAAAGGTTTTCATATTAGGGTGGTGGATGTATGGAACAAGCTGCCAGAGGAGATAGTTGAGGCAGGGACTATCCCAACATTTAAAAGCAGTTAGACAGGTACGTGGATAGGACAGGTTTGGAGGGATATGGGCCAAATGCTGGCGGGTGGGACTAGTGTAGCTGGGACCTGGAGACCGGTGTGAGCAAGTTTGGCCAAAGGGCCTGTTTCTAGACTGTATCACTATATGACTCTATGACATTAGCAGCAGCAGATTTTATTGGAGTGAAGTGGGGTGAGCTGATCGCTGGCCATGAGTACTGAATGGTATGGTATGGTACCTTATTTGTCACACGTACCGAGGTACAATAAAATTCATTTTTGTATACAGCTCAGTATAAGTATCACTATACATAAGCACTTAGATACCTATTAGATTAGCATCTCAGCTACAGCACAGTTGTACAGTAGCAATACACTGAGACAGTATACAGAGTCGCCAGTTTAGTGCAATTTTGAAGTTCCAGTTGTTGTAATTGCAGGGTTCTTGACCTGTCCATGAAGGTCTGTTGTCCTGGCAGCGTTGCAGTGTCGGCCTGGCTAAGTGTAGCCGTTGGTGTCCTCCGCCTCTGCTCCACCGCTATTGGCTACGTCCAGTCCATGTGCTCGACTTCTTGGAGCGGTGCCCGGTCCAGCTGCTGCAAGGCCTCCAGCGGCCCACTCCACCATCGATGCAAATGAAAGGGATATAGGGGACTCTAGAGGCATGGAAGCTTAGTTGATTGTGCTACTTGCCACATCTTACAGAAACATTTAAAATTCTCAAGGGATTGGACAGGCTAGATGCAGGAATTTTTTTCCCCAATGTTGGGGGAGTCCAGAACCGGGGGTCACGGTTTAAGAATAAGGGGTAGGCCATTTAGGACTGAGATGAGAAAAAACTTATTCACCCAGAGAGTTGTAAATCTGTGGAATTCTCTGCCACAGAAGACTGTGGAAGACAATTCACTGGATGTTTTCAAGAGTTAGATTTTGCTCTTAGGGCTAAAGGAATCAAGGGATATGGGGAAAAAGCAGGAACGGGGTACGGATTTTGGATGATCAGCCATGATCATATTGAATGGCGGTACTGGCTCGAAGGGCCCAATGGCCTACTCCTGCACTTATTTTCTATGTTTCTATGTTTCTATCAAACATAAATAAAAACCTTCAAAGGAATAATTTAAACACACTGAATTTGCATTTTCCAACACGGACAGTGGCCTCATTAATAGTCATATTGTCGTAGAATCATATAGCACGGAAACAGGTCCATCGGCCAAACTTGTCCATGCATCCAGGAGGCTCATCTAAGCAAGTCCCATTTGCTCATGTTTGGTCCATCTTTATACGACGAAAACTCTCATCTTGTTTATTTGTCGTTTTTTTTGCCCAGTTTGTATTTGCGCAAAATCTAAATTAAACCAGTTTCGTTCAGATTGATGGTATATTTTACAAGTTATTGACATTTTAAACAAAAAAATATAACAGCGCCCCCACTTGCCGTCTTTACTTGACTGGCATCACAAAGGACACCCCACGGGTCCTCAGCACTGCCTTTCCACAAATTTCAGACCACCATCTTTATTTCCTTTCGCCTCGCAATGGGGACGGGTAAGTTTTCCTTCCATTTTATTGCTGCTCCGGTCCCGAGGTGGGGGGGGGGGGGGAGAGGAGCGGCACCCGGGGCTGCTACGCCGGGCCCGCGGGGAGGGAGAGTACGTGGAGGGAGAGGAGTGGGACCCAAGCCCACGGGGAGGGAAAGGAGTGTTGGAAGACCAGGCCTCCCATGTGACAAGGACCCAACGGGTCTAGTAGTCCTCTAAATCTTTCCTATCCATGTATCTGTTTAGTTTATTGTCACGTGTACCAAGGTACAGTGAAAGGCTTGTGTTGCATGCCAACCAATCAGCAGAAGGACAATACATGATTACAATCGATCCATTTACAGTGTATAGATACATAATAAGGGAATAACGTTTAGATGGGAATAACATTCAGGATAAGGGAATAACGTTCTTGCCTCAGCGTATTTAAAAATGCTATTATAGTATCTGCCTTAACTGCCTCATCTGGCAGCTCATTCCATATACCCACCAACTTCAGAGTGAACAAGTTGGCCCTCAGGTTCATATTAAATCTTTCCCCTCCCACTGTAAACATACGACCTCTGGTTTTGATTCCCCTACCTTGAGTAAAAGTCTCTGTGCATTCACCTTATCTGTTCCCTTTCTTGACTTTATACACCTCTATAAGGTCACCCTTCAGCCTCTTGTGCTTGCCATTGGTTAGAAGGTATAGGAGCCTGAAAACTGTAATGTCCAGGTTCATGAACAGCTTCTTCCCTATAACCATCAGGCTATTAAACACAGCAACCTCCAAATAGGCTCTGAACTGTATAGCCTTGTGGACATTATTTTTACACTATTATTGTCTGTTTTTCTATATTGATGTTTATTATGGGTTTTACAGAATAGTATGTTTACATATCTGATTAGGAAGGAACTGCAGATGCTGGTTTAAACCGAAGATAGACACAAAAAGCTGCGGGACAGGCAGCATCTCGGGAGAGAAGGAATCGGTGATGTTTCGGATCGAGACCCTTCTTCATATCTGTTGTGCTGCCGCAAGTAAATATTTCATTATTCTGTATCGGGACCTATGACAGTAAAACACTCTTGGCTGTTGATTCTTGACTCCGATGAAGAAAGTCCTAGCCTGCCCAACCTCCCCCTATAGCGAAGGCCCTCAAGTCCTGGCAACATCCTCGTAAATTTTCTTTGCGTTTTTCCCAGCTTCATGACATGCTTCCTTTTCAAAAGGAAGTATATCCAGCTCTATCTCGAGCATGAGGTGGTATCTGACTGCTGGATTGCTTTGGATTTCCATGTGTGGCCCAGTAAGTGTGGAGGTGCATGGTAAGCTAGGCCGAGAATGGCAGGCTACCTCACACGATTTCTATCCGTACATCAGCTAGATTTATTTCAATATATTGCACTGATAACTCGGTGCACTTCGACTGATGCAGCTGTACTTTGATTTTTGCCAATGGATATTTAAAAGAAAACTTAAAAATATATTTTAGAGATTTTTGGGGGGTAGCACGTTGGCGCAGCGGTAGAATTGCTGCCCTACAGCGGCAGAGACCCGATTTCGATCCTGAGTACCGGTACTGTATGTTCGGAGTTTTGTACGTTTTCCCGTGAACTGCATGGGTTTTCTCCAGGATCTCCGGTTACCTTCCACACTCCAAAGATGTTCAGGTTTGTAGGTTAATTGGCTTCTGTGAATCGTCCCTAGTGTTATTTGGCCCATTATGATTGTAAATTGTCCCTAGTCTGTGTAAGATAGTGTTAGTGTGCAAGGATCGCTGGTCGGTGCGGACCCGGTTGGCCGAAGGGCCTGTTTCCGCGTTGTATCTCTAAACTAAATTAAAAACTAGACTAAGAAACAGCATGAAAACAGGCCCTTCGGCCCACCAAGTCCATGCAGACCATCGATCACCTGTTCACACTAGTTCTATGCTTTCCTACTTTCCCACTTCCCACACACTAGGGACAATTTCCAGAAGCCAATTTTATTGACGCCAAGATTTACAGAGGCCAAGATATGTTTTGCGATGAATATTCAGTTCCCCACCTGTGCATTAACAGTCTCAGGGAAAAAAAAACTGAAAGCAAATTTTATTGAGCAGAGCACGTAACCACATATTTAAATGAGGAAACTATTTCCAGTTAATCCTTTACCTTGACAAAGCTGAAAACTGGTTGAGCTCCTTTGCCCAAAGATTACATTTCCGTCACCTCCTTCCCAACATAAGTAATTAAAGAACATCAACAAAACGTTTCTGAAGACTTTTCAAATAGAGCGCAATGCACTGGACATTCAGATAGTGAAAGGATTCAGAGTCTGACGTATCTCTGTCTCATCATGAGGTCCAGGACACCACAATGGATTATTTTAATGGCTTCAGTTTTCTGTAAGTTTACTGTTGTCTGATGTATTTTAACTATATGAATGTTCTATTCTGAAGTTTCTCTGGGGACATTTTAATGCAAGGGAGAGTCATATTTGTTGAATACATATGCTTGAATTAATAAGTATTATTAATGGATCAAATGTTTGCCACATAAATCATAATAGGATTGAGCAGAATTAACATGGGTTAAGAAAAAGAAAATCATTTTGACTAATCTGCTGAAGTTTTTTGAGGATATGGGCTGTAGAACAGTTAAGGGATGACCAGTCAATGTGATGTATTTGGATTCTTCTAAAGCGTTTGCTATGGCTCCACACTGGTATTTGGTGAACAGATTAGACAACATGGAGGTAGACACAAAAACCTGGAGTAACTTAGTGTGATGTCTGGGCACGAAATGTGATATATGTAATATAAATATATGTGCAATCTAAAGTAGAAGCTTGTGAAACTCGTGCCTGAGCCTCGTGATGGAGGCCAAGTAATTAGATTGTGTAATCTAAAGTGGAAACTCATGCCTGTGCCTCAAGACTGAGGCCAGGTGACCTTTAATTATAAAAAGCAGTGATTGCTGAATAAAAATGCTCTTTAACTCGGTGGTGGACGTGTCTTCTTGTGCTAGTCACAACAGAACCTTGCCTCCGACAGAAACCTTTACAGGCAGCATCTCTGGAGAGAAGGAATGGATGACGTTTTGGGTCGAGACCCTTCTTCAGACAAACATGGGATTGGAGGAACTTACTGATATGGATATTGAAACGAGGAACTGCAGATGCAGGTTTACAAAGAAGGACACAAGGTGGGAGGCAGGCAGCATCCCTGGAGGACATGGACAGGTGACAATTTGGGTCTGGATTCAATCGGTTTGAAGAAGGGTCCCGACCTGAAGCGTCGCCTATCCATGTTCTCTAGGGATGTTGACTGACCACCTGAGTCATTCCAGCACTTTGTGTCTTTTACTGATATGGATGTTATTGGGCAGAAAGCATTGTGTGAGAATAAACAGATTCTCTTCAGATTCTTTGTCAGCGATTAGACTTAAATGGCCAAATGTCAAAAGATTAATTTTTGAATGGATACTAAATTAGGTGGGATTGTGAGTGCAGGGGTAGAGTAAAGTAACTTCAAGGCATTACGTGCAAGTTGAATGAGCTGATGTAATTTAACGTGGGGAATGTGAATTAATATTGTTAATGCACAAAACAGAAATGCAGAATATTTTTTTATATTGTGAGAGATTGAGGTGAAAGTAATATTCAAAGGGCTCTGGGTGTCACTGTACACAAATCACAACAAGTCAACATACGATTGCAATAGGAGATCAGGAAGGTAAATGATATATTTGTCTTTATTACGAGAGGATTGAAATAGAGTGAGGAATTCTTGCTGCAAATGGATTGGGTTTTGATAAGAATATCCATGAAGTAATGTGCACAGCTTTGGTGTCATAGCTACAGAGAAGAACCATATAACCATATAACAATTACAGCACGGAAACAGGCCATCTCGGCCCTACAAGTCCGTGCCGAACAACTTTTTCCCCTTAGTCCCACCTGCCTGCACTCATACCATAACCCTCCATTCCCTTCTCATCCATATGCCTATCCAATTTATTTTTAAATGATACCAACGAACCTGCCGCCACCACTTCCGCTGGAAGCTCATTCCACACCGCTACCACTCAAGAAGAGCTTGCAAGCAGATCCTTTGTCCCAATGAGTCCATGCAGACCGTCAATCACCCATTTACACCAATCCTACATTTGTACAATCCTACCAATGGTGTACCTCTGGCGCAGCGGTAGAGTTGCTGCCTTACAGCGCCAGAGACACAGATTTGATCCTGACTACGGCTGTGGTCTGTACGGAGTTTGGTCTGTACGGAGTTTGTACGTTCTCCATGTAACTATGTGGGTTTTTTCCCAGTTTATTCCCACACTCCAAAGACGTACAGGTTTGTAGGATAATTGGCTTCGGTGTAATTGTAAATTGTCCCTAGTGCGTAGGATAGTGCTAGTGTGTGGGGATCGCTGGTCGGCGCGGACTCGGTTGGCCAAAGGGACTGTACCACTAAAACTGAAAAACACTGTCTTGTAAATTGTACCTTCCTCGGAGAGATACAACACAGAAACAGGTCGCGAGCATGCAGAGTATCAGGAACCCTTTTAGACTTTAGAGAGGTTCAGCGTGGAAACAGGCCCTTTGGCCCACCGTGTCCGTGCCGGCCAGCGATCAGCCCATACACCAGCACTATCCTACACACTAGGGACAATTTATAATTTACAGACACCATTTAACCTACAAAGTTCTACGTCTTTAGAGAGTGGGAGGAAAATGGAGCAGCTGGAGAAAACCCACGTGGTCACAGGGAGAACATACAAGCTCCATACATACATCATACAGGGTTGAACCCGGGTCTCTGGCGTTGTAAGGCAGCAACTTTACCGCTGTACCACTGTGACGCCCCTTTTTAAAGAGGGTGGGGGGGGGGGGGGGAGGTAGTGAAGAGGGACCCATTTGCACAAATCTTACATTAATCCCATTGTTTTTATTCTCCCCACATTCTCTGTATTTAAGAAAAGTGAATGTAGCAGAGACTCACGCCACATGTTCTAGAGATGGCAGGTTTGCTGTTTGAGCAGAGAGTGAGAAGAAAGGGTGTGTATTCTCTTGAGTTCCTTGGACTATGTGGAGCCAAAATTGCAGGCCCCCAGGGAGGTTAGAGTTAACTATGTTTCTATGTTTAACTGAGGTGAGCCGGTACCGCTTTGTAAAAGGCACATTGTCTTTCACTGACCTGATTTGAATTTTTCATCCAGTAACAGAGAATATTATTGAAGGGAAGGATTTAGGTGCTGTCAATATGGATTTTGAGAAAGCATTTGACAAGTTTGAGGTTGCTGCAATAGAATTGTCAGCCTAAATTAAAGAAAACATTGGCCTCAGGATAGGAAGTGCTGAATATGGGTAAATGCTTTATAGGGTGTGGACAGTGAATCTCCCCACAGGTGAGAACTTGGATCATTCTATTTTTGTCGTGATGTTATAGACTAGATAGATCAGCCGTGATTGAATGGCCTTGATGGGCCGAATGGCATAACTCTGTAAAGTAGTAGGGAAATCATTGGGAAAAATTCTGACGGACAGGATTAACTAGGGGAAGAATAGGTCTCACCCATGCTCTCGCAAGAGAGAGCAGTCCTGAACTACTATCTACCTCATCGGGGAACCTTGGACTATCTTTGATCGGACTTTACTGGCTTTACGTTGCACTAAACGTTATTCCCTTATCATGAATCTGTGCACTGTGAATGGCTCGATTGTAATCATGTATTGTCTTTCCACTGGCTGGTTAGCACGAGACAAAAGATTTTCACTGTACCTCGGTACACGTGACCATAAACAAAACTGAACTGTAATCTACATATGGAATGGCAAGGATTGATCAAGGATTGTCCGCAAGGCTTTGTTGGTGAAAGACGCTGTCAGACAAATCTGATTGAGTTTTTTTTAAGAAATGAAGAACTATATTGATGAGGGCAGTGCTGTTGATGTCACACATGGATGCTCGTTGACCTTTGACAAAGCCTAACATGGAAGACTGATCGAAAAGATTGGAGCACATGGGATTCATGTCAACTCCAACTGGTCCAGAACGCAGCCGCCCGACTCATCACCCACACCAAATCCTGGCATCACATCACTCCAGTCCTCAAAAAACTTCACTGGCTTCCCATCTCCCACCGGATCACCTACAAAATCCTGGTCCTCACCTACAAAGCCCTCCACCATCTGGCCCCCACATATCTCATTGACCTCCTCTCCCCCTACCAACCCTCACGGTCCCTCAGATCCACATCAGCCGGTCTCCTCTCCATCCACAAGTCCAACCTCCGCAGTTTTGGGGACAGAGCCTTCTCCAGGGCAGCTCCCAGGCTCTGGAACTCCCTCCCCCAACTGATCCGCAATTCCGTGTCCCTCCCCATCTTCCAGTCCCGCCTCAAGACCCATCTCTTCACCTCTGCCTATCCTTAGCCCCACGTCCCCGTCCCTTTTCATCTGTGCATTAATTGCCTCATGCTGTGTTTTGTATTGAATTCTGTCTTTACTTTGTGTACTAGTCATGTCTCTACTATTTATTTCATTCCCCTTACATGTTTTTCCTATACATGCTCAATTTTTGTAAGGTATCCTTGAGACTCTTGAAAGGCGCCCATAAATAAAATGTATTATTATTATTATTAAGTTGCCAAATTGGATCCAAAGTTGCTCAGAATCACCTCAGTAGTATAAGGCATGTTGGAGTGAAATTAAGGAGCTCAGGCAAAAAAAGGGACTGGAGATATCGCTGTACAGCACAGGAACAGGCTCTTTGGTTCACAATGTCTGTGCCAAACATGATGCCAATTTAACTAAGTTACTCTGCCTGCACGGGTCCATGTCTCTCCATTCCCTGCATATCCATACGCCTTTCCAAAAGCCTCTTAAATGCCTATATCATACCTGCCTCCACCACCACCCATGGCAGCACATTCCCTGTGTAAGAAAACCTGGAGAAAACTCATGCGGTAACGAGGAGAACGTACAAACTCCGTACAGAAATTAGCACCCATCGTCAGGATAGAACCCAGGTCTCTGACGCTGTGAGGCAGCAGCTCTGCCACTGTGCCACTGTGCCGCCCTATTTATTATGAGGATTGGTATACAGGAATAAGGAATTCTTGTTGTAAATGTATCAATGCTTGGTGAGACCATTGTTGAACTAATATGGACTGTTTTGGTGTCACAGAGAGAAAGAGCACGCAAACAGGTCTTTGGCTCACCAGGTCTGTGCCCACCATTAACCACCCATCTACACTAATCCTACATTAATCCTGTTTTTCATTCTCTCCACTGTCGCATCAACTGCCCCAGATTCCAGCACTTATCTACACCCCAGTGGACAATTTGCAAGAGGCCAATAAACCCATATGTCTTTGGATGTGGGAGGAAATCCATGCGGTCAATGAAAGAATATGCTAACTCCACATGGACAACACACTAGTTCGAATTGAGCCTGAGACTGTGCCACTGTGACACAGTGGTTATACTAGCTGCATTATTGAGATACAGCATGGAAACAGGCCCTTCAGCCTGTTCATGCTGAGCATCAAACATCCATTTAAACAAATCTTACATTTATCCCCTTGTTTTTATTCTCCCCACAGTCTCTTTATCTAAGAAACACCAATGCAGCAAAGTTTCAATATATGTGTTTTAGCGTTGGCAGGCCTGCTCTTTGAGAAGAGATTGAGCAGAAAGGGAGTGTATATTCTCTTGAGTTTATTCGACTGTGAGGAAGCAGCTCTGAAAATTAGTAGTCACTCAGGGAGGTTTGAGTTTACTAAGGTGCGCCAGAACGGATTTGTAAAAGGCATTTCGTGTTTCACTGACCTAATTCAATTTTTTGATGAGTCTGTTGGGAAAACTAATGAAGGGAAGATGTTAGGTGATGTGTATATGTATTTCAAGAAAGCTTTGAACAAGTTTGAAGTTCTTGGAATAAAAGTGCCAGATTCATTTACAAACAAAGTGGCTTTTGTACTTTGGGTAAATGTTTTACAGCCAAACATGTGGGCGGCACAATGGTGCAGCCAACTGCTGCCTCACAGCACCAGAGACCCAGGTTCAATCCTGACTACAGGTGCTGTCTATCCGGAGATTTTATGTTCTCCATGTGACCACGTGGGCTTTCTCTGGGAGCTCCAGATTCCTTCCACATTCCAAAGATGTGCAGGTTAATTGGCTTCTGTAATGCATGTTGTACACAGTACCACTAAGCAGCAGTCAGGAGGTTGGGGATAGCATCAAGCAGGAAATTGGGGATGCGTGTAGCAAAGGTACAGCGGTTATCATGGGTGACTTTAATCTACATATAGATTGAGCCAACCAAATTGGTAGCAGCGCTGAGGAGAAGTATTTCCTGGAATGTATACGGGGATGGTTTTGTAAACCAATATGTAGAAGAACCGACTAGAGGACAGGCCATCCCAGACTGGGTATTGGGTAATGAGAAAGGATTAGTTAGCGATATTGTTGTGCAAAGCACCCTTGGGCAACAGTGACCATGATAGGGTGGAATTCTGCATTAGGATGGAGAGTGACACGGTTAATTCAGAGACTAGGGTCCTGAATTTAAAGAAAGGAGACTTTGAAGGTATGAGACGGGAATTGGCTAGGATAGACTGGAAAATTATACTTCAAGGGTTGACGGTGGAGATGTAATGGCAAAGATTTAAAGACTGCATGGATGAACTCCAAAAATTGTCCATCCCTGTCTGGCGAAAAAATAAAACAGGGAAGGCGACTCAAGGAAAACTATATTTTCTGGCAAGTTGTTCCATATACACACCACCCTATGTGTGAAAAAGTTGCCCTTCAGGTTCCTACTAAAACTTTCTCCTCTTACGTTAAACCCATGTCCTCTGCTACTTGATTCCACTACTCTAGATGAAAGACTGTTTGCATTCACCTTATCTATTCCCCTCAATGATTTTATACACATCTGTAAGATAACCCTTCAGCCTTCAAGATTTGATTACAGAGCTTAAAGTAAAGGAACCCCTAGGAGGCAGTGATCATTATATGATAGAATTCAACCCGTAGTTTGAGAAAGAGAAGCTGAAATCTGATGTATCTGTATTACTGTTGAGTAAAGGTAACGACAGATGTGTGAGGGAGGAGGTGGCTAAAGTTGATCGGAAATGGATCCCAGGGCTAACGAAGGAAATCAAGGACTGTTAAATCCAAGGAAAAGGCATATAAATTGGCAGCAAACTGGAGGATTGGAAGAAATTTAGAACTCAACAGAGGAGGACGAAGGGGTTAATTAAGAGGGGTGAAAAAAGAGCATGAAAGAAAGCTTGCGCGAATATAAAAACTGATTCTGAAAGCCTCATGTAAAAAGAAATGGGGCGTCGACAGCGGCAAGGCCTCGGCGTCGGTGAAGCCTCACGCCGATGGGGCCTCGGCGATGGTGAAGCCTCCCAGATGTGGCGATGTCCACTAGCAGTTGACGAGAGCGTGAAGGATCACCATGAGGGGGGAGGGGAAGAACAATGGAGTGGGGCGACCGCCGTGAGGGAGGTGGGGGGAGAAGAATGGACAATTGGGACCCAGCGTGGGGGAACCGCTGGGGGGGGGAGAACAAAAGGAGGAGCCTGCATACTTTATAACTTTGTCAGTGCCGTAGGTGGCCACTACTTGTATACATTGGGTATGCAAACAAAGAATCTCACTGTGCCGAGTCACATGTGACAATAAAGTATTCCATTCCGTCCATTTCATCCATTCTCACATTAAACCTATTGGCCTTTAGTTTAGGATAGGCAAAAATTACTGGCATTTCAGAGTTTACTATATCTCATGAATGATTAAAAAATATAGATGAAACAAAGCTGAAAGATCTAAATATTATATCTAGCCCTTTTATCTCTTCTTGGCCACTCAATGGCAATTGGATATGAGTGAGTGGGTGAAAACGTGGGAAAAGAAGTTTAAAGTGGGAAAGTGTAAGGTTGTGCGCTTCAGTAAGAGCAATCTAAAGGCAAACTATTATCTCAGGACTGCAGATGTGAAATACAAAAGATCTAAGTGTTCTTGTGCACTGCTGATCAGTGTTAATCATAAACTGATAACAAGCAGGTGAGGCAAGAAGTTAGGAGGGAAAATAGCATATTGGCCTTTATTGCCAGAGGGTTCGAATTCAGGAAAAGGAAAGTATTGTTACGGTTGTACACGATAATGAGGGGGTCACACCTGGAGCACCGTGTGCTATTTTGCTAACCTTGTGTAAAAAAGGGTAAGTTGGCATTGGAAGCGATCCAAAGGCGATTCAGTCAGCTAATTCATGGGATTAAATGGTTTGTTCTTTCATGGCAACTAAGGACATTTGACGTATATCCTTTGCAATTAGAAAAAGAGGGAGGAAGATTGTGAGGGGTGTATGACGGAGTAGGTGTTGAGAAATTTCCGCGTGGGATAATCTCAAACTAAGGAATACAGTTGAAAGATTAGAGGGCTGTAGATTAACTGAGGTACACAGAAAGTTCCTGCAGATGGTCGGGAATCTTTGTGATTCCTTGCCTGAGAGGGTTTAGACCTTACTTTGAAGTTACAGAATGGAAACAGGCCCTTCGGCCCACCGGGTCCATGCCGACCAGTGATCACCCTTTACACTAGCACCATGCTCCACACCAGGGACAATTTTCAGAAGCTAGTTAACCAAAAACCCTGTGTGCCTTTGGAGTGTGGGAGGAACTGGAGCACCCGGAGAAAACCCACGCAGTCACAGGGAGACTGTACAAACTCCACCCAGACAGCGCCCCTAGACAGGATCAAACCCGGGTCTCTGACGCTGCGCCACTGTGCCGCACCAATTGTGGAGCTTAGATCATTGGAGTAATTTAACATAGAAACATAGAAATTAGGTGCAGGAGTAGGCCATTCGGCCCTTCGAGCCTGCACCGCCATTCAATATGATCATGGCTGATCATCCAACTCAGTATCCTGTACCTGCCTTCTCTCCATAACCCCTGATCCCTTTAGCCACAAGGGCCACATCTAACTCCCTCTTAAATATAGCCAATGAACTGGCCTCAACTACCTTCTGTGGCAGAGAATTCCAGAGATTCACCACTCTCTGTGTGAAATTTTTTTTTCCTTCCTTTAGAAGGAAGTAGATAGTTTTTTGAAAGATCGGTAATTGAGGGCAACGGGGATTAGACACAGAAGAAGAATTGAGGCCAGTGTAAATTATCCCGGCTCGTAGTGAGTGGTGGGGGTTCCTGAGTTGGACAGGCCTTCTTTCTTTAAGATGGTCATTATTACAGCATCTCCAAAGTTCCTTGCCACTTGTTGTTTAATTTCATGTATCAAGTATTTTGTGTTTTTATGACTGTTGGCAGATTAATTTGTCGCACGGGATAAATAAAGTTCTATCGTATCATATGGTATAGTAAATCCTTCTCTTCCTAGCTGTAGGCTATGGGACTGTGGATATGTGCCTGAAGATCTTTTCTGCTGAGTTTTAGGATTTTAGCAGAAAAACCATCTGTTCCTGAGATCTTGTGCTTTATTTGTTTTGGGTGAAGCTTTCTCAACTTCTTGTCAGTCAGAAATGGCAACAAGGCTGAAATAAATAGATCACCTTAGGGTGGGATAAACAACAGGAAAATGGTTGTAAAGGTCATAGAGTCATATACCCTTAGAACACGGATACAGGCCTTTTGGCCCATCTTGTTCATGCCAACCAAATGCCCCATCTACGCTAATCCTATTTGCCCGCGTTTGGTCCTTATACCTTTAAACTTTTTCGATCAATGAACCAGTCCAAATCCTCTTAAATGTTGCTATAGCATCTGCCTCAACTATATTTTCTGGCAAGTCGTTCCATATACACACCACCCTATGTGTGAAAAAGTTGCCCTTCAGGTTCCTACTAAAACTTTCTCCTCTTACTTTAAACCCATGTCCTCTGCTACTTGATTCCACTACTCTAGATGAAAGACTGTGTGCATTCACCTTATCTATTCCCCTCAATGATTTTATACACATCTGTAAGATAACCCTTCAGCCTTCAAGATTTGATTACAGAGCTTAAAGTAAAGGAACCCCTAGGAGGCAGTGATCATTATATGATAGAATTCAACCCGTAGTTTGAGAAAGAGAAGCTGAAATCTGATGTATCTGTATTACTGTTGAGTAAAGGTAACGACACATGTGTGAGGGAGGAGGTGGCTAAAGTTGATCGGAAATAGATCCCAGTAGGAATGATGGTGGAGCAGCAAGGGCAGGAGTTTCTGGGAGTAATTTGGAAGAGACAGTATCTTTTCATTCCAAATTTAAAAAAATTACTAAGGGGAGAATGAGATGACTGCAGCCAACAAAGGAAGTCAAAGACAGTATACAGTATAAGCAAAAATGAAGGCATATAATATTAAGTGAATTTGAGATGTTAACAAACTTCTGCACATGGGAGTCAATGTGTTCTAAGCAAAGATTATAGGTTCTAAGGTTGTTGGATGCTGCATTTGGGAACTTGGAAAGGGACTCATTGAAGGGATGTTGATAGTTGTCAAGGACTCAGAGACCCTGTTAAAACACTTCAAAGTCAGTGGGGTCAGAAGCTAATGATGTCCAACCCTAATGACCTGTATGCAGTTGCATTGCGTAAGTTCAATGAATTCAGACGAGTGGTCAAGTCAATTAATTATCCTCAGCCAGCAGTTTGTTTTCAATTCAGTATCATTTATATGCAAGGAACTGCAGATGTTGGGTGGAAAGAAGAAAAAATAATAAACAGAGAATAAGAGGTGGCGGGGTTCTTAAATGTATGAGCAGAGAGACAGAGGGGTGTAAAATGAGGGTAGAAGCAATAGGTAGCAAGGTGAAAGTAAAAGTGGCAGGCAGACAAATCCAGGGCAAAAATCAAAAAGGGCAACTTTTCAACATAATTGTATAAGGGGTAAGAGCGTTGTAAAAACATGCCTGAAGGCTTTGTGTCTCAATGCAAGGAGCATTCGTAATAAGGTGGATGAGTTGAATGTGCAGATAGTTATTAATGCTTATGATATAGTTGGGATCACGGAGACATGGCTCCAGGGTGACTAAGGCTGGGAGCTGAACATCCAGGGATATTCAATATTCAGGAGGGATAGACAGAAAGGAAAAGGAGGTGGGGTAGCGTTGCTAGTTAGAGAGGAGATTAACGCAATGGAAAGGAAGGACATTAGCTTGGAGGATGTGGAATCGATATGGGTAGAGCTGCGAAAGACTAAGGGGCAGAAAACGATAGTGGGTGTTGTGTACAGGCCACCTAACAGTAGTAGCGGAGTTGGGGATGGCATCAAACAGGAAAATAGAAATGCGTGCAACAAAGGTAAAACAGTTATAATGGGTGACTTCAATCTACATATAGATTGGGTGAATCAAATTGGCAGGGGTGCTGAGGAAGAGGATTTCTTGGAATGTATGCGGGATAGTTTTCTAAACCAACATGTAGAGGAATCAATGAGAGAGCAGGCTATTCTAGACTGGGTATTGAGTAATGAGGAAGGGTTATTAGTTATTGAGTAATGTATTGAGTAATGAGGAAGGGTTATTAGTCAGTTATTAAAGATGGGATAGCAGCACATTTGGAAAGTGGTGAAATCATTGGACAAAGTCAGCATGAATTTACGAAAGGTAAATCATGTCTGACGAATCTTATAGAATTTTTCGAGGATGTAACTAGTAGAGTGGATAAGGGAGAACCAGTGGATGTGTTATATCTGGACTTTCGACAAGGTCCCACATAAGAGATTAGTATACAAACTTAAAGCACACGGTATTGGGGGTTCAGTATTGATGTGGATAGAGAACTGGCTAGCAAACAGGAAGTAAAGAGTAGGAGTAAACGGGTCCTTTTCAGAATGGCAGGCAGTGACTAGTGGGGTACCGCAAGGCTCAGTGCTGGGACCCCAGCTATTTACAATATATATTAACGATTTGGACGAGGGAATTGAATGCAACATCTCCAAGTTTGCGGATGACACGAAGCTGGGGGGCAGTGTTAGCTGTGAGGAGGATGCTAGGAGGCTGCAAGGTGACTTGGATAGGCTGGGTGAGTGGGCAAATGCATGGCAGATGCAGTATAATGTGGATAAATGTGAGGTTATCCACTTTGGTGGCAAAAACAGGAAAGTAGACTATTATCTAAATGGTGGCCGATTAGGAAAAGGGGAGATGCAACGAGACCTGGGTGTCATGGTCCACCAGTCATTAAAAGTAGGCATGCAGGTGCAGCAGGCAGTGAAAAAAGCGAATGGTATGTTAGCATTCATAGCAAAAGGATTTGAGTATAGGTGCAGGGAGGTTCTACTGCAGTTGTACAGGGTATTAGTGAGACCACACCTGGAGTATTGCGTACAGTTTTGGTCTCCAAATCTGAGGAAAGACATTCTTGCCTTAGAGGGAGTACAGAGAAGGTTCACCAGACTGATTCCTGAGATGTCAGGACTTTCATATGAAGAAAGACTGGATAGACTCGGCTTGTACTCGCTAGAATTTAGAAGATTGAGGGGGGATCTTATAGAAACTTACAAAATTCTTAAGGGGTTGGACAGGCTAGATGCAGGAAGATTGTTCCCGATGTTGGGGAAGTCCAGGACAAGGGGTCACAGTTTAAGGATAAAGGGGAAATCCTTTAGGACCGAGATGAGAAAAACATTTTCTCACACAGAGAGTGGTGAGTCTCTGGAACTCTCTGCCACAGAAGGTAGTTGAGGCCAGTTCATTGGCTATATTTAAGAGGGAGTTAGATGTGGCCCTTGTGGCTAAAGGGATCAGGGGGTATGGAGAGAAGGCAGGTACAGGATACTGAGTTGGATGATCAGTCATGATCATATTGAATGGCGGTGCAGGCTCGAAGGGCCGAATGGCGTACTCCTGCACCTATTTTCTATGTTTCTATGTTTCTATGTTGGTTTACAAAAAAATGACACAGCATGCTGTAGTAACTGATCAGGTCAGGTCTCTTTGGGAAACATGGATAAGTAACTTCTTCAGAATTCTTCAGTTCTGCAGTTCCTTTTATCTACATTTACTGCTCCACTACGAAATCTCTTCAAAGTAGACATAGTTCAAGTATGTCTACTTTGATGAAGTTCTCCTCCAGGCTGAAGAAATGTCCCGACCCAAAACGTCACCTATCCGTGTTCTCCGGAGATGCTGCTGGATCTGCTGAATCCAGCACTTTATGTATTTTTCTTTCCTTATTTGTATTCACTGTACCTCAGTAGACATGACAATAATAAACCTAAACCTAAACTTCCTTCTCCGGCAGCTCGTTCCAAAGAGGTGTGGAGTTACGCAAGTATTTTGCAATCCCCCAACTTCAGACTTAAAACGATACCCTACTCTTTGCATTCCAACTAGTTGGCCATGCCTTCCAGCTCTGGAAATTCCTGTGCAAGTATTTATATTTCTCCATGGGACACACCTTGAAATTAACCTCTCTATTCTGGGTGCCTTGGGTACCTTTCCGTGTAATGTTTGTAGACAGTGCTATGCTCGATGAAAAGGAGGATAAAATTAACAACTGTGGGAGCTTAATTTCAAAGGAAAGCACCACAGCAAAATGTGGGCAACTACTGGCCTTGATATTGGCAGCAACATTAAGCTTTGGTGTTATTTTAATCAGATAATAAGGAACTGATTACATCCTGGAGGAACTGGCTGACAATCTTGGCAGCCTCAATTGTTTACGAGAGACAACATTATGTTAGTTCATGATGTGGTGACACGTTTCACAGGGCTCTCGGCCATTACTGAAGCTTTCCTGAACAATGGTTAGGGTTCTCTGCCAAATACTAAAATTGAAGAGTAAGACTGGATTGATATGTGGCAGCTAAAAGTTGATTGATACTTTATTTTTGATTGATTAAATTGATTGATACTTTATCATCACTTGAGACACGTCACAGTGAAATTCTTTGTTTTGCATACTATGCACAAGGTATGCCAAAATTTGCCACCTCTAGTAATTATTAAATTCATTAAATTGGCATCATGTCTCTGTGGACTGAAGGGTCTGTTCTCGTTCCATGTTCTAAGACTGCTACAACTCAATCCTTCATCAAATTTTTATTTTACAACAATACTTTTATTTGATAAAGTAGTGATTTTAATGTATAAAATCATGAGAGGAATAGATCGGGTGGATGCACGGAGTCTCTTGCCCAGAGTAGGTGAATCGAGGACCAGAGGACATAGGTTTAAGGTGAAGGGGAAAAAATGTAATAGGAATCTGAGGGGGTAACCTTTTCACGCAAAAGGTGGTGGGTGTATGGAACAAGCTGCCAGAGGAGGTAGTTGAGGCAGGGACTATCCCAACATTTAGGAAACAGTTTGACAGGTATATGGATAGGACAGGTTTGGAGGGATATAGACCAAACACAGGCAGGTGGGACTAGTGTAGCTGGGACATGTTGGTCGGTGTGGGCAAGTTGGGCCGAAGGGCCTCTTTCCACACTGTATCACTCTATGACTCCATGACTATGATTCTATGATGGAAACAAATCCTATGAAATAAACTACATGGTCACAGGGAGAATGTACAAATTCCATACAGACAGCACCTGTAGTCAGGATTTGACCTGGGTCTCTAGAGCCGTAAGGCAGCAACTCCACTGCTGCATCACTGTGCCGCCCTCTTAAGTCAGGCAGAATCTATGGAGAACATGGATGCTTTGGGTCAGGACCCTTCTTCAGACTCTTCTGAAGAAGGATTCCAACCCAAAACATCACTTATCCTAGTTCTTCAGAGATGCTGCATGTCCTGCTGAATTACTCTAGCACTTTGTGTCATTGTTTGTAAACCAACATCTGCAGTTCCTTGTTTCTACATCTTCAGGGCAGTTAAGTTTCAACATTTGGTTGGCCTGCAGTCACATATAGTTCAGACCGTCTTGAAATGGTAGATTTCCTTCCTAAAGGAAACGAGTGAATGTGATTAAGTTGCATTTCTGACAACCTGGTAGTTTCACAGTGACCACTACTTTTTATATCTCTAGCTTTATTCGCCTGCTTGATCTTGAGTTTATTATGTGCAGCCTTATAGTGTGCAGTTCTGGCCGCCCCATTAGTGGAAGTAAGTGCAAGCTTTGTAGTGGGTGCAGTGAAGCTTTACCAGCATGTTGCATGGATTAGAAGGTATTTACTATAAGGTCGGGCAAAATTGGATTATTTTCTTTGGTGCGCCGGAGGCTAGGGAGAGACCTGATAGAAGTTTATAAAATTATGAAAGGCATAGATGGAATAAAACATCTGACTGTTTTTTCCCAGAGTGGCAATGTCCAGTACTAGGGGGCATAGCTTTAAAATGAGAGAGGGATAATTTAAAGGCGATGCATGGTGCAAATTTTTTTACACTGAGATGGTTAGTGCCTAGAATGTGTTGCTAGGTTGGTGTGTGGAAGCAGATACGATAGTGGCATTTAAGTGCCTTTTAGATAGACACATGGGTATGCAGCGATAGAGTGACGTGGAGAACGTGCAGGTTGAAATAATTAGTTTGGTACAGATACTGTGGGTCAAAGTGTTTGTTCCTGTGTTGTGCTGTTCTAATTTCCCCGACTGCCTTGTGGTAGAATTTAACCTCATAAATAAATCTACATTAATATTCTTGACCTCTGGACGCAACTCCAACAACTTAATCAAAATCACAAAGTGCTGGAGGGGTTCGGGGTCAGGCAGCATCTGTTGTGGGAATGGACAGATGATGTTTCGGGCCGGGTGTCTGAAGAAGAGTCTGAAGTAGAGTCCCAACCTGAAACGTCGCCTGTTCACTCCTACTACAGATGTTGCCTGACCCGCTGAGTTCCTCCAGCACTTTGTACTTTGTCCAAAATTCCAACATCTGCAGCTCCCTGTGCCTCCACCCACTTAATCATAATGCTACCATTCGAAGAATCGCAGCAGGAAATATCTGGGATATCCACGTGCTGGATTTCCGTATGCAATGAGTATATTTTCATTCTGTGTGCCAGGTATTGCCGTACGTCACAGAGGTACAGCAGTGAACTGCTAGCCACAAGAATGAACCATGATCAGTACACATTAGGGAAGTGGTGGAAAGCAGCAGACAGGAGCAAATAGGGTCCAAATAGATATGGGGACCGGCAATAAAAACATAAAATGGTGGAAGTACTCAGATGCTATCTGTGGAGAGGGAGAAAGTGAGTTAACACTTTTAAGATCGGAGAATATGTGCAAATGCCATGGGTCTGAATTATTTACTCGTCTCTCTCTGTAGATGCTGTCTGATCTACTGGAAATGTTCCTGTATTTTGGTGTTAATTCAGAGATCACATTTCATCACAAAGCAAAATTTACACAGAAATTATTGAAATGATAGCTTTGCAGTAGCTCTTGAAATAAAATGTTATAACTGGAAGAATAGAGGTTATGTGCAGGCAGATAAGTTTAACTTGGCATTATGTTCAGCACAACCACTGTTCGATGTTCTATTATAACTGCCTACTTTAATCTACTGAAAGGTAAGCTGATGAGCTGTCTTTACAGCCATTTAAAAACAGTAATGTTACCGCAACAATGCACAATTTAAACAAAGGTTAGATTAAGTACCAGATGAAGCCACAGACAAAATCACAACGTTCAAACTAAAAAAATATTCTATCATAACGACAAGAAGGTGGGCAACATTATGCAAAGAGATTGTGCTAAAGACATAAAAGTAATTCCAAAATTATTCAGATAAATATGATATATTTCTTCTTGCAATTTAGATGCAGACACAAGAGCAAATTATACGTCAACTTATGTCACGGCGAGTTTTTCCAGCACAGACAGTCAAGCAACAACCGAAAAAGTAACCACACATATGAAAAAACAAACGATCACTGCAGAAAACACATCACAAATAAAAACTACAGCTAGAAATTCAACAACTAGACCGGCGGAGAACACCTCGCCAAATGCATCGTCTGAGATCTTGTCATCAACAACACTAGCTGAGACAACCTCAAAGGCTATACCAGGTGAGTCCAGCACAACAACAAAACTAGCTAAGACAGATACACAGCCTGTGACCGCCTCAAAAGTTACTCCAGCAGAGATGACTACACCAAATGAGACCACAAAGACAACAATACTAGATAACACAATAACTACGCCAACTGGGAGAAGGTTAACAGATACATTGGCAGAGACAACCTCAGCAACTACGCCATCTGAAACCGCATTAACAAGTACATCGGCTAAGATGATCCGAACCACAAAGCCTGACACTACCTTAACAGGTACACAGGCTATAACCACCTCAACAACTACACCAGTTGAGACCAACTCAACAATGAGACCAGTTGAGAGAATGTCAACAACTACATCATCTGAAACAACCATCACTACGCCAGCTGAGACAATCTCAACACATACACATATTGAGATAACCTCAACAATTACATCAGCTGTGAACACCTCAGGAACCTCACTACTTCCGGCCATATCAACAATTACACCAGGTACGACTATATCAATACCTATACCAGATGAAACAACCTCAACGCCTACAGCACCTGAAACCTTACCTACTCCAGGCAGGACCAGCGCAACAAATACGCAAGATCAGATAACCTTAGCAATCGCTGAGACCACATCAATAACTGAACCACATGTCGCCACCTCAACAGGTATACCAGCTGAGACTACCTTAACAGGTACATCAGCTGTGACCATCCTGACAACTACACCAGCTCAGACCACCTCAACAACAGCACAAGCTGAGACCACCTCAATAGCTACGTCAGCTGAGACCATCTCAGCAAAATTGCCATCAGAGACCATCTCACCAGCTTCACAAGCAGAGACCACCACAAGGGCTGTACCAGCTGAGACCATCTCAATAACTTTACAAAATGAAACCACTGCAACAGTGAGAGGAGCTGAGACAACATCAACAGTGACATCAGCTGAGACCACCTTGACAACAGAAGCTGAGACTACCTCAACCATTACACAAAAAGAGACCAGCTCAACTATTACACCAGGTGTGAGAAGATCAACAACCACACCAGGTGAGACCACCACAACAATGACACCAGCTGAAACCATCTTCGCAACAACATCCTCTGAGACCACAAAAGCAACTACACCAGCAGAGCACACCTCAATGTCTAAACCAGCTGTGACCATCTCAACAGTGACAATGGCTGTGGCCTCCTCAACGTTTGCACCAGCTGAGACCACCTCAGCAGGTACACCTCTTGAGACCACATCAACGCCGACACCAGTTGAGATGATATCAACATTCGTAACATCTGCACCAGGTGAGACCACCTCAATTCCTCCAGCAGGTGAGACTACATCGACAACTACACCATTTGAATCCTCCTCAATAACTACACTGGCTGTGCCCACTACAATGCATAAACCAGCAGAGGTCACCTCAGTAACTACACCAAATCAGACAATAGCAATAACTACACCAGCAAAGACCATGCCAACTTTAACAACAGGTAAGACAAATTTGGCAGGTACATCAGTTGAGATAACATCAACAACTACAACAAGCGAGACCAGCACGAAAATAACAGCCGCTGAGACCACCTCAACCATCATGTCACCTCTAGTACCTATGTCCACCTCAACTGCTAAACAAGGCGAGATCACTTCAATAGGGACACAGACTGAGACCACCTCAGCAGGAAATTCTGCTCAGACGACCTCACCAGTGACATTAGGTAAGACCACTACAACAACCAAACCAGCTGAGACCACTTCATCAACTGCACAAGCTGAGATGACAACAACTATGCTAGCTGAGACCATACCAACAGGAACCTCTACTAAAAGTACCACTACTTCTTCACCAGTTGTGACAACCCCTGCAACTCCAATAACTGAGATCACAGTTACACGAGTTCAGACGGCCTCAACAGCTGTACCAGTTAAGAGCACCTCAACAGCAGCAACAACTACTGAGGCCACCTCAACGACAACCGCTGGCACATCATCAACAACAACAACAGCTGAGACCACCTCTGCAATATTGGCATCTGAGAACACATTAACCACTACAACAGTTGAGACCACTGCAACAACTATACTAGACGTGACAGCCTCAACAGAGACAGCAGCTGAGACCACCTCACTGTTTTTGCTGGCTGAGACCACGTCAACATCTATACCAGCTAAGACCATGTTAACAATTACACCAGGTGTGACAGTCTCAACAGTAACACCAGCTCTGACCACATTAACAATGGCAGCAGGTGAGACAACCCCAACAACAATACCAGCTGAGACAACTCCTACAGCAACACCAGCACAGACCACCTCAACAATTACACCACATGAGACCACCCCAACAGCAATGCTAGCCGTTGCCACCTCAATAACGACACCAGCTGAGACCAACCTAGCAACGACACCAATGGAAACCACCTCAAATACAATAACACCAGCTGAGACCTTCTCAACTGTAACACGAGCTGAGACAGCCCAAACAGCGATATCAGCTGAGATCACTTCCAGAGCGACACCAGGTGAGACCACATCTAAGACTACACCAGCTGAGACAACATCTACATTGATATCTGCTGAGACCATCAAAACAGTAACACCACTTGAGTCCTCCTCAACAGTGGCACCAGGGGAGATCATCACAACAACTACACCAGATCAGACCACTTCAGCAGTGATGCCTGCGGAGACCACATCGACAGCAGCATTAACAGAATACACCACAACAGCAGCACAAGCAGAGATCAGTTCAACCGTGACACCAGAGACAATCTCAACAACTACACCAGCTGAGTCCAATTCAACAGCAATACAAGATGATACCAAATCCAACACTACACAAGCTGAGACCACATCAACAGCTGATACCACCTCAACATTAATATCAGCTGAGACCAGCTCAATGGAAACACCAGCCGAGAACATCTCAACAGCAACACCAGTTGAAACGACCTCAACAGTGACAGCTTTACCATCTGAAACCATTGCAACAGTAACACTTGCTGAGACCACTACAACTGCTGCACCAGCTGAGACCACCTTAATGGCATCACCAGCTAAGACCATCTCAACAGTGACACCAGATGAGACCACCTTCAACACTATAGCAGCTGAGACCACATCAACAATGACACCAGCTAAGACCATCTCAACAGCAACTCCATTTAACAGCTGGTCAACAACAACGCTAGTTGAGGTCAGCTCAGCTACTACACCAGTTGAGACCATATCAACAGCCACACAAGCTGAGACAACTTCAAGAACCACAACGAGTGAGTCCACCTTAACAAATAATCCAGATCAGACCTCCTTAAAAGCGACATCAGCTGAGCCCACCTCAACCGTAACACAGGCAGACATCATCTCAACAGCCACACTATCAGAGACCACTTCAACAACCACACCCGCAGAGACTATCTCAACAGCGACATCGTTTGAGACCACATCAATGCTGACACCAGCTGAGAGAACATTAACAGTAACCAAAGACACAACATCAACAGTAACACCAGCTGAGACCAGCTCAACTACGACACTAGCTGAGAGCATCTCAACATCTACGCAAGCTGAGACAACCTCAGGAACTACGCCAGGTGTGACTACCTCAGCATGTGCGCCAGCTGATATCACCACAACAGCAACACCAGTAGAGACCACCTCAACAGCTGCACTAGCTGAGGCAACTTCAGCAATAACAACAGCTGAGACCACCTCAGCAGCGATACAGGCTGAGACCACCTTAACTACCACAGCAATTGAAACCATCTCAACAACTACGCAGGTTGAAAACAACTCAAAACCAGCTGAAACCACCTCAAAAATGACACCGGCTGAGACCACCTCAACATTGACACTGGCTGAGAGTGGCACAACAGCAACACCAGCTGAGACCACTTCAATAGAGGCACTAGTTGACAGCACCCCAATAGCAACACCAGATGAAACCAATTTAACAATAACACCCACTGGGACCAGCTCAACTGCGACATCTGATGAGACCAACCCAACAGTGACTCAAGGGGAGACTATCTCAACAACTATACCAAGTGAGACCACCCCAACAGCTACATCTGATAAAATCACTCCAACTGCGACACCAGCTGTGACCACCTCAGCAGCAACACAAGCAGAGACCACTGTAACGGCAACACCAGCTGATACCAGCTCAGCAGCAAAACGAGCTGAGCCCATCTCAACTATTACATCAGTGGAGTACACATCCACAGCTTCACCAGTTAAAACCATTGCAACAGTGACACTGGATGAGACTACCTCAACAGCAGCAGCCACTGAGACCACCACAACTGCTGCATCAGCTGAGACCACCTTAATAGCATCGCCAGCTGAGAACATCACAACAGCAACACCAGCTGAGACAACCTCAAGAGCGACATCAGATGAGACCACTGTAACTGCTGCCTCAGCTGACACCATCTCAACAGAAACTCCATTTAACAGCAGGCCAACATCAACGCTAGTTGAGGCCAGCTCAGACAACACACCATTGGAGACCACATCAACAAATACACGAGCTGAGAAAATTTCAAGAACTACAGCCGGTAAGACCACCTCAACAGTGTTACCAAATGCGACCGACTCAACACCAATAGAGCTCACCTCAGCATCCACACCTGCTGAGACCAACACAACAATGACATTTGTTGACACCACTTCCACATCAACAGCTTTACCATCTGAAACCATTGCAACAGTAACACTTGCTGAGACCACTACAACTGTTGCACCTGCTGAGACCACCTTAATGGCATTACCAGTTAAGATCATCTCAACAGTCACACCAGATGAGACCACCTTCAACACTATAGCAGCTGAGACCACATCAACAATGGCACCAACTAAGACCATCTCAACAGCAACTCCATTTAACAGCTGGTCAACAACAATGCTAGTTGAGGTCAGCTCAGCTACTACACCAGTTGGGACCACATCAACCACACAAGCTGAGACTACTTCAAGAACTACACCAGGCGAGACCACCTCATCAATCACACTAGCTGAGGCCACCTCAACTAATCCAGATCTGACCACCTTAGAAGCAACACCAGCTGAGACCAGCTCAACCATAACCCAAGCAGACATCACCTCCACAGCGACATTATCAGAGACCACTTCAACAAATGCACCTGCAGAGACTATCTCAACAGCAACATCATTTGAGACCACATCAATGCTGACACCATCTGAGAGAAGCTCAACAGTAACCCAAAATACTACACCAGTTGAGACCAAATCAACAACAACACAAGCTGAAACAATTTCGAGAACTACAGCCAGTGAGACCTCATCAACAGTGTTACCAGATGTGACCGACACAACAGTAACGCCAACAGAGTCCACCTCAGCATCTACACCTGCTGAGACCACCTCAACAGTGATATCTGTTGAGGCCACCTCAACAACTACACCAAGTGAGACCATCCCAACAGCTACAACTGATAAGATCACTCCAACAGTGACACTAGCTGTGACCACCTCAGCAGCAACACAAACTGAGACCACTGTAACGGCAACACCAGCTGAGACCAGCTCAGCAGCTAAACGAGCTGAGCCCATCTCAACTATTACACCGGCTGACTCCACATCAACAGCTTTACCAGTTGAAACCATTGCAACATTGACTACCTCAACAGCAGCAGCTGCTGAGACCACTGCAACTGCTGCACCAGTTGAGACCACCTTAATAGCATCACCAGATGAGACCATCTCAACAGTGACACCAGATGAGACCACCATCAACCCTATAGCAGCTGAGACCACATCAACAATGACACCAGCTAAGACCATCTCAACAGCAACTCCATTTAACAGCAGGTCAACGACGCTAGTTGAGGCCAGCTCAGCTACTACACCAGTTGAGACCACATCAACAACCACACAAGCTGAGTCTACTTCAAGAACTACACCAGGTGAGACCACCTCATCAATCACACTAGCTGAGGCCACCTCATCTAATCCAGATCTGACCACCTTAAAAGCAACACCAGCTGAGACCACCTCAACCCTAACCCAAGCAGACATCACCTCAACAGCGACACTATCAGAGACCACTTCAACAAATGCACCTGCAGAGACTATCTCAACAGCAACATCATTTGAGACCACATCAATGCTGACACTATCTGAGATAGCCTCAACAGTAACCCAAGACATAACATCGACAGTAACACCAGCTGAGAGCACCTTAACGACTACACAAGCTGAGACCATCTCAACAACTATGCCTGGTGTGACCTCCTCAGCAAATACGCCAGCTGATATCACCACAACAGCAACACCAGTAGAGACCACTTTAACAGCTGTGCTAGCTGAGGCTACTTCAGCAGTAACAACAGCTGAGACCACCTCAGCAGCAATACAGGCTGCGACCACCTCAACAGATGAGACCTTCTCAACAGTGATCCCAGCTGAGACCACCTCTACAGTGACACCAGCAGAGACTAGCTCAACAATGACACCAGCTAAGACCATCTCAACAACAACTCCGTTTAACAGCAGGACAACAACAATGCTAGTTGAGGCCACCTCAACAACCGCATCTGCAGAGACTATCTTAACAGCAACATCATTTGAGACCACCTCAATGCTGACACCAGTTGAGAGAACCTCAAAAGTATCCCAAGACACATCGACAAAAACACCAGCTGAAACCACCTCAACAGCTACACTAGGTGAAACTATTACAACAACTGCACAAACTGAGACCATCTCAAAAGTAACACCAGCTGAGACTACCTCAACTACTACACTAACAGAGACTATCTCAAAAGTAACACCAGATGAGATCACCTCAACAGTAACATCAGCTGAGACCACTTCAATAGTATCATCAGCTGAGGCCTCCTCAGCAAATGCACCAGCTGAGACCACCACAAGAGCATCGCAAGTGGAGTCCAGCACAACAGCAATGCCGGCTGTGACCACTCCTACAGTGACACGATCTGAGACCATCTCAAAAGCAACACCAACACAGGCCCCTTCAATAACTACTTCGGCAAAGACCATCTTCACATCTATAGTTGAGACCACTCCAACAGCGGCACCAGCTGAGACCACTGTGACAACCAGGCCCCCAGAGACTACCTCCACAACTACACCAGTTGAAACCAATCCAACAGCAACACCAGCTGAGGCATCTACACCCACAACACCAGTTGAGACCATCTCAATAGAGAGACCAGCGCAGATCACCGCGACAACGACAGAGGCTGAGAACACCTCAACAGTTACACCAGGTGAGTCCACTTCAACAAGTACAGCAGGTGAGACCAGGTCAACAGCGACAGTGGCTAAGGTATTCTCAACAGCTATGTCAGCTGAGATCACCTCATCAATTTCTCCAGGCGAGGGGACCTCAATATCTACACCTGGTGGGACGAGCTCAACAACTACCCCAAGTGTGACCATCTCCACAATGACTCCACCTGTAACCACCCCAAGAGAGATAACAGCAGAGACAGCTTCAACTGTGAGTCCGGCTGAGACCACCTCACCAGTGGCACCTGCTGAGACCACCTCAGCAGCGACATCAGCTGAGACCATCCCAACAACTACTCCAGATGGCATGAACCCAACAGCTACACCAGCAACAATGTCACCAGCTAAGACTATCTCAACAGCAACTCCATTTGACAGCAGGTCACCAACACCAACTGAGGCCAGCTCAAGCACTACACCAGTTGAGACCACGTCAACAACTGCAGAGACAACCTCAAGAATGACACAAGGTGAGACCACCTCAATAATTACATTAGCTGAGGCCACCTCAACAACTAAGCCAGATCACACCAACTTAACAGCGAAAACCTTCTTAACAGCGATACAAGATGAGACCAGTGAAACTACACCAGCTGTGACCACTCTTACAGTGAAGCCATCTGAGATCACCTCAAAAACGTCACTGACAAAAGTCAATTCAACAACCTCACTGGCTGAGACCACTCCTATAGCCGCACCAGTTGAGGCATCTTCATCCATAACACCAGGTGAGACCAACTCAAGAGAGAGAACAAGTGAGACCACATCAACAGTGAGACCATCTGAGACCATCTCAACAACAACACCAGATACACCCATCCCAACAGTGACACTACTCAAGACCAGCACAACTACACCAGCTGTGACCACTCCTACAGCCACAACATCTGGGACCACTTCATCAACTACACGCACGGAGACAACTTCCACAGCTACACACGTTGAGACCAATCCAACAGCAGCACCAGATGAGACCAGCTCAAGAACGATTCCAGCTGAGATCGGTTCAACAGCGACATCAGCTGAGACTACATCAACAATTACACCAGCTGAGACCACCATAACAATGACCTCAGAAGAGACCACCTCTTCAGTAACACGAGTTGAGACTACCTCAACAGCGACAGAAGCTGAGACCACCTCAACAGTTACACCAGGTGAGACCACTTCAACAAGTACACCAGGTGAGAGCAGGTCAACAGCGACAGCAGTTGAGGTATTCACAACAGCTAAATCATCTGAGACCACTTCATCAATTACCCCAGGTGAGACAAATGCAACATCCATACCTGGTGGGAAGAGTCGAATAACTACACCGAGTTCGACCATCTCAATGACAGTAGCTGAGACCACCCCAACAGCGATACCAGCAGAGACAGTGACATCAGCTGAGGCCACCACACCTGCTGAGACTACCTCAGCAGCAACACCAGTTGAGACCATCTCAATTGCTGCACCAGCAGAGACCATCCCAAAACTAGCTGAGACCAGAACAACAACTGCACCAGCAGTGACCACTCCTACACTGACACCATCTGACACTACCTCAGAAGCAACACCAGCACAGGCCACTTCAACAACTACATTGGCAAAGACCATCTCCACAACTATACTAGTTGAGACCACTCCAACAGCAGCACCAGCTGAGACAAGCTCAACAGAACCACCAGCTGAGATCACTTCAACAACCACTCTCACAGACACCACCTACACAACTCTACCAGTTAAGACCAGCTCAACATCGATACCAGTGGAGATCACCTCAACAGCAACAAAGACTTTCTCAACAGTTACACCAGGTGAGACCACTTCAACAAGTGCATCAGGTGAGACCAGGCCAACAGCGACAGCAGCTGAGAGCACCTTATCAACAACCTCAACATCTACACCAAGTGCGAACACCACATCAATGACAGTAGCTGAAACCACCCCAATGGAGATACCAGCAGAGACTGCCTCAAGAGTTACACCAGCAGAAATCACCCCAACAACTACTTCAGGTGAGACCAACCCAAAAGCTACACCAAGTGGGACCAGCTCAAGAGTGCCACAAACTGAGACCACCTCGACAATGACATTATCTGAGAGTTCAACAACCACGGCAGCTGAGACAGCTACAACAAACACACCCACAGGGATAACAGCCCAAAGTACAACAGGACAGACATCTTCCCAAATTACTGCAGGAGAGATCATGTCCCCATCTACTGGAGGAGAGACCATGGCACAAACTACTGCAGGAGAGACCACAACACAAACTACTTCAGGAAATACCATGCCCAAAACTGCTGCAGAAGAGACAATGTCCCAAACTACAACAGGAGAGAGATTGTCCCAATCTACTACAGGAGAGGTCACGTCCCAAACAACTGCAGGAGATACCATGGCCCAAACAACTACAGGAAAGATCATGTCCCCAATTACAATGGGAGAGAAGATGTCCCTGTCTACTGCAGGGGAGATGATGTCCCGAATGACAACAGGAGAGAGTATGTCCCAAAGTACAACAGGAGAGACCACGGCCCAAACTACTGCAGAAGAGATAACATCAAAAACTACCATAGGAGAGATCAATTCCCCATCTACTGTGGGGGAGACTACATCCCTAAATATTGAAGGAGAGACTATGTCTCAATCAACAACAGGAAAAATCAAATCTCAAAGTACTGAAGGAGAATCCACAACTCAAACTACTGCAGGAGAGACTCTGTCCCAAAGTAGAATAGGAGAGACAACAATACAACCTACCACAGAAGAGATCATGTCCCAAACTGCAACAGGGGAGACGATGTCCGAATCTACTGCAGAAACCAAGGCAAAAACTACTGCAGGAGAGACCATATCCCTAACTACTGAAGGATCATTCATGTCCCAATCCACAGCAGGAGAGACCATGGTCCAAACTATCTTTGGAGAGATCATGTCTGAAATTACAACAGGAGAGACCATATCACAATCTACTGCAGGACAAAACATGGCACAAACTACTTCAGGAGAGACTATGTCCCAAACTATTGAAGAAGCGACCACATTTGAAACTTCTGCAGGAGAGACCATGTTGCAAACTACAACCAGAGGGAATACATCCCAAACTACAAAAGGAGAGATGATATCCCAGTCTACAACAGGAGGGAACACATCCCAAGCTACTGCAGGAGAGACAATAGCCCAAACGTCTGCAGGAACGATTGTGTCTCCGACTACAACAGGAGAGACAACGACCCAGTTTACTGCAGGGGAGATGAAGTCTCAAACGACAGTAGGAGAGAGTATATCCCAAACTATTGCAGGGGAGACCACAGCCCAAACTATTGCAGGGGAGACCACAGCCCAAACTATTGCAGGGGAGACCACAGCCCAAAGTACTGCAGGGGAGACCACAGCCCAAACTATTGCAGGGGAGACCACAGCCCAAACTACTGCAGGGGAGACCACAGCCCAAAGTACTGCAGGGGAGACCACATCCGAAAATACTAGAGGAGTGACAATGTCTCAATCTACAACAGGAAAAATCATGTCTCAAACTATTGAAGGTGAAACCACGTCCCAAACTGCTGCAGGAGAGTCCATGTATGAAACTACAGCAGGAGAGACAATAGCCCAGGCTACTACAGGAGAGACAAAGTTCAAAACTACCACAGGAGAGATCATGTCCCAAACTGCATACGAACAGACCATATCCCAAATTATTGCAGGAGAGACCACATACCAAAGTACAACAGGACAGATGTTCCAAACTACAGCAGGAGAGACCATGTCTCAAACTATTACAGGAGGGACCACATCCCAAACTACAACAGGAGAGACTACAGCCCAAACGACTGCAGGAGAGATGATGTCCCAGAGTACAACTGGAGATACAATGTCTCAATCTACTACAATAGAGACCATGTCTCAAACTATTGCAGGAGAGACTACGGCCCAAGCTACTGCAGTAGAGACAACATCTCAAACTACTGCAGGAGAGGCGATGTCCCAATATATATCCCAACCTACAACTCGAAAAATTATATCCTTAAGTACTCAAGGAGATTTCACGTTCAAAACTACCACAGGAGATACCATGTCCCAAACTACAACAGGAGAGACGATATCCCAAAGTACAACAGGTGAGACCACAGCCCAAACAAATGCAGGAGTGATCACATCCCAAACTACTGCAGAACAGGACATGTCCCAATCAACTGTAGGAGAGACTATATCCCAAGCTAGGGCAGGAGAGACAACATCCCAAACTACTTCAGGAGAAACCATATCCCTAACTACTGAAGGAGAGATCATGTCCCAATCTACAACAGGACAAGTCATGTCTCTAACTAGTGAAGGTGAAACTACGTCCCAATCTACTGCAGGAGAGGCCATCACCCACGCAACTGAAGGAGAGACAACATCCCAATCTACCACAGATGAAGTCATGTCCCAAACTGCAACAGAAGAAACCACATCCCAAACTATTGCTGGAGAGATGATGCTTCAATCTACTATAGGAAAGATCAGGTCACAAACTACTACAGAAGAAGGCATGACCCAAACTATTGAAGGAGAGACCATATCCCGATCTATAACTGGAAAGATCATATCCCAAAGTACTGATGGGGTATTAATGTCCCAAACTACCACAGGGAAGATTACGTCCCAAACTACAACAGAGGAGACCACTTCCCAAACGACTGCAAGAGAGACCAGGCCCCAACGTACAACAGGACAGACATCGTCCCAAACTACCATAGAAGAGATCATCGCCCAAAATACTGCTGAAGAGATCACGTCCCAAACTAGAACAGATGAGACCACTTCCCTAACTACTGCAAGAGAGACCAGACCCCAAAGTACAATAGTACAGACAACATCGCAAATTACCACAGGAGTGATCATGTCTGAAACTGAGACTACCACAGGAAGGACCATATCCCAAACTACTGCAGGAGAGCTCATGTCCCAATCCACTGCAGGTGACGCCACAGCCCAAACTACCAAAGGAGAGATCATGTCCGAAACTACAACAAACAAGACAACATCAAAACCTCCCACAGGAGAGATCATGACACAAACTACTGCAGGAGAGACCATGTCCCATTCTCCTGCCAGAGAGATTACATCCAAAACTACAATAGGACAGACATTGTCTCAAATTACTGCAGGAGAGATCATGTCCCAAACTACTGTAAGAGAGTTCACGGCCCAAACTACTGAAGGAGAGACAACGTCCCAAAGTACAACAGGAGAGTCCACGGCCCAAACTATTGCAGAGGAAACCACATCTGAAACTTCTGCCGAAGTGACCATTTCCCAAACTACAACAGGTGAGATCATGTCCCAAATTACAACAGGAGAAACAATGTCCCAATCTACCACAAGAGGGACCGCATTCCAAACTACTGTGGGAGAGACCACGGCCCATACTAGTGAAGGAAAGATCATGTCCCCAACTACAACAGGAGAGACAATGTCCCAGTCTACTGCAGGCGAGTTGATGCCCCAAACTACAGCAGGAGAGAGCATGTCACAAAGTACAACAGGAGGGATTATATCGCAAACTATTACAGCAAGGATCACATCTGAAACCACTACAGGAGAGACAACATCACAAACTCCATCAGGTGAGACCACGATCTCAACTACTGAAGGAGAGACCATGTCCCTATCTACATCAGGAAAAATGTCTCAAACTACTGAAGGTGAAATCACGTCCCAAACTACTGCAGGAGAAACCACATCCCAATCTTCTGCAGGTGAGACCATGGACCAAACTACTGCAGCAGAGAGGACATCAAAAACGACCTCAGGAGAGATCTCGTCCCAACATACAACAGGACAGACATCATCCCAAATTACTGCAGGAGAGATCATGTCCCAATCTCCAACAGGAGAGATAATGTCACAGTCTACTGCAGGACAGACCATGTCCCCAGCGACTGCAGTAGAGGCCACATCCCAAAGTACAAGAGAGACAATATCACAAACTCCTACAGGAGAGACCACATCTCAAACAATTGTTGGCGAGACTATGGCCCAAACTACTGCAGGAGAGACTGTATCGCAAACTACGGCAGGAGTCACCACGACACAAAGTACCGCAGGAAACGCAACATCCCAAACTATTGCAGGAGAGATGATGTCCCAAGCTACATCAAGAGAGACAACATCCCAAATTACAACAGGAGAGACCACACCCCAAACTACTGCAGAGATGACAATGTCCCAAACTACAGCTGGAGAGACTACATCTCGAAGTACAACAGGGGAGACGACAGCCCAAACAACTGTAGGAGAGATCATGTCCAAAACTACATCAGAAGTGAACATATCCCAAACTATTGCAGAAGAGATCAAGTCCCAAACTACAACAGGAGGGACCACAGCCCAAACTCCTGCAGGAAAGACAATGTCAAAAACTACCACAGGAAAGATCACCTCACAAACTATTGTTGGAGAAACCATGTCCCAAACTACTCCAGGAAAAACCACATCCCTAACTACTGAAGGAGAGCCCATGTCCCAATCCACATCAGGAAAAATCATATCCCAAAGTACTGAAGGAGAATCCACATCCAAAACTACCACAGGAGAGATCATTACACAAACTACTGCAGGCATGATGATGCCTCAAACTACAAGAGAGACCATGTCTCAGTCTACTGCAGGTGAGATAATGTCCCAAATTACAGTGCGAGAGACGACATCCCAGAGTACAACAGAAGAGACAATGTCTCAATCTACTACAGGAGAGATCATGTCTCAAACTACATCAGAAGAGACCACATCCCAAACTACTGTAGAACAGACCATGTCCCAAACATCAACAGGTGTGACCATGTCCCAATCTACTACAGGAGAAACAACACCCCAACTTACTGCAGGGGTTATGATGTCCCAAACTACAGAAGAAGATACAATATCTCAAAGTGCAATGGGAGAAACCAGATCCCTATCTACTGAAGGAGAGACCATGTCCCAATCAACAATAGAGAAAATCATATCCGAAAGTACTGAAGAATCCACAGGATTATCCAAAACTACCACAGGAGAGACCACGACCCAAACTACTGCAATAGAGCCAACATCCCAAACTACTGCTGGAGTGATCACATCCCATCATACAACAGGACAGACATTATCCCAAATTACAGGAGAGATCATGTCCCAAACTACAACAGGAGAGACAATGTCACAGCCCACATCCACAGAAAAGACCACATCCCAAACAACTACAGTAGAGACCACGTCCCAAAGTACAACAGGAAAGACAACAACCCAAACTATTGCAGGAGAGACTACGGCCCAAAGAACTGCAGGAGAGACAACACTTCAAATAACAGCAGGAGAGATCACATCCAAAACCACTACAGGAGAGACAATGTCCCAAACTCGAACAGGGGAGACCACAGCCCAAAGTACAACAGGAGAGATCACGGCCCAAAATACTGCAGGAGAGACAGTGTCAAAAACTAACACAGGAGAATCCATGTCCCAAACTACTGCAGGAGAAACAACATCTGTAACTACTGAAGGAGAGATCATGTCCCAATCTACAATAGGAATAATCATATTGCAAAGTACTGACGGAGAATCCACATCCACCACTTCCATAGGAAAGAACACATCCCAAATTACTACAGGAGAAACCATGTCCCATAGTATAACAGGAGAGACGGTGTCCCAGACTACTGCAGGAGTGACCACATTCCAAACTTCAGCAGAACAGACCACGTCTCAAACTACAAATGGTGAGACCATGTCCCAATCTAAAACAGTAGAGGCCACATCCCAAAGTACTGCAGGAGAGATGACGCCCCAAACTACAGCAGGAGAGTCTATGTCCCAAAGTACAACAGGAGAGACTACAGCCCAAACCTCTGAAGGGGGGACCACATCCCAACTTACAACAGGACAGTCACCCCTCCAAACTACAGCAGGAGGGCTAATGTCACAAACTACAGAAGGAGAGACAATGCCCCAAGCTATCACAGAAGAGACCATGTCTCAAACTGTAACAGGACAGACAATGTCCCAAATCACTGCTGGAGAGACACAAGCTGAAACTACTGCAGGAGAAACAATGGCCCAAACTACTGTAGGAGAGACCACATCCCAACGTACAACACGACAGACATCATTCCAAACTACTACAGGAGAGATCACATCCAAAACTAATGCAGGCAAGACGATGTCCCAAACTACTACAGAATTGACCTCATTTCAAACTTCTGCGGAACAGACCATGTCCCAATCTACTACAGTAGAGACCACATCCCAAACTACTGCAGGAGAGATGACATCCCAGACTACAGCAGGAAAGTCAATGTCCCAAAGTACAACAGGAGAGGCCACGGCCCACATCTCAGAAGGGGAGACCACATCCCAGCTTACAACAGGACAGTCATCGTCGCAAACTAATGCAGGAGAGATAGTGTCACAAACTATTGAAGGAAAAACAACGTTCCAAATTATTACAGAAGAGACCATGTCTCAAACTGTAACAGGACGGATGATGTCCCAAATCACTGCAGGAGAGACAACAGCTGAAACTACTGCAGGAGAGACAACGTCCCAAATTACTGCAGGAGAGACCACGTTAAAAACTACAATAGGAGAGCCCATGTCCCAGACTACAACAGGAGAGACGATGTCACAATCTAAAGTAGCAGAAACCACATCCCAAAGTACAACAGGAGGGACAATGGCCCAAACTACTGCAGGAGAGACGATGTCCCAATCTACTACAGGAGAGACCACATTCCAAACTACTGCAGGAGAGACCACGACTCAAACTACATTAGGAGGGATCTTGTCCCAAACACCAACAGTCGAGAACACAGCACAAACTACTGCAGGCGAGACCACGTTAAAAACTACCATAGGAGAGATCACGTCCCAAACTGCAGCAGAACAGACTATGTCCCAAACTACTGGAGGAGAGATGATGTCCCAAAGTACAGCAAAGTACACTACCACCGAAGAGACAATGTCTCAATCTACTACTGATGAGACCACGTCCCAAATTATTGCAGGAGAGACCACAGCCAATGCTACTACTATTGAGACAACATCCCAAACTACTGCAGGAGAGACCACATCTCAAACTACTGCAGAACAGACCATGTCCCAAACTATGACAGGAGAGACCATGTCCCAAACTGCACCAGGTGAGATCAAGGCCCAAACTACAGTAGTACAGACCTCGTCCCAAACTATTGGAGGAGAGACTATGGCCAAAGCTACAGCAATAGAGACAACATTCCAAAATGCTGCAGGTGTATCCATGACCCAAAGTACTGCTGTAAAGAAAACATTCCAAACTATTGCAGGAAAGATGACATCCGTAAGTACTACAGAAGACATGATGTCCCAAACTACTGCAGGAGAGATCATATCCCAAGCTGTTGTAGGAGAAACCACATCTCCAACTACTGAAGGAGTGACCATGTCCCAATCTACATCAGGACAAATTGTAACCCAAAGCACTGAAGGTGAAACCACATCCAAAACTACTGCAGGAGGAACAACAGCCAAAACTACTGCAGGAGAGATTACAGACCAAGCTCCAATAGGAGAGAAAATGTCCGAAACTACCAGAGGAGGGACCACATCCCAAACTATTGCAGGAGAGACCATGTCCCAGAGTACAACAGGAGAGACAATGTCTCAATCTATTACAGGAGAGACTACATCCAGAGCTATTGCAGGAGAGACTATGGCCCAAGCTACTGGAGGAGAGACAACATCTCAAACTACTGTAGGAGAGATCACACCTGAAACTACTACATGGAAGACAATGTCCCAAACTGCAACAGGTGAGACCACGGCAGTAGAGAACGCGACCCCTACTACTTCAGGAGAGACGATGTCCCAAACTACAATAAGAGTGACCACGTTCCAATCAACCACAACAGAGACCGCATCCCAAATTACAGCAGGAGAGATTACGTCCCAACGTACAATAGGACAGACATTGTCCCAAACTACCGCAGGAGTTGTCATGTCCCAAACTACTGAAGGAGAGACAAAGTCCCAAACTATGTCTCAAATGGCAACAGGAATGAATATGTCCCAAATTACTGCAGGATTTGCCTCATCCCAAACTTCTGCAGAACAGACCATATCTCAAACTACAACCGGAGAGACCATGTCCCAATCTACTACAGTAGTGACTACATCTCAAACTACTGCAGGACAGATGCCATCCCAAACTACAGCAGGAGAGTCTATGTCCCAAAGTACAACAGGAGAGACTACAGCCCCAACCTCTGAAGGGATAACCACATCCCAACTTACAACAGGACAGTCATCGTCACAAACTACTGCAGGAGAGACAATGGCCCAAACTACTGAAGGAGAGACAACGTTAAAAACTACCATAGGAGAGAACAGGTCCAAAACTACTGCAGAACAGACTATGTCCCAAACTACTGGAGGAGAGATGATGTCCCAAAGTACAACGAAGTACACTAACACAGAAGAGACGATGTCTCAATCTACTACCGATGAGACCACGTCCCAAACTATTGCGGAAGAAACCACGGCCCATGCTACTGCAGTTGAGACAACATCCCAAACTACTGCAGAACAGACCATGTCCCAAACTACAACAGGAGAGACCATGTCCCAAACTGCAACAGGTGAGATCACAGCCCAAGCTACCGCAGTAGAGACCTGGTCCCAAACTACAAGAGGAGAGATGATGTCCCAAAGTACAACAGGGGAGACCACATCCCAAACTACTCCAGGAGAAACCATGTCGAGTACAACAGGAGAGACAATGTCTCAGTCTACTACAGGAGAGATCACGTCCAGAAATATTGCAGGAGAGAGCACGGCCCAAGCTACTGCAATTGAGACCTCGTCCCAAACTACTGGAAGAGAGAAGATGTTCCAAAATACAACAGGGGAGACCATGTCTCAAACTACTGCAGGAGAGCCCACGTTCACAACTATTTCAGGAAAGAGCATGGCCCAAGCTACTGGAGGAGGGACAACATCCCAAACTATTGAGGGTGTAACCGTGGCCAAAAGTACTGCAGCAGAGGCAAAATCACAAACTATTGCTGGAGAAATGACATCCAAAATTACTGCAGGAGAGAAAATGGCTCAAACTACTGAAGGAGAGATGACATTAAAAAGTACCATAGGAGAGACCACGTCCCAAACTATTGCAGAACAGACCATCTCCCAAACTACTGGAGGAGAGGTGATGTCCAAAACCACAATTCGGGAGACGATGAGCAAAATTACTGCAGGAAAGACAATGGTCAAAGCTACTATAGGAGCAACCATGGCCCAAACTACTACAGGAGAAACCATGGCCCAAACTACTGCAGGAGAGACCTCAGACGAGACAACGTTAAAAACTACCACAGGAGAGATCACGTCACAATCTACTGTTGGGGAGACCACATCCCAAACTATTCCAGGAGAGACTATGGCCCAAAGTACTGCAGTAGAGATAACATCCAAAACAACTACAGGAGAGATCACATCTGAAACTACTACAGGAGAGATAATGTCCCAATCTACTGCCGTAGTGACCACATCCCAAACTACTACAGAACAGTTCATGTCCAAAACTATATCAGGAGAGTCCATGTCTCAATCTACTACAGTAGAGCCCACATCCCAAACTGTCGTAAGAGAGATCACATCGGCAACTATTACAGGAGAGACAATGCCTCAAACTGCAACAGGTGAGACCACGGCCCAAACTATTGCAGTAGAGACCTCGTTCCAGTCTACTGCAGGACAGATGATGTCCCCAAGTACAACTGGGGAGACAATGTTGCAGAGTACAACAAGAGAGATAATGTCTCAATCTATTACAGGAGAGGCCACATCCAGTATTACAGGAGAGACTATGTCCCAAGCTACTGGTGGAGAGACAACATCCCAAACTACTACTGGCATGACCAGGACCCGAAGTCCTGCTGGAGAGATAACATCCCAAACTACTGCAGGAGAGATAACATCCCTAACTACTGCAGGAGAGACCACATTCCAACGTACAACAGGACAGACATTGTCCAAAACTACTGCAGGAGAGATCACGTCCCAAACCTCTAAAGGACAGACAACATCCCAAACTATCACCGAAGAGACCAATTCTCAAACTACAACAGGACAGACGATGTCCCAAAATACTGCAGGGGCTACCAAGACCAAAACTACTGCAGGAGAGACCATGTCCCTATCTAATACAGGAGAGTCTATGTCCCAATCTACTACATTAGAGACCACATCCCAAACTACTGCAGCAGATATCACATCTGAAACTACTACAGGAGAGACATTGTCCCAAACAGCAAGAGGTGAGACCACAGTCCAAATTACTGCAGTAGAGACCATGTCCCAGAGAACAATGGGAGAGACGATGTCTCAATCTACTACAGGAGAGAACACGTCCAGAACTATTGCAGGAGAGACTATGGCCCAATCTACTGGAGCAGAGACAACATCCCAAACTACTGCAGGAGAGATGACATCTGAAACTACTACAGAAGAAACCATATCCCAAACTGCTGTCGGAGAATCCATATCCCTAACTACTGATGGAGAGACCACATCCAAACTTACAACAGGACAGACATCATTCCAAACTACTTCAGGAGATATCACATCCAAAACTAATACAGGAAAGATAATGTCCCAAACAATAGCAGGAGTGACCCAAACTACTGCAGAGCAGACCATGTCCCAAATTGCAACAAGAGAGTCCATGTCCCAATCGATAACAGAAGAGACCACATCCCAAACTACTGCAGCAGGGATCACATCTGAAACTACTATAGGAGAGACAATGTCCCAAACTGCAACGGATGCAATCATGGCCCAAACTACTGTAGTAGATACCTTGTTTCAAACTACTGCAGGGGAGATGATGTCTCAAAGTACAACAGGGGAGACTCTGTCCCAAAGTACAAGAGAGACTAAAGTCAAAACTACTGCAGGAGAGACCATGTCCCAGAGAACAGTGGGAGAGACAGTTTCTCAATCTATTACAGGAGAGACCACATCCACAACTATTGCAGGAGAGAGCACGGCCCAATCTACTGGAGGAGAGGCAACATCCCAAATGACTGCTGGAGAGATGACATCTGAAACTACTACAGGAGAGATAATGTCCCAACCTCCTGCAGGAGAAATCACATCCATACCTACTGAAGGAGAGACCACATCCCAATATACAACAGGGCAGACATCATCCCAAACTGCTGCAGGAGAGATCATATCCCAAACTACTGAAGGAGCAATAACATCCCAAACTATCACAGAAGAGAGCTTGTCTCAAACCACAACAGGACTAATGGTATCCCAAACTACTGCAGGAGAGACAACCACTGAAACTACTGCTGGAGAGACCACAACCCAAACACCTGTAGGAGAGACAATGTTAAAAACTACCACGGGAGAGATCATGTCCCAAATTACTACAGAAAAGACCACATCACTAACTATTGAAATAGAGACCATGCCCCAATCTACAACAGGAAAAATCATTTCCCAAAGTATTGAAGAAGAAACCACATCCAAAATTACCATAGGAGAGACCGCATCCCAAACTACTGCAGGAGAGGCCATGTTCCAGAATACAACAGGAGAAATGATGTCTAAATCTATTACAGGAGAGGCAGCGACTCAAACAATTGCACCAGTGACTACTGCCCAAACTACTGCAGGAGAGCTGACATCTGAAATTACTACAGCAAAGACAATGTTCCAAACTAGTTCAGGAGTGACATCCCAAACAACTGCAGAACAGACCATGTTCCAATCTACTACAGAAGAGACCACATTCCAAACTACTGCAGGAGTGACCATGCCCCAAACAACTGCAGGAGAGACCATGATCCAGAGTACAGTGGGGAAGACAATGACTCAATCTACTACAGGAGAGAACATGTCCAGAACTATTGCAGGAGAGACTACGGCCCAAGCTACTGGAGGAGACACAACACCCCAAACTGCTGCTGGAGAGACAACATCCGAAACTACTACAGGATGGACAATGTCCCAAACTACTGCCGGAGAGAAAATGTCCCAAACTACTGCAGGAGAGAAAATGTCCCAAACTACTGCAGGAGAAACCACATCGCTAACTACTGATGGAGTGACCACATACCACAGTACAACAGGATATTCATCATCCCAAATTACTGCAGGAGAGACAACAGCCCAAGCTACTGCAGGAATGACAACATCTCTAATTACTGATGGTGAGATCATGTCCCAATCTGTAACTGAAAAAATAATTTCCCAAAGAACTGAAGAGGAATCCACATCCAAAACTACCAGAGGAGAGGCTACATCCCAAACTACTGCAGGAGAGATCATATCCCCGAGTACAACAGGAGAGATGACATCTGAAATTACTACAGCAGAGATGATGACCCAAACCAGTTCAGGAGTGACAACGTACCAAACTCCTGCAGAACAGACCATGTCCCAATCTACTGCAGAAGAGAGCAAATTGCAATCTACTACAGGAGAGGCAATGTCCCAAACTGCCAAAGGTGAGACCACCTCTCAAACTATTGCAGTAGAGATGATGTCCCAAAGTACAACAGTGGAAACTCAGTCCCAAAGTACATCAAGAGAGACTACAGTGCAAACTACTGCAGGAGAGACCATGTCCCAGAGAACAGAGGGAAAGACAATGTCTCAAACAACTACAGGAGAGACTACATCCAGAAGTAATGCAGGAGGGAGCACGACCCATTCTACTGGAGGAGAGACAACATCCCAAACTAGTGCTGGAGAGATGACATCCGGAACTACTACAAGAGATGCAATGTCTCAAACTCCTGCAGGAGAAACCACATCTATAACTACTGAAGGGGAGACCACATCTCAACCTACAACAGGACAGACATCGTCCCAAACTACCGCAGGAGAGATCATATCCCAAACTACTGAAGGCGTAACAACATCCCAAACTATCACAGAAGAGAGCTTGTCTCAAATTACAAAAGGTCAGATGATATCCCAAAATACTGCAGGAGAGAAAACAGAGAATACTCTGGGAAAGATCATTTCCCAAAGTACTGAAGAAGAAACCACGTCCAAAACTACCATTGGAGAGACCGCGTCCCGAACTACTGCAGGAGAGACTATGTCCCAGAGTACAACAGGGGAGATGATGTCTCAATCTACTACAGCAGAGACCACAACCCAAACAATTGCACCAGTGACTACGGCCCAAGCTACTGCAGGAGAACTGACATCTGAAATTACTACAGCAGAGACAATGTCCCAAACTAGTTCAGTAGTGACAACATCACAACATACTGCAGAACAGACCATGTTCCAATCTTCTACTGAAGAGACCACATTCCAAACTACAACAGGAGAGACCATGACCCAATCTACAGCAGTAGAGACCGCATCCCAAAATACTGCACCAGAGATCGCATCTGAAACTATTACAGGAGAGACAATGTCCCAAACTACCACAGGTGAGACCACGACACAAACTATTGCAGTAGAGATGATGTCCCAAAGTACAACAGTGGAGACTCAGTCCCAACGTACATCAAGAGAGACTACAGTGCAAACTACTTCAGGAGAGACCATGTCCCAGAGAACAGCGGGAGAGATAACATCTCAAACAACTACAGGAGAGACTACGTCCAGAATTAATGCAGGAGAGAGCACGGCCCATTCTACTGGAGGAGAGACAAAATCCCAAACTCGTGCTGGAGAGATGGCATCTGAAACTACTATAGTAGAGACAATGTCCCAAACTCCTGCAGGAGAATTCACATCCATAACCACAGGAGAGACAACATCCCAACGTACAACAGGACAGACATCGTCCCAAACTACCGTAGGGGAGATCATATCCCAAACTACTGAGGAAGCGAAAACATCCCGAACTATCACAGAAGCGAGCTTGTCTCAAACTACAACAGGACAGACAATATCCCAAAATACTGCAGGAGAGACAACGGCCGAAACTACTGCCGCAGAGAACGCTGCCCAAACTTCTGCAGGAGAGACAACGTTAAAAACTACCACAGGAAAGATCATGTCTCAAACTACTGCAGAAGAGACTTTATCACGTATTATTGAAGTAGAGACCATGTCCCAGTCTACAACAGGTAAAATAATTTCCCAAAGTACTGCAGGAGATACCACGTCCAAAACTACCATAGGAGAGACCGCGTCCCAAACCACTGCAAGAGATACCATATCCCCAAGTACAACAGGGGAGATGATGTCTCAATCTACTATAGGAGAGACCACAACCCAAACAATTGCACCAGTGACTACGGCCAAAGCTACTGCAGGAGAGCTGACATCTGAAATTATTACAGCAGAGACAATGTCCCAAACTAGTTCCGTAGTGACAACATCCCAACCTACTGCAGAACAGACCATGTTCCAATCTTCTACTGAAGAGACCACATTCCAAACTACAACAGGAGAGACCATGTCGCAATCTACAGCAGTAGAGACCGCATCCCAAAATACTGCACCAGAAATCACATCTGAAACTATTACAGGAGAGAGCATGACCCAAACTACTGCAGGAGAGACCATGTCCGTAATTACAGCAGGGGAGATGATGATTCAATCTACTACAGGAGAGACCACAACCCAAACAATTGCACCAGTGACTACGGCCCAAGCTACTGCAGGAGTGCTGACATCTGAAATTACTACAGCAGAGACAATGTCCCAAACTAGTTCAGTAGTGACAACATCCCAACCTACTGCAGAACAGACCATGTTCCAATCTTCTACTGAAGAGACCACATTCCAAACTACAACAGGAGAGACCAGGTCCCAATCAACAGAGACCGCTTCCCAAAATACTGCACCAGAGATTACAGCTGAAACTACTGCAGGAGAGACAATGTCCCGAACAGCTATAGGTGAGACCACGGCCCAAACTATTGCAGTAGAGATGATGTCCCAAAGTACAACAGTGGAGACTCAGTCCCAAAAGACATCAAGAGAGACTACAGTCCAAACTACTGCAGGAGAGACCATGTCCCAGAGAACAGCAGGAGAGACAACGGCTCAATCTACTACAGGAGAGTCCACGTCCAAAGCAAATGCAGGAGAGAGCACGGTCCAATCAACTGGAGGTGAGAGAACATCTCAAACTACTGCTGGTGACAAGACATCCAAAACTACTACAAGAGAGACAATGTCCCAAACTCCTGCAGGAGAAACCACATCTATACCTACTGAAGGAGAGACCACATCTCAACCTACAACAGGACAGACATTGTCCCAAACTACTGCAGGAGAGACCATGTCCCAGAGTACAACAGGAGAGATGATGTCTCAATCTATCACAGGAGAGACCATGACCCAAACAATTGCACCAGTGACATCAGCCCAAGCTACTACAGAGGAGCTGACATCTGAAACTATTTCAGTAGTGACAATATCCCAAACTCCTGCAGAACAGACCGTGTTCCAATCTTCAACTGAAGAGATCACATTCAAAACTACAACAGGAGAGACTATGTCCCAATCTACAGCAGTAGAGACCACATCCCAAAATACTGCACCTATCACATCTGAATCTACTACAGTAGAGACAATGTCCCTAACTGCCATAGGTGAGACCACCTCCCAAACTATTGCAGTAGAGATGATGTCCCAAAGTACAACAGTGGAGACTCAGTCCCAAAGTACATCAAGAGAGACTACAGTGCATACTACTGCAGGAGAGACAACGTCCAGTATTAATGCAGGAGAGAGCACGGCCCATTCTACTGGAGGAGAGACAACATCACAAACTAGTGCTGGAGAGATGGCTTCTGAAATTACTATAGGAGAGACAATGTCCCAAACTCCAGCAGGAGTGACCACATCCCAACATACAACCCGGCAGATATCGTTTCAAACTACGGCAGGAGAGATCATATCCCAAACTACTGAAGGAGCGAAAACATCCCAAACTATCACAGAAGAGAACTTGTCTCAAATTACAACAGGACAGATGATATCCCAAAATATTGCAGGAGAGAAAACGGCCAAAACTACTGCAGGAGAGACAACATTAAAAACTACCACAGGAGAGATCATGTCTCAAACTACTGCACAAGAGACCATGTCCCAGAGTACAACAGGGGAGATGATGTCTCAATCTACTACAGGACAGACCACAAACCAAACAATTGCACCAGTGACTACGGCCCAGACCACTACAAGTGAGCTGACATCTGAAATTACTACAGCAGAGACAATGTCCCAAACTAGTTCAGTAGTGACAATATCACAACATCCTGAAGAACAGACCACGTTCCAATCTTCTACTGAAGAGACCACATTCCAAACTACAACAGGAGAGACCAGGTCCCAATCTACTACATTTGAGGCCACATCCCAAAATACTGCACCAGAGATCACATCTGAAACTACTAAAGGAGAGACAATGTCCCAAACTGCCACAGGTGAGACCACGACACAAACTATTGCAGCAGAGATGATGTCACAAAGTAGAACAGTGGAGACTCAGTTTCAAAGTACATCAAGAGAGACCACATTCCAAACTACAACAGGAGAGACCATGTCCCAATCAACAGCAGTAGAGACCGCATCCCAAAATAATGCACCAGAGATCACTTCTGAAACTACTGCAGGAGAGAGCATGTCCCAGACAACAGCAGGAGAGACAACGGCTCAATCTACTACAGGAGAGACCACGTCCGGAGCAAATGCAGGAGAGAGCATGGCCCAATCCACTGGAGGTGAGACAACATCTCAAACTACTGCTGGTGACATGACATCCAAAACTACTACAAGAGAGACAATGTCCCAAACTCCTTCAGGAGAAACGCCATCTATAACTACTGAAGAAGAGACCACATCTCAACCTACAACTACTGAAGGAGAGACCACATCTCAACCTACAACAGGACAGACATCGTCCCAAACTACCGCAGGAGAGATTATATCCCAAACGTCATATCCCAAAATTACCATAGGAGAGACCGCGTCCCAAACTACTGCAGGAGAGACCATGTCCGTAATTACAGCAGGGGAGATGATGTTTCAATCTACTACAGGAGAGACCACAACCCAAACAATTGCACCAGTGACTACGGCCCAAGCTACTGCAGGAGTGCTGACATCTGAAATTACTACAGCAGAGACAATGTCCCAAACTAGTTCAGTAGTGACAACATCCCAACCTACTGCAGAACAGACCATGTTCCAATCTTCTACTGAAGAGACCACATTCCAAACTACAACAGGAGAGACCAGGTCCCAATCAACAGAGACCGCTTCCCAAAATACTGCACCAGAGATTACAGCTGAAACTACTGCAGGAGAGACAATGTCACGAACAGCTATAGGTGAGACCACGGCCCAAACTATTGCAGTAGAGATGATGTCCCAAAGTACAACAGTGGAGACTCAGTCCCAAAAGACATCAAGAGAGACTACAGTCCAAACTACTGCAGGAGAGACCATGTCCCAGAGAACAGCAGGAGAGACAATGGCTCAATCTACCACAGGAGAGTCCACGTCCAGAGCAAATGCAGGAGAGAGCACGGTCCAATCAACTGGAGGTGAGAGAACATCTCAAACTACTGCTGGTGACAAGACATCCAAAACTACTACAAGAGAGACAATGTCCCAAACTCCTGCAGGAGAAACCACATCTATACCTACTGAAGGAGAGACCACATCTCAACCTACAACAGGACAGACATTGTCCCAAACTACTGCAGGAGAGACCATGTCCCAGAGTACAACAGGAGAGATGATGTCTCAATCTATCACAGGAGAGACCATGACCCAAACAATTGCACCAGTGACATCAGCCCAAGCTACTACAGAGGAGCTGACATCTGAAACTATTTCAGTAGTGACAATATCCCAAACTCCTGCAGAACAGACCGTGTTCCAATCTTCAACTGAAGAGATCACATTCAAAACTACAACAGGAGAGACTATATCCCAATCTACAGCAGTAGAGACCACATCCCAAAATACTGCACCTGAGATCACATCTGAATCTACTACAGGAGAGACAATGTCCCTAACTGCCATAGGTGAGACCACCTCCCAAACTATTGCAGTAGAGATGATGTCCCAAAGTACTACAGTGGAGACTCAGTCACAAAGTACATCGAGAGAGACTACAGTGCAAACTACTGCAGGAGAGACCATGTCCCAGAGAATACCGGGAAAGACAACGTCTCAAACAATTACAGGAGAGACAACGTCCAGAATTAATGTAGGAGAGAGCACGACCCACTTTCCTGGAGGAGAGACAACATCCCAAACTAGTGCTGGAGAGATGTCATCTGAAACTAGAACAGGAGAGACCATGTCCCAAACTCCAGCAGGAGATATCACATTCATAACCACAGAAGGAGAGACCACATCCCAACGTACAACAGGACAGACATCGTCCCAAACTACGGCAGGAGAGATCAAATCCCAAACTACTGAAGGAGCGAAAACATCCCAAACTATCACAGAAGAGAGCTTGTCTCAAATTACAACAGGACAGTTGATATCCCAAATTACTGCAGGAGAGACAACGGCCGAAACTACTGCAGCAGAGAACACCGCTCAAACATCTGCAGGAGAGACAACGATAAAAACTACTACAGGAGAGATCATATCTCATACCACTGCAGAAGAGACTACATCACGAACTATTGAAGTAGAGACCATGTCCCAATCTACAACAGGAAAAATAATTTCCCAAAGTACTGAAGAAGAAACATCTTCCAAAATTACAATTGGAGAGACCACGTCCCAAACTACTGCAGGAGAGACCATGTCCCAGATTACAACAGGAGAGATTATGTCTCAATCTACTACAGGAGAGACCACAACCAAAACAATTGCACCAGTGACTACAGCCCAAGCTGCTGCAGGAGAGCTGACATCTGAAATTACTATAGCAGAGACAATGTCCCAAACTAGTTCAGTAATGACAACATCCCAACCTACTGCAGAACAGACCATGTTCCAATCTTCTACTGAAGAGACCACATTCCAAACTACAACAGGAGAGACCATGACCCAATCTACAGCAGTAGAGACCGCATCCCAAAATACTGCACCAGAGATCGCATCTGAAACTATTACAGGAGAGACAATGTCCCAAACTACTACAGGAGAGACAACGTCCAGAATTAATGCAGGAGAGAGCACGTCCCATTCTACTGGAGAAGAGACAACATCCAAAACTAGTGCTGGAGAGCTTGCTTCTGAAATTACTATAGGAGAGACAATGTCCCAAACCCCAGCAGGAGAAATCACATCCATAACCACAGAAGGAGAGACCACATCCCAACGTACAACACGGCAGATATCGTCTCAAACTATGGCAGGAGAGATCATATCCCAAACAACTGAAGGAGCAAAAACATCCCGAACTATCACAGAAGAGAGCTTGTCTCAAATTACAACAGGACAGATGATATCCCAAATTACTGCAGTAGAGACAACGGCCGAAACTACTGCAGCAGAGAACACCGCTCAAACATCTGCAGGAGAGACAACGATAAAAACCACTACAGGAGAGATCATGTCTCATACTACTGCAGAAGAGACTACATCACAAACTATTGAAATAGAGACCATGTCCCAATCTACAACAGGAAAAATTATTTCCCAAAGTACTGAAGAAAAAACCACATCCAAAATTACCATAGGAGGGACTGCGTCCCAAACTATTGCAGGAGAGACCATGTCCCAGATTACAACAGGGGAGATGATGTTTCAATCTACTACAGGAGAGACCACAACCCAAACAATTGCACCAGTGACTATGACCCAAGCTGCTGCAGGAGAGATGACATCTGAAATTACTATAGCAGAGACAATGTCCCAAACTAGTTCAGTAGTGACAACATCCCAACCTACTGCAGAACAGACCATGTTCCAATCTTCTACTGAAGAGACCACATTCCAAACTACAACAGGAGAGGCCATGTCGCAATCTACAGCAGTAGAGACCGCATCCCAAAATACTGCACCAGAGATCGCACCTGAAACTACTACAGGAGAGACAATGTCCCAAACTGCCACAGGTGAGACCACGACACAAACTATTGCAGAAGAGATGATGTCACAAAGTAGAACAGTGGAGACTCAGTTCCAAAGTACATCAAGAGAGACCACATTCCAAACTACTGCAAGAGAAACCATGTCCCAGAGAACAGCAGGAGAGACAATGGCTCAATATACTGCAGGAGAGACTAGGACCAGAGCAAATGAAGGAGAGAGCACAGCCCTATCAATTGGTGGAGAGACAACAACTCAAACATTTGCTGGAGAGATGACATCCGAAACTACTACAGGAGAGACAATGTCCCAAACACCTGCAGGAGAAACCACATATATAGCTGCTGAAGGAGAGACCACATCCCAACCTGCAACAGGACAGACATCGTCCCAAACTACCGCAGGAGAGATCATATCCCAAACTTCTGAAGGTGCGACAACATCCCAAACTATCACAGAAGAGAGCTTGTCTCAAACTACAATAGGACAGACGATATCCCAAATTACTGCAGGACAGACAACGGCCGAAACTACTGCAGCAGAGAACACCGCCCAAACTTCTGCAGGAGAGACAACGATAAAAACTACTACAGGAGAGATCATGTCTCATACCACTGCAGAAGAGACTACATCACGAACTATTGAAGTAGAGACCATGTCCCAATCTACAACAGGAAAAATAATTTCCCAAAGTACTGAAGAAGAAAGCACATCTAAAATTACAATAGGAGAAACAACGTCCCAAACTACTGCAGGAGAGACCATGTCCGTAATTACAACAGGGGAGATGATGTCTCAATCTACTACAGCAGAGACCACAACCCAAACAATTGCACCAGTGACTACGGCCCAAGCTACTGCAGGAGAACTGACATCTGAAATTACTACAGCAGAGACAATGTCCCAAACTAGTTCAGTAGTGACAACATCCCAACCTACTGCAGAACAGACCATGTTCCAATCTTCTACTGAAGAGACCACATTCCAAACTACAACAGGAGAGACCAGGTCCCAATCAACAGAGACCGCTTCCCAAAATACTGCACCAGAGATTACAGCTGAAACTACTGCAGGAGAGACAATGTCCCGAACAGCTATAGGTGAGACCACGACACAAAATATTGCAGTAGAGATGATGTCCCAAAGTACAACAGTGGAGACTCAGTCCCAACGTACATCAAGAGAGACTACAGTGCAAACTACTTCAGGAGAGACCATGTCCCAGAGAACAGCGGGAGAGACAACATCTCAAACAACTACAGGAGAGACTACGTCCAGAATTAATGCAGGAGAGAGCACGGCCCATTCTACTGGAGGAGAGACAAAATCCCAAACTCGTGCTGGAGAGATGGCATCTGAAACTACTATAGTAGAGACAATGTCCCAAACTCCTGCAGGAGAATTCACATCCATAACCACAGAAGGAGAGACAACATCCCAACGTACAACAGGACAGACATCGTCCCAAACTACCGTAGGGGAGATCATATCCCAAACTACTGAGGAAGCGAAAACATCCCGAACTATCACAGAAGCGAGCTTGTCTCAAACTACAACAGGACAGACAATATCCCAAAATACTGCAGGAGTGACAACGGCCGAAACTACTGCCGCAGAGAACGCTGCCCAAACTTCTGCAGGAGAGACAACGTTAAAAACTACCACAGGAAAGATCATGTCTCAAACTACTGCAGAAGAGACTATATCACGTATTATTGAAGTAGAGACCATGTCCCAATCTACAACAGGTAAAATAATTTCCCAAAGTACTGCAGGAGATACCACGTCCAAAACTACCATAGGAGAGACCGCGTCCCAAACCACTGCAGGAGATACCATATCCCCAAGTACAACAGGGGAGATGATGTCTCAATCTACTATAGGAGAGACCACAACCCAAACAATTGCACCAGTGACTACGGCCAAAGCTACTGCAGGAGAGCTGACATCTGAAATTATTACAGCAGAGACAATGTCCCAAACTAGTTCAGTAGTGACAACATCCCAACCTACTGCAGAACAGACCATGTTCCAATCTTCTACTGAAGAGACCACATTCCAAACTACAACAGGAGAGACCATGTCGCAATCTACAGCAGTAGAGACCGCATCACAAAATACTGCACCAGAAATCACATCTGAAACTATTACAGGAGAGACAATGTCCCAAACTGCCACAGGTGAGACCACGACAAAAACTATTGCAGCAGAGATGATGTCACAAAGTAGAACAGTGGAGACTCAGTTTCAAAGTACATCAAGAGAGACCACATTCCAAACTACAACAGGAGAGACCATGTCCCAATCAATAGTAGTAGAGACCACATCCCAAAATAATGCACCAGAGATCACTTCTGAAACTGCTGCAGGAGAGACCATGTCCCAGACAACAGCAGGAGAGACACCGTCTCAATCTACTACAGGAGAGACCACGTCCAGAGCAAATGCAGGAGAGAGCATGGCCCAATCAACTGGAGGTGAGACAACATCTCAAACTACTGCTGGTGACATGACATCCAAAACTATTACAAGAGAGACAATGTCCCAAACTCCTTCAGGAGAAACGCCATCTATAACTACTGAAGAAGAGACCACATCTCAACCTACAACTACTGAAGGAGAGACCACATCTCAACCTACAACAGGACAGACATCGTCCCAAACTACCGCAGGAGAGATCATATCCCAAACTTCTGAAGGTGCGACAACATCCCAAACTATCACAGAAGAGAGCTTGTCTCAAACTACAATAGGACAGACGATATCCCAAATTACTGCAGGAGAAACAACGGCCGAAACTACTGCAGCAGAGAACACCGCCCAAACTTCTGCAGGAGAGACAACGATAAAAACTACTACAGGAGAAATCATGTCTCCAACTGCTGCAGAAGAGATTACATCACGAACTATTGAAGTAGAGACCATGTCCCAATCTACAACAGGTAAAATAATTTCCCAAAGTACTGCAGAAGATACCACGTCCAAAACTACCATAGGAGAGACCGCGTCCCAAACTAATGCAGGAGAGATCATATCCCCAAGTACAACAGGGGAGATGATGTCTCAATCTACTATAGGAGAGGCCACAACCCAAACAATTGCACCAGTGACAACGCTCCAAGCTACTGCAGGAGAGCTGACATCTGAAATTACTACAGCAAAGACACTGTCCCAAACTAGTTCAGTAGTGACAACATCCCAACCTACTGCAGAACAGACAGTGTTCCAATCTTCTACTGAAGAGACCACATTCCAAACTACAACAGGAGAGATCATGTCCCAATCTACAGCAGTAGAGACCGCATCCCAAAATACTGCACCAGAAATCACATCTGAAACTATTACAGGAGAGACAATGTCCCAAACTGCCACAGGTGAGACCACGACAAAAACTATTGCAGCAGAGATGATGTCACAAAGTAGAACAGTGGAGACTCAGTTTCAAAGTACATCAAGAGAGACCACATTCCAAACTACAACAGGAGAGACCATGTCCCAATCAACAGCAGTAGAGACCGCATCCCAAAATAATGCACCAGAGATCACTTCTGAAACTACTGCAGGAGAGACCATGTCCCAGACAACAGCAGGAGAGACAACGTCTCAATCTACTACAGGAGAGACCACGTCCGGAGCAAATGCAGGAGAGAGCATGGCCCAATCAACTGGAGGTGAGACAACATCTCAAACTACTGCTGGTGACATGACATCCAAAACTACTACAAGAGAGACAATGTCCCAAACTCCTTCAGGAGAAACGCCATCTATAACTACTGAAGAAGAGACCACATCTCAACCTACAACTACTGAAGGAGAGACCACATCTCAACCTAGAACAGGACAGACATCGTCCCAAACTACCGCAGGAGAGATCATATCCCAAACTTCTGAAGGTGCGACAACATCCCAAACTATCACAGAAGAGAGCTTGTCTCAAACTACAAAAGGACAGACGATATCCCAAATTACTGCAGGAGAGACAACGGCCGAAACTACTGCAGCAGAGAACACCGCCCAAACTTCTGCAGGAGAGACAACGATAAAAACTACTACAGGTGAAATCATGTCTCCAACTACTGCAGAAGAGACTACATCACGAACTATTGAAGTAGAGACCATGTCCCAATCTACAACAGGAAAAATAATTTCCCAAAGTACTGAAGAAGAAAGCACATCTAAAATTACCATAGGAGAGACCGCGTCCCAAACTACTGCAGGAGAGACCATGTCCGTAATTACAGCAGGGGAGATGATGTTTCAATCTACTACAGGAGAGACCACAACCCAAACAATTGCACCAGTGACTACGGCCCAAGCTACTGCAGGAGTGCTGACATCTGAAATTACTACAGCAGAGACAATGTCCCAAACTAGTTCAGTAGTGACAACATCCCAACCTACTGCAGAACAGACCATGTTCCAATCTTCTACTGAAGAGACCACATTCCAAACTACAACAGGAGAGACCAGGTCCCAATCAACAGAGACCGCTTCCCAAAATACTGCACCAGAGATTACAGCTGAAACCACTGCAGGAGAGACAATGTCCCAAACAGCTATAGGTGAGACCACGGCCCAAACTATTGCAGTAGAGATGATGTCCCAAAGTACAACAGTGGAGACTCAGTCCCAAAAGACATCAAGAGAGACTACAGTCCAAACTACTGCAGGAGAGACCATGTCCCAGAGAACAGCAGGAGAGACAACGGCTCAATCTACTACAGGAGAGTCCACGTCCAGAGCAAATGCAGGAGAGAGCACGGTCCAATCAACTGGAGGTGAGAGAACATCTCAAACTACTGCTGGTGACAAGACATCCAAAACTACTACAAGAGAGACAATGTCCCAAACTCCTGCAGGAGAAACCACATCTATACCTACTGAAGGAGAGACCACATCTCAACCTACAACAGGACAGACATTTTCCCAAACTACTGCAGGAGAGACCATGTCCCAGAGTACAACAGGAGAGATGATGTCTCAATCTATCACAGGAGAGACCATGACCCAAACAATTGCACCAGTGACATCAGCCCAAGCTACTACAGAAGAGCTGACATCTGAAACTATTTCAGTAGTGACAATATCCCAAACTCCTGCAGAACAGACCGTGTTCCAATCTTCAACTGAAGAGATCACATTCAAAACTACAACAGGAGAGACTATGTCCCAATCTACAGCAGTAGAGACCACATCCCAAAATACTGCACCTGAGATCACATCTGAATCTACTACAGGAGAGACAATGTCCCTAACTGCCATAGGTGAGACCACCTCCCAAACTATTGCAGTAGAGATGATCTCCCAAAGTACAACAGTGGAGACTCAGTCCCAAAGTACATCAAGAGAGACTACAGTGCATACTACTGCAGGAGAGACAACGTCCAGTATTAATGCAGGAGAGAGCACGGCCCATTCTACTGGAGGAGAGACAACATCACAAACTAGTGCTGGAGAGATGGCTTCTGAAATTACTATAGGAGAGACAATGTCCCAAACTCCAGCAGGAGAGACCACATCCCAACATACAACACGGCAGATATCGTTTCAAACTACGGCAGGAGAGATCATATCCCAAACTACTGAAGGAGCGAAAACATCCCAAACTATCACAGAAGAGAACTTGTCTCAAATTACAACAGGACAGATGATATCCCAAAATATTGCAGGAGAGAAAACGGCCAAAACTACAGCAGGAGAGACAACGTTAAAAACTACCACAGGAGAGATCATGTCTCAAACTACTGCACAAGAGACCATGTCCCAGAGTACAACAGGGGAGATGATGTCTCAATCTACTGCAGGACAGACCACAAACCAAACAATTGCACCAGTGACTACGGCCCAAGCCACTACAAGTGAGCTGACATCTGAAATTACTACAGCAGAGACAATGTCCCAAACTAGTTCAGTAGTGACAATATCACAACCTCCTGAAGAACAGACCACGTTCCAATCTTCTACTGAAGAGACCACATTCCAAACTACAACAGGAGAGACCAGGTCCCAATCTACTACATTTGAGGCCACATCCCAAAATACTGCACCAGAGATCACATCTGAAACTACTAAAGGAGAGACAATGTCCCAAACTGCCACAGGTGAGACCACGACACAAACTATTGCAGCAGAGATGATGTCACAAAGTAGAACAGTGGAGACTCAGTTTCAAAGTACATCAAGAGAGACCACATTCCAAACTACAACAGGAGAGACCATGTCCCAATCAACAGCAGTAGAGACCGCATCCCAAAATAATGCACCAGAGATCACTTCTGAAACTACTGCAGGAGAGAGCATGTCCCAGACAACAGCAGGAGAGACAACGGCTCAATCTACTACAGGAGAGACCACGTCCGGAGCAAATGCAGGAGAGAGCATGGCCCAATCAACTGGAGGTGAGACAACATCTCAAACTACTGCTGGTGACATGACATCCAAAACTACTACAAGAGAGACAATGTCCCAAACTCCTTCAGGAGAAACGCCATCTATAACTACTGAAGAAGAGACCACATCTCAACCTACAACTACTGAAGGAGAGACCACATCTCAACCTACAACAGGACAGACATCGTCCCAAACTACCGCAGGAGAGATCATATCCCAAACGTCATATCCCAAAATTACCATAGGAGAGACCGCGTCCCAAACTACTGCAGGAGAGACCATGTCCGTAATTACAGCAGGGGAGATGATGTTTCAATCTACTACAGGAGAGACCACAACCCAAACAATTGCACCAGTGACTACGGCCCAAGCTACTGCAGGAGTGCTGACATCTGAAATTACTACAGCAGAGACAATGTCCCAAACTAGTTCAGTAGTGACAACATCCCAACCTACTGCAGAACAGACCATGTTCCAATCTTCTACTGAAGAGACCACATTCCAAACTACAACAGGAGAGACCAGGTCCCAATCAACAGAGACCGCTTCCCAAAATACTGCACCAGAGATTACAGCTGAAACCACTGCAGGAGAGACAATGTCCCAAACAGCTATAGGTGAGACCACGGCCCAAACTATTGCAGTAGAGATGATGTCCCAAAGTACAACAGTGGAGACTCAGTCCCAAAAGACATCAAGAGAGACTACAGTCCAAACTACTGCAGGAGAGACCATGTCCCAGAGAACAGCGGGAGAGACAACGGCTCAATCTACTACAGGAGAGTCCACGTCCAGAGCAAATGCAGGAGAGAGCACGGTCCAATCAACTGGAGGTGAGAGAACATCTCAAACTACTGCTGGTGACAAGACATCCAAAACTACTACAAGAGAGACAATGTCCCAAACTCCTGCAGGAGAAACCACATCTATACCTACTGAAGGAGAGACCACATCTCAACCTACAACAGGACAGACATTGTCCCAAACTACTGCAGGAGAGACCATGTCCCAGAGTACAACAGGAGAGATGATGTCTCAATCTATCACAGGGGAGACCATGACCCAAACAATTGCACCAGTGACATCAGCCCAAGCTACTACAGAGGAGCTGACATCTGAAACTATTTCAGTAGTGACAATATCCCAAACTCCTGCAGAACAGACCGTGTTCCAATCTTCAACTGAAGAGATCACATTCAAAACTACAACAGGAGAGACTATGTCCCAATCTACAGCAGTAGAGACCACATCCCAAAATACTGCACCTGAGATCACATCTGAATCTACTACAGGAGAGACAATGTCCCTAACTGCCATAGGTGAGACCACCTCCCAAACTATTGCAGTAGAGATGATCTCCCAAAGTACAACAGTGGAGACTCAGTCCCAAAGTACATCAATAGAGACTACAGTGCATACTACTGCAGGAGAGACAACGTCCAGTATTAATGCAGGAGCGAGCATGGCCCATTCTACTGGAGGAGAGACAACATCACAAACTAGTGCTGGAGATATGGCTTCTGAAATTACTATAGGAGAGACAATGTCCCAAACTCCAGCAGGAGAAATCACATCCCAACATACAACACGGCAGATATCGTTTCAAACTACGGCAGGAGAGATCATATCCCAAACTACTGAAGGAGCGAAAACATCCCAAACTATCACAGAAGAGAACTTGTCTCAAATTACAACAGGACAGATGATATCCCAAAATATTGCAGGTGAGAAAACGGCCAAAACTACAGCAGGAGAGACAACGTTAAAAACTACCACAGGAGAGATCATGTCTCAAACTACTGCACAAGAGACCATGTCCCAGAGTACAACAGGGGAGATGATGTCTCAATCTACTGCAAGACAGACCACAAACCAAACAATTGCACCAGTGACTACGGCCCAAGCCCCTACAAGTGAGCTGACATCTGAAATGACTACAGCAGAGACAATGTCCCAAACTAGTTCAGTAGTGACAATAGCACAACCTCCTGAAGAACAGACCACGTTCCAATCTTCTACTGAAGAGACCACATTCCAAACTACAACAGGAGAGACCATGTCCCAATCTACTACATTTGAGGCCACATCCCAAAATACTGCACCAGAAATCACATCTGAAACTACTAAAGGAGAGACAATGTCCCAAACCGCCACAGGTGAGACCACCTCCCAAACTATTGCAAGAGAGATAATGTCTCAAACTACAACAATAGAGACTCAGTCCGTAAGTACATCAAGAGAGCCAACATCTCAAACAACTACAGGAGAGACAACGTCTAAAATTAATGCAGGAGAGAGCACGGCCCATTCTACTAGAGGAGAGACAACATCCCAAATTCGTGCTGGAGAGAATGCATCTGAAACTACTACAGGAGAGACCATGTCCCAAACTCCTGCAGGAGAAATCACATTCATAACCACAGAAGGAGAGACCAAATCCCAACGTACAACAGGACAGACATCGTCCCAAACTACAGCAAGAGAGATCATACCCCAAACTACTGAAGGAGCGAAAACATCCCAAACTATCACAGAAGAGAGCTTGTCTCAAACTAAAATAGCACAAACGATATCCCAAATTACTGCAGGAGAGACAATGGCCGAAACTACTGCAGCAGAGAACACCGCCCAAACTTCTGCAGGAGAGACAACGTTAAAAACTACTACGGGAGAGACCATGTCTCATACTACTGCAGAACAGACTACATCACGAACTATCAAAGTAGAGACCATGTCCCAATCTACAACAGGAAAAGTAATTTCCCAAAGTACTGAAGAAGAAACCACGTCCAAAATTACCATAGCAGAGACCGCGTCCCAAACTACTGCAAGAGAGACCATGTCCCAAATTACAACAGGGGAGATGATGTTTCAATCTACTACAGGAGAGACCACAACCCAAACAATTGCACCAGTGACTACAGCCCAAGCTACTGCAGGAGAGCTGACATCTGAAATTACTACAGCAGAGACAATGTCCCAAACTAGTTCAGTAGTGACAACATCCCAACCAACTGCAGAACAGACCATGTTCCAATCTTCTACTGAAGAGACCACATTCCAAACTACAACAGGAGAGGCCATGTCGCCTTCTCCAGCAGTAGAGACCACATCCATAAATACTGCACCAGAGATCACATCTGAAACTACTACAGGAGAGAAAATGTCCCAAACTGCCACAGGTGTGACCACCTCCCAAACTATTGCAGTAGAGATGATGTCCCAAAGTACAACAGTGGAGACTCAGTCCCAAAATACTTCAAGAGAGACTACAGTGCAAACTACTGCAGGAGAGACCATGTCCCAGAGAACAGCGGGAAAGACAACGTCTCAAACAACTACAGGAGAGACAACGTCCAGAATCAATACAGGAGAGAGCACGGCCCATTCGACTGGAGGAGAGACAACATCCCAAACTCGTGCTGGAGAGATGGCATCTGAAACTACTACAGGAGAGACCATGTCCCAAACTCCTGCAGGAGAAATCACATTCATAACCACAGAAAGAGAGACCACATCCCAACGTACAACAGGACAGACATCGTCCCAAACTACTGCTGGAGAGACCATGTCTCAGAGTACAACAGGGGAGATGATGTCTCAATCTACCACAGGAGAGACCATGACCCAAACAATTGCACCAGTGACATCGGCCCAAGCTACTCCTAGAGAGTTGACATCTGAAACTATTTCTTTAGTGACAATATCCCAAACTCCTGCAGAACAGACCATGTCCCAATCTACTACAGTAGAGACCACATCCCAAAATACTGAACCTGAGATCACATCTGAAACTACTGCAGGAGAGACAATGTCCCAAACTGTCACAGGTGAGTCTGTCTCTCAAACTATTGCAGGAGAGATGATGTCCCAAAGTTCAACAGTGGAGACTCAGTCCCAAAGTACATCAAGAGAGACTACAGTGCAAACTACTGCAGGAGAGACCATGTCCCAGAGAACAGCGGGAGAGACAACATCTCAAACAATTACAGGAGAGACAACGTCCAGAATTAATGCAGGAGAGAGCACGACCCACTTTCCTGGAGGAGAGACAACATCCCAAATTAGTGCTGGAGAGATGGCTTCTGAAATTACTATAGTAGAGACAATGTCCCAAACTCCAGCAGGAGAAATCACATCCATAGCCACAGCAGGAGAGACCACATCCCAACGTACAACAGGGCAGATATCGTCCCAAACTACGGCAGGAGAGATCATATCCCCAACTACTGAAGGAGCGAAAACATCCCAAACTACCGCAGAAGAGAGCTTGTCTCAAACTACAACAGGACAGATGATATCCCAAAATACTGCAGGAGAGACAACAGCTGAAACTACTGCAGGTGATACAATGTTAAAAACTACCACAGGAGGGATCATGTCTCAAACTGTTGCAAAAGAGACTACATCATTAACTATAGAAGTAGAGAACATGGCCCAATCAACGACAGGAAAAATCATTTCCCAAAGTACTGAAGAAGAAACCGTGTCTAAAACTACCATAGGAGAGACCGCGTGCCAAACTACTGCTGGAGAGACCATGTCCCAGAGTACAACAGGGGAAATTATGTCTCAATCTACTACAGGGGAGACCATGACCCAAACACTTGCACCAGTGACTACGGCCCAAGCTACTACAGGAGAGCTGACATCTGAAATTACTACAGCAGAGACATTGTCCCAAACTAGTTCAGTAGTGACAATATCCCAAACTCCTGCAGAACAGACCATGTTCCAATCTTCTACTGAAGAGATCACATTCCAAACTACAACAGGAGAGACCATGTCCCAATCTACTACAGTAGAGACCACATCCCTAAATACTGCACCAGAGATCACATCTGAAACTACTACAGGAGAGACAATGTCCCAAACTTTCGCAGGTGAGATCACCTCGCAAACTATTGCAGGAGAGATGATGTCCCAAAGTTCAACAGTGGAGACTCAGTCCCAAAGTACATCAAGAGAGACTACAGTGCAAACTACTGCAGGAGAGACCATGTCCCAGAGAACAGCGGGAGAGACAACATCTCAAACAATTACAGGAGAGACAACGTCCAGATTTAATGCAGGAGAGAGCACGACCCACTTTCCTGGAGGAGAGACAACATCCCAAATTAGTGCTGGAGAGATGGCTTCTGAAATTACTATAGTAGAGACAATGTCCCAAACTCCAGCAGGAGAAATCACATCCATAGCCACAGCAGGAGAGACCACATCCCAACGTACAACAGGGCAGATATCGTCCCAAACTACGGCAGGAGAGATCATATCCCCAACTACTGAAGGAGCGAAAACATCCCAAACTATCACAGAAGAGAGCTTGTCTCAAACTTCAACAGGACAGATCATATCCCAAAATACTGCAGGAGAGAAAATGGCCGAAACTACTGCAGGAGGGACAACGTTAAAAACTACCACAGAAGAGATCATGTCTCAAACTACTGCAAAAGAGACTACATCCTTAACTATAGAAGTAGAGAACATGTCCCAATCTACAACAGGAAAAGTCATTTCCCAAAGTACTGAAGATACAACGTCTAAAACTACCATAGGAGAGATCGTGTCCCAAACTACCGCAGGAGAGACCATGTCCCAGAGTACAACAGGGGAAATTATGTCTCAATCTACTACAGGGGAGACCATGACCCAAACACTTGCACCAGTGACTACGGCCCAAGCTACTACAGGAGAGCTGACATCTGAAATTACTACAGCAGAGACATTGTCCCAAACTAGTTCAGTAGTGACAATATCCCAAACTCCTGCAGAACAGACCATGTTCCAATCTTCTACTGAAGAGATCACATTCCAAACTACAACAGGAGAGACCATGTCCCAATCTACTACAGTAGAGACCACATCCCTAAATACTGCACCAGAGATCACATCTGAAACTACTACAGGAGAGACAATGTCCCAAACTTTCGCAGGTGAGATCACCTCGCAAACTATTGCAGTAGAGATGATGTCCCAAAGTACATCAAGAGGGACTACAGTGCAAACTACTGCAGGAGAGACCATGTCCCAGAGAACAGCGGGAGAGACAACGTCTCAAACAACTACAGGAGAGACTACATCCATAATGAATGCAGGAGAGAGCACGGCCCATTCTACTGGAGGAGAGACAACATCCCAAACTAGTGCTGGAGAGATGGCATCTGAAACTACTACAGGAGAGACCATGTCCCAATCTCCTGCAGGAGAAATCACATTCATAACCACAGAGGGAGAGACCACATCCCAACGTACAACAGGACAGACATTGTCCCAAAGTACCGCAGGGGAGATCATATCCCAAACTACTGAAGGATCAAAAACATCCCGCACTATCACAGAAGAGAGCTTGTCTCAAACTACAACAGGACAGACGATATCCCAAAATACTACAGGAGAGACAATGGCCAAATCTACTGCAGCAGAGAACACCACCCAAACTTCTCCAGGAGAGGCAACGTTAAAAACTACCACAGGAGAGATCATGTCCCAAACTACTGCAGAAGAGGCTACATCACAAACTATTGAAGTAGAGACCATGTCCCAATCTACACCAGGAAAAATCATTTCCCAAAGTACTGAAGATGAAATCATGTCCAAAATTACCATAGGAGAGACCGCGTCCCAAACTACAGCAGGAGAGACCATGTCCCAGAGAACAACTGGAGAGATGATGTATCAATCAACTACAGAAGAGACCACAACCCAAACAATTGCATCAGTGACTACAGCCCAAGATACTGCAGGGGAGCTGACATCTGAAATTACAACAGCAGAGACAATGTCCCAAACTAGTTCAGTAGTGACAACTTCCCAACTTACTGCAGAACAGACCATGCTCCAATCTTCTACTGCAGAGATCACATTCCAAACTACAACAGGAGAGACCATGTCCCAATCTACTACTGTTAAGACCACACCCCAAAATACTGCACCAGAGATCACATCTGAAACTACTATAGGAGAGACATTGTCCCAAACTGCCACAGGTAAGACCACCTCCCAAACTATTGCAGTAGAAATGATGTCCCAAAGTACAACAGTGGAAACTCAGTCCCAAAGTACATCAAGGGAAACTACAGTGCCAACTACTGTAGGAGAGACCATGTCCCAGAGAACAGCGGGAGAGACAACGTCTCAAACAACTACAGGAGAGACAACGTCCAGAATTAATGCAGGAGGGAGCACGGCCCATTCTGCTGGAGGAGAGACAACATCCCAAACTCGTGCTGGAGAGTTGGCATCTGAAATTACTACAGGAGAGACAATGTCCCAAACACCTGCAGGAGAAATCACATCCATAACCACAGAAGGAGAGACCACATCCCAACGTACAACAGGAGAGATATCGTCCCAAACTACGGCAGGAGAGATCATATCCCAAACTACTGAAGGAGCGAAAACATCCCAAACTATCACAGAAGAGAGCTTATCTCAAACAACAACAGGACAGATGATATCCCAAAATACTGCAGGAGAGACAACGGTTGAAGCTACTGCAGGAGAGACAACGTTAAAAACTACCACGGGAGAGTTCCTATCACAAACTGATGAAGGAGCAAAGACATCCCAAACTATCGCAGAAGAGAGCTTGTCTCAAACTACAAGTCAAATGATATCTCAAACTACTGCAGGAGAGACAACGGCCAAAAATACTGCAGAACAGACCATGTTCCAATCTTCTACTGACGAAATCACATTCCTAAATACTACACCAGAGTTTGCATCTGAAACTACTACAGGAGAGACAATGTCCCAAACTGCCACAGGTGACACCACGGCCCAAACTATTGCAGTGGAGGCGACATCCCAAAGTACAACAGTGGAGACTCGGTCCCAAAGTACAACACGAGAGACTACAGTACAAACTACTGTAGGAGAAACCATGTCGCAGAGAACAGCGGGAGAGACGTCTCAATCTGCTACAGGAGAGATCACATTCAGAACATATGCAGGAAAGAGCACGGCCCAATCTACTGGAGGAGAGACAACATCTCAAACTACTGCTGGAGAGATGACATCCGAAATTACCACAGGAGAGACCACATCCCAACGTACAACAGGACAGACATCATCCCAAACTCCTACAGTAGGCAGCATATTTCAAACTACAACAGGAGAGACAATGTCCCAATCTACTGCAGTAGAGACCACATCCCAAACTACTGCACCTGTGATCACATCTGAAACTACTACAGGAGAAACAATGTCTCAAACTGCAACAGGTAAGACCACGGCCCAAACTATTGCAGTAGAGACCTCATTCCAAACTACTGCAGGAGGGATGATGTCCCAAAGTACAGGGGAGACCATTACGCAGAGTACAACAGGAGATACAATGTCTCAATCTATTGCAGGAGAGACGATGTCCAGAGTTATTACAGAGGAGACTATGTCCCATGCTACTACAGGCATGACCACGACCCAAAGTACTGCAGTAGAGATAACATCCCAAACTACTGCAGGAAAGATGACATATAAAACGCTAGCAGGGGAAACCACACTCCTAACTACTGCAGGAGAGACATTGTCCCAAACTACTGCAGATGAGATAATATCCCAAACTTCTGAAGGAGAGACAACATCCCAAACGATCACAGAAGTGACCATGTCTCAAACAACAACAGGACAGACGATGCCCCAAAATACTACAGGAGAGATAATGGCCACAATTACTGCAGGAAACACCATGGCCCAAGCTACTGCAGGAGAGACCATGTCACAAAGTTCAACAGGAGAGATGATGTCTCAATCTACTACAGGGGAGTCCATGACCCAAACAGTTGCCGGAGAGACTACGGCCCAAGCCACTGCAGGAGAGATGACATCTGAAATTATTACAGCAGGAGTGACAACATCCAAAATTACTGCAGAACCGACCATGCCCCAAACTACTACAGAAGAGACCACATTCCAAACTACTACAGGAGCAAACACATCCAAAACTAATACTGGAGAGATAATGTCCCAAACTATTGCAGAAGTGACATCCCAAACTACTGCAGAGCAGACCATGTCCCAAACTACAACAGGAGAGTCCATGTCCCAATTTACTGCAGTAGAGACCACATTCCAAACTACTGCAGCAGCGATCACATCTGAAACTACTACAGGGGAGACATTGTCCCAAACTGCAACAGGTGAGACCACAGCCCAATCTACTGTAGTAGAGATGATATCCAAAAGTACAAGAGAGACTACGGTCCAAACTTCTATAGGAGAGACCATGTCACATAGAACCGCGGGAGAAACAATGTTTCAATCAACTACAGGAGAGACCACGTCCAGAACTATTTCAGGAGAGAGCACGGCCCAAGCTATGGGAGGAGAGACAACATTCCAAATTACTACAGAAGGAATGACATCCAAGACTACCACAGGAGAAATAATGTCCCAAACTACTGCAGGGGAGATCATGTCCCAATCTACTATAGAAGAAACCATGTCCCAAACTACAGAAGGGGAAACCACATCCCTAACTATGGAAGGAGCGACCATGTCCCAGTCTACAACAGGAAAATTTATTTCCCAAAATACTGAAGAAGAACCCATATCTTACACTACCATGGGAAAAATCACGTCCCAAACTACTTCACGAGAGACCATGTCGCAGAGTACAAAAGGAGAGATGATAACTGAAACAACTACAGGAGAGACGATGTCCCAAACTAGTTCAGATGTGACCACATCACAAACTACGGCAGAACAGGCCATGTCCCAACCTACAACAGGTGAGACCATGTCCCAATCATCTACAGTAGAGAACACATCCCAAATTACTGCAGGGGAAATTATGTCCCAAAGTACAACAGGGGAGACTATGTCCCAGAGTACAACAGGGGAGACTACTATCCAACATACTGCAGGAGAGACCACGTCCCAAATTATTGCACATGAGTCTACGGCCCAAGATACTGGAGGAGAGAAAACATCTCAAACTACTGCAGGAGCGATCACATCCAGAACTACCACAGGAGAGACAATGTCCCAAACTACTGCAGGAGAAACCTTGTCCCAAACTACTGTAAACTTGATGACCAAAAGTACAACAGGCAAAACTCCATCCCAAAGTACAACAAGAGAGACTATGGCCCAGACTACTGCAGGAGAGACCATGGCCCAGACTACAACAGGAGAGATGACATCAACAATTTCTACAGGAGAGACGATGTCCCAATCTAGTTCAGTAGTGACCACACCACAAACTACTGCAGAACAGACCATGTCCCAAACTACAACCGGAGAGACCATGTCCGAAAGTGCAAAAGGAGAGACCACATCCCAAACTATTGCAGGAGAGACTACAGGCCAAGCTACTGGAGGAGAGACAACATCTCAAATGATGGAAGGTGTGACCTCATTTCAAACTACAGCAGATCAGACCATTTCAGAAACAGTAACAGGAGACTCCATGTCCCAATCTACTACAGTAGAGCCAACATCCCAAACTACTGCAGGGGAGATGATGTCCCAAAGCACAACAGGAGAGACTATATTCCAGAGTGTATCAGGAGAGACTACTACCCAAACTGCTGCAGGAGAGACCCTGGCTCAAACTACTGCAGGAGAGATGATGTCCCGAACTACAACAGGAGAAACAATGTCCCAGTCTACTGTAGGGGAGTTGATGTCCCAATCTACATCAGAAGAGTCTATGTCCCAAAGTGCAAATGGAGAGACCACATCCCAAACTATTGAGATGATGACCCAAACTACTGCAGTGGACATCTCGCTGCAAACTACTGCAGGGGAGTTGATTTCCCAAAGTACAACAGGAGAGACTACTGTCCAAACTACTGCAGCAGCGATCACATCCAAAACTACTATAGGAGGGACATTGTCCCACACTACTACAGGAGTGACTACGGCACAAACTACTGCAGGAGAGACCTCATCCCAAATTACTGTAGGAGAGATGATGACCCAGAGTACAACAGGCGAGACTCTGTCCCAAAGTACAACAAGGGAGATAATGGTCCAAACTACTGCAGGAGAGACCATGTCCCAGATTACAGTGGGGGAGACAAGGTCACAATCTATTCCGGAAGTGACCTCGTCCACAACTATTGCAGGAGAGACAACATCCCAAACTACTGCTGCAGTGTCCACAACCCAAAGTACTGCACAAGAGACAACATTCCAAATTACCACAGGAGGAATGACATCCGAAACTACTACAGGAGAGACCATGTCTCAAACTACTGCAGGAGAAACCACATCCCTAACTACTAAAGGGGAGAACACATCTCTACATACAACAGGACAGACATCATCCCAAACTGCTGTAGGAGAAATTATGTCCCAAACATCTGAAGGAGAGCGAACATCCCAAACTACTGCAGAACAGACCATGTCACAAACTGCAACAGGGGAGTCCATGTCCCAATCTATGACAGTAGAGACCACATCCCAAATTACTGCAGGAGGGATCCCATTTGAAACTACTACAGGAGAGACAATGTCCCAAACTGCAACAGTTGAGATGACGGCCCAAACTACTGCAGTGGAGATCTCGTCCCAAACTACTGCAAGGGAGTTGATATCCCAAAGTACAACAGGAGAGACTACGATCCAAACAACCGCAGGAAAGATCACTTCTGAAACTAGTACAGGGGAGACCAAGTCCCAATCTACTACAGTCGAGACCACATCCCAAACTAATGCAGGAGAGACCCTGGCCCAAACTACTGCAGGAGAAACCACATCCCTAACTACTGAAGGGGAGAACACATCTCAACATACAGCAGGAAAGACATCATCCCAAACTGCTGCAGGAGAAATCATGTCCCAAACATCTGACGGAAAGACAACATCCCAAACTACTGCAGAACAGACCATGTCACAAACTGCAACTGGAGAGTCCATGTCCCAATCTATTACAGTAGAGACCACATCCCAAACTACTGCGATCACATCTGAAACTACCACAGGAGAGACAATGTCCCAAACTGCAACAGTTGAGATGACGACCCAAACTACTGCAGTGGAGATCTTGTCCCAAACTACTAGAGGGACGTTGATTTCCCAAAGTACAACAGGCAAGACTATGTCGCAGAGTGTAACAGGAGAGACTAGTGTCCAAACTACTGCAGGAGAGACCACGTCCCAAATTATTGCACTTGAGACTACAGCCCAAGCTACTGGAGGAGAGACAACATCTCAAATTACTACAGGAGTGATCACATCCGAAACTACTAGAGGAGAGACAATGTCCCAAACTACTGCAGTAGAGTACTCATCACAAACTACTGCAGGAGACTTGGTGCCCCAAAGTACAACAGGCGGAACTCTGTCCCAAAGTACAACAAGAGAGACTACAGTGCAAACTACTGCAGGAGTGACCATGTCCCAAATTTCAGTGGGAGCGGCAATGTCACAATCCACTATAGCAGAGACCTCACCCAGAACTATTGCAGGAGAGACTACGGCCCAAGCTACTGGAGGAGAGACAACATCCCAAACTACTGCAGCAGCGAACACGACACAAAGTACTGCAATAGAGACAACATTCCAAGTTACTACAGGAGAGATGACATCCAAAACTACTACAGGAGAGACATTGTCCCACACTATTACAGGAGTGACCATGGCACAAACTACTGCAGGAGAGACCTCATCCCAAACTACTGTAGGAGAGATGATGACCCAAAGTACAACAGGCGAGACTCTGTCCCAAAGTACAACAAGGGAGATATTGGCCCAAACTACTGCAGGAGAGACCATGTCCCAGATTACAGTGGGGGAGACAAGGTCACAATCTACTCCAGCAGTGACCTCGTCCACAACATTCCAACTTACTACAGGAGAGATAACATCCGAAACTACTACAGGAGAGACAATGTCCCAAACTTCTGCAGGAGAGATCATGTCCCAAACTACTGCAGAAGAAACCATGTCCCAAACTACTAATGAAAGAGAAATCACATCCCTAACTACTGAAGGAGAGACCACATCCCAACGTCCAGCAGGTCAGACATTGTCCCAAACTGGTGATGGAGAGGCAACATCCCAAACTACTGCTGAACAGACCAGGTCACAAACTGCAACAGGAGTGTCCATGTCCCAATTTACAACAGTAGAGACCACATCCCAAATTACTGCAGGAGCGATCATATCTGAAACTACTACGGGAGAGACAATTTCCCAAACCGCAACAGTTGAGATAACAGCCCAAACTACTGCAGTGGAGATCTCCTCACAAACTACTGCAGGGGAGATGATTTACCAAAGTACAACAGGGGAGACTACGGTCCAAACTACTGCAGGAGAGATCATGTCCCAGAGTACAACAGGGGATACAATGTCTCAATCTATTACTGGAGAGACCACGTTCAGAACTATTGCAGGAGAGACTACGGCCCAATTTACTGGAGGAAAGATAACATCCCAAACTACTGCTGGAGAGATGACATCCCAACATACAACAGGACAAACATCGTCCCAAACTACTGCAGGAAAGATCGTGTCCCAAACTACTGAAGGAGAGACAACATCCCAAACTATTACAGATGATACTATGTACCAAACCACTGTAGCAGAGACCTCAACCCAATCTACTGCTGGAGAGACCACAGCCCAAACTCAAGAAGGAGGCACAACGATAAAAACTACTACAGGAGAGACCACGGCCCAAATTACTACAAGAGATACCACATTCCTGACTACTGAAGGAGTGATCATGTCCCAATCCACAACAGGAAAAATACTTTCTCAAAGTACTGAAGAAGAATCCACGACCACAACTACCATAGGAGAGACCACATCCCAAATTATTGCAGGACAGACCATGTCCCAGAGTACAACAGGAGATATTATGTCTCTATCTACTGCAGGAGAGACCATGACCCAAACTATTTCAGGAGAGACTATAGCCCAAGTTAATGCAGGAGATTCAACATCCCAAACTACTGCAGGAATGACCACAGACCGAAGTACTGCAGAAGAGTTAACATCCCAATCTACTGCAGGAGAAACCATTACAGGAGAGACAATGTCCCAAACTGCAACAGTTGAGACCACAGCCCAAACTACTGCAGTGAAGATCTCATCCCAAACTACTGCAGTGAAGATCTCATCCCAAACTACTGCAGGGGAGATGATTTCCCAAAGTACAACAGGAAAGACTACAGTCCACACTATTGCAGGAGAGACCGGGTCCCAGAGTACAACAGGAGATACAATGTCTCAATCTATTACTGGTGAGACCACGTCCAGAACTATTGCAGGAGAGACTACGGCCCATTCTACTGGAGGAGAGACAACATCCCAAACTACTGCTGAAGTGACCAAGGCCCAAAGTACTACAGTAGAGACAACATCTCTAAGTCCAGAAGGAAAGATCACATCCCAACATACACCAGGACAAACATCCTCCAAAACTACTGCACAAAAGATTGTGTCCCAAACTACTGAAGGAGAGACAACATCCCAAACGATCACAGATGAGACTATGTCTCAAACAACAGGGCGCATGATGTCCCAAACCACTGCAACAGAGACCACAGCCCAAACTACTGCCGGAGAAACCACAGCCCAAACTCAGGAAGGAGAGACAACATTAAAAACTACCACAGGAGAGACCACGACCCAAACTACTGTAGGAGAGACCACATTCCTAACTACTGAAGGAGTGATCATGTCACAATCTATAACTGGAAAAATAATTTCCCAAAGTACTGACGAAGAATCCACGTCCACAACTACCGTAGGAGAGACCACGTCCCAAACAATTGCAGGAGAAACCATGTCCCAGAATACAACAGGAGAGACGATGCCTCAATCTACTACAGTAGAGACAACATCGCAAACTACTGCAGGAGAGACCACAGCCCAAACTACTGCAGGAGAGATGATGTCCCAAACTACAGTAGGAGAGTCTATGTCCCCAAGTACAACAGGAGAGACCACACCCAATACTTCCGAAAGAGAAACCATATCCCAGAGTATGACAGGAAGGACAATGTCCCAAACTGCAACAGGTGAGATGACGGCCCAAACTACAACAGGAGAGACAATGTTCCAAATTACTACAGGAGAGATCATGTCAAAAACTACCACCGGAGAGATCAGGTCCCAAAGTACTGCAGACGAGACCACATCCCTAATTACTGAAGGAGAGACCATGTCCCAAACTACAGCAGAAAAAATCATGTCCCAAAGTATTGAAAATGAAATCACCTCCCAAATGTCTGCAGGAGAGACCACATCCCACCCTACAACAGGACAGACATCATTCCAAACTTCTGCAGGAGAGATCATGTCCCAAACTACTAAAGGAGAGACCAGAGCCCAAACAGGAAAAGTCATAACCCAAAGTACTGAAGGAGAATCCTCCTCCCAAACTATTGCAGTGGACGGCAGATCCCAAACTACCATAGAAGAGATCATATCCCTAACTACTGCAGGAGAGACCACATTTCAAACTACTGCACAATGGACCATGGCTCAAACTACTGCCAGAGCGATGATGTCCCAATCTACAGCAGAAAACCCAATGTCCCGAAGAACAACAGGAGAGACCGCAAACCAAACTACTGCAGGAGAGTCAACGCCAAAAACTACCACAGGAGAAATCATGTCCCTCTCTACTGCAGGAGGAGAGATCACATCCTTAACTACTGAAGGAGAGATTATGTCCCTAACTACAACAGGAAAAATTATTTCCCAAAGTTCTGAAGAAGAATCCACATTCCAAACTATTGCAGGAAAGATCAAGCCCCAAAGTACAACAAGAGAGACCACATCTCAATCTACTGCAGGAGAGATGATGTCACAAGCTGGAACAGGAGAGAACACAACCCAAACTGTCACCAAACAGGTCATATCCCAAACAGCTCTGACTGAGGCTACACCCCAAACTTCTCCAACTGTGATCACATCCCCAAAACCAATCAATATACCATCTACTTTTACCACAAGCAACTCTTCATTCACAACAAGGATGACTCCCACACCAACCTTAACGTTAACTTCATCAAGCATACCAAACTCATTCACAATTGCTACCACAGCAAGCGCCATAGCAAGCACATTTACCTCACCACGTACAATGGCAATGACAATCAAAAGACCAACCTCATCGAGGATTACCAACAAAACCACTCCAGTTACAGCTACTACAGCAAACTCACCACTCACAAGGACCACAATAACTGCAACCACCAGTGCTGCCACACCAAATACTAGAACATCCTCAGTTACGACAACCATCAGACCTGCAACTACCTCCACAACCATCAGACCTACCACTTCCACTACAGCTATCACAACTACCACTGCCACAATCATTGCTTCATCCAATTCCTCCACACCCAACACACCAAGAACTTCTACAACAATCACACCAACCACATCCATCACAACCACCACACCAACCATCACCACCATAACCGTCACTTCAACCACAGCCAACAAACCAATCATTACCGCCATACTAGGCAAGGTCACCAACCAAACCACTACCACCAAACCAGTGAAAATTACCACAACTCCTCCAGCTATTAGACCAAGCACCACTGAATCTACGCCTGATCCATCCTGTGGTAAGCAATTTCATTTTTCATTTAAAAAAACTGAGCAAACATCCTTTACTTGCAAAGAATGCAATTAAAAAACACACACACACACACACACACACACACACACACACACACACACACACACACACACACACACACACACACACACACACACACACACACACACACACACATATAGTTCTTTGTAAATATGTACACAGTATATATGTGTATATAGATGCTGTGTAGGAAGGAACTGTTTCTTTAGGTGTCGACCTGAAAAGTCACCTATTCCTTTTCTCCAGAGATGCTGGCTGACCATCTGAGTTACTCCAGCATTTTGTGTCTATCTTGTATATAGATACTGCCTGACTTGTTTTTCAAGCATTTTCTGTATTTATTTTTATCAATATATGTTGACAAAATATAAAATATATTGATAATATGTTGATAAAAAAAAATATATATATATATTTATATATTTATCAATATATATTATCAATATTATTTTATCAATATATATATAATATACATGACAAAATATAAAATATATTGATAATATATTTTGATAAATATATATATATATATAAATATATATACTATTAATATATTTTAAATTTTGTCAATGTCCATTATATATATCTATATATATTGATAAAAATAAATGCATATAGAAAAATAAATACAGAAATTGCTGGCAAAACAGGTCAGGAAGTATCTACGGATAGAGAAACAGTTAATGTTTCTGGTCTCCTCGCTTTCACCGGGTTCTCTTTTTCTTAGATCTGATGAAGCAATCCAACAATCCTTGATAATTTTGAATCACAAAATACATCACCCATGTTTAAATTTATGTTTCTCAGTTTTAAATGACCTCCTCTTTATTCTTAGACTGTGGTCCCTGGTTCTGGACTCCCCCAACATTGGGAACATTTTTCCTGCATCTAGCTTGTCCAGTCCTTTTCTAATTTTATACGTTTCTATAAGATACCCTCTCATCCTTCTAATTTCCAGTGAATACAAGCCCAGTCTTTCCAATCTTTCCTCATATGACAGTCCCGCCATCCCTGGGAATAACCTCGTGAACCTAAGCTGCACCACCTCAATAGCAAGGATGTTCTTCCTCAAATTAGCAGACCAAAACTGCACACAATACGTGAGATGTGGTCTCACCAGGGCCTTGTACATCTGCAGAATGACCTCTTTACTCTTATACTCAAATCCTCACTCCTATACTCCTTACAGCTGCTACACAGTCAAGTGTACATTAAAGTGAACCATTTTTATTTTCCAATGATGTGTTGTTAATGGACGTCTTAATTAAGAAATTAAGTCAGTTACTATTAATGAAATTTCTTTCATTTTCAGTACCCATGAAGTTAATTCGTGTGAATTTGATCAGAGTAAAAAGTGATGAAATTTCGATTTCCTGGGAAACGTCTTTAAATGTCAAAGCTGTTTATAACGCCACTCTCTTCATAGCTGATGTTCAAATTTCCAGTTTTGTGACATATAAGAAAAAGGCAATATTTAGAGATCTACAATTGGATGTGCAATATCGAGTTGTTGTTACGGTGAGAACTTGCGATCAGCCACACACCATCCAGAGAACAATCATAACAAGTAAGTCTTGAGAGATAGTGCCTGAGTAACAAAACATGGCAAATATGTCCAATGGACAAGGATAGCTTCACAAGGAAACAAATGTATTTGACCTGAAACGTAACTCTGTTTTTCTTTCAACAGAAGCTGTTTGCAAAGATGAGTTTTTTTAAAATTTAGATGCACAAGGTTATATGAAACGAGCTGCTGGAGGAGATAGTTGAGGCTGGGACTAGTGCAACATTTAAGAAACAATTAGACAGGACAGTTTTAGAGGGATATGGGCCAAACGCAAGCAAGTGGGACTAGTGTAGATGGGACATGTTGGTCGGTGTGGGAAAGTTGGGCCGAAGGGCCTGTTTCAACACTGTATGACTATGACTCTAAGTGACCCAAATGATGGTCATGCAGGATAGAAATGGTGACCAATTAGCAGATAATTCAATGTCATGTTAATTCTGGACATAATTAGTAGTGTAGAGCAGAGCTACGGAGGGAGAATACAGAGATTAAGCCTTAACAAAGCAGAATTAAAAATATGTTATTTTTGATTAGATGCATGTTCGTGCAATTATAAATTAATGACTCCACAGAGAATTCTGTTCTCTTTGCAATTCTTTTGGGTGGAGGGGAGAATAGTCCCCATCCACTTCACCTTGCAAACCACATTGCCTGCTGCTCACCATTCACCAGGAGTATTTATGTGCTACACTGGGAGATGCACTATTCCATCCCAAAGAAATAGAGAGAATTTATATAATTTTAAAATTGTAACCTCTTCTAGTGTTCGTTGAGTTTTGTACTCTAGAACACCAGTCAGCATTTCATTGTTCATTTCATTTTTTCTTCTATATAAACCAGCTATTACCCCAGTAGGCCCCCCTTGGTTATGACTGACCATGGGTGATGCATCCTGGTCGGATGCAAGCCTGGGCGATGTCATATGGAGGACAGGCTGTTGCCCATGCAGCACGTCCCCCCTCTCCACGTCGCTGATCGATCCAAAGGAACAGCAGGGCTGTTACAGTTTGGCACCAGTGCCGTCGCAGGAGCTGCCAGAGCGAGGTTGTAGACAACCCCTTAGGGGCTCTGACTCCAGATTTTCTTGAGGTTTACTCCTGGAGCCTTTTCCATGACTGGATATGTCCTGGCCACAAGGCAGTGGACGTTTTAAATCAGAGTTTTCCCTCTCCTAGATGGACTGCCTTCCCAGGCTGACGAGCCCCTTCTGCCCGAGACTCGTGGGGGCGGGAGCGTCTACCTTCCCATGCAAGTCTATAGCACCTGCCCACTGCCCAACTATTACCCTATAGAGAGTATATAGAGAGATATACAAAGCCCTTACCCCTCTCCCTTCTTCCCCTACATTCTTCAGCCTTCTTCCCCCCCCCTCCCCTGTGCCCAGCCTGGACTTGCACTTATTTCTCCCCTTCCGCATACATTCCTTCCTCTAGCTTCACAATTCACAACTCTTCAATCCTTTCATCTCACTCCTTTTGCCTTTTCATCAATGCCCTTCATCCAACCTTCTGCCTATCATTACCCCTCGCGTGTATCAACCTTTTACCTGCCAGTGATAGACACAAAATGCTGGAGTAACTCAGCGGGATGGGCAGCAAGTCCAGAGAAAAGGAATGGGTGACGTTTCGGGCCGAGTCCCTTCTTCAGACTTAAGAAGGGTAGCGACCCGAAACGTCATGTATTTCTTCTCTCCAGAGATGCTGCCTATCCCGCTGAGTTACTCCAGCATTTTGTGTTTACCTTTGGTGTAAACCAGCATTTGCAGTTGTTTTCTACATGGTTTACCTACCAGTCCTTGTCTTGCCCCTTCTTTCTTCCATATTTCTTCCCCCTTCCCCCACCCCCAAGCTACAATTAGTCTGAAGGGGGATCTCAACCAGAAAAGTTATCTATCCATGTTCTCCAGAGATGCTCTCTGGAATTCTCTGCCACAGAAGGTAGTTGAGGCCAGTTCATTGACTATATTTAAGAGGGAGTTAGATGTGGCCCTTGTGGCTAAAGGGATCAGGGGGTATGGAGAGAAGGCAGGTACAGGATACTGAGTTGGATGATCAGCCATGATCATATTGAATGGCGGTGCAGGCTCGAAGGGCCGAATGGCCTACTCCTGCACCTATTTTCTATGTTTCTATGTTTCTATGCTGCGTTACCCACTGAGTTATGGGCCTGTCCCACTTAAGCAACATTTTCGGCAACTGCCGGCACCCATCATAGGTCTTTGCAGGTCGCTGAAAATTTTCAACATGTTGAAAATCCAGTGGCGACCAGAACAAGGTATGACTCTTTGGGCGACTACTCATGACCATACAGGCTTCATCCCGCGACATGTCGCCAGGGTGTCGCCTGTATGGTCGTGAGTAGTCTCCTCAGTCGCCCAAAGAGTCCGTAGTGTCTTTCTGGTCGCTGCTGGATTTTCAACATGTTGAACATTTTCGGAGACCTGCAACAATCTATGACGGGTGCCGGCAGTTGCCGAAAAAGTCGCTTAAGTGGGACAGGCCATTATTCCAGCACTTTGTGCCTTGTTTTTGTAAAACCAGCATCTGCAGCTCCTTGTTTCTAGTGAATACACTAACTCCGCCACATCTTTGTTTCTGACCTCAGGAATGCCTAGTGTGTTACAAAGTCCTTATGACATCTCAAAATATTTCATCAAATATAACATTTTAGTATTAATTAATATTTACTGTTTTCTCACCCTCCAAAGGTTCCAAAGCTTTGGAAGCAAAAACAAGAATTATAAACAGAGAGTTCATACAAGCATATGAAGACAAGAATAGTCCTGAATATAAAGGATTTTCTAACAAATTCATTCAAGATGTAAGTCTTTGCTCATCCTTTGTATTGTGAAAGAGTGAAGTAAAAATGTAATATCTGGGCATCAGATACAGGGAAACACCACATGTTATCTTCCCTCTCCAGTTACTCACAATTCCCACTATATCACTCTTCTACTTAAATCTTAGAACATGCCACCAAACAACACAAGAATAGCATTTTCTCTAAGATTGCTCTCATCATTTCCTGATTAGGAGAAGACATTAATTGTTGGCCTTGCTAATCATTTCCGGTGTATGTAAGTGAATTAACAAAAATATGGGCGGCATGGTGGCACAGCGTTGAATATTTGCTACTACCACCAAGATCTGCACCTGCGGCGGCTCCACCCGGGCCCACGCCCTAGGCTTCCGTGCTCACCGCAGCGGCCCTCCTACTCGTCGCGGCCTTACAACGCCAGGGACATCGGTTCAATCCCGACTACGAGTGCTGTCCATATGGAGTTTGTACGTTCTCCCCGTGACGCCATGGGTTTTCGCCGAGATTTTCGGTTACCTCTCACACTATAAAGACTTACAGGTTTGTAGGTTAATTGGCTTGGTATAAATGTAAGTTATCCATTGTGTGTCAAGGATAGTGTTAATGGGCGGGGATCGCTGGTCAGCATGGACTCGGTGGGCCGAATGGCATATTTATCTCTATACAAAACTAAACTAAATTGAATTAAACTAAATCTGTTTGGGCAAATCGGATGATAACATCCAGTGCATTGAGGAAAGTTGGCATGTTTATTCCCATGCAATTGTCGATGTCAATTCGCAAGGAATAGGGTTAAGGTTGGAATGAAGATCAGAATAAAATACAAATTGAGATGCTAATAACAGATTGTCTTTGGTTTCTTTCAGTTGCTGAGCAGACTAGGACAACATTTCAAAGAGCTATACAAACGTGGAAACATGAGAATCTTCATAAACAGCATTTTGCCAGGGAGTGTGAATGTAAACTTTACGATCGCTTATGCATCAGATGAAGATGTCACTTTTCTTGAAATTAAAAGAGCATTCATCAATTCTTTAAAGACGAGTCAAGAATTTAACATAGATTTTCAAAATACAACTATAAAAGGTAAGGTCTTTGAAAGAAAACCAATGGAATGGTAAATGTTAGGAATTATGTATGAAAACTACAGTATAATTGGCCAGTCCTCTAAATATAGTCTCCTAATCATCCTTTTCTTTCCTCTCCCTATCAATGGTCATGTTCAATTCAGAACCATCACACTATAAGTTGTCTCTCATCTCTGACTTACTACCATTCCCTCAGTCTTGATCATTGCTTTGAAGGCTTTTGATGCCTTTCCGCACAGTGGAATATTTTGATTCTGTTGTGGGGGGCGTTCATGTTGAATTCTATAATGTGTTGAGTCATTTTCTCTTATTTTTAATTTTTCTATGGATGTACGGAAACTTAATTACTTCTTTTATGTAAAGCATTATGGTTTCAACGAGAGTTGATTTTAACGTGCTATATAAATAAAATGTACTTACTTACTCACTTACTTACTAATAAAACCTAGTTTCCCTGTGGCATATTTAAGCATGGTCTACAAGCAATAAAAGCACCAAGTGAGTGTTAGTTAATAAAGGACACACCCTTGTAGTCGGCTCTTGGCTACATCAATCACTACTATAGTTAGAGCTTACCAACACTCCCAGTTTGATTCAAGGTCCACTCCCAAGTTCACTACTTGTGGCACGCATCCAAGTATTTATCCCTTGTTTGTGCTCATTTTGTGTTTGTGAAGTGCCTGGAACATTTTTGATGGATGATTTATGACTGGATCTTAGAGTCACATCACGTTTTCTTTTTCAAGCATATTTGAAAAATCGGGGTGATGAAATAATATACTCCGTGCCGAACAATGCCAAATCTGAATAGATAGAAGAGAAAATGAGGTGAATTGCGAGTTCATAGTTAGCTACCAGAATGAACGGGTGTAACAGAAAGGCAAGAACGGAGGAAGGTGAAAGATGAATGGGCGGCACAGTAGAGCGGTAGAGTTGCTGCTTATGGTGCCAGAGACCCGAGTTCGATCCTGACTATGGATGCTCTCTGTACGGAGTTTGTACGTTCTCCATGTGACCGTGTAGGTTTTGTCCGGTTGCTCCGGTTTCCTCTCGCACTCCGAAGACGTACAAGTTTGTAGCTCAAATGGCTTTGGTTAAATTGTCCCTTGTGTGTAGGACAGTATTAGTGTGTGGGGTGATCGCTGGTCAGGTGAGCCGAAGGGCCTGTTTCCGCACTGTATCTCTAAAGTCTAAAGTCTAATGAAAAGCCTTGATATTAAAGTTAGGATAATTCAGGAAAATTAGTGTCGTAATCTGTCGTATCCAACCAGAGTACAAGGCTGAAATCTACTGTCACAGAGAGAACGTGCAGACTCCACATGGAGAGTTCTGAAGGTCTGTACTGAAATTCGGTCACTGGAGCTGTGCGACTGTGCGACCCAAGCTGCCTCATTCAGAAGCTCCTGTAGCAGAATCTACAGATTCTCCGGAGAACTGATGAATTACCTTAGCGCATACAGATCATCAATGAAAGCAAGTCATCCTTGACTCTAATAAGCCACAAGTATAACTTGCCCAGATTTTGACTAAACTAATTTAACATTTTAAAAGTTACAGAAATTATCTGTATACAGTTGAATTCATTTTCTAACACTTCTCTAGCTTTAGGCTTTTTTAGGCTTTATGTTTAGAGATTCAGTGTGGAAACAGGCTTTTCGGCCCACCGAGTCCCCACCGACCAGTGATCACCCTGTACACTCGCACTATCCTACACACTAGGGACAATTCACAATTTACAGAAGCTAATTCAGGAGTAATTCAGGAGTAATTCATGAATGAATTAACCTACAATCCTGTATCTCTTTGGAGTGTGGAAGGAAACCAGTGCACCCGGAGAAAATCCACGTGGTCACAGGGAGGACATACAAACTCCGTACAGACAGCACCCATAATTAGGATTGAACCCGGGTCTAGCGCCTCAACTGCTGCGCCATTGTGCTGCCCTCTTCTTTAAAATTGATCTCATCTGCTTCTGCATGGCATACTTCTCTATTCCTTATACTTTAAACTTGGTTCTTTTATTACAGAGAGAGACAGTTGTCAACCCGGGCTAAATGACTGTTCAGGTAATGGAACTTGTATTAGGCTGAACGCATCCTATACCTGCCGATGCAATGTTGGGTTCAAAGATACAAGCTCTGACGTCCCAGGAAGAGTGTGTGAAGGTAGGACTCTACCTGAGTTTAAAACACTGCGTGAAGCTGAATTTTTGCCTCCAGTAATTGTTTTAATCTAAATTCTTGTTCCAGATGTTGATGAGTGTCAGACGGGAAACAACACGTGCTTTGAATTTGCCGCCTGCACCAATAACCCTGGCAATTTCTCATGCAGCTGTTTACAGGGAATTATAGATACCAATCCCGCAAACCCAGGAGCTGAACAGTTGAACTAGCGGCTGTGTGGACAGTGAGGGATGCTCAGCGTAGAATAGGCTGAGACTTTTGGCAGAGCTTCAATGAGACATTCAGTTGAGGTTACAAGAACTTCTTGAAATCTTGAGCAGCTTATTTTTTTGTAAAGTCAGGAGTATTTAGTTGTCTTGTGCACCTAGAATGGAACAGTGAAATTCTTACTTACTGCAACTTTAAAGGCACACTAAACACATCAGCTCTAAATAAATATACTATAAATTATGTTCATAAGACATAGGAGCTGAATTAGGCCATTCAGCTCATCGAGTCTACTTCGCCATTCAATCATCTACCATTCCCACTCAACCCCATTCTCCTGCCTTCTCCCCATAACCCTTGACACCCTTATTAATCAATAATTGCCTTAAATATACCTAATGACTTTGGCTCCACAGCCATCTGTGGCAATGAATTCCACAGATTTACCAGTTATACTAATTAATAACTAAGCAAATCATCTGGATGCTGTTAGAAACATAGAACATAGAAACATAGAAATTAGGTGCAGGAGTAGGCCATTCGGCCCTTCGAACCTGCACCGCCATTCAATATGATCATGGCTGATCATCCAACTCAGTATCCCGTACCTGCCTTCTCTCCATACCCTCTGATCCCCTTAGCCACAAGAGCCACATCTAACTCCCTCTTAAATATAGCCAATGAACTGGCCTCGACTACCCTCTGTGGCAGAGAGTTCCAGAGATTCACCACTCTCTGTGTGAAAAAAGTTCTTCTCATCTCGGTTTTAAAGGATTTCCCCCTTATCCTTAAGCTGTGACCTCTTGTCCTGGACTTCCCCAACATCGGGAGCAATCTTCCTGCATCTAGCCTGTCCAACCCCTTAAGAATTTTATAAGTTTCTATAAGATCCCCTCTCAATCTCCTAAATTCTAGAGAGTATAAACCAAGTCTATCCAATCTTTCTTCATAAGACAGTCCTGACATCCCAGGAATCAGTCTGGTGAACCTTCTCTGCACTCCCTCTATGGCAATAATGTCCTTCCTCAGATTTGGAGACCAAAACTGTACGCAATACTCCAGGTGTGGTCTCACCAAGACCCTGTACAACTGCAGTAGAACCTCCCTGCTCCTATACTCAAATCCTTTTGCTATGAAAGCTAACATACCATTCGCTTTCTTCACTGCCTGCTGCACCTGCATGCCTACTTTCAATGACTGGTGTACCATGACACCCAGGTCTCGCTGCATCTCCCCTTTTCCTAATCAGCCACCATTTAGATAATAGTCTGCTTTCCTGTTTTTGCCACCAAAATGGATAACCTCACATTTATCCACATTATACTGCATCTGCCAAACATTTGCCCACTCACCCAGCCTATCCAAGTCACCTTGCAGTCTCCTAGCATCCTCCTCACAGCTAACACTGCCCCCCAGCTTAGTGTCATCCGCAAACTTGGAGATATTGCCTTCAATTCCCTCATCCAGATCATTAATATATATTGTAAATAGCTGGGGTCCCAGCACTGAGCCTTGCGGTACCCCACTAGTCACTGCCTGCCATTGTGAAAATGACTCGTTTACTCCTACTCTTTGCTTCCTGTTTGCCAGCCAGTTCTCTATCCACATCAATACTGAACCCCCAATGCCGTGTGCTTTAAGTTTGTATACTAATCTCTTATGTGGGACCTTGTCGAAAGCCTTCTGGAAGTCCAGATACACCACATCCACTGGTTCTCCCCTATCCACGCTACTAGTTACATCCTCGAAAAATTCTATAAGATTCGTCAGACATGATTTACCTTTTGTAAATCCATGCTGACTTTGTCCAATGATTTCACCACTTTCCAAATGTGCTGCTATCCCATCTTTAATAACTGACTCTAGCAGTTTCCCCACTATCGATGTTAGACTAACTGGTCTGTAATTCCCCGTTTTCTCTCTCCCTCCCTTCTTAAAAAGTGGGGTTACGTTTGCTACCCGCCAATCCTCAGGAACTACTCCAGAATCTAAAGAGTTTTGAAAGATTATTACTAATGCATCCACTATTTCTGGAGCTACTTCCTTAAGTACTCTGGGATGCAGCCTATCTGGCCGTGTTACTGGAAGTACTACGGATTTTTATGAGATTGCACTGCATACTTTGGATTGCAATATCATAGTTTGGTTTACTTGGTATAAACCAGACCACGATATTGCAAGCCAAAATATATAAGGCAATCTGGAGGGACAGAGAATGAATGAACGAATGGATGAATGAATGAATGGATGAATGGATGAATGAATGAGAGTGAAGGAGGGATCCAACATGATCATGTGGATACTTAGATGTGTCCAAATGTTCGATGTAGATGTGTACGTCTCACCTCTAAATTCTGTCATTTCTTAGACAAAAAAAAAGGCTCATAATAGTTTTTTTAACCATTGATCAATGAAAAGAATCCTTGCTCAGTATTAAATAAGGAATTGTTATATTTATTCACAGATCCAAATGCATGTTTTGTTAGTCAGAGAGATGCCTGTGCTTTATCTGACTGCTTGATGACTACAGTCAGTGACTGCAAAGGTAAGTACTTTGACGTTTCCCAGACTCTTCTGTGATGCCATCCAGATTTGCGGCCATTCTCATTGCTTCCACAAACTTACTGTATCTCCTTCCTTTGAACATTGAACGTGATCACTGTATGACCACAGCATTAAAACTGAGGTGAAGCAAAACAAATCTCATTCTAGAGTAGCGTCAGGGTTCATGCTGAGGTAGTTTGGTTATCTTGCACCTAAAAGATATGCTTATTGGTGATTATTGTTGCTTGATTGGCCCCATTCCATGCCCTTATCTTATGAAGCCATCGCCGCTGTGGAAGACCTGACGTTTATCCCTTGGCATAAACTCTTCCCTTGGAATGACAGCAGTGCCAACACTTGCCCTGTCTTACAATGGGTCAATCGAAGCCTGGGACCCTCATGAGAGGGAATTAAGGGCAGCACGGTGGCATAGCAGTAGAGCTGCTGCCTTACAGCACTAGAGACCTGGGTTTGATCCTGACTTCAGGTGCTGTCTGTATGGAGTTTGCACGTTCTCCCCGTGTCCTTCGTGGATTTTCTCCGGGTGCTCCTGTTTCCTCCCACTCCAAAGACATGCAGGAATGTAGGCTAATTGACTTGGTAAAATTGTAAATTGTCCCCAGTGTAGGATGAAAGTTAGCGTGCAGGGAACGCTGGTCGGTGCAGACTCGGTGGGCCGAGGGGCCTGTTTCCGTGCTGCATCTCTAAACTACCCCCTCCCCAGGTACCTTCCCCTGCAACCGCAGAAGATGCAACACCTGTCGCTTTACCTCATCCCTCGGCTCTGTCCAGGGACCTTGACAGACCTTTCAGGTGAGGCAGAGGTTCACTTGCACCTCCTCCAACCTCACATACTGTATCCGTTGTTCAAGATGAGGACTCTTATACATCAGCGAGACCAAATGCAGACTGGGCGATCGTTTCGCAGAACACCTTCGCTCAGCCTGCTTGAACCAACTTGATCTCCCGGTTACTGGACACTTCTCCTTCCCATTCCTGCACAGGCCTTTCTGTCCTCGGTCTCCGCCATTGTCAGAGTGAGGCTAAATGCAAATTGGAGGAAGGGCATCTCATAATTCGCTTGGGCAGCTTGCAGCCCAGTGGTTTGAGTATTGATTTCTCTCACTTCAGGTACCCCGGCATTCCCTCTCTCACTTCCTCTCCCCCACCCAGGTCGCACTAGCTACTCGTTTTCACCCTACAAACAGCTTACAATGGCCAGTTTCCTTTTTCATCATTACTTTTTTGCATATCTTTCATTCATTGTTCTTTACGTGGATAAACGTGAGGCTATCCACTTTGGTGGCAAAAACAGGAAAGTAGACTATTATCTGAATGATGGCCGATTAGGAAAAGGGGAGACTCAACGAGACCTGGGTGTCATGGTACACCAGTCATTGAAAGTAGGAATGCAGGTGCAGCAGGCAGTGAAGAAAGCGAATGGTTTGTTAGCATTCATAGCAAAAGGATTTGAGTATAGGAGCAGGAAGGTTCTACTGCAGTTGTACAGGGTCTTGGTGAGACCACACCTGGAGTATTGCGTACAGTTTTGGTCTCCTAATCTGAGGAAAGACATTCTTGCCATAGAGGGAGTACAGAGAAGGTTCACCAGACTGATTACTGGGATGTCAGGACTTTCATATGAAGAAAGACTGGATAGACTTGGCTTGTACTCGCTAGAATTTAGAAGATTGAGGGGGGATCTTATAGAAACTTACAAAATTCTTAAGGGGTTGGACAGGCTAGATGCAGGAAGATTGTTCCCGATGTTGGGGAAGTCCAGAACAAGGGGTCACAGTTTAAGGATAAGGGGGAAATCTTTTAGGACCGAGATGACAACAATATTTTTCACACAAAGAGTGGTGAATCTGTGGAATTCTCTGCCACAGAAGGTAGTTGAGGCAAGTTCATTGGCTATATTTAAGAGGGAGTTAGATGTGGCCCTTATGGCTAAAGGGATCAGGGGTATGGAGAGAAGGCAGGTACAGGATACTGAGTTGGATGATCAGCCATGATCATATTGAATGGCGGTGCAGGCTCGAAGGGCCGAATGGCATACTCCTGCACCTATTTTCTATGTTTATTTCTCCACATCACCGTCTATATCTCCCGTTTCCCTTATCCCTAACCAGTCTGAAGAAGGGTCTCGACCCGAAACATCACCCATTCCTTCTCTCCAGAGATGCTGCCTGTCCCGCTGAGTTACTCCAGCTTTTTGTGTCTATCTACCATCTCTAAACTAAATGTGAATCACACCAGTGGTTTCTAACTATATTGCCCAGTTTCTCTGCAATTTCCAGTGCAATTAGCTAATGACTTGTTACTATTCCAACAGGTAAAATTGCATTCAGAATTAAAGCAACACTGAGATCCAAAGAGTTCACTAACGATCTGAAAACTCGTGGAAGTGAGGCATACAGGAATTTATCTGCCGATTTTATAAATGCTGTAAGCAAAATTAAATTTCTACTCAGATTTGTTCTTAAGCACTTAGATTTGTTAGATACATTGTGTTAGTATTCAGTCCTTCCATCTAGTAAGGCATTTCCAAGGTCTCAGGCGGAATGCATTTATCTTATCCAAGATTAAGAGGGAGGCCATTCGGCTCATTAAGTTCGGCTTACAGGGGAACAATCCCATCATTCCAATTCCCCTTATTTTCCTGTAGCTCTGAAACCCGTTCTCCCTCACACCTGCCCACTAACTCCCCTTTGACTCAATTGCCTTTAACCGATTGTAAGAGGTATATTATAGTCGCCAGTTAGCCCACCAGTACCTCCTTGGGATGTGGGAGGAAATCAAAGAACCGGGGCTAAACCCATGTGATTACAGGGAGAATTTGTAAACTTCACACAAATAGCATCTGAGGTCCGGAGTGAACCCAGGAATCAGGAAAGGAATGTGGGACAGCAACACTATACTGCTGTCATGCTCATTCATTGGATTAATGGCAGTTGTATTTCTTTCATTTCTTTCTGTCCCAAACCCTAACCCAATTGAATCCAACATCTGAATAGAGTTACCCGAACCTCACCTTTCACCACGCCATGTTCAGCATCCAATGCATCATTCTTCATCATTACCACCACTGTCAATGTGCTCCCACCATTAGTCACATCTTCCTGTCCACACCCATTTCTGCTTTCTGCGGAGACCATTCTCTCCACAACTTCTTGGTTCCCCGACTTAAACATATGAGATTCTGAGAGGGTTTGAAAGGATGGTGAAATAGAGATGCCTGGAAATAGGAATGTAGTTTCAGAATAATGGGTCATCTATTCAAGTTCAAGTTCAAGTTTACATTTATTGTCACTGTACCAATTGGTACAGCAGGATTTGGGTTGCCATACAGACATACAAATAAAAATGAACACAACATACGATAGAATTTTACATGAACACCCCCACACAGCGGAATCAACGATTCCCACTGTGAGGGAAGGCAATAAAATTTCAGTCATCTTCCTCTATGTTCACCCGTGGTCGGGGCCTATTCAGGCTTCCGCAGTCACTGCAACGGCGGCCCGATGTTCGGGCCCTCTCGCCGGATAATGGAACTCCGGCGTCGGAAGAACACTCTCAGCGGCTTGGAGTTCCGAATCGGCCGCTTCCTACCGGAGACCGCGGCTTCCGAAGTCCACAGGCCGAGCTGGGCGGAGCTCCGCACGGCAATCCTCGGCGAAAGATCCCAGGGCCCCGCGTTGTTAAAGTCAGCGCCGCCCATGGCTGGAAGCTCCGCAGACCACAGCTCCACAGCATTCAAGTCAGCAGTCCCAGCACTCCAGAGCTCCAACACGTCGACCCCCGGTAACGCATCGCCCGCTCCGCGATGGTACTTCCGTGCTGTGCCGCTGCTGAAGCTGAAGCTCTGGCCAGTCACCGGCAGGAAAGGCCGTGCCAATCCAGATGGTAGGCCGCTAGGATGGGGCAAAGACGCATCCTCGACCAGGTAGTGACTGAGATAAACAGTATCCCCCCCCCATCCCCCACATAAAAAGACTAAAAGACCTCCAAAACAAAACTTTTGACAGACTAAAAAATAAAAAAAAGAATGAAAGGACAAACAGCTGCAGGCAAGGCTGCCATACTCAATGGCCCCCCATTCTGACTATTCATAATTGAGCTGAAGATTAATCCCTTCTCTCAGTGTTGTGAATCTTTGGAGTTCTTTATCCCAGAGAGCTGTGGAGGTGGAGTGATTGAATATAATCAAAGCAGAGAGTGATGGATATTTCAAATACAAAGGAAAGAATGGGTGTCAGGGCAGAGTAGGAAATGTGAAGATTGGACCAGCCACCATCTTATTGAATGGAGAAAAGACTCAAGGGGCTAATTGACCCACTACAGCCCCTCATGTTATGCTTTTATAATGCATTTTTAGTGGCAATTAAATAATATTTATGCTTTGCTTTTAGGTTGTGCCAACCACGCGAGCCAAGCTTAATGACGTTAGCTTTAATATCAGCATCATTGGCTTTCAAAGAGGAAGTGTGCAGGTGAACTTCCTGGCTGTCTTGAACAGCAACTCAACAGTCAATGTCTCCACATTGCAAAGGGCTGTTGGTGATGCAATCAAACAACTTGATGGTAACAGCTCAGTCATCATAACAGGCAAGTGTTGACGTGGTTGTTATGATTTAATTAATTCCCTTAATCGTTTGGTGTCCAGTATCTCTATGGAATTGCTCATATCGCCTCAAACCGTGACACAATGGCACAGTTAGCAGAGCTGTTGCCTCCCAGGTCCAGTGACCCAGGGTCAGTCCTGATCTTGGGTGCTGTCTCTGTAGTGTATGCATATTTTTTTCTGTGCCAGTGTGGGTTTCCGCTGGGTAGTCTGCTTCTCTCCCACCTTGCATTGGTGTGCACCTGGGTGTGTATATTGGCCATTTTAAATGATCCCTCGTGTCTGCACTTGTGGTAAAATCTGACTGAAGTTGATGGTAATCTGTGAAGAATAACATTGAATAATCCCGCCCATTCTCCTCAAAGCCCTTCCCTGTGCCCTGACTGGACTTGCACCCATTTCTCCCCCCCTTCCCCCTCCCCTAACAGCAATATTCCTATCTCTGGTCTCGCAATTCAAACCTTTTTTATCCCAATCCCACACATTTTGTCTTTTCATCTCCGGCCTTTGTCCAACCATTTGCCTTTCAACTCCCATCCCCACCCACAGCCGTATTCACCCATCACTCGCCAGACTTGGTGTTGCCCCTACTCTCTTACAGTTCCCACCCAAAAACTCACCTACTTGTGTTCTTCAGATAAGCTGCGTGTCCCATTGAGTCACTCCAGCACTTTGTCTCGTTTTTCGTAAACCAGCATCTGCAGATCCTTGTGTCTTTGTGTCTAAAATTGAATTTGTGTCAAATTGGCATAGATTAGTGTAAATGGGTTCTTCTTGGTTGGCACAGACTCTATGGGTCAAAATGCGTGTTTCTGTGCTGTATCACTCATTATTCTATGACACTGACTCTCCTCTCTGTTTACTGAAGTTGTGAAGCTAGAGGATTGACGAGGTGCAGATCGTATAGCTTGGGGATGGGATGTAGGAGGAGGGTGAGGGGAGGGTAGAGATAGATACAAAGTCAGCCAGGGCTCAGGGGAGGGGAGGAAAAGGCGGGGGAGAGGGCTTCTGGGGGAGAAAGGGGAGGGGGGGGGGTGATTTTATTCTTAATGACAGTGATCTTTTTCTATATCAGGTACAACACTTACTACCACTGAGACTCCTATCCAACCCCAGACTGTTCCAACAGTGCAAGTCAAGCCGGTCTCTCAAACCCCTGGATGGAAAATAGCTGTGATTGTTTTGGGAGTTATTCTGGGTGTAGCTGTTTTAATAAGCCTGGCAATTGTAGCAGTAAGGATCTATCTCACGAAAATAACCAAGAATTATAACATGGAATCATCTGATATTATACATCAAATCAGCTATTCCAGTATTTAGCTAAGTCACAGTCAAGTAAGACTGTGCAGTGTTGTTTATTTGAACAAATCAAAGAGCATTTAGCAGGACCTATCCAATTGTATTCGGCATCTGTGAAAGATGGATTACCTTGCACTTTCTATTTTGTATAATCATGGATATTACGCCACAGGTCCAGGTGTGTCTTATGTTGTTCTCAGCTGCATGGATGGGGAACTTGTTTTCTGACTGGGATCTACAATTTTAAAGTAGCAAGAGCACTTATGTGAGATGATCTCCTGTCAGTGCTATGGGCATGTGGGTTGATGGCTCAGCTGGGCATTGAGCCATGCAAAATTGGGGGTTCCTAGGTTCTGTTCTGGTTGGCATTGAGTTCACAACTCACATTTGGCAGCTGGTAGCAACCTTCAAGTTGCTGCAGTAGAAGACCAGCCTTGATTAATTCCCCTTGTGATGGAATAGCCTCCCCACGCATGGAGACTGGATGGGTTCTTGATTAATACGGGTGTCCGGCGTTAATGAGGAGAAGGCAGGAGAATGTGGTTCGGAGGGAGAGATAGATCAGCCATGATTGAATGGCAAAGTAGACGACGGGCCGAATGGCCTAATTCTGTTCCTATCACTTATGACCTTCTCACCTTATGGACCGGAATAAGATGTCATGGAGGTTTCTACATCCAGAGAAAATGTGGAAATATAGGAAATGAAAGAAAGCCACGTATAATAAAATCTTTGGGCTCGCATCCGTTGGTAGTCCTGCCTGTTAAGGTCAAGTTACTGCAGAATTAATTAATGTGCAATTTATTTTATTATACTTGACTGCTGGTGTTTCGAAAGCAATTGTACTTACTATATTTTGCTAAGCATTTTCTAATTTATTTCAAAATTCTGAAACAAATAATGTTATTTCTAGTAAAATATGCAATCTGCGAGAGGTTTTATTTTTTTGCAAAATTAGAAAGGAAGAGTCTGGAACAACTTTTATCTCCAGCAGTTTGTGAGCAGCAGGTGAACGGGTGAAATGGATGAATAGTTGTTTTAGATTAACATGGTTAATGTTAATTTTTTTACATTTTCCAGGTTCCAGTATTTATGAAACCACGGCTTGGTTCCAATGACAAACTAGTTTGAATTTGTCATTGATTTAATCAGCATGATTTGCTGGGGTGGGCATTAATGCAATCAATGATTTGGGAGTTGTGAATGAATTGATTCATAGTTTGATTTCAACGTGTTTACATTAACTGTGTAACATGGTCTTCTCAGGGGCTTAAGAAAATCAGTCTAGTTTAATTTAGAGATGCAGTGCGGAAATAGGCCCTTCAGACCGCCGAGTCCGCACCTGCCAGCGATCCCCACACATTAACCCTATCCTACACACACTAGGGACAATTTTTACATCTCTCCCAAGCCAATAAACCTACAAACCCGTACATCTCTGGAGTGTGGGAGGAAACAACGTTCTCGGAGAAAACCCACGCCGGTCACGGGGAGAATGTACAAACTCTGTACAGCCAAGCGCCCCTAGCCAGGATTGAACCTGGGTCTCTGGCGCTGTAAGGCAGCAACTCTACTGCTGCATCACCGTGCTGCCCTAATCGCCTCAATTAATAGACATATTTGAGGACTGACTGATGTAAGTTGGATCTTATCCTGTATCTGTACATTGAATGCTTGATTGTAATCATGTATAATTTTTTAGATTGGCTGGATAGTACACAACAAAAAAAGTCTATCACTGTACCTTGGTACACATGACAATAAATGAAACTATGCACAAACAATTTAGGGTGCTTCCTGAGAATAAACTAAGTAGTGTCTGATGTTCAAACTATTTATTTTCTCTGGCATCATTGATCCTCGAGATATGCTCATTACTAAACAAACGTAGCTTTACTTCAAGGTACAAGTTGGCATTTGCTGAGACTCTGATCAGCTGTTCTTGCTGAAACACACAAAGGAAAATACTGATTAGTGATTACCCTTTTGCTAATTAAGGGTCAGTTTGCAAAGATCAAATTAAAATGATTCAATCACTTCAGTTGGATTTTCTCCAATGTGCTAACTGTTGTAGATCGAAGTGGAACACATGTAAGGGAAATTTCAATGCCTGAATATTCTTTTAATTTCCCTACAACTGAGACATATATATTCAGATAGTTCTTGAGATAACAAGGTCGGCAGAATGCAAATTCATGGAAACAGGCCCTTCGGCCTACTGAGTCTGCACCGACCAATGATCACCTGGACACTAGTTCTATCCCACAGGAGAGATAATTTACACAAACCAATGAACCTACAAACCTGCACATCTTTGGAGTGTGGGAGGAAGTCAGGGTACCCGGAGAAAACCCACGTGGTCACAGCGGAGAATGTACAAACCCCGTACAGACAGCACCCACAGTCAGGATCGAGCCAGTGTCTCCGGCTTGTGCAAAAAAAAAAAGGTAAGTGTTACTGGTGACTGGTTAGATTACCACAAAAAAGAATGTTCTATTCTGAGGACATTTTAAAAGCATTGCACCGACATGACACATGCCTGCCTCTGAGTCAGAGGAATGTGGGTTGAAATCAGTACAACTTTATGGCAGACTGACAAACTGATAAAATCAATCACCCGAATACCATTCATATAAAATGATATAATATAAAATGTAGTTATTTGTTCCATTGTGACTGTGCCACTTTCTGGGTTGATGGCCATTTGTTCCAATCTCATATCCTTGCTGTTTGAACTAAGAGGTTAACACATAACAGTGGAATTTCATAGAAGTTTATGTCAACAGGGTAGTTATCATGCTGCCTGATTTCATCAGAAGAGATCAATTAAATCCCCAACCACCAATTTTTTCTCATCGAAATTAAAAACCAATTTTTTTACATGAATAATTACTTTGAGCAGGCATAAAATGCTTTTTGTTTCTCTTGACACAAGATTTCAGCACACCTGACCCAAGCAATTTCATAGGAATCCAATTGTCTACCCAACAAAAAATAGTGCCGACTTGTCAATGAACTCCATTTAGCAGCTGGACACTTCTTTATGCAGATGTCAGGCAGCGTCTCCGGAGAAAAGGAACAGATGGCGCTTCAGTTCGAAACCCTTCTTCAGACTCTCAGACTGGGTCTGAAGAAAGAATCCAACCCGATACATCACCTAGTCCTTTTCTCCAGAGATGCTGCCTGGCCCACTGAGTTACACCAGCATTTTGTGTCTCTTTGTTGTAAACCAGCATCTGCAGTTCCTTCTTACACAATCACCATGAACCAAAGATCTTATAGCGGAGCTATAAGATCTTTGCCGTGAACATCTGCCCATTAAAGAAACATCCAGCTGCGAAATGGACTTCATTGTTAAACAGTTACTATTTTTGTTGGGTAGACAATTGGATTCCAATTGGAATTGTTTGGGTCAGGTCTGCTGATATAATGTGTCAAGGGAAAAAACAGGTTGGCAGTGATAATTAGCAGAAACATCCAGACAAACATGATTGCCTTCTCTCTATAACCCTTGACACCTGTTTTAATCAATAAATTGTCTATCTTTGCCTTAAAAATATCCACTGACTTGGCCTCCACAGCCCTCAGTGGCAATGAGTTCCACAGATTAACTACCCTCTGACTAAAGATGTTGCTCCTCACCTCAGAGAGAGAGCAAGGGCTACCTGAAGTTAGAGAAGTCAATGTTCATACCATCAGTATGAAGAAGGGTCTCAACCCGGAACATCGCCAATTCCTTCTCTCCATGAATGCTACCTCACCCACTGAGTTTCTCCAGCATTTTGTGTCTACCTTCGATTTTAACAGCATCTGCAGTTCTTTCTTAAACATTATCTGAATGGTGTCCACTTAGGAAAAGGTGAGGTGAAACGAGACCTGGGTGTGCTTGTACATCAGTCACTGAAAGTAAGCATGCAGGTACAGCAGGCAGTGAAGAATGCTAATGCCATGTTGGCCTTCATTGCAAGAGGATTTGAGTTTAGGAGCAAGGAAGTCCTACTGCAGTTGTACAGTGCCCTGGTGAGACCGCACCTGGAGTATTGTGTGCAATTTTGGTCTCCTAATTTGAGGAGGGACATTATTGCTATTGAGGGAGTGCAGCGTAGGTTCACCAGGTTAGTTCCCGGGGTGACGGGACTGACATATGATGAAAGAATGGGTCGACTGGGCTTGTATTCACTGGAGTTTAGAAGTAAGAGAGGTGATGTTATAGAACCATATAAAATCCTTCAAGGATTGGACAGACGAGATGCAGGAAAAATGTTTCCAATGTTGGGAGGGTTCAGAACCAGGGGTCACAGTTTAAGAATAAGGGGTCGGCCATTTAAGACTGAAATGAGAACAAACTTTTTCACGCAGAGAGTTGTGAATCTGTGGAATTCTCTGCCAAATTCATGCCACCCATCAATCCCCCCCCCCGTTCACACTAGTTCTGTGTTGCCCTACTTTCGCATCTACTCCCTACACTCAAAGGGGCAATTTACAGAAGCCTATTAACCTACAAACCTGCAGGTCTTTGAGATGTGGAAATCGTAGCACCTGGAGGAAAACAACACAGACACAGGGTAAACGTGCAAACACCACACAGGCAGCACCTGAGGTCAGGATCGAACCTGGGTCTCTGGTGCTGCTGTGAGGCAGCAGCTCTGCCAGATGGGCCACCGTGCTGTCCTTTCAACTCACATTGTTAATGGAGGCCCATTGTCTCTGGGATGGTGCGTTCTGTGCCATTTTTTCCTTCACCACCTGCCATTCCCATTCATGTCCCTTTGTGACCCAGTCTTCCATTGACATTGTCTCCTGGGGAAGGGGAGTGGGAATGACACCTGGTGCTCAGGTACTTGAGGTGGTCGGGCTTTCCACACTTCTCTTCCTTTTATTCTCTGCTGGAATCTCGGCGGGGGCGGGGCGGGATAGCGACAGTGTTTGCATTCCTCAGGAACTTGTCGCCAGCTTACCCTCTAAGTGCCAAACACTAAGCACTGGAAGAACTCCATGGGTCAGGCAGCATCTGTGGAGGAAATTAACAGAAGACATTTAAGGTCAGAACCCTTTTTCGCTTGCCTGAAGAATGGTCTCCACCTGAAGCGTCACCCATCCTTTCTCTTGACAAATGCTGTGTGATCCACTGAGTTCCTCCAGCATTTTGTGTTTTGCTCCAGATTCCAGCATCTGCAGTTGCTTGTGACCCCCTGTGGTGCTTGAGTGCAATTACAGGCACATTTGGAACAGGCTATGAATATTGAATTCTCCAAATTTAGGCATCCTCTAACATCTCTTCCCCTCCCCCTCCCCCTCCCCCTCCCCCTCCCCCTCCCCCTCCCCCTCCCCCTCCCCCCCTCCTCCTCCCGTGCCCCACCTGGACTTGCACCTATTTGTAATAATGTTCAGTCTCTGATTCTTGGCTGAACCTGGCAATAAACCGGGTGTAAGTAGCAGGAGAGGGGAGGAGTCACCTCCAATCTGGTCAGTGGTTGGCAAATTGAGGGCACTTCCTGCACCTCCTGTCCCCAAATGAACAAGAGAAGATTGAACTAGCTGCTCTGATCTCAGTTTAGATAGATAGGTTCTTTATTGTCATTATAACATGTAAACATGTACAACGAAATTAAAAATGCCAACCAGTCAGTGCACCATTCACACATTATCTAAAAGCTAACGAGACGTAAAAGAGAAATATCTAAAATAAACTAAAATAAATAAATTGAAAAAAAACAAGCATAAACACACAACCATACATTCTTCTGTCGATTTCACAATCCCTTTGGTATGTAGCGCACCTGCGCTCATTTGGTGGCTATATTAAGTGTAGTTATTGCTGTGGGATAAAAACTGTTTTTGAGTCTGTTTGTCCTTGTCCTCGTTGATCTGTACCATCTGCCTGACGGCAACAGTTCAAACAGGGAGTGTCCGGGGTGGGAAATGTCCTTTATAATGTTCTGGGATTTCTTGAGACAGTGGGAACTGTGTAGGTACTCCAAGGTGAGGAGAAGGCAGCCGACAATCTTCTGGGCGTTGTCAATAGCCCTCTGGAGCACTTTCCTCTTAGCCGCTGTGCAGCTGGTGTACCACACGCATACACAGTATGTTAGGATGCTCTCTATGGAGCACTGATAAAAGGACAGCAGCAGTCTCTGGGTGATGTTGTTCTTCCTGAGCACCCTCAGGAAGTGCAGTCTCTGCTGGACCTTTTTCAGCAGCGCAGAGGTGTTCACGCTCCATGTCAGGTCCTCCTCAATGTGGATTCCCAGGAAGCGGAAATCCGCCACCCTCTCCACACAGTCCCCTCTGATGATTAATGGTGTAATGTCCGTTTTCTTCTTCCTGTAGTCTATTATGAGCTCCTTGGTCTTTGAGGTGTTGAGGAGCAGGTTATTCTCTCCACACCACACTGTCAGCTGCTCCACATCATCTGTTTAAAGTGGTAGAACCTTCCCAATGTGGTAATCAGTACCTTTAGAGATACAGCATGGGAACAGGCTCTTCAGCCCGCCGAGTCCACGACAACCATTGATCACCTGTACACTAGTTCCATGTTATCCCACTTTTGCAACCTACACACTAAGGGCAATTTACAGAAGCCAATTAACTTACAAACCTGCACGTCTTTGGAATCTGAGAGGAAACTGGAGCACCCAGACAAAACCCACACGATCGCAGGGAGAGCGTACAAACTCCGCACTGACATCACCAATAGTCACGATCAAACCCGAGTTCCTGGCGCTGCCCCATTCTGCCGACCTGAAGTATAAACTTAAAGGAAACCTGCCAGTCTAAAGTTTAAAGATAAGGTCAATCTGTTTTTTAATTTTATTTTGTACTTCCTTATTCACTGTTTGTTTTTGGGATAAGAAACAATACTAAGCTTATTTACATTATTGAATAAATAATAAGAGAACAAATCTAAGGGAAGCCGAGGTCATGGACACACAGCTTCTATTGTTCATCTCATTACATTCTTCACCTTATTGTAATATCCATAAGCGCCGTGCCTCATGAATCGGTTCTCAAAAATCTCCAGCCCCAAGAGTTTTCTATTAATAGACACAAAAAGCTGGAGTAACTCAGCGGGACAGGCAGCATCTCTGGTTGGAAGGAATGAGTGATCTTCCGGGTCGAGATCCTTCTTCAGACCCGAAATGTCGCCCATTCCCTCTATCCAAAGATGCCGCCTGTCCCGCTGAGTTACTGGAGTTTTTTGTGTCTATCTACGGTTTAAACCAGCATCCGCAGTTCCTTCCTACAACATATTTTCTATTAATGTTTGAATCCATGTAGTTTTAAAAACTGGGTGTGTGCAAGGATACATAGGAAGGAGGTAGTTTCACTTTTACAGGGGAGTAGACCCTGATATAGATGTGAGTAAGTTCAAATGGATGCAAGTTGGGGGACAATGAAGGTCTGGTAGACTAAACTGTATTTATTTCAATTCAAGAAGCCTGCCGGGTAAGGCAGATGAATTAAGGGAGTGCATTGGTACATGGGACTGGGATATTACAGCCATTACAGAAACATGACCTGCATTTCTTTTGGAGTGTGGGAGGAAACTTGAGCACCTGGAGAAAACCCACGTGGTCACAGGGAGAATGAACAAACTCCGTACAGATAACGCCCGTAGTCAGGATTGAACCTGGGCCTCTGGTGCTGTAAGGCAGCAGCTCTACCGCTGCGCCACCGTGCCACCCTACCACATGTTGCAACACCAGAAAAAACAAAATTGGAGGAAAAAGAACGCAGGGCGACTTTATTCAACAAGATCGGAGGAAAATAGGATCTAAGGGCATCTTGTATTGAGCAGAAACCTGAAGATGGTATGAAAATATTATCTTGGTCAGATATGTGACGCACTAGCAATAGTTAGCGATAAGAAATGCAGTGATATTGAATTGGAACCCAAGGCATCCATAGCACGAACAATAGAGCATGATAAAAATGATAAATAAAGGGCAGGATCTGAAGACATGATTCGCTGAGCAAAAATGTTGATGGCAGAGTCAAGAAAAAGATAAGCATGATGAATTATTCAAGAAACAATAGACAATAGGTGCAGGAGTAGGCCATTCGGCCCTTTGAGCCAGCACCGCCATTCAATGTGATCATGGCTGATCATCCCCAATCAGTACCCCGTTCTTGCCTTCTCCCCATTTCCCCTGACTCTGCTATTTTTAAGAGCCCTATCAAGCTCTCTCTTGAAAGCATCCAGAGAACCTGCCTCCACCGCCCTCTGAGGCAGAGAATTACACAGACTCACCACTCTCTGTGAGAAAAAGTGTTTCCTCGTCTCCGTTCTAAATGGCTTACTCCTTATTCTTAAGCTGTGGCCCCTGGTTCTGGACTCCCCCAACATCGGGAACATGTTTCCTGCCTCTAGCATGTCCAAGCCCTTAACAATCTTATTTGTTTCAATTCGATCCTCTCTCACCCTTCTAAACTCCAGAGTGTACAAGCCCAACTGCTCCATTCTCTCAGCATATGACAGTCCCGCCATCCCGGGAATTAACCTTGTAAACCTACTCTGCACTCCCTCAATAGCAAGAATGTCCTTCCTCAAATTAGGGGACCAAAACGGCACACAATACTCCAGGTGTGGTCTCACTAGGGCTCTGTACAACTGCAGAAGGACCTCTTTGCTCTTCCTCTTATTATAAATGTTGCGATAGTACCTGCCTCAATGAAATCCTCCGGCAGCTCGTTCCATCTACCCAGCACCCTTGGTGTACAAAACTTACCCCTCAGGTTCCTGTTAAATTTTCCCCATATTTTTTTTCCCTCTGGAATTGATTTTCCCTCAGGCTTTGGAGGAAAAAACAATAATCTTGTCTAAGTCAGCTTCCCATCAATGGATGTTGCCATTTCCTGATCTACCATAAGATTTTGTTTTGGTAGGCGCTCATTTTAATTTAACTGATGCTGCCCCGGGTTTTAACTGATCTGGAACAGCATGTTCCAGATCAGTTAAAATAGTGATGTAACTTCTTCACAAAACACCCCAGGAATGTATTCATCCTCAAAGCTGCAACAAGGAATGGTATAGTTTAACTTTACTACAAACAGGCACCATTTACATGCCGTAGTGGCGGCGCGGCTCTGGCTGCAGCGGCTCTCCGGCAGTCCTGTTTGTTTTGTGTTTTTTGTGTTGTTTATTTTCGTTTTGGTTAGTCTAGTTTTGGTTTTTAGTTTCTGTTTGGGGGGGGGGGGGGGGTTGAAACGGAGCTTGCTGTCTCTCCCTGCGGGGGAATGCGACTTTTATGTCATATTCCCCTTCTCTGCCTCCGTCTGCGCTGAGGCCTAATGGCGGAGCTGGCGACCTCGAGGCTCAGGAGGCAGAGCCCGCCAGGACTCGCCCTGAGTTCGCTCCCGTGAGGACGGCCCGGCTCGGGTCTGGAACAAGGCTTCCGTGAGGGGCTGTGACGCTACCGTGAGGACGGCCGGCCCGAGGAAGGAACGGTGCTCCCGTCGGAGTGGCCGAGCTCAGGGAGGTACGGCGTTCCCAGCCCGAGGGAGAAGCGGTGCCCAGTCGGGGCGGCCCAGCCCGAGGGAGGAGCGGTGCCCGGTCGGGGCGGCCTAGCCCGAGGCTGAGACGGTAACGGTACTCACGTGAGGGCGATCCGGCTCGGGGCTGGAACGGTGCTCCGGTGGCTTGGACGGTGTTCTGGCGGCGGTGGCCTGAGTCCGGGGTTCGGCCACGGGCCAGCGGCTGCGTCAGCAGGACTGGTGAGCGGCAGCTTCGACCACCCCGGGCCGCGGTGTTTGAGCCGCGGGACAGTTGTACCATCGCCCGGCGGGTATCGCCTCAGCGCAGAGGGAGAAGAGGAGGGAAGAGACTGGAGACCTAAGACTTTTGCCTCCATCACAGTGAGGAGATGTTGGGTGGACTCACTGTGGTGGATGTTAATATGTGTTTATTGTTGTTTTTTATTGTATTGTATTATATGTATGACTGCTTCAATTTTGTTCAGACTTCGGTCTGAATGACAATAAAGGCTATCTAATCTAATCTAATCTAATCTAACAATCTCAATGTAAGGAAAACGTTTGTTGGGGTTGAGCCAGTGCGTGAATCATTAAAGGATTTAGAGGGGAACTGAATGTTATTAATCCCAGGTTGGATAAGGATGATATTACTGGGTGTGATAAGGCAACCCATCTAAAACATGATCTCAGCATCTAAAGACAATGGAGAGATACATCATGGAATTAAGTCCATTCCACTGAAAATGTGCCACCCATAACCACCCACATATATTAATCCTGTATTAATCACTTCTCCCCACATTCTCATCAACTCCTCCCAGAGACTCCATTTCACCTACACCCATGGGTACAATTTTCAGTGAACAAATCAATATCAATCCACATGTCTTTGGGATCTGTGGGATCCCCAGAGCACTCAGAGGAAACCCACCGCAGTCACAGGTAGAACATGCAAAGCCCACGCGGAGACCTACATGGACACACAGCTTCTATTGTTCATCTCATTACATTCTTCACCTTAATGTAATATCCATAAGCGCCGTGCCTCATGAATCGGTTCTCAAAAATCTCCAGCCCCAAGAGTTTTCTATTAATAGACACAAAAAGCTGGAGTAACTCAGCGGGACAGGCAGCATCTCTGGTTGGAAGGAATGAGTGATCTTCCGGGTCGAGATCCTTCTTCAGACCCGAAATGTCGCCCATTCCCTCTATCCAAAGATGCCGCCTGTCCCGCTGAGTTACTGGAGTTTTTTGTGTCTATCTACGGTTTAAACCAGCATCCGCAGTTCCTTCCTACAACATATTTTCTATTAATGTTTGAATCCATGTAGTTTTAAAAACTGGGTGTGTGCAAGGATACATAGGAAGGAGGTAGTTTCACTTTTACAGGGGAGTAGACCCTGATATAGATGTGAGTAAGTTCAAATGGATGCAAGTTGGGGGACAATGAAGGTCTGGTAGACTAAACTGTATTTATTTCAATTCAAGAAGCCTGCCGGGTAAGGCAGATGAATTACGGGAATGCATTGGTACATGGGACTGGGATATTACAGCCATTACAGAAACATGACCTGCATTTCTTTTGGAGTGTGGGAGGAAACTTGAGCACCTGGAGAAAACCCACGTGGTCACAGGGAGAATGAACAAACTCCGTACAGATAACGCCCGTAGTCAGGATTGAACCTGGGCCTCTGGTGCTGTAAGGCAGCAGCTCTACCGCTGCGCCACCGTGCCACCCTACCACATGTTGCAACACCAGAAAAAACAAAATTGGAGGAAAAAGAACGCAGGGCGACTTTATTCAACAAGATCGGAGGAAAATAGGATCTAAGGGCATCTTGTATTGAGCAGAAACCTGAAGATGGTATGAAAATATTATCTTGGTCAGATATGTGACGCACTAGCAATAGTTAGCGATAAGAAATGCAGTGATATTGAATTGGAACCCAAGGCATCCATAGCACGAACAATAGAGCATGATAAAAATGATAGATAAAGGGCAGGATCTGAAGACATGCTTCGCTGAGCAAAAATGTTGATGGCAGAGTCAAGAAAAAGATAAGCATGATGAATTATTCAAGAAACAATAGACAATAGGTGCAGGAGTAGGCCATTCGGCCCTTTGAGCCAGCACCGCCATTCAATGTGATCATGGCTGATCATCCCCAATCAGTACCCCGTTCTTGCCTTCTCCCCATTTCCCCTGACTCTGCTATTTTTAAGAGCCCTATCAAGCTCTCTCTTGAAAGCATCCAGAGAACCTGCCTCCACCGCCCTCTGAGGCAGAGAATTACACAGACTCACCACTCTCTGTGAGAAAAAGTGTTTCCTCGTCTCCGTTCTAAATGGCTTACTCTTTATTCTTAAGCTGTGGCCCCTGGTTCTGGACTCCCCCAACATCGGGAACATGTTTCCTGCCTCTAGCATGTCCAAGCCCTTAACAATCTTATTTGTTTCAATTCGATCCTCTCTCACCCTTCTAAACTCCAGAGTGTACAAGCCCAACTGCTCCATTCTCTCAGCATATGACAGTCCCGCCATCCCGGGAATTAACCTTGTAACCCTACTCTGCACTCCCTCAATAGCAAGAATGTCCTTCCTCAAATTAGGGGACCAAAACGGCACACAATACTCCAGGTGTGGTCTCACTAGGGCTCTGTACAACTGCTGAAGGACCTCTTTGCTCTTCCTCTTATTATAAATGTTGCGATAGTACCTGCCTCAATGAAATCCTCCGGCAGCTCGTTCCATCTGCCCAGCACCCTTGGTGTACAAAACTTACCCCTCAGGTTCCTGTTAAATTTTCCCCATATTTTTTTTCCCTCTGGAATTGATTTTCCCTCAGGCTTTGGAGGAAAAAACAATAATCTTGTCTAAGTCAGCTTCCCATCAATGGATGTTGCCATTTCCTGATCTACCATAAGATTTTGTTTTGGTAGGCGCTCATTTTAATTTAACTGATGCTGCCCCGGGTTTTAACTGATCTGGAACAGCATGTTCCAGATCAGTTAAAATAGTGATGTAACTTCTTCACAAAACACCCCAGGAATGTATTCATCCTCAAAGCTGCAACAAGGAATGGTATAGTTTAACTTTACTACAAACAGGCACCATTTACATGCCGTAGTGGCGGCGCGGCTCTGGCTGCAGCGGCTCTCCGGCAGTCCTGTTTGTTTTGTGTTTTTTGTGTTGTTTATTTTCGTTTTGGTTAGTCTAGTTTTGGTTTTTAGTTTCTGTTTGGGGGGGGGGGGGGGGGTTGAAACGGAGCTTGCTGTCACTCCCTGCGGGGGAATGCGACTTTTATGTCGTATTCCCCTTCTCTGCCTCCGTCTGCGCTGAGGCCTAATGGCGGAGCTGGCGACCTCGAGGCTCAGGAGGCAGAGCCCGCCAGGACTCGCCCTGAGTTCGCTCCCGTGAGGACGGCCCGGCTCGGGGCTGGAACAAGGCTTCCGTGAGGGGCTGTGACGCTACCGTGAGGACGGCCGGCCCGAGGAAGGAACGGTGCTCCCGTCGGAGTGGCCGAGCTCAGGGAGGTACGGCGTTCCCAGCCCGAGGGAGAAGCGGTGCCCAGTCGGGGCGGTCCAGCCCGAGGGAGGAGCGGTGCCCGGTCGGGGCGGCCCAGCCCGAGGGAGGAGCGGTGCCCGGTCGGGGCGGCCTAGCCCGAGGCTGAGACGGTAACGGTACTCACGTGAGGGCGATCCGGCTCGGGGCTGGAACGGTGCTCCGGTGGCTTGGACGGTGTTCTGGCGGCGGTGGCCTGAGTCCGGGGTTCGGCCGCGGGCCAGCGGCTGCGTCAGCAGGACTGGTGAGCGGCAGCTTCGACCACCCCGGGCCGCGGTGTTTGAGCCGCGGGACAGTTGTACCATCGCCCGGCGGGTATCGCCTCAGCGCAGAGGGAGAAGAGGAGGGAAGAGACTGGAGACCTAAGACTTTTGCCTCCATCACAGTGAGGAGATGTTGGGTGGACTCACTGTGGTGGATGTTAATATGTGTTTATTGTTGTTTTTTATTGTATTGTATTATATGTATGACTGCTTCAATTTTGTTCAGACTTCGGTCTGAATGACAATAAAGGCTATCTAATCTAATCTAATCTAATCTAACAATCTCAATGTAAGGAAAACGTTTGTTGGGGTTGAGCCAGTGCGTGAATCATTAAAGGATTTAGAGGGGAACTGAATGTTATTAATCCCAGGTTGGATAAGGATGATATTACTGGGTGTGATAAGGCAACCCATCTAAAACATGATCTCAGCATCTAAAGACAATGGAGAGATACATCATGGAATTAAGTCCATTCCACTGAAAATGTGCCACCCATAACCACCCACATATATTAATCCTGTATTAATCACTTCTCCCCACATTCTCATCAACTCCTCCCAGAGACTCCATTTCACCTACACCCATGGGTACAATTTTCAGTGAACAAATCAATATCAATCCACATGTCTTTGGGATCTGTGGGATCCCCAGAGCACTCAGAGGAAACCCACCGCAGTCACAGGTAGAACATGCAAAGCCCACGCGGAGACCTACATGGACACACAGCTTCTATTGTTCATCTCATTACATTCTTCACCTTAATGTAATATCCATAAGCGCCGTGCCTCATGAATCGGTTCTCAAAAATCTCCAGCCCCAAGAGTTTTCTATTAATAGACACAAAAAGCTGGAGTAACTCAGCGGGACAGGCAGCATCTCTGGTTGGAAGGAATGAGTGATCTTCCGGGTCGAGATCCTTCTTCAGACCCGAAATGTCGCCCATTCCCTCTATCCAAAGATGCCGCCTGTCCCGCTGAGTTACTGGAGTTTTTTGTGTCTATCTACGGTTTAAACCAGCATCCGCAGTTCCTTCCTACAACATATTTTCTATTAATGTTTGAATCCATGTAGTTTTAAAAACTGGGTGTGTGCAAGGATACATAGGAAGGAGGTAGTTTCACTTTTACAGGGGAGTAGACCCTGATATAGATGTGAGTAAGTTCAAATGGATGCAAGTTGGGGGACAATGAAGGTCTGGTAGACTAAACTGTATTTATTTCAATTCAAGAAGCCTGCCGGGTAAGGCAGATGAATTACGGGAATGCATTGGTACATGGGACTGGGATATTACAGCCATTACAGAAACATGACCTGCATTTCTTTTGGAGTGTGGGAGGAAACTTGAGCACCTGGAGAAAACCAACGTGGTCACAGGGAGAATGAACAAACTCCGTACAGATAACGCCCGTAGTCAGGATTGAACCTGGGCCTCTGGTGCTGTAAGGCAGCAGCTCTACCGCTGCGCCACCGTGCCACCCTACCACATGTTGCAACACCAGAAAAAACAAAATTGGAGGAAAAAGAACGCAGGGCGACTTTATTCAACAAGATCGGAGGAAAATAGGATCTAAGGGCATCTTGTATTGAGCAGAAACCTGAAGATGGTATGAAAATATTATCTTGGTCAGATATGTGACGCACTAGCAATAGTTAGCGATAAGAAATGCAGTGATATTGAATTGGAACCCAAGGCATCCATAGCACGAACAATAGAGCATGATAAAAATGATAAATAAAGGGCAGGATCTGAAGACATGCTTCGCTGAGCAAAAATGTTGATGGCAGAGTCAAGAAAAAGATAAGCATGATGAATTATTCAAGAAACAATAGACAATAGGTGCAGGAGTAGGCCATTCGGCCCTTTGAGCCAGCACCGCCATTCAATGTGATCATGGCTGATCATCCCCAATCAGTACCCCGTTCTTGCCTTCTCCCCATTTCCCCTGACTCTGCTATTTTTAAGAGCCCTATCAAGCTCTCTCTTGAAAGCATCCAGAGAACCTGCCTCCACCGCCCTCTGAGGCAGAGAATTACACAGACTCACCACTCTCTGTGAGAAAAAGTGTTTCCTCGTCTCCGTTCTAAATGGCTTACTCTTTATTCTTAAGCTGTGGCCCCTGGTTCTGGACTCCCCCAACATCGGGAACATGTTTCCTGCCTCTAGCATGTCCAAGCCCTTAACAATCTTATTTGTTTCAATTCGATCCTCTCTCACCCTTCTAAACTCCAGAGTGTACAAGCCCAACTGCTCCATTCTCTCAGCATATGACAGTCCCGCCATCCCGGGAATTAACCTTGTAACCCTACTCTGCACTCCCTCAATAGCAAGAATGTCCTTCCTCAAATTAGGGGACCAAAACGGCACACAATACTCCAGGTGTGGTCTCACTAGGGCTCTGTACCTCTGCAGAAGGACCTCTTTGCTCTTCCTCTTATTATAAATGTTGCGATAGTACCTGCCTCAATGAAATCCTCCGGCAGCTCGTTCCATCTGCCCAGCACCCTTGGTGTACAAAACTTACCCCTCAGGTTCCTGTTAAATTTTCCCCATATTTTTTTTCCCTCTGGAATTGATTTTCCCTCAGGCTTTGGAGGAAAAAACAATAATCTTGTCTAAGTCAGCTTCCCATCAATGGATGTTGCCATTTCCTGATCTACCATAAGATTTTGTTTTGGTAGGCGCTCATTTTAATTTAACTGATGCTGCCCCGGGTTTTAACTGATCTGGAACAGCATGTTCCAGATCAGTTAAAATAGTGATGTAACTTCTTCACAAAACACCCCAGGAATGTATTCATCCTCGAAGCTGCAACAAGGAATGGTATAGTTTAACTTTACTACAAACAGGCACCATTTACATGCCGTAGTGGCGGCGCGGCTCTGGCTGCAGCGGCTCTCCGGCAGTCCTGTGAGGAGATGTTGGGTGGACTCACTGTGGTGGATGTTAATATGTGTTTATTGTTGTTTTTTATTGTATTGTATTGTATGTATGACTGCTTCAATTTCGTTCAGACTTCGGTCTGAATGACAATAAAGGCTATCTAATCTAATCTAATCTAATCTAACAATCTCAATGTAAGGAAAACGTTTGTTGGGGTTGAGCCAGTGCGTGAATCATTAAAGGATTTAGAGGGGAACTGAATGTTATTAATCCCAGGTTGGATAAGGATGATATTACTGGGTGTGATAAGGCAACCCATCTAAAACATGATCTCAGCATCTAAAGACAATGGAGAGATACATCATGGAATTAAGTCCATTCCACTGAAAATGTGCCACCCATAACCACCCACATATATTAATCCTGTATTAATCACTTCTCCCCACATTCTCATCAACTCCTCCCAGAGACTCCATTTCACCTACACCCATGGGTACAATTTTCAGTGGACAAATCAATATCAATCCACATGTCTTTGGGATCTGTGGGATCCTCAGAGCACTCAGAGGAAACCCACCGCAGTCACAGGTAGAACATGCAAAGCCCACGCGGAGACCTACGCGGTCACAGGGAGAACACAGTGCACACAGAAACCTACGCAGTCATGAGGAGAACACAGTGCAGAAAGACAGCACTGGAGCTCAAGATTGAACCCAAATCTCGGATACTGTGAGGCATTCAGATTCAGATTCAATCTTTGTGCAGTGTACAGTGTACAGTACAGAGACAACAAAATGCAGTTAGCATCTCACCCAGAAGAGAGAACATAGAATAATGAGCAGTAAAATATATATATATATATGTACAAACAGTAGTAGTAGTGCAATTTTTCTGGGGAAGGAGTGTCCGGGGGGGGGGGGGGGGGGGGGGGGGGGGGGGTGGGGGGGGGGGGGGGGTGACTGGCAATCACCAAGGTGCAGAGTTAAGTTGTGTAACAGCCGCAGGGAAGAAGCTGTTCCTGAACCTGCTGGTCCGGCAATGGAGAGACCTGTAGCGCCTCCCGGATGGTAGGAGGGTAAACAGATTGTGGCTGGGGTGAGAGCAGTCCTTGACGATGCCGCGCCCCCTTCGCAGACATCGCTTGCTTTGGACAGACTCAATGGAGGGGAGCGAGGAACCGGTGATGCGTTGGGCAGTTTTCACCACCCTCTGCAGTGCTTTCCGGTCGGAGACAGAGCAGTTGCCATACCATACTGTGATACAGTTGGTAAGGATGCTCTCGATGGTGCAGCGGTAGAAGTTCACCAGAATCTGAGGAGACAGATGGACCTTCTTTAGTCTCCTCAGGAAGAAGAGACACTGGTGAGCCTTCTTGACCAGTGTTGAGGTATTGTGGGTCCAAGAGAGGTCATCAGCCTGACTAGCTGCACCCATGTGAGGCCCACTGTCATTTTGCCCGTCGCAGGTTTTGGACAGCGGCTTGGCTTTCACACAGATTGTGCTTTTACTCACCACATAGCAATGTGATGTAAAGCATGGGGAAATAACTAGTGGCTACACCTTTTAATTGAAAGGGTTGCTAGAAATAAAAAGTGATGATTTGCTCGGATATCCCCAAGATTGTTTTACTGGAGTGCCGCCTCAGGAAGCATTTCCCCAAATTCTATCCCTCAGTATTCAGCTCAAATTATTCTTGCATCTGGAAATAGTGAGTTGAATTGAATGAAGTTAATGTAACCAGAAATGAGAGGAACTGCTATATATCTCCTCAACTGATGAGATTATCCTAAATAAACCATGAAACATGAAAAAAGGAACAAGATGCAGATAAGAAGCAACAGGGATGGAAAAAAAGATTAGATCAAGAACTACTACCAAAGAAAGTAAAACATTTTTGACATCTGCAGAAACAATTAACAACAAATAAAAATAAAACACACATTTAAATTATTCTCTTTCTAGGGCAGAGATATTTTGAGAATAATAAATACACTAAAAATACACTTAAGGTCTAATTCTTGGTATTGAGGTAAATAATAGGCAAATTCCTGAAATTTTAGAGATACAGCGTGGAAACAGACCCTACAGCCCACCGAGTCCCTGCCGAGCAGCGACCCCCCCTACATCAACACTATACTACACACTGGGGACGATTTACAATTTTTTACCAAAGCCAATGAACCTACAAACTTGTACGTCTTTGGAGTGTGGTAGGAAACCGGAGCACCCAGAGAAAACCCATGCGGTCACAGGGAGAATGTACAAACTCCATACAGACAGCGTCCATAGTCATGATCGAACCCGGGTCTCCGGCGCTGTTAGACAGCAACTCTACCGCTGCGCCACTGTGCCGCCCTAAAGTGCCCACGTTTGATGTAGACAATGTGAGCTGAAGTCCCTATTCCTGTGCTGTACTGCTCCATGTTCTAATGTTTGTATAATTAATGCAACTATAGGGAGTATTTTTGCTGGAAAGACCAGTTTAGTTTAGGTTTGAGATCATATGTAACAAATGACGCAAACCATCCAACAACTGAGGCAACGTCTTACACAGGGAGCTGGACGGACAAGTGTGCCTGATCTGCATGATGAATCTAACTTTAAGGAAGCTCAGTACCCCTCTTAAGTATGGCTCAGATCAAGACAGCACACAAAGAAAATCTCATACAGCAGTGGTTCTTAAACAAGTCGCCTTATTCTGGTCTTGACAGTCTCTACTGGGAAGTATTCTGAGAAGATCCAAAGTGTTTCATTGACCCCAAACATGTACAGCATTTTGTAGTATTTGTACTAAAATGGCACAATTTACAGTTTTCTTATAATTTGCTACTAGGCCGCTTTTTCTTTTTGCTTTTAATCTAGAAATGTTAGACCATAGAACATGGAGTAGTACAGCACAGGAACAGGCCCATCATCTCACAATGTCCATGTTGAGTATGGGCAGTTTAGGGCGGCACAGTGGTAATATATCACAGTGGTCATATATTCCTCATCAGTGTTATGAACCAGCATGTATTACCTGGAGCTTTAACTGTCGTAACAAATATTTCTATGCAAGGAGTTTATTTGTTTTTTTTGAGTACGGATGAACTGTTTCTATAGTTGTTTTTTTGTTTACTTCCCGGGGTTGTGGTGAGAATACTATAAGTATCTGTAAGCAATATGTAACTTGAGGACCTGAGTTATAGGGAAATGTTGGGTAGGCTAAGACATTAGCGACTGAGGGGTTCGGGGTTATCACAGAGGTGAGTAAAATCACGAGGTGAATGTATAGGGTGAATGCCTATAATCCTTTCCCCAAGGTTATGGAATTAAGAGCTAGAGAGCATAGAGGGGAGGGATTTACAGGGGACCAGATGGGCAACTTTTTATACAGAGGGCCATGTGTATATGGAACGAGCTGCTAGATGAAGTGGTTGGGGCAGGTACAATTGCAACATGTAGAAGACATTTGCACAGGCACATGGATAGGAAAAGGTTAGAAGGATATGGGCCTGACATGGTTAATGGACCAGCAAAAATGGGCACCATGTTCAGCATAGATGAGTTGGGTTGAAGGTCTTGTTTCCATGCTGTATGACATTTACATGGCAACAGATAAAACTAACCAGGCATTCTGCACCTGCTACCTATTAGCTCCTTTGAACAAGGCAAAATATCCTGTTGGATGACAGAATCAAATTAAAAATGACAAAGTATTGTATTGTATTGTATTGTATTTTTTAATGACCACACAGCCAGGCTGGTGGAATTTGTTCTCAGTACAGCTCGATACAGGTTCCAACATTTCATCAAACATTCAACTCGTAACGTAGATATACATACAAACAGACACATTTCATAATACATAAGGGCCACGCTTATTCGTATTTCCTCACCGTACGGAGTTTAAAAAGTTAATTGCGGTAGGAATGAAACTGTTTTTGAAACGGGTTGTTTTGGAGGCAATTGACCTGTAACGCCTCCCAGAGGGCAGTAGCTGAAAGGCATAGTGTGCAGGGTGAGTGGGGTCAGTGATGATCTTGCGGGCTTTGTGAAGTGTCCGTTTATGGTAGAGTGATTCAAGTGATGGAAGGGGTAAGCCAATAATTTTGGAAGCTCTGTTTATAATGCGTTGTAGTTTCTTCCGGGAGAGTGAGTCGAGGCTGCCGAACCAAACTGTGATAGATGAAGTGAGGATGCTTTCAATAATGGCTGTATAGAAGCAGAGCATCAGATGAGGCCTTACTCTGAACTTCCTAAGCTGCCGAAGATGGAAAAGTCTTTGCTGGGCTTTTCCATAAATGTGGTCTGCGTTTGTCCTCCATTTGAGATTGTTGCAGAAGTACATAATCTTCTGCAAACGAAAAGCCCTAAAAGCTAAGGGAAAGATAACAATGATCCAACCAATACAAGCTCTGATGAACACAAAGTGCTGGAGTAACTCTGCAGGTCAGGCAGCATCTCTGGAGAACATGAACAGGTGATGTTTCGGGTTGAGACCCTTTTTCAGATATGGACAGGTGGGTCTTGACCCAAAACATCTGTCTACGTTCTCCAGAGATGCTGCCTGACCTGCTGAGTTATTCCAGCACTTTGTGAATTAACTAGCAACTACGAGAGTCAAAGAGTCACACAGCATGGAAACAGGCTGTTTGGCCCAACTTGCCCATGTCAACCAAAATGCCCCATCTACATTAGTCCCATTGGCCCATAGCCATCTAATTGTGTGCAGTTTTGTTCTCCTAATTTGAGGAAGGACATTCTTGCTGTTGAAGGAGTGCAGCGTATGTTCACGAGGATAATTCCCAGGATGGTGGGACTGTCATATGATAAAAGAATGGAGCGACTGGGCTTGTATTCACTGGAATTTAGAAGGATGAGAGGGTGTCTTCTAGAAACATTTAAAATTATTAAGGAATTGACCATAGAACATGGAAACATGTTTCCGATGTTGGGGGGGTCCAGAACTAGGGGTCACAGTTTAAGAATATGGGGTAGGCCATTTAGAACTGAGATGAGGAAAAACTTTCTCACACTGAGAGTTGTGAATTTGTGGAATTCTCTGCCTCAGAAGGCAGTGGAGGCCGATTCACTGGGCGCATTCAAAAGAGAGTTAAATAGAGCACTTAGGGCTAGTGGAATCAAGGGGATAGGGGGAGATGGCAGGAGTGGGGCACTGGTTATGGATGATCAGCCATGATCACATTGACTGGCGGTGCTAGGTCAAAGGGCTGAATGGCCTACTCCTGCATCTATTGTCTATGTCTCTAAATGTATCCCATCCTTGAACCTGCCCAAATGATTTTTAAATCAGTAAGGCCAAATTCAAACAATATTTAAGGCGTGCTCCATGCAATGATTGCCTTGGGGTATTATTGGGCTAAGGCTCTAGATTCTAGACTGTCAATCCTGCCACATCAACCGGGGAATTAAAATTCAAGCAATTAGGGAAAGTAGTTTAGAAATACAGAGAGGAACCAGGCTGTTCAGCCCACGAGTCTTCGCCGACCAATGATCAGCCATATGCCACTTCTATCCCACACACTAGGGGCAGTTTACAGAAGCCAATTAACCTATAAAGCTGCACGTCTCTGGAATGTGGGAGGAAACTTCATCACCTGGAGAAAACACAGGCAGGTCACACGGAGAGCGTACAAACTCCGCACAGAAAGCACCTGTAGTCACGATCGAACCCGGGTCTTAGGCGCTGGAAGGTAGCAACTCTACTGCTGCGCCACCGTGCCGCTTGCAATACATTTGGAAATAAAAAGCTAATTTTGTTGGTGTTAATCATAAAGTTATCAAAAAAAAGCCATCAAGTTCGTTCTTGTTCTTCAGAGAAGTAAATGTGTACTTTTCGTGGCTTTAAGTTGCTCTATGAAATGCCTAATCCAGCCATTTAAACTCATTCAAATATACGAGACTTGATAATAGACAATAGGCAATAGACATTAGGTGCAGGAGTAGGCCATTCGTTCCCTGGAGCCAGAACCACCATTCAATGTGATCATGGCTGATCATCCACAATCAGTACCCTGTTCCTGCCTACTCCCCATATACATTGACTCTGTCTAGCTCTCTCTTGAAAGCATCCAGAGAACCAGCCTCCACCGCCCTCTGAGGCAGAGAAATCCACAGACTCACACCTCTCCGTTGGAAAAAGTGTTTCCTCATATCCGTTCTAAATGGCTTACCCCTTATTCTTAAACTGTGGCCCCTGTTTCTGGACTCCCCTAACATTGGGAACATGTTTCCTGCCTCCAGCGTGTCCAAACCCTTAATAATCTTATATGTTTCAATAAGATTCCATCTAATCCTTCTAAATTCCAGAGTATACAAGCCCAGCCGCACCTTTCTATCAACATGTGACAGTCCTACCATCCCGGGAATTAACGTGGTGAATCTACGCTGCACTCCCTCAATAGCAAGAATATCCTTCCTCAAATTGGGAGACCAAAACAGCACACAATACTCCAGGTGTGGTCTCATTAGGGGCCTGTACACCTGCAGAAGGACCTCTTTGCTCCTATACTCAACTCCTCTTGTTATGAAGGCCAACATGCCATTTGCTTTCTTAACTGCCTGCTGTACCTGCATGCTTACTTTCATTGACTGATGAACAAGGATCCCCAGATCCCGTTCCACAGATTCACAACTCTCTGGGTGAAAAGGTTTTTCCTCTTCTCAGTCCTAAATGGCCTACCCCTTATTCTTAAACTGTTTTGGACACCCCCAACATCGGGAATTTTTTTCCTGCATCTAGCCTGTCCAATCCCTTAAGAATTTTATATATTTCAATAATATATCCTCTCATCCTTCTAAATTTGCAGTGAATAAGCCCAGTCCATCCAGCACATATAGGTTTTGCCACTTTAAGAATTATATCTTGTGAACAATTTCTGTCTATATTGTTGCAACATCGGTTAGTGTGAAACTGGCTGATAATGTGTTAGCTTCCATGGAAGAAGGTTTTACTTTTATTTGATGAAGTACTCTTAAAAATCGTTGAATACTTCCTCGTATCGTAGAAAGAGACTCTGATGTTTGCTGCCAAATAGTAGAAGTGATAAAACTGAATAGCATATGACAAGCGTGTTCCCTCCCTAATGAGAAAACACGTAGACAGGATCCAAAATACAATGTGCTGAATGATTCAGCTGGCAGAGGACAAAAGGAATAAATATAGACACCATTTATTGCATGCTGAATTTCCCGGAGAATAACCTGTATAGCAACTAACAAAGTACAATGGATCAATTTGACTTTATTTACTTTATTTACTTTCCAGTGAAATTCATTTTTATACATAGTTCAGTGCAATTATCACTAAAAATAAGCACCGTCACATAATGGAGGAAAAAGCACCATCTCTGACCAAGCTTGCCATTAATGCTTTTTTGATGGAAACATTGGAGATATTGGAGGGTGTACCATTAACACTGGACCACAAGGACACCAAAAGCTTGACAATAGGTTCCAAGAGAACCCTGCCAAGTCTGGATGGACAGCCGGTCTATACATACATATGGAAAACATTGTTGAAAAGTAAATTAAACAGAGGCTGAGTAATTAGTTTGAATTTGTTTTATTTCATTAAATGAAAGATTCAAATATGCGGTGGTGTGATATTGGTTGGGATCGCTTTAAAGACTGTTCTCTTTAAATCATTCTTTACATTGCTGCTACAATGCTTACTTTGGAATTTGCAAAATAAACTGTGCCTTGTTTAGGAAAACCTGTTTATCTGTCATTGTGAGCTTTCAAATTACGGACTGTGTGTCTGGTATATATTATGAACATATAAATAAAAATGGCAGCATATTTCATCAAGGGAATATGACTGTGCTCAGAAATCCAGGAACAATTGAAAGGCAGTGCTTCTAAATATTACCTGCGCAGGTTTAAAATTACTGCACTTTTATCAAATGACAGCATCCTGGTAGGACTGCAATTAGTGAAGCAGCTGATACCAAGTTTCTGTTTACAAGCTGCTGTAGTGGCAGTGGTTGATAATCAGGGAGTTTTGTTCATAAGTTCACGTCCATAAGTAATAGTAGAATTATGCCACTCAGCTCATCAAGTCTACTCCACAATTCAATCATGGCTGTTCTATATTCCCCTCCTAACCCCATTCTCCTGCCTTATCCCCATAAACCTTGACACCCATACTAATCAAGAATATATCTATATCTGCCTTAATATCCATTGGCCTCCACAGCCTTCTGTGGCAATAAATTCCACAGATTCATCACCCTCTGACTAACGAAATTCCTCCTCATCTCCTTCCTCAAGGAACCTCCTTTTATTCTGAGGCTACAACCTCTGGTCCTAGACTCTCCCACTAGTGGAAACATCCTCTCCACATCTGCTCTATCCAGGCCTTTCACTATTTGGTAAATTTCCATGATGTCCCCATTCATTCTTTTGAACTCCAGCGAGTAGAGGCCCAGTGCCGACAAACGCTCATCATATGTTAAACTACTCATTCCTGGGATCATTCTTAAAAACCTCCTCTGGACCATCTCCAGCGCCAACACATTCATCCTTGCGACACAAAATTGCTCACAATACTCCAAACGCGGTCTGACCAGCGGCTTTTAAAGCCTCAGCATTACATCCCTGTTTTTGTATTCTAGTCCTCTCAAAATAAATGGCAGCATTGCATTGACTCTCCTTACAACCGATTCGACTCGCAAATTAACTCTTTCCATCTGCCCCCTCTCCCAACCTGTCCAAGTCCTTCTGCAGACTGCCTGCTTTCTCTACACTACCTGCCCCTCCACCTATCTTCGTATCATCTGCAAACTTGGCCACAAAGCCTTCAATCCCCACATCCAAATCATTGATATACAACGTGAAGAGTAGAGGCCCCAGCACTGATCCCTGCAGAATTCTGCTAATCACTGGCAGCCAACTAGAAAAAGCCTCCTTTATTGCCACTCTTTGCCTTCTGCCATCCAGCCAACCTCCATATTAGGATCTGCCCTTTGATACCTTCTTTAGCAGTCGCACATGCGCCACCTTATCAAAGGCTTTCTGAAAATCTAGGTAGACAACATCCACTGACTCTCCTTTGTCTGTCCTGCTATTTAGTTCCTCAAAGTTTTGGTTCTGTATCAGTCATTCTAGTGTTTGTAGAAAAAGGCGCTTGAATATTTGTTTCCTATTCATAAAATCGACCATAATATGAACAGCATTATCATGGCAAGGCTTGTGAATAGAAGGGTTGGGGATCTGTACTCCTTCCACAGTGATGTCCAACAAGTTCTTTCTTTGTAATGTGTGCTTATGCACTAGGGTGTTCTCAGGAAGCTGGTAAGGATGTCCTTAAATCCTCTCATGCACCCATGAAAGGAGACAGAATAGAGACAGGAAGCTGGTGGCCAACATGCAAATAATTCACCTTCCCACCTTCAGGAAACATGTTCCCGATGTTGGGGGAGTCCAGAACCAGGGGCCACAGTTGAAGAATAAGGGGTAAGCCATTTAGAACGGAGATGAGGAAACAGTTTTTCACACAGAGTTGTGAGTTTGTGGAATTCTCTGCCTCAGAGGGCGGTGGAGGCCAGTTCTCTGGATACTTTCAAGAGAGAGCTAGATAGGGCTCTTAAAGACAGCGGAGTCAGGGGATATGGGGAGAAGGCAGGAACGGGGTACTGATTGTGGATGATCAGCCATGATCACATTGAATGGCAGTGCTGGCTTGAAGGGCTGAATGGGCTACTCCTGCACCTATTGTCCACTGTCTAATGTAGATGGACACAAAATGCTGGAGTAATTCAGCGGGACAGGCAGCGTCTTTCGACAGAAGGAATGGGTGATATTTCTGGACGAGACCTTCCGTCATACTGAAAGTCAGGAGTGGGAAACTGGAAATGTGGAACGGTTAAAAGAGAATGTAAGGTGAGAAAAGGATAGATCAAAGGAGACGATGATCAAGGAAATGTAGAATGGTTCATTGTTGGCTGAGGGGAAGGTGACAACGAGGCACATGAACAGTAACATTTATCAGGAGGACAGTGAAACCAGGGTGGGGAGGGACAGGGAGAGAGGGAACGCAAGTTAGAGAAATCAATATTCATACCGCTGGGTTGTAAGCTACTCAAGCAAAATATGAGGTGCTGTTCCTCCAATTTGCACATGGCCTCACTCTGACAGTGGAGGAGGCCCAGGACAGAAAGGTCAGTATGGGAATGGGTGGTGGTTTTAAAGTGTTTAGCAAACGGGAGATCGAGTAGGCCCAGGCGGACTGAGTGAAGGTTTTTAGCAAAATGATCGCTGAGTGTGCGCTTGGTCTCGCCGATATATAGGAATCCTTGGATGGATAGTGTAGCCTGCCCATTGGATCTAAATGGATGCCATGAGAGCCCATTGGTTTTACAATAACTCTGCTAATTTGGGTTACTCCGTATACATAAGCATGCAAAATATTCACAAATTCATATAATCATTGGGCGTTTACCAAAACAAAGACATTGTGCTCTTCTCAAGAAGTTCAATAAGCACAAAGGACCATGAAATTGGAAGATTTCAGACTGCTAGACCATCCCCTTTCCATGGCACTAGTAATAAAACAGGTTCTACTTCTTATCAGCATTATTACCATAAGCACATCCATAATGCCCAAAACAGCTGCAATGACGCATTAAACAAACTCTGTAAAAGATCCATGACCCTTTTAAATAAGACTTAGTGCATAAAACATTAACTGTGGGAAGTCAGTGATTGAAGTGCTTCAGTCGCATTATGGAGCCAAGACAGGATATCCATTTTTTTTTGATAGTTGCTTCTTTAGGTAAGTCTTTAAACTTTCCGCTTGTTATATTACCTGGAGCTTCCAACTAGAATTATTATTTTAGTATTAATTCTTTTCATGTTTTGTGAATCTGATGCCAAACAAATGAATGAATTAAATTTAAAGGCGTGAGATCAAAACTGTTGGTTGGATGTCACCGTGAAGTTGCTACTGTGAGATTTGGAACTCATTTGTTAAAAAGTTTGGAATGATGTAAGAAAATGGTCAGACAAAAATACTAAAGCTACAAAAGGAGATGGGGAAACAGAAGGGAAAGTAGAAGAATCTTCATAAGAATAATGATGGTCAATAAACTGTGAGGCCACATATAGGAAAGATTAATACCAACAGCAAATAAGCAAGAGATGGACGCAGTTTCATGGTAGAGGGTGAGGGAGAAGCCAGGGTTACTATTCATTTCAGATTTTGCAGAGGAAGACGACATTGCATTTCAGAAACAACTTGGTAAATGTGAAACATTCAGTGAAGTCTGTTAGTAAAGAGACACGGTCGCAAGGAAGAAACGGAGACATAAATTAAGCTAATATTTGGAGCTAATAGCTTGCATCAGACAATCTTGAGTGAGGGTAAGCAAAAATAAAATCCGTACCTCTGATTATTATCTTGCATTCTTGGTGATAGAAGCACAACAAAATTGAGGTGCAAAAGGTGCATTTATCGATTTAATTGTCTTGGTCTTAATTGTTTCATGCTTTAAAGAGCACAAATCCTCCAAATCCTTGCAAGGGTTTCGAAAATACAGGTAATTTTGATCATTTTTTTCTTCAGTAAATATTAAGAAATACAAACTAAGGTATGGTTTGCATTACATTTTTGGCAGCATTTCAGAATATGCCATATGTGATAATGATTCATAGTATTAAGAAGTGCGTAATGCATGCTTAGGAAGAAATTGAAGGGCAGGAACTTAATGGGACAATTTTTGGACAATTCTTAACCTGAACAACATTCATGAATAATGCTCATAAGACAGAATTGTGTCAGTACTTCTTTATTGTAAATTTCAGTGATCTGAATCACAAAAAAAAACAACTGGTTCTTTCTTGTAAATGGTGATTTGGTGTTGGTGTTAATCATTAAGTCAAGTTTATATCATATGCACAAGAAGAGTGAGGGACAGGTGCAAAGAAAAGGTAGACACAAAATGCTGGAGTAACTCAGCGGGACAGGTAGCATCTCTCGAGAGAAGGAATGGGTGACGTTTCAGGTTGAGACCTTTCTTCAGAATGATCAGTCTGAAGAAGGGTCTTGATCTAAAATGTCACCCACTCCTTCTCTCCAGAGATGCTGCCTGTCCCATTGAATTACTCCAGCATTTTGTGTCTACCTTCGATTTAAACCAGCATCTGCAGTTCTTTCCTATACAGGTACAAAGAAAATCTTGCTTGCAGCAACATCACAGGCACAAGGACTCAAACGATACACAGGACATATATTACACATAAATGATACAAACTAAATACAAAATGTGGTTTCTGAAGGGCCTGTCCCACTTGCGCGGTTTTTTCAGTGACTTGCCAGCAACCGTCGTAGTCATAGCAGATCGGCGAAAATTTTCAACATGTTGAAAATCCAGTGGCGACCAGAAAAAGGTACGTCTCTTTGGGCCACTACTCACGACCTTACACGACTCTTTGGGCCACTACTCACGACATGTCGCGGGGTGACGCCTGTATGGTCGTGAGTAGTGGCCCAAAGAGTCGTACCTTGTTGTAGTCACTGCTGGGTGCCGGCAAGTCACTGAAAAAATTGCATAAGTGGAACAGGCCCTTTAGGATGTGTGTCTGCTTTTGGCACTGCAAAATGTCTCTTACACCCTATCTGTCTTCCTCGCCTCTTTAATATAAAGTTTTGGTTATTTTTTTCTGAGCACTGGTTCACATTCTGCCAAGTTTTCACAAACCATGAACTGATGAAAGTGTCATGGATCCATTGTCACACACAATCAGGAGCATTACCAATTTGAGCAGTATTGTAAACGGGGTGAATTTAAAGATTTGACAACCAAGATGGGCTGATGTTGACAGGTGTAGCTCGGTGTAGATAGAATAATGCAATGCTAAAGTGAGAAGAGGAAAATGAACCATTCTTATAAGTGTGCGATTTTACATTGAGAAGTAAATGGAGTTTGAAGATAATTAGAACATTAAAACTCAGTGTAGAAACTGCAGATGCTGGTTTCCAGTGGGTCAGGCAGCATCCCTGGAAAACATGGATAGGTGATGTTCTGGGTTGGTACCCTTTTTCAGACTGGAAATTTCAGACTGTAATATTCATTACATCCTTGGTTCCCACGATCACTAAAACAATAATTGCAGAAACCAATGAGATAATGACTATAGGGAATATAAACATACTGTTCCAGAAATAGCATTTATTAGTATTATTATTAGTATTATTATTATTGTTATCATTATTATTATTAATGTTGGTGTTGTTATTAATATAATAAGTAATACTAATACTAATACAGATAGAGTATTCGTGACCTTAATGGTACCATAAACCATCAAAGTCCCCCGGACCTCAATCTTCATTCTAAGATTTTTTTAAAAGATGGCTATAGAAATGCTAGATGTTGGATTTACATCTTTGAGAATTCCCTAGTATTTAGAATGCACCCTTTGGACTGAGAGGTAGCAAATGTAACTGTTCAAGAAAGGAATCAAGGGAGAGCAGAGGCGTGATAGATATGGTTGGAAACTCGCTTAGAGAGGATGAGGTTGAAGAGCACTGAGAAGATGGGAAGAGCCTGAATTTTGCAATCAGTGGTGAAGTGTACTTTCCTCTGATCTTGTTGAAAGCTGTTGGGTAATTCTGCAGCATGTTGTTCCACTTTCTGGCTCAATTATCTAAAGCCTCGGGTGAAGGTGATCTCCGACATTCAGAAGCCAGGATGTCATTAAATTCACAGGTTATGATTCACAGAGGAGAACAAACCAGGAAATAAAAAACAATATTTAGAATGACTATTTTTAAGAAAAAGTGTATAGAAAAGAAAAGAAAGAACAGAACATGCGCATTTGCTCAAGGTAGAATCTAAAAAAGTTATTTTAGAAAAAATGTTTATCTTAACATTAATTATATTTTGATATTATTGTTGCAATGCCATTCCACATATAAAATGATGTGCCTTGGGACAGTTTATTAAACATGAATTGGCATAGCAGACCAATAAAGTCTTACAGGCTCCAGGCATTTTGAAGGTCTGAGGGGGTGAAAGCGATTCTGTGGAAAATGTGTGAAATGAATTGGAGCATCGCTCAAGAACTTACTGAGCTGTGGGACAGTTTTGAAGAGTTGACTGGCCTATTCCTGATCTGGTTGCTTCTGTTCTTGCATTTGTAAAGGTGGCACTGTTCTCTGGAGATGCTGCCTGTCCCTCTGAATTATTCCAGCACTTCGTGTCTTTCTTAAAGCAAGATTCAGTGAGGCAAGTCCAAAGTTACAATAGTTTCTGACTATTTGTAGTTCAATGGTCTTCCCCGGTGAATAGTGAAATGCCACTCTGAAGGCATGGGTTTATATGATTCAACAACCACAAAAAATAAGTGAAATTGAATATTGTATTTAATTTTAGCTTAGAATGTGGGAATTCTGTGCTGTAAATTAGGAAGCAAGCTGAGATCGCAAGAGAAATAAATAGTTTCCATGGAAAAATTCCATGGAACAATTCACCAGCGCACATACATAGAAATGAGAACATAGCACAATGCAGCAAAGAAAAGGCCCTTGGGCCCACAATGTCTGTGCCAAATGTGATGTCATGTTAAACTAATCTCCTCTGTCTACACATGATCCATATACTTCAATTCCCTGCATATCGTGTGTTTAGTTTAGTTTAGAAGTACAGCGAGGAAACAGGCCCTTCAGGTCCGTACAGACCAGTGATCCCTGCACACTAATGCTATCCTACACACACACATGGAATACTTTATACTTATACCTAAGCCAATTAACCTACAAACCTGTACGTCTTTGGAGTGTGGGAGCAAACCGAAGATCTTGGAGGAAACCCATGGGGAGAACGTATAAACTCCGTACAGACGGCAACCATAGTCGGGATCTAACCTAGGTCACTGGTGCTGCAAGCACTGTAAGGCAGCAACTCTACCGGTGTGCCAACGTTCCTATTTAAAAGCCTCTTAAATGGCCTTATTGTATCAGCTCCCAACACTCCCTCTGACAGCACATTCCACGTACTTACCACTCCCTGTGCCATGAAACTGCTTCTATCTCTTGCTTATTTGCTGAAGGATTTAATCTTACCTATATGTGTTAGCCTCACAGTTAATTGACTATCATTATTCTTATCAAGATTCTTCTACTCGCCCTTGTGTTTCCTCATCTCCTTTTGTAGCTTTAATATTTTTGTCTGACCATTTTCTTACATCATTCCAAATGTTTTTAAGACCACTCTCTTTAAACAAACCCCCTCTGATCTTAAAACTATCACATCGGGTCATTGACATTTCCACCCTGGGCAAAAGGTTGTGACTGTCTACCCTATCTATGACTCATAATTTTATATACTTCTATCAGATCTCCCCTCAACCTTTGACACCCTCCAACAATGAAGGAGATTACAAGAAGTATTGGACACTGTCCGGTCTATCATTGAAACTGACCTCCCCATCATCAAAGGCATCTACAGAAGGTGCTACCTCAAAAGGCAGCCTGCATAATCAAGGATGCATGCCACCTTGGCCATGCTCTCATTTCACTTCTGCCATCACAAGGTATGAGGGTCTGAAAATCATCACCTCCAAGTTCAGGGGCAGCTTCTTCCTAACATCCACCAGGCTATTAAACACTGCAAACACCAACTAAACTTAGAAATACAAACTGTCTTGGTTGCACCAGGGACTTCAGGTTTTGGATTTGATTTTCACTAATATTGAAATTTTTTTTTTTAATTGAACTTTTTTGTTTGGTTTTATAATGTTATCGATTGAGTGCGTTTGTAGACCTGTTATGCCAGTGCAAGTAAAAATGTCATTGTTCTGTTTTGGTATTTCTATCAATTAATCACTCTTGACGCTCCAGAGAACACATTCCAAGTTTGTCTAACCTCTTCTTAGAGTCAATACCCTCTAATCCAAGCATTATTCTAGTACACCTCTTCTGTACCCTGTCCACATCCTCCGGTAATTAGGTGAACAGAACTGCACACAATATTCTCAATATTGCCTAACCAAAGTAATATAAATGTGCAACATGACCTCCTGACTCTTATATTCAATACCCCCAATGAAGGCTAGCATACCTTTTTACACTTTAGCACTCTTTAACAATCTTAGCATTATTTAGCACTCTTTCTTCATGGGCGAAGGTGTGTCATACTCTAATTGAGAATCAATACCTCTCGGAATCATTGATACAATGAGATTAAATTTCAGCTTTACAACTGTATTTACAGTGACAATGCCATACACGGCAAAACAAATGACCAATACAACAACTGACACATCCAGTGCAACAATTGAATCAAACACAGGAAAACAAGAGTCACCAATCAGTGCAATAAGTGAATCAAACATGGTTGTAACAGCGAGGACAGCTGCTGAAATAAGCCCTGGAACAGCTACATCAGCATCCAATGCAATAAATGAATCAAGCACAGCAACAAAATAGTTAACTACCATTGCAATGACTGAATCAAATACAAAAACGGCTGAGTCAACAACAGGTTCGAACACTGGAATATCTGCATCAACTGCCAGTGCAAAAACGGAATCAAACACAGCAACAACTGAACTAACATCCAGTGCAGCAACATAACCCAGTTCAGAATTAACTCAATCAACATCCAGTGCAACAACGGAATCAGACACTGGATGGACGGACTCAGCATCCAGTCCTACAACTGAAACAAACACAGAAACAGCTATAATAGCAACCAGTGCAGCAAATGAGTCAATGACAGGAACAGCTGAATTGACAACTAGTGCAACAGTAGAATCAAACACAGCAACAACTGAACCAACATCCAGTGCAAGAGTAGAATCAATTTCCAGTGCAACAACAGAATCTTTCAGGATCATCTCAATCAACAACCAGTACAATGACTGAATCAAACACAGCAACAACTAAACCAACATCCAGTGCAATAACAGGACCTAACATGGAAACAGCTCAATCAACATTGAGAGCAACAACTGCAGACACACAAACAACCGAACCTGCAACCAATGAAACAACAGAATCAAACACAGGTCTGCTTGAGTCAACATCCAGTGCAGCAACAGAAGCCAACTCATAGTTACACCAACATCCAGCGCAACAACTAAATCAGACCCCGGAACAAATGACTCAGCATCCAGTCCAACAAGTGAATCAAGCACTGCAACAACACAACTAACAACAAGTGCAGCTTCTGAAACAAACACTGGAGCAGCTACATCACCATCCAGTGCAACACCTGATTCAATATCCAGTGTAACACCAGAATTAAACACAATAACAACAGAATCGACCAATAGTGCAACAAAAGAACCCAGCACAGTAACAACAAAATCAAAATCCTGTGCAACAGAATCAAACATAGCAACAACTGAACCAAGATCCCGTGCAACAACAGGACTCAGCTCATAAACAGTTCCATCAATGCCCAGTGCAACTACTGAATCAAACGCAGGAACAACTGAATCAACGCCCAGTGTAGCAATAGAATCCAGCACAGGGATAGCTCAATCAACATTGAGTAAAACAACTGAAACAATCGCAGGAACATCAGAAACAACATCCAGCGCAACAAGTGAATCAAACGGTGCGACAACACAACTAACAACGAGGGAAACTTCTGAAACAAACACTGGAACAGTTACATCCACATCCAGTGTGACAACTGAACCAAACACAGCAACAACAGAATCAATTTCCAGTACAACTTTAATTCTTGTTGCAGATGTTGACGAGTGTCTATATGGGAAACAATACATGTTCTGATTCTTAAACAACCAGAAATACCAGAAAGACCATGCTTATGGTTATCTGAAATTAAAAAAAATATTGGTTATTAATGATGCCACTGTGTTGTGTTAGAGAGAGAGTTGCTTACAAAATGTTACTAACTTTGTTCTATTCAAGCATAAAGCAGAAATTTTAAAATACTTTAAAACCTCACCTTACACTCACAAACCCAAGAACATAGTGCTTAGGTAAAAATCAGAAACACAAAGTCATGGGAGAGGAAGGGAGTAGAACCAGGAGCAGTTCAAAATGATCCTTTGTGATATTTAATGGTAAATTTGTCTGTTTCTGTTCCTTCCTCTGCTATTGTAACCCAAGTATAATCTCTTAGAAATAAATTAATTAACAACCACTTAAACAGCCAGAGAAATGATATTGGATCAGAATCTGCTTACGGTAATCTCAAATCAAACGATTTATTGGTTATTAATGATGCCACAATGTTGTTAATGGAAGATAGCTGCTTACAAAATGTTGCTAATGTTCAACCATGAAGCAGTTATTCCCAAATACCATAAAACCTCACACTTGTAAGGCATGATTTTCTGGTAAACAGGCATGAGCACTTACAACGGTGGAAGGTGAAGGGAATGGGAATTTTGGGCAGAGATTCTGGTGCTGTGCGGCCTTCACTTCACAGTTAGTGAATTTTTATCACAACGAGTTCCCTACCCAGAGATCAGTCAGATTTACAGGCTTGGTCTCTGTTGGTGGAGAGCGTTTTGGACAAGCCCTCAGAGCATGGAGATCCAAACAAAGGCCCTTAAAAAGATAGGAAGAAGGGAGGTTTGAAATGACCCCACGTTGAGCTCCAGGAAATCGCCATTGTGTTATTCTTGTGAGTGCACATTTTTGCCCCTTTTTGTTCTTTGATGGTTTGTGCCTGACTCTGCAGACTGACTGCCAGTGGCTCTGCTTTTCACTCTTCCAACAAGTGGCTGGGTAGTTGGTTTTATCACTGAACCCATGCAATCTGCCACAATTCCTGCACATTTGCTGTTCAGCTTTGGTTGGTGTTAGAAACATCTTCTCAGATCTTGGATGTTTGGGTCTATATTGTGTATGGGCCTTCACTGTGTCCACTTTCTTGCCTGCATGAGACTTCAGAGACATTTCCCTGTTTGTAGCTTCACGCCCTTGTGCTATGTCAATGGCATCCAGGAGGGACGATTTCTCATCCGTTCCAATCGGAGACTTCTGGACCACTTTGCATTTCGCATTGTCTCTGTACTGTACACTGACAATGACAATTAAAATTGAATCTGAATCTGAATCTGAATCTTTATAGATTGTGCTCCATATGAATTGATATGCACCCTATCATTCACCTCGTGCATATCTCTGAATTTGGCTGGGAGAGGATGTGCGCACTGCGTAAGTCCCAACTGTATAATAATATAACTGACACCGAGCCAAATGACAAATGATCAACAAAATGGACAAAGGGAAGGGAAGGAATCTGGGGCTGGACATGTAAAAATACCTGATTTCTTGGCAGCCCAGCGGTTTTACAATACTTATTTTTGTTGTGCTGAATACATAAACATGCAAAATAGGCACATGTGCGTGCAATCTCTGGGGCGTTACCAAAACAAGGAGGCTGTGCTCTTCTGTAGGTTCTTTCATGTCTGATGGACCATGAAATGGGCAGATTTCAGAATGCTAACCTATCCCCTCTCCATGGCTCCAGTGATAAAACAGGTTCTACCTCTTATCAACATTATTACGATATCGAGGACGTAATGCCTCATCCACAGTTTCCAAAATAGCTGTCATGACGCATGAAGTAATCTATGAACCTTTTAAATAGGATTTCATGCATTAAACATTAAATGTGGGAAGTCAGTGAGTGAAGTGCTTCAATCGCAGTATGGCGCCCATACAGATTTTCCATTTTATTTTCATCATTGCATGTTTTGGTAAGTTTTTAAACTTTTAATTGTTATGTTACCTTGAGCTTCCAACTAGAATTCAGATGTTTATTCTTCTTCTCATATTGTGTGAATGAAATGTCAAAAAAATTGAATGGATTAAATTTGAAGGAGTGAAAGCAAAATTAAGCAAAATGAAGACAGATGTGAAGCTCACCGTTTGACCTGTTTTTACAAAATGTTAAATGGTCAGCTCGGCATAGACTACAAGACCTACACCAAACCCAAACCAATTAGGAGCAGACGAGGGCATTCGATCCAATTTGTGATCCCAGCTACAAAGACAGATGTATACAGCAATTCGTTCTTCCCCCGCACAATTAACGCATGGAATAATCTCCACCCAACTATAGTTACCTAACCAGATGCAACTAATTTTAAAGTAGCTCTTTTTCCCCAATAATCCTTTCTGGCTTAAGCCCTCCCTTCACCACCTCCAGTTGAAATTCCATTTGGAATATTTTGGAGGACCAAGAAACCAAGAACCAAGAACCAAGTTGGTTGTCACTGTGGAGTTGCTACTGAGAGACTTTGAACTTGTTTGTTAAAAGAAGAGAGACACAAAATGCTGGAGTAACTCAGCAGGACAGGCAGCATCTTTGCAGGGAAGAAATGGGTGACATTTCGGGCCGATACCGTCCTTCAGGCTGAGAGTCAAGGGAGAGGGAGATGCAGAGATCTTGTCAGGGAGAGGAGGAGAACAAAGTAGACATACCTTGAGGAGATTTTGCATTGGGCCAGACGAAAAGTTTGTACTAATGTACGAAAATACGGAAAATAGTCAGATATAAATATTAAAGTTACAAAAAGAGATGAGGAAGCCTGTGGGAGAGCAGAAGAATCTTTATAGTGTCATGCTAGCCCAAAAAACTGTAAGCGGCTACATATACAGGTAAAAGTTAAAACCAACAGCAAATAAGCAAGAGAAGGAAGCAGTTTCATGAGAGGGAGAGAGAGAACAACCGGCGAAACTATTCACCTCAGATTTTGCTGAGGGTGCGACATTGTAATTCTGAAACAAAATATAGATTAACATAAATGTTACAAACTAAATACAAATTGTGCTTTGTGTCTGTTTATGACGCTGCAAAATGTCTCTCTATCTTCCTCACCTCTTTATATTAGAGTTTAGATTATTTTTTTCTGAGCACTGGCTCACATTCTTCCAAGCTTTTAACAAACTATTTTACGAACTACTGAAACTCATCAATTCTCTGTCACACACAATCGGGAGCATTACCTAGTTGAAGGGAATTGTAAATGGATTTAACCTGTAGATTTGACAACCAGGATGGAAAATGTTGACAGGAATAGCTCAGTGTAAAAAAAGATAGAATAACACAATGGGTATAGTGAGAAGAAGAAAACCAACTATTCTTATGAGTGTAAGATTTTACATTGAGAAGTAAATGGAGTTTGAGGATAATTAGACCACAACTTAATTTGTTGAAACAACAAACTGCAGATGCTGATTTACAAAAGGACACCAAATGCCAGTGTAATTCAGTGGGTCAGGCAGCTTCTGGATAGATGACGTTTCAGTGGGTCAGGCAGCTTCTGGATAGATGACAATCTTCAGACTGGAGATTTCTGACGTCAATTTTCTTTACATCCTTGATTCCCGCAATCATTAAAAATTAATGATGGCAGGAAGCAACGATGTCATGAATATAAGGAATTAATTTACTATTAGAAACGGATGAGTAAGAAGTACTCGTACTATTGCAGAAATGGTATTGGTGCTTAATAGGTATCAAAAACCATGAAAGTCTCCTGGACCTAAATTGTACACCAGTATTTCTTTCAAAGCGATTGTAATAAAGTATAACGAACTCTTCCTGGACCTTGTTAAGTCCTTACCTAGAGCTAGTCTCCTAACTTAAAGATGTACACATTTCCTTGTGAAGGTGTACGTGAGGGCTCATTGGACTAATTATTCAGGGAGGGAGGTTGCCCTGTGATGTGAAATTGAGTAGATCCATAGACATAGACATCGGGGCAGAATTAGGCCATTCGGCTCATCGAATCTACTCTGTAAATCATGTCTGATCTAGTTATTAGATTTCGGAAGAATTAGTGATGTTATTGCCGAAGTGTGGATGATGCTGATTTTAGTTGTCTGCCAATGTGTAGTTTTGGACAATTGTTTAACAGGAAGAATGCAATTCTGATAAGATAGTCACTATTTGATTCATTTGGGTGTTACTGGAAATAAAAGGGTGTAGAGAGTGCAGAGATAGTTCAAAGAGAGATAAGAGGTCTGAGGGCTTATTAACCATATAACCATATAACCATATAACAATTACAGCACAGAAACAGGCCATCTCGGCCCTACAAGTCCGTGCCGAACAACTTTTTTCCCTTAGTCCCACCTGCCTGCACTCATACCATACCCCTCCATTCCCTTCTCATCCATATGCCTATCCAATTTATTTTTAAATGATACCAACGAACCTGCCGCCACCACTTCCACTGGAAGCTCATTCCACACCGCTACCACTCTCTGAGACTAAGAAGATTAAGCATTATTTGGTAAAAACATGTAACTGCAGATGCTGGGTTATAAAAAAAGATGCAAAGTCTCTCAAGAAGGGTCCCAACCTAACATTGCCTATCCATGTACTCCAGAGGTGCTGCCTGACTCACTGAGTTATTCCCATAGTCTTTTTTTAAAGCAGTTTTCAGCTAAGCAAATCCAAAGTTATAAGAGTCTCTATCTCAAATGCAATAGTCTTCCCTGCTGAATAGTTAAATGCCACTAAGAAGATACAGGTTTAATATTTTCATGAACAACAAAAGATATAAATCAAAGTGGAATTTGTTTATCCAATTTATGCTTAGAATGTGGGAATTTTGTGCTGTAAATGAGGAAGCAATCAGAGATCACAAATCCATAATTGGAAACAAGTTGAAAACCAATACAGAAGTGGGAGGCAAGAGAAGCTAAATAATTCCTATGGAAAAATTCACCAGCACCCATTCATGAACATTAGAACATTGAACAGTGCAGCTTATGAGAAAGTCCTTTGGCCCACAATGTTTGTGCCGAACATGATGTCAAGTTAAAGTAATCTCCTCTGACTTCATGTAATCCTTATACCTCCATTCCCTGTATATCCATGTGCCCATCTAAAAGCCTCTTAAATGCTACTATCATTTCGGCTTCCAACGCTACCTCTGACAGAGGTCTCTGAAGGACCCCTACCACCCCAGCAATGGACTGACAGATCTCTGAAGGACCCCTACCACTCCAACAACGGAGGTGCTTGCTACAGTCAGGCAAACACTTCCGCTGTCATGCTGCGAAAACATAGAGGATGAGACGGAGTTTCTTGCCACAGGCCATCAGGGCTGTGAACTCTGATCTCACCGGGGAGTCATTACTGTTGTGTCTTTATTTTAAATGTAAATACTGGTTTCTGTTCTGTTCTGTTGTTCTGTTGATTTTGCACAATCCAGCAGGCATTGCCACTTTCATTTCACCGTACATCTTGTATGTGTATGTGACAAATAAAGTTGACTTGACTTGATGGAGCATTCCAGGTATTTACCACTCTCTATATAAAATACGCCTTGCGTATCTCCTTTAAACATTCTCCCTCTGCCCTGAAAACTATGCCCTCTGGTGTTTGACATTTCCATCCTGGGAGAAAGGTTCTGGCTGTCAACCCTATTTATGCCTTTCATAATTATATATATTTCTATCAATCTCCTCTCAACCTCTGACAAGCAGGAATGAAGATTACAAAATGTGGTGGATACTGCCTGGTCCGTCACGGGTACTGACCTCCCCTGTATCGAAGGGATCTACAGGAGGTGCTGCCTCAAAAAGGCAGCCAACATCATCAAAGACCCACACCACCTTAGACACGCTCTCATTTCACTCCTGCTATCGGAAGAAGGTTATAGGGGTCTAAAAATAATGATCTCCAGGTTTAGGAACAGCTTCTTCCAAAGATCCATCAAGCTATTAACACTGAAAACACCAACTGAATTTAGAAATATGAACTGTCTTGGTTGCAAAGGGACTTCGGGTTTTTGTTTTGTTTTGTTTTGTTCTAACATTGATTATATTGAATTAATTTTTTGTTTGGTTTTATTATGTCATCGATTGAGTACTGTGCTTGCAGTCCTGTTATGCTGCTGAGAGTAAAAATGTCATTGTTATGTTTCACTACATATGAAAATTAAGCATGCATTTAATTTACAGCTACGTTAATACCCAGTGCAACAACTGAATCAAACATAACAGCAATAGAACCAACGGCCAATGCAAGCGAATCAACTACAGCAACAACAGAATCAATGTCCAGTCCAACATCTAACTTAACCACAGAAACAGTTGTCACAGCATCCAGTGCTCTAATTGGTTCAATAATAGGAACAACTGAATCGGCAACCAGTGACACCACGGTATCAATAACGGGATCAGCTGAATCAACATTCAGTGCAGTGACAGAATCCAACGCTGGAACAGCTACATCAACATTGAGTGGAGCAAATGAATCGAACACAGCAACAGGTGAACCATCATCCAGTGCAGCAACAGGACCCAACACGGTTACAGCTCAATCAACATTGAGTACATTAACTGAATCAGCCACACAAACAACTGAATCTGCAATCAGTGGAGCAACCGATACAAGCACAGGACAGGCTGAGTCTACATCCAGTGCAGCCACAGAAACCAGCTCAGAAATAGTTATAACAGCATCCAGTGCAACAACAGGACAAAACACAGCAACAATAGAATCAACAGCCAATACAATGACTAAAGCAAACGCAGGAACCACTGAATCCAATGCCACAATTGATTCAAGCACTGGAACAGCTACAACAGCAACCAGTGCAACAACTGAATCAAACACAGTAACAATGGAAACATTGAACAGTGCAAGCACTGTCACAGGAATAGCTATAACATGGTCCAGTGCAACAATGGGATCAAACACAACAACAACTGAATCAACATCAAGTGAAACAACAGAATCGAATACAGGAACAGTTGAGTCAACATCCAGTGCAATAGCAGAATCAATACCCAGTGAAACTACTGAATCAAGAACAGGAACAACTGAATCAACACCCCATGTTACCATTGAATCCAGCACAGGAACAGCTCAATCAACATTGAGTAAAACAACTGAGACAATCGCAGGAACATCGGTACAAACATCAAGTGCAACAAGTGAAATAAACACTGTGACAACACAACTAACAACAAGGGCAACTTCCGAAACAAACACTGGAAACATTACATCAACATCCAGTGTGACAACGGAATCCAGCACAGTAACAAATGAATCAACATCTAGTGCAGCAACAGAGTATGCATCCGGTGCAACAATAGAAACAATCACAGGAACATCACAATCACCATCCAGTGCAACAAGTGAATCAGACACAGCGACAACACAATTAACAACAAGCGTAACTTCTAAAGTAAACACTGGAACAGCTGAATCGACAAACAGTGCGACAACAGAACCCAACACAGCAACAACCGGTACGACAGAATCAAACACAGGAACAGATGAATCAACATCCAGTGCAACCGCTGAAACCAATGCAGGAACAACCAAATTGGTATCCAGTGGAACAACAGAATCAATGCCCAGTGCAACACCAGAATTAACATCCAGTGTAACGACTGCATTAAACACAGAAACAGCTGAAACGACAAACACTGAGACAACAGAACCCAACACAGCAACAACAGAATCAATTTCCAGTTCAACTGCTGCGTCTAACACAGAAATATTGGAATCAACATCCAGTGGAACAAGTGAATCAAACACTGAGACAACACAACTATCAACAAGGGCAACTTCTGAAATAAACACTGGAACAGTTACATCAACATTCAATGCAACAACTGAATCAAATACAGTAACAGGCGAACCAACATCCAGTGCAACAGTTGAAACCAGTACAGGAATATTGGAATCAGCATCCAGTGCAACTGCTGTATCAAACACTGCAACAACAGAACTAACACCAAGGGCAACGTCTGAAACTAACACAGGAACAGCTACATCAACAGCCAGAGTGATAACTGAATCAATATCCAGTGCAATTACAGCTTTAATTACAGGAACAGCTGCATCAACAGTCAGTGCGACAACAGAACCTAACACAGCAACAACAGAATCGACGACCCGTACAACGACTGAATCCAACACAGGAACAGGTGAACCAACATCCAGTGCAACAGCTGAAACCAACACGGGAACAATTGTATCAATATCTGGTACAACATCTGAATCAAACACAGGAGCAACTGAGTCAACATCCAGTGCGACAAGTGAATCAAACACTGCAACAACAGAACTAACAACAGAGGCAACTTCAGAAACAAACACTGGAACAGTTACATCCGCATCCAGTGTGACAACTGATTCAAACACAGCAACAACAGATTCAATATCCAATACTGCAACACAACCAACATTCAGTGTGACAACAGAACCCGACACAGCAACAACAGAATTGACAACCAGTACAACAACTGAATCAAACACAGGAACAGGTGAAACAACATCCAGTGCGACAACTGAAACCAACACGGGAACAATTGTATCAATGTCCAGCCCAACAATTCAATCAAACACAGCAACAACTCAATCAGTTTCCAGTGGCACTACTGCATTAAACACAGCAACAGGTGAATTGACAAACAGTATGACAACAGAACTCAACACTGCAACAACAGAATCAACAACTGGTACAACATCTGAATCAAACACAGGAGCAACTGAATCAACATCCAGTGCGACAAGTGAATCAAACACTGCAACAACAGAACTAACAACAGAGGCAACTTCAGAAACAAACACTGGAACAGTTACATCCACATCCAGTGTGACAAGTGATTCAAACACAGCAACAACAGATTCAATATCCAATACAGCAACACAACCAACATTCAGTGTGACAACAGAACCCGACACAGCAACAACAGAATTGACAACCAGTACAACAACTGAATCAAACACAGGAACAGGTGAAACAACATCCAGTGCGACAACTGAAACCAACACGGGAACAATTGTATCAATGTCCAGCCCAACAATTCAATCAAACACAGCAACAACTCAATCAGTTTCCAGTGGCCCTACTGCATTAAACACAGCAACAGGTGAATTGACAAATAGTATGACAACAGAACCCAACACTGCAACAACAGAATCAACAACTGGTACAACAACTGAATCAAACACAGGAACAAGTGAACCAACATCCAGTGCAACTGTTGAAACCAATGCAGGAACAACCGAGTTGATATCCAGTGGAACAACAGAATCAATACCCAGTGCAACACCAGAATCAACATCCAGTGCAATGACTGCATTAAACACAGAAACATCTGAATCGACAAACAGTGAGACAACCGAACCCAACACAGCAACAACAGAATCAATTTCCATTTCAACTGCGGCGTCAAACACAGAAATATTGGAATCAACATCCAGTGCAACAACGGAGTCTGCATCCAGTGTAATGATAGAATCCAGCACAGGAACAGCACAATCAACATTGAGTAAAACAACTGAAACAATCACAGGAACATCACAATCACCATCCAGTGCAACAAGTGAATCAGACACAGCAACAACACAATTAACAACAAGCGTAACTTCTAAAGCAAACACTGGAACAGCTGAATCGACAAACAGTGCGACAACAGAACCCAACACAGCAACAACCGGTACGACTGAATCAAACACAGGAACAGATGAATCAACATCCAGTGCAACTGCTGAAACTAATGCAGGAACAACCAAATTGATATCCAGTGGAACAACGGAATCAATACCGAGTGCAACACCAGAATTAACATCCAGTGTAACGACTGCATTAAACACAGAAACAGCTGAATCGACAAACAGTGAGACAACAGAACCCAACACAGCAACAACAGAAACAATTTCCAGTTCAACTGCTGCGTCTAACACAGAAATATTGGAATCAACATCCAGTGGAACAAGTGAATCAAACACTGAGACAACACAACTATCAACAAGGGCAACTTCTGAAATAAACACTGGAACAGTTACATCAACATCCAATGCAACAACTGAATCAAATACAGTAACAGGCGAACCAACATCCAGTGCAACAGTTGAAACCAGTACAGGAATATTGGAATCAGCATCCAGTGCAACTGCTGTATCAAACACTGCAACAACAGAACTAACACCAAGGGCAACTTCTGAAACAAACACAGGAACAGCTACATCAACAGCCAGAGTGACAACTGAATCAATATCTAGTGCAATTACTGCTTTAATTACAGGAACAGCTGCATCGACAGTCAGTGCGACAACAGAACCCAACACAGCAACAACAGAATCGACGACCCGTACAACGACTGAATCCAACACAGGAACAGGTGAACCAACATCCAGTGCAACAGCTGAAACCAACACGGGAACAATTGTATCAATATCTGGTACAACATCTGAATCAAACACAGGAGCAACTGAATCAACATCCAGTGCGACAAGTGAATCAAACACTGCAACAACAGAACTAACAACAGAGGCAACTTCAGAAACAAACACTGGAACAGTTACATCCGCATCCAGTGTGACAACTGATTCAAACACAGCAACAACAGATTCAATATCCAATACTGCAACACAACCAACATTCAGTGTGACAACAGAACCCGACACAGCAACAACAGAATTGACAACCAGTACAACAACTGAATCAAACACAGGAACAGGTGAAACAACATCCAGTGCGACAACTGAAACCAACACGGGAACAATTGTATCAATGTCCAGCCCAACAATTCAATCAAACACAGCAACAACTCAATCAGTTTCCAGTGGCACGACTGCATTAAACACAGCAACAGGTGAATTGACAAACAGTATGACAACAGAACCCAACGCTGCAACAACAGAATCAACAACTGGTACAACAACTGAATCAAACACAGGAACAAGTGAACCAACATCCAGTGCAACTGTTGAAACCAATGCAGGAACAACCGAGTTGATATCCAGTGGAACAACAGAATCAATACCCAGTGCAACACCAGAATCAACATCCAGTGCAACGACTGCATTAAACACAGAAACATCTGAATCGACAAACAGTGAGACAACCGAACCCAACACAGCAACAACAGAATCAATTTCCATTTCAACTGCGGCGTCAAACACAGAAATATTGGAATCAACATCCAGTGCAACAACGGAGTCTGCATCCAGTGTAATGATAGAATCCAGCACAGGAACAGCACAATCAACATTGAGTAAAACAACTGAAACAATCACAGGAACATCACAATCACCATCCAGTGCAACAAGTGAATCAGACACAGCAACAACACAATTAACAACAAGCGTAACTTCTAAAGCAAACACTGGAACAGCTGAATCGACAAACAGTGCGACAACAGAACCTAACACAGCAACAACCGGTACGACTGAATCAAACACAGGAACAGATGAATCAACATCCAGTGCAACTGCTGAAACTAATGCAGGAACAACCAAATTGATATCCAGTGGAACAACGGAATCAATACCGAGTGCAACACCAGAATTAACATCCAGTGTAACGACTGCATTAAACACAGAAACAGCTGAATCGACAAACAGTGAGACAACAGAACCCAACACAGCAACAACAGAAACAATTTCCAGTTCAACTGCTGCGTCTAACACAGAAATATTGGAATCAACATCCAGTGGAACAAGTGAATCAAACACTGAGACAACACAACTATCAACAAGGGCAACTTCTGAAATAAACACTGGAACAGTTACATCAACATTCAATGCAACAACTGAATCAAATACAGTAACAGGCGAACCAACATCCAGTGCAACAGTTGAAACCAGTACAGGAATATTGGAATCAGCATCCAGTGCAACTGCTGTATCAAACACTGCAACAACAGAACTAACACCAAGGGCAACTTCTGAAACTAACACAGGAACAGCTACATCAACAGCCAGAGTGATAACTGAATCAATATCCAGTGCAATTACAGCTTTAATTACAGGAACAGCTGCATCAACAGTCAGTGCGACAACAGAACCCAACACAGCAACAACAGAATCGACGACCGGTACAACGACTGAATCCAACACAGGAACAGGTGAACCAACATCCAGTGCAACAGCTGAAACCAACACGGGAACAACTGTATCAATATCTGGTACAACATCTGAATCAAACACAGGAGCAACTGAATCAACATCCAGTGCGACAAGTGAATCAAACACTGCAACAACAGAACTAACAACAGAGGCAACTTCAGAAACAAACACTGGAACAGTTACATCCACATCCAGTGTGACAAGTGATTCAAACACAGCAACAACAGATTCAATATCCAATACAGCAACACAACCAACATTCAGTGTGACAACAGAACCCGACACAGCAACAACAGAATTGACAACCAGTACAACAACTGAATCAAACACAGGAACAGGTGAAACAACATCCAGTGCGACAACTGAAACCAACACGGAAACAATTGTATCAATGTCCAGCCCAACAATTCAATCAAACACAGCAACAACTCAATCAGTTTCCAGTGGCACTACTGCATTAAACACAGCAACAGGTGAATTGACAAACAGTATGACAACAGAACCCAACACTGCAACAACAGAATCAACAACTGGTACAACAGCTGAATCAAACACAGGAACAAGTGAACTAACATCCAGTGCAAAAGCTGAAACCAATGCAGGAACATCTGAATTGATATCCAGTGGAACAACAGAATCAATACCCAGCGCAACATCAGAATTAACATCCAGTGTAACGAATGCATTAAACACAGAAACAGCTGAATCGACAAACAGTGAGACAACAGAACCCAACACAGCAACAACAGAATCAATTTCCATTTCAACTGCTGCGTCAAACACAGAAATATTGGAATCAACATCCAGTGCAACAAGTGAAATAAACACTGTGACAACACAACTAACAACAAGGGCAACTTCCGAAACAAACACTGGAAACATTACATCAACATCCAGTGTGACAACCGAATCCAGCACAGTAACAAATGAATCAACATCTAGTGCAGCAACAGAGTATGCATCCGGTGCAACAATAGAAACAATCACAGGAACATCACAATCACCATCCAGTGCAACAAGTGAATCAGACACAGCGACAACACAATTAACAACAAGCGTAACTTCTAAAGTAAACACTGGAACAGCTGAATCGACAAACAGTGCGACAACAGAACCCAACACAGCAACAACCGGTACGACTGAATCAAACACAGGAACAGATGAATCAACATCCAGTGCAACCGCTGAAACCAATGCAGGAACAACCAAATTGGTATCCAGTGGAACAACAGAATCAATGCCCAGTGCAACACCAGAACTAACATCCAGTGTAATGACTGCATTAAACACAGAAACAGCTGAAACGACAAACACTGAGACAACAGAACCCAACACAGCAACAACAGAATCAATTTCCAGTTCAACTGCCGCGTCTAATACAGAAATATTGGAATCAACATCCAGTGGAACAAGTGAATCAAACACTGAGACAACACAACTATCAACAAGGGCAACTTCTCAAATAAACACTGGAACAGTTACATCAACATCCAATGCAACAACTGAATCAAATGCAGTAACAGGCGAACCAACATCCAGTGCAACAGTTGAAACCAGTACAGGAATATTGGAATCAGCATCCAGTGCAACTGCTGTATCAAACACTGCAACAACAGATCTAACACCAAGGGCAACTTCTGAAACAAACACAGGAACAGCTACATCAACAGCCAGAGTGACAACTGAATCAATATCTAGTGCAATTACAGCTTTAATTACAGGAACAGCTGCATCGACAGTCAGTGCGACAACAGAACCCAACACAGCAACAACAGATTCGACGACCCGTACAACGACTGAATCCAACACAGGAACAAGTGAACCAACATCCAGTGCAACTGTTGAAACCAATGCAGGAACAACCGAGTTGATATCCAGTGGAACAACAGAATCAATACCCAGTGCAACACCAGAATCAACATCCAGTGCAACGACTGCATTAAACACAGAAACATCTGAATCGACAAACAGTGAGACAACCGAACCCAACACAGCAACAACAGAATCAATTTCCATTTCAACTGCGGCGTCAAACACAGAAATATTGGAATCAACATCCAGTGCAACAATGGAGTCTGCATCCAGTGTAATGATAGAATCCAGCACAGGAACAGCACAATCAACATTGAGTAAAACAACTGAAACAATCACAGGAACATCACAATCACCATCCAGTGCAACAAGTGAATCAGACACAGCAACAACACAATTAACAACAAGCGTAACTTCTAAAGCAAACACTGGAACAGCTGAATCGACAAACAGTGCGACAACAGAACCCAACACAGCAACAACCGGTACGACTGAATCAAACACAGGAACAGATGAATCAACATCCAGTGCAACTGCTGAAACTAATGCAGGAACAACCAAATTGATATCCAGTGGAACAACGGAATCAATACCGAGTGCAACACCAGAATTAACATCCAGTGTAACGACTGCATTAAACACAGAAACAGCTGAATCGACAAACAGTGAGACAACAGAACCCAACACAGCAACAACAGAAACAATTTCCAGTTCAACTGCTGCGTCTAACACAGAAATATTGGAATCAACATCCAGTGGAACAAGTGAATCAAACACTGAGACAACACAACTATCAACAAGGGCAACTTCTGAAATAAACACTGGAACAGTTACATCAACATCCAATGCAACAACTGAATCAAATACAGTAACAGGCGAACCAACATCCAGTGCAACAGTTGAAACCAGTACAGGAATATTGGAATCAGCATCCAGTGCAACTGCTGTATCAAACACTGCAACAACAGAACTAACACCAAGGGCAACTTCTGAAACAAACACAGGAACAGCTACATCAACAGCCAGAGTGACAACTGAATCAATATCTAGTGCAATTACTGCTTTAATTACAGGAACAGCTGCATCGACAGTCAGTGCGACAACAGAACCCAACACAGCAACAACAGAATCGACGACCCGTACAACGACTGAATCCAACACAGGAACAGGTGAACCAACATCCAGTGCAACAGCTGAAACCAACACGGGAACAATTGTATCAATATCTGGTACAACATCTGAATCAAACACAGGAGCAACTGAATCAACATCCAGTGCGACAAGTGAATCAAACACTGCAACAACAGAACTAACAACAGAGGCAACTTCAGAAACAAACACTGGAACAGTTACATCCGCATCCAGTGTGACAACTGATTCAAACACAGCAACAACAGATTCAATATCCAATACTGCAACACAACCAACATTCAGTGTGACAACAGAACCCGACACAGCAACAACAGAATTGACAACCAGTACAACAACTGAATCAAACACAGGAACAGGTGAAACAACATCCAGTGCGACAACTGAAACCAACACGGGAACAATTGTATCAATGTCCAGCCCAACAATTCAATCAAACACAGCAACAACTCAATCAGTTTCCAGTGGCACGACTGCATTAAACACAGCAACAGGTGAATTGACAAACAGTATGACAACAGAACCCAACGCTGCAACAACAGAATCAACAACTGGTACAACAACTGAATCAAACACAGGAACAAGTGAACCAACATCCAGTGCAACTGTTGAAACCAATGCAGGAACAACCGAGTTGATATCCAGTGGAACAACAGAATCAATACCCAGTGCAACACCAGAATCAACATCCAGTGCAACGACTGCATTAAACACAGAAACATCTGAATCGACAAACAGTGAGACAACCGAACCCAACACAGCAACAACAGAATCAATTTCCATTTCAACTGCGGCGTCAAACACAGAAATATTGGAATCAACATCCAGTGCAACAACGGAGTCTGCATCCAGTGTAATGATAGAATCCAGCACAGGAACAGCACAATCAACATTGAGTAAAACAACTGAAACAATCACAGGAACATCACAATCACCATCCAGTGCAACAAGTGAATCAGACACAGCAACAACACAATTAACAACAAGCGTAACTTCTAAAGCAAACACTGGAACAGCTGAATCGACAAACAGTGCGACAACAGAACCTAACACAGCAACAACCGGTACGACTGAATCAAACACAGGAACAGATGAATCAACATCCAGTGCAACTGCTGAAACTAATGCAGGAACAACCAAATTGATATCCAGTGGAACAACGGAATCAATACCGAGTGCAACACCAGAATTAACATCCAGTGTAACGACTGCATTAAACACAGAAACAGCTGAATCGACAAACAGTGAGACAACAGAACCCAACACAGCAACAACAGAAACAATTTCCAGTTCAACTGCTGCGTCTAACACAGAAATATTGGAATCAACATCCAGTGGAACAAGTGAATCAAACACTGAGACAACACAACTATCAACAAGGGCAACTTCTGAAATAAACACTGGAACAGTTACATCAACATTCAATGCAACAACTGAATCAAATACAGTAACAGGCGAACCAACATCCAGTGCAACAGTTGAAACCAGTACAGGAATATTGGAATCAGCATCCAGTGCAACTGCTGTATCAAACACTGCAACAACAGAACTAACACCAAGGGCAACTTCTGAAACTAACACAGGAACAGCTACATCAACAGCCAGAGTGATAACTGAATCAATATCCAGTGCAATTACAGCTTTAATTACAGGAACAGCTGCATCAACAGTCAGTGCGACAACAGAACCCAACACAGCAACAACAGAATCGACGACCGGTACAACGACTGAATCCAACACAGGAACAGGTGAACCAACATCCAGTGCAACAGCTGAAACCAACACGGGAACAATTGTATCAATATCTGGTACAACATCTGAATCAAACACAGGAGCAACTGAATCAACATCCAGTGCGACAAGTGAATCAAACACTGCAACAACAGAACTAACAACAGAGGCAACTTCAGAAACAAACACTGGAACAGTTACATCCACATCCAGTGTGACAAGTGATTCAAACACAGCAACAACAGATTCAATATCCAATACAGCAACACAACCAACATTCAGTGTGACAACAGAACCCGACACAGCAACAACAGAATTGACAACCAGTACAACAACTGAATCAAACACAGGAACAGGTGAAACAACATCCAGTGCGACAACTGAAACCAACACGGAAACAATTGTATCAATGTCCAGCCCAACAATTCAATCAAACACAGCAACAACTCAATCAGTTTCCAGTGGCACTACTGCATTAAACACAGCAACAGGTGAATTGACAAACAGTATGACAACAGAACCCAACACTGCAACAACAGAATCAACAACTGGTACAACAGCTGAATCAAACACAGGAACAAGTGAACTAACATCCAGTGCAAAAGCTGAAACCAATGCAGGAACATCTGAATTGATATCCAGTGGAACAACAGAATCAATACCCAGCGCAACATCAGAATTAACATCCAGTGTAACGAATGCATTAAACACAGAAACAGCTGAATCGACAAACAGTGAGACAACAGAACCCAACACAGCAACAACAGAATCAATTTCCATTTCAACTGCTGCGTCAAACACAGAAATATTGGAATCAACATCCAGTGCAACAAGTGAAATAAACACTGTGACAACACAACTAACAACAAGGGCAACTTCCGAAACAAACACTGGAAACATTACATCAACATCCAGTGTGACAACCGAATCCAGCACAGTAACAAATGAATCAACATCTAGTGCAGCAACAGAGTATGCATCCGGTGCAACAATAGAAACAATCACAGGAACATCACAATCACCATCCAGTGCAACAAGTGAATCAGACACAGCGACAACACAATTAACAACAAGCGTAACTTCTAAAGTAAACACTGGAACAGCTGAATCGACAAACAGTGCGACAACAGAACCCAACACAGCAACAACCGGTACGACTGAATCAAACACAGGAACAGATGAATCAACATCCAGTGCAACCGCTGAAACCAATGCAGGAACAACCAAATTGGTATCCAGTGGAACAACAGAATCAATGCCCAGTGCAACACCAGAACTAACATCCAGTGTAATGACTGCATTAAACACAGAAACAGCTGAAACGACAAACACTGAGACAACAGAACCCAACACAGCAACAACAGAATCAATTTCCAGTTCAACTGCCGCGTCTAATACAGAAATATTGGAATCAACATCCAGTGGAACAAGTGAATCAAACACTGAGACAACACAACTATCAACAAGGGCAACTTCTCAAATAAACACTGGAACAGTTACATCAACATCCAATGCAACAACTGAATCAAATGCAGTAACAGGCGAACCAACATCCAGTGCAACAGTTGAAACCAGTACAGGAATATTGGAATCAGCATCCAGTGCAACTGCTGTATCAAACACTGCAACAACAGATCTAACACCAAGGGCAACTTCTGAAACAAACACAGGAACAGCTACATCAACAGCCAGAGTGACAACTGAATCAATATCTAGTGCAATTACAGCTTTAATTACAGGAACAGCTGCATCGACAGTCAGTGCGACAACAGAACCCAACACAGCAACAACAGAATCGACGACCGGTACAACGACTGAATCCAACACAGGAACAGGTGAACCAACATCCAGTGCAACAGCTGCAACCAACACGGGAACAATTGTATCAATATCTGGTACAACATCTGAATCAAACACAGGAGCAACTGAATCAACATCCAGTGCGACAAGTGAATCAAACACTGCAACAACAGAACTAACAACAGAGGCAACTTCAGAAACAAACACTGGAACAGTTACATCCGCATCCAGTGTGACAACTGATTCAAACACAGCAACAACAGATTCAATATCCAATACTGCAACACAACCAACATTCAGTGTGACAACAGAACCCGACACAGCAACAACAGAATTGACAACCAGTACAACAACTGAATCAAACACAGGAACAGGTGAAACAACATCCAGTGCGACAACTGAAACCAACACGGGAACAATTGTATCAATGTCCAGCCCAACAATTCAATCAAACACAGCAACAACTCAATCATTTTCCAGTGGCACTACTGCATTAAACACAGCAACAGGTGAATTGACAAACAGTATGACAACAGAACCCAACACTGCAACAACAGAATCAACAACTGGTACAACAACTGAATCAAACACAGGAACAAGTGAACCAACATCCAGTGCAACTGTTGAAACCAATGCAGGAACAACCGAGTTGATATCCAGTGGAACAACAGAATCAATACCCAGTGCAACACCAGAATCAACATCCAGTGCAACGACTGCATTAAACACAGAAACATCTGAATCGACAAACAGTGAGACAACCGAACCCAACACAGCAACAACAGAATCAATTTCCATTTCAACTGCGGCGTCAAACACAGAAATATTGGAATCAACATCCAGTGCAACAACGGAGTCTGCATCCAGTGTAATGATAGAATCCAGCACAGGAACAGCACAATCAACATTGAGTAAAACAACTGAAACAATCACAGGAACATCACAATCACCATCCAGTGCAACAAGTGAATCAGACACAGCAACAACACAATTAACAACAAGCGTAACTTCTAAAGCAAACACTGGAATAGCTGAATCGACAAACAGTGCGACAACAGAACCCAACACAGCAACAACCGGTACGACTGAATCAAACACAGGAACAGATGAATCAACATCCAGTGCAACTGCTGAAACTAATGCAGGAACAACCAAATTGATATCCAGTGGAACAACGGAATCAATACCGAGTGCAACACCAGAATTAACATCCAGTGTAACGACTGCATTAAACACAGAAACAGCTGAATCGACAAACAGTGAGACAACAGAACCCAACACAGCAACAACAGAAACAATTTCCAGTTCAACTGCTGCGTCTAACACAGAAATATTGGAATCAACATCCAGTGGAACAAGTGAATCAAACACTGAGACAACACAACTATCAACAAGGGCAACTTCTGAAATAAACACTGGAACAGTTACATCAACATCCAATGCAACAACTGAATCAAATACAGTAACAGGCGAACCAACATCCAGTGCAACAGTTGAAACCAGTACAGGAATATTGGAATCAGCATCCAGTGCAACTGCTGTATCAAACACTGCAACAACAGAACTAACACCAAGGGCAACTTCTGAAACAAACACAGGAACAGCTACATCAACAGCCAGAGTGACAACTGAATCAATATCCAGTGCAATTACTGCTTTAATTACAGGAACAGCTGCATCGACAGTCAGTGCGACAACAGAACCCAACACAGCAACAACAGAATCGACGACCGGTACAACGACTGAATCCAACACAGGAACAGGTGAACCAACATCCAGTGCAACAGCTGAAACCAACACGGGAACAATTGTATCAATATCTGGTACAACATCTGAATCAAACACAGGAGCAACTGAATCAACATCCAGTGCGACAAGTGAATCAAACACTGCAACAACAGAACTAACAACAGAGGCAACTTCAGAAACAAACACTGGAACAGTTACATCCACATCCAGTGTGACAAGTGATTCAAACACAGCAACAACAGATTCAATATCCAATACAGCAACACAACCAACATTCAGTGTGACAACAGAACCCGACACAGCAACAACAGAATTGACAACCAGTACAACAACTGAATCAAACACAGGAACAGGTGAAACAACATCCAGTGCGACAACTGAAACCAACACGGAAACAATTGTATCAATGTCCAGCCCAACAATTCAATCAAACACAGCAACAACTCAATCAGTTTCCAGTGGCACTACTGCATTAAACACAGCAACAGGTGAATTGACAAACAGTATGACAACAGAACCCAACACTGCAACAACAGAATCAACAACTGGTACAACAGCTGAATCAAACACAGGAACAAGTGAACCAACATCCAGTGCAAAAGCTGAGACCAATGCAGGAACATCTGAATTGATATCCAGTGGAACAACAGAATCAATACCCAGCGCAACATCAGAATTAACATCCAGTGTAACGAATGCATTAAACACAGAAACAGCTGAATCGACAAACAGTGGGACAACAGAACCCAACACAGCAACAACAGAATCAATTTCCATTTCAACTGCTGCGTCAAACACAGAAATATTGGAATCAACATCCAGTGCAACAAGTGAAATAAACACTGTGACAACACAACTAACAACAAGGGCAACTTCCGAAACAAACACTGGAAACATTACATCAACATCCAGTGTGACAACCGAATCCAGCACAGTAACAAATGAATCAACATCTAGTGCAGCAACAGAGAATGCATCCGGTGCAACAATAGAAACAATCACAGGAACATCACAATCATCATCCAGTGCAACAAGTGAATCAGACACAGCGACAACACAATTAACAACAAGCGTAACTTCTAAAGTAAACACTGGAACAGCTGAATCGACAAACAGTGTGACAACAGAACCCAACACAGCAACAACCGGTACGACAGAATCAAACACAGGAACAGATGAATCAACATCCAGTGCAACCGCTGAAACCAATGCAGGAACAACCAAATTGGTATCCAGTGGAACAACAGAATCAATGCCCAGTGCAACACCAGAATTAACATCCAGTGTAACGACTGCATTAAACACAGAAACAGCTGAATCGACAAACACTGAGACAACAGAACCCAACACAGCAACAATAGAATCAATTTCCAGTTCAACTGCTGCGTCTAACACAGAAATATTGGAATCAACATCCAGTGGAACAAGTGAATCAAACACTGAGACAACACAACTATCAACAAGGGCAACTTCTGAAATAAACACTGGAACAGTTACATCAACATCCAATGCAACAACTGAATCAAATACAGTAACAACTGAATCAAATTCTAATGCAACTACAGCATTAAACACAGTAACAGCTGAATCGACAAACAGTGTGCCAGCGGAACCCAACACAGGAACAGCATCGACAACCGGTACAACAACTGAATCAAACGCAGGAACAGGCGAACCAACATCCAGTGCAACAGTTGAAACCAGTACAGGAATATTGGAATCAGCATCCAGTGCAACTGCTGTATCAAACACTGCAACAACAGAACTAACACCAAGGGCAACTTCTGAAACAAACACAGGAACAGCTACATCAACATCCAGAGTGACAACTGAATCAATATCCAGTGCAATTACAGCTTTAATTACAGGAACAGCTGCATCGACAGTCAGTGCGACAACAGAACCCAACACAGCAACAACAGAATCGACGACCGGTACAACGACTGAATCCAACACAGGAACAGGTGAACCAACATCCAGTGCAACAGCTGAAACCAACACGGGAACAATCGAGTTGATATCCAGTGGAACAACAGAATCAATACCCAGTGCAACACCAGAATCAACATCCAGTGCAACGACTGCATTAAACACAGAAACATCTGAATCGACAAACAGTGAGACAACCGAACCCAACACAGCAACAACAGAATCAATTTCCATTTCAACTGCGGCGTCAAACACAGAAATATTGGAATCAACATCGAGTGCAGCAACGGAGTTTGCATCCAGTGTAATGATAGAATCCAGCACAGGAACATCACAATCACCATCCAGTGCAACAACTGAATCAGACACAGCGACAACACAATTAACAACAAGCGTAACTTCTAAAGCAAACACTGGAACAGCTGAATCGACAAACAGTGCGACAACAGAACCCAACACAGCAACAACCGGTACTACTGAATCAAACACAGGAACAGATGAATCAACATCCAGTGCAACTGCTGAAACTAATGCAGGAACAACCAAATTGATATCCAGTGGAACAACGGAATTAATACCGAGTGCAACACCAGAATTAACATCCAGTGTAACGACTGCATTAAACACAGAAACAGCTGAATCGACAAACAGTGAGACAACAGAACCCAACACAGCAACAACAGAAACAATTTCCAGTTCAACTCCTGCGTCTAACACAGAAATATTGGAATCAACATCCAGTGGAACAAGTGAATCAAACACTGAGACAACACAACTATCAACAAGGGCAACTTCTGAAGCAAACACTGGTACAGTCACATCAACATCCAATGCAACAACAGAATCAAATACAGTAACAACTGAATCAATTTCTAGTGCAACTACAGCATTAAACACAGTAACAGCTGAATCGACAAACAGTGTGCCAGCGGAACCCAACACAGGAACAGCATCGACAACCGGTATAACAACTGAATCAAACACAGTAACAGGTGAACCAACATCCAGTGCAACAGTTGAAACCAGTACAGAAATATTGGAATCAGCATCCAGTGCAACTGCTGAATCAAACACTGCAACAACAGAACTAACACCAAGGGCAACATCTGAAACAAACACTGGAACAGCTGGGTCAATAAACAGTGCGACAACAAAACCCAACACAGCAACAACAGAATCGGCGCCCGGTTCAACAACTGAATCAAACACAGGAGTAACTGAATCAGCATCTAGTGCAACAAGTGAATCAAACACTGCAACAACAGAACTAACAACAAAGGCAACTTCTGAAACAAACACTGGAACAGTTACTTCCACATCCAGAGTGACAATGGATTCAAACACAGCAACAACAGATACAATATCCAATACTGCAACACAACCAACATTCAATGTGACAACTGAAACAATATCCAGTGCAATTACAGCTTTAAACACAGGAACAGCTGCATCAACAGGCAGTGCGACAACAGAAAACAACACAGCAACAACAGAATCGACGTCCGGTATAACGACTGAATCAAACACAGGAACAGGTGAAACAACATCCAGTGCGACAACTGAAACCAACACGGAAACAATTGTATCAATGTCCAGCCCAACAATTCAATCAAACACAGCAACAACTCAATCATTTTCCAGTGGCACGACTGCATTAAACACAGCAACAGGTGAATTGACAAACAGTATGACAACAGAACACATCACTGCAACATCAGAATCAACAACTGGTACAACAGCTGAATCAAACACAGGAACAGGTGAACCAACGTCCAGTGCAACTGTTGAAACCAATGCAGCAACAACTGAGTTGATATCCAGTGGAACAACAGAATCAATACCCAGTGCAACACCAGAATCAACATCCAGTGCAACGACTGCATTAAACACAGAAACATCTGAATCGACAAACAGTGAGACAACAAAACCCAACACAGCAACAACAGAATCAATTTCCATTTCAACTGCTGCATCAAACACAGAAATATTGGAATCAACATCCAGTGCAACAAGTGAATCAAATACTGGGACAACACAACTAACAACAAGGGCAACTTCTGAAACAAACACTGGCACCGTTACATCAACATCCAGTGTGTCAACGGAATCCAGCACAGTAACAAATGAATCAACATCTAGTGCAGCAACGGAGTCTGCATCCAGTGTAATGATAGAATCCAGCACAGGAACAGGACAATCAACATTGAGTAAAACAACTGAAACAATCACAGGAACATCAGAATCGCCATCCAGTGCAACAAGTGAACCAGACACAGCGACAACACAATTAACAACAAGCGTAACTTCTAAAGCAAACACTGGAACAGCTGAATCGACAAACAGTGCGACAACAGAACCCAACACAGCAACAACAGAATCAATTTCCAGTTCAACTGCTGCGTCTAACACAGAAATATTGGAATCAACATCCAGTGGAACAAGTGAATCAAACACTGAGACAACACAACTATCAACAAGAGCAACTTCTGAAGCAAACCCTGGAACAGTTACATCAACATCCAATGCAACAACTGAATCAATTTCTAGTGCAACTACAGCATTAAACACAGTAACAGCTGAATCGACAAACAGTGTGACAGCGGAACCCAACACAGGAACAGCATCGACAACCGGTACAACAACTGAATCAAACACAGGAACAGGCGAACCAATATCCAGTGCAACAGTTGAAACCAATACAGGAATATCGGAATCCACATCCAGTGCAACAAGTGAATCAAACACTGCAACAACAGAACTAACACCAAGGGCAACTTCTGAAACAAACACAGGAACAGCTACATCAACATCCAGTGTGACAACTGAATCAATATCCAGTGCAATTACAGCTTTAATTACAGGAACAGCTGCATCAACATTCAGTGTGACAACAGAAACCAACACAGCAACAACAGAATCGACGACCGGTACAACGACTGAATCAAACACAGGAACAGGTGAACCAATATCCAGTGCAACAGTTGAAACCAATACGGGAATATCGGAATCCACATCCAGTGCAACAAGTGAATCAAACACTGCAACAACAGAACTAACACCAAGGGCAACTTCTGAAACAAACACTGAAACAGTTACATCAACATCCAATACAACAACTGAATCAAATACAGTAACAACTGAATTAATTTCCAGTGCAACGACAGCATTAAACACAGTAACAGCTGAATCGACAAACAGTGTGACAACAGAACCCAATACAGAAACAGCATCGGCAACTGTTACAATTACTGAATCAAACACAGGAACAGGTGAACCAATATCCAGTGCAACAGTTGAAACCAATACAGGAATATCAGAATCAACATCAATTGCAACAAGTGAATCAAACACTGCAATAACACAACTAACAACAAAGGCAACTTCTGAAACAAACACTGGAACTGTTGCATCCACATCCAGTGTGACAACAAATTCAAACACAGCAACAACAGATTCTATGTCCAATACAGCAACAGGATCAACAAACAGTGTGGCAACTGAACCAAACACAGGAACAGGTGAACCAACGTCCAGTGCCACCACAGAAACCAATGCAGGAACAACCGAATTGATATCCAGTGGAACAACAGAATCAATACCCAGTGCAACAGCAGAATCAACGCCCAGTGTAACTACTGCATTAAACACAGAAACAGCTGATGCCACAAACAATGTGACACCAGAATCGAACACAGCAACAACAGAATCGATTTCCAGATCAACTGCTGCATCAAACACAGAAAGATTGGAGTCAACATCCAGTGCAACAAGTGAATTAAAACCTGCGACAACTGAACTAACAACAAGGGCAACATCGGAAACAAACACTGGAACAGCTACATCCACATCCAGTGTGACAACGGAATTCAGTACAGTAACAAATGAATCAACTTCTAGTGCAGCAACGGAAGCTGCATCCAATGCAACAACAGAATCAACATCCAGTGCAACTACTGCATTAAACACAGGAACAGGTGCATCGACAAACAGTGCGACAACAGAATCCAACACATCAACAACAAAATTAACAATGGCTACAGCTACTGAAGCAAACACAGGAACATCAGAATCAACATCAGGTATAACAAGTGAATCAAACACTGCAACAAGAGAACTGACAACAAGGGCAACCTCTGACACAAACACTGGAACAGTTACATCAACAGCCAGTGTGACAACTGAATCAAGCACAGCAACAACAGAATCCGCTTTCAGTGCAATGACTGAATCAAACACAGGATCAACTGAATTGGCTACCAGTGAAACAACAAAATCAAATGCAGGGACAGTTGAGCCAACATCCAGTGCAACTACCAACACTAGAACAGCTGAAGTAATACCCACTGAATCAACCAGAGAAACAGCTACATCAAAACTGAGTGCAACAACTGAATCAGTAACAGGAACAGCTGAATCAACGTCCAGTGCAATAAGTGAAATAAACACTGCAATAACTGAATCAATATCCAGTATAACTATGGAATTAAACACAGGAACAGCTATATCAATATCCAGTGCAACAACTGAATCCAACACAGGTACAACTCAGTCAATTTCCAGTACCACAACTAAATCCAACACTGGGGCAGCTCAATCAACAGTGATACCAGTAACTGAATCAAATACAGGAACGACTGTAGCAACATCCAGTGCAACATCTGAATCAAACACAGGAACAGGTCAATCGTCGATTAACTCAAGCACTGGAACAACAGAATCAACATCCAGTGCAAGTACTGAAGCAAGCACAGCAACGGATGTATCAATATCCAGTGCTACTACAAAACCCAACACAGGGGCAGCTGAATCGACACCCAGTGCAACGAGTGAATCAAACACAGCTACAGCTGCATTGACATCCAGCGTGACAACTGAAACGAACACCGAAACAACAGAATCTACATCCATTGCGACAGTCCAGTCAAACACAGAAACAACTGTAGCAAACTCCAGTGCAACAACTGAATCAAGTATTGGAACAGCGGTATCATCATCCGGTGCAACAACTGAATCAATTGCAGGAACAACCACTAGTCCTACAACAACTATCCTCACCAGCATGCGCAGTCCTACAGCAAATACCAGCACCATCGGTCCCACAGCCACCAGCATCAACATTCCTACTACAACCACCAGTACCATCAGTCCGACAAACCTCACCAGTACCACCAATCCTACAACCGCCAGAATTATCAGTCCTACAATGAACACCGGCATCAGTAATAATACAACAACCACCGTCACCAACAGTTCTACCACAACCAACGTCACTAACAGTCCGACAACCACCTCCATCATCAGCAGTCCTACAACAATCACTGGTATCACCAGTACTGCAGCAACCACCAGTACCACTAGTCCTACAACAACTATCATCATCAACACCACCAATCCTACAACAAATGGCAGCATCATTGGTCCTACAGCTGCCAGCACCACCAGTCCCACTACAAACACCAGTACTATGAGTACCATAACTACCACCAGTACCACTGGTCCTACAACCACCATCATGAGCAGTCCCACAACAACCACCACCACCACCACTACCAGTCTGACACAGATCACTGGTACCACCAGTGTTGCAGCAGCTACCATGACCACCAGTCCTACAACGATCACTAGTACCATCAGTAGTACAGCAGTGACCACTGCTCCCAACTCTGCAACATCCACCACCAGTCCGGCAATGATCACTAATACCACCAATACTACAGCAGTGACCACTACTACCAGCCCTACAACATCCTCCACCAGTCCTCCAACAATCACTAGCACCACCAGTACTACAGCATCCACCACTACCACCAGACCGACAACAACAACCACAACCACTGCTCCCACCACCACAAACAGTGCTAGTATATGCGGTAAGTTGCTTGATTCTTATTGTCACTCGCCTCCACCCCAGTATATACCAATTCTCCATTGTTTGCGAACAAAATCATAGTTTACTTTGAAAGCTGTACTTATGTCACGATTTGATAGAACAAATGCAATACTTTATCATTATTTCAACCAGCAACTTTTTTTCTTGGAGAAGTGTTGGGAAAAGACCTGAGAATAAAAAATGAACAATCTGGCCCTACCATGTACCTTAAATTACTTGTAAAGAATTGCCACCATTTTTTATTATAGCCAGACAGGAAATCGTATATTTGATTTTGATGTTCTGCCGATTTTTGGTGTTTTTAAAAAAAGCTCTGGAAGCATTTTTCTTGGTGGGAAAATGAAGTAGAATCAAATTTATGACAAATGTGAGACAAAAGTGTAATGGAAACCCCCAAAATATAGATATTTTGACAATTAACTTTAATGTAACAGCAAAATTCAATACAGTGTGTTTTCATCCCATCCATTGCTATTTCCATCTCTCCAGTACTATACACCAGCAAGGTGATTTGTAGAGAAATGTTAATAATTGATCATTAATCAATGATTAAGATGCTAATGCTTGATTAAAGGGATGCTTTCTTTTCTGCAGTGCCACTGGAGATATTTCACATTGTTCCCATTGATGTGAAAAGTCAATCAATTCGTGTTGGCTTGAACACAAACAATGCACCTAAGCAGGCCAAATATACTTTCAGTATAAAGAAGGACAATGAAATTGTGCAAACTGTTTCAACTGGGCAAAGCACAATTGAGTTTACCTCTCTTGAAGTGTCGATTAACTATGTGATTTGTGTATCGACATCAACTTGTGGTGAAAAGTCTACAGTTTCACAGAATTTCAGGACAGGTATGTTTCACAGGTACAATATCACTGTTACTCTTAATAGATCAACTCATACAATAATGGCAGTAAATGCATGATCGGTTGTTTTATATAGCTTAGTTGGGTTGTAAGATCGAACTGAAATAACAATTTTTAATTTTTTAATTTAAGAATAAAGTACATTTCCTATTGTGTTACACTGAATAGTAATTGCAAATTATGTTGGGTGAGATGATGCTTGTGAGTCGGCTAGTACATTATAACAGGATATAAAGTACACAACTGTAATGATGGCAACCATTACAGTTACCAAGCTATTTATTAACTGGTGAGAGATTATGTAGCGTTGATATTTAAAGGGACTTTGATGTGCTTCGCTACAAGGCGTTGAAGGCCAACTTGAAGGATGGGAGGGCAAACGGTATGTTAACCTTTATTACAAGAGGGGTTGATTACAGGACTAAGGAAGCCAAATTGCAATTGTGTAAGTCTTTGTGACACCACGCATGGACATTTGTGTAATATTTTTGTCGTCTTTCAGGATTTGTTTGTTATGAAGGTATTTTTTATTGCATGTGAATAAGATACTTTGTTAGACCAGATCCGAAGGACTGTGTAGAATTTTGGTCATCTTACCCCCGTCATAAAGGGAGTTCAATTAATGTTGATTGGGCTGCTTCCAGGCATGAAGAGAGATTGCGTAGACTGATTCTGTATTCTTCTGAGTTTAATAGAATGGGAAGAATTCAGATGAATCTTACCAATTTCTAAAGGACTCAACAAGTTGATCAGAATATTTTCTCTGATAGGAAAATCTAGGAAGAGGAGTCACAGTTTGAGTGCAAGGAGGTAGGCCATTTAAGAATGAGACTTGGAGAAATTTCTTCATACAGAGGGTGACAAATCTTTGTAATTTCTAACCCAGATATCTGTGGAAATTGGAAAATGGGGATAAGAATTGGAATATGGCACTGAATTAGAAATTCAGCCATGATATCGATGAGTGGTAAAGTAGACTTGCTTTAAGACTAACACAAAATACATTCTTAGTTGGTCAACGAGTTTCTTATTTTATTTAACGTCCTGTCACTTATTGAAATGCAGGTGAAGCTCTTACTCCTATAACTCCCTGCCTATCCTGAAGCATTTAACTTAACAATGGTTTGACTTAAATGTAGTTTTACATTTTTCTAACATTCAAATGATTAAATTCAGTCTCAAAGTGTCGTTAAAATTAGCATTTTGTATGACTTGGTTTGAGACGGGAGGCTCCTCTAAGGTTTGCATAACTGAATGCCCAAATATAGTGGCCCATTTGTCTCTGAATTATCTCATTTTCTCTCCATAGCTGGCAGAGTATTGGAAGGGACAACGAGAATAAAAAATCAAATCTATGTGGAGGCATTTCAAAACAAAACCAGCAAGGAATTCAAAGAATTTTCCAAAAACTTCACGCAAGACGTAAGTCCATTCAAACATATTGTGAGACAGATGTTAAAGCACAGAGTTTAGTGAAGTTTAGAGATACAGCGTGGAAACAGGCCCTTCCGCCCAATGATCTTAGAGCTCTAAGATCTTTGCTTCCGTCCACCGAGTCCAGGCCGACCAGCGATCCCCACACACTTACACTGACCTACATACTAGGGACAATTTCCAATTTTACCGAAGCCAATTAACCTACAAACCTATATGACTTTGGAGTGTGGGAGGAAACTGGAGCAACTGGAGAAAACCCATGCAGTCACGGGGAGAACGTACAAACTCCGCACAGACTGCACCACTAGGCAGGATAGAACCCGGGTCCCTGGCACTGTGAGACAGCAATTCTACCGCTGCGCCACCGTGCCGAATGCTGAGACCAAATAAACTACGCCCTTCAGACATTCTGTTCTCTGCATAATTTTCAGATCTACATTAAAAGGCTTTTAACATAGTGATGGAGGGCATTGGAATATTGATCAGATACTTCAAAATCATCCCTGCTCTATATGTTGCCTGATGGCATCTAACTTTTCATAGTTCAAGAATGCTCGAGGCCCCTGACTGAGGAAGAACAACATGGGAAGGAGTTGGAACTTTATTTTCACCTTCCATCACAGTGAGGAATGTGTAGCAGTCACTGTGATGGATGTTTATGTTAAAATGTGTTTTTTGAGTCTGTTGCTTTTTTAAATTGTATGATTGACCTGGCCAGTGAATTGGTGTATGTGACAATAAATTAACTTATGAACTTATGAATTGATAGAGACACTGTCCCTCAGCTTCAATAACCCGACTAAAATCCTGTATTTGTGGGGTTTGATCTCCCTGTGGTTGCTCAACACCCCAAAGCTGTGCAGGTTCATAGTTCCATTGGGAATTGCAAATTGCCCGGTTGAGTGGTAAAATTTGGGAGGAGTTCGTGGGGAAAAATGAAAATTGGATTAGCATAGGATTAATGTAAATGATTGCGTGATGGTCAACATGGACTTGATGGGCCGAAGGATCTGGTTCATTAGGTTCAGATGTAGGTATTATTGTTACATGTTCCGAGGTACAGTGAAAAGCTATCCAATCAAATCAGACTGAACTATACATAAATACAATCAAGCCAAACACATATGCACTGGGCAGAGTGAAAAGAATGATACAATGTGCGGAATACATTTCTCACCACTGTATAGTAGCAATTCCAGAGAAAAAGTCCAACGTCTGCAATAAGGCAGGTTGAAGAATCGTGACTGTATCTTAGCTAATGGAAGGACTGTTCAGAAGCCTGATAGCAGAGGAAAAGAAATCATTCCTGAGTCTGCTGATATGTGTTTCTGTGTAGTATAACTACCTGTATGAATATATAATGATACCATTCATAAGGTGGCCTATTAGCACAGTGGTAGAGTTGCAGCCTTACAGTAGCAATGTTACAAAATTTTGAGATTTTAAAAATCAAGTCTGCAATTTATCCCATCAGATAAAGCATAAAAAGAAGTTTAATTTGACACCTAATTCACTTTCATATCTTAAGTATTTAAAAAGTTATGGCCATTTTCATACTCGGAAATTAGCATCTTGTTCCCTATTGATTTTCTATGGACATAACAAAAAAGCTGTGATCGTGAACAGTCAAAAGCCCATAACCTTCTTAAAAATTAAGAGAACTGAATGAAATTTTCAGTTATCATAGATTGAACCATTCTGAAACAAATATAAAATAATCTTACTTGGATGACCTGAAATTAAAGCATATAATTAGTTAGTTACCCAATTGTAGCTAATTTCAAACTTCAATTACTAGATCTAAACATCTATCCATTTCTTAATAAATGATTAACATTTTTAAATAGCCTAAGTGTCCAAATAATATTCACAAATAATTCACAATAAAACATGATTTTTAAATCTCATTTACATTAATTTATAGGCCAAATAGAAGGAATTTAGTGTTCAATTGCTGTAAATTAAAGTCCATTTAAATCAGCTTTCTTGTGGGATCCTGTGAACGCGCTGGTTTAGAACGTTCACATTGCGGTAGATTTGTGCCCTCAAATGCCCAGAAAAATACTGCGGGATATAATGGGCCCAAAATTAGCTACTCGCAACATTAAACTTTGTATAAAGGGATCTTAAGAAGCCCTTTTTAATGTAAAAATAAACAGCTTACCTTCTATTGTCCTCTGTATGAGATCCGGCCGGATGCCGGCCGTCGGGGGTTTAGAGGTTAATTTTTAAACTACTATAACAATTAGATAAAGCCCTTAAAACTAATAATAGCTCAAGCGACGGAATCTTCCAGCGATTTTTCGTTAATAATTAACTAGGCTGAACATCCTCGATTTGAACAGCCTAGGGAAAATAGCGTTTTAATCCCGCCCCCCTCTAAACGGCGCCAAAATCGCGCACACGGGCTGGGACTGATTTTCAGCGACGCTTCAGGTATGCTTTGCAACATACCTACTTACAGCTCCGTACAGACAGCGCCTGACTAAGGGTGCTGTCTGTATGGAGTTTGTACATTCTCCCTGTGACTGGGTGGGTTTTCTCTGGGTGCTCCGGGCTGGCCCCGCATTCCAAAGACGTGCAGGTTTGTAAGTTAATTGTCCCTCGTGCGTATTATAGATCTAGTTTATGGTTGATTGCTGGTCAGCATAGACTCGATGGGCTGAAGGGTCTCTAAAACTATCTCTAAAGCTAAACCTAAAACTAAAATGCACAGTTATGGTGGATAAATTAATGACATTCTGGAAAAATCTTTACTTCCCCAACATAATCCACGCTCAATTCATGTTCAAATTTATGAATGTGGAAAACAAATTATGGGTCTGAATAATTGAGAGGTAAAGAACCACGAATTACAACAATAAAGGGGAAAATATCAATTACATGCGATGCCCTCACTTTTGATTTTCTCCTTCGTCCATGATAAGTGGCACAAGAGGTCATCGATTCAATGCTTAAACATTCATCATTTTACGCTATCAGGACTTTCCATAACCAAGGCCTGAAGGGATTGCCCATTCTTTAGCACAGGGAAAACACATCAAGTATGCAGAAAAATTGTCTTTCAAGGAAGAGGGAGATGAACTTAGCTCCCCTGAAGCAGGGAGCCTCAGTGACCTCCTCAACTAAGCAATAGGTAGAACATTGTGTGATTATAGCACATGAATATTGTTGGATTCCAGAATTAACTGATGGCAAAGAAATTCAGGGCAAGGTAGTTCAGGCCCAGTACCGTTAGGCCTACAACACATGGCAAATCTCTCCTTCCACTCTCATTACAACGTGTAGTCTCCTGACTGGTGTACCTCGCTTAGATGCTCACGTGAGAACTGGCCTCTAAACGACACATACATTGGGTTCCTTGAATCTCCCCCACCTCTAATCACTTCAAGAACGATGGCTTGTTCAGCTGGCTCATTGTTCATTCTTTTTTCACAAGCTACTTCCAGTTTGCACTCCTTTAAAGGTCCATATTTGTTATCCACTGAGTATGGTAAAAGGCTATGATTAAATGACTCCTAAAAGAACAAGGTCATGCGGAAGAGTTGGTGGGATGGATGCTGCTTCCAGGCATTTGCATCTTTAACACACTGAGTTGGTTCACAATTGATAGGAGCAGAATTAGGCCATTCAGCCCATCAAGTCTACTTTGCCATTTAATCACGGCAAATCTGCCTCTCCTTCCTAACCATCCCGACTAGAGAAAGTCCTTTAATTCTAAGACCATGACATCTAGTCGTAGACTCTCCCACTAGTGGACACCTTCTCTCCAAATCTATTCTATCCAGGCCTTTCACCATTTGGCGATTTTCAATGTCCCCCCTCCCCCCCCCCCCCCCCCCCCGCATCCTTCTAAACTCCAGCAAGTAAAGTGTTTAAGAAGGAACTGCAGGTGCTGGAAAATCGAAGGTAGACAAAAGTGCTGGAGAAACTCAGTGGGTACAGCAGCATCTATGGAGCGAAGGAAATAGGCAACGTTTCGGGCCGAAACGTTGCCTATTTCCTTCACTCCATAGATGCTGCTGCACCCGCTGAGTTTCTCCAGCACTCTTGTCTTCCAGCGAGTAGAGGCCCAGTGCCATCAAACGCTCATCAAATGTTAATCCACTCATTCCTGGGATCATTCTCGTGAACCTCCTCTGGACCCCCTCCAGAGCCAGCTTCCTTACATATGGGGCCTAAAATTGTTCACAATATTCCAAATGTTGATTGGATGAATGCAGACCAATTCAGGAGAGTGGGTGTTAAAAAAGGGATTGGAACCATCAAATGCCATTTTTCCATACCATTGGAATACAGAGATAGCACTTCAGTTTCTGATCTATATGCCAAGTTTATGCATCACTCAAGCACCAATCCGCTGACTGTTTAAAATGCAACAAAACTTTTCACTACAACTTTTCACTCCACTACACTACACTAATCTACATCTGCCATCAGGTAGTACTATATAAAAAAAGATCCTATGCAATCTAATTTGTTTGGCATTGTCTTTTACTGATTCTCACAAATCTCTGAGAAATAAGAGATTAATGTTTAAAATAGAATTCTGTTTAATAAATATTAGAAGTGAATTTCTATTTACTCTTTCAGCTGAAAAATCACCTTCCTCCAGATCTTCAGAATCCTGTGAAAAATGGAAAAACGAGATTGACTATTAATAGTATTAAAGAAGGGAGCGTGATTGTAAATTTTACATTTGCAGTTTCAACTAATGTGACAGTCAGTACGACAGAAATCCGAACTGCAATTGTTGCATCCTTAAACAATAGTCAACAGTTTGACATAGATCTTCAAAGGACAAGCATTACGGGTAAGGAACACCAGCCCAAGCACTGGCTATGCAGTAATTTCCAAATATTTGGAAGAATGTTTATGTTGGATTTTAAATTAAAATGTTAATGCTGGTCACCACCACGGTTAAAGAAGCTGTAAGGAGTTAAATATGCTCTACGGTTGGATGGTACTTTAAAAGATTAGAAATGCCAAGGGGAAAGAAAAATGGAATGGAGCAAATGGACCTGCAGATTTAGAAAGGAAATGATCCAAGAATCCATGTGAATTGATCCAACCTAGTGAATTGGTGTGGAAAGGGGAATGCAATGATTGAGGTCTCGACCCGAAATGTCACCTATTCCTTCGCTCCATAGATGCTGCCTCACCCGCTGAGTTTCTCCAGCATTTTTGTCTACTTTGTTTGACCTATGTTTTTTTAAAGTTCAAGTGAAAGGAGCTTTCTCAGAGGTCCAAAGACAGTCACAAAATGCTGGAGTATCTCAGCGAGACATACAGCATCTCTGGAGAGAAGGACCAGGCGATGTTTCGGGCCAAGTAGGGATATATGGGTATGTACAGTATGGCTAAGGTGGGCAGAGAGAGAAGGAATGCAGGGGTTACTTGAAATTAGAGAAATTAACATTCATACTGCTGGGTTGTAAGCTGCCCAAGCGAAATATGAGGTGCCGTTCCTCCAATTTGCGTGTGGCCTCACTCTGACAGTGGAGGAGGCACAGGATGGAAAGGTCAGTATGAGAATGGGAGTGAAAATGTTTGGCAACTGGGAGATCGTGTAGGCCAAGGCAGATTGAGCGGAGCTGTTCAGCAAAACGAACGCCCAGTCTGTGCTTGGTCTCACCGATATATAGGAGTCAACACCAAGAACAATGGATACAGTAGATGAGGTTGGAGGAGGTGCAAGTGAACCTTTGCCTCACCGGAAAGGACTGTCGGGGTCCCTGGATGGAGTCAAGGGAGGAGGTATATGGACAGGGGTTGCATCTCCTGTGGTTGCAGGGGAAAGTACCTGGGGTGGTTTGGATGGGAAGGGATGAGTGAACCAGGGAGTTGTGGAGGAAACGGTGACTCTATCTTGTGCCCTTATCTGCTCTCCATGATAACAGGTTCCATATTCTAACACTTCTCTTGTGTTTTCTGCCCTATTAAATGCATTATTGACCTTTTTTTATTAAGACATTTGGCCTTATTCCTGCTCCAGCCCACTCTGCTCCCCCCCTCCCCCAGTCCACTGTACCCTCTTTGACTAGAAATATTGACTTCATTAAACAATTTCCTGCTCAGAACACCACTTATCCAAACAGATGAAATGTTTCTGCATCCCCCCCCTAACGGTTCTGTAATCTTACAATTTGTTTGTATGACACAAATCAGTTCAATTAAGCATCTATACAAGTTTAATGTTGCTTTTTTCGGTCCTTGATCTTAAGCAACTTTCTGGTAGACCTCCTTCTGCCCTGCATTTGATTGTCAAACAATACGAGATTATATAATGAAGACTCAAACACATAATCTATTAATTCTGGGTGGGAGTACAAATTCCAATCGGAATCCATTTTGTAACACTTGGCTTGTTGTTGTGTTGTTATCATTACAGTGGTAGACAGCTGTCAGACTGGGCTGGATGATTGTTCAGGTAATGGGACTTGTAACACGCACAATGAAACTTACACCTGCCGGTGCAATGCTGGGTTCAGAGACCTAAGTACCAATGTTCCAGGACGAGTGTGTGAAGGTAAGAAACTGCCTGCGTTTCACACCATTTTAACATGGAGTGAAGGAGAGAGTTGATCCAGTTGATCACTTTAATTCTTGTTGCAGATTTTGACGAATGTCAGACGGGAAACAATACATGTTCTGATTCGTAAACAACCAGAAAAATGATAATAGTATGGTCATCATGTATTAGTAATTAGTATCATGTAATAGTATTATCAATGATAATAGCATGGTCATAAGCATGGACATCTGAAATTTAAAAACATTTATTGGTTATTAATGATGCCAATAATGTGTTGTGCATGAGAGATAGTTGCTTACAAAATTTTACCAACTTTAAGATAGACACAAAATGCTGGAGTAACTCAGCTGGAGAGACGGAATGGGTGATTTTTCGGGTCGAGACCCTTCTTCTGAATTTACTCCAGCATTTTTATGTTTATCTTTGATGTAAACCCGTATCTGTAGTTCTTTCCTAACATGTTACTAACTTTGTTCTATTCAGGCGTAAAGCAAGAATTTTAACATGGAGTGATGGAGAGATTTGACCCAGTTGATCACTTTAATTCTTGTTACAGATATTGATGAGTGTCTGACAGGAAACAATGAGTGCTCTGATTTTGCTCTCTGTACAAACAACCCCGGCAATTTCTCGTGCCGCTGTTTCGAGGGGATCAACGATACTAATCCTGCAAACCCAGGGACAAACTGCTCAGGTAAAGATCTGAACTGTTTAAACCCAGAGTCGTGGGATAGGAAGGGAGTAGAACCAGAAGCAGCTCAACATCAAACTTTGTGAAATTAAATCAGAAACAGAATCAATTTATTGGCCAAGTTTGTACACATAAAAGGAATTTGACCTGCTGCTTTGCTTGCACATGGTAAAAACGCACAAGGTAATTTTAGAAAAACATTATAATTAAAAATGTAAAAATAAATGCAAGAGTAATCTTTCTGGGAGTTCCATAGGCGACGCAAATGAACAAACACCGGTCATCCGTACCGGATCCGGTATCTTTTTGTTTTTTTGTTTATTTAGTTATGTAAAAGTGTGTTTTTTTTGTGTTTTTATGTGGGGGAAGAGGGTACGGTGCGGGGGATACCGTCCTTCAGCCGCTTCCTGGTGAAGACGCGACTATTATTCGAGTCGCGTCCTCGCCCCCCCCCCCCCCAGCGGCCTACCTACTGGATTGGCGTGGCCTTTCCTGCCGGGATCGACCAGAGCTCCAGCAGCGGCGGGACAGCGCTGATACATCGCGGGGCTGGCGATGCCTTACCGGGGATCGCCGTCTGGAGCCCGGAGTGCTGGACCTGTGGCACCGACATCATGGAGCTGCGGTTTGCGGAGCTCCCAACGCGGGTGGCGCTGATGGACAGCGCGGGGTCCTGCGACTCTGCCCGGCTCGGCCTGCGGACACGGGAGCTGCAGACTCCGGCTGCGGGAGGCGGCTGATCGGGAGGTCCGGGCCGCTGAGGAGGATGTTCACCGTCAGGGTTCGACGTCGGCGTTCCACCAGCCCGGCGTGAGGGCCTGAACATCGGGCCACCTAGGGCGGCGACTGCGGGTGCTAGGAAGGCCTCGACCACGAGTGAACATCTGGGAAGAACGGAGTGGAGGCTGGCTGGACTATGGTGCCTTCCTCACCTTGGTGCCACTGTGTTATGTTGTGTCGTGGACTTTCACTGTTTGTGCTTTTTTTTAAATTCTATTTTATTTTTAATATGTTTTATTATTTATTATTATTTATTTATTTTTATTTTTATGATACTGCCTGTAAGGGAAATTCATTTCGTTGTCTCTAACTGAGACAATGACAATAAATTTGAATACAATACAATACAATACAAAAACAGCAAGGAGCAGTACACCATGGCAGCAACCATCGATGCCATCTGATCATTTAAATGCTAAATCTGTCCACTTCCGTTCTTTCCTCCACTATTCTAACTCAAGTATAATCTCTTAATAATAAATAAATTAACCACCGCTTAAAACGCCCAGAGAAATGATAACAGCATTAGAATCTGCTCATCGTCATCTCAAATTTAATATGTTTTTGATTATTAAAGATGCCACTATGTTGTATATGGGAGATGGTTGCTTACAAAATGGTACTGATGTTGTTCTATTCAAGTATAAGATAGGAATCACCAAATACCATAAAAATCTCACACTTGCAAGGCATAATTTTCTGGTAAACAGGCATGAGCATTTACTGAGGTGGAAGGTGCAATGGGAGTGAAAGGAATGGGAATTTTGAAAGGGAACATGCAGAGATCCAGGCACTGTGTGGACTTCATTTCACGGTATGTGATTTTTAACCTGAATGGTTCCCTACCCAGAGATCAGTCCGAATTACAGGCTTGTTGTCTCTGTTGGTGGAGAGAGCCTTGGACAAGCCCTTGGAGCATGGAGATCCATACAACAGCCCTGGAAAAAATAGTGAATGGGAGGTTTGGAAGTGTCCTAGCCATGATCCCAGAGTATTTGTCAGGGAATATTTGAATAAACTGAGTTTGGGGGACTCGGTGGGTAGAGATACAAGGAGAGGGAATGGGAGGGAAGGTGGGGAAGGTATAATGAGCTGGGATAGGTTAGGTGGAGAAAGTATAATGGGACATGGGGAGGTGGGGGAAGGTAAAATGAGATATATCATTGTGGAGAACTCCAACCATAATCTACCTTCTCCACAGACTGATCAATGTCTATCTTTGCTTATTGTTTCAGAAATCCAAATAATTGAAACTCGCAAAATGAGTTAGATTAAAATTTTCCAACATCATCATACTCTTCAAACTGCTATCTCTGAAGCAGGTTGGCACCCTGCCCATTGAAACATCTCCATTAAACACTGGAATTAACATTTTAAACTGTTAACATCTGACATCTGACCTGATTCCAGAATACATCACAAAAAAATGTTAATTAAAATGTTATTTACTTTCCATCCAATTCTACACCATACTGACTGATTCTATTTCTTTCTCCCTGCAGATCCAAATAGCTGTTTCACCAGTGATGATAACTGTGCTGTGTTTAAATGTCTTATGATGAAAGCCGACTGTCCCTGTGAGTAATTTAATCTTCCTGGTCGTTGCCTATGATGCAGTCTAGATATCTTTGAACCAGTGACCTTAAAAACATAGTTTCTAAACATTGATCGACAGATGCACCGTAGAAAGCATACTGTTGGGATGCAGCACAGCTTGCTTTGGAACAGCTCTGGCCAAAACCACAAGAAATTGCACAGAGTTGTCGAAGCTGCCATGTCCACCACACAGACCGGATTCCCCTCCATTGAGTCCTTCATGGTTGCTTCGGGAAAGCAGCCAATATGATCAAAGGCTGGTCCCATCCCGGTCATTTCTTCTTCCAGAAAATACAGAAGCTTGAAAGCATGCACCACCAGACTCAATAACACTTCTTCCTCTCTGTTATCAGGCTTCTGAATGGTCCTTCCAGAAGCTAGGGTATTGGCTGATTCATCTCCACCCTATTGTGGACATTAGACCTTGTCTATGGAACTAGTGCACAACAATGCTGAGAACTATAGTCATCATTCTGTATCTTCCCCTTTGCTCTACCTATTGTACTTAAGTTTGGCTTGATTGTATTTACTTACAGTATTATCTGCTTTGATTGGATAGCATACAAAACAAAGCTCTTCATTGTAACATGGTATAATGACAACAATAAACCTAAACCTAAACCTACTCAGCAGCAATGATTTCTTCCCTCCTATATTATTCTGAGACCTGAACTTCTTACAAATAGGCACCTTAAGTTTGACTCGTCTTCCTATCCAGGGAACGCATCATTATATTTGCTTTCCACGTCTCTCTACATATCCATGTCTCTCAGCATAGGTACATATTCAATGACTTGGTGAAATCACAAGTAACATCACAATACATGGGTCCCATCTGGGAAGTCATTCAATATCTTCTATGTAAAGTAATGATTCTGGACTGCCTTTTTATCCTCCTTTAAAAAGCTTATCGCTTCTTGTAGAATGTAAAAATGTTGCAACATGGTAAAAACATTGTTTTGCCTGCTCCTGTCTTTTGGCTTTCAAACATTATAATAAAGATTATTCCTGAATTCTGCACATTTCTGCAAAATCAAAAAAAAACTGTGGATGATGGATATTTAAAATTACAGAACAAATATTGCAAACCTTCAGTGGGTCAGGCATCTTTTATAGGGAGAGAAAAATAATGAATTTTACAAGACAGTAAACTTTCATCAGGACTCTTTACCGATTCCGTTGAAAGGTTATCAACTCGAAACATTAACTCTGGTTGTGCAACAAACACAGATATTGAATGACTTTCTGAGTGTTTGCATTTCTGTTACTTTCCTTTCTCGAATCCATGAAAAGAAGCAGTCTCAGTTGGAAAGCGATTATATTTTCAAGCTGGTGCAGCGGTGCCATTGCCGCCTTAAGGGCCTGTCCCACTGTACGAGGTAATTCAAGAGTTCTCCCGAGTTTCCACTGATTCGAACTCGGAGAATTACGGTAATAGCCGTTTGTAGGTACTCGGGGCTCTCGTGGACATTCTTCACAGTGCTGAAAAAACTTCATGAGTTACCGCGTTTCCCGAGTACCTGCCGTTAGCATTACGAGCTGCTACGAGACTTCCATGAGCTCCGACGTTGCTGCTACCTTCTACATTCTACGTACTTACCACGAGTTTGATTTTTTTTAAACTCGGGAGAGCTCTTGAATTACCTCGTACAGTGGGACAGGCCCTTTACAGTGCTAGTGATCCAGCTTCGATCCTGACTATGGGTATTTGTATGTTCTCCCTGTGGCCATGTGGGTTTTCCCCCGGGTTCTCCGATTTTCTCCTACATTCTAAAGACGTGCAGGTTTGTTGCTTAATTGGCTTCTGTAAATTGTCCCTGGTGCATAGGGTAGAACTAGTGTACAGATATTTGGACTCGGTGGGCAATGTGCCTGTTTCCTCGCTGTATTTCTAAACTAAACTAAACTAAACATTCCAACATGGATTACGTGGCAAGGGGAAGACTAAAAATGGTTTGTTATTTTTCCTACAGCAAATAAATTATTCAAGGGGAGAATAACATTAAATTCCAAAACATTCACCAATGACTTAAAGAATCCTGCAAGTGAAGCTTCCAGGAATTTATCAAACGAAATTAGAACTGCAGTAAGTGAAATGTCTTTTGTTTACCTGAAAAAAAGATGATCAATTTACTATTCAAACTTTGTGGGAAATTTTAACCTTGTCCCACACACTCTGGGAAGTCTGAAGAAGGCCAAGAATTAAGAAGTTTAAAACTGCTATACAAAAACCAAGCTAACGTGAATGGGTCTATTTCCAGCTTAACCAAGTGCATTGGAGATAACGTTGGGGCCCATTCTCAACATCTTGGCCAATATTTAAGAGGTGGTGTTGGTGTTCCAGCGATGCCTAGAGGTGGATAAATCTCCAGGACTTGACCAAGGATATCCTATGACAATGTAGGAAATAAGTGAGAAAATTACTGGGGCCATGGCATGGATTTTTGTATCTTCCTTAGCCAAGCGTGAGGTAGCAGAAACATTGAGGGTTCCTTTAATTAAGAAGGACAGCAAGGACAAGATAGTGAACTACAAACCGGTGAGCCTAACATCAGTGGTGGGAAAGTTACAAGTGGGGATTCTGTGAGATTAGATCTATCCTCGTTTGGAAAGGCAAGGTATGATTAGGGATATTCAGCATGGTATTGTCCGTGGGAGACCATTTTTCACAAGTTTTTCTCAAGTGTATTAAGGTGACCAAGAAGATTGACAAAGGAAAGACGGTTTTTGACAAGTTCCAGCTGGTCCAGAAAGTGATCTCATCACATGAGATCCAGACTAAACTGGACAATTGGATACAATATTGACTAGATGGAAGGAATTAAAGGATGTTAGTGAAGGGTTGTTTTTTCTCAGGTTGAAGGATTGAGACCAGTGGAGTGCTGCAAGGTTTGGTGCTGGGTCCACTGTTCTTTATCTTTTACGTTAACGACTTGGATGAGAATGTCGCTGGCATGTTTGGTGAGTTTGTGGTTGACAACAAAATTGGTGAGAGGATGAGCAGTGACAAAGAATTGTCTATGGTTACAACAGAATCTCGATTGACTGGGAAACTGGGCAAAATAATGGCTGATGGAATTTAACTTAGACAACGAAGAAGTGAAGCATTTTGGCAAGTTAAAGCAGTGGAGGAAATAGACAGAGAATGATAATGCCCTGTGGAGTGTTGTAGAACAGAGGGAGACTTGGAGGTACAAATACACAGTTCCCTGAAAGTCTTAACACAGATAGACAAGGTGGTGAAGAAGGCTTGTGGCATGCTTGCATTGATTAGATGGGGCACTGAGTACAAGAATTAGGACATCGTGTTGCAGCTACACGGAATGCTGGTGAGACAACACCTGGAATATTGTGTGTATTCTAGTCACCAAACTATAGGAAAGATGTGATTACATTAGAGAGGGTGGAGAAAAGTGCCCCAAGGATGTTGCCAGGACTTGAAGCCCTGAATTATAGGGAGAGGTTGAGCAGGCTAAATGAGAGGCCATGAAGGGCATAGATATGGTGAGGGGACACACCTTTTACCAAGGGTAGGGGATCTAAAACTAGAGGGCATACAGTAGATTTAAAGTGAGGGGAAAGATTTAAAGAGGACCTGAGGGGCAACTTTTTTACACAGAGGGCAGTGGATAAATGGAACAATCTGCTGGTGGATATGGTAGAAGTGTGTACAATTGCAAAGGTTAAAATATATTTGGACAGTTTCATGCATAGAAAGGTTTGGAGGAATATGATTCTATGATACATTTATTTTCTTTAGGTTGTTCCAACTCTACAAATACAACTGAATGATAACAGCTTCAACATCACCATCGGTGGGTTCCAGAATGGTAGTGTCATTGTGCAACTCTTGATTTTCCTGAACATAAACTCAACGGTCACTGCTAACAGCTTGCAAACGGCTATCGGTGAAGCAATTAAAAAGATTGACAGTCAAAGCACCGTGAACATAACAGGTGAGGATGATCAGTACTGTGAGCAGTGTATCCATTGTTTTAAACAATTTCTCTGAAACAAAATGCTGGGAATCTGAAACAAAATGAAAAAAAAAAATGCTGTAAATACATAGGTGGCAGCGTGGAAAGAGAAATGGTCAAAATTTTAGGTCCTGCGCTCTTTGTTTTAAAAAAAATATCACTGTTTCATTTGTCAAAGAATTTATAGGTAGAATATAGAAATTGGAATACAAATTAGGATTTGTTAGTGCAGTGCAGCTATACAGTGTATAGATTAGTATACACATATGTGGGTATTTATATATGTATACACACACTGAACGTTTTTCTCATTTATTATATTGTTTACAGTGTACTATGTTTATATACACATATGTGGGTATGTGTATATATATATACATATATACATACATGCATACATACATATATGTATGTATGTATGTATGTATGTATGTATATGTATGTATATATATATATATGTATGTATATATATATATAAACACACTGAGCTTTAAAAAAAATCATTTATTAGATTGTTTACAGTGTAAATGTTTTACATTTTCTGCTGTGCTGCTGCAAGTAAGAATGTCATTGTTCTATCTGGGACATATGACAATAAAACACTCTTGACTCTTGACTAGTTTGTTAACGGCTGTGTTTAAGAGCGGGGTTAATTCCAGCAAAATAAATAAAACCAAGCACATCACCTCTGGTGGTGCTGCATGTAGGTGAGGGAGAACATGGCTGGTTCTTCATCATATGCTTTGATCTCATTCAGTGGTTTGGGGAAAGGAGACAAACTGTATTGAGGTGCATTGCATCAACTTTTCCTTTGCACCTATTGATTGCAAACTGTTGAGATAATCTGTGTTTTTATTTGCTTTGTATGTATTTTTTAATTTAAAAATGTCTCCATTTTAGATGCAGTGGATATAATAACAGCAGCTCCCACTCAGACAATCTCCACAACAAAGATTCCACCAGGAAGCAATGGATTCAAAGTGGCTGCGATAGTGTTGGGAGTTATAGCGGGTGTGGCAGTCTTGGTCATCATAGCAATATCCGCTGCAATGATCTGCATTAAGAAAAGAACTGGACAGTATTCCGTCCATGCATCAAACATCCTCCAGAAGTTCAGTTATTCCAACATTTAGTTTGTTGCATAAATGGAACTGTGATCACTTTATTTTGCAATGATTTACGAGGGTTTTTGGAATAAATATTTTTGCATAATGGAAGATTTTTTTTTAAATGGAAAGGGAAGGTGGATTCATTATAGTGTTTGCAGTCTGGCACTTTTTTTGTAAATTTCTCTGCAAATGGGACACTAAATATCACTAATTAATAAGTGATTCTGGTCCCTCTAAGCTCGGAACACAGCTACCATTAATCTTTTCCACCTCTTTTTTCCTTTAAGATATGTATTCGCATCTACCTCTTTAGCCATGTTTTGATCAACTGCCCTCTTGTGCCTTAATGTGACTCTATGCCAAATATTTGTTGTTTGGCACTCCTTTGATGCAGCTGGGATTCTTTTGTTACACCTGTGGTACAATGAAAATACACCCTATTATAGTCACAAACATTATCCTATAATTCCTGACATGCTATCTATTGAAATTAATAACATTTAGATTAATGTCCAAAAGTTTGCCGTACACCTTATAACCAATTCCCGTGTGCAGAGAAAATCTCACGGACTCAGATTCCCCATTTCTTGCGTTTTGCTATTTCGTGAGAACTTTGTTCACTACAGAAATGAACAAAGAAAAAGCATGCAGTTATTTTGAACCTATTGAAACCTCAGATGCTGTGGTAGCGTTCACATGTAAGGAAATTGAGTGCACAATCAGCACCTAAGGCTCAACGGGAATGCAATGATGACCATGTAGGCTGTCTTTTACTGATGTTGGTGAAACCACTTGCTGTTTTTTAAATACACACCAGAAGGGAGGTAGGGCCTAAATTCTATCTCTGATCCATCTGCAATGTCTATTCTTAGGAGTGCCCTTAAATTAAATATTGCAGGGTCTGGAATGGCACTTTAAATGTACAATCTTCTATGCTGCAGACCAAGGCAAGGCAGACACTGTGCAATATTTAATTTAAGGATACTCCCAAGAAAGGACATTGCAGGTGGATATGACATTAAATTTAGGCTCTATCTGCCTTCTAGTGTGTAGTCTAACGTTGCACACACTCCTGAAAAGGTTCTTCAAAAGAAAGGTCTTGAAGCATGATGTTTCTGCTAATTCCCTACTGTCCTGAAACGTTTGAGGAATGATTTTAGGCCTGGTGCCTATGAATGAACAGTATGCGGAAACAATATCTGAGGGAATTCTCTTTCTATCCGAAAGGCTTGACATCTGCAAAAAAACGTAATATATCCAACTGTATTTTGGCATGATTTCTGGGACAGATGAAGGACAAAATAAACTTCAGGGTTTTAAGTCTCCGAAAACCAAAAAGCCTCAGGAATCTCAAATGCAGCGGAGAATTTCCAAGCTGCTTTGATGTTTACATATTTCTTGATGCACTATCGGGATCGAACGGGAAGGTTAGCTATAGTCTAGTGAAATTCTGCACCTTAGCATTTTATGACCATCTCTACATATTAATTGAACAGAAATGTTACATCCGATGGTTCACAAATTTATTTCTAATATCTGTTATCTTCACAATGTAATTTTAAAGGTATAAGTCTGATTATGACACGGACATTTAAGTTAATTAAACTGTTGCTATTTCTTTGGCTGTGGAAAACTGCTGAATATACTGTATTTTACAGTGCATGTTGTAAATTATTAAAATGTTGTTTCAAAAAAAAAAAATATATATATTTCAAGGAAAGCTTTGTGTGTAATTTATATTTGGGAATCAGTCCACTTGAATTTTCAATGAGAGGAAGAGAGATAGAAACTTGATATGGCATGAGCTCACCTTCTCAACATACGTTTTGGCTTTCAAATTTTTAACAAGACACATCTTACAAAGTTTGAAGACTTGGCTGCAGTCACAATTACACAACCTAAGTGAGTTCTATTGCCAAACAACACCAGAGACCCGGGTTCGATCCTGACCTCGGATGCTGTTTGTGTGGAGTTTGCATGCTCTCCTTGTGAGTGAATCCTCTGGGTGCTCCGGTTTCGTCCTGAGTGAGTTCACTCTACTGCGAGTGTCAGTATGGTCATTGCCGAACCCTGCCTTCATATATATTTTTCTAGTTTCTTATATATATAAAAACACATATATATTCATTATATATATATGATGCATATATATGTGTGACACATAAGTACATAATTTATACACACATATTCTCTTGTTTCTTTCTTGTGATCCCTAATTAATTGTTGAGCAACCTTTTTCCTTCATTCATTCATTCATTCATTCATTCATTCATTCATTCATTCATTCATTCATTCATTCATTCATTCATTCATTCAACCTATCTCTCTCTCTCCCTCTACGAAATCCTAATATTGTGAATAAAATATCAATGAACATAAAGGCTGGCGGGACAGGATCAAGGGTTTGGTTTAGTCCAGGGGTCGGCAACCTGTTTTGCATATCGTAACTTTTAAGAAACATTTAGATAGATACATGGATTGGACAGGTATAGGTTCACAACATGATGGTAGCCTGAAATTTGGCAAAATTGTCTGCAATTTGGTAATCACACGCTGAGAAGCTTTGATACAAAAAATGGGAATAGCTAATATTGCACTCAATAAATTCGGAAACGTATTGACATTAAGGTGTAGGAAGGAACTGCAGATGCTGGTTTAAACCGAAGATAGACACAAAAACCTGGAGCAACTCAGCGGGTCAGAGAAAAGGAACACGCGACGTTTCGGGTCGAGACCCTTCTTCTGACCCGCTGAGTTACTCCAGTTTTTCGTGATGTTCCTTGACATTAAGGTACATCATCGTGAAGATCGAAGAACTGCCCTGAGTTATGTCTGATCTAGCATACAGAGGATTTGAGGTTTTGTTAGGATCGCAGGTAATCCTTCAGCAAGGAAAATCCGTCAACCCTCTTAGGCTGTGGGCCGAGCATCAAAAATGTGTCTAGAAATCAGTTTTCGTGACCCAAGTCACCAAACTACATGAAATTTTCCACAGATTTAGATGAAATATAATTGAGAAGGATGTCATAACTCGTCATTGCCGAAAGTTGCACATTAATTAATTAAACTATTTAGAAAATGAGATCGGGAAAGTAAGCGCCATCAAGTGGCCAATGCCCATATTACACGATGGGCAGCCTATTTCCGTGTTGCAGTCCATTTAAACTATATATCATTATACAATACAATATTTATTGCCATTTGAGCCTCAGTGAGGCTCAAACGAAATTCCGTTTCCACAACCATACAAACAAAGACAATTTCCTACAGACATACACACAATTTAATTCACACAAACATCCATCACGGTGAACCCACTGTGATGGAAGGCAAAGTCTTTTCTCTCCCCTGTTCTCCATGTCTCTCCCGATGTCCAAGCCCCAGGCGGGCGATGCTAAGTCCCACGGCCATTTTAGGCCTTGCCGGGCGATTTACGGCCCCGCTCCCGGTCTAAAAGTCACAGTGTTGGAGCCCCCGGCGGGCGCTCTAATGTCCCACGGCCATGAAGCTGCGCCGGGCGATGTACGTCCCCGCTCCGGGTCGTTCCAACCCCGCGACACGGGCTGGAGAAGTCGCGTTGTGGGAGCTCCGGGAAGCGGTCTCTCCCCCCGGTCCCGCGAGCTCCCGATGTCCCAGTCCACCGGACCTGCGGCTGCGTTGCTGGAGCCTCTGAGCCCCAGGAGTCGAGTCGCAGCCGTGAGTCACCACCGCTCCCCATACTCCGAGGCCGGCCAGCCCCACGATGGTGAGTAGTCCGCAGCTCCGCAGTCTCCCGAGCCCCCGGGTCGTTCAGTCTGGAGGCCGCTCCACGGTGTTAGGCCCCAACGACAACGGAGACCCGACAGGGAAAAAGACGGGTCTCCCGGACAGGGAAGAGATTTTAAACGGTTTCCCCCTTCCCCGCACCCCACATATACACATTTAAAACCAGTATTAAAAAACACCAACACTACATTTAACTAGACACAAAATAAAAAAAAGACAGACAGATAAAAAAAAGACAGACAGGCTGTAGGGGCCGCTGCAACGGGTGAGTCACGCCACCGAACTGACAGATATATATATATACAGGTATACCTATATATATTCCAGATAGTAATATAAGTATATAGTAATATAGTATATTATTATACCTATATATATTCCAGATAATAATATAGGTATAATAATATAATATATTATTATAACTATCTATTCCAGATAATAATATAATATATTATTATACCTATATATATTCCAGATATATTCCTCTGTTTTCCTGGAAACGGCCGCTACGGACGGCACTCTCTACACCCACCCCCCACCCCCCCTCCCGCCCGCGGAGAAGATCCGCGGCTCTGCGTTCGTGAATCGGACGCTTTTTAATTGACACCGCGGCTTCACTATGTTAAATACATAGGCCCCGCGATCGGAGCACCTTTTCTCGGTAAGTTATCACAGGCAGCTCCGAGATTAGATGTTTAAGACTTATTACTCTACAACAAGCTGGCATTAGTGAAAATTTTAACGTTATTGATACATATAGTTTAGGCCCTCAACTTCATGAATGAATAAGTGAATGAGTGAATGAATGAATGAGTGAGTGAATGAATGAGTGAATGAGTGAGTGAATGAGTGAGTGAGTGAGTGAGTGAGTGAGTGAGTGAGTGAGTGAGTGAGTGAGTGAGTGAGTGAGTGAGTGAGTGAGTGAGTGAGTGAGTGAGTGAATGAGGAAGTGAGTGAGTGAGTGAGTGAATGAATGATTGAAGGAATGGGTGAGTGAGTGAGTGAATGAATGAGTGAATGAGTGAATGTACAGCCTGTTACTATTGTTAGAACGCTTAGGCATTTAAAAAAAAGAATTAAAGTGTGGAACTGCTGCATTTACGAAGAACCCTGCAATTATAGCGGAGCAGTACGCTCCGCTTGTAGATGACCTCGCTATGACAGAAGCCGGTTACGGGAATGTCGCTGAAGATTACCCATCAGCCACTGCGGCTTTTTCACGGAATGAACCATCTTGCTCCGCTCTAAAATCTTTGCGTTGAACATTGAATTCTGCAACTTTAATTAACATCAACAAAATTCCCTCCCTTCTCTTTCTCCCCGATAACCCTCTCCCCTTCTTTATTTCCTATGCCTCTCCCTTCCCTGAGCCACTGCTGACCTTGTAACTATCTCTCCCTTTCACTCCTGCCCCAGCTATACAATTCACACCTCATCAATCCCCCACCTTCACAATTTGCAACACCTCAATCGTTTTTTCTTGAGTCTTCTGACAGATTAGTTTGATGGTTTACTGCTAATCCATTCAATCTGATGTCTCTTGTTGTATATTTGGAAAAGGAAGAGAAGCTGTTCTGACTCCCGAGACAACGTCTGCCTAAAATATTCCTCAGATTTTCCATCCTTTTCTTTATTTCAGCTTAATTCGACTTTCACACTTAACCTACTGTTAATCTATAGGTCCCTGACTGATGGGATCAGAAGTCTCCATTCTACAGAATTATATAATTGTTACAACTATGGTGTTGGGGGTGACGCCAGGTTTGGCAATGACCACACTGACGTCGCAGTAGAGTGAACTCACATGATCTGACTTTAGAGATACAGTGCAGAAACAGGCCCTTTGGCACACCGAGACCGCACGGACCATTGATTACTGGCACTACACACAAGGGACAATTTACAATCTAACCAAACACAATTAACCAACAAACATGTATATTTTTGGGAGGAAGCCGGAGGACCCAGAACTTCCTCCCCAATCCTCTCCCCCCCCCCCCCCCCCCCCCCCCCCGTGTCACAGGGAGAACACACAAACTCTGTACAGAAAGCACCTGTGGTCATTATTGAACTCAAAGGTCAAAGGTTCAAAGGTTATTTATTAGTCACATACACCTAGGTGTAGTGAAATGCTTCTTGCCAGTGCAGCACATAAAGAAAGAATACAGACATAACATTAATAAGAGGTTTAAACATAAAGAACATCCCCCCACAATGGCTCCCACCATGAGGGAAGGCACAAAGTCCAGTCCCCAACCCCAGTTCACCCATAGTCGGGCCCATTGAGGCCTCCACAGTTGCCTCTACGGAGGCCCGATGTTCCTGACCGTTCTCGCCGGGTGATGTTGCTCCGGCGTCGGGAGAATCCTCCCAGCGGCCTGGGAACCCTGGAACGGCCGCTTCCGTACTGGAGGCCGCCGCTTCCGAAGCCAACAAGGCCGCGCCGGTTGGAGCTCCACAACTGGCGATCTCATCTAGAGATCCCAGGCTCCCGGTGTACAGTTCAGCGCCGCCGCCCGCAGCTGGCCGCTCCTCAAACCCGCAGCTCCGCGATGTTTTACTCGGCGGTCTTCAGCTCACCGGAGCTCCAGCGCGGCGACCCAGGCAAGGCATCGCCCGCTCCACGATAGCGCTCCAGTGCTGTGCCACCACCGAAGCCATGGTTCTGGGCAGTGCCCGACAGGGAACGCCGCTCCAGGCCCGCTGGTAGGCCGCGAGGACGGGTCGAAGCTGCAGCCCGGAGAAAAGCTGCCTCTCCGACCAGGTAGGGACCCTGAAAGGTAGTTTCCCCCTTCCCCCCCCCCTCCACCCCCCACATAAAAAAGTCTAGAACTCCAGAAACAAAAACACTTTAACTAACTAAAAATAAAAAAAAGATGAAAAGACAGACAGCTGCAGGCTGGGCAGCCGCGCACAGGTCAGCGCTCCCTGACACTGTAACTCTACCACTGTTGAAGGTACATAATGACCTATTGCTCACCGTTGACTCCGGCGACTGTGCAATCCTGCTCCTTCTCGATCTCAGCGCAGCATTTGATACTGTAGATCACACCATCCTAATTACGGGGTACGGGGTTGGTATTGATGGCACTGCTCTGAGCTGGTTCATCTCCTACCTCAAAGGTAGGAGTTTCTCTAATAACATAGGCAACTCTTTCTCCTCCCCAGCTAGCCTCTGCTGTGGGGTTCCACAAGGTTCCATCCTTGGCCCCATTCTCTTCTCCCTGCATATGCTCCCCTTAGGCCAAGTCATTCAAAGGCACAGCATTTCCTTCCATTGCTACGCAGACGATACACAACTCTATCTCCCCCTGAAGCCCAAAAACCAATCAAATCTGCTTAACATTATCCGCTGTCTCGAGGATATAAAGTGTTGGATGGCCCAGAACTTCTTCCAACTAAATGAGAGTAAGTCTGAGGTCATCCTTCTCGGCCCCTCGGACTCAATCAAAATGATAGCAGGCAGTCTTGGAAGCCTTACCCCATTACTCAAACCTCACGTCAAAAACCTTGCCGTGATATTTGACTCAGCACTGAAATTTGACAAACATGTCAATGCCGTGGTAAAAGCTAGCTTCTTTCAGCTTCGGACGATAGCTAAAATAAAACAATTCCTCCAGTTTGATTGCCTCAAAAAGATCATCCACACATTTATCTCCTCCCGCCTAGATTACTGCAACTCCCTCTACACTGGCGATCTTCCTGTCCCGCCTGCAACTGGTCCAAAAAGGGACCACATCACCCCGATCCTCTCCACTGGCTCCCTGTGCGGTTCCGAATAAATTTCAAGATCCTCCTTATGTCTTCAAGAATGTTCCACAGTTCAATGCGTTCCTGAACAAGCTAAAATTCAATTCTCACATTTACCACATATCCCTTGCATAAGAGCATTCCAAAATTTTAGGAAAAAATAATGTTTTTTTTACAATTTTGATAGCTGTCCTGTTTAGGTCCCATTGATTGAACTTTCATTCTATCATTCATCATTAATTAACACCTTCTACCACGACTGCTTGATATTCTCAACTCATTCTCTCATCAGAAACAAATCTATTTCTTATATTCATTAACACTATTTCTCTTTCACGGAAACTTATTTCACATTGATTTTTCTTTGATCAATGTTTAACCAATCTATTTTGTTCTACTTCAGCATTCCGCCAACGTCTTTTGCAAAACTGCATTGTTAATAACAATCATTTTTTTAGACTCTGGAAAGTACCCAGCATTGCAAAGATCATCTGTGCAGAGAGAAAAGGAATTAACATTTCAGGCTGATAAACATTCAAGGGATTGGTTCCCTTATGAACATGGCAAAGATCCAGTCTGGTTACTTCAAGCTTTGGCGGCTCAGTTGCGCAGCTGATTGAACTATTGCCAAACAACACCAGAGACCCGGGTTCGATCCTGACCTCGGATGCTGTTTGTGTGGAGTTTGCATGCTCTCCTTGTGAGTGAATCCTCTGGGTGCTCCGGTTTCGTCCCACATCCCAAAGACATGTGGGTTTGTAGGTTAATTGGCCTAAGTAAATTGTCCTAGTGTGTAGGGAGTGGGAAAGCGCGATAACATTGAACTAGTGAATGGGTGATGGATGGTCGGTGTAGACTTGATGGACCGAAGAGCCTGTTTCCATGCTGTATCTCTAAACTAAATTAAACTTTACCCAGCATGATTACTTCAGAATAGATATTCACCTTTGTGCTTTGGTGCAGGCAATAGTATTTGAAATAGTCACCAAATGTTCCAGAAAATGATGGTCAATAAGTCTTATCACATCACGTATCCATGTTCTCCGGATATTCTGCCTAACCTGCTTAGTTACACCAGTACTTTGCGTCCTTCTGTGTATTCACCAGGGATTAATTCTGCGGTTCCTTGTTTCTACAAGCATTGAAGTATCTGTCTATTCCCCTCACCATTGGCCCTTGTAATTCTTCCACCCTTGTGTCTCCCTTGTGCAACTGCGCCAGCTACAGTTATATGATGTAGCGCACATCTTAATGTAACAAAATTTATTTCTATCAATGCCAATGATAATATATCACAGGTTCCGGTCTTGCCTCTGACCCTCCCTACATGCTACATAGGTGAGTCTTTACTTCCACGGCCAATTCTTGCTGATTGGAACATCGGTGCCATCCAGTGGTCTTCTTCTGCTTCTTCTTGCGTATGGCGTGCACAGCCTAAAGTTGTAGGACACCTTTTTCCTTTTTGATCTTACTTGATTGTGCACGCCAGGTTGATTGCATTTGTTGAAATAGGGCGGACCACGTGAAGGTTGTAATCTTCCACCATTCAGTGGTGAGAATGAAGATTATCAGAACAAATGTGTAGGAAGAAACTGCAGATGCTGGTTGAGACCAAAGATAGACACAAAATGCTGGAGTAAATCAGCAGGGCAGGCTGCATCTCTGGAGAGAAGGAATGGGTGACGTTTCAGGTCGAGACCCTTCTTCAGACTGACAGTCAGGGGAAAGGGAAACGAGAGGTACGGATAGTGATATAGAGAGATATAGAACAAATGAATGAAATATACTGTATGCAAAAACGTATCAAAACATTCCTTCTGTCCCGCTGAGTTACTCCAGCATCATCAGAACAAAAATTGATTTGAATTTGTAATCAAACCATCGTGTATTCCATGTGAGGCTATTCGACTGGGAATTCAAAACTCAGCAATGACACTGAACGTAATGAGGAACCTCAGTTCTTGACAGCTGTAAGCGAACTGGCTGGTTGGGATCTGTAGGCTAGATTTTATTATTAAAGCTACAGAAAATACCATTGTTCATCAACACCAGCACATAAACTTTTTGCACTCTGGTTTAAAAAGAAATTCATTTTCCAAATTGCCAAAGCCACCCTTTATATTGGAGTGGTTTGATGAGTCTGTGGACATCAAACACAAGGATCTCTCCTGTCCTTGGCCTTCTGCTGCCCCCTTGTGGAATAAATAATATTGCAAGTAAAAGTCATTTCCTCTTTCAGCGAACATGCTGGTCTTCAGCAACAGCCTTTCACATAGTCTTTAACTGGGCAAACATTTCACAATGGAAGTTGAAATCACCCACCATTATTACCCTGTTATTTTTACACATCTCCCTGATTTACCAACGCATCTGTTCCTCTTATTTCCACTGACTAATTTGGAGTTTAGTTTATTGTCACGTGTACAATGAAAAGCTTTCGTTGCGTATTAACCAGAAGGTGATCTTATTGATGTGTTTAAGAAGGAACTGCAGATGCTGGAAAATCGAAGGTAGACAAAAGTGCTGGAGAAACTCAGCGGGTGCAGCAGCATCTATGGAGCAAAGGAAATAGGTAATGTTTCGGGCCGAAACCCTTCTTCAGACATGCTAGGTACACAAAAATGCTGGAGAAACTCAGCGGGTGCAGCAGCATCTATGGAGCGAAGGAAATAGGTAATGTTTCGGGCCGAAACCCTTCATCAGTCTGAAGAAGGGTTTCGGCCCGAAACATAGAAACATAGAAACGTAGAAATTAGGTGCAGGAGTAGGCCATTCGGCCCTTCGAGCCTGCACCGCCATTCAATATGATCATGGCTGATCATCCAACTCAGTATCCCGTACCTGCCTTCTCTCCATACCCTCTGATCCCCTTAGCCACAAGGGCCACATCTAACTCCCTCTTAAATATAGCCAATGAACTGGCCTCGACTACCCTCTGTGGCAGAGAGTTCCAGAGATTCACCACTCTCTGTGTGAAAAAATTTTCTTATCTCGGTTTTAAAGGATTTCCCCCTTATCCTTAAGCTGCGACCCCTTGTCCTGGACTTCCCCAACATCGGGAGCAATCTTCCTGCATCTAGCCTGTCCAACCCCTTAAGAATTTTGTAAGTTTCTATAAGATCCCCTCTCAATCTCCTAAATTCTAGAGAGTATAAACCAAGTCTATCCAGTCTTTCTTCATAAGACAGTCCTGACATCCCAGGAATCAGTCTGGTGAACCTTCTCTGCACTCCCTCTATGGCAATAATGTCCTTCCTCAGATTTGGAGACCAAAACTGTACGCAATACTCCAGGTGTGGTCTCACCAAGACCCTGTACAACTGCAGTAGAACCTCCCTGCTCCTATACTCAAATCCTTTTGCTATGAAAGCTAACATACCATTCGCTTTCTTCACTGCCTGCTGCACCTGCATGCCTACTTTCAATGACTGGTGTACCATGACACCCAGGTCTCGCTGCATCTCCCCTTTTCCTAATCGGCCACCATTTAGATAATAGTCTGCTTTCCTGTTTTTGCCACCAAAATGGATAACCTCACATTTATCCACATTATACTGCATCAGCCAAACATTTGCCCACTCACCCAGCCTATCCAAGTCACCTTGCAGTCTCCTAGCATCCTCCTCACAGCTAACCCTGCCCCCCAGCTTAGTGTCATCCGCAAACTTGGAGATATTGCCTTCAATTCCCTCACCCAGATCATTAATATATATTGTAAATAGCTGGGGTCCCAGCACTGAGCCTTGCGGTACCCCACTAGTCACTGCCTGCCATTGTGAAAAGGACCCGTTTACTCCTACTCTTTGCTTCCTGTTTGCCAACCAGTTCTCTATCCACATCAATACTGAACCCCCAATGCCGTGTGCTTTAAGTTTGTATACTAATCTCTTATGTGGGACCTTGTCGAAAGCCTTCTGGAAGTCCAGATACACCACATCCACTGGTTCTCCCCTATCCACGCTACTAGTTACATCCTCGAAGAATTCTATAAGATTCGTCAGACATGATTTACCTTTTGATTTTGTCCAATGATTTCACCACTTTCCAAATGTGCTGCTATCCCACCTTTAATAACTGACTCTAGCAGTTTCCCCACTATCGATGTTAGACTAACTGGTCTGTAATTCCCCGTTTTCTCTCTCCCTCCCTTCTTAAAAAGTGGGGTTACGTTTGCTACCCGCCAATCCTCAGGAACTACTCCAGAATCTAAAGAGTTTTGAAAGATTATTACCTTCGCTCCATAGATGCTGCTGCACCCGCTGAGTTTCTCCAGCATTTTTGTGTATCTTCGATTTTCCAGCATCTGCAGTTCCTTCTTGAACACTTCAGACATGCTAGGTTGGGTGAGGCGGGGGGGGACACGGAAGGATGAGGGGAAGGTTTTTTCTTTCATTCCTCTTATTTTTCTGCTACACTGCTTTGGTAGTTTAGGGGACTTTCTTTTGTTCTCCTTCAATTTATCTTTTCACTTTTTACTTCTTTCCTTTCTTGCTTTCTTCTTCTTTCCTTTTTTCATTTTCATAATTTTAGGTTATAAATGAAGCTGTACCATAATTGTATAATTTTAGATGCCGAATGTTTTATCTTTGTACAATTGCTTCCCTAATAAATAAAAAAATTCTAAAAAAAAAAAAAAATCAAGCTGTTTCACTGGCCTACAAAAAGGTGAGTGGGTGGCGGGCCCCCGGGACCATGACCCGAGGGAGGGCAGAGGGCAGAGGGTGCGTGGGGTACGCCGTGGTGGGGGGTGGGGTGGGTTAGAGGGGTGTTGGGGCGGCAGGGTGGTGTTGGGCAAGAGGGGTTGTGTTGCGCTGGAGATGTTGGCATGCAGGGAGGTGTGGAGTTGGCACCAATATTGCTGCTGGAGTCGATGGATGCAGTGGATGGCGGCCATTTGGCCCATTGAGCCTTGCCCGTCTCTTTGAACGAGCACCCTCCTGGGTCCCCTTTTACCTTGTGTAGGAAGGAACTCCAGAAGCTGGTTTATACCGAAAATAGAAACAAAATGCTTGAGTAACTCAGTGGATCAGGCAGTATCTCTGAAGAAGGGTCCTGACCCGAAACGATATGTCACCCATTCATTTTCTCCAGAGATGCTGCCTTACTGAGTTACTCCAGCATTTGCGCCTATCTCCTACTCCCCTCTCCTGCAATGTAAATAGCCCGGGAGTCTACACATCACTGAGACATTTCATTGCTCATCCATTCTGGTTTCCCCACGAACTCTTGACATCTTTCCTGATGTGAGACCAGAGCTGACCCTGGAATCTATCTGGGGTTAGCCAGTGTTTGACATGGCAGCGCTCTGTGTTTTTTGTCCCTCCGCTCTCCACTCCCTCCACGTTCACCGGGCCACTTAAAGTGAGTACTCACTGGTGAGTAGCTGACCCCCCCCCCCCCCCACCCCCCCCCCCGTGTTACGAGTGAGGTTGGTGCTTTCTGCAGACTGTGAACCGTCCGTGTCGGTCACTAAAGTGCATCTGCTGCAGCCCCTACAGCCCCTCCACCGTTCTGCGGCCCCTAATAAGGAAGTGTAAGGTGTGAAAACAAGACAAAGGGGATAGAGATCAAGGAAAATGTAGACTGATCATTGTTAGTTCGGAGAAGGTAACAACAAAGTAAACAGAGATAAAATGTAAAGATAACTTGTCAGAGATCTGGGAAGGGATGGAGAGAGGGAATGCAAGGGTTACTTGAAGTCAGTGAAGTGGGGTGTAAGCTGCCTAAGCAAAATATGAGGTGCTGTTCCTCCAATTTGCACAGGTCCACACTCTGACAATAGAGAAAGCCCAGGACAGAAAGGTCAGGTCAGATTGGGAATGGGAGGGGGGGGGGGGGTCAGCAACCCAGAGAGCGGATAGGTTTAGGCGGACTGAGCGTAGGTGTTCAGCTAAACGATCGCCGAGTCTGCTCTTGGTCTCGCCAATATACAGGCGTCCAGTAGATGAGATTGGAGACGGTGCAAGTGAACCTCTGTCTCACCTGAAAAGACTGTTGGGTTCCTTGGATGGAGTCGAGGGGGGAGGTAAAGGGACAGGTGTGGCTGCAGGGAAGGTACCTGGGCTCTGCCGCATTGCATTGTGGGAGAGACGGTGGGCGGGGTTGACGGTGATGTCATCGTCCCGCTGACGTAAATCACTCCTGGTGGGCGGGGTTAGAAATGTGGCCACCGCGCCCCCTGGTGTAGCAGCATCGACAACAGGAGAGTCCTGGAATATACACACTAGTGGCTAATCCAACCGACACCGGGCACAAAGCATTGGAGGTGTGGCTCCACTTTTGAAGCTGTGCACTCTGCAAGGGCGAGGATCAGCATTCATAAATGCATTAAAACACCGTGCACGCTGCAACACAGCATGTCGAAAAGTCTTGAGCAAAACACAAGGTGCAGGAATAACTCAACAGGTCAGGCACCGTCGCTGGAGGTGCAGGAAGAAACTGTAGATGCTGATTTAAACTGAAGATAGACACAAAAAGCTGGAGTAACTCAGCGGGTCAGGCTGCATCTTTGAAGAAGAGGACAGGTGACGTTTCGGGTCGAGACCGTTCTTCAGACCATTTCTGGGAGGGATATGCGAACTTTAAGGATGGGACCCTTCAGACTGATTACAGCAAAGATCAAAGAGCTCCGATCTATGGTCTTTGGATTATAGTAAGGGGGAAGCTGAAAAAGCGAGGTGTGGGCGGGACGAATTCTGGCAAGTGATAGGTGAATACGTAGCGAGGGGTGGGGGTGAGTGGTGGGGGGTGGGGGGTTGATTGTCTGATGGGTGAACAAAGGCGATAAGTGAAAAGGAGACAAAAGGGTATCAGATAAGAGGAGAAGAAGGATGAAGTGAATAAAATATCCTATAGCGAGCTCCGGGAGACGAGCTTTTTCTCTCAGAGTGAAGGACAGAGGTGGAAGGGGACTGGAGAAATGGGCGGCACAATACTGCAGCGGCGGAGTTGTGCCTTACAGCGCCAGAGGCTCGGGTTCGATCCTGAATAAAAGTGCTCTCTGTATGGAGTTTGTACGTTCTCCCTGTGACCGCTTTGGTTTTCTCCGGGTGCCCCGGTTTCCTTCCACATTCCAAAGACGTGCAGGTTTGTAGGTTAAATGGCTTCTGTAAATTATTCCTACCGTGTAGGATAGAAATATTGTACGGCGTGATTACATGTTGGCGCGGACTTGTGGGCCGAATGGCCTGTTTCCAAGCTATATCTCTAAAGTCTGAAGGCTGCATACTGGGGTGGAATGGGGGGTGGGGGGGGGGGGGGGGGGGGGGGGGGGTGGGGGTGGCAGGAAAGACAGAGGGGGAAGCAGGGCGTTACTCAAAATTGGAGAATTCAATGTTCATCCCGTTTGGCTGTGAGCGGTCCAAGCAGAATATGGGGCGCTGTTCCTCGCATCCTTCCTTCAGAAGGCCGTGGAAACAGGCCCTTCGGCCCACAAGCCAGCGCCAACCAGTGATCACGGCGTACAATAGATATTTTTAAGCCAGCGACAGATAGATTCTTCATTAGTACGTGTGTCAAGGATTATAGGGAGATGGCAGGAGAATGGGGTGAGAGGGAAAGATTGAATGTTATGATTGAATGACAGAGTAGACTTGATGGGTCGAATGACCTAATTCTGCTCCTATCACTAGAATTTATGCACTTATGTTATATATCTGACGTTATCGGCTGACTTCTATAACTAGTTTTTAAGGTGGCGGGGACTCTAACGACACCAAAGACAGGAGAAAGGACGCAATGGTGAGGAGGGAAGGGGAAAATGGGTGGGGGGGGGGGGGGGGGGGGGGGGGGGGAATCAAATACCAGATTCTCTTGAACTTCTACAGGTGTACAGTAGAGAGAGAGCATATTGACTGGTTGCATCGTGGCCTGGTTCAGCGACTTGAATGCCCAGGAGCGAAGAAGATTGCAAAACATTGTGAACACTGTCCAGTCCATCACCGGTTCTGACCTCCCCACCATCTAAGGGGTTTACTGGAGTTGCTGCTTCAAAAAAGCAGCCAGCATCATCAGAGCCCCACACCACCCTGGCCACAAACTCATTTCACCACTGCCGTCCGGAAGAAGGCACAGAAGCCTAAAAACTGTAACATCCAAATTCATGAACAGCTTCTTCCCCACAGCCATTAAGCTATTGAACACTACAACCTCAAATAAGCTCTGAACTACATAGACTATTACTGTTATTATTGCACTATTATTGTTTGTTTTTTATGTGTACATATACACACACACCGAACATTTTTTTCTAACTTATTACATTGTTTACAGTGTGCTATGCCAGTCTGAAGAAGGGTTTCGGCCCGAAACTTTGCCTATTTCCTTCGCTCCATAGATGCTGCTGCACCCGCTGAGTTTCTCCAGCATTTTTGTGTACCTGCTATGTTTACATATTCTGTTGTCTCTGCTGCAAGTACGAATTGCATTGTTCTATCTGGGACATATGACAATAAAACCCTCTTGACTCTTGACTAATAAACAGATACAAGTCAATACTTGTCCAACAAACTAATTTATTAGCCAGCCACAGAACTATTAAATCGTTCAAGAAACTTTGGTACAAAGAGTATGAATGTTCATCAGAAAACCTGCAGCAGTCCAGCCGCTCTGGATATCATTTACCGCGGTAGGCATCTGCTGAGCTGAAAGGAAAGGCATCTAATGGGTGATTTGCAGTGATCAGGGAAGAGATTTTCACAATGCGTGTGATGTTACACCCACAGTATCTAGATTCGGAAAACAACAAGAATTAAAAAAACTATAGAGTTTTGCGAATGGCTATTGAAAAAATTATTTGACCAAAAATGAGACACTTGAGAGCAGTGTGAAGCGGAGTGATGATGTCTGTATATTTACTAGCAATGAGGTGCTGGGAGGTTTTTAAAAAAAAAACTCTTGCTTATTTACAAATGTAAGTACAATAATAAGCTTGACTCGAGAAAGTGATACTATTTATAGTTCATCAGAATCGGGTAAATGGTCCATTCGTGCGACAGCACACTGCACACACGTAAAAGACAGCTGACATATTTTAATTCTGTAAGGTAGCAAATAGACACAGGTGCTCCTTTGATATTGTTTTAAAGAACAAACAAGGAATTCTTGGAAACCCAAGCTTTAAATAACAAATCCAGCTAATTTGCTGCCTGCAGCCCAACATCTTCCTCTTCGCAATCGTGTTCCACTCTTTGAAACACTGATTTAAAGTCCCGCTTTGCCATCATCTTTTTTTTCTCTCTCTCTGTGTTGACCAGCAAATGAAACGATACTCACAATGCAAATTAAATAACATTCAACCGATATCTATAAAAGCCGCGACCTTTTGTTTTGGAAGTTGACTCCCAGAATGTGCGTGGTTCAGGGATGTCTGTCCTCTAGTTTCTGGCGCACCTGGAACTTGTTGATGTTGCAATGTTATCTGTCCATCTTTCCCCCATTTCGTGTTCACGTCTGCAAACTCAACAGATCGACTGTGGTTCGGTCGGGGACCATCTGGAAATGTTATTTACTCGACTCCATCGGTAGTTTTTAGACCATTTGTGGTGCGAACGAGCAGAGCTCAATATTTGCATGCAGTGCCTCTTTGGGGGAACTGCCGGCCGAGGAAGAAAAGCTACTGACATCGGCGTCTCTTGGTTTAGCATAAACACAGCCTCAACCTGTGAACGGTCGAGCAAGGTACAAGACCCCCAATCCATTTCCTCCCCTCTCCACCTCACTTAGGTAAGTCCGCTCTGTATCAAACAGGCACGAAGCAACCGCTATCCGATCATAGATCAAATAAATGTGAGTGTGTTTTTTCTCTTCCCTCGATGAGAAGGGCGTGTTTCAAGGCATTGAGTGTTCGAACTCTGCTCTCCCAAATAACCTGGAGGTATTTGGGACCCAGAGAAGGCCGGTGTTGTTAACGTTTAGTTAAAAAAACACACAAAGATGTTTGGAAAAAATACAAAAATACACTTTCACGTGAGTGCTCCTGGCCCGTGTGTAGCAGTGCCTGCCTGTCCAAATGTGGCGGGTTAGTAGACAAAACAAAAAACCACTAACTGATGTTAACGTCAGGTTTTGACACGGAAATTCTCTGCAGTTCAAATTTGCTCCAATCCACTGACTGAGAGCGACTTCAGTCTGTTTATCTTTAATGCCGAAAGGACATGGGCGAGTGTCAAATCGGCTGAAATAAACTGAAAACGTTTGCTTCACGATAAGGTGCGCGACGAAAGATGCCAGCAGACGAGAAACAAGTTGGGTAACAACATAAAATAAAAAGGACGGTAACCAATCAACGCGATGATGTCCCTTTCGCAATCTAAGCTCTTGCCTTGCCCATTGGGTCTGTTTGGTAAATTCGCCGATGAAAGGTCTTGCTAGCCGGGCGGGGTGTTAGTAAGGTCTCCACACGGTTTCTTCTAGCCGCCCCGTGGTGCTGATGTTTGTTGGTGAATTGCTGTGGCTTCCATCCGCGTCGCTTTGACTGGGTAGGTTTGGGTTGAGGAGGCTGGATCCCGTGGAGGCGTTAGTGCAGGCGGGCAATATGCGTGGAGGCGACCTCTCTCCGCCGGTCATCATGGAGAACTGGTAGGAGCCGGTGGAGGTGCCGTAGTAAAGATGATAGGGAGAGGTGCTTGTCTGGAAGGGCCCGGCCTGGCCCTGGGCGGAGCCCGGGTATGGGGGAGGCAGGTAGGTGTGATAGCGCGCCGCGGTCGTCATGGCTGACATGCCGATTCCTATCCCGGTGGTCACCGGAGTAGGCGTGTAGGCAAAAGCCCCCGGGTAGTGCATTCGGGGATCTGGAAAGCGGCCATCGGAGAGGGGTGGGAGAGTCGAGAACTGGCGGTCGATCCCCATTCTCGGGTCCCCAAATGCCGTGAGATCCGACGCCCCTGCAAAACAAAAACAAGAGCTCGGTTAGCTGACAATGCACTACACACATGAACTCAGCGGACCAGGCAGCGTCTCTGGAGATAGACACTAAATGCTGGCGTAACTCAGCGCGTCAAGCAGCATCTCTAGAGATAGATACAAAATGCTGTGGTAACTCAGCGGGCCAGACGGCATCTCTGGAGAAAAGGAGCAGGTGACGTTTCGGGTCGAGACGCTTCTTCAGACCACGAGGCGTCTAGAGGACATGGATAGGCTAGGTGACCTTTAAACCATTCAAACCATTACAACAGACAACTTCACCCGAACATGCTGAGTCTTTGAAACTTCGTGCATTTGGTACATCATGCATAAACACACCAGGTATCGTTTTACTAAAAAACCAAAAGTGAAAGGTTTATAGACTTATGAGAGGCGTAAATAAGGCAGATATCCCAATCTGCTTCCCACCGGATGAAAATGTGAAAGACTGAAGGACATGGCTTTAACATGAAAGAGGCAACATTTAAAAGGGATCTGCGGGACTGTTTTTTGTTACACAGAGAGTGGTGGGCACCTGGAACGCGTTACCCGGGGTGGTGGTGGAGGCAGATACAATCGGGATATTGAAGAGCCTTTTCGATAGGCACATGATTATGTAGGGAACAAGTACGGGCTGTGGAGATTAGTTTCACTTGACATCATGTTCGGCCTGGATATTGAGGGCGGAAGGGCCTGTTCCTGTGTGGTGCGGTTCTATGTTTCTATGAAAAGACCTTCCGTTTAATTTCTCAATGTGCAGCACGCATCGTGGACAGGAAATGAAACAAGGCGGCGAAGCAGACAATATGGACCATCTTTCGCTCCGAAATAGCCGCAGCGCAGCAAAGAACTCCTACAAGAAACATTAATGCTGCAAAACTCTTCAGCTGGTTCAGCACGTGCCTTGTGCAATTTGCAAACGTACATGACGGATCTCCTCGTTTGTATCAACCATCAATGAGGAAACAAACCGTAGATCGAGATTGGATATATATATATATCTTGGATTATATTTTATATTATATTATATTATATATATATTTTATATATATATTCGTCACATACACACACACACACAAACACATACACACACACACACAAATATATATGATACATTTATATATATATATAGGCTATATTTATATATATAACATTAATTTATTAACGATAAAAGTTAACGCATATATATATAGGATAGATGTTTTATTGTATAGAGAATACAATATCAATTACATTGTATATTAAACATGGACAATGTTATATATAAATATGTCCATGTTTATGTCCATCTATATGTCCATGTTTAATATACAATGTAATTGATGTTGTATTCAATGTTATATATATAACAATGGCGACGTGTATTTATAAAGTTAATTTTTGATTTAAATCTTTTTATTTGAATTTCACAGCAATTTGCATACATACAATGATAACAGACAGTGACAGTCAATGCATAATTGTGCAACAGTATGTAAGCGACCCTCAAAGCCCTTACCCTTACCCACCTTCAACCCACCCGAATCAGGTCGGAACCAAACGGGGACAAACAACACTCACATACATACACATCCACACAAATATGGTAAGATAAACGAAACAAAAAGTACTAAAAAAAAAAGAAAGAAAAAAAGGGTTTATAGTTAATTTTTAACGATAAAGTGAATGCATCGTTATATATATACGATATATATGCATTGAATTTATCGCTAATAAAGTTATCTTATAAATACACGTCGCCATTGTTGTTATATACATGTTACATTGTCAATATTTTGTGCACAATGTAATTGTATTGACAATGTAAAATATATATATAATACTTAGCGATGGCGAAGTGTATTTTTAAAGTAGCAACAAGAATACTCCAAACTGCGTCCCGGCTGCTGTATCAAATAGAAAGTGGCATCAAGTCACACAACGGGAAATTGAGTTTCACGACAAAAGCTTGTTCAAAGCGGGTGGGAGGGGGTGTGGGCGGAGGGTAGGGGTGTGTGAAGAAAGGAGCATCGTAATACGTGGAGAGCGATACGAGAAGCTAAAGCAAGGCCGACTGCCGATTAAATTCAGGAGAAGGCCGCAGGGGAGCAGTGACTGGGCGCCTCCAGTCACTTGTAGACTTGGAATCTTGAACAAAAATACTACAAAGCGCTGCAGTCTGGGGTCCTTCCGCGGCTGGACAATGGGGGTGCTGGACACGCCTCAAACAGGGGAAGGGATATCATTCCAGGGGAACGCATGAGGGGCAATGACGTTAGGTGTTAAGGCCGGCACAATGGCGCAGCTGGAAGAGCTACAGTCTTACAGCGCTAGAGGCCTCGGGTGCTGTCTGACTGGAGTTCGCACGTTCTCCCTGCGACCGATCCAGTTTCCTCCCACATCCCCAAAGACGTGCGGGCTTGTAGGCCAGTTGGCCTCCGTCAAATTGCCCCTAATGTAAAGAGAGCGGGTGACGTAGAGCTAATGTGATCGGGTGATCGATGGTCGGCATGGACTCGGTGGGCCGAATAGCCTGTTTCTATGCTGTATCTCTAAACCGAACGAAAAAGTGCGCTAAGGGTTTAACACGAGCAATATTTAATGTACATACACTAATAATTAAGTGTTTTGCACGGTTCTTTGACATTTTATAACATTTTACATTTTATAACAAAATCTCGAGACGAAAGTGGACGGATAAGGTTTCGGGTCGGGACCTTTCAGAAGGGGCCTTCCTGAAACGTCGTCTGTCCATCTCCCTCCACAGTCGCTGCATGAGCCAATTTGTTTAGTGCTTGTAGCATAGGTTAGACGTGGGACTCGTCAATGCGAGGCGGCAGTAACTCTGAATCGGGCAGGTTCATATGCAGGCAGGAACTGCAGATGCTGGTTTAAACCGAAGAGAGACAAAATGCTGGAGTAACTCAGTGGGACAGACAGGCAGCATCTCTGGAGAGATGGAATGGGTCTCAACCCGAAACGTCACCTATTTCTTCGCTCCAGAGATGCTACCTGTCCTGCTGAGTTACTATTTTGTGTCGATCTTCGTCGGGCAGGTTTCATGTTATCTAAGCTGGTGCCAGACTAAGGAATAATCAGAATTCATCGCGGTTGTGATAGGATTTCATATAACGAAACTCTGTGTGGCCAGTTGATCACAACCACATGAAACCTCAGCGTCCCGCCACAAAGCGACCACATCTCTCGGGGCCGCCTGCATTCTGCTGACAAGCGGCTGTCAGTCACGGGCTGCGTATTAATAGAGACATTGCTAAACTCACTTTTTTTTTAAAGATAAAATTCGGCATACTTTATGTGTAGAAAGGAACTGCAGATGTTGGTTTATACCAAAGATAGACACAAAGTGATGGAGTAACTCAGCGGGTCTGGCAGCATCTCTGGAGAAAAGAGATGGTTGACATTTCGGATGAGGGTCCTTCGAGGGTCCCGTCCCGAAACGTCACTCATCCTGCCAGACCCGTTGAGTTGCTCCAGCACTTACTGTCTATCTTCGGCATTCTTTGCCTTTTGCTTCAGCCCCCCCTCCCCTCCCCCGGTTGACATTGTGTTCTGTATGCGGTCTGCATGCACTTGGTTTTTGCACATTCCACTTATGTATAAAGTGATTAAACAGACTGACTCCCTTTGTACATTTGCCATGTTTGGAAATAACCATTTCGATGCTGAAGATGCAATCTTGAGACATTTTTACCGCATTAAAGAAAAACGGAGGTTTCCGGTTAGTGTGTGTGTGTGTGCTTAGAAATACGTCGTATCAGAAGTTATGGGGAGAAGGCAGGAGAATGGGGTTAGGAGTGGGAGATGGATCAGCCATGATTGAATGGCGGAGTAGACGTAAGGTCATAGGAATAGGAGTAGAATTAGGCCATTCGGCACATCAAGTCTAATCCGCTATTCAATAATGGATGATCTATCTCTCCCTCCTAACCCAATTCTCCTGCCTCCCCCCATAACAACTGACACCCGCACTAATCACGAATCTATCTATCCCTGCCTTGAAAATATCCACTGACTTGGCATCCATGACCCTCTGACAAAATAAAATTCTCCTAATCTTCCTAAAATAACGTCCTTTAATTCCGAGGCTATGACCTCGAGTCCGAGACTTCCCCACTAGTGGAAACTCCTCTCCACATCCACTCTATCCAAGCCTTTCACTATTCTATTCAACGGACTTAATGGGCCGAATGGCCTAACTCTGCTCCTATCACTTATATTCTTATGATCTTATGTATCCACCTATCACTTGCCAAATCTGTCCCGCCTCATCTCTCTTTCCCAGGTCCACTCCACACCATATTACAGTCAGACTGAAGAAGGGTCCCGACCTGTCTGTCCATTTCCTTCACAGACGTTCCCTGACCCGCTGAGTTCCTCCAGCACTTTGTGTTTTGCTAACAAACCACGTTTTTCGATCGCCATTGTCAATCGTTGCCAACACAAATTACAAGGAGTCAGACACAAGGAACTGCCAATGCTGGAATCTTAAGCAAAACACAAAGTGCTGGAGGAACTCAACATGCCAGGCAGCATCTGTGGAGGGAATCAACAGACAATCATTAAAAGGGGTCCCGACTCGAAACGTCTTCCATTCATTCGTACTCGCCCCCCTCCTCTTCATCACCTACATCCTCCCCCTTGGTCAGATACTCCGCCACTTCAACCTGGACTTCCACTGTTACGCCGATGACACCCAGATCTACCTCGGCACAAAATCCCCTCACAACACCCCCCCCCCCCCCCCCCCCTCCCCCCCTCCCATATCAACTCCTGTTTGTCAGCTATAAAAACCTGGATGCAACATAACTTCCTCAAACTCAACAGCGATAAAACAGAATTCCTCCTCATAGGCTCCAAATCCACACTCAGCAAAATCAATAACCCCACTCTCACCATCGATGGCACCACTGTCTCCCCATCTCCCCAGGCCCGCAACCTTGGCGTGATCTTTGATTCCACCCTCTCCCTTGAGCCTCACATCCGCCATGTCATTAAAACCTCCTTCTTTCACCTCCGCAACATCGCCAAAATCAGACCATCTTTCACACCTCCCGCTGCTGAAAGACTCATCCATGCCTTCATCTCCTCCCGACTGGACTACTGCAACTCACTTCTCCTTGGCATCAGCTCCACCTACATCAACCGACTCCAACTGGTCCAGAACGCAGCCGCCCGACTCATCACCCACACCAAATCCTGGCATCACATCACTCCTGTCCTCAAACAACTTCACTGGCTTCCCATCTCCCACAAAATCCTGGTCCTCACCTACAAAGCCCTCCACCATCTGCCCCCCCCCCCCCCCCCCCCCCCCCCATATCTCACTGACCTCCTCTCCCCCTACCAACCCTCACGGTCCCTCAGATCCACATCAGCCGGTCTCCTCTCCATCCACAAGTCCAACCTCCGCAGTTTTGGGGACAGAGCCTTCTCCATGGCAGCTCCCAGGCTCTGGAACTCCCTCTCCCAACTGATCCGCAATTCTGTGTCCCTCACCATCTTCCAGTCCCGCCTCAAGACCCATCTCTTCACCTCTGCCTATCCTTAGCCCCACGTCCCCCTCCCTTTTCATCTGTGCTTGAATTGCCTCATATTGTGTTTTGAACTGAATTCTGTCTTTAATTTGTGTACTAGTCATGTCTCTACTATTTATTTCATTCCCTTACATGTTTTTCCTCTACTTGCTAAATTTTTGTAAGGTGTCCTTGAGACTCTTGAAAGGCGCCCATAAATAAAATGTATTATTATTATTATTATTATTCCCTTCCTAGATGCTGCCAGACCCGCTGAGTTCCTCCAGCACTGCGTTTTATAGAAATATATATGTGGTAAACATGTATGCTAGCTGCAATTTCCTGCAGTTCAGATTGTTGAAGGGTCCTGACTCAAAACGTTGTCTGCCCATTTAATGATCTTGTTTTATATTTGAAATAAAACACCATCTTTAGAGTAAAAAAAGGACGGATAAGGACCTTCCAGTCTGAAGAATGGTCCCGTCCCGAAACGTCATCTGTCCAACTCGCACCTGGTCAACTGACCAGTACTTTCCGTTGAGCAGTAATTACACGCGCATTGAACTCGCACTGTGTGACAGGGGTCGAGCGCACAACAGGACAGTGAAGTGTGTAGGAAGGAACTGCAGATGCTGGTTTACACCGAATATAGACACAAAATAAGCTAGAGTAATTCAGCGGTCAGGCAGCATCTCTGGAGAAAACGAATCGTCTCCATCAGAAACGTCATCCCTGTCGAGTGTTTCCAGTGTTATGTTATATTTCCAGCATCTGCAGTTTTTTTCCCCACCCTTCATTTGCAGCGGTAAAGTTGATGCAGCGGGAAAGCTGCTGCCTTACAACGCCAGAGATCAGAGTTCGATCCTGACTGGGGATGCTGTCTGTATGGAGTTTGTACGTTCTCCCTGTGAGCGTGTGGGTTTTCTCCGGGTGCTCCGGTTTCCTCCCACACCCCAAAGACGTACACGTTTTGAAGGTTGGTACACAAAAATGCTGGAGAAACTCAGCGGGTGCAGCAGCATCTATGGAGCGAAGGAAATTCCTTCGCTCCATAGATGCTGCTGCACCCGCTGAGTTTCTCCAGCATTTTTGTGTACCTTCGATTTTGCAGCATCTGCAGTTCCTTCTTAAACACATAAGTTTGGTAGGTTAATGTGCTGGGATCGCTGGTCGGTGTGGACTCAGAGGGGCCGAATGGCCTGTTTCCGCATCGTAGCTCTAAACCAAACGAAACTAAACCACGCTACCTTTTGCCTGCAGCTACCAGCTCGACAGAATCTCGACGTGTCTCAAAATTTAAGCGATCCTCCACAATAATGCTTTGGCAGGGAGTTGGAAATATTACTCAGGTGACGAGTCGTGACAAAGTCTACCAGACAAGGTGTGTCTCTCTGGATCAGAAGAGCGAGACTGTGGAAACAGACACAGGCGGGCGAGCCAAACTCTGACGCACCCGGCAACATCAGGCCCGTTCAGGCAATAGCGAGACACTATTTGGAGTGTAGATAGATGGCAATTAACCTTAGTTCGCTAACTCCTCGCTCCATCTTAGAAAGGCACAACATGCTGGAGTAACAGCGGGTCAGGCAGCATATCTCGAGAAAAATTAATATGTGACTTTTCAAGTCGAATTCCTTCTTCAGACGGAAAGTCATGGGAAAGTGGAGGGGAAAAAAGTTACATAACACCGATGTTCGCCTTCATTAACGACTATTTGTCTATATATTTCAGATTTAAAGGCTATTCAATTTAGTTTATCTTGAAGGTACTAACTTAATTCGTGCCTTACACCGTAGGTATTAGAACAGGCAATATCTTATACCGATCACTACTCAAGCGCTACGGTTCAGCTGTCTTTTCAGAAAGCGTAGAATTTAATCTACAAAAAAGATACAAAGTGCTGGAGTAAATCAGTGGGTCGGGTAGCATGTCTGGAGAACATGGATAGGTGCAGCTCCCGGCCAGACTGATTGATTTGAGTTTAATCTGTTGCGCCCGCCCGCGGTTCACTCCGATTATACATATCCAACTTGCAATACCCGCAATCAGCTCAAGGTGGCAGCCTCGGCTGGGTCTTTATTTCACCCCAAAAACCATCCCCGGTTATAGACACAAAACGCTAGAGTAACTCAGCGGGACAGGCAGCATATTTTGTTTAGTTTGGTTTAGTTTAGAGATTCAGCGCGGAAACAGGCCATTCGGCCCACCGAGTCCGCACCGACCAGCGATCCCCACACATTAACACCATCCTACATACACTAAGGTACACTTATACCATGTATACGAACCCAAGCCAATCGACCTCCAAACCTGTAAGTCTTTCGAGTGTGGGAGAAACCCACGCAGGGAGAACTCACGGGGAGAACGTACAAACTCTGTACAGACAGCACCCATCGTCGGGCTCGAACCCGCCTCTCTGGCGCTACAAGCGCTGTACACCAGCAACTCTACCTCTGGATAGAAGAAACGGGTGACATTTCGAGCCGAGAGCCTTCGTCAGATCATTCCGGGATAACCGCTCAAGATTTACCGCTCACCTGAAAGCCTGCTGGAAATTTCTGCTGTGATTGTCGGCATGCCGCTTGCCCGGCCGGGGGAGATGGGAGTTGCAGGGTGAACAGAGGGTGCTGATATCTGGCCGAGATAAGGGTAGGACTGGTCGTAGGTCCATGGCGGCGATGGCTGGATGTGCCTTGTATCTATGCAGGGAGAGAGGAGGGTAGAAAGTGTTGGTTTGTTTTGAACAACTGAAACATTCTGAAAAGGAAAATAACAGCACAAGCCCACAAAACATTGCAATGGCATGACCACCAAAACAAACTCGGAGGTTTTTAGTATGATTTTGTTTTAATTCCCTGGTTGATGCAGTTCACAACAGTTCATTTACAGCATGAGAGATCCTGGGTGAACTAGAATTACTTAGCGACAGTGCAAAACCACCTGAGCCCCGATTAGTCAACATTAGCCTTGATTAGCTACTTTTCCCCCCACCTGTTCGTTGATACCCACTTTGTGCTTCACATTAAAACATAATAGAACAGTCTTTCCCTCCAGAGATGCTGCCTGTCCCGCTGAGTTACTCCAGCATTTTGTGTCTACAATGGACCATAAAATCTGTTGGAACGAACTGCAGGTGCTGGTTTAAACCGAAGATGGACACAGAAAGCTGGAGTAACTCAGCGGGACAGGCAGCGTCTCTGGAGAAAAGGAATAGGTGACGTTTCGGGTCGAGACCCCTCTTCTGACTCACATAAAATCTCACAGTTTAGTTTAGGATGGAGAGATACTAATATGTATACATTATATGCGATAATGCCTCTCAATGCTGCATCAGGTAAGGGCAGTCAGCGTTAGACGGGATATTATGCGGCGCTGTGCAGTACATCTCCACAACACCTCTTCTATCAGCTTGCTCGTCTCCACTGGGAGAAGATAAAAAAAGTCTCACTACAGCTATTGGCCCAGATAAAGTGGACGTGGAAAGGATGTTTCCAGTAGTGGAAGTTAGTTTTGTCGGAAGGAACTGCAGATGCTGGTTTACTCCGAAGATAGACACAAAATGCTGGAGTAACTCAGCGGGACAGGCAGCATCTCTGGAGAGAAATAATGGGTGACGCTTCGGGTCGAAACCGTTAGTTAGTTTAGTCTATTGTCATGAGTATCGAGGTACAGCGAAAAGCTTCTGTTGCGTGCAGGCCAGTCAACGGAAAGACTATACATGATTGCAATCGAGCCATCCACAATGTCCAGATGCATGATAAAGGGCATCACATTTAATGTAAGATAAAGTCCGATTATAGATCGTTCCAGGGTCTCCAGAGAGGTAGATTGTATCTCAGGGCCGCTCTCTAGTTGTTGGTAGGAAGGTTCAGTTGCCAGTTAACAGCTGAGAAGAAGGGGGAGCCTAGGACCAGAGGGCACAGCTTCAGCATAAATGGATGTACCTTTAGAATGGAGAAGAGGAGGGATTTCTTTAGCCAAGAGGGCGGCCAATCCGTAGATTTCTGCCAGGGCCGACGGTGGAGGCCAATACAAGGGCATTTTTAAAGAGGAGATTTAAAGATTCTTGATTGGTAAGGGCACCAAAGGTCATGGGCAGACGGCAGGAGAAGAGAGTTGAGAGGAAACAATATATCAGCTTTGACGGAATGGCGGACTGGAGTCGATGGGCCGAAGGGCCTAGTTCTGCTCCAATCCGCACCCCCAGGTCTACATGGCTGCGTCGAATGTGCGCTTTTTCGCACAAATCTAGTTAACCCAGGGCAGATTATGGTAGACACGAGATGCTGAGGGATTTAGCGGGTCAGGCAGCATCTCTGGAGAAAAATGATGTGTGACGTTTCGGGTCGAGACCCTTCTTAACACCTGATTCCGTTTCCCCAGAGATGCTGACTGACCCGCCGAGTTACTCCAGCATTCTGCGCCTGCCTTCGGTGTAAACCAGCATCTGCTGTTCCCTACCACACAGAGTGTGATAGAAATTGTTTCCAGATAAAATTGCGTCCATCAGGACATTCCCAATGTAGTTCTCAACGATTCTGACACTCGCATGTTCTCGTTTCGCAATGCACGCCCACGTGTCTGACACTGTGTCAGCTATAGACGGTGGTTTACTGATTCGCTATTCATGCAACTCAAGACCCGGGGCAATGATTGAACAGCTCATGTTGCCATAATCTTTTTTTTAAAGTTTAGTTTAGAGATACAGCGCGGAAACAGGCCCGTAGGCCCACGGAGACCAGCGATCCCCGCACACGATCACTATCCTACACACACACACACACACACACACACACACACACACACTAGGGACAATTTACAATTTTACCAAAGCCAAAATCCCGTGGGTCTTTGGAGTGTGGCAGAAACCCGCAGCACCCGGAGAAAACCCACGCGGCTTACGGGTGGGAGACGTACAAACTCCGTACAGACAGCACCCGCAGTCGGGATCGAACCCGGGACTGTGGTGCTGTAAGGCAGAAACTCTGCCGCTGCGCTGCCCTCTTGCAGTTGTCGCCTTTGAAAGGGCTGCACTCCAACATCATGCAGGGGACGTGACTGAGCAACTACAAAACAAGTTGCTCGGACACCCTCCAAGTCCACAACCGACGGGAGGTGATTTATTCAGCATTTAAGTGTTAGATATTCAACGTGGGCGGCAATGTGCGTGCAGTAGCTGCACTGGAGCCATTTGTTAAAATGTCTGGCTATGGAGTCTGCATTAGACACCAAAGGGCAGGGAGCATCACGAATTGACTCCCCAAATGCCTTCCGAGACAGTACATCCACCCTGGACCTCCCTAGTGAGCAATGTATATTCCCGGGACTCACAAGAAACTGCAGGCGCCGGATTCTTGAGCAAAACACAAAAACGCTTGAGTGACTGAGCGGGTCAGGCAGCATCTGGGGAGGCAGTGGATAGACTGCGTTTTGGGTCGGGACCCTTCTTCAGACTGATTGTAGCAGGGACGATAAAGCTGGAAACATGCTAAGTGGAACAGACATCACCTCATATTTCACTTGGGAAGCTTACAGCCCAGCACTATGAACATTGATTTATCTAACTTTAAGTAACACCTTCTCTCTCCCCTCAATGCTTTGTGTTGCATACAACCCAGTAAAACCATGTAGCAGACATCATCGAGGCAGTACACACATTTTGCCACATTTCTGTTGCGGCAAAGTGACAAGAGTTCACCAAACTGACTGATTTTCCCTCCCTATCTTCTGCTTGCCACCACAAAAAGCAGCAGCCTTCCACCCATCCTCCCCCCACACCCCCACCCGTTGGGTCCCCTTTCGATCTCGATGCCCTCCCCGGTGGGTACCAACCGCTCTCGAAGTAGGCCGTTTGGCCCATCGAGTCTATTCCGCCATTCAATTGTGGCTGATCTATCTTTCCCTCTCAACCCCGTGCTCCTGCTGTCTCCACATAACCCCTACCAATCAAGTATCATTGCTGATCTCTGAGTGTCCCATCCACACAGACCGTCCTCCCTCTTTCATGTATATCAGTGACCAGAACTTCCATGACCCTGTGAGTGAATGTATGAGCTAACTCTCCCTCTTACCCACATCAGTCTGACTGTGTGTTGCTACATCCTTAGACCAAGGTCGGGATGTCTCAGAGTGCGTCGCCTTTTTCATAAGAGTGAGGAGCAAATTATTGGTATTTAATGTCCTTCCTGTAACAATGCCGATCTCATTTAAGCACACGTCACGGTGTGTAAACCAGTTCTGCTGAATTTTTAGGGTCAAGCTGAGCCTTAGTGCTGTATGTAGTGATGGTTTAGCATAACTTAAAACAATTGAGATCTGCTTTCTGCACTGCCATGTTAATTGCTGACACGTAGAACCAGTACCAAGATGTATCCTGCCTATATTTCACATCTGCAGTTAGAACCAAACATTAGCATTTTCAAACTATGCAAGCAATCAATACCGAATAATTTAAAAACATAATTTGTTGCCAAAATGGGAACATAATTATGCCTTGGGAAAAGTGCTTAATCCTTGTAATTTAATAAAATACCACACCTAGATTCTGGCTTTAATAAATTACTGAACAGACCCAAAGAAACATTCCCATGCACCGTGTGAGAATGTCTGTGGATCTATCCTGATGTCTCTTGTTATTGCAATTCTGCTCCTGAACTCTGGCTGTGCAGTTGGTACCAGCTTTTGTTTCAGGTTTGCCAAATGAAGTTCAGAACTTTGAAATCTGACTCAACTGTTCTCAACTGTCCCACCAAAGGCCTGACTGGGAACATTTTAAACAGAGTGGTGATGAACAGTAGAGACAATGAATATGCACTGTTCATTGTCAAATTGAGTCATTGAGTCATAGAGTCTTACAGCCCAACTTGCCCACACTGGCCAACATGTCCCATCTACACTAGTCCCACCTGCCTGCATTTGGCTCATATCCTTCTAAACCTACTTTATTAATGTATCTGTCTAAATGTTTCTTAAACATTGCGATAGTACCTGCCTCAACTGCCTCCTCCAGCAGCTCGTTCCATACACCCTCCGCCCTTTGCGTGAAAAATTTACCCTTCAGGTTCCTATTAAATCTTCCCCCCCCCCCCCCCCCCACCTTAAACCTATGTCCTCTGGTTCTCGATTTCCCTACTCTGGGCAAGAGACTGTGTGTGTTGACCTGATCTATTCCTCGCAAACCATTATTCAGTTTCAGGGACAATTTCTTTCCAGCTGCTATCAGGCAACTGAACCATCCTATCACCAATTAGAGAGTGGTCCTGACCTATCATCCAGTCTGAAAAAGGGTCCCAAGATTGTATTGTGTTGAACATGTTGGTCCATCTCGTGTTTTCACAAGTTGTGCAATATTGGCACCTCTACACTGCTGAGGGAGTTTGGCATCAGGAAGGGGTGGCAGGGTGGTGCAGCGGTAGAGCTGCTGCCTTATTGCGCCAGACCCAGGTTCGCTCCTCGCTACAGGTGCTGTCTGGACGGATTTTGTACGTTCTCCCCGGATGCTCCGGTTTCCCCCCACATTCCAAAGGTTTCCACAGGTTTGCAAGGTTTATTGGATTCTCTAAATTGTCCCTGGTATGTAGGATAAACTAATGTATGGGTGATTGCTGGTTGGTGCAGACTCGATGGGCTGAAGGGCCTGTTTCCATGCTGTACCTCTAATACTAAGAAAACGAACGTCCTGATTTCTGAGACCCCGGTATATAACCTGAGTAGCCTGCAGTCAGTAAGCCTGGACATGTGGATTGATAGGCCTGTCACTACTATCCAGCATCAGGGTGTGTGCGTGTGTATATGAGACAAGGGAGTAGCTATGGTCTAACATTAAGTATTGCCAATTAAAAAATCTGCGTGGGCTAAAGAGTGATCTCCTCCTGGCGCCTGTAATTCGACAGGACAAAGTTTCCAGGAAATAGAAAAAATATTTTAATCTTAATCTATGGTTAAAATTCTTTTAGAGCTAATTTAACAACACCCACTATTTTAATGATAGACTGTGGTAATTCTGAAGGGTTATTTAGTAACAGCAACAACATCCTCAAACTATTGCTTGGGGCACAAGCACAACCGTACCTGGTTTCCTGACTAGAATGGAAGACATTAGAGTCATATTCAGGTGGAGGTCGTCTTTGGCAATATTCTGATCAGGTCACATGGAAACCTTGTGTTTAAGACATTTGCCACAAACACCCGGACTGCCATGTACATAAGTTCATATGGTATAGGATCAGAATGAGGCCATTTGGCCCATCAAGTCTACTCCGCCATTCAACATTGACTGATCTATCTCTCCCTTCTAACCCCATTCTCCTGCCTTCTCCCCATATCGCCTGACACACGTACTAATCAAGAATCTATTTATCTCTCCCTTAAAAATCAGTATATATTCTCCATCCTTAATCTGCAGACTTTGAACCCAAATCATAGCAAGTAGTCCATGCTGCAGCATCTCATCCAAAGAGACAATCTTCCACCTACAAGCCCTCCCTTCGACCCAGGAAAATATAAAAGACTTTGCTGGTCAAGGAAACATTGTATTTAAGACATTTGCCACAAACACCCTGGATTGCCACGTACATAGGTTCATAGTTATAGGACCAGAATTAGGCCATTCGGCCCATCAAGTCTACTTCATCATTCAATCATGACTGATCTATCTCTCCCTCTTAACCCCATTTTCCTGCCTTCTCCCCATAACCCATGACACCCTTACGCAGTGAATGAGTCTGAGATGCTGTGGCCACCATTTTGTGCAAGTCTACTAGCCACAGGAATGAGTGGCCAAAGAATATATTTCTTGGGTTAAGAAAGATTGCCCAGAATGATTAGGAACTGAACAAAAGAGTTCACAACTTTTGGTGCCAAGAAGCTACCACGATGACTTTCAATGTTAGAATGGGCCAGAATGCCACAGTTTAAGAATAAGGGGTAAGCCATTTAGAACGGAGATGCGGAAACACTTTTTCTCACAGAGAGTTGTGAATCTGTGGAATTCTCTGCCTCAGAAGGCAGTGGAGGCTTTCAAGAGAGAGTTAGATAGATCTCTTAAAGATAGAGGAGTCAAGGGATATGGGGAGAAGGCAGGAACGGGGTACTGATTGTGGATGATCAGCCATGATCACAGTGAATGGCGGTGCTGGTTCAAAGGGCCGAATGGCCTACTCCTGCACCTATTGCTACTGTCTATTGTCTAATGCACGCTGAAGGTGTATCAGCGTTAAGAAGTCTACCTCAAAATATAAAAGCACCTACCTTAAAATTCTGTTTTTGAATCCCCTTTTCCTTTAGCTGCCAAATATGACCCCCATGACACAAGCAACTAACACAAGCTGCTCATTGTCTCAGACAGGTGTTAGGTTTGAGTTGACACCGAGCCAAGACGTGGATCTCAGCCAAATCGTTGAGCAAAAACATGTAGCAGCTATCCTGTGCTGTTGCTGCAGTCAGCTGGGGAGTCAGCAAATCAAAACTCATCTCTCTCACACACACACACACACACACACACACACACACACACACACACACACACACACACACACACACACACACACACACACACACACACACACACACACACACACACACACACACACACACACACACACACATACACCAACACAGACCCATACACTCAGCCAAGCACACACACAAACACACTCAGAAATACACTCATGGTCATAAACACACTCACCATCACTATACACACTCACATACACACACATTAACTCACACTGGCACATCTGTTCTCATACATAACACACACACAAACATAGACACACACAGAACACAGACACACACAAACACAGACACACACATACACAGACACACACAGTCAGATAGGCACACACACAAAGACAGTCACAAACACACTCAGTTACAACCACATACACTCACATAAACACATTCGCATATACACAGGTAGACAAAAATGCTGGAGAAACTCAGCGGGTGCGGCAGCATCTATGGAGCGAAGGAAATAGGCAACGTTTCGGGCCGAAACCCTTCTTATACACACACACATACAGACATAAGCACACAAGTACACTTACACAGGCACACAGACACAGATCGACACACTCAGTCGCAGAAACACACAAACACTCTCACAGACATACACACTCCCTCACACATTCACACACTCACAAACACTCCCCCTTGGGCTAATATTTGCCGACTGTCTGCAATAATCACACCAGGCATCATGCCAGTTATGCTTCAGCCTTTCTTCCAAGACAAATTAACACCTATCTGAAACCCAATAGTAAAATGCATTGATAAAAATTGCTGGATATGGCTTTCTGAAATCTCAAGAGTTGATGTATTGGGAGTCGAAGTTTGCCTCTTCGCTCAGCCGCGTTCCTGAAATTTGGTTTCTGTGCTGTCGGCAGCTGGACTTCAGAAGCAGAGTTCAAAAGGCATATATTACTTCTTCATGTGTTTAGTGCAGACAATGGCAAACTTTCTACTTGGGATAAATAATGTATTTGCACGGAAAATCAAAAACAGGTACATGAGACTGGAAGGAGGAGTTGGCCACATGACTTTCCCAGCCCGGGGCTCCATTCAGTAAGATCGTGCCTGGTTTTGTTCCTTGTCAACTCTCCCAATCAATTCCCATTTCCTCCGCTTCCCTTAATGTCAAAAGAAGCATTGATATTACCCCTGGATACACTCAACTTCCAGCCACAAAATGGGTGGGGGTGGGCGCGCATGGGTTGGCGCTACACCTCAGCCTCAGTGCTTTTGTGCGGGCAGGGGTTAAATATAAAGTTTGTTTTTATTCCCCTTGCCCAGACTGCAATCCAAACCTCTTCTGGGGAACACATGTGTGGACGGGATTAGTCTCGGTGATGATGTCCTCTCTGATAAAACAGCCCGCCAACCTTCACTGTTGTTTGAGAAATGATATTTGGAAAGTGGTCTCTGAGGCAGAAGACCACACCCTGGTACAGACCATCTCTGTGGGGAGGCAAGGCCGAGGAAATGAATTGGGAAGAAAATATTTAGGAAGACAGCATGCTTTCAGATGTTGCCTCTCTTCCCCCCCCCCCCCCCCCCCCCCCCTACATCTTGAAGAAACAATACACAGTAACCAGAGGAAGCACTCCAGTTACACACACTGATGTAAAAATCACCAACACATGAATTTCCTGGGATTCTGCAGTGGAGATGTGATTAATTTAATCAGCAAATACATATGACTTGTTGGAGTAGCTTGCATTAATTTAGCCGGCACTTGCAAGTCCATTCATAAAAATACATTAGCGGCTTGATAATAAAAGTTGCTCCAATTTCTCTTTATACATATGATTTAAATTATCCAATTTGAAGTCAGTCCAGTGAAAAAAAGCATTGCTTCAAAAACTGCTTTTCCGGTTTAAATAGAAATGAATCCCTGCAGATAAAATCTGAATGATTTTATGAAGACATTTTTTCAATATTTTATGAAACTCAAAACACATTGATTTTGGATAAGTATAATAAAAGAATGGTATGAACTTTGGTTATTGGAATTAAAATAAGTTATCTCCAAGTTTTCCCTCCTTGCCTAGATGTGTAACCGTTTATGATTTGATCTGGCTTTCAAATCCCTGCCTAAAGTACCATCCCTTATAGTACATGCTGACAAGATATATATGGATGAAAAATTCAAGTTTGATCATCCTAGCTTTAATAGCAACCATTCTCACTGCCTGTTCACTATGTATGGCACACCAAGTATAATTAAGTAATTCCTTTCTCTCAGAATTGATTTAATCAAAGTAAGATCTATGATGCACTTCCAATATTAAATATTGCAATCTCAGAATGTTAGACTAGGCTATCCAAAAAACACTACAGGAGAATCAACTATTTCCTTTGGGCTACGAGTTATACGCGAGAGCAAGATGACCCAAAATAACAAAATTAGTAGATTTAGTTTTAGTTTAGAGATACAACATGGAAACAGGCTCTTTGGCCCACTGAGTCCGTGCCGACCAGCGATCCCCGCACACTGGCACTATCCTACACACACCAGTGACAATTTTCAATTATACCAAGTCAATTAGCCCTCAAGTTAATATCCCTAGTGTGTGTAGGATAGTGTTGGTGTGTGGGGATAGTTGGTCAGCGTGAACACGGTGGGCTGAAGGGCCTATTTTCACACCCTATCTATAAACTAAACTAAACGAAGCATGTAGATAATATGGAGACGATTCGGGTACTGTTGTTTCAGTTACTGTGATAAAGATCCTTAGTTTCGTAGCCACATGAGGAGATGTTGCAGAAATGCGTCAATGTTTAAAATGCCTCTTCGTTAAAGTAGTCTTTCCATGCAGTGACTGTTAGTGCTATCAATGGCATGTCGGTGTTTAGAAAGATTACGAACAAAGATGAGTCAGATGAAAAGTATGCAGCAGTTAAACTGATAGAGAGGGGATGTGCAATTGTTCATGAGACTGGAGTTGTACAGGAAGAAGGGGATTGCTGCAGATATGTGCATAGCATTGGAAAATAGATCAGCCATGTTGGAATGGCAGAGCCGAGTCAATGGGTCGAATGGGCTAATTCTGCTCCTATGTCTAAGAGTGTTAAAAGCAGAAACTGTTGAATAGAGACAAGATATTGCAAAGCAAAGACATTACGAATTGTCACATCAATTCCACATAAGGAGAGGGAGATTTAAGCCCAGGGGAATCAGTACATCTTCTTGCATCTGAGAAAGCAGAGTACCATCAAGAGAGCACGGCAAGAACATAAGCTGGGTTCCAGAGGAGGTGGGTGGAATTTCACTGACAACTTATACAACAGTTAAGCATTTTCAATCCGCACACTAGAAGGACATAATCAACCTTAGGCCGGCACAGTGGTAGAGCTGTTGCCTTACAGCGCCAGAGATCCAGGTTCGATCCTGACAACGGCAGCTATCTTTACGGAGTTTGCATGTTCTCCTTGTGACCTGCGTGGGTTTTCTCCGGTTTCCTCCCACACTCCATAAACATGCAGGTTTGTGGGTTAATTGGCTTTGGTAAAATTGTAAATTGTTCCTACTGTGTAGGACAGTGTTGGGGGGGGGGAGGCGGGGGGGGGGGGGGGGGGGGGGGGGGGGGGGGGGGTGACCCCCGGTCGGCACGGACTCAGTGAGGCCGCAGGGCCTGTTTCCATGCTGTATGATTAAGTCTAAAAGATAATGTGTAACTTGAATCTCCATTGTCAAGAACCCACTTGCTTACATTTTGATTACACTTGAATGTGGATGGTGATAAACTGAAGAAATATTAAACAGCCTGAACTATGTGACACAAGGCTTCATTGGAAATTGCCAACTTTAGTCCAGGGAAATGAACTATCAGATTAAATCACATCATTGTGATGAAAATAAAGTGTTTGTGTGGTTCTGGAACAAAGGTGACCTTTCATCTGTCAATTTGTGTGAAGTGGTGACAATTGGGGCCACTACCAGGTAACAACATGTTTGGGTAACTTACTGAAAGAACAGGTGCTTTCACTTCTACGGATTAGAAGAAAGAAAGGATTTGCATTTAGTGCAGTGCTTATTTGTCTGAGCATGTATCAATCAAAGACTATTCTGTATGTAACCCTCGTCCTGTAGTTACGCCATGTTATTTTATTAGAATCACAAAACTAATGGCTCAGTTCGACATTAATGATAAATGGTTTTGAGATGAAAAATATATGCTGGTACTGAATACCGATTACAAACCTATTAATATCCATATCACACAGTGTTTTGCCATTTTTTACGCAGGTCCTTAATCTTACGTTAAAGGTTGATTTATACACATCTACATTAGACTGGATGTTGGATAATGACTCTGATGGTTAAACTGTCATGTGTGTGTTATAATGTGGATACAGGTTGTAGACCAGGATCCTTCAGTCTGCCAACTCATTCTCAGCTCCCCACTGCAAGGGCAAGTGTTATCATATTTCTACCGTCTGATCATGCCTTGTTATGGCGGAAGGATTAAACAAGCAGAAGAACATTGTTGTTTGAAACCAACACCTGATTCATCTCTGATTAGGGTTGCACGGTGGCACAGCTGGCAGAGCTGTTGCCTCACAGCGCCAGAGACCCGGCTTCAGTCCTGACCTCGGGTGCTGTTTGTGCGGAGTTTGCACGTTCTCCCTGTTACTGCGTGGGTTTCCGTTGGGTTCTCTGGTTTCCTCCCACATCCCAAAGACGTGAGGGTTTGTAGGTTAATTGGCCTCTGTAAAATAGCTCCAATTGTGTTGGGAGTGGGTGAGAATGTGGGATAACTTAGAACTAGTGTGAAAGGGTGATCAATGGTCGGTGTGGACTTGGGGTCCAAAGGGGTTATTTCTCCAAATGAAACAGCAAATGACATTGTCAAAGTCCCCCTCCGTGAATACTGCAGGCTAGATACCTCAGAGAAGCAGCAAGATATCATAACAGATTGCAAAGCTACTTAAATGAAATAGTTCAATATAGCAATTTAAATAAAAATTAGCAGCGAAGCTAGACTTGCCATGCCTCTTTCTGTATAGCTCTCGTGTACCTACCTTGCATTTGGGTCTGTGCCTGAGGGTTATAGACGGCGGTGGGGTTGAGTGAGGGCCGTGGGTTGGGAGCGGTAGTGGGGTGATGAGGGCTGAGCCTCATGGCCGAGCGACGTAGCTGCTCTAATTCACTGAGCCGTTCTGAGAAGGCCAGGCCGGCACTCTTACTCTGCTCTTCCAACTTCTGTCTATGTCCTGCAGGACACAGGAAAACATTCCGTCTTACTTCAAAGGAAAAGGAAAGAACGTCTCGATCATTTTCTGCTGCAGGGTTAGAACTTCAAATCAAGACTTTGCTGAGAATTTTTTTTTTCACTTCCCCCTTTCTTCTTTTCGCTCTTTGATTCTGCCACCTCTCACCGGGGATGGCTGGATTTGACACACGTGAATCTTTTTCTGAATTCGTTTGCACTTTTAACACCTTCCTTTCGAACATAAAGGAAAGAACTGGTGCTCGCGCTCATTTTTATATCGGGACGTGGTAAAAGCTAACTCGCAACCCACCTCACTGCAACCTTTAACGCACAAACCCCCTCTCCCACCGCGCCCATATCCCACTGAAGTCAAGGCAGCAGCTGGTGTCATGAGATGAGAAAGGGAATGCACTGATTGATGGTGCAGACGGTTTTCACAGGTGCCAGAATTCAGGTGTTCTTCTAGACAACCTCCAAGACAGAAGCAAGTGTGAAACACTCCCCCACTCCGCCTCTCATCATTATTTAGTCTGGCTTGATACAAATCAACTTCAGATCTAGACATCTGCTTCCAGCCAAGGGAGGTTTGTCAGATAACTCTTATCTTTCCGTTGCGATATTATACAAGCTAAACCTCCACCCGCTGCCAAATTTGGGTATATTCTCTGTGGGGAACGATCGATTTATGCTCGACTCCTATCCCAGGATTGCAGCCACTTGAATTTATCCATTGGACTGAGCAGCAACATATTTTATGTTCTCCAGGGTCTTTGGAAGAGATGCTGCAGCATGGATAACTTGCGGTGATTGGGATTCAAAGTGATGACGTTTGCAGATAAAGGATGGAGAATATACTGATATTTTTAAGGCAGAGATCAATAGATTCTTGATTAGTACAGGTGTTGGGGGTTATGGGGAGAAGGCAGGAGAATGGGGTTAGGAGGGCGAGATAGATCAGCCATGATTGAATGGCGGAGTAGACTTGATGGGACGGATGACACTATCACTTATGAACTAATGAATGTATGAACTTATATCCACCACTTGCACTGTATTCCAATCCACCTCTCTATGTAGAGGAAATCCCTGAAGGAATCTGGTTTGGATTCACGTGGACAAATCCCTTCCGGATATGAGACGCAATCCTCCCGCTATCACACACTTTGCCTTCTCCTATTCTAGCTTCTCCACCTTTACCCATTGAGTTTGATGGAGCATCAACTCCACTCCAATGCTTTTCAGAAATTAAAGCTACCAGCCCCACAAGCATTTGCAGCCACTTTTCCCAAAGCAAGGTCAGGATTCTCATTGCTATCCTGAATAGCAACTCTTCTTGCAGTCACCCACTCAATATCCAATAGATGTAAATTAGGCTCAGAAACCTAAGTCGGTGACATGGATGAGGGGACCATATTAAATCTATCCAAGTTTACTGAAGATACGAAGCTGGATAACTTTGTGGGCTGTGCAAAAGATGTTGTGACTTCAAGGGTATATAGATAGGCCAAGTGAATGGGCATGAACGTGGCTGATGGGGAAACGTGTGGTCATCCACATTGGTAGGAAAATATAATTGCAGAATATTTTTTAAATGGTGAATGATTGAAAGGCGTTGGAGATCAAAAGGGTTGAGATGTTGTTGTAGATAAATTACCAAAAGTTAATTAGTCTGTAGAGAAAGCAATAAGATCTTTGTTTTATTGCAAAAAGATTTGAGTGCAGGACTATGGCATCTTGTTCCTATTATAGAGCCCTGGGAGACAATATCTGAATTACTAGGCACAGGTTTGGTATCTCTACCTGAGGAAAGATGCCCTTGAAATAGAAAGAGTACAGCAAAGAATGCATCACATTCATACCTAAAATAGCAGGTTTGTTGTGCATAGAATTAATAAGCAAACTGGTTCTATGCTCTGTAAAATTTAGAAGAATGAGTTCAAAAGCTAATTAGTCTGTAGATAGGTCATAGGTGCAGAAGTAGGCCATTCGGCCCATCAAGTCTCCTGCCTTCTCCTCATAACCCTTACCAATCAAGCATCTGACAATCTCTACCTTAAAATTACCCAAATTACTTGGCCTCCACAAGAAGCTGAAAATATGATTGCAATGATCGCAGAAAGTACACCCAAAAATACCCTTAGGGATTTTATGCATCACTTAATCACAGAGACACTATTTCAATAACACCAAATAGAAAGCATTACCTTATGCAAAGTATGTCTTTTAGTTGGGGGGAGAGGAGGCGGGTGACTGTCATGAGTCAACAAAATTGGCGTCTGTCTCTTGCGTCTCACAACAATGAACAGACATGCCTTTCTTTCAGTTGGAATGTAAACTTTGAAGAACTAGTTGGGCCGGAAGTGATTCAGCACTATCCACTGCAGAAAGATGCACATCCGATGAGAAATTTCAGAAAGAAAGCTCTTTATTTGATTCACTTGTGGCAAGGATTTAACAGGACTGCCACTTTTACATGAGTAGAATTGAGGTTTAAACACATTCTCTGTGCTGGTGGGCAGTAAAATCCATGCAATAAGAAACCATTGAACACTAGTGATGTGGAATTCAGTGCCACAGATGGCTGTGGAGGTTAAGTCATAGGGCATTTTTAAAGCAGGGATTGTCAGGTTCATGATTAGTAAGGGTGTTAAAGATGATGGGGAGAAGGCAGGAGAATGGGGTTGAGAGGGAAAGACAGATCCGCCATGATTGAATGGCAGAGTAGACCTGATGGGAAGAATGGCCTAATTCTGCTCTTATAACTTATGAACATATGGTGTGAAATCTCCACTGGGAATACTAACGTATTAATCTGATTGTTTGTGTAGAGGAATGTATATTGGTCCTTATTTAGTCCATCAGTCACAAAGTATATTTTTCATAACAATTTCCACTGCCATCTGAATACATTTATGTACAGGTTGTCTCTCATTTTTTCACTCTTGAATAGATTTCAGGAAACCAATATCATGCAGGTTATTGAATAAACGAGTGGCTAACTCTTTCCTCCGAAAGCCTTAATTCATTTAAACAAGTTCTCGCAATGCGGTGAGATGCCTCACCTTTGCCCTAACTTTGTTATTTTTGTAAATGATCCATGCCCCTTCTGAGATAAATTGATAAACACTTCCTGACTCTATATTGAGTCATCGCCTTTTAACCAATGGTTTGCACTTTAAAAAGGCAGATGATCTCCAATCATGTGTCGTCATTATGGAATAAACATCTATTTCAAGGCAAGTGCAGAGATAAACATCTGTGTTCATTATTGCTTTGTTGCAGTCATTCGAAACTTGACATGAAGCACCATGTTGATGAGGTATCCAATGTGCAAAAATTGCAGGAACAAAGAACTAACAAAGAACTGCAGATGCTGGTTAATACGCAAAAGGTCACAAAGTGCTGTAGTAACTCATCAGGTCAGGCAGCATCTCTGGAGATGGATAGATTATGTTTTGGGGGGAGACCAATTCACCATTCCCAATCCAAAACATCACCGATGCATATTCTCCAGACAAGCTGCCTGACCTGCTGAGTTACTCCAGTACTTTGTGTCCTTTTGTCCAAAGATTGAAGAATGACCTAAAGTTAATGATGTGCCCAGGAGTGGATGTGGATCGCAAAAGAGGAACACATAAACAAATTATGAGAGGAATAGATCGGGTAGATGCACGCAGTCTCTTGACCAGAGTAGGTGAATCGAGGACCAGAGGACATACGTTTAAGGGGAAAAGATTTAATAGGAATCTGAGGGGTGGCCTTTTCACACTAAGGGTGGTGGGTGTATGGAACAAGCTGGCCAAGGAGGTAGTTGAGGCTGAGACCATCCCAACATTTAAGAAACAGTTAGACGGATACACAGATAGGACAGGTTTTCAAGTAATATGGGCCAAACACGGGCAGGTGGGACCAGTGTAGCTGGAACATGTTGGCTAGTTTGGGCAAGTTGGGCCGAAAGGCTTGTTTCCACACTGTATCACTCTATGACTCTAAACAGAAATGAAACAGCATTGGTTGAGAGAGGGAATTATGGCTAGGAACAAAATCGTTGAAAAGAAACTCCGAAAAATATGATGACTGGAATGGGAATGGGGAGAAAGATCGGAAGAGAAGCAAAACAAAATTGAAAATGAGAGTACAAGAATGAAAAAAAAAATGCTTGCTGGCCGTTCTATGAAACCTTCTAAAAAAATGACATATTCCACCCCTGCAAGCAGCAAGACCGAGACAGTGTTCAGACCTATCTGGTAAAGTGGCATAATATTTCTCCCACACAAGTGCCAAGCAAAAGTCTTGCCCCACAAGGCAGAGGCATTCATTGGCATGACCATCACTGAGTCCCTTATCTTGATGATTCTAAGAGTCACCACCGATCAGAAATGTAAGTGAAACAACCATATAGTTATTGTGCCCACAAGAAGGTGTGAGAGGTTGGGTAACCTACAGCAAGTCACAGTGGCAGAATAGGGTGGTGGGTGTATGGAGCAAGCTGCCAGATGAGGTAGTTGAGGCTTGGACTATCCCAACATTTAAGAAACAGTTAGGTGCAAGTACATGGATTGGACAAGTTTGGAGGGATCTGGACCAAATGCAGGCAGGTGGGACAAGTGTAGCTGGGACATGTTGGCCAGTATGGGCAAGTTGGGCTGAAGGGCCTGCTTCCTCACTGTATCTCTCTATGACTCTATGACTCTCCATTGGCCTGGACCACATTCAGATTTGACACCATCCAGAAAAAAAGTAGTTAGCTTCATTGCCACAAACACTTTACCACTCCACGCATTTACCAGCACAGTTAGTGTGTATTGAATTCACCAAGGTTTCTTCCACAGCAGCTCCCATATTTAAAGGTTTTACTATCAAGAAGGGCACAGACACTGGAAACACCACTACCCAGAAGTTTCCCAGCCAGGGCGCACTACATCCTGCCTTGGAGATCAGTCCTCGTTACTGGGTCTGTACCTTGGATCTCCTCTTTAACCCAACAAATTTATGGGATCATCACTTCCACCTGAAGGATTGCAGCAGTTCAACAGGTTGCCGACCAGCACTTCGCACGACCAAATAAGAGTGGAGAATAAATGCTGGCCTGACCTCCCTTTAAAGTAAGGGAATAAATAAGAGAAAAGGAGCAGACATGGCAAGATGGAAAATCAAAGAGTTAAGAAAAAAAGAAACAGAAATAAGGAACTAAAGAACATATGAAGTGAATAAACACTGAAATGAAAACAAATGGAAGCTATTACAGGAAGTCTCACACTGGGCTGGTCTTGTTCCAACTTCCTTTTCCTGTTACTCTCTTTCATAGCCGATGTGGGAAACACATTTGTCGAGATGCTGTTCCAATTTATCATCAAAGAATACAGAATGAGGTTAACATTGGTGAAGGGTGATGGGGCGGCACGGTGGCGCAGCGGTAGATTTGCTACCTGACAGTGATAGAAACCTGGGTTCAATCCTGACTACGGAAGCTGTCTGTAGAGAGTTTGTATGTTCTCCCTGTGAATGCGTGGGTTTTCTCCGGGTGCTCCGGTTTCCTCCCACACTCCAAAGACATACAGGTTTGTAGGTGACTTCGCTTCAGTCAAATTATACATTTGTCCCCAGAGTCTAGACTAATGTACGGGGCGATCGCAGGTCGGCATGGACTCAGTGGGTCGAAAAGCCTTTTTCCGCGCTGTATCTCTAAAGTAAAGTAAACTAAAGAGTAGAAGGGCCTGTGTAGACAGGCAAACCAGGTTCAGAATAGCTTTAGTTTTCAGCCTGTATGAGCTCAGATTCAGAGCAGATTAAATTGTGCTGTTCTCTCTGCTCATGTTAGGGAGAGGGTGAATATGTAAGCACTTGAAGAAATTAAGAGCCAAGATCAGAAAGGCAAAGAGGCAGAAACAGGCCCACCGAGTCTGCACGACCAGCGATCCCCGCAGACTAACACTGTCCTACACGCACAAGGGGCAATTTACAATTTTACTGAAGCCAACTAACCTACAACCTGTACGTCTTTGGAGTGTGGGAGGAATCTGAAGCACCCGTAGCATACCCATGCAGGTCACAGGGAGGACGTACAAACTCCGTACAGGCAGTATCTGTGGTCAGGAACAAACCCGTATCTCTGGCAACTCTACTGCCGCGCCACTGTGTCGCTCTCACTGACTCCCACTGACAGTGAGTAAGACTCTCACTGCCACGGGGGAAGCAGTATTCCCAAAATGGGAAAGTGCAAAGCAGCTCGAGTCTGCTTGACAGGAAAGTGCAGAGGCCCAGGCACCGACAACAGGAGTGCAGAACAACCCACCCACTCGTCCAACATGATCAGCCCGTCGGCAAAGTCTGCAGATTCCGCAAAAGATTCTTCAGCTACCTTAGCCTCACAGAAATTAAGCGGAAACAAGTCATCCCCGAAGAGACCGCCTAGGAAGAAGATGGGAACCCATGCAGCAACAAACTATTTGAATATCCATCCACAACTACATGCGGCATTGATATAAATGCAGTTCCTTTTCATAATTAGCACGCTGGATATAAAACAAAAGCCATTGAAAGAAGTTTAGTTTAGTTTAATTCATTGTCACGAGTACCAAGGTGCAGTGAAAAGCTTTCATTACGTGCTATGCAGTCAGCAGAAAGACAACACAAGAACATAGAAACATAGAAAATAGAAAATAGCTGCAGGAGTAGGCCATTCGGCCTTTCGAGCCAGCACTGCCATTCAATATGATCATGGCTGATCATCCAAAATCAGTACCCTATACCCGCTTTCTCCCCTTATCCCCTGATTCTGTTAGCCCTAAGAGCTATATCTAACTCTTCCTTGAAAACATCCAGTGAATTGGCCTCCACTGCCTGCTGTGGCAGAGAATTCCACAGTTTCACAACTCTCCGGGTGAAAAAGTTCTTCCTCATCTCAAACATTCCTCCTTTGTAAATAATTTCACCCTTCGATCCTTGTGAATGTCAGAGTGGTTCCTATAAAAGTACCCAGAATATATTCTTTGCCATGTGCAACAGTAATTGCTTTGTTCTGCATATAAAACGGTTTGATCAGAGTTGCACAAGTATTAACACTTTACACACGTCAACTATCAGTAATGTATGATGTGTGTGTGAAGTAACTTGCAGATATTGCAACAGGAAACAACTCCATTGGCATTTGCCTACCTAAGAAAAAGTGCAACTTCGCTGTACAACATTTGCCATAATTATAACTAGATTTGGCACTTCCCAAAATAGTAAAAATATTTGATTGCATCAGATAAAATGTTTACAAATTACTCTTTCTGCGCTTGGGAATAGGCTGGTGAAATAAACTTTTCTTTCCATTGCAAACAAATGTATTGATAGACTGACTGGACATTAAGTAGTAGAAGCAAAATAATCCATATTTCTCCACTTGGCAAAAAACAGTGCCGACAAGTAGTACATGTCTAAAATTAGTTTCGTTCAGTTTAGTTAGAGATGCAGCACGGAAACAGGCTCTTCGAACCAACGATCCCCGTTACACTAGCACACACCACACCATCAAGGACAATTTACAGTTTTTACCGAAGCCAATTAACCTACAAACCTGTATGTCTTTGGAGTGTGGGAGGAAACCGGAGAACCTGCGGAAAACCCATGCAGGCTTGGAGGGAACGTACAAACTCCGTATTGACAGCACCCGCAGTCAGGATCGAACCCGGGTCTCTGGCGCTGTAAGGCAGCAATCCTGCCGCTGCGCCACCGTGCCGTCCTGTTGGACACAATAGATAATGTGTCCATTATGCAGCCCATTGAACTGCCTAGACATTTCAGTTAATGAATGGAGTACACTACTCTAAGGACCTGTGTTAGATATTCTGATTCTCAGTAATTGCTGGTAGCATAGGGGCAAAAGATTACTTTAAATTAAAAAAAATTCTCACCCTCTGGCTGCCTGTGCTGACACCTCAGAAATACTGGGATTGAATGCTCAGAAGAGTGTGATTGAATGCTCAAGATATTGTGCATGTAGGTGGAGAACCACTCATTCACATTGTTGCAACTAATGACAACACTGAAGCATTTGGAGGGAAATTCCTCTGTTCACTGATTCAACTGCCTGTTTACCAAAGATACTCCTCTAGTATCTTTGATGTTTACTGGGGTTTTATAAAATGAAGGAGGGGAAATCTGTCTTTACTCAGTACCACAGACCTTGTGTGGTGGTGTTATCCACAGGTTTGTACTGAGCTTCACACACTTCGAGAAAAAGTATGGAAACAGGCCCTTCTGCCCATCAAGTTCATGTCAACTATTGAATACCCATTCATACAAGTTCTATGTTATCCCACTTTCCCTACACATTAGGTGCAACATACAGAGGCCAATTAACTTACAAACCCACATGTCTTTGGGATGAGGGAGGAAACAGGAGCGCCCAGAGGGAAAATGTGTAAATTCCATACAGACATTACCCGTGGTCAGTTTTGAACGTGGGCCTCTGGCACTGTGAGGCAGCGGCTCTACAGCTGTGCCACTGTTAGTTCCACAGATGGCCACAGGAGTGTGGATGTGAGTACACCTCACAGCCAATGCTCTCCCACACACTTAGCACGAGAGACCAGCAGGAAATCTCTCTGCTGCAGACTATGCACATTGCAGATTAATCTTCTAAGATGTTGAAGTTACACTAAAAATAAGTGACCACAAGGGGGCAAACATGATAATAAAGGCCAACAGATTTATATTTTACGTATTATTATAATTTTAAAATATTTAATAAGACCCTTATTAGGGCGGCACATTTGCTCAGCGGTAGATTCGCTGCTTTGCAGCGCCAGAGACCCATGTTCGATCCTCACGCGGGGTGCTGTCTGTACAGAGTTTGCACTTTCTCCCTGTGACCTCGTGGGATTTTTCCGGGAGCTTCTGCATGGGATTTCTCCCACATTCCAAAGTCGTGCAGGTAGATTGGCTTCTATAAATTGTCCCTAATGTGTACGTTAGTACCAATTGGCGCAGCAGGGCCCATTTCCCCGCTGTATCTCTGAACTAAATGAAAACTAAACTAAGCTAAACTCACATGGTAGTATTTTCGGTACACGCCCAGAATAAAGTTGAAGTTCAGTTTCTAAAGTTTACACTGGAAAGAAGATCATAGTTCTGAAGAATCATAAAGGTTGAAACATGAGGAAATCTGATTTGAGACTATTTTACAGTTCTGTCTGCAAAACTATGACTCGTTTGGAAAATTAATTATGGTCTGAAATCTGAATACTCTGAGCCACAATCGTACTTGCATTGAGTTGGAGAAAGAGCAGTATATGGGTCAGGCAGCAGCATCTCAGAAGAAGGATGCACCATATCCTGTTTTCATATCAGACCTGCCACTTCTCTCTGTTTCATCATCTTTATTATTTGCACAATCTTGTTTTTACAATGACTTGTGTTGCTTCACAGAGATGACAGTTTACATCATTTAACTTGTTCCTGCTTCTCCATTCAGCAGTTTGCAGCATGTTTAACCCCCCCCGCCCCCTCCGTGAAAAAATGATGAGCTCATCTCTTCTCCGTGTCAACAGGCCCAATCATTGTTTGAGATGCCAAACCAGCTTCTCAATCTTCCAATAGAGTCTGTGGAGAAACCAAGTGATTACCTGGTTTAATGTCCGATTGGTCTCAAAACATCACTGGCTATGCATTGGTCCCTTAGTAATCCCTTATTTACAAGTATGCTGTCTGGATTAGGGGGTATTAGCTGCAAGAAAAGTTTAGACAGACTTTAATTGTTTTCTCTGGAATGCCAAAGGTTGAGAGGAGACCTGATAGAAGTATGCGTTTAAATAACAATGTTTAAGAAACATTTAGACAGGTGCATGGATAGGATAGGTTTAGAGGGATATAGGCCTAACACAGGCAGATGGGGCTAGTGTAGATGGGACATGTTGGTTGGTGTCGGCAAGTTGGGCTGAGGGGCCTATTTCCACACTCTATGACTCGATATAAAATTATGAGAGGGAAATATAGGGCAGACAATCAGAACCTTTTTCCCAGGGTGGAAATGTCAAAGATTAGATGGTGCCGTTTTAAGGTGAGAGGGGCAAAGCTTAAAGATGTGCAGGATATGTTCTTTTTATAGAGAGTGGTAGATGCCTGGAATGTGGTGCCAGGAGTGGTGCTGGAAGCAGATATGATTGAGGCATTTAAGAGGCTTTAAGATCAGGGAATAGAGGGATATGGATTGCGTGCAGACAGAGGAGATTAGTTTAAATTTGGCATCATATTCAGCATGGACAATGTGGGCCAAAAGCCCTGTTATAGAGTCACAGAGTCATAGAGTGCGGAAACAGGCCCTTCGCCCAACTTGCCCAAACACCGACCAACATGTCCCATCTATATTAGTCCCCGCTACCTGTGTTTGGCCCATAACCCTCCAAACCTGCCCTATCCATGAACCTGTCTAATTGCTTCTTAAACATTGCGATAGTCCCTGCTTCAACTACCTCCTCTGGCAGCTTGTTCCATCCATCCTCCACCCTTTGTGTAAAAAAGTTACTCCTCAGATTCCTAGAAAATCATTCCTCCTTAACCTTACACCTATGCCCTCTAGTTCTCGATTCTCCTACTCTGGGCAAGATACTCTGTGCGTCCACCTGATCTATTCCTCTCATGATTTTATACACCTCTATCAGATTATAAGGTTACAACCATACTGATCAAGGCTGATGCATGAGTGAGATGGTACGAGTCAGGACACGGGTGTGGAGTTCTGCACAGGGTAGTGCATGGCTGCATTGGCTTTGTGTCAACAGGAATGTGCAGAAAGACCTGCTGGAGCCAAGCATGTGTCAGTTCAGGATTTAACTTCAGCGGCAGGACCACCTCAAGGAAGCAGTATCACATAACACAGCCTTCACAACAGCTGTGCAATCCTGCAAAGCCAACCTCGAAGGATAAAACTATAGAGTTCACAGAGTTCCCAGCCAGTCCACCTTCACATTGTCACCTTTACACTGTCCTATTGGCACAGATTTAATTTTGAGATCCTCATAACATCAGACAATTAGCAGTGTACATGAATGGGTCCAGTCTACCCTGACCAACTAGTAAACAGAGATATTAGTGTAACCCAGTCTGATAAAAACCCATAATTAGCCTGAATCCATCCTAAAGGAAGGATGGACACAAAAAGCTGGGGTAACTCAGCGGGTCAGGCAGCATCTCTGGAGCAAAGAAATAGATAACGGTTTCGGATCAACACCCTTCTTCAGACAGTCCCCTGACTCTCAGTCCGAAGAAAGGTCTCGACCCGAAACGTCACCTATTCCTTTTCTCCAGGGTTGTTGTCTGACCTGCAGAGCTACTCCAGCTTTTTGTGTCTACCTTCGGTTTAAAGCAGCATCTGTAGTTCCTTCCTACACCAAAGAAAGGATGTAATAGTATGTATGAGCCAAATGCTTTTCAAGTTAACTGGGATAGGCTCCCTAGTTCAAGCACAGACATAATTATGTTATACAGCCTACACATATAACCCACAATATTGTCTATAACCTCCATTCCAGACCTTTGTTTAAATTTGATCAAACTAAAGATGCGGCTGTGGGGAGAAAACATAATGTGCCGTCACCACTATAGTAGAGATCCGTTACAAGAAAGAGCTGAAAATGTTTAAATCGGGATAGAATAATGATGCTCATCAATTTAGTAAGAATGTATCATGTTGCTTGGATGGGCTCCAGTTGGCTTTGCGATCAGATCCAGATGAATCTACGTTGCTGTATAATTCTCAGCATTAACCTTGTGAGAACTGGGCGAGTTTGTGAGAACCAAACAAAACTGCTCGTTGTTTGTTTACCCTTTCCGCTTCCATAAACACCCACACACCACACACAGTCACATCTGCCCACACACAGACACTTACACGGAGACACACACACACAAAACCACATATACACAAGCACATCCACATAGACACCCATGAACACACACACGCATGTGCGTCACATCTAATGTACAGGAACCCCGACCTTCATAACCTTGAATGCAGCACATCTGTACGCACACAGATGCATAGCCACATTCACACATTTGCTCCACACACAAGTACATGCACATCTGCACTTACACTTATCCATATTCTCCAGAGATGCGGCTTGACCTGCTGAGTTACTCCAACATGTCTAGTTGCAGGAATATGCATCCAAACACAAACATGCACAGTTAGGCCCTTGAACGGGCAAGGGATAGAATGATACAGAGGCACAAGCAGCTGCAGATGCTGGACTCTTGAGCAAAAAACAGACTGCTGGAGTAATTCAGCAAGTCAGACATCCATAGAACAATACAGACCTAATGCAGGCAAACAGACAAAATGGTTTGCATAGACATGTTGGTCTGAAGAACCCGTTTCTGTGCTCCACAACTCAATGACTCTGTGATTTTAAACACACACGCAAAGAAATGGACACGGACACGGGCATGTGTGTATGTCCACACAGACCTACCCACATATTGGGACACAAAGTGCTGGAGTAACTCAGCAGGTCAAGCCGCATCTCTGGAGAATATGGATAGGTGACATTTCAGGTTGAGACCATGTTCTCCTGAGCTGTTGCCTGACCTGCTGAGTTACTCCAACGCATTATGTCCCAACATGTAGGTCTGAGTGGACATACCTGCATGCCTGTGTCTGTTTCTTTGTCTGTGTGTCTGCGCATGTGTGCTTAAAATCACACAGAGTCATTGACTTGTAGAACACAGAAACGGGTCCTTCAGCAGCAGTGTCCTTTTGTGTATTAACCAGCATCTGCAATTCTATGTTCCTAGTAACTTAGCGGGACAGGCAGCATCGCTGGAGAGAAGAAATGGGTGACGTTTCGGGTCGAGACCCTTCTTCAGACTATGTTCCTACTCGTATATTGATAGATATTCATCAACATCTATAGTTACAGTAAATCGATGCATTGGTCTGTGCTCTCAAACACATAAATGCCCTTCAGCCATGAATCAGAACATTATTTGGTGTGAGAGCATTCTTGTTGGTAATCAGAAGGTTGTGTGGTGAAGTCTGATGCCACATCTAAGTGCACCACAGTGTAAGATGACTGAGGGAATGCTGTGTTGCCTTAGTAGGGCCACACCATCTGCATTGTCATGTCTTTTTGAAAAGACCCTTTGCCGCTACCTCAAAATGATGCAGAAAAGCTCCTCTTAAATGACCTGCCCAACATTTATTCCTTAATCAACACTGGTCAGTGCTGTGCATAGGGATTTTTCATGCACAAATTGACTGCGACATTTCCTACTTTGGAACAGAGACCTTGCTTTGAAAAATATTTAACGGCAGCAAAGAATTTTAAAATATCCTGACATGCTTTTCAATTCTTTTCAATGAAAGAGGTAGAAGAGTGAGAAATGAGCTCAGAGCCCTGAGTAAATTATTTATGTATAAAAGACTTTATTTCATACCCCCTTCATAACAAGTGTTCAGTCTGATAATACCAATTGCTCAAGCTAACCAACATTTTGCCCTCGTTTCAACTTTTAAAAACTGCTGTTAGTGTTTCTAGAGTCATGACTCTTTCAAAGCCTTTGTCCCTTAAATAGATCAGCATGTAACCAACATGCTGTCAGCTTCTTAACCATAGAAGTTAGTTTATGATATTAACAGGAAAATATTTAATATGCCTGTAACATTGCAAACGGTCAGGAAGCTAGTCACATAGATAGTTTACAGTTAAAAATCTATTAATGACCACTGCTGATACTGGGAAACATACAGTAAGTTATGGTGGCAGTAATGGCTGTAAGTCATTTCTTGGTTCACTATTTTTATGGATGTTTATCTATTTATTGTAAATAAATGAATGTTTCTGTTAGAATGGCAAAAATAATATAATTAGCCAGTTTTGGCAATAGGATGTTGTACGGTATTTCCATTGAGCTTAATATTTGTTATTCCCCAATCACTGTTTTAACAGAGACCTTGCTTATTTCAAACAGTTTTATTGCAGAGAAAAGTCACACAAAGGTGCTAACGATGTGTGTGTATAGTAGAAACAATAATTTCTTGGCTTTGAATACCTACACTTAGAAATACAGTGTGTGGAAATTCTTCTAGGATTTTCAACTCAATAAAAATAGAGGCAAAAATGCTAGAATTTTTAAAAAAATATACGTAATCTAATCTGATTCAAACGTATCTTATTTAAAAGTGACATTGGATTGACCAATGGTCTCATTCCTGCAGGGCATACTAATACAGGCTACCGAATATTATCTCATTCATTGATGCTTTTTTGGCAGTGATTTTTTTCAGTTTGTATAGAAATGAATAATACTCCTGACACTATAAATATGTTTGTGCATTTAACTGGATTCTTCAAGCAATACACACATAATGCACTCGTTTTCAGACAAGATGCCATGGCTCAGACACTAATATGCCAATTTCATTTGGATACAATCACAGAATGGCTCTTAAATCCAAACCTAATTTTTTTCCCCCCCAAGTTATTTGTCATTTTGTTAAAATATATTGCAGGAGTCAGATGAAGGAAAAATTGTTCAGAGGTTTCAAAGCTTCGCAAAAATATTTAATGGTGTGAATTTATATTAATTGCTATAATGATATGAAGTCAATAATCCAAGAGTGGGATATATAAACAATGTAACTAATTTTGATCATTTAAAGAGCTGGTGGAACTACTCATGCTGGTTTTAGTTTAGAGATACAGAGTGGAAACAGGCCCTTCGGCCCACCGAGTCCACACCGGCTAGCAATCCCCATACACATACATTACTCTATACACACTAGGGACAATTTACAATTTAACCGAAGCCAATTAACCAACAAACCTGTACGTCTTTGGAGTGTGGGAGGAAACCGGAGCACCCAGGGGAAACCCACAGAGGACACGGGGAGGACGTACAAACTTCGTACAGCCAACACCTGTAGTCAGGATTGAACCCAGGACTCTGGCGCTGTAAGGAAGCAGCTCTACTGCTGTGCCAATGTGCTGCCGAAATGTGTCTGTTTGACAATTGGTAAAGACTCAAAACAAATTAAAACGTGTCCAAACCCATGGAGATACAGCATAGAAAAGGGCCCTTCACTCCATCAAGTCCGCTCCAACTATAAACTACCCAGTGAACATAAATTCTCCATTAATCCCATTTTAATCTCCCCACATTCTCATCTGCTCCCCTCAGAATCTACCACCTACCCACGTGCAAGTGGTAACTTATATTGACCGGTTAACCTATCCACCCACATATCTTTGGGATGTGGTGGGAAACCAGAGCACCCAGAAGAAACACTTGTGGCCACAGAATGTATAAACTCCCCACAGCCATCACTGGAGATCAGGATAGGACCCATGTCCCAGGTTGTATGGTATTAGCTGTGCCACTGTGCTACACTTTTATTTAATCAAATTACTCTGAAATCATATGCATCACCCTTTATGACAAATATGAATCCAACTAGTGGAGAACTTCATGCCCTCTCACTTCCAGTTATCACTGAATACAGCTGTTACAGTGACTTTGAAAACAATCTGATGTCTTTTGATGTCTGTACAGTTAAGGAGAGATCAAAAACAAGTTTAAGCCCAGCTCCAGACAAACCCACTGCCAAATACTCACTTTGATAACTGACATGTGTAACATTACCACTTGAATGAATGACCCTAGACTAAGTAGCATTTGAGGAGATGTATTCTAATGAGCAGTTAATATCTTTAGGAGAAAAGGGAGTATAACAATAGGGACTAAAAGAAACTAAAGCATGAGGTAAATATTGTGCAGAATTTTACCTAATTGTAATTAGTGATGTGTGGCAAAATTACATACTAAAAAGGATAAATAGAAAGTTGACATTTTGGATGAGTTGGGCAGAAAGGCTTGTTTTATAGCTCTGTGAGTTGAGACAAATAACATTTTGGAAGAGGTTTTATAGATTGGGACATTTATCTTTGGGGCGTAGGAGTCTGAGGAGTTAGCTTATTGACGTGCATAAGATCATGAGGGGCATGGATAAAGCGAATGCTCACAGTTGTTTTTTCCCAAGGTAGAGGATTCTAAAACTAGAGGGCCTAAGATTACGGTGAGAAGGGAGAGATTTAAGCGGGACACCGGGAGCAACTCTTTCACTCTGTATGTTGAATAACCTACCAGGTGATGCTATAGCAGTAGAAACAATTGTGGGCCAAATGCAGGCAAATTGAACTAGCCCAGAATGCCAACTTGGTTAGTATAGACAGCAGAGGCTGAAGGGCTTATATCCATGCTGTATAACTATACAAATGAATCAACGTTTGAGTTAAAATAATAAAAAATGGCAAAATGTATTAAAAGATTTTCGAGCTGTTGTCATGTGTAAAAGTGTCAAACACTGATCTATTCTACAAAATCATTTCAAACTCATACAGGCCTGTACAGCAGAAGTACACCATCAGTAGACTCCTTCGATCACACATTGTTCAGAATATGATATTAAAAAATTACTGGAATCGAGAGCTGAATATTATCATTACAGTAAACCCTCACAATTACGGACCTCTATTTTGGCTATGGTGGACCTACGTGTCAGTTTGTGGTGGTGGTGGTTAGCGTAGTGTTGGGTTAGCAGAACATGGAGAGAGAGAGAGCAATAAAACACTTCTGAAGAGAACGGTCTTGACCCGAAACGTCCCACATTCCTTCTCTCCAGAGATACTGCCTGTCCCGCTGAGTTACTCCACCATTTTGTGTCTATCTTCTCAAGAGCGTTGCATTGGGCATGGGTTTGCAGCGGCTGCCACAAAGTGATGTCCCGGGGTGTTGGATGCAGATGCAGTGCGGCCTACTGCATCTGTGTTGCCCTGGCAACGCGTGCCTCGGTCGCCTAGTAACGGCGCGAGGCTCCAGTTGCACCCCCCCCCCCACTTCTGCCAGGTTACCCATTGAGCTGGCGCCACATGGCGGGAGCTTCCAGTCAGGGGAGCTTAGGGAGGATGCAGCGTGGAGGTGACGTGTGTACCAGGCCCAATCCTAGTGTGCCGTGTGTGGAGCTGGGGATTCTGCAGCTCCCCGGCCTATAAACTCCCACTCGTTTAAACCCCACCCCCCTTCTTTCTAATACTTCATTTCTTCCCACCCAGCCTCAGGTTAAACAGGTTAATATTTACCCTCCTTGGTCATGGCAGACAATCAGAAATAACGGACACTATCTCCCCTGTGGTCCATTGTAGGGAGGGTCTACTACAGTGGCTATTTCAACCATCGATCTTAATGCAGAATTTGGGAAAGGTTGTGATCTACACACCAAAATAAATAAAAAGAAGGAAAAAAAGCCTTTAAACTGGCTCTAAATTCTGGTCCTTCTCTACAATTTACCAGTGTTGATGATCGCTATTGGCTTCTACCATCTAAAGGAGAAATTAGAAAAAATAAACCAAGCAAAAAGCTGCAGTTATTCTTTCAAGAGTGGAATATTTGGATCTGAGTTTGAATAATATCCACATGTGGAGATTAAACAATAATTTGTGCTAAAATATTTAAATGCTTCGTATTATTTATTTATTTATACTTGACCCCATGGATCCCCAGTGCCGAGCATCATTCTTTATCACAACACTGTGAAATGTGGGAAGGCATTGTAAAAATCCCCACACTATAGTCAGGGATTTGATGCAATACGGCCCCCAGCAAATTTCTTCACTTACCTAAATGGTGTGGGCTACTGCCCTGGTAAACCAATGTTACATTAAAAGACTTGAAGGCAGCTCAAGTAGCAGTTTCTGTAAAAATCTGAATGATTTGCCCAAAATATGCCTAATATGACATCAGTTTAACTGTGTTTAAAGCATTTTGCAGATAAAACAATCATGCCAGAAATGAAACAGTTAACAAAATGCAGTATCATGTGTATGTGTATAATTATATCTTAAGTAAATCCCACTGAAGAATCCATATTACAATATAATATTAAAATTATAATATTGGATATTAAATCTTAATTTCCTCGATAATCATTTATGAAATTCCTGATTACGGTAGTTGATCAGGTATGCACGCTTATGGCATCTTGTATTGAATCTCACGCAGCTTCAGTTTATAGAAAGGACTTTGACTCAACCCTGTGGTTTGGCGGTGAATTGAGTTTATTTCTTATCTGAAATCTGTTGGGTTTTTTGATGTGTACTGAACACGAGATCAAAGGTAATTCTGTGGTTTGGATGAATGGGTGAAAGGATAATCTGCCACTCATAAATAAAAAGACTAATTCCATATTTACTCCCCAAAAAATATCCTAACCATGCATCATAATTTATTGTAATTCATGTAGATGTAAAAACCTAATGCTCAGAAATATTCTTTATTCTTGATATTTTCAGATGTAAGCCTGATATATATTTTACAACACAGAATCTACACTTCTACATAGAGAAAATCTGGAATTTGTCATTTACTATTAATTACTACCAGTAAAAATAACTTTAAATTCAACATAAATATTTTAATGTAAACAGCGTGATAACAGCATGATAATTAATTTAGTATTTTAAGAAAAAAAGATAATCACCGAGAAAGCTATATCTTTTCATATTCTTCTAATCATAAGCTCATCATCACTACCTACCTGATGTCCAAACTGCACAAATAATCTTAAAACTTTGAGATAGCTAAGATTAAATACTTCTGATTGAATATAGTCTGCTGGCAAAAAAGAATACTTTTTTAAGTATTAAAATTAAAAGGTAGGATCATTGGAATTACTAATGTCTTATTTTTGAACGATGGCAAATCAAATCATTCCAATACATTTCAGGTTTTGTTGAATCATTTTGTTTGGTGTATTAAACTTAACCAAAGCTTGGCGTTAAGTAAAATAAAGTATTTTGAGATGGATTGTATTCATGATGTTTGAAATGACTAAATCTGAAGTTACCAATGTACCAGTAAAATCGGAAGTTATAAAGAAACGTGATCAAATTAATGATCAATAATACACTCTACAATTTAGTTAGAAACATCATGATGTAAAAGCATCTCAAAACTGAATGTAACATGCACTGTATTCTCCTGTAACTGTGCCACCCTTACGGCTTACTATTTATTTACCACTATCTTGTATTTGCCATTTGTGACCAATTTCATTGTCATCTCTCTGTGAAATGCTTAATATTAACACTACATTAAATGCTATCATTTAGTCTTGCGCTACAAAAAAATTCGAGCACGAACAAATAAGTTCGATAGTAAGTATTGAAATATCAAAGTAAAAATGACACGTTAACCTAATTCTGCAATTAGACCTACTTATGTTTTTTTATTAAATATATTAATCACATCAGTGCTACTTTTTAAAATATTCACCCTGAGTGAATATCTACTCTATGTCATGCAAGGGAGAATAAAATAATCTGCATCGGACACAAAACTAGTCATTTTTCGTTAATTGTTTCGATTCTATTGTATCTTAAGGGCTAAAAACACCATATTTCTTTAATAACGAAGACTAATGTTTCGGACCAATATTAAGATGTGTGCAAATAACATTCTGAAGACTTTTATTTACCTCCTCAGGTGATTTTTTTGTAAAATATTGATGGTCATAATTGTTATTCATTAATATGTAATCAGAGATTCCCTTGCTATAGTCTGGCAATATTTAAAATGTGATATAATTATGTGTGACTAACGGCATATTCTGCAGCAAATACAATTACATCAGAACTGAGCTAAATGATCTAAAGGTGCTTGAAGTGAACTATACATTAGGTTGCTTGCTGTTAAGAGGTCTGCTTTCCTTAATTATTTATTACTGGAAGTGCTTTTACAAATGGACGCAAAATACCAGGAAAATTCCCTGTGCCTACAACTTATAATGTGGCATAAAACCTTCGAAATACAGCCATATTAAAAAGATCTCGGTGAGATGTCTCAATATTTTAAGGGACATAATTCCACAACAATATTTGATCGTTTAAATAAAAAGAACCTTTGGGGAAATGTATGCGTTTGCATTATACACATGGGTAATATAATGCTTTGCTTTAAGCTGCGGCGTGTGAAGATGCTTTAATAAATACTCCGTTTTCGCTTAATTTTTAAAAATCTCGCATTAATATGTTTCACATGTTAATGCTAGTAACGTTTTTTTACTTGGTATTTAATGGATGAAACTTATTTTAAATATATATTCATCAAACTAACCCCCAAAGAATCACAGAGAATTATGAAAATTGTTGCACCTTAAGAATCTTTTGGCGGATAAAGGATGTCATACACCTGATGAATATTTTTTTAAACGCTCGGTATACGTTGACTTATTGTTTATTAAACGTTTTCACTTGAACGATATCTGTTCAATGTGCGCGCTTCATTTATTTCTGCTAACGTTCCTATATGTGGTCCACGCACCACAAAACGATCGGTGGGAATAAAGAATCTTTGTGAAATACTTTGGTTTGTCTTAAGACAACCAGAAGTCACCTGTCTGTGGGGATACGGCAGCTGCCCCAAGCAGCGGATAGTTCTCTAGCGCCGTTGCACATTGTAACATTGGAACGGTTGAAGGGCAAATCGTACAATGGGAAACTGCTCTAGAAACCCCCTGTCTTGCGGTATCATTGTGGAAACATGGTACAGGAGACAGCGCTTAAGTCCCGCCCGTTCAGAGGAATCAAAAAACGTAATGAGAACTTCAGGTACTCACTTCTGGGCTCTCTGGGCCCGTCCACGGTGATCTTGATAGCCCGGTGGTAAGTGGCGACTTGAGGAGGGTTTGTGAACACGGTGATGGTCAACGTAAAGCTCTTCCCTGAAACATGGGGCACAGCAACGAATGAGCAGGTTACAGTAACGTGTAGGGTTCAGGAAACAATGGCGACATGTTGCCCGTGATAAAAACTGATTTAAAAAAATCAGTCCGAACTGAGCACTTTTACCGTTAATTCCAGCGTCTATCTCTAAATACTTTAAAGAACGATTGTCACAGCATTATTTGTTCCTTAACATCTGTTAACTTTTTTTATCACATGAATAAAGTCCATCATTGCAAATTTTCCGTGATATTAGAAGAGCGTATTACAATTTGTAGTTAAGAACAAATGTTCTATTGAATTTATTCAGTATCCTTCATCTTTTAAAATATTGGTTTATCTCAGTTTTTGTCTTTTAAAAGTGCCTTATATTTAACGTGTATTTAAAAATATATATTTTCTTAACGTGGCAGTAAAATGTAATATATAATATCTGGCTTTTTAAGTGGCTTAAATTGATTTTTGCAATGAGTTATAAATTCAACTGCTAACATTGCGGTTTGATTTTTCCGGGCCATTGTGACCGATGGAAATTTTTGGATAACCGCGAAGTTTCAGGGCAAATCCCTGGTTATTCCCAAAGCCGGCATTGGGAGAGAGGGTGAAAGGCCCAAAGAAGCAGATCGGATCGCCTTAAATCGTGACCGTGTGGATTACATGGTCGTGTTTTATTTTGCAAAACTCCCTGCGTTAAAATCTGAGTGATCCCCCCCCCCCCCCCCCCCCCCAAACCGCCTCACCCAAACCTTAACACCAATCTCCTAAAATAGCACCAAGCCCCTCAGCAGACTGTCAATAGTCTGGATATTGTACTGACAGCTCCATGTGGCGGTCGGTGTGGAACTAACACAACCTGATATACATAATCCACATTGAGCAGAATAATGTGTTTATCAGGCCCAGGCCACTTTGCTACCTGATACTCTATTATGTGCGAGTGTTTACGTTGACGGTAGGTTTGCGGGAACATAACCGGCGGGGTAGCAGCGAAGGTGTGGGCAACTGGTCATTCTGTTTTTGCTTTGACTACCTCGTCCACTCCGGCCGACGAATCGCAGATCGTTGAAACGGGCGACCTGGTTCTTCATGACGGCCGTGGCGTTGCGCAGCTCTGCCGAGTAGTTCTCGTCGTTGCCGGCCAGGACCGTGACCAGAGTCCCGTCGGGAACGTCTCCCAGGGAAACCACCTATATTCCGGGAGACGAGCTCAGATCAGGCAAGGTACACAGAGAGGGAGAGTGAGAGAGAGAGAGTGAGAGTGAGAGTGAGAGTGAGAGTGAGGGTGAGGGTGAGGGAGAGGGAGAGGGAGAGGGAGAGAGGGAGAGGGAGAGGGAGATCTCGATCTAGTTCGCGTGATAGAGGGGAGTGAGGGGGTCTCTGGCGCTCGCTCTCTTCTTTTGCTCGCCTCGCTCCTCTCTCGCTCGCTCGATAGCTCGCTCGTCCTCCTCGCTCGCTTCGCTCCGCTCGCTCTCTCGCTCGCTCGCTCTGCTCGCCTGGCCCTCGCGGCCGCCCGCGCGCGCTCGCGCCGCGCGAGCGCCGCGCTCGCGCTCGCGCGCGCGCCGCGCGCGCGCGCTCTTCTCGCCGTGGCTCGGCGGGGGGGGGGTCGCTGCGCTCGCTCTGCGTCGCTCCTCGCTCGCTCGCTCCTCTCTCGCTCGCTCTCGCTCGCTCGCTCCTCGCTCTCCTCCGCCTGCGCCCGCGCGCGCGCGCCGCGCCTCGGCCGCGCCGCCGCCCCGCGCTCGCGAGCGCGCGCTGCGCGCGCGCGCGATCGCGAGCGCGCGCTCGCCAGCGCGCGCGCGAGCGACGAGCGAGCGAGACGGAACTCGACAGCTCGGTGAATCCTCACAACAATTCACTCCCCAAACCCTCCAAATATTCCACATCTCCCCCACCCGCACCCCCTATCCACAAGCAAATTCTCCCTCATATCATGACTCTTTCAGAACAACGCGGAGCCTAATAAATGAGTCAATAACGTTGTAGGAAAGAACTGCAGATGCTGGCGTAAACCGAAGATAGACACAAAATGCTGGAGTAACTCAGTGAGACAGGCAGCATCACTGGAGAAAAGGAATGAAAGCATGCAGAAGGGTCTCGACCCGAAACGTCAACCCCATTCCTTCTGTCCAGAGATGCTGCATGTCCCGCTGAGTTACTCCAGCATGTTGTGTCTATCTTAAGTGAGTCAAGAAGATGAGTACATGCAGGAAAAGTCCCGCTGAGTCTCGCCTGTTCTCACTTCAGTTTCTTATAAAATACCCTATGCGTGTGTGTGTGTGTTTTTTTTTTACTGTACCCTGTTGTAATTCCGTTCAAGACTGTGGGAAAGGCCCGCGTTTGTAGCTGCGAGAGGGAAGGGTGAGCGGGGGAGGAGAGGTGGCAGTTATTATAATCCGGTTTGTAAGAAAACTGACGTTATCGAAGACCATTACAATGTTACTCTGAAGGTAACATCACAGAGGAGAAAATATCTTTAAAAAATCGAGTTATGAATAGTCTGAACCACTTTTCCCCTCTTCATTAATCTGTGCCAAATATTATCATTTATATACACAGAGGCAATGCAAACTTTTTTTTTGTTCTTTAAACTGGGCTGCACGACTCGGTGAAGATTCAGTTGCAACCACCGCAGACGCTATTGAGTTTCACCGAAGTATTCACACGGAGGCACATTGGGTTTACCTTAAATGCGATAGGAAGGGTCTTGTTACATCTCCAGTGCGTGGGTAGGACGGAGCAGAGGAAGTTTGGACTGTCGGTCCGCACCAGCTCTCCTGGGTGATCGGCCAACACGTCGACCATGCTGCGATCGGCCGTCCTCAGTTTGCCGAGAGCGCTGTCCGGCGGCGCCAGCGGGAGAGGGTCGCTCATCTTCGCCGTGCTGAGCGTGGTGGAAGGCGGCGTGAACCGGCGGCTGGTGTTGGTATCTACAGGGATACGCATCACAACAAAGCTTAGCAAATCTCAAAGACAAAAATTCTCAAAACACCGGGCTGCAACTTGGTCCGTGCGAGGATCTCTCTCTGTCTCTCTCTCTCTGTCTCTCTCCCTCCCTCAATCCACCTGCGACCCACAGTCTCTGGAGAGGTGAAGGTTTCGCTCGAGTCTCCGGCGCTAGTTTCGGCCGCAAGCACCCAGGCGTAGGCGTGCGATCAGTTCGACCAGACGCGGGTTAAACTGTCCACCTGTAGACGTCTTGCTGTCGGACCCCCTTTTACTTTGCAGTCCCGGGCCACGGTTCTGATAGACGGCGGCTCTGCCACTGCATATCGAGGAGATGTTAGCCGAAACTGTCGGTGCAGACTATCGAGTAAAGTAAAAAAAAGTACGAAGAGGCGACTTTCTTTAACAAAACAAAAAAAAAAGAAAATGCACGGTGATTTTATCCAGCACAGCAGCTCGCTTGGCAAATTATTCCAAGTTACTTTTTTCCCCTTCCACAGCCAATGAATAATTCTCGCAGCTTTCTCTTTCTAGATCTTTTATTTTTGGGGGCAGCGTGGTTTTGTAGCTCGGTTAGCCTTGTGGCTCTTCTGTGGTTTGAGACGTGCAAACACCACATATATAATCCCCTGACCAAAATTCAAAGCGCACAGAAATAGAGACTCCAGTCCAACGTGAAACTTCGTGCAGCAATCGCCCGCCCCCGAAGATGACTCTGCGCCAGATAACACAAAACCTTTATAAAGTTTTTGTCTTTAAACTTCAAGAAAAAAAAACCTAAAGCAGAAATTGACTTCTTGGCTCATAAATAAGTTGCTTCTATTTTTTTTTTTGCATCGGCATTCCTCCTTTTAAGGTGATGTCCTTTTTTGTTTTGCTGGTGAGTAGAAATAAATGCAACACTGCGCTGGCAGGAGCACTTCAGCGCTTTATGAATGAGCCTCTCTCTCTCTCTCTCTGTCCTTTAAGATTTAAGGTGAATGTCTCGGAATTTCTGCACAAAAACCCCGGCGATGTGTCTCTGCCCGCAGCAACCCCGGGCGATTTGCATATCCCGCCAGCCGACCAATCGACTGCGCGTTCTAGAATCCGGGCCCGGGCGGGGGCGGGACTTTTGGACGGCTTCCAGCCAATGGGAGAGAGCGCCCTTTGTGCTTTCGAACGCGCCCGGGAGCGCGCGCGCGTCTCCGCACGCGAGCCCCCCCCCCCCCCGTGCACGAGCACCAGCAGGCGCCGACTTCCATCAATGGAGCACAACAATGCTGGAGTAACTCAGCGGGACAGGCAGCATCTCTGCAGAGAGGGATCCCATTCCTGCCTGACTGTCCCGCTGAGTTACTCCAGCATTTTCGTGTGCCTGTCTTCGGTGTAAACCAGCATCTGCGGCTCCTTATCAATACCTACACACCCCATCAATGGGAAATCCTCCTCTCTGAAGTCTGAAGACTCTCTGAAGGGGGTCTGAAAAAGGGTCTCGAATTGAAACCGTCGCCCATTCCTTCTCTCTGAAGATGCTGCTTGTCCCCGCTGTTACTCCACCACTTTATGCCTATCCCCTCCCTGCATCTCACACCAACGTCAAACAATCTCCAGTGGGCTTTAAAAACAATTCTCACACCCCATTTACTCCAGAATGAAGATTATTTTCAAAATTAAAACAATAATAATTATCCTCTATTCCAAGTCCATTGATCAAAGAAAGAAAAGAGAAATTTGAGAGGATTCTTCCCTATTTCATGCATTTTCGTCTAAAACCTGCAACATGTTTTAAACGAGCAAATAACCAAAAAAGTCTCGGAAATATTTTGTCTATACGATCCCGACCTTTTTCTTCTTGACTGCGCTGTTTGTATACTGGTAGCTAAATATTTACACATACATTCGTTTTGGAGTTTATATTAGTGATTTTTTTTAAAGCTCTTTTTAGTTCTAAATATCATGTTGTTTTGGGATTCCAGGTTTTCAACGCTCTCCCCACAATTCTAGCACACAAACACACACGTAGTGTAGGGGATGACCAGAGGGCGGAAGTGGCTGGTAGTTCCTAGATCTGGGCATTAGTTTACATACGTTTATGTTCAGGATAAATATAATTTTCAAAATCTTAAAGCTGTAGAAACGAAGGGAATGACAACGCATATGTCATCAGAAAACACTCCTTGTGGAAGATCAAAAGAAAATTAGCTTAAAGGTCTGCTCTATTCTTTGTATTTAAATAAAATAAAGTTTTAGATGTGTTCAAGCACGAGGATTAAGAAATGTGCTTCAAAACACGGAGCTCAACAATTTCCACTCCCAGCTTCTACCGAGAGCACCAGCCACTTCCTGGTGCCTGTGTATTTTTGAGTATGACACTAATGGTCTGACCGCCAGTTGATAATCGCACAGGTATGACTTCAATTTCACACAGTCCCCAGTGTGTGACCCTTTGGAAACCGCAGGAATCCCGCTACTGTCTGCGAGGCTGAGGCGAGAAGAACCGGGGAGCGCGGGGTTAAAGCGCGAGTTAAAACACGATTCGCAGAGCAATGAGCTGAATCCTCGTTCGCTTCCTGTCACGGTGGAAAATGTAATAAATAAACCAAATGCAACAGCAACAAAAAAACTACAACCCACGCAACTCTTCTAGTTTTCTTCAACACAGCAAAACTGCAGCTGCGGTACAGCAATGCCGAGAGATAGCCTCTAGGGGGCAGCAGTGGACCTTCAAGCAACGGTGCTGCTCTGCACAAGATTGTCAGCAAAGCAAAAACTGGAGTTTTGTTTTTTGGCTGTTAAATTATTATTATTTTTTTTGCAGGGCAAGCAATACCTCCTTTTGAAAGAAAAACAGACTGTGCCACATCGTAGGCGAGTTTATCTCCTCACAGATTAAACACTACACTGACTGTATATTTTTTTATTCCACGTGTCAGACGTATCATGTGAGCGAACCACCCCTTGCGCGATGTCTACATGTCTTGGCAGTACATTTCAGTTTCTATAACTAAACAGGAAGAGTCTCAATAAAGATATAAGCATTAAGAAAAACTGCAGCGGCAGCCTTTTTTTTCAGGGAAAAAAATGATTTTCCAGTCGATTTCACAGAATATGCCTCTTTGTGGCTTCAATGCTGGATGTCCAAAACTAACAAGACAATTAGAATTATTGATTTTATTTAACTTCAGAGATTCACATGAATTAAATTATGTTCATAAGATTGAATTATTATTTTGGCAAAATGCACAAGGCGGCAGGATAAATGTCTACTGACAAAATTGCAATAGATTTTTGTTTGTAAAGCTCGGCCAACCTTTTAAAATGCAACGAGCCTCCAGTTTATTCTTTCTCTCTTCTTTGATCCGGCATCAACTAAAATCATCCTCTGTATGCATTTAAACGTCATTCTCATCTGAGGCCTCTGTAGAGAGCGATGTGTTTACAACTTGTTTGCCTTTTATTTTTGATTTTCCTATTCACAGTGACTCCAAGAATTTGAACCCGATATTTTCGCGACGGGTAACTTGTGTGATATATTTCCATTGGCGTGTAATTGATTCCATGCTTCGTCCAAGAGAGCACAACAATTGAATAATTACTTCACATACTCGTGATATTAATGTTAGTATTTTTTTTGCTCATATTTAAATATGGAATTTCGAATGAATTGACCGCCTAATTATCTACCATTACAGCGGATTAAAATGCACCCACATAAACCAAATATCAATACTCAATTTTCAAAATATGTTTCTCTCCCGGCCTTGCAGCAAGTGTTGGTGCGACTACTGACTGAGATGCATCTACATTAAAATAAACTTCAGCCGTTTTTTTTGTTTGTTAAGTTTGGGTTGGTTTGGTTTATTGCAAACTAATGGGTCAAACAATTTCAACAAGTAAGGTAGACAAAAAATGCTGGAGAAACTCAGCGGGTGCAGCAGCATCTATGGAGCGAAGGAAATAGGCAACGTTTTGGGCCGAAACCCTTCTTCATACTTCAGTAAGGTTATCAGAAGCAACAGTCCGGAGCTATATGGTCGGTATCAAAGACAGCGAGCAGTAAGTAGTCTCGTGTGAAGACAGTTTAGTGAAACGGTAGCCAAGGTAGAACGGAAGCTTGGATGGGGTAATCAGAAAAAGGAAGGGTGGGTTTAATAAAGGGAATAATCTTGAGTTGTGCTCAGCAGAAATAGATCCACTTTAAAAACAGTACACCTTAAAAGCCACAGGTTGTCCCAGGGCGTTTGCCCAATTCATCGCTTTTCTTGCGACGCTTTCCCCGACGCTTTATTATATAGGTTTATTGACAACAAAATGCCCCACAGGACTTTGTCAATGCTGTATACCTGAATCAGATGCACGTAACTATATCCGGTGACAAAGACTGTCCCTTCAGTTCGTGTTGCCCGCTGTCACTAGTGTGGTGTGTGCAGAATCTAAGGAACAGTAAAGTTCACATTTATAGAAATGTCATTTTCGTTACTCTACTCGTGTATTCACTCCCGTTTATTAGAGAAACCATGGGTTACGGCGGAACTGCTTATAGAGCGACAATCTAGGAATTATCTATCAATCTTAATGAAGGCGATTAAGGGATTCTGTTAAACTACGCATTAATGCGAATTAAATGTTGCTTAAAAGTTAAAATCTAAAACATTAAGTACAGTTCAATAAATTAATTAGGGTGGGTTATCGTCGTTTTGACTAAAACAGTGTAATATTACACAAATTAAAATGTATTTATCTTGTCTGGCGTAGAGGTTTACCGCCTCTATGTGTCTATTATGTAAATGTGGTCACTAAGGCCTTGTTATCTTAATGAGGAGACTGATTCTTCTGGGGATTATTAAATGTTTCCAGGTCACATGGTGAGTGTAAATATTTGATTAAATTGTCTGGGTCCCTATTTCGTATTCAGTGGGCAGGCAGAGTGGGGGGAAATTACCCTATGATCCAACTTCGCTTTATCGATTTGCAGCGTCCTTCAATAATCCCATTGTCTGCAGTGCCTTCAGATTCTTTGCGAAGCAACCAAATAACAATGCGGATATAATCGAAACGGCCAACCCCAACATCGTTAAAAGTTCAAACCACAAAAATACACTTGAAATCCGAAAATGTATTTAAGTAGATTTTTGGTCCATTGTACAATTTGCCTCAAAGCCACATCTTTTTAAAATAGACCATCGAGTTTTGGTTATTTTAAAACTCTTCTCTTTTACAACACTGACCATTCATAATTCTCTTGGAATCAATGATCAGTCGAACGTACATAAAAATGTGAATTTCCTCCTCCTGAACGGACACAATGAATGGGAAATTCATTGACATGGATGGGAAATGATTTCAATATTATTGTAACTAAAACGATAGACGGCGAGTGTTAAACATATATTTAAAACGCATTTCCCTGGTAGCGATTGTGGGCAGAGCCAAACAGTGCTTATTGCAGGGTTTTATACCCAGGATTTATGGTGGAATGTGCAATACGAGTCGTTCTGTAAGAAGGATAGGTTGCAAAGGACTCCAGTCAGTAATAACCATACTTACTAAATCAATTGACGATGGCATGTTTTTGTTTCCATCCTGCATTAAAACATGGAACCTTATTTGAAATGCAAAGATGCCTTCTATTTTAGCCATCGTTACAACATCGTTCTTGCACACCTTACATTAGAAGAAAATTTGCCACTTGGGTTATTCAATATTCTACACCTATCGTCAAGATCCGTTTTAATTTGAAACTCACCTGCCCGTTAGCCGGCGAGATTAAATAGACCATTACCTTTTACAACGACCCTCTCAATTTTAAACGCGAATTGTATAATTATCGTATAAAATTTTCGCAAAGCGACTGGAATCACAGCATCCCTCGGTGTGGAAAGTCTAATATTTATAATCCGATAATCCTGCTGTTAATGGTATTTCACAGTCTCATTTGTACAATTTTAAACGCGTTACTGTGTTGAAATCTTGGTTTTAATCAAGGAGGCAGTGAGACATTGTGTATTTTAAATGTGCTCTCTGTATGACAGAGTAAGAATTCAAGTAAGAATGTCATTGTTCCGTATCGATACATATGACAATAAAACACCCATGACACCTGGGGATCTATTAGGTCGAGTCTGTTGTGGTTCTGGTTTGGTTCAAGACCGATATAAAGATCACGATCATTTAACCCCAGAAGCCACGACCCCACAAATATCTTGCATCAAATGAGCCACTTCCGAAAAAGAACACTGGTTGCGATATCTAACCCGACCCGACTACAGTAAATGTTTGGGGAAATCACTATTGAGAATGAGGGTACAGACGCCTTCTTGATTTTAAGGGGACCGTCTATGAATGCCATAGCTCCGAGGAAACAAGCATCCCTATAAGATGTTATTGCATAGCTAGCAACCATTGCATTACATCCCGTTCATCTTCTGCACCCAATGTTTCGCTGACCATGGTACTTATGGCTTTATTCACGCACAATGTTACCGTACCCATTCAATACACGCAGCTCGTATTAGAACTTGATAGAAAATTCAACTTAACGGCTCATTAGCCGTTTAGAGTCATAGAGTCACAGAATGGAAACAGGCCCTTCGGGCCAACATTCCCACACCGGCCAACATGTCCCAGCTACACTCGTCCCACCAACCGTTTAGACTCATAATCATAGAGTCATAGAATGGAAACAGGCCCTTCGGGCCAACATTCCCACACTGGCCAACATGTCCCAGCTACACAAAAATGCTGGAGAAACTCAGCGGGTGCAGCAGCATCTATGGAGCGAAGGAAATAGGTAACGTTTCGGGCCGAAACCCTTCTTCAGACTGATAGGGGGTGGCGGGGAGAAGGAAGGAAAAAGGAGGAGCTACACTCGTCCCACCTGCCCGCGTTTGGGTCCACATCCCTCCAAACTTGTCCTATCCATGTACCTGTCTAACTGTTTCTTAAACTCTGGCAGCTCGTTCCATACACCCTGCACCTTTGTTTGAAAACGTTAACCCTCAGATTCCTATTAAATCGTTTCCCTTTCACCTTAAACCTGGTCCTCGATTCACCTACTCTGGGCAAGATACTCTGTGGATCAATTGAATTTATTTTCGAAAGGAAGGAATCAGAGCCACAAGTATGATTTTCAGTTCATCCCGAGAGTTACTTGGAGCGGGATTGTTTTTGGTGTGTGTGTGTGTGTGTGTGTGTGTGTGTGTGTGTGTGTGTGGATCTGGGAGTCTAACCAGCAAGGACGGTTGTTGTTGGCCCTGGTGAAATGTGATGTCCTGGTGAGACGCATCACCCTCACTCTTGTGCCGCTTCCAAACATGTTATTTATTTCACGCTGAGCTCTTCTCCATTTTATAGGGAACGTCAAACTGGGTGTGATAATATGGAGCTAAGTTCTAAGATCACATACAGGCAAGCTGATCACAACACATGAAACAAAATTATGGAAATATATATTTGAAGCGTGACGTACATCTAATCCCTTCGAGAACATTTTTCGTTCCAGATTTCGAAAGAGTTCTTGTCCTGAATCACGGTTAGGTAGAATTCCATGGTTAATGACTATAGTTAGGGCCACAGCTTCCGGCTTTGGACTTCGTTAGTGTTTCGTGTTCTACCGATTTCTGGTCGCATACCTGAATCCAGTTGTCACCTCCCACTCTAAACCGCTTGTGTTTGGCTGAGGGTGTGCTGAAACAGTAGGGGTTTATACACCACTTTAAAATGTACACGTCACGTTTGTTTCCGTACGTTTATGGGCACTCTGATAGTTACAGGGCACTTTGGATTAATTTCCACACAGGCTTTGTGAGCTGATCGTAGAAGCACATGCACAAGTCGAGTGGAACAGCAGTAACGATGAAACAGCACCGTTTACATGTCTTTAATCTGCGCATCTTTCCTCTTTAATTCAGATTGCCGGTCGCTGGGAGAGTTTCTGTGTAGCCCCATTGAGAGCTCGAGTATTCAAATAATTCCTAAACCTCACGCAAATAAATAATCGATTGCCTTGCCAAGAAGCGAGCTTGTGGCATTCAGTTTGGTTACTCCCACAAACCCGAAAGCAAATATTTAACACCATTGCAAGGAAGTCGCTTTCGCAGTTTCTTCTGATACGAACACGGGTTGCAAATCTTATCTTGCTCCTGAACTGCAGAGAGCGGCCCCACTAATTAGCTGCGTTGTATTACAATGCGTTATGTTTCTATTGTTGGGGGAGGTACAAGGCTTCACAGACACGCAGCGAACAGTTTGTTCCAACGTCAGGGCGTTTACACCAAACAATATTATTGTGGTAAACAAACCATCTTGACATCCGCGTTTAGCTCTGCGGAACACCTACATACATACACTGCTTGTGTGAAAGACCGCGGTTTCATCTGATTGAGCGGGGCGTCCAGCTGAAGTGGAAAGTCCTACTAACCACGACTAGATTCGCTTATGCATCATCTCAGCCACAGTTAAAGCCACAACTTAATCTCTCGCGTAAACTCTTCTTTCCACTTAACAGGTCGAGCGCAAGGCCTCTCAAGTAACTAGACTTTGATTGTAGCCTAGCCAACGGAAGACTAACAGTTGCTTCTAGATTATGATAATAGGGCACTTTTTTTTTATATGCACGCATGCAGGTACGGAATATATTTAAGCATAAAAAAACCCCACCCAAGATTGAATTGAAGGTGCTCTTTACAACAAACAAAACCACCTATTTTGGCTCAAGGTGACAACCCGCGACAAACCATGCACACTTATTCGCCGAAGACTTGAAAGACAATTAACGAGAATCGCACAGAAAACAGTGTCATTCTGGTTTTTAAGCAGATTTGTATTGAAACCCCCCCCCATAATGTCCCCAAAATTATTGCAAACGCACTTTAAATCAAGTTCCACAAAACAAAGTCTAGCACAAATAACCAAATTTAAGCTAAGTGATTTTAAGTTGTTCATGCCTTAAGATTTAAAGTGACAACGCCGTTCATTTTTGATGGTTAGACATTTAGCACATGGAAGAAATGCAAGAAAGTAAATGTGCAACATGAATGAGATTCCACACTACCGAAGATGTTGGTTGCAGCTCTTCCGTCCGGCATCAGGTACATGGCCCAGGGAGAGGGTGCGGATAAACCAAACTGCCCCTTATTCATTGTCAAAGTTGGCCAAAGAAGAGGTGGTTAGTGGTGGCGAGGCAGCAGCTGCGAATGTACAGTGCTGGGGCAAGGTGTTTGCTTTTACTTGGACTCATACAACCCTAGAGATTGTTAAATACTGGCAAATTGGAAAATGACATGCAGTCATGCTTAATAAGCTTTTCACTTACCAAACTCACCAGAGAGTTTGATTCAATTTTGCCTCAGGCATTTAAAACCTAGTAATTTCAATTAGACACTGAAATGATGTTCACCTTTTCCATCATGTTATTTAAACGAGTTGCAAGGAGAACTTCATTTTTGTTTGCAGTTAGCAAAGAAACATTTTGAGCACCGAAGATAGACACAAAATGCTGGAGTAACTCATAGGGTCAGGCAGCATCTCTGGAGAAAAGGAATAGGTGACATGTCGGGTCGAGACCCTCAATCAGAGAGTTGGGGAGAGAGAACCTAGAGATATAAAAATATAGAAAAAAAAACTAGACATATGAAATGTTACAGGAAACAAAAAAAAGACGTTGCAGTGGAAAAAAACAAGAATTTTTAGAAGTCAGTGTTTTACCAATGATGAATAAAGGTATTAATTAGCCTGTCGGTCTTGAAAGAAAATAATGCATTTATATATCACCTTTCACATGCCCTGTTCAGGGCTGTGACTAGTAACTCCGCACCACAGTCTCTGTTGTTATTTTGAAATCAATGTAACAAAACAAAGGGTAGAAACAAAGAAAGTGGCCAGCTTGCTTAAGAACGAGGAAGAACAATAGAATTTTATCCAGAGGCAGTAAGCAGACTGGTCTCATAAAAAAAGAAAGTACCAAGGAATATTGAGATGGTGCGAGAAAATAGTTATAGTCATAGAGTCATAGAGTGATACACTGTGGAAACAGGCCTTTCTGCCCAACTTGCCCACACCGGCAAATATGTCCCAGATACACTAGTCCCACCTAATTGCGCTCAGTCCATATCCCTCAGAACTTGTCCATGTACCTGTCTAACTGTTTCTTAAACATTGGGATAGTCCTAGCCTCAACTACCTCCACTGGCAGCTTGTTCCATACACCCACCACCCTTTTTGTGAAAAAGTAACCCCCAGATTCTTATTAAATCTTTTCCCCTTCACCTTGAACCTATGCCTTCTGGTCCTCAATTCCCCTACTCTGGGCATTTGATGCAGTTGATGCATACTAACCACATACTATTTGCTCCTCAAAAAGTAATCTGGTAGAAATGGTGTGAAGGTACAATAAAACCATCAGGACACTGCTTTTATCATTTTGACAGACAATTATTACAAAAAGACCAAAGAGCAAGAGAGAAAGTTGGAAAAACATTACATTCCTGACCTATTGCTTTCCCCGTCTCCTTAGTTGCTATTCATGTTGGGCTGCACAGGGATTCCAGAAGCTGCCAACTTGCACTTTCTTTAGGCTTATGGTAGAGGAAATTGTATTGTCTGCTTTCTTTAGTCTAGTTTAGTGTAGTTTATTGTCGTGTGTACCGAAGTACAGTGAAAGGCTTTTGTTGTGTGCTAACCAGTCAGTGGAAAGACTATACATGATTACAATCGTGCTATCTACAGTGTACAGATACAGGATAAAGGGAATAACGTTTAGTGCAGGGTAAAGTTCGGTAAAGTCTGATTAAAGATAGTCCATGGACCTCCAATGAGGTAGACATTAGTTTGGGACCACTTTCTAGTTGTTGATAAGCTGGTTCAGTTGCCTGATAACAGTGTTAACACATTATAGACACAAACTTGAAGGGTCATATTTGATGGGATATGTGTGGCAGAAGAGAAATTGCAATGGCTCACCACCATTTTTCTGTGTGTCATGGCAGGTAGAGTCACCCTCTCTTCATAAGAAGATGGCAAGAAGTTAGCAAGCAAGTTTAGCAAGTTTGGCGATAAGAATGTGCAGGGGTGGCAAGTCGGGCAAGTGCCGGAAGATTGTTCCATTAGACCAAGCATTGACGATGCCTCCCTTCCCTTAAGCATCAGTGGTCTGCTCTAGCTTCTGCAGCACGCGTTGTTCCATCTTTTCCAGCTCCCACCGCAGCACAACTTCATCTGCTACATTTAGTATTACATCCCTCACTTCCTCCCGTTTTCTACCTTTAACACACTGCAACACTATTACACCCTGAAACCTCTCGGTCTGACACAATCCATGCTTTATTGCAGGGCCAGCCTCACTTGGAGCAGGAAACCACAAGAATGGAGATCCATTCATCCCCATGAACATCACATAATGGACATTGTGGTCAATGAGTTGATGTTTGGAAAAATGAGGGACCAAGTTCCCATGGGTAGACAAAACACTGGAGTCATTCAACGGATCAGGTAGCATCTCTGGAGAAAAATAATAGCTGGCGTTTCGAATTGGAACCCTTTGTCACCTATTCTTTATCTCCAGAAATGCTGCCTGACTCGTACAGTTACTCCAGCATTTTGTGCCTATCTTTGATATAAACCAGCATCTGCAGTTCCTTCCTACACAAGTTCCCTGGGGTATTTTATCATCCTTCATTTATTTCTTCCTCACTTAAATCTCACTCTCTAAAGCTGCTGCTCTTTCCAGAAACCGCCCATCTTCCTCTGCTTATGTCTCTTTCTAAATGCTAAATCATGTGGTGTTTCAGGTCCAGAGGTACCATTGCACTACTGGAGCATAGGGCAAGGGGAGGAAGGAACTGTAGATGCTGGATTACACCGAAGATTGACACAAAATGCTGGAGTAACTCAATGGGTCCAGGCAGCATCTCTGGAGAAAAGTACTGGGTGACGTTTTGGGTCGAGACCCTTCTTCAGACTGAGAGTCGGGGAGAGGGAACCTAGAGTTATAAAAAAAAAGGTCGAAAAAAATCTAGCGATTTGAAAAGATACAAGAAACAAATAAAAATATTTAGTGTTTAAGAAGGAACTGCAGATGCTGGAAAATCGAAGGTACACAAAAAAGCTGGAGAAACTCAGCGGGTGCAGCAGCATCTATGGAGCAAAGGAAAAAAAAGGCTACACAAAAAAGCTGGAGAAACTCAGCTGGTGCAGCAGCATCTACACAAAAAATAAAAATATTTGTAGCTTTTCATATCTCTAGTCTCGACCCAAAATGTTTGCTCCAGAGATGCTGTCTGAACTAACATTTTGTGTCTCTCTTCAGAAGGCAAGGGTAGCTCTGCTAAAGAGGAAGAGTCACTCACCTTAAACTTGCAGAGATGCTGGTTCAGAGATTAACATGGTCCCGGCACCACTACAAATGTGTAGTTAAACAGAGGAACACATTTGGAGGGATAGGTAGAATACCCAGGAGAGTAACTATGTGCTCACATTCTACATTGCCAATGGAAACCAACAATGTAGGAAAATCCCAGAGGTTTTTTCCTTTTGCTTGCCAAGCTGCAGGAAAAGTTAACAAACTTCTAGCCCTTCATCATTGTGGTGTAGGTGACCTGTCAAATTGCAACTACGGAAGTCCAATCAACCAAGTACCACACATTACTACCGAAGCATCTCAAGGCACTGGCTTAGTTCAGTTTAGTTTGGAGACGCAGCATGGAAACATCCTCAGGCCCACTGAGTCCACACCAACCATCGACCACTCTTTCACACTAGTTCTATGTTATCCCACTTTCGCATCCACTCTCTACACATTTGGGGCAATTTGCAGAGGCCAATTAACCTACAAACATGCACATTCTTTGGATATGGAAATAAATTAGAGCACCCGGAGGAAACCCGCGCAGTCACAGGGAGAACATGCAAATTCTATACAGACAGCACCCAAGACTGGGATCAAACCCATCTCTGGCACTCTGATGCACCAGCTCGACACACTGTGCCACTGTGCCGCCAATTGTCACAACCAGGTCGAAAATAGATACCGCTGCTTCAGCAGCAACTTTCCTTTCATCATAAAACCAGATGAAGGGATTTTGGCTGATGTCTGCTTAATGTTCAAATGCATTAAACAAACAAGCCCTTGCCTACAAATAGCATGACCAACACTTCATTCAGGTCAGGACTGATAAGTAAATCCGTGCCACAAAGTCACGCCTCAAAGCCTCCAGAAAAGTACCACCTAACACCCAACCTTGACAGTCAATGACATTACCATCACTAAATCCCCCACATCAAAATCCCAGGGCATTGACCAGTGCTTACTGGACCAGCTGCACATATACTGTGACTGCAAGTGTAGGTCAGTGCTGAGTATCCTGTGGGGAATGACTAATTTCCTGACCACCCGAAACCTTTGCAACATTTACAAGGCACACGTAAGGAGTGTGGTAGAACACTCACCTGGAAGAGAACAGCCTCGATGTTACTCAAGAAGTTCAACGTCATCCAGGCTAAAATGTGTCCACTTGATAAAGTGGCACAGCGGTAGAGTTGTCGCCTTAGGGCGCCTGAGACCCGGGTTCAATCCTGACCTTAGGTGCTCTCTGTACGGAGTTTGTACGTTCTCCCTGTGACTGCGTGGGTTTTTCCCTGTGTGTTCCGGTTGCCTCCCAAATTCATAAGACATGCAGGTTTGTAGGTCAATTGGCTTCTATAAATTGTCCCTGGTGAGTAGGATGGAACTAGTGTATTGATGATGACTGGTCAGCATGAACTTGGTAGACCAAAGTGCCTGTTTCCACGCTGTATCTCTAGACTAAACTAAAAACTAAACAAATGTGTCTCCATCTACGATCCTGAACCTGCATTCCTTCATTCCAGATGTCTGCACTGTGTGCCTTCCACAGAAAGCACTGCATTTACTTGCCGAGGTTACATTGAGAGCAATTCCCAACCCTACAACATCAAGAACCAGGGGCAGCAGGTGCATGGGAACCTGCATTTCCACCTTCCAAGCCGAACGCCAACCTGACTTAGAAACAAAGAACCAGCTCTTCATCGTAACTAGCTCTTCATCCTGAAACCCCCACCCAATGTCACTGTGGGAGTACCTTTAATCGTGAGAGATATGCTAACTTAATGGTTCACCACCACCATCTTGAGGATGGGCAATAAATCTTAACCCTGCCTGCAATGACGGCATCACCAAAAAACAGGAGTAATAGAATCAACAAAGGTGCCCCTCATATTCATTAATTGCAAGGAAGGAAACCTTGACAAACAGTTCGGTGAAATTTGTATATTATGAGAATGAGACATTTACAGAGAACCTATTTCAGCACAACTTTGTTTATTTGCTGCCTCCTTCCAGCCCCCAGTTCCTGCTGACGTGCTGTTTATTCAAGTCGCCTATTTAGTTAGCAATTTATTTGGATATGAGAATAGAAGATTGGAACTAGGAGTGATAAAAGGCCATTCAGCCCATCCAGCTCACCCACTCATCTTAGGTAACATTCTGGACCGGAACAGATTATTTGATCTTCATTGCTGCCAATTTCATACCCCTCTGTCGCTTGTTGAATTGGGAAGATGTCCAGTTCTGTTTCAATGCTTCATTTATTTAAATATTAATAAATATAACTAGCTATTTGCCAGTCACACATGGCGAAGGCCTCGAAATTACAGGATCATTCATACAAATTGTATGTATTGCGTGGGTTAATGTCTTTACATCAAGGGGGTAGTTATTCAGTAGTAAGAGATTAAATAGAAAAACAACTTTCAATGTATGAATACCTCATAAGTGGTGCTGCTGCATATTGAGTGTACAGTTAAAATTTGGCCAAATAAAGGGCGATGTTTACAGATTGGTCTCTTTTACCAGAACTGGATGATTGTTCAAGGTTGTTTTGGCACTTAGCTCTTGTTTTCTGGTCAGTTTAGGCTGATTTTTATGAAATGCTATATTCAGTTTCACATCTCCGACCTATACATTGGTTTTGCTCCTTTGGAATCTTAGCATGCCAGACTTATGGAATTATGTCTGCAGTGTTCCACACATCTGCAGCAGGTTTACCCGTGTTTCTTCTGAAACAGGGTTGGAGTGAATCAACAGGTATATATTTGGGGTAAAGGCAAATGCATGTGCTTGATGTGTAATGACCTGAAGGACGATGGAAGGCCTGCTTCATTTCCACCTGACCCCAGAATTGAGTGGAGGAGCTAATAATGAGGGAAATTAGATCATAGAGTCAAACAGCATGGAAACAGGCCCTTAGACCCAACTTGCCCACACCGACCAAAATGTCCCATCTACACTAATCCCACCTGCCTACATTTGGCCCATATCCCTCCAAACCTGTCCTCTCCATGTACCTGTCCAAGTGTTTCTTAAACGTCGCAACAATCCATGCCTCAACTGTCTCCTCTGGCAGCTAGTTCCATACACGCACCACCCTTTGTGTGAAAAAGTTACCCCTCAGATTCCTATTAAATCTTTCCCTTCACCTTAAACCGAAAACCTTAAACCTTAAACCATTAGTTAGGCCTAAATCTCATGATTAGTCTCCAATGATAATCACTAAATAGGAATATTACCATTGTATTGGACAGCCTGGAGCTTACTTGGAACAGGAGCCACTCCAGTTCATCGAGTGCAACGAGTGCTTGGACCTGACTTTGGACTTTATGTAAATGGCGCCAAAATATGACGACACGTGCATTTGTGATCTATGCAACAAAGAATGTTACTCTGCAGTGCGCATGTGACAATAAAACACCACTGACCTTCGAAATGCAGAGAGCTTTTTGCTTAGATTTAAGATTAAGGACTACCCAGTTGGGTTTGTGGGTATGGGGAGATAGGACAGTTGGAACTAAAGAAATATTTTACCCATTCAGTAATGAAACTTAGGGAAGAGTGGAAAATAAACACAAGAGAGTAATGAAGAAAATAAATCACCGCACAAAACCCAAAATCTTCACCTCATTTGGTTGCTCAAACCCATCATAAACAAATGACGTTATACTTAGTTATTCTTGTACGATAGTTCTTCATCCAATATTAATGGACAACGGGTACCTCACAAGTTAATTTATTAAGAAGCAAGCCACACATAAATTAGTATTGCGCCAAGGGAATGTCCGATTAGATAGACTAAAGGTCTTGTCCTGTCTGAAACTATTATTGTTACTGAACAGCAACTTAATAAGAGCAGCAATAATAAGTGGCAGTAGTTTGCACCTTCTTGTGTTGTGTGTTTCACAATCGTTTCCTTTCCATCTAACAAGTAAGGCAATAATATTTGGCAATGTGTGTTATTGTGACAGTTCGACTACTGATTGTTAGCCCGGTGTTACAGCAACTTATAAACAAGGTGTTTCCTGATGAAACGCAGTCTACAGGCTCTGCTGCCTTCGCTGTGTTTCGATGAGATAAAGGACTTCAACCAGACATGATCTCCACACAAAGCCACCACTGAGAAGTAGGATAAGGTTATCACTGTCGTTGTTCAACACCCACTAGCGCCATCACCACCTCCTCTTCTCAACCCCCAGCACATATAGCCAGTGTTTCAGCCTGTCCAATCATTCTGATGAGGCTGCAGGGCACACCGTTTTTTTTTTGCACTTTATTTGAAGGCAGAGTTTCAGATTGAAAAACTCAACCTTTGTTCTGTTTAATAATTCAAATGGGAGTATTGTGAGGATACTCTTAACTGCAACTTAAAAGTAATTAATTGATTTTCTGACATATCACTTAACAATGTATTGCACTGACATGAAGTTGGGATCTTCTGTTGATTGGAATGGATAATTTGATGGTAACTCATGCATTAATTTAGCATGGAAAGTCTAGAAAACCTTTTTCTATTCCAGCTGGAAGAATTAATTAGTTTTCTGGAGATAGAAACTTTTTCTTTGCTGCTTGCTGTTGAACTCTAACAATCCACATCCTTTTGCATTTAGAGATTAATATTCTTTTTGCCACAGACGCGATAGGTAGACGAGTCTTTATTTAGTTCTGTATTTTATAAATTTCTTTATTATCTCTGCATGTGAAAAGTGTAACATTTATTTCTTGCAAGACAAAAAAAATATATAGCAGGCTGCTAGATTGAAGAGAACAAAATTGTTATCTCTTAGGGCATCAGTGAGTTACCATAAATTACCACAATGTAGGGTGGGCGATTTTATAATGGATGTGGAAGCTGGAACATTGATGAAGATTACATCTTTGAGAAATGTGGTAGTTTTATGCCTTAGACTAGATTACGAATAAAGGAAACAGGAAAAAGGAACTGATTGTGGCAATGGATTAGCTACTGGATTTGCAACAGTGTGACTTGAGTCCCTAGTCTACTGAAGGCTATGAAAGCTGTTATTATTTGCTGGTGTAAATCTTCTTCAAGGGTTCATAGAAACATAGAAACATAGAAAATAGATGCAGGAGTAGGCCATTCGAGCCTGCACCGCCATTCAATATGATCATGGCTGATCATCCAACTCAGTATCCTGTACCTGCTTTCTCTCCATACCCCCTGATCCCTTTAGCCACAAGGGCCACATCTAACTCCCTCTTAAATATAGCCAATGAACTGGCCTCAAGTACATTCTGTGGCAGAGAATTCCAGAGATTCACCACTCTCCGTGTAAAAAATGTTTTTCACATCTCAGTCCTAAAAGATTTCCCCTTTATCCTTAAAACGAGAGAGCTATGGACAACTCTAATTCGATCCATAATGAACAGGTGGCTTTAGTGTTAAAACATTCCCCAAATAACCGTCACTGTTAATTGAAGCTGTTGAAGATTTTGTTGATTATTATGGTGTTTACTGAGAAATATGTCTGCATATCTGTCGTGCTATTGCAAGTAAGAACTTCAGTGGTCCATTTCAGGACCTATGACAATAAAACACTCTTGCCTCATGATGCTGCAGAATTGGATGGGAGGGGGGAAATGTCAGATCAGTACAGGATGAAGTCTTCTTATGATGTTGGGGCTGCTTGTGTGATAGAATTGTACTTACTCAGCTTCTGACAGAAGTGCCTGGTTTTGCTCAGGGCCTGAAATGGAGATTGCCCAGTTATCAAACATGAATATTTAGATTTAAATAACAAATGGAGCAAAGAAACAATGCAATTCTGAATATATTTCTCCTTCAGTCTGTCAATTTGCATTTTATATGTACGTGTGATCAAATCATTTATAAAGAATGCATTTATGAATTAGCTCAGAAACCACAAGCTATTGTACTGTATAATGACTAGGATAAAAGAGTAACTCAACGAGTTAGGCAGCATCTCTGGAGAGAAAGGATAGGTGACGTTTTGGGTCAGGACCCTTCTTCAGATGGATTAAGATAAAGTTGCATTTGCAAAAAAATAACTTTTTGTGTGCTTTAATCAAGGGGAAACAGAACAATTAGTTATGAGCTCCACTGCAATATTGGGGCACAACTAGCACAATATGAGTCCCCCCATCTGCTCCAGCAGCAACAGTCATTAGGAGTTGGTTCATAACATGAAGTGCTATTGTTGATGAGATCATGATTCTGCATAACTGTAAGTCTATTTCTACTTACAAATGCAGGAAATGCTCTTACATAACCTACTAGCTGAGGGAAGTATGGAAATATCAGACACAGGCCTGAACAACGGATTCAGTTTGAAGGGTTGAGCCATTATTTAAAATTAATCATAATAAAAATAATATTAAAAATATTCGGGAGGCACAGTGGTGTAGCAGCAGATCTGCTGCTTTACAGGGCCAGAGACTGGGGTTAGACCCTGACTACGGGTGCTCTCTGTATGGGGTTTGTACGTTCTCCCTGTGACCGCTTGGGTTTTTTCCGGTTTCACCACTTTTCCCTGACACTCCAAAGATGTACTGGTTTGAGGTTTAATTGGCTTCTGTAAATTATCCCTACTATGTGGGAAAGTGCTAGTGTTCGGGGTAATCGCTAGTTGGCAGGGCTGGTGGGTCGAAGGGGCTGTTTCCGCACTGTTTCTCTAAAGTTTAAAAGTCTAAAGTCTATCTGTTAGCTTTTGCAAAAGATGTGCAAGTTGTACAGCAGAAAGTTTCTTACTGGCCTATTTGGGGGAAAAACTGAGGAGTTAGTCAGATAGGAATGTTCTGTATTGATTTTAAACAAGTGTTGCTAAGATTGCCCTGCCGAGAATGTGGGTAGAGATGCTACTGCTGGAGCCAGGCAACATTCCTCTCTCTTCGATCTGCATCAGCCCTAACACTGGAGTAACAGGTAAGCACAAGGGAGAAACTTTAAGCATCAGCCTAGCTAATTCATCAGTTGCCCCAGCATTACATTGTCTTGCCATATTACTAATGTGGTCAAAAAAGGTGCTGTGCTCCTCATAACTCCGAGTTGTCCCAGAGAAACTAGGGGAATGTGGAAACAATGAAGCAGTGATAAACCAAACTCTACTGACAGTAATTCAAGTTATGAAGAAGTAAAAAACCTTAAATTAATGGGACATCAATCCTATAAAATAATGTACGTAGAATATATTCTGCAAATGCCATCTTAGATTTCCTACCCATTGTACAGTAACTCCCTGAGATTTGGAGTCATAGAGTCATGCAGCATGGTGGAAACAGGCCCTTTGGCCCAACTTGCCTATGCTGACCAACATGCTTCATCTACACTAGTCCCATCTACCCACGTTTAGCCCATATCCCTCTAAACATTTTCTATCCAAGTACATTATGTCTTTTAAATGTTTTTTTAATGTTTTGTCTTTTGAATGTATTTTAAGTGTTGCTATAGTACCTGCCTCATCTACCATCTCTGGTAGCTCCTTCCATATACCCACCATCCACTGCGTGAAAAAGTTGCCCCTCTTGTTCCTAACTAATCTTTCCCCTCTCACCTTAAACCTTTGTCTTCTGGTTCTTGATCCCCCACTGTGGGTAAAAAACACTCTTGTGCATTCATCTTATCTATTCCCCTCATGATCTTATACAACTCAATACGATCACCCCCTCATCCTCCCATACTTCAATGAATAAAGTCCTAGCCTGCCCAACCTCTCCCTATTACTCAGGCCCTCAAATCCTGGTAACATCGTCATAGGAGGATTCTTGCTGGAAATGACAAAGAACATTTTTAATTTCTGCCCATATGGAGGCTAGTGGATTATTTGGAAAGAAGGGTTTTGCTGTTGCCCTGGTTTATACTTATTTCTCAAGCAACATCAATTGAAAAAAAGTATCTAGTCACAGGTGTTGCTGCTGTTTGCTGTTTGAGAGTGCTGTTTGTTTGAGAGTTTGCTGTTAATGTCTCTTCTATAACAACTGTGACTGTTTTTCAGAAGCACTGAAGTAACGGAAACACCTATGGCGCCTTCAGTTTTTATGTAAGAATATGGCATTAAATGAAATTGATCATCCAACGTATTTTACGCAACTGATTACATTGCATTTAGGGGCGGCACAGTGGGTCTTAGCGCAAGAAACATGGGTTCGATCCTGACTACAGGTTCGATCGTGACTACAGAGTTTGTATGTTCTTTCTGTGACCGTGTGGGTTTTCTCTGGTGCTCTGGTTTCCTCCCATACACTAAAGAAACGCAGGTTTGTAGGTTCATTAGTTTCTGCAAATTGCCTCTAATGTGTAACCATACAACCATATAACCATATAACAATTACAGCACGGAAACAGGCCATCTCGGCCCTTCAGGTCCGTGCCGAACACTTATTGTAGGGTGATCGCCAGTCAGCACAGCCTCGGTGGGCTTCAGTTTTCAGGTATAGGTGACAGAGGTTATGGGGAGAAGGCAGGAGAATGGGGTTAGGAGGGAGAGATAGATCAGCCATGATTGAATGGCGTAGTAGACTCGATGGGCCGAATGGCCTAATTCTACTCCTATTCCTTATGACCTTATGGCTGAAGGACCTGGTTCTGTGCTGTATCACTGAAGTCTAAAGTAAAGTCTAAAGCATTATTGGACATAATGGATGTCCAATTGATGCTTATTAGCGTGTTTGAATCTTTCTCTGGCTCTTTTCATGGATTTACAGGAGAAAAAGCCAACATTTTGTGAAAGGTGAATGTGGAAGATAGAAGCAGTGATGAGGCAGATGGTAATTTGACTTATGAAACATTTAACACCATTGCGAAAATGGGCTGGCTGTGTGAAGAATCTGTCACAGCAAAGGGGTGTCCAATTCCATTGGAGCTGAGGTTATGGAGTATAATCATCTTATCTGGTTTTCTGTCTTCAGTGCTGCAGAACTGTGCACAGGAAAGGGATTTTTTGGACTGAAGTCCCTGCAACCTATTATCCATTTGCTTTTTTTAGATATTAAAAAAACCTCATTTAATTTGCTTTTAAAGGCTGACATGCGGATCTGCATTTATCAATTTGCACACTGTAAGGTATTTGGGTTAAGAATAGAACATCACTAGGGGAAGAAACCTATGGTTAATAATTTACGAGCTGGTTTGGATGGAGAAAGTATCACGAGTTTGCTGAAATAATTGATTGATTTTCTGACACAACAGCTGAAGTAGCAAAGCAGTTGCTTGCAGCAAAAGTGTTGGTAATTCAAGCCCTCCCATTCTTGAAAGGATTTTATCTCTTGTGTTTTCCCAATGTTTCACTAAAGGGGGGAATAATAAAAACTTGAGAGCAGATTACAAATGATGAACCAGCGTCGGGTTTGTTCAACCAATGTTTTGGGATCACTTTACCTGAATATTTTCTGCTATAAATTTAGGACCGTTTGCATAACTATTGCGTTCCGTGTTTTTTTAATTTTTTTTATTCGTATGACTGTATGGGAAATAGCATTTTATTGTCTCTTACTTGAAGACAATGACAATAAATTGAATCAAATCAAATCAAATCAAAATAACTCAAGCTTACGGTGGTAGAATTGTATTCTTAAAGAGCCAATATGAATTAAATCCCAGTATCATTGCCACAGATTGCGGTGGAGGCCAAGTCAATGGACATTTTTAAGGCGGAGATTGGCAGATTCTTGATTAGCAAAGATGTTAGGAGTTATGGGGAGAGGGCAGGAGAATGGAGTTGAGAGGAAAAGAGATAGATCAGCCATGATTGAATGGCGGAGTAGAGTTGATGGGCCGAATGGCCTAAATCTGCTCCTATAGCTGATGAACTTATAGGCTTATGAGATAATGGGAACATTGATGAGAGTTTAGCACAGTGGAGTTGGGTGATCTGAATTAGTGAATGATGGGCTGCAGAGAATGCAGCAGACAATGTTGCTGCCCCAGAGTAGCCCTGGTTCAATCCTGATCTCTCTTCCTATCAGTGTGGTTTTATCCTAGACACTCCAGATTACTCCCACATCCTGAAGGCATGTCTGTTGGCAAGAAGAAGGGTCCAGATCCGAAACATCACCTATCCATGTTCTCCCGAGATGTTGCCTGACCCACTGAGATGCTCCAACACTCTGTGTCTTTTTTTAGTATAGCAGCAACTGCAGTTCCTTGTGTCTCTCATGGCAAATTAATTAATTACTGTAAGCTTACCCCAAGTGTAGGTAGCTGATCGGAGAATCAGAGCAGTGTTGATAGACTTGTGAGAGAGAATGGGTTGCAGGAAAATAAGGTGATGAATGGAATTGATGGGGTTACTTTGAGAGCCAGGATGGTCTTGATAGGTAGAATAGTGTTATTCAATGTCATAAAGAAATATGAATTATAAAATATGAATTTTGCATTTGCATTCACTTTGCTGATTCAGTCATGAATAAAAACATTTCCAATCACTAAGAAAGATTTCATGGAAAAGCATCACAATGAATGAAAAATACAGGAAGGAACTGTAGATGCTGGTTAATACACAAAGTGCCTATCTCACTTAGCACGGCCACTGTCAGAGCGGAACACACACGAACACATCGCTTCCTTCACCAGCCCGTTATGCAGGCGGGGGACAGGGCAAGTGGGCAAGTGAAATTCACATGGTGCAAAGCCAAGGTGATACAGACACACACCGCGATGAACATGAAGGTTGTCGCTGTAATTAAGACGGCTAAAGCACAGTGTACGGTAAGTCCTTTAAAAGAGGGGGGGGAGAGAGGGTGGGGGTGGGGGTTGGGGAGAGAAGAGGGAGAAGGTGGGGAGAAGGAGGGAGAAGGAGTGGAAACAACTTTTAAGAAGCCAGAGATACACAGCCGTGAAGCTCGGCGGACATAACCGGTCGGTTATACTTGGTTCTGAAAACTACTGCTTACTTATTTTTCCCAATGAGCCAATGAAATTCACCGGTCAGCACGGGCTGCAACCTACGAGAACCTTCGATCTGCGACTAATTCCCAGAATGTGGGAACTCCTCACGACCATGAAGGCGACTCCCCAGCAACCACCCCGCGAACATGTGGCGATCATGTGGCGACTGCATAGTCTCCTGCAGTCGCCTAAAAAGTCGCCTAAGTGGGACAGGCCCATAACTCAGCAGGTCAGGAGAACATGGATAGGTGTTTTTTCGGGATAAGACTCTTCATGTGGCTTGAAGACGTCACAATTATGTTGGTAATGGTGTATACCCTTTTTTTTAAAAAACATTTATTTTGTCAACAGAGCCAGTCATCAACCTGAAACATAATAATAATAATAATGGATGGGATTTATATAGCGCCTTTCTAATACTCAAGGCGCTTTACATCGCATTATTCATTCACTCCTCAGTCACACTCGGTGGTGGTAAGCTACTTCTGTAGCCACAGCTGCCCTGGGGCAGACTGACGGAAGCGTGGCTGCCAATCTGCACCTACGGCCCCTCCGACCACCACCAATCACTCACACACATTCACACACATTCACACACAGGCAAAGGTGGGTGAAGTGTCTTGCCCAAGGACACAACGACAGTATGCACTCCAAGCGGGATTCGAACCGGCTACCTTCCGGTTGCCAGCCGAACACTTAGCCCATTGTGCCATCTGTCGTCCCGAAACATAAACTCTGTTTCTCTCTCCACCAATGCTGCTTGACCTGCTGAGTAGTTTTAAAGTGTCAGAAGGAACTGCAGATGCTGGTTTACACCAAAGATAAACACAAAATGCTGGAGTAACTCTGAAGAAGGGTCTCGACCCAAAACATCACCAACTCCTTCTCTCCAGAGATGCTGAGCAATTTTAAAGATTTGGTGATTTGATCACGATGGCATTCTGACTAGTTTGGTAATTATTTGGATAAAAGGAGATAATTAATGTCTGTGGCAGAAGGCTCGTTTGTGTTTGATGGTACAAAAGTGTGCTCTGACATCGGATGTCAGCACTGGCTGTTGTGTTCTTCACACAGTGATACTACACAGTGGTTCACATTTTCAGTTTTGTTTATGTTTAATTTAATTCAGCCAACTAAGTCCATGCTGACGTTCGATTACCCGTTCACACTAGTCAAGTCAAGTCAAGTCAAGTCACTTTTATTTCTATAGCACATTTAAAAACAACTTTTGTTGACCAAAGTGGTTTACATTGGTGGAGGTACTAACGTTATACAACATTGGTTCATAGACTAAGTACATACATAAATACATACATATAGCCCTCACTCAGAGGACGTCAAGAAAGGCTTGAGAGAAAAGATGAGTTTGAAGTCTCGACTTAAAGGAGTCGATGGAGGGGGCAGTTCTGATGGGAAGAGGGATGCTGTTCCACAGTCTACATTCCACTAGTTCTACATTCTCCCACTTTCTCATCCACACCCTACACACTAGGAGCAATTTTAACCTGCAAACCCACATATCTTTGGGATGTGGAAGGAGACCGGTGCACCCAGAGGAAACCCATGATGAAATGCAGAGAACGTGCAAACTCCACACAGATAACACCCAAGGTCAGGATCGAACTTGGGTCCCTGGCACTGTGAGGCAGCAGCTCTACCAGCTGTGCCACCGTGCCACCTGTTTTCTGCTTTTTGACTATGTGATGATTGAGAAAGGCATGTTTAAAAAGGATTAACTAATCATAACTGTAACAGAATCCGGTGCAGTTTATAAATTTAATAAGGGTTTTCAGTTTAAATTATGAGGAGATTTCACAAGGTCTACAGAGAGAAACGATTTCCTCTTGTTGGGGAGTCAGTAATGAGGAAGTCAGCTAAAAAGAAAATTGTCAGTGAAGTGAGAAGAGAGATTAGGAGATTTTTCTTAACACAGTGGGTCATCAAAGCATTGACTCGATAAGGAATGGTTGAGACAAAAGCTAAAGATAGCTATTGGAAACAGAGAGTGATAAGGGGATAAGAAGTGAGACTTGAGAGGTGGAATTATCGTGATAACAATCTGGCACAGTTACAGTGGGCCAAGTGGCATCATCCTGAGAGCCAACCTTGAGCTGCACAGTGTGGTGGCTATTTTAGACCGAACTTGATGGTTGAAATAGGAAAAAGTCAGCTGAGAAATTAGTATTTAGAAGCAGGAGTGTTCGTAATATTTCAAACACAGTATTTTGAGGTAGGAGGCAAAGGTATATCCAAAGGCCCCTTCAATTTCTGTTTCTGTTTAGTATTCCTGTGTGGGTATGATGAATAATTTACTTTGATCTCAGTGTTAGCTCACTGCACTAATAATATTTAAGAATTGATATTCAATGTTAAAATAATAATGGATGTTGGCAAACATGCAGCTTTCCCTTTGCATCTTTTTCCAGACTGATATCTGGATGAAGATTGGGGCAATATTCCCTAGAATTTAGAAACTTCATTGAAACGGGCAAAAATATCAGCAGGTTTGATAAGTCAGCTGCTGTTTTGATTTATTGATTGGATGGAGAAGGTAATTCCATCACGCAGGAACACAAGAGCTTGCAGTGAAGAAGGGTTTCGGCCCAAAACGTTGCCTATTTCCTTCGCTCCATAGATGCTGCTGCACCCGCTGAGTTTCTCCGGCATTTTTGTGCACCTTCGATTTTCCAGCATCTGCAGTTCCTTCTTAAACAGCTTGCAGAGAGTGATGGACTCTGTGGGCACAGCCCTCACCACCAACAAAAGCATCTACATGGCGTACTGCCTCAAGAAGACGGCACCTACCATCAAGGATCCGCTACAATCAGGCCTTGTCTTCTTTTCCCTGTTACCATCGGGCAGGAGGTATAAAAGCCTGAAGTTCCACACCACCAGGTTCAGGAACTGCTACTTTCATCGTTCCCCAGCCCCGCACGGCCCGTTTTTACCTTCTCCCAAAAATCCACAAACCCGGCTCTCCCGGCAGACCCATTGTCTCTGCGTGTTCGTGCCCCACCGAACTCATCTCCACATACCTTGACTCCATCCTATCCCCCTTGGTCAAATCCCTCCCCACCTATGTTCTAGACACCTCAGACACTCTCCGCCGCCTCCACGCATTCCACTCTCTGGGCCCTCACCCCCTCATCTTCACCATGGATGTCCGGTCACTCTACACCTCCATCCCCCACAACGATGGCCTCAGAGCCCTCCGGTTCTTCCTCGACCAGAGGAGCAACCTATACCCAGCCACTGACATTCTCCTCCGCTTAGCGGAGTTGGTCCTCACCCTCAATAACTTTACATTTGACTCCTCCCATTTCCTCCAAACACAAGGCGTAGCTATGGGCACACGCATGGGCCCGAGCTACGCCTGCCTCTTTGTCGGGTACGTTGAACAATCCTTGTTCGAGGCGTACCAGGGCCCCATCCCCGACCTCTACCTCCGCTACATTGACGACTGCTTTGGTGCCACCTCCTGCACCCACACACAACTGACTGACTTCATCCACTTCACCACCAACTTCCATCCGGCACTCCAATACACCTGGACGATTTCCGACACTTCCCTACCATTCCTTGACCTCACCATCTCCATCGCAGGGGACAGACTCCTGACCGACATACATTACAAACCCACTGACTCACATGGCTATCTGGACTACACGTCTTCCCACCCTGCCCCCTGCAAAGACTCCATCCCCTACTCCCAATTCCTCCGCCTACGCCGCATCTGTTCCCAGGACGAGACATTTCATTCCAGGGCATCGGAAATGTCCTCGTTCTTCAGGGAACGGGGATTCCCCTCCGCCACCATAGATGAGGCTCACACCAGGGTCTCATCCATACCCCGCAACACTGCTCTCTCTCCCCATCCCCGCACACGCAACAAGGGCAGAGTCCCTCTGGTCCTCACCTTTCACCCCACCAGCCGGCAAATACAACACATAATCCTCCGCCATTTCCGCCACCTCCAACGTGACCCCACCACTCGCCACATCTTCCCATCTCCCCCAATGTCTGCCTTCCACAAAGACCGCTCCCTCCGCAACTCCCTCGTCAATTCTTCCCTTCCCTCCCGCACCACCCCCTCCCCGGGCACTTTCCGTTGCAACCGCAAGAAATGCAACACCTGTCCCTTCACCTCCCCCCTCGACTCCATTCAAGGTCCCAAGCAGTCGTTCCAGGTGCGACAAAGGTTCACCTGTATCTCCTCCAACCTCATCTACTGCATCCGCTGCTCTAGATGTCAGCTCATTTACATCGGTGAGACCAAGCGTAGGTTGGGCGATCGTTTCGCCGAACACCTCCGCTCAGTCCGCAATAACCTACCTGACCTCCCGGTGGCTCAGCACTTCAACTCCCCCTCCCATTCCCAATCCGACCTCTCTGTCCTGGGTCTCCTCCATTGCCAGAGTGAGCAACAGCGGAAATTGGAGGAACAGCACCTCATATTCCGTCTGGGGTCCTTGCGTCCTTATGGCATTAACATTGAATTCTCCCAATTTGGCTAGCCCGTGCTGTCTCCTCCCCTTCCTTAACCCTCTAGCTGTCTCCTCCCACCCTCCCATCCGCCCGCCCTCGGGCTCCTCCTCCTCCTCCTCCCCTTTTCCTTCTTTCTTTCCCCACCCCCCATCAGTCTGAAGAAGGGTTTCGGCCCGAAACGTCGCCTATTTCCTTCGCTCCATAGATGCTGCTGCACCCGCTGAGTTTCCCCAGCAATTGTGTGTACCTTCGATATTCCAGTATCTGCAGTTCCCTTTTGAACACTTTCCTACAACTATCAGCTTGATCCATCATGGGTAGAGCCTTCCCCTCCATTGAAAGCATCTATGTGAAGTATTACCTCAAAAGGTGGCATCCATCATCTCCAATATCCTTGGGCAAGGCCATCTTCTCACTGCTACCATGGCAGGAGGGACAGAACCCTGAAGTCCCACAACACTAGGTTCAGGAACAGCTACTTCCCTACAACTATCGGGTTCTTGAACTGACCCACACAACTCTATTCCTTCTTTGGCAATGGAACATAATAGACCACATCTTGCCCAAGCTGTCCTTGTTATTTTCTCTCATTGTGTTTTGCACAAATGTCTTTTTAATGCATCATTTTTTGCAGAATTTGTGTAATTTATGTTTAATTTATGTTGCTCGTGTGTTGTTTGATTCCATGTGCCTCTGATGCTGCTGCAAGCAGAATTTCTGGTTCTTTAACTGACCTGAACAACTGTAATCCTACCTCGTCAACAACAGTACAGGCCACATTCTACACAGACATGGACCTGTTTTCTAATTGTATGCTTTCGCACTAATGTCTTGTTTTTTTTACATGATTTTTTAACTGTCTGGTTCATTGTATCATTTAAGTATAATTAATGTTTGGTGTGTTTCACAAATCTATGCAGCTCTGATGTTGCTGTAAGCAAGATTATCATTGCACCTGTACCTCAGTGTACTTGTGCATACGACCATAAACTCCACTTGATGCGACTGGTAGGGTTGGTACTTATTGCCCAATCTAATTGTCATTGAAGTCTAAAGCTTGGGAGGCAATTTCAGGAGATAATTTAAAATGAACCCGTCTTTGGCAGGTTTGGAATCATAAATAATGGACTAGATAAGGAAGATAGACTTCCATATTAGTTAACTACTTAGATTTAATCACGCCAAACTATAAGTATCTTTTAATTTAATTACTTGAATTTAAATTCTCCAGCAACTTTAGTTCAGCTTAGTTTAGAAATGCATCATGGAAACAGGCCCTTAGGCCCGCCGAGACCGTGCTGGCCAATGATCACCCCCACACTAGTTCTATCCTACCCCCAGGGTAAATTTATAGAAGCCACTTAACCTACAAATCTGCATGTCTTTGGAATGTGGGACGAAAACCGGAGCACCTGGAGAAAACCCATGTGGTCTACATTCTTAAAAAGTGGGGTTACATTGGCTACCCTCCAGTCCACAGGAACTGATCCGGAGTTGAGAGAACATTGGAAAATGATCACAAATGCACCCACGATTTCTAGGGCCACCTCCTTGAGTACCCAGGGATGTAGACCATCAGGCCCTGGGGATTTATCTGCCTTCAGTCCCAACAGTATACCTAACACCATTTCCTGACTAATGTGGATTCCCTTCAGTTCCTCCCTCTCACTAGATCCTCAATCCCCAAGAATTTCTGGGAGATTGTTTGTGTCTTCCTTCGTGAAGACAGAACTAAAGTACTCATTTAACTGTTCTGCCATTTCTTTGTTTCCCATTATAAACTCACCCGTCTCTGACTGTAAGGGACCTACATTTGTCTTCACTAATCTTTTCCTTTTTAACATATCTAAAGAAGATTTTAGAATCAGTTGTTTTATTCCCTGCAAGCTTTCTTTCATGCACTCCCCCCCCCCCCCCTCTTAATTAACCCCTTGTCCTCCTCTGCTGAGTTCTAAATTTCTCCCAGTCCTCCGGTTTGCTGCTTCCTATGGCCAATTTATATGCCTTTTCCTTGGATTTAACTGTGGATCAAGCAGCTCGTTGTGCAGAAGACTTTACACTGAATCTAAGAATGGCCAATTTACTCCATGCTAATTCCCACAACACTAAACTCACCCTCCTGATGACGTGATACTGTGACTCAGTTGATAAAGATACACATCTGACTGCACTGACTGGGATACTGTACAATGCTTCATATGGATTAATTTTTACATGTGCTTCTTCGAGATGTGATATGTAACATATGTGTTCATTCTTTTCAATGAACTGTTCAGTTGAGTTTAGTTTATCTGCTCTTTGACAACATGCCCTCCATATTTATTTGTTCTCAAGTGGTTGTATCTGTACATTGTGGACGGCTTGATTTTATAAACATATAGTCTTTTCACTGACTGAAGAGAGTACACAACAAGACCCTTTTCAATGCACCTTGGTACACATAATAAACTAAACTTATTTTCAAGCAACACAACCCGAAAGTAACAAGCCACTGCATGAGAAAAGTTTTCCCTTCATCTTCTTTGAGTCTCTTGTCCATTATCCTTCTTGGCCTCCAGTTTAGTTAGTTTAGTTTATATACAGAGCGGAAACAGGCTCATCGGCCCACCGAGTTCGTGCCGACCAGGGAACGCCGCATACTAGCACTATCCTACATGCACTAGGGACAACAAACGCACCCAAGTTCTTACATAGAACAGAAGCCATGGATGTCAAGTTTGATTTCAACCCATGTGTCTTGAAAGGGCAATGAATGTGCTAAACTGATACTGTGAATGGCCTTAGACTACGTCGATGAATAGTATGTAGGAAAATAAACAAGATGAGAGGAAAGCTGCCTCTGGCAGGGATAATGGAGGAGCCAAAATATTTGACCAACATTCATTTTCTAAAGGTTGGATAAAAATTCAACCTTAGTGTTGTACAAAATTGGTGGGACTGACATGTTATACCACACTGGGAAAATGGGGTCCTGGTTAAATCCTCTGAGAAGCAGTCTGTTCATGACAGGATTAAGCACGTTTAGGTGGTCTGCAGTATTTTTATGCCTTCAGGAAAATTGCCCCTTGCTCTTTCCTTTGGATTCTAGATCAGATTCAGATTCAGATTCAGATTCAACGTTATTGTCATTGTGCAGTCTGCAGTACAGAGACAACGAAATGCAGTTAGCATCCAATACAGTCACTCTAAACCTATCTTCAGAGGAAGTAAGCTGGCTTCCAATTTCAATCAGTATTTTGGCTGCCATAGCATTGGCCACATATGCAGTAATACTAATACATATGTATTAATAGGCATTTTTAGCTCATTCGATTATTTCCTCATTAACACATGTGGAAATGTGTGTGTGTGTCTGTGTATATCTGTGTGTGTGTGTATGTGTACTAGCATTCATGAGCATGTGTGCAGGCCTGTGTGTATATGTGGTGTAAATGTGAGTGCTTGTATGTGCATGTGCAAGTGTGTGTGTGCATGAATGGTTCTCAGCAAGCATATGTTCATTTATGAATGTGTGTGTGTGTTCATAAATATACAGGTACATGTGGTAATATCTGTGAACCAGACAGACCACAATGAAGATTATAACAGGACAGACGTGTGATTAGAGCAAAGAGGTTAATCACAGTTAAGATAAAAGCTGCTCAGCTGTTTTATTTCATTCCCACTGAACAGTTAAATGGTAATTCTTATAAAAGGCAAGATCAATTTTAAACAACATAAAGATAAATATAACGCCAGCTGGATAAGAATGATCTGAGCAAAATAATCCTAATCCACATGTGAATTGCAAAATATAAAACCAATAAAATATTTATAGTTCACACTTCACGCATTTTGAGAACTTTGCCAAGTCTTAACAGTAATACTGGTGGCTGGAGTTAGTGTTCAAATGCAAGCTGTCAGCAGATGCTTTTAGTCTGACTAGTAATTGCTGTACCATATTTAAAGGAATATAAGCTGCAGTTTTGTATGCACCCATAGGGGGTGCTGGCGATCAGGAACTTCTGTCTGAGAGCTTTCCTACTCCTGATATTTGTTCACATCAGCACATTTATCCAGAAGTTAGACAGCTGCAAAATGCAGAGGATTTATTCTGCTTATTTAAGGGCCTGTCCCACTTGGCGATTTTTTTCGCGACTGCCGGCATCATATCAGTGTCGCCAAAAGATTTTGAACGCTGCACGTCATACGTCACGCTGCATCCCGCATGATTTTTCGGTGACCTGATACACCAGTCGCCAAAAAAATCGCCAAGTGGGACAGGCCCTTTAGGCAACACTCCAGCCTACATTTGTCCAGGATGCCATCAGTGAGACTTGCAGGTGAACTGTCGACAGCTTGCTCTTTGGATAAGGACATAGGAACCACAAGCAGGAATAGGTCCCTAGGCTCTCATTCTTCCTCTATCATTAATGGCTGAGACTGTATCTCAACCACTTTTTAGTTTTAATTTTAGAGACACAGTACAGAAACAGGCCTTTTGGCCCATCGAGTCCATGCTGACCAATGATCACCCCGTACATTGATTCCATCCTACACACTAGAAACAATTTACAGAAGCCAATTAACCTACAAACCTGCACATCTTTGAAGTGTGGGAGGAAACCGGAGCACCTGGAGAAACACAACGTGATCGCAGGCAGATCGTACAAATTCTGTCATGACAGTACTTGTAGTTAGGGTTGAACCCCAGTCTCTGGCGCTGTGAGGCAACAACTCTAGTGTGTGCCACAGTGCCACCCTGATGGAGATGGGCACGACAACCAGCTTCATGCTATATTTTGGGTTACCTGCTTCAGGCACACGCTGCTCACTGAGTACTGAGTCTGACTCTAAGTTGGGCTCACTAAATTTCAATCATCCCATCTATATTTCACAGACCTTGGTGAACAATTCACAAGCTGCAATTTGGGTGTCAAAAATTAAGTCAGGTGCTTCAGTAGTGTATAGTGGTGCCCGGCTGTTATTTTTTACTAAATATGTATTTTGGTTGATCGTTGATAAATGAAGACCCGAGACCATTCTGACTGAGAGAAATTTAAAAGATATCTACCTCTTATCAATAAAAAAAATGTATGCATTAAAAGTTGCAATAGGCACTCAGTTTCCAGAGCATAATCTGTTTGTCAAACTAGATAGATCTGATTGTAATCGCAAATAATAATAATAATAATAATATCTTTTATTGTCATTGCACATAAGCGCAACGAGATTTGGTATGCAGCTTCCATCAATATGTTTTCTCATCTTCCTCTGCAAGTATTTCACTCTCCTCTTTATCCAGTATCTATCTACCTCTGTGAAAAATATTTAAAGTCTCTGATTCCACTGTTTGGGGGTAGGTGGTTCTAGAAGCTCACTACTCTCACTCGGGCTAACCGCCCCTCCACATTGAAGTGCCAGGAAGCCACGCCACACTGGTCAACCTGAGGAGCACCATCAGCAACAGACTGGTTCCATCAAGATGCAGGATAGAACGCCACAGGAGACCCTCTTCCCTGTGGCTATCAAACTGTACAACTCCTCCCCCTTCAGTCGTGGGGTAGACTGACTCCCCTTCTCCCTCCCTCCCCCTCAATCTTTGCACATCCCCAATTCTTTGCACTCGTTGATTGTTGGCAGATCCATTTCCCTCCTGGGATAACTAAAGTTATTTTTTATCGTACCGTATCATATCGCAGCGAACATCGAATGAAGAACATCTCCTAACTCAAAAATAACAATGTGCTGGGAGCTGACGGGACTCAGTTGAAATCCTAAAACTCAGAGCTTCAGTCACAATTCTACAACCTCATCATCCACATCCAGGAAGAGAAGAATATTGAACAGGAACAGCCCAAAGGCAGTCATCTCCTACAGGCTGTTGTTGGAAAGGGCCTCTGTTATCTCACTTATGCAAACTATTGAAGCAAAACTTTGCAAGAAGTCAGAAACTTTGTTTAGACAAAGGGCTGGTCAGATGATTTTACACAGCACTGAACACAGTTTCCACGGAAACATTTTGCTTAAATTTACATAAAATATTTCAGACTTTTTTACTGACATCGTGCTATGTAAATTAAAGCCCTGCCTATCCTGGTATTATTTCAAATGGGACCCATCAAGGCATCACATTAGTGCAGTGGTAGATCTGCTGCATTACAGGGCCACAGACCCAGGTTCAATCCTGACTATGGGTGCTGTCTGCATGGAGCTTGTATGCTCCTCCTTGGACCACGTGGGTATTCTCCAGGTGCTCCGGTGTCCTCCCACATTCCAAAGACTAACAGGTTTGTGGGTTAATTGGCTTCGATAAAAAATTGTAACTAGTCACTAGTGTATTGGACAATGCTAGTGTACGGGGTGGTCGCTGGTTGGTGCAGACTCAGTGGGCTGAAGGGCCTGTTTCCCCAAAGTATCTCCAAAGTCTAAAGTCGCATTAATTAAATTGAGTTTAAAGAATGCCACAATCTAAAGTCAGATCCATATTGTATTGGTTCTAAGCATTCACTCACAGCAGCACCTCAAACCCCGTGTTGAGATGACACCACAGTGCATGTAAGGTTAGTATTCTAGCTCATTTGTGGGAATAGGGAGCCCAGTTTAACAACAGCACGGGAGGTTTGTGTCATTGTATGTCCTAAGAGCTGATGGCAACTGAGCTCACACACGATCAATCCACGTCCGCTTTCCAAGAATTACAAGTTCGGACCCTCAACCCAATGATTCTATGATACTTTATTGTCACAAATACCTAGGTATAGTGAAATTCTATTTTTGGTAAAACTGGTAAAATCTGGTAAAATCATACAGCAGACTTCACCTAGGCAGCACACAAAGAGTTGCCACGTTTCAAACGTTCTTAGCACAGTCTTATCATCTAGCAGCAGTGAACCAGAGCAGTCACCACACTTGGCCGCTGGCAGCCTGCCGGGTCCCTCTGAGTTCACTGTGCCCCCTCCCCCACTCCCCCGGGCCCCTCTTTGTTCTTGGCGGTTGCTCTCGGCTGCCTGGTCGCCATTTGGCTCTGGTCGTTTGGCATCCGACGAGAGGAATCCCGGGAGACCCAGTGGGGAACATCAGAAGACAATGAAGGTCCACACCACGTGGGTGGCTGTAGAATTTCTGGGTGTTGCGAGCTCGGCTGAAGGGTTCAGGCGGTGAATGGGACTGAGCAAGTAAAGAACAATCAGAACGTCCCCTTGCATGGGGCGGGAGCGTCAGTAGTGCGTGGGCAACCTTATTCTTGGAGTGAACTAGCAATTGGATACTGGAGAGTAACGGGAGGCTGGGGTGAGGAAGTGAGGGCAGAAAGCTAGAGGAACAGAGATAGAAAGGAAGAGCAATGGGGCTGGTAGGGAAATACATGAGTGAACGGGTTGGAAGCTGAGAGGAAGATTAACAGAGGGATGGGAAAGGACTCCCTTTAACTCCCCTTCCTATTCCCATTTCTGTCCTGGGACTTCTCCATTATCAGAATGAGGCCAAACCCAAAATGGGGAAACAGCACCTCATATTTCGCTTGGGCAGCTTACAGCCCAGTGGTATGAATGTTGATTCTTCTAACTTCAAGTAATGCTTGCATCCCCTCCCTCTCCGTCCCTCCCCCACCATAGTTGTCGTCCTGTCGGCCTGTTGAGTTTCACTGACTGTATATTATAATTTAATATAATTCCTTTTCTCCAGAGATGTTGCCTGACCTGCTGACTTACTCCAGCTTTTTGTGTCTATCTTCGGCGAAACTGAGGATGGCAGGTAGGAGAAGGGAAACAGGGAGGAGATCAGTGTGGTGACGGGGAGAGTTTTGAAGGAGACCGTGTTCACTGTCTATAGCTCTGTGCACATGCAAATGCATATGTATATTTTCTGTGCACTTATTTGTGATTTTGCTAAGTTTACCCAACCTGCAATCTCCCTGGATGTCCGTGCTATTGTACTAGGACCCTTGCTCAGTCAACTCTATGAATTCACACAACAGGTATCTTCCATTCTTCAGCTCTGGAAACAAGCCATTGTTGATCTCAACAAAGCACCTTCGATGAGAAGAAACATCCCAAGTGTCTGTATTGTGGCTTGCATCTAAGAGAAAATGAAATCAATACCTTGATAGCAGCCTTCGGAGTAGGAACCTAAAGGGCCTGTCCCACGAGCATGTGACCTGCATGCGGCAAGTGCGACCAAACCGGAAGCGGGGGCCGCACGGAGATCGAGTGAGCGACGTGAAGTTCGAGTGAAGTCCGCGGGAAGTTCGCGCGTGACGTACGGCGTCAAGACGCTGCGTACGGCGTTGAGACGCTGCGCACGCCCGTCGAGGCGATGCGCACGCCCGTCGAGGCGATGCGTACGGCGTCGAGGCGGCTGCCGAGCGGAACTTTTGAACATGGTCAGTTTTTCGGAGCCCCGTGCGATGTCGGGATCAACTCCGCACAACTCCATACGGCTCCGGCGATCGAAGTGGGACCAGCCCCGCGAGGCCGTACGGCTCAAGCGACCACGTTAGGTCGCGCTTGCCGCATGGAGTCGCATGCTCGTGGGACAGGCCCTTGAGTTCCTGCTATGAGAGTACCACAGTTGTTCTATTTGTAGATTAACATTTCGCTCTCTGTATTTAGACCAGACAAGTCTGCACTTTTAGTTTATCACCTATTTGTATAAAATCATGAGAGGAATAGATCGGGTAGATGCACAGAGTCTCTTGCCCAGCATAGGTGAATCGAGGACCAGAGGACATAGCTTTAAGGTGAAGGGGTGGGCAGGGATGATACTTGTTTTAATATTTCTTCATCAAAACCATTTTCCATGCTCTTAACCAGTGGGTTAGTTCTGAATTAGGGCAACTACTTCAGTTTCTACATTGGTATGACTGATTTATCTGACATTGAATCCCATGTACTATGGATTTCATTGCATCTAAAAATGACGTCTAATGCTATGGAGTAAATTGACAGCAACAGAATATTTGTGGAAAATGCACACAAATATAAAGGTAGAAATCTGTTTAGTTCATTTCACTTTCACCTCCTGTACACTATTTGCACTGCAAAAACATTTTGCTGATGATTAAAATTTATCCCACACCATAAAAACATGCAGAGGAAGGAACTGCAGATGCTGGTTTAAACCAAAGATAGACACAAAATGCTGGAGTAACTCAGCGGGACAGGAGAGAAGGAATGGGTGACGTGGCGGTCGAGACTCTTCTTCAGATTGAACGTCGTGGGAAAGGGAAACGAGAGATATAGACGATGATGCAGAGAGATATAAAACAAATGAATGAAATATAAGCCAAAAAGTAACAATGATAAAGGGAACAGGTGATTGTTAGCTGTAGCTAGGTGAGAAAGAAAGCTGGTGTGACTTGGGTGGGAGAGGGATGGAGAGAGAGGGAATGCAGGAGTTACATTTGGGTTGGGAGGTTAATTGGTCACTGAATATTGCCCCATGTGTACAGATGAGTGGTAGGATTTGGCAGGAGGTGAAGGGAATGTTAGAAGAATACAATGGGATTAGTGTGAATGGTTATGAGGTCAAAATGAATCTGATGGGCCGAATGGCTTTATTCCATGCTGTGCGGCTCTATAACTCTATGTATCAATGAACAATGCAAGATTTGTGATGAAGATGTTTTATCGTGAAATCGTTGGTTAAATCGCTGGCATAAAAATTATCTTGCAATAAAATTATACGATCATTCAAGAAGCAGAGAGATATGATTCGCTTGATCCAAACTATCCAAGATTAGACTTTCAAAGCTTTTTAGAAAATGGAAGAATGAGTGAGGTAAAGAGTTCAGCACCAACCTTGTCTAATCAAGTATTACATACAGAACTATCTATTTAGAATTCTATATATATATTCATTATCAGCTTTGAAATATTGAGAATATCAGAGGCATTCATGCTCCCATGCACAAGAACTTGTCCTCCCAGCGTGATAAGCCTGCAGCTTCCTCCCCAATACATCCTCAAAATGAATGAGACTGTCAGTGGACAGATGTACTGTATTGTGTCACACCCCATTAGTCACTTCTCACTAGGAAGACATCTCAAAGCCACAGCTAACAATGGACTAAAGAAAAACACAAAATGCTGGAATAACTCAGCGGGACAGGCAGCATCTTTGGAATGGTTCCTTCTATCCAGAGATGCTGCCTGTCCCCGCTGTGTTACTCCAGCATTTTGTGTCAATCTTCGGTGTAAACCAGCATCTGCAGTTCCATCCTAGGCTAACAATGGGCAGCTTCCTTGATTATTGTTAGTTTTTTTGCATATCTTTCATTTCTTTGTTCTATACCTCTATTTCGCCGTCTGTATCTCTCGTTTCTCTTTCCCTTGACTCTCATTCTGAAGAAGGGTTTCGACCCAAAACATCACCCATTCCTTCTCTTCAGAGATGCTGCCTGTCCCGCTGAGTTACTCCAGCATGTTGTGCCTGTGTATTTCCCTGGAAGCATCAGCTTACTTTAGTTGTAACTTCAGAGGAAATTCTCAGAGAAACTGAGCAAACTCACTTTGAACAAAGTCTGTGCTGAAATACGCCACTAACGTTTCACTTTCGCACGACCATCAGCAATAAGGTTTTTCTGAAAATGTTTATTTTTAAGAAATTGGATATTAAAATACAGGAAGTCTTTCCCTTCTAAACTTTGCTGTCTCAGAGTGTCTAAAGATATTCAGCGTGTTTACTTACTTTTACCTTACCTTAGAGATACAGCACTAGAAACAGGCCCTTCGGCCGACCAAGTCCGCGCCGACCAGTGATCGCCCTGTACACTAGCACTACCCTACAAAGAAAGTAGGGACAATTTACAATTTGACCAAAGCCAATTAACCTACAAACCTGTATGTCTTTGGAGTGTGGGAGGAAACCGGAGCACCCAGAGGAAACCCATGAGGTCACAGGAAGAACATACAAACTCTATATAGACAGCACCCATAGTCAGGATCGAATGCTGTGAGGTAGTCAGGAATCTGAAGAAGGGTGCTGATCCAAAATGTCACCTAATCATGTTCTCTAAAAATGCTGCCTGACCGTTGAGTTACTCAGCTCTTTGTGTCTTTTTTTTGTAAACCAACATCTGCATATTCCTGTATCATTCCAAAAACCATGGTATCCTGTTATAGGAAGGATGTAATTAAAGGCCGAAAAATAAGATTTAGAAAGATATTACTTGGGGTTAGAGGCTGTTGAGCTATAAGGGGAGGCTTGATAAGTTGGGTCATTTTTCCTCTGGAGTGGAAGATGCTGAGGGATGCCACTAGAATGAAAACATCCACTGTAAACAACTTCATGTCCACTGCTAGATGAGCAGAAATGTCCTCTAACATTGGAAGGCAAGAGCCAATGTTTTCAAGTCTCTGTCACAAAGTGCTCTCTAAAATCTAATTCCACCCATCTCCTTGGCATCTGTCAGAAACTTAACTAAACTTTTCACAATTGAGGTGTTGCATTTAACTCTGAGGTGAGTTTGAAAACACAAGGAACTGCAGATGATGGTTTACAAAAAAAAGACTAAAGCGTTGGATTCTGAGGAAGGGTCTCGTTAAACCTCGTCTATCCATATTCTCCAGAGATGCCACCCCTGACCCGTTAAGATACAGTAGGATATGGATTAGTTACAGATATGGACGGAGAAATGGCAGATGGCGTTCAACTTGAGCAAGTGCGAGATGTTGCCCTTTGGGAGGTCAAACATAAGTGGAGAGTACACAGTTAATCACAGAACATTTTAACATTATTGACGTACAGAGAGATTCAGAGTCCAAGTCCATACCTCCCTGAAAACAACAACCAGTAGATAGAGTGCTAAAGAAGGGATATGGTATGCTTGCTTTCATTGATCAGAGCAACGAGTATAAAAGTCAGGAAGTCATGTTGCAGCTTCATGAAGCTTTGGTTTGGAGACAAAAGAGTATTGGGGGCAATTTTGATCGCCCCATACAAGAAAGACATGGAGGCTTTGGAGAGGGTGCAGGATTAACAGGGGGCTACCTGTTTTGGAGGGCATTAGCTACTTGGAGAAGTTGGACAAACTTAGATGATTTTCCCAGGAGCTTTGGAGGCTGAGGGAGGCCTGATCAAAGTTTATTAAAATTATGAGAGGCATCGATAGGGTGAACAGACAGAAAATGTTCCTGGGGTGGAAATATCAAAGACTAGAGGGCATAGCTTTTAGGTCAGAGGGGAGAGTTTTAACGAGTTGACCGGGGAATAATGTATTTAGGGAGACTTATAGATGCATTGGAATGCACTGCCAGGGGTGGTGGTGAAAGCAGATATGACAGTGGCTTTTGGAATGATACAGGAATATGCAGAAAATGGAGGGATATGGATCACAAGCAGCAGAAGGGATTATTTTAATTTGGCATTGTGCTTGGCACGGATATCATTGATAGAAGGGCCAGTTCCTCTATGCTCTAGTTTATATGTTCTAGATCTGAGACCAACCAAGTAAAATATTGGCAGCTTTATTGCTTATCCTTACAGCAGAATAGAATTGAATGAATTGACTTTTTAAAATAATATAATTGCCTTAAAACTAATAAGTTCGGATCGTGTCAGCTTTTTTGAAGTCAGTTCGCTGAAGTCGAATACAATTACTACTTTGTTAGTGTTCCAAGTCAAATGATATTCAAAAAGTTAGACATTTGGCATTGATGATAACAAAAATGTAACTAATATTTAAAACATTCTTTAAGAGTCTTCAACTTTCACTACCAATTTTCATGAGAAACCAGCAGGAGAATTTTGGTAGGATGAAAAATGGGCTTGTTCCTATGTGCATATTTACATGAAATAAAGCCGTTTTAATCTCATCTAGACTGCTTTTCAATCGTATTTTATCAGCTATATTAACACAAACATCATTGAAAAAGTGTTGTTTTTTGCACTCTCTTCATAAATAAAAACTATTTGTTCTGAATTAGTTTAGTTTAGTTTAGTTTAGTTTAGTTTAGTTTAGTTTAGAAATATAGCATGGACACAGATGCTTCGGCCCACCGCATCTGCACTGACCAGTGATCCCCACACACTAACACTAGCCTACACACTAGGAACAATTTACAATTTTACCAAGTCAATTAGCTTACAAACTTGTATGACTTTGGAGTGTTGGAGAAAACCAGAGATCCTGGACCAAACCCGCGCAGGTCATGGGGAGAAGGTACAAACTCCGTACTGACAGGACCCACAGTCAGGATCGTACACTGGTCTCGGGTGGCTTGTAAGGCAGCATCTACCTCTGCGTCACCGTGCCAAATTTTTTTTTTGCTTCTCAAGAACTTGGGTAAAGATGGCTCTTACAGTTCTGGGCTAATATGTTGACTTCCCAAAGAACTTTGATACTTGTTTCAGTGATGTTCATCGACGTACACATAATTTAATGCTTCTTCAACTGCATAGACAACTATTCATTTCCCTCACTGATGGGAATTGCCCCTTACACTTGTTGGTTAAAAAATTGTCAATTTACATCAGCTTTGTCAACATATTTTGAAGAAATTCTTTATGTGGGAAGTTGTTTGAGAACATTTTTGAGAGCTATGACTTGGAGTTACATGGATGTAAATACATATTTTCCTTCCCTTGGCTTACCTAGACTCATATAGATTGAAAGGTACAACATAGGAACATGGCCTTGGGTCCACAATTTTTGTGCCGAATATGATGCCAAGTTAAACCGATCTTATCTGCCTGCACATGATCCATCACCCTCCATTCACTGCTTATAACTCAAACCCTCCAGGCATGGTAATATCCACGCAAATCTTTTTTTTCCACTCTTTCCAGTTTAATGACATCCTTCGTATAGCAAGGTGACCAGAACTCTATACAATACTCCAAATGTGGTCTTACCAACATCTTACGTAGCTGAATTTCCAGCATTTTCTGTTTTTATTCCAAATTTCCAGTATTTACAGGTTGTTGGTTTTCACTTGGTGTCGGCCTGCACAGACCAACTGAGCTCTCCAATGCAACTAGCAATATTGAACGGAGCAGAGGCCAAACAAGCCAGTCTATACAGTGAATGGAAGCCTGCAACAGGTCTACATTTATAGGAAGGAGGTTGCTGCAGATGCTTTGCCTTGTATTTCAATGTGGAAACTCATTTAATTCCCAGGAAAATAAGACCTTGTCACTGAAACAATGTCCACCGCCCTGCCTGCTGCCCCTATCCTGCCACATGGAAGGAGTGGACATTTCTCCTTAATTACATTAATTGCAAATGCCCAACCCGATGGGTTGTTTAGTGCATTTGCAACGAATACTTCCTCAACATATTACAGTATGCCTCAGGTGGACTTCCTTGCGTTTGGTGACGTGGTCCTTATGACCATCAATGAACTCTGATAACATCAATTTAAAATGCGTTATTGGCGGTGTACACCTTTAAATTCAGTGCTTAATTGATAGCTTGCACAATTGAATGGTGAACCACCATTACATTCTGCAAACATTTTCCAACTTGGAAAAATAAAGTCAGCAATTAATGTATTATGAATGGAATAACTTTATTCATAGTTCTTCATAAAAACAAACACATTGTTAAATATCATTTTCTGTGGAGTATTAAGATGCACTATACTTGAGGCTCCTTTGAGCTGTACATATTTTCCACTGCATTGCAAAGTTATATGAATGTTTTTTTGATAATGCTCAGAGCAAAACAAAATCAATAAACTACTTCAGGAAAACCTGATCTATAATTTCCAATAATTCATCATCCTTCATCCTGCACTGTTTCTCAAATGCACTGCCATTGAAGGTTATTAAATAGCTGCATGTATTGACTTTATCTCATTAATTTTGAAGAATACATACAGATATTTCTGACTTATTTTAGATTGTTGGTCGTCCGATATATTTATAGTGCATACATCTCAAATGTCACAAAGCAGGAAGCAATGGACATAACAAACTCCATTTTAAACTTTACTCACTTCATTAAACTGTTAACATTTCCGTCGTTTTTAATGTAAAATCCAAGCTTCATTTCACTGATCCAATGTATATCCGTGCTGATTATTGATAAATTACAGCACATTACCTTAATCCTAACAACATCAATAAACGGAGGAATACAATTCTCTGGTGAACTGACTTGGTTATAAGTAGCCTTGACTAAGTATTTTATGAAGCGAGTGATTTAACTTCAGGAAACATGTCTCTAAATTAAATGCACTCAATTTTTCGTTTGGAATTATGTCAGATATTACTAATTTGTTTATAAACCTAAAGTAGATGAGGAAAAATTCCAAGCTTCAGTCAAGTCAGATACTAAAGTATCCACCCATATTCCAGTCTTCATGATCAACCCCAGCCATGGTGGATTGTTTTTTTTGAATGTGTGGCCTGATGTATTGAAAGATTTATGATTAATAAATAAAGAAAAGCTGAGTAGGCCGAGTTTTTCACCTCATTTTTCAGATCAATGGAAGGAAAATTGACTACAGTCTTTAGCACATGTTCTATCTTGCTTGGCTTTTGATATGTGCAACTCACCTCCATCCATAGTCCTAAATCTCTCCAGATATCTCCTAATCTCCCACTCTTTGGCTTCAATAGTAGATTGTGTGTGTGTGCGTATGTGTCTGCGTGTGTGGGGTGGGGGAGCGCCACAGTGGCACTGCAATAGAGTTGGTGCCTGATAGCACCAGAGTCCCGGGTTCAATCTGGACTACGGATGCTGTTTGTACAGAGTATGTATGTTCTCCCTGTGACTGTGTGTGTTTTCTCCGGGAGCTCCAGGTGTTTCCTCCCACATTACAAAGACGTGGTGGTTTGTACGTTAATTGGCTTCTGTAAATTGCCTCTAGGATGTGAAGCTGGGGTGAAATAGAACTGGTGTACTGGTGATCGTTGGTCAGCGTGAACTAGGTGGGCTAAAGGCCAGTTTTCACGCTGTGTATCTAAACTAAACTAAACCAAATCGTTATCCCACCTCGTGAGGTATCTGATCATCACACAATTTACTTGCTTCTGTGCTCTCTGAAAGAGTTACAGCAAGATAATTATCAAAAGGTTACAGCACAGCTATGAGCCAAAAAATGAACATTAGCTGAGGTTTCAAATTCATTCCCAATGCAGTAGATGTAAATAAAGACTAATTCTAATGCAATTGTGAGACCACACAAGAGGAAAGAAAGTCCAGCTAAAAACATAGAAACATAGAAACATAGAAAATAGGTGCAGGAGTAGGCCATTCGGCCCTTCGAGCCTGCACCGCCATTCAATATGATCATGGCTGATCGTCCAACTCAGTATCCTGTACCTGCCTTCTCTCCATACCCCCTGATCCCTTTAGCCACAAGGGCCACATCTAACTCCCTCTTAAATATAGCAAATGAACTGGCCTCAACTACCTTCTGTGGCAGAGAATTCCACAGATTCACCACTCTCTGTGTAAAAAATGATTTTCTCATCTCGGTCCTAAAAGACTTCCCCCTTATCCTTAAACCGTGACCCCTTGTTCTGGACTTCCCCAACATCGGAAATAATCTTCCTGCATCTAGCCTGTCCAACCCCTTAAGAATTTTGTGAGTTTCTATAAGATCCCCCCTCAATCTTCTAAATTCTAGCGAGTACAAGCCGAGTCTATCCAGTCTTTCTTCATATGAAAGTCCTGCCATCCCAGGAATCAGTCTGGTGAACCTTCTCTGTACTCCCTCTATGGCAAGATTGTCTTTCCTGAGATTAGGAGACCAAAACTGTACGCAATACTCCAGGGGTGGTCTCACCAAGACCCTGTACAACTGCAGTAGAACCTCCCTGCTCTTATAGGATAGGAAATGCAAATAAAAATGGAAAACTTTTAAAATAATGAAATTCTCCATTAATTATACATTTTAAATTTATAAACTTTCAAAGTAGTGTGAACTAAAACACTTTTCATTCTTTCTATTTCTAAAGTTAAATGTTACAAAGAGGTCCTCCTGCAGTTGAACAGGGCCCTAGTGAGATCACATCTGGAGTATTGTGTGTAGTTTTGGTCTCCAAATTTGAGGAAGGACATACTTGCTATTGAGGAAGTGCAGCGTAGGTTCACAAGGTCAATTCCCGGAATGGCGGGACTGTCATTTGCTGAGAGAATGGAGCGGCTGGGCTTGTACACTCTGGAGTTTAGAAGGATGAGAGGATATCTTATTGAAACATACAAGATTGTTAAGGGATTGGACACGCTAGAGGCAGGAAACATGTTCCCGATGTTGGGGGAGTCCAGAACCAGGGGCCACAGTTTAAGAATAAGGGGTAAGCCATTTAGAACGGAGATGAGTAAAACACTTTTTCTCACAGAGAGTGGTGAGTCTGTGGAATTCTCTGCCTCAGAGGGCAGTGGAGGCCAGTTCTCTGGATACTTTCAAGAGAGAGCTAGATGTGGCTCTTAAAGATAGCGGAGTCAGGGGATATGGGAAGAAGGCAGGAATGGGGTACTAATTGTGGATGATCAGCCATGATCACATTGAATAGCGGTGCTGGCTCGAAGGGCCGAATGGCCTACTCCTGCACCTATTGTCTGTTGTCTATTGTTACTTCTTAATAACCTATCATCCTCTCCCCAACTTTCAGTCTGAAGAAGGGTTCCCACCCGAAGGTTTTCCCATCCTTTGTCTCCAGAGATGCTGCCTGACCCACTGAGTTACTCCAGCACTTTGTGTCTATCTTCAGTATCAACCAGTCACTGCAGTTCCTTTATACACAACTTACCTGTATGATTGGCTAGGAAGAACACGTTTCATCAAATGTTCAAAAAAGCAAGCTGCTGGTGTGACTCAGAGGTTGATCTGGCATTGGTGGAGAGAGATAGACAGATAACGTTTCGGGTTGGATCGTGACCCAAAAATGGCATCTGTCCATTTACCTTCATGGATGCCGTCTGACTTGGAGAGTCCTTCCTGCAGTTTTTTGTTCAAGATCCCAGCAACTGCAGTCTCTTGTGCTTCCATTTATCTTGCGTTCTTGTACTTAGACCTTGGATCAAGGATCACATTTATGCTCACAGCAAAATAGCTGGTCAATAAAAATCTTAGTGCAGAATTGGCAGGTGAAATACTGCTGCCAGAAGATCAATTCTGGGCAGAGCTTCAATTCGACATATCATTTGAAAGGGGGCACCTCCAACAATGCTGCACCCTTTCAATGCTGCGTTGCAGTACGACCCCAGATTTCAGTCTATAACCTGTGATTTAAAGCTGTTCAATGATAAAAATGCATGTTAGCTTTACTTCTAGTTCCATGTACATATGCATAAGTGGGAATGGTGCAGAACTTCACAATTCATCCTTGTTGCCTCTATTGGCGAGTATTCAGAATGTGCCTTAGTATGATTGCTGTCTTCATCTCTATTTACATGAATTGGGCAGATTTACCAAGATGTTGCCTGGACTAGATGTCTCCAGTTATGGTGCGTGACTGCGTAGGCTGGCCTTGTTGTCCCTGGAGTAAAGGAGGCTGAGGGGTGATCCAAAGGAGATATAAAAGATTATGAGGAGTGCAGAAAGGGTCAATGGTCAGAATCTTTTTTCCCTTATTTGGAATCATAAAAACAAAAGTTTCAATGTGAGAGGAACAATGGCACAGCTGGTAGAGCCGTTGCCTCACAGCACCAGAGACGTGGGCTTGATTCGGACCTTGGGTACTGTCTGTGTGATGTTTGCATGTTCTCCCTATGACTGCATGGGTCTCCTCTGGGTGCCCTGGTTTCCTTCCACATCCCAAAGATGTGCGGTGTGTAGATTAATTGGTCCTCTGTAAAATTGTCCCTCATGTGCCGGGAGCAGATGCAAACGTGGGATAACAGAGAACCAGTGTGAATGGGTGATCAATGATCAACATGGACTCGGTGGACTGAATGGCCTGTTACTGTGCAGTATTTCTAAACTAAACTAAGTAAGCAATTTTTAAGTGGATTGGAGGTGGGTGGTTTTTTGTTTCAAACAGAGCGTTATTGATATCTAGAACTTGCTGCCGGAGAAGGTGTTGGAATCAGATTCAACCACTATGTTTAAGAAAAATTGAGATAGCACTGAAATAGTTAAGGCCTGGAGGGAACGTAGACACAAAATGCTGGGGCAACTCAGCGGGACAGGCAGCATCTCTGGAGAGAAGGAATGGATGACGTTTCAGGTCTGAAGAAGTGTCTCGACCTGAAACGTCACACATTCCTTCTCTCCAGAGATGCTGAAGATTGGCAAGGACCAAGGGCTAAGGAGCCTGTTTCTGTGTGTGTACCGCTCAATGATTTCAAGTCCGCAGTTCCTTTTGAATGACAAAGTCAAAGGCTGAAAAAGACTGTAGTGATTAATGCTGAAACTCTCTTATAGTTGAATGCATATTGATGATCGTGACTTTCTAAATTGACTTACTTTTCAAGGCATGAGAGGATATGCCAAAATATCTTCAAAAGAAAGATAGCATCCCAAATGTTACATTCTATGCTTCAACCTATGGAAGTAAGAATGCCATCTGCCTTCTTCACCAACCTTCAGGGAACTATGGACATGAAATCCAAGTCCCTCTGTTCGTCACCATTTTTCAGGTCCTTGCTATTTTTCATATGTCCTACCCCTATTTGACTCCCCAAAATTAGTATAACCATATAACAATTACAGCACGGAAACAGGCCATCTCGACCCCTCTAGTCCGTGCCGAACACATAATCTCCGCTAGTCCCATATACCTGCGCTCAGACCATAACCCTCCATTCCTTTCCCATCCATATAACTATCCAATTTATTTTTAAATGATAAAAACGAACCTGCCTCCACCACCTTCACTGGAAGCTCATTCCACACAGCTACCACTCTCTGAGTAAAGAAGTTCCCCCTCATGTTACCCCTAAACTTCAGTCCCTTAATTCTCAAGTCATGTCCCCTTGTTTGAATCTTCCCTACTCTCAGTGGGAAAAGCTTTTCCACGTCAACTCTGTCTATCCCTCTCATCATTTTAAAAACCTCTATCAAGTCCCCCCTTAACCTTCTGCGCTCCAAAGAATAAAGCCCTAACTTGTTCAACCTTTCTCTGTAACTTAGTTGCTGAAACCCAGGCAACATTCTAGTAAATCTCCTCTGTACTCTCTCTATTTTGTTGACATCCTTCCTATAATTAGGCGACCAAAATTGTACACCATACTCCAGAATTGGCCTCACCAATGCCTTGTACAATTTTAACATTACATCCCAACTTCTATACTCAGTATGGTATGGGTATTGGTTTATTATTGTCATATGTATCGAGAATCAGTGAACAGCTTTGTTTGCATGCTGTCCAGTCAAATCATAATACACATGAGTACAATCAAGCTGTAGAAGTAGTGCAAAAAGAAAAAGAATACAGTTACAGTTTTATAGTGCTGTAGCTATGGAGAAAAATTGCCGTCCACAAAGAGGTAGGCTGGAAGATTGGACCTACACCCTTGCTTATGGAGGGACAGTTCTGTAGCCTGATAACAGCAGAGATGAAGCTGTTCATGATTCTGGTAGTAAGTGCTTTCAAGCTCTCGTGTGTTCTGCATGACGGGTGAGGGGAAAATACAACATTTCTCACATATGTGAGGTTAAATTCCATCTGCGAACCCTCCGCCCATCTTTTCATCTGTGCTATGAATTGCTGTGGTCTAAGACATCCATCTTTGCTATCCGCGACACCACCAAAGTTTGCATCGTCTACAAACAATTATCAACTTCTATCCATTGTGCACCACCAACCTCTAACAATAAAGGACCATCTCTCAGGAGCCACCACTCAATGGAAGAAGATGTAGATGCGGCTCCCAAGGGTCGGGCCATCCTAACTGTCAAACCCCTCGGCACGGGAATGGTTCAGTCCAGAGGCGGTCCTTAACCAGAAGGTTTAAAGGCAAGGGTTTGGGTGCCATTTTTCTCTCGTGGACTTCCCTACAACCGGGAAGAACATAAATAAAGGTGCCTCTCGAAATACCTGACTCCTCTCTTTCGTTTCGGGACCTACGCACCACACTATCACCTTTAGGGACAGTGTCTTCCTAGCTGTTATCAGCTGTTGAATCATCCTACCACAACCAGAGAACAGTGCTGAACTACTATCTACCTCTTTGGTGATCCTCGGACTATCCTTGATCAGACCTTGCTGGCTTTACCTTGCACCGAACGTTATTCCCTTATCATGATCGATTGTAATCATGTATTGTGTTTCTGTTGACCGGTTAGCATTCAACAAAATCTTTTCACTGCACCGCAGTACATGTGAGAATAAACGAAACTGAGAACTGAAACTGAGAACTGAAGCGCATCAACACGGCCTTTAGTTTGTCGGAGGAAATAAGGATTTGAATATTTTGACCTTAAACTCACCACAATGCTTATGGCCGACAGTATAGTAGTGATCCTTGGCAGTAGGTCTCTGAACCATGGACTAGACACAGCAGTCACCTCAAAACACTGGGGCAACGTCCTAAATAGTGAGGCTCAGACTGAAGAGGGTTCCGACCCAAAACGTCACTTATTCTTTTTTTCCCCAGAGATGCTGCCAGACCCGCTGAGTTACTCCAGCATTTTGTGTCTATCTTCTCCAGTTCCTGCCTACACACTCTAATTATACGCAGTCTAATGGGCGGGTCACATCTCTCGCACGCTTTTCTGGCTTCCCAAAATAGACACTCTTCTCCAAAATCTGTCATAGCATAGGATTACCAGACAGACTGGAGAAATGATTCAAGGGTGATCTCAAAACCTCCACGAAAAATTGTAACAACAGCTTTGTGGCATCTTTGTCTCAAACACAATCAAAAGGGAGAAGGAGCATTTTGGATGATATTGAGAACCACAGGTCCATTGACTGGAGATTATCTGCTTTTTCAACCACTCACCTGCTTACTCCATCAAGGACCTCCTGCTACTCCGGTGAGCCAATGTTAGGGGCCTCAGAACCCACAGAATGGAACAGAAGTGACCAAAAGAGACAGTTTAAGGCTTCATCCAGAGAGTTACAGTTTACTCAACAAGCTTCATGTCACTTTCCCCTAGCTTACAATGATCTATTCTATATTTTCCTTCTACGTCCCCTTTGATGTCTTGTTTTCACACCTTGCCCTTCCATATCTCTGTGTCTTCCTCTTCCGCTGACTCTCAGTCTGAAAAAGAGTCTCGATCTAAAACATCACCCATTTCTTCTCTCCGGAGACACTGCCTGTCCCGCTGAATTGCTCCAGCATTTTGTGTCAGGCTTGATGGAAGTTTATATTGAGGACCGCTTGTCAGTTCACAAATTTCTGGAAATTACCCAGGAGACAGTTACAGGGACATACAAGGACTACGAGGACCAGAGGATATTGGTTTAAGGTGAAGGGGAGAAGATTTGATAGGAATATGAGGGGTACACAAAGGGCAGTGGGTGTATGGAACAAGCTGCCAGAGGAGGCAGTGAGGCAGGGACCATCGCAACATTTAAGAACAGTTAGACAGGTACATGGGTAGGACAGGTTTGGAGGGATATGGACCAAATGCGGACAGGTAAGACGTGTAGCTGGGACATGTTGACTAGTGTGGGCAAATTGTGCCGAAGGGCCTGTTTCCACACTGTAATCTCGATGACTCCATGACTCTAAATCATGAAGGCTGCACTGCCTTTGTAGATTCAGGAAACCACTGATGGCAACAGCTGGATTTCTGCATTTTACTGACGGTTGTTATAGCTATCGCCCTGTAATGACGGCATGCACTGAACATGACATCATCATTACAGTTACATATTTTGGGTAACTAATGTTTCCTCTCTGCTGAATGTTCTTTGTTTCCTCTGGTGTGATATTCCACTCACATCGGTGGCCAACCTCTGCCTTCTCTCTGACCGTCCATCACAAATAATTCCAGAAGTTGGGACTGAGAAACCAAGTGTCATGGCGGCACCACAAGTCAACTTCGTCATGTTACTTGGTCCTCTCTAACGTCGACACACTTACATATGCGCAGTCTCTGACACACAGTGTCTTACTGTAGTCAATGGAAAGGCCACGCGGAGCTGGTGTTCGAAGTAACGGGCGATTGAGTAAAACTGGTGCACACCAGGAGACCAGTCAAAGCTGATCTCCTGAGCATGGCTTTGGTACAGCTTTTACATTCCCTCCAGAGACTTGATTAAAAGTAAAACTAGGCCATGATTACAAGGCTACAGAAAGACCTAATTAGGTAACAAACTAAGTTTTGATTTCAGAATGAAATGATTATCCGCAAGTCTTTAGTTGACAGTAGATCCTATTTTCTGTTACAACGATGGGTGCATGCTGTAACATAATCAAGGAAGTTCCTGAAACTTGGGTGTCGCCACTGCTGTGTTCCATGTCTCTACTTTTAGGTTTTGTCTGCGGTTCCCTGTCACCACATTGGCACAATCCACGTCCTTATTTACTAGTTATTAGTCCTCACTGTTCTTTCCCCTACAACACTCACAGTATCGCAGCAGGGAACGGAGGGATATGAATTACATGCGGGCAGAAGAGATTGGTTTAACTTGGCATCGTGTTTGGCACGAACATAGTGGGGCGAGGGGCATGTTTGTGCGCTGTGCTCTTCTATATGTTCTATTTCACGCATACACACATTGCAACACGAGCATGGAAACAAGATGCAAAGAATCGCAGATGATGGTTTACAAGAAAAGATACAAAGTGCTGGAGTAACTCAGCGGGTCATATTTAGGTTTTGTTTAGTTTGGAGATACGGCACGGAAACAGGCCCTTTGGCCCACCAAGTCCGCGCCAACAACGATCCCCGCACATTAACACTATTCTACACACACTAATGGGCCTATCCCACTTATGCCCCTGTCCCACTTAGGAAACCTGAACGGAAACCTCTGGAGACTTTGCGCCCACACAAGGTTTCCGTGCGGCTCCCGGAGATTGCAGGTGGTTGCCGGAGGTTGCAGGTAGTGGAAGCAGGTAGGGAGACTGACAAAAACCTCCGGGAACCACACGGAAACCTTGGATGGGGCATCTACAGAGGTTTCCGTTCAGGTTTCCTAAGTGGGACAGGGGCATTAGGCGACTTTTTAGGCGACTGCAGGAGACTATGCAGTCGCCACATGGTCGCCACATGTTCGCGGATGGTTGCCGGGGAGTCGCCTTCATGGTCGTGAGGAGTTCCCACATTCTGGGAACTAGTCGCGGACTCATTATGGTCGCTCAGGATTTTTCAACATGTTGAAAAATTAGCGGCGACTAGAATGAAGCCGCCATGGAGAGTAGCGAGAATTCTCGAGCTGTAGGTGGGTCGCCAGGAGGTCCTAGTGGGTTGCCAGGAGGTCGAAGGTTCTCGTAGGTTCTAGTAGGTTGTAGCCGGTGCTGACCGGTGAATTTCATTGGCTCATTGGGGAAAAAAACATGAGCAGTAGTTTTCAGAACCAAGGATAACCAACCAGTCTTGTTAAATGTCCTCCGAACTTCACAGCCGTGTATCTCTGGCTTCTTAAAAGTTGTCTCCCCCCCTTCTCCCCCCCTCTTTTAAAGGACTTATGTACACTGTGCTAGCCATCTTAATTACAGCGCCAACCTTCCTGTTGTTGCGGTGTGTGTCTATATCATCTTGGCTTTGCATCAATGTGAATTTCAGACAGCGCTCCCCCCGCTTGCCCTGTTGGTGTGTGAGTGTGTGTGTGTGTGTGTGTGTGTGTGTGTGTGTGTGTGTGTTCCACTCTGATGGTCACCGTTCCAGTTCCCGGTTTTTCAAGCTACTGACGGCTACGTGACAGTCGCCGGCAGTCCGCTGAAAAATCGCCTAAGTTGGACAGGCCCATCAGCCACACACTCCAAAGACGTACAGGTTTGTAAGTTAATTGTCTTGGTAAATGTAAAAATTGTCCCTAGTGGGTGTAGGATAGTGTTAATGTGCGGGGATCGCTGGTCGGCGCGGACCTGGTGGGCCGAAGGGCCTGTTTCCGCGCTGTATCTCTAAACTAAACTAAACCAAACTAAACTAGGGACAATTTACAATTACTCCAAGCCAATTAACCTGCAAATCTGTACATCTTTGGAGTGTGGGAGGAAATTTGTGATCCCGGAGAAAACCCACGCAGGTCACGTGGAGAACGTATAAACTCCGTACCGACAATCACCCGTCGTCAGGATCGAACCTGGGTCTCTGACGCCGCTCTACCGCAGCGCCACAGTGCCGCCCTTTGAAATACAAACCCACACGCACAACACATGAAGACCACACACGTATCCTCTGACTCAAAATATCACACACACACTCAGGCATTGACACAAACACACCCATGAAAACACACACTGTGACATACAATCACACACATAATGGAAGGTGGTGGCTTTCTCCCGCTCACTTGAATCAAATCCAGCGGCATTTGTAGTAGCTCAATTTTTGTTTGAAATCAACTAGTTCAAAGAAGACTGGAAATTATATGTAAGCCCTCAATTTTACAGTTAATTGTTTTCAGTTGTTACACTTTCACTTGAAGCAGAAGGATGTGTGTTTAAGCTCTACAGCATGACTGGAGCCCACTGCTTCAGTCCTGTCCCATATCCAGGGAGCTTGTTGCTGCCGAGAGGTGTTGCCAGTGGGATGAGATGCGACACTGAGGCCACATTTCCCCCTCACAGGAACCTTTGACGCCCCAGGGAAGTATTTTTGAATAGTTCTCTTGCTCAATATTTGTCTCCTGACTAATATCACCAACAACAAATTAACTGCTCCTTATTACATGTAGGACCATTTTATGTTTAATTTGGCTGCCTGATTTCCTGCATTATAATACAGACAACATTTACAATGTACTTCACTCACTGCAAAGGGCAGTGGGTTGCCCTGTGGTTATGAAAAGAACACACTTTTCTTTATTGCAACATCAACTCATTGACCTTCACTTACTTCAGGGTTAAATAAAATGATATAATTTTAACAGAGCACAGTAACATACAAACTGAAGACACAAATAGATAGATACAAAATGCTGGAGTAACTCAGTGGGTCAGGCAACATCTCTGGAAAAAGGAATACGTGACGATTCAGGTCGAGACCCTTCTTCTTCTGAGTTACTCCAGCATTTTGTATAAACCAGTATCTGTAGTTCCTTCCCACACATGAAGACACAAATTACTACTAATGCTGGAACCTTGAGTCAAACACAGTGCTGGTAGGAACTGGCAGGTCAGGCAGCATCTGTGGAGGGAATAGACATTTAGACACAAAAAGCTGGAGTAACTCAGCGGGACAGGCTGCGTCTCTGGAGAGAAGGAATGGGTGGCGTTTTGAGTCGAGACCCTTCTTCAGACTCGATGTGAAACGTCACCCGTTCCTTCTCTTCAGAGATGTTGCCTGCCCCGCTGAGTTACTCCAGCTTTTTGTGTCTATCTTCGGTTTAAACCAGCATCTGCAGTTCCCTCTTACACAGATGACATTTGGAGTTGGGACCCTTGTTCACACTGATACAAGTGTCCCAACCCGAAATGTCATCTGCCCATTCGCATCAACAGAGGCTGCCTGACCTGTTAAATTCCTCCAGCATTTAACCTATTGCTCGGTAACAAATTGAAGTTGGTTATTGAGCTGCAAAATTGTTTATTTTATTTCAAGGCTCTTTACTTACTTCTTCCACACTTCTGCGATGCCCTACAATAGGGGGGATATTACTTGGTAAAATTCATCCCACCATGTTAACAAATCATTCATCACCAGTTAGCGTGTATTTTAGACGGACCCGTATCACAATGGAGCCTATATTTTAAAGTACCTTATTTGATGTGAATGGCATTTAGGATATAGTAGTATGAATAAAATCTCTCTTAAACCCTGGGAAGGACAGGACAATCAGAGTCAATGGGAAGCACGATATGAGCATCGGTTCCAGTCTTCTGAACAGATGCTCGTACTTCTTCATTGAGGCTTCGCACACTGCCTTGAATCATTTCCTCTGACCTTTTGTAATCACTTCCCATGTCAGAGCTCAGATCAGAACACATGTTTTGCGAGTCTGGTGGAGGGTACGCAAATCATGTAGGCTGTGCAACTGGTGGAGTATCACCAGTGCTTCAGTTTGGGGATGTTAGCCTGGGACATAACAACTACACTGGCTTGCTTGCACTTACATTGAGTTAATGGGATTTGAAGGAGACTCTATTGGTGGTATGCTTGTCATGCCTTGTGGTGTGATGAGGCAGCAGTGCAGGTCTCAGAAGCATATTGGAAGGCGGGGATCACTGCTATCTTGTAGACCATAAACATTGTTACAAATCTGAGTTCCTGATCTTCAAATACCTTTTTCCTTAGGGCTTGTGATTTTGTTAAAACTCTGTAGCAAGTTCATAAGTTCTAGGAGCAGAATTAGGCCATATGACCCATCAAGTCTACTCCGCCATTCATTCATGGCTGATCTAAGTTTCCCTCTCATCCCCATTATCCTGCCTTCTCCCCGTAACCCCTGACACCCTTACTAATCAAGAATCTGTCAATCTCCGACTTAAACATATCCATTGACTTGTCCTCCACAATCTTCAGTGGCAATGAATTCCACAGATTCACCACCCTCTGACTAAAGAAATTCCTACTCATCGCCTTTCTAAAAGTACATCCTTTTATTCTGTGGCTAGGGCCTCTGGTCATAGATTCTGCCACTAGTGGAAACATCCTCTCCACATTCACTCTATCCAGGCCTTTCACTATTCGAAGCTAGAAGGTCCACCGATCACAGAAATCAACTAGTGATTTTTTAATTTTGATTAAGTGTGTCCCAAAACTAAATATTCTACCAATCCCTTACTCTTCTCCTCCCAATCTCTGATCCTCTGGCGATAGGGTAGCCAAAGTAGACGACTGATAAAGATAGGAGGTAGACAAAACATGCTGTAGAAACTCAGCGGGTGAGGCAGCATCTATGGAGAGAAGGATCTGGCGACGTTTCGGGTCGAGACCCTTCTTCAGACTGAAAAATATGTCAGCATTTGGGGAATCTGCAATGGATTGGGGGATTTGGTACATGTACGGTTAGTGTTCGGCAACAATAAAAAGGTCTGTTGTTGAAGAGCCTGTGCGATGTTAAGTGCGTGCTGAAGCCTTGGCGATTTTCAATGATTATGTGTTTTTTTTTCTTTCAAAACATTCGGGGGAAAAAATAGAAATCTAAAAATAAACACATGTTGATATTACTCACATCCTCCTCTTGAACTCTCTTTGCATATGGTTTTGCTTTTCGTTTACCATTCTTTTCTTCTGACTAATTACGGCTGGAAAGAGATCTTAGTTTGCCAGATTGCCAAGGAATCTGTTTTTTTAAAAATAAACTTTAACTCTCTCACTATAATTTAACAATGGTGACGCAACACTGGTAATGTGTACCTTTTCCCACTAAATGTCAGGTTTTATTCTGAAAGGACCAACCAGCTTATCTGGGCATTTATTGTCTCGTATTTATGGAACATTGTTGTGTGCCGATTGCCTGCTGTATTTGCCTCCAACAACAAGAAAGCACACTTCAAAAGCAGTACATTGGCTACGATACACTCTGGGAGGTCTGGAGGTCATGAAAGTTTTTATTTAAATGCAAGTTTAAGTCTGTAAGTTCTTTAATGCTTTTGATTGATCTCATCCCAAATTACCCGCCTTCTCATCGTTGAATTCAATTCCTTTTCTCTTCAGAAAAAGTATCTGACTCTTGATGAACCTGCTTTTATGTGATCATTTTAATGGATAACTTATTCCAAAAGCTATCTTTTCTTCAAGTAAAAATGCCCCATTTAATTTCCACCTGGTTACTAACTTCCTGATTTTGAACATGTCTCCCCCTGTACAGAAACCCTTCGCTATTGTTTATCATGTTAAAGGTGGAGGTCATTTGGCCCATTGAGACTTCCCCAGCTCTCAATGCATTTCTAACAGCCCATTGCCCTCATTTTCCTTTAGCTATAACCCTTTACCTCCCACACATCCACCAATTCCCAACCCTCCCCCCCATATCCCACCTCATATTACCCCCCACCCCCCCCCCCCACCCCCCCCCCCCCACCCCTCCTGATTCTCTTGCTATCTACCAACATTTTATAGTAGCTAATAAATCGACCAGCGCATCTTTTGGGATATGGGAGGAAACCAACCCGCGGAAACCTTGCAGTCACAGGGCAAATGTGTGCACATTCTGCACAGACAGCATCTGAGGTAAGGATGACTGGGACAGCGTATGGGTCAGTGGAACAGTGCAGTCGCACTGCTAATTACTGAGTGTTTGAAGTACCCTGGTAATGATTTTCTGAATTTATTTTCTCAATGTTCATCATGGAATTAGAAACCCTGATTTAACAATCTTCCAGCATCTGACTTTTCATCATGTTATAAAGAGTCAGAGAGCATGGAAACAGGCCCTTCATCCCAACGTGTCCACGCCAACCAACATGCCCCATCTATATTAGTCCCACATGCCTGCATTTGTCCCTTATCCCTCTAAACCTATCCCATCAATGTACCTGTCTAAATGTTTCTTAAACATTGCGATAGCACCTGCCTCTTCTGCCTCCGCCTGCAGCACCTAACACCCTTTGTGTAAAAAAAGTTGCCTCTCAGGTTCCTATAAAATCTTTCCCTCCTTACCTTAAAGTACTTCAATGTTCTACGCATCAACATAAATTTAAGAGGGCAATTCTATTTAGTTCGATTTGGAGTTCCAGCAGCCAAGATGTGCACCCATAAGAAATCCATTTGATATGCTGCCTACGTGGTGTCTGACTGTTTGACATCAAAGAAATGGCGCTGAACATGCTGAAGCAAGGCAGTTCAACGTCATGGTTTACAGACGGAGAAACATCGCAGGGAGGTCAATGACTGCCCACATGCTGTTAGCATTGCAGGGGCTTAGAGATAAAAAATATATAATACAGGTTCTTGAAGCTGTTAAGTCATTGGCTGAAGATAGACACATAATGCTGGAGTAACTCAGCAGGACAGGCAACATCTCTGGAGAGATGGAATAAGTGACGTTTCGGATCGAGACCCTTCTTCAGACTAATGTCAGGGGAGAGGGAGATACATAGATAAGGAAGTGCAAGGTGTGAAAACAGGACAAAGAGAATGTCAACAGAATCAAGGAAAATGTAAAAATAGATAATTGCTCATGTGACTGGTTCAGTTCCAGGCACTGAGAAATATATGACACAAAGCGCTGGAGGGACTCAGCGGGTCAGGCAGCATCAGTGGCGGGAATGGAGAGCATGCAACAAAAAAGCTTTTCACTGTACCTCGGTACACATGATAATAATAATCTAAACTAAACTAAATTAAAGGGCGGTCAGTGGCGCAGCTAGAGAGCCGGATTCGATTCTGGCTACGGGTGCTGTCTATATGGAGTTTATACTTTCTCCCTGTCATCCCATGGGTTTTTCCCCCAGGTGCACCAGTTTCCTCCCATCCTCCAAAGGCGTGCAGGTTTGTTGGTTAATTTTCTTCTGTAAATTATAGTATAGTATAGTATAGTATATCTTTATTGTCATTTTCCTGAGTACTCACATACCCAGAGGAAACAAAAAAACGTTGCTCAACCAGTGTCCATTCAGTGTGCAGTAAAAAATAAATAGTCCTGAGGAGACTGAAGAAGGTCCATCTGTCTCCTCAGATCCTGGTGAACTTCTACCGCTGCACCATCGAGAGCATCCTTACCAACTGCATCACAGTATGGTATGGCAACTGCTCTGTCTCCGACCGGAAGGCATTGCAGAGGGTGGTGAAAATTGCCCAACGCATCACCGGTTCCTCGCTCCCCTCCATTGAGTCTGTCCAAAGCAAGCGTTATCTGCGGAGGGCGCTCAGCATCGCCAAGGACTGCTCTCACCCCAACCATGGACTGTTTACCCTCCTACCATCCGGGAGGCGCTACAGGTCTCTCCGTTGCCGAACCAGCAGGTCCAGGAACAGCTTCTTCCCGGCGGCTGTCACTCTACTCAACAACGTACCTCGGTGACTGCCAATCACCCCCCCACCCCCGGACACTTATTATCACTTATTATTATTTATTTAAATCATTTGCTATGTCGCTCTTCCAGGGAGATGCTAAATGCATTTCGTTGTCTCTGTACTGTACACTGACAATGACAATTAAAATTGAATCTGAATCTGAATCTGAAAAATAAATAGAAATAAAAATACATATATCATGAACAAATTAAACACTCTACTCTCTACTAAACATATACCTTGTATGCCGGATGGAACTAGTGTAAGAGTGATCGCTGGTCAGTACGGACCCGGTGGGCTGAGGGCCCTGTTTCCATGCTGTACCTCTAAAGCTAAAAACTAAACTCAGGTGAGTTTTCAGCTCAGGATCCTTCGTCATTGGATTCCACAGAGGAGCAGCGAGAGAGGGTCTCATAGAGCTCTTGTCAGAGAGAGGGGAGAACTTCTTCAAAGTAGCCATGCTTTGAGGGGCAGTTGTGTCCCGAGTAAGAATAGTACACTTTACTGTATTCACCCAAGTATTAACCCAAGAAGAGGACTTTGACCGACCTTTATCACACACTGTGCTTAATGGGTTACAAGCAGGAAATGGTGGAAATACCCATCAGGTCAGGCAACATCTGTGAAAAAAGAAGCAGAGTTCGTGTTCAAGATTGATGGCGTTCCCTCAGAACTTGGTGACCTGCTGAGTATTTCCAGCTATTTCTGATTTCCAGCACCTTTGATTGAGGGTTAGGGTGATATTAAATGAGTTTCAGATAAAGTTCTGAAAAGGAGACAGTGGGTTAAAGTGCCTCAAAATTCATCCCTGATAATTGGTGCTAAACTGAGTGGAATGAATTTCAGAGACAGAGTAATATGCGTCGAAATGACTATTTCACTCTATTGATTTGGGACGGCACTTCAAGGCAAGTTAGGGCATAAATTGTGGACATGCTGGTCACTAATGTGCAGTCATCGTTGCTTGCAGCTGGTGCCTGTAAAGTTACAAACATGTGGTCCATGTAAAATTACAAATGTTACAAACTTGCTGAAGAAAAGTAAAAAGCGTAATCCTGGCAGTACATAGATCAATCTGCTCAACATTGACGTTGGTGAAGCTTTTGGAACAATAGTCCTTTGGACAAGCATAGAACAAAACAGAAGAGACAGCATTAATAAGAGCAAGTCATGGTTGTGTAGACTGAGAAAAGAAAGTCTGAAAGGAAAAGAAAGTCTGAAGAAGGGTCTCGACCTGAAACGTCCATTCCTTCTATCCAGAGACGCTGCTTCACCCACTGAGTTACTCCAGCATTTTGTATCTACCTTCGTTGTGTAGACTGAGTTTTGTTTTGATGAGGTGGCAGAGAGGGGTGGATTAGGACAGTGCAGTTAATGCTGTGGGTTTAAGTTTTCAGAAAATATTTAATGAAGGATTATGTGAAGGATTAATGGAGCTCTACAACCAAGCAAATAGAATTGATGAAGGGATAGTGGACAGAGTTGTAGTGAATGACTGTTTATCAGCCTAGCGGGAGATACTGTATGCATGGCAATGTTCTCCAAGGCTGGGTGCTGGGATCTGTGCACACACACACACGCACACACGCACACACGCACACACGCACACACGCGCACACGCGCACACACACACACACACACACACACACACACACACACACACACACACACACACACACACACACACACACACACACACACACACACACACACACACACACACACACACACACACACACACACACACACAATGACTTTGAAATCTTGGGAGTGTGGTGAGAAACAAAGGAGATATATAGTTTGGTGGACCAAACACATGGGGATGAAATTCCATGAAAACGTTTTTTGACATAATACAAGTTGGTGGGGGAGGGGGTTAAGCATGTAAAATGGTGCAACGCTGAAAGATATTGCTACAAAAGAGAGAGATGCAGAGCTTTTACAGATCTTTGAAAGTGGCAGGTCAGATTAACAGAGCAATTAAGAAAGCCAATGGGCTTTATAAATCGAGGCAGAGTCAAGACCCCAGCTAACGTACTGTGTCCAATTCTTTGCACCTCAGTTTCGGAAGCATGTGAAAGCTTTGAAGAGGGTACAAAAGATTATTTGAATGATCCCCAAGGAAGAAGGATTGCAGTTACATGGTTGGAGATGTTGGGATGGTTTGCCTTGGGGCAAAGAGGCTAATGAAGATTTTATAGAGGTGTTTATGAAAACAAGGAATACAAAGGAATCGGAGACAACATGAGGAAATTCATTTTATGCGCTGTTTCAGATTTGGAATGCGCTGATAGACTGGAGGAAACAGATTCAATGGAAGCTTTGAAAAATAACTTTGAAGGAGAAAAATGTTGCCTGGAAGTGGGGAAAAAGCTGGGCATTCGGACCAATTGAATTACATTTTGAACAAGCATCAACTCAGTGGGCCAAATCTTTCTGTGCTGCACTATTCTATAATTCATTCAATTTTCTTATTCAATATTCCATATTAAGAGTTACTTTTCCCCTCAGGGTTATTGTGCATCGTCGTCAGGTTAAGAATATATGGGCGTTCTTCCAAATCTCTGCCACTGTCATTCTGGATAATGTGCGGGATGCTTATGAACAGGTTACTTTGATTTCTCCTCTCGCTATGCCTAACTGGTAGCTGTGCTGCAGAATTTCCCCCAAACCTCTCCGTATCATGTCTTTTGAAAAATGGAGCTTGCTAATTTAGCTGTAAAAAAATCACAACCAAATTCCTTCTAAGCTAAATATAGAAATAGTTCAAAAAGACCTGATAAGCCACTTAATGCCAGTTAACTGTACATCCATTTACTTCGTTCCATATTTGTTTCAACTCCTATATGAAGAACATATGTTTAGTCTGGGTTAGTCTGGCCACTGATTGATTAATTTGAGATCTAAGCATTCTAATTACGCAGCCTAATTACAGTTTTTATTTTCTTTTTCATTTCTCTTCCTCTGTGTAATTTCTTACTTTGATATAATCTACTTTTCCACCACTGGTTAACCATATAGGCACAGATCTGCCAACATAACAATGGCAAACTTGCACTCCCTCTTGACAAAAGTGGACTTAGACTTAGTCAGTCTGAAGAAGGGTTTTGGCCCGAAACTTCCTTCGCTCCATAGATGCTGCCGCACCCGCTGAGTTTCCCCAGCACTTTTGTCTACCTTAGACTTAGCCAGATTGTTTTCCACTTAATTTTGGTTAATTCGGCCAGCTTTAGAATTTGGAGAAACAATATGGAAACAGGCCGTGGGCCCACCGAGTCCGTGCTGACCAGCGGTCCCCCTACACTAGCACCATCCTACACACAGTAGGGACAATTTACAATGTTACCAAAGCCAATTAACCTACAAACCTGCACATCTCTCGAGCGTGGGAGGAAACCGGAGCGCCCGGAGAAAACCAACGCGGTCACAGGGAGAACGTACAAACGTCGTACATGCAGCACCCGTGGTCAGGATCGAACCCGGATCTCTGGCGCTGTAAGGCAGCAACTCGACTGCTGCACCACTGTGCCGCTATGTGTATCATGCTAATCTGTCCATTGAAGTGGATGCTATGCAGCTGGTGAATGACACATTCCAACTATCCCTTGGAGGGCAGGAGTGGCACCTGGTTGGTGGCAGGGAGAGGTGTAGAGATGATTTGTGGCCCTGGTGCCCAGGACTCTGAGTATAATTGTACGGCATAAATGAACATCCGTCTCTGCGTGAAAAAAAACCATAGAGATTTTTCTCCCTTGATAACACCAGAGCTGCTTGATCTTGTTGTGAATTTAGTTGATAGTCACGTGTACCGAGGTACAGTGAAAAGCTTTTGTTGCGCGCTAGCCAGTCAGAGAAAAGACAATACATGATTACAATCAAGCCATTTACTGTGTACTGATAAATGATAAAGGGAATGCTCTCAAACCTATAGCAATGGCTGTAATGCTGCCTAATTACTAATTGACCTGGGCGGCACAGTAGTGAGGGTTGAACGTAGGTATCTGGCTCTGTGAGGCAGCAATTCTACCGCTGCACCACTGTGCCGCCCTACCATGCCTCTTATGTCAGCTTATTCCTCTTGGGTTCCGCCTGAGGACAGGACACCATGCGTTCACTCTCAGGTTTGACCAGCTACTTGAGGCCCTGCATTTGGTGCAGCCAAACCACACAATGTACCAACAGCCTACATTTCCTTCTGCAAGTCCAGGACAGTTTGCCTATCATTGGGGTCAAAGCCAGGGTGACGGTGGCTTGTGTGCCTGAACGAGTGCTACTTCTCCCCGGGAACCAGCAAAGCGAGTGGGCCATGGACTTCTCGCTGGCACTGCAAAGACCGGACAGATGGTTAGTTCCAGCTCCAGGTGAGGCCCCAATGCTCCCGTAGGCCCCAATGGGCCGGAGTCAGGCTCTGCCCACCCAGTAGGTGGGCCCCAGTCACTCAGGGGCATCTCACCCCTCAGTGAAAGATGGGCAGTGCCAGTCCTCATGTTTCAATCGGGCACTTTCACCGGGAGACATGACCATCGAAGGTTCAAAGGAGTCACAAGGTTACGGGGAGAAGGCAGGACAAATGGGGCAGAGGGGCAAAAATCGATCAGCCGTGATCAAATGGCGGAGTAGACACGAGGGAAAGGCCTGGATAGAGTGAGTGTGGAGAGGATGTTTCTGCTAGTTGGGAGAGTCTAGGACCAGAGAGGCCGTAGCCTCGGAATAAAAGGATGTACCTTTAGAAAGGAGATGAGGAGGAATTTCTTTGGTCAGAGGGTGGTGAATCTGTGGAATTCATTGCCACAGATGGCTGTGGAGGCCAAGACAATGAATATTTTAAAGACTGAGATTGCCAGATTCTTAATTAGTAAGGGGTTAGTTATGGGGAGAAGGCAGGAGAATGGGGTTGAGAGGAAAAGATACATCAGCCATGATTGAATGGTGGAGTGGACTTGATGGTGAAAATGGCCAAATTCTGCTTCTAGAATTTATGAATGTATGATTGGCTGAATGGTCTAATTCTGCTCCTATGTGTTTTGGGATTACAATCTCCCCCTCACTATCCAGTGTCCACAATGAAGAATAGATGCCTTGTGGAATATCAGGAAATCTGTGAGCAAGTGGGCACATACATTTCCCAGAGAGGGAGGCAAAAACTACACAGAGAGTGGGGTTCGCAGTCCATCAGTGCAGCTCTGGCTAAATCACGTTTTAATTCATTTTATTTTCGTTCAGAGATACAGAGTGGAATAGGTCCTTCGGCCCACCATGTCCGCAACAACCAGCGATCCCCGAATACTAGCACTATCCTACGCACACTGGGGACAATTTACAATTACACGAAGCCAATTAACCCACAAACCTATACGTCTTTGCAGTGTGGGAGGAGACTGGAGATCCCAGAGAAAACCCGTGCAGGTCACGGGGAGAACGTACAAACTCTGTACAGACAGCACCCGTAGACAGGATCGAACCGGGGTCTCTGGCGCTGTGAGGCAGCAACTCTACCGCTGCGCCACAGGTCTCTGTGTTTAGTTAGTGGCTCTGTGTTTGGAGTAGATTCCTTAAGCTTTGCATTGAGGATCACAGTTCAAACAGTGTGTTGCTCGAAGGACATTCCTGACAACATCCTAGACTGTGAAATGGTGTGACACAGTTCCACAGCTTCTCGGCTCCTCACATGGTGAGCTTCTGATTTCACACATGCTGGCCTGGAAGGCTGCCCAGTGCAGGCCAGGCACTTTCCCACAGGAAGGCAGGATGAAAACCCTCCAGCACCATTCCAACTGCAGGTCCCATGGTTTGTAACAGAGCCCATTCAGCTGCTCCCTGGATGGCGGGTCCTGACAGCATTCATTGTTTTCCTCCCTCACCGGAAAGTAAGGAGAGGGAAGCACTGAAATATCTTAGTTTAATTTAGTTTAGTTTAGAGATACAGATAAAAACAGGCCCTTCGGCCCACAGAGTTCGTGCCGACCAGCGATCCTCGCACACAAACACTATCCTACACACTGGGGACAATTTACAATTCCACTGAAGCCAATTAGCCTACATCCTGTACGTCTTTGGAGTGTGGGAGGAAACCGGATCTTCACGGGAAAAAACCCACGCGGGTCACAGGGAGAACTTACAAACTCTGTACAGACAACACCCATGATCAGGATCGAACCCAGGTCTCTGGTGCTGTAAGTCAGCAACTCTACCACTGTGTGCCACTGTGTGCCACCGTGCTGCCTTTTAAATGTGGCTCAGCCACATTCATGGCTGGAGCCTTAGAAACACACAAGAGAGTAATGGGAGGAGGAGTTGTCTGGTTGCAGCCTTCTTTTCGAAATGGAATTTAAATATTCTGGACAGGCCAGTTGCCACACTCAGTCCGCACTGCCCTACGCGATCTCCCGGTTGCTATATGTTTTCCCATCACCATATGGACCTTTCTGTCCTGGGCCTCCTCCATTGTCAGAGTGAAGCCACATGCAAATTGGAGGAACAGCACCTCATATTTCGCTTGACCAACTTACAACCCAGTTGTATGAATACTGATTTCTCTCATTTCATGTAACCCCCTCATTCCCTCTCTCCCCCCTTCCCCCACCTTAGTCATCCTACTAGTTCCACTGTTCGCATCCTTGTATCCCTTCATTATCACCTCTTCCCCAGCCAACAATGGGCCATGATGGGCTCCAACCTTCCTTGGTCATGTGTTGCCGGCCCTGCTTTGTTCTGGCCTTTTTCTACCTCCAGTTTCCTACCCTCTACTTCCATTCTGGAGAAGGGTCCCGACCCAAAACGTCACCCAACCTTTATCTCCAGAGATGCTGCCTGACCCGCTGAGTTACTCCAACAGTTTGTGCCTCTCCTCACTACACAATCGTCACACTCGTTCTTTTTGAGTGAGGACTATTGAATTCTGCTCCTTATCGGTTTGCCTGGGACAAGCCTTCCCATGTTTCTTGTTGGTTCAACATTCACCAATACTGACATAAGCTCACAGTACAGCCCAACGTATCCCTTGTGCCTGGGAAAGAATACACAATGATATGCTTTCATTTGACTGAATTCTTAGTCTTTTGTGCATGGTAACATTTGTTATGTTTTTCATTATTATAAATGGATTTTTATCAGCACTAAACAGTCATAATCATAATAATCAGAATCAGAATCATACTTTATTAGCCAAGTATGTTTTGCAACATACGAGGAATTTGATTTGCCATACAGTCTTACCAATAAAAAGCAACAAGACACTCAAAATACATTTTAACATAAACATCCACCACAGTGACTCCTCCAAATTCCTCACTGTGATGGAAGGTGAAAAAAACATGTTCAATCTCTTCCCTTCTTTGATCTACCAAGGTCAGTGGCCTTGAGCCTTCCGTCGACAGGACGATAGCCATAACAGTCATACTGAACTATCCGACCGCAATCAGAGAGCAGTCCTGAACTACTATCGGGCCACCTTTGATCGTACTTTACCAGCTTTGCCTTGCACTAAACTTTATTCCCTTATCATGTATCTGTATACTGTGAATGGATCGATTGTAATCATGTATTGTCTTTCTGCTGGCTGGTTAGCACGTGACAAAAGCTTTTCACTGTACCTCGGTACACGTGACAATAAGCTAAACTGAACGAAACTGAACTGAACTGATACTCATGCCAACGTTTGCCGTTAATGTCATTACAGTTATGTGCTCTGTGTAAAGATATAGCAACATTAGAAATAGAAGCAGGAGTTCGGCCCCAAGTGTTTGATCCATCAACAAATGAGATCTTAGCTAATCTTTTTCCTCAGCATAACACTCCGACCCTACTGCATACACATTGATCCCATTACATTCTAAAGTTCAATCGATCTTTGTCTTGAATCGGCTCAGCAACAGCCTCCAAATAGTCACTGCCCTCCGGGTGAAAAATACATGTTAGAACATCAAAGGATTGTCGATGAAAGGTGTAAAATCATGAGGGGAATAGATCATCTTTTTCCCTGGGTGAGGGAATTAAGAACTCAAGGTCATAGGTTTATGTTGAGAGGCGAAAAATTTATTAGGAACCTGATGGGCAACCTTTTCATACAGAGGGTGGTGGGCATATGGAACAAGCTGCCAGAGGTAGCAGTTGAGGCAGGAGCAGTAACAACTTTAAAAACAAATCATTTGGACAGGTGCATGAATAGGAAAGCATAAAAGGGATTTGAGCCAAACAGAGGCAAATGGGGCTAGCTTAGATGGGGCAACTTGGATGAGTTGGGCTGAAGTGCCTGCTTTCATATTGCATGCCTTTATTACTCAATATGGTGTTTCCCTGTTGTCCCAAGTTCCCTGGTGTCAGCTGGGCCTTCATGCTCTCTAATCCCCAGCCACATACATCCATAAACAGCCGCACCCACCAATCCTTTAGACTTTAGAGATACAGCACAGAAACAGGCCCCTCAGCCCACCAAGTCCACGGCTACCAATGATTACCATGTACACCAGTACTATCCCACACGGGGACAATTTTATAATTTTACCGAAGCCAATTAACCTACAAACCTGAATGTCTTTGGAGTGTGGGCCGAAAACGGATCACCCGGAGAAAAACTTACTCGGTTACAGGGAGAACGTAAAAACTCCATGCAGGATCGAACCTGGCTCTCTGGCGCTGCAAGGCAGTGACTCTACCGCTGCGCCACTGTGCCATCCCTTCTGAGAAACGTTGTGCCAAAGCAGGCCAAATTAGTGAAGGGGTGCCGTTTTAGAAAGACCCTGTCAAAACCATTGCGTAAAAAATAAAAACGATCGAAGGAGGTTGTTACACATACACCACTACGTCCTACGTCCAATCAAAGCTTTGTGCAGTGGCTTTAAAGCAGGGGGTAGGTTTGCCACACATCCACCAATGTCAATACAAAGGCAGCTTTGAGCTTTTTCTGAAATACGGAGCAGTGGAAAAGAAATGCGGCACTGGTGTATGTAATGAATTATTGTTTTGGCAACAAGATAAAGGCCATTATTAGCAACAGGAGAGACTGGAAGATCTTTCAAAAAAAACGATGCAAGTTAACGGAAACTCATCTCCTGTCCTCACCCTCATTGCTTGCAGCTGACTCAGTTAACAGGACCCAACTGAGTGAATGAACATGAAAAGGAGAGAAGTAGGAAAAGGAAATGAATGGAGCTTTATTAGAACGTTTCTTTTTCCCCCTGCTTGACCCAATTATCAGATTTTACATTTCAGCTTAAGACAGTAGATCAAACGACAAGAGCCACTTTGTACTCCAGCCAGGAGACCATATGATGCCTCTCATAGAACATCCCGCCTGCCAAGAAATTGTGCCTTTAAGTAACGTTGCTGCATCTCGCAGCAGTAGCATGATTTGTGATGAAGCTAGTGCCGTGGAAATTGTCCCAGGATTTTATTGTGCTTCGTAAACATTTTCAACAGAAGAAAAGAGGCATAAGAAAATAATTAAGGAAAAAAGCCCATCACGAATGCAGGAGAAGCTGCGTGCCAAAATATTTTGTGGTAAAACACGCAGTGTTTATATTTAAAAAACCCCATACAAAATATGAAGTATGCTTGCAAGCAACTTTTTTCCCCCCTCAGATTGCAGATCATTTAACTTCAAAGCAGGAAAAAAATACACATATTTATATTGCACCTTATCACATTTCACAGGAATCTCCCAAAGGACTGGACAGAAAACAAATTACTCCGATGTGCTTTTTACCAAGAAACAGGCTGATACGACAACCATTTTGTGTGCAGCACAGACTCATGAATGGACCGAATGAACAAAGTAGCTGTTGTTTGGTGACATTCTCATACAGAGGAATATAATGGGATACCACTGGTTCTCCTTAAACAGCACCATAGTAGCGTTTTTAATTTCCTCAACAGGATACGTGGGCAGAAGGAAGCCTGCAGCTGTGTTCCTGGCATGAAGGCAGGAGCTTTGGACCTGGTTGGCAGGACAGAGAAAAGTGGCTAGAATGAGAGAAATGATAAAAAATGCAAGTCCGAACCAGCCTCCTCAACACTGAACCAGGCCACCTACAGGACGAAACATAAAACAGGTCCAATGATACCAGGGAAACTTTAGTGAATATAAGCCAGCTCTGATTCCCAGCTGCCGATCCAAATCTTGGGTGAATGCTTGTGGCTTGGAGAACAAAGAAAATGGGAGCAGGAGTAGGACATCAGGCCCCTCAAGCTTGCTCCTCCATTCAATATGACCATGGCTGAGCTGCCCTCGGCCTCAACCCCTCCTCAGGTCAGTTCCCATTGCTCTCAATCCCCTGATCTCACAAAAAAACATTTATACTTCCACTTCCAATGATCTGCCCTCGACGAGCCCCTGGGGCAGGGAATTCCAGAGATTAATTACCCTTCCAGAATACATTTTTTAAGCATCCAAGGTTTAAATAGTTGTCCCTGACATCCCTTCATTCTAGACTCTCCCACTGGTGAAAACAACTAGACTTTTACCTTGTTACTATCAACCCCCTACCCCAGACCCAACCTCCAGGATCTTGCTTGTTTCAATAATATACTCGCCCATTCTTCTAAACTCAGGAGGGCAGACCCAACCTGGTGTCAACCAGCCAGAAAGCAAATGGAATCATCCCCCCACACCTTCCCCCCCCCTTCCCCCTACCCCCTGCCCCCTCTATCCACCCCCCTCCTCCTCTCCCTTACTTTGAAAACTGCTCAACCTAAATTCTAGGAAAGCGTAAATTGGTGTATTTTCTCCTTTGAACGCAAGTTCAGATTCTAGCATTCCCTCCAAATCCAATCCATCCTTCCTAATAGTGGTGGCTAGGCCTGCTCACAGTGCTCCAGGTTTGATCATTGCATTTCTTTATATAGCTATAAAATGTCCTTATACCAGTTCTCTTGAGGTAAAATCAATCTTCACTGGCCTTTTGGTTATTTTGTTTGCCAATCCACAACGTTAAAAAAAAGTTTTTGTACATGGGACCCCAAATCTCACTTGACATCTGCTGATTTTTTTGATTTCAACATTTAGCAGATAGTTTATTTTCCTCAATTTAGGTTTCAATTGGTGAAGTCATATTTGGATTTCTGAAATTCATTCACAGAAAATGTTATATAATTGCCTAATCTATTAATATTCTTTTATAATTAACTGCTTTCATCTACATTGAATTCCGTGACCCATGTTTTAGAATATGCAGCTTTCTATACAATCAATTAGTTTGCTCGGTAACATATGGAATGGTTTGTCCAGAGACATTGAGGGGTGCCATCAGTTCTATCCAGTCAGTGGGATATTTGTCAGTGAGATATGATCCTGACTATTCTTCTGCTGTTCGGACAGTTTTCATGGCCAGGTCAATAATTAGCTTTTATCAAACATCTTCCACAAGCCCTTGTGAATAAGAATCCTTCATAAAATTCAATCAGATTCCTTTTATGCACGAGCTGCATATATGAATCCTGGTCAACAGTCATCTATAAAACTAAACCAATCTCAATGAGATTAATTAGTTTTGCATCTCATTGCTGTTTCTGATACCTTACAAATTGCATTTTAAAGTAATTAATTGTACATGACACACGTTGAGATGTGATAAATGCATTTTAGTTGCAATTATTCCGTTAATGGATTTGATGGCCTATGTATAGATAGATTGATTTGTAATGTTAGCATCTTGATCTATTTAATCACTTTGTTGCCTCTGAGCAAAAGCCAAATCATTTATATATCTAATGCACTAAATGAATTACTTGGTAATCAGTTGCAGATTAATTCTTGGTAAAAAAATACAACAACATAATTCCCCATTCATCTCCTTTGGCCAGTGTAACCTCATACTTATTCAACCTGTTATGATCCCAGGTCCAACAAAATTGGGGAATTCATTCATTTTTCACCTTACTTCCTTTCGATCTCCAACTTCCTTCATGCAATGGGCGGCACGGTGCTGCAGAGAGTGGCACTGTGGTAGAGTTGCTGCCTTATGCCCCTGTCCCACTTAGGAAACCTGAACAGCAACCTCTGGAGACTTTGCGCCCCACCCAAGGTTTCCGTGCGGTTCCCGGAGGTTGCAGGTGGTTGCCGGAGGTTGCAGGTAGTGGAGGCAGGTAGGAAGACTGACAAAAACTTCCGGGAACCTCCGGGAACCTCCGGGAACCGCACGGAAACCTTGGGTGGGGCGCAAAGCCTCCAGAGGTTTCCGTTCGGGTTTCCTAAGTGGGACAGGGGCATTACAGCGCTTGCAGTGCCCGAGACCCAGGATAGACTCCGACTACGGCTGCTGCCTGTAGAGAGATTGTACGTTCTCCCCGTGACTGTGTGGGTTTTCTTCGAGATCTTCGTTTTTCTCCCTTACTCCAAAGACGTACAGGTTTCTAGGTTTATTGCCTGGTAAATTGTAAATTGTCCCTCGTGTGTGTGTGTAGGATAGTGTTAATGTGCGGGGATTGCTGGTTGGTGCAGACTCGGTGGGCCAAAGGGCCTGTTTCCACGCTGTATCTCTAAACTAAAAAACTAAACTAAACAACGACTCATAGTTAACTATATCAAATGCCTCTCCCCAAGTTTTGCACTATGAACTTCCACTCTATCTATCTCTTTGTCCTGAAAACATATTATAGCAATTGTCTTTACCTTGCCATGACTGTAATTGTGCCTTGTCCCTAGATATACAATATCATAAAGGATTACATTAAATCAATTGCATGGAAACTATTCATCCCACGAGGTCTATGCTTATACACCAGGCAAGCCTCTTCACATATTTTTCCTCACAGGATGCTTTTGCCATTTAGTTTTTTCTGTGCAAGGAATTCTTATCTTGCTACATTTTTCCTTTGGATACTAATCAAAAATCTGTCAATCTCTGTCTTAAAAGTATCCATTGACTTGGCCTCCTCAGCCCTCTGTGGCAATGGTAACAGGTAGATTCTCAGTGGCAACAGTTAGATCAAACCCGTCCTAGAAAGAAGTCATTGATTACCCTAAACATTAATTCCCCCCACACCAGCGCACAATAGCTGCAGTGTGTGCCGTTTACAAAATAACCCACTGCAGCTGCCTCAGGGAGCATCTCCCAAACCTGAGACCATAAGCACGAGAAAGAACATGGACGTCAGTCAGATTGGAACACCATCACATGTAGGTTCCCCTCCATCTAGCACACTGTCCAGAACTGCTAACACATCTTATTCTCACTATCACAAGGGCAATTAGGAATGGGTTATAAATGCTGGGCTTATCAGTGAGATGCAATCTATAAGAACATTTATGATTTTTGTTTTAATACCAAAAGGAAAGTGGAAAATTCTTAACATTCAATAGCATTACCATAGATGAGACCTAGAGGGAGATCAGAAACTCAGCAGACCAAACCTCATAAATACCATGGCTATAAGAACAAGTCAGAGACTGGGTATGGATAGATACAAAATGCTGGAGTAACTCAGCGGGTCAGGCAGCAGGTACACAAAATTGCTGGGGAAACTCAGCGGGTGCAGCAGCATCTATGGAGCGAAGGAAATAGGCGACGTTTCGGGCCGAAACCCTTCTTCAGACAGCATCTCTGGAGAGAAGGAATAGGTGACGTTTTGGGTCGAGACCCTTCTTCAGACTGATCTTCTTCAGACTGAAGATGGGTCTCGACCCGAAACTTCACCCATTCCTACTTTCCAGAGATGCTGCTTGTCCCAATGAGTTACTCCAGCATTTTGTGTCTATCTTTGGTGTAAACCAACAGCTGCAGTTCCTTCTTCCACAGAGACCGGGTATCTTGTAATCACATAACTCATTCCACTGACAGCCCATGGCATAAGTACATATTTGGACATATCATTTAGCCCTCTAAAATAATTACGAGCCTTTACTGCCTGCAGTGGTGGTATAGAAACAAACTTTTATTCAAGGCCAGTTGGCAGGGGACACTGTTTATCTGCCAGTTTGAGATCAGTGAGGGATTTTAGGATGCCAACCAGTTGCCAGTTGATCAGCCTACGGAAACAACCCAGGCTGCCTTGCAAAGGGCAACAATGTGTGGGTGGATGTTGTCAATGAGCCACCACATCCCTGATATGTGTTGACATAATGGGAGTGAAAAGGAAGTGATTTGGTCCTTTGGAATTCTCCACTTGGATCAGGTGTATGTTTATCTGGATCTGAATTTATTTATATTTTGCTAAAAAAATGCCACTTTAGTCTATGAGGGGATAAAAGCATCTTTATTTTGCTTTTAGTTTGGTTCCCCAGCTGAAAAAATACCCTGTGCTTTTTCATTTTACTTTTTATTAAATAAACCCGACAATTAAATAGTGTGCGGGTGCGAGATGCATTAGAGAGGTGATATGGACTAAAAAAGGATGCTGTCCTGTATAGACTGTAAACAGACAAGTCTTGATTGGGATAAGCTTTCTATTTACTCCCATAAGAATGATGGAAAAACAAAATGAGTCTCCAGAATGATGGAAAATACTGACATTTGCCAAATTAGAACCTTGGTCGTGACTTTAGCTTTTATTGAGAGTACACTTGTTTGGTGAAAAATTCAGGTGAATGTGGTTTCCATATTTAGACAAGTTATAGTGAATAAACAGTATTCAATAAAAGCCATGTCTATCTCAGATTGACCATCATCCACTTTGTAAGTTTTGCTTTATTGGGAAATGTCAAATAATGACTTTCATAAACATCCATCGTGTTTTTTCAGCAGAAGGCATTGTAAAAAACATTTAGTTTAGTTTAGAGATACAGCGCGGAAACAGGCCCTTCAGCCGACCGATTCGGTGCCGATCAGCGATCCCTATACACCAGCGCTATCCTACACATTAGTGAATTTACAATCTTTACCAAAGCCAATTAACCCGCAAATCTGTACGTCTTTGTTGTGTGGGGAGTGCGTCCCAGGAGCACCCGGAGAAAACCCACGTAGTCACGGGCAGAACGTATAAACCTGGTACAGGCAGCACCCATGGTCAGGATCAAAGTAAGGTCTCTGGCGTTGTGAAGCAGCAACTCTACCACTGCACCACTATGCCTCCCCTTTATGATGCATCTTGCCAGTTCTATAATCTAGGAAATCTCATAATGTGAAAATCGTTTCAGATGCCCCAAATAATTCACTTTGCTATTGAATGATATGGCACAAAGGTAGGCCTTAGGTCCGTGTTGTCTGCACTGACCATCAAGTATCTGCTTCCACCACTTTTTCAGGCAGTTTATTCCAGGTGTCAACCACCTGCTAAGTAAAAGAGTTCACCTTCAAAATTTCCTCTCACCTCATGTTGATACTAAGATACGGAGGCACAAGACACTTCGGATGCTGGTATGTGGAGCAAAAGAAAGAAAAGCTGCTGGTGTAACTCAATGGGTCAGGCAGCATCTGTCGAAGGAAATGAATAGTCAGCGTTCCGGATCAAACCCTTTCATCGAGATTGGGTGAAGTTCAGATGAAAGGTCAGCCCCGAAACATCAACTGGCCATTTCCATCAGGAGATGCTACCTGACCCGCGGAGTTTCCACAGCAGCTTCCCATCGATTTCACTACTTTCCTTCTGACCTTTGAAACACTTGTACGCATGGTACTATTTACTTCAGATCTACATGATTGAAAAGCTCGCTCCTGAATTGACCTGTTCTTAATAGTTTATTTTCATAATTCCCTTCTGCCTTTCCAATAGTTTTCATCTTCTTTCTTATTTCCATCGTATTCTCCAGTTTATGAACTCCACTACAGTCTATGAACGGTGCATGCTTCTTTCATTATCCTCAATTATTCCCTGATGTCTTTATTCATCCATGGAGGCTCATGAGTCTTTACTTTGTTTTTACCCTTTAAGTGGAATATATTTTCCTTCTCTCTGTTCTACATCATTTTACATGTTTTTCATTGTTGTACAAGATTGTTGCCCATTTTATTTTTCAAAGTTTCATTCTTTGCCCTTCAAAATCAGCTATTTCCAGTGCATTAGGCTTGTTTTCATCAGATCTGTCTCTATAACCATCTTAAAGTCCATTATATTTTCGGTTACGATGAGATACCGGATAGGATGGGTTTGAATTCTTTGAAACAGAGGAGGATGAGTGGGGGCCCGATAGAGATAGATAAAAATATAATAGTTGGGGTGGATAGTAATGCCCCTGTCCCACTTAGGAAACCTGAACGGAAACCTCTGGAGACTTTGCGCCCCACCCAATGTTTCCGTGTGGTTCCCAGAGGTTGCAGGTGGTTGCCGGAGGTTGCAGGTAGTGGAAGCAGGTAGGGAGACTAACAAAAACCTCCAGGAACCTCCGGGAACTGCACGGAAACCTTGGGTGGGGCGCAAAGTCTCCAGAGGTTTCAGGTTTCCTAAGTGGGGCAGGGGCATTAGAAACATCTCGCCATAGCAACAGTATCTAAGAACAGAGGGCTTGGTTTATGGTGCTGTTTAGAAGGAATCAGAGGGAAACATTCTTTATCACCCTGATGGTGGTTGTAATCAGCCAGAGAGAATGGAGGAGGCAGGTACTCTGACTAAAAATTAAGCTGCTTTTTAAAAAGCACTTGAATGACCAAGGTGTTATAAGTTGCAGCCTAAGGTGTTGGAATATGGGATTTTTATGGATAGGCATTTGTTGATCAGCCTGTACATAACGGGCTGATAGACCCTTCTCTATGCTGCATGACTAAATTATTGTCACAATTGTCTAGATATTCCCTACTTTTACCACTCTTATCAACTCAGTTCATTTTTTATTGTTAGATGCAATGGTAAATCCTATCTCCATAAGAAATGTGGATTTAATGTTTACGATCTCTGGAAAAGAGAGGTATTTATAAAACCATATAACATGTTAGGATTTAATACGCAGTCACAAAAATATCGAATGTTTCTTCCCTGATTTGACACATTTGACATGTTTGTGACTGTGTTGAACTCTAAGGTGTTAAAACAATTTATTTTTCAGTATTATTGATGAAGTAACAAAAAAACTTTCACAAATTAAAATGGGTTTTGTTACCTCTTGCGTATTTTTCCTACAAATTAAAAGTTTGACGCAAATACCATACTACTTTCAGTCTAATTCTAACTTAATGGATCTTTGATTGTTAAAATAACACATACATCTAACGCATTAGTTGGTTAGCTAGAAATAGACCAGATGGAAATTTCGACCTAAAAATGCTAAGAAAAATAAACAACTCTTACTTCCCCTCTGCCCTCCCTGCTCACCTTACCTACGTTATTTTAATAGTTGCATCACACAGATGCAAGGCAAGTGCCGCAAAAGCAGATGTGAGAGAAAGCATGTGTTTCAATATCCCTTACTCCCAATGGTGAAGATTAGTGAATCCTTCGGAGCTCCTGTCCCACTATTCTCAGAAGGTTGGATTCACCTCCAGAGTCATAATATGCTGCGTACAAGAAACTGGTCTGGACCTCCCTTTTCCCATGTTGATGGAAGAGTGATTGTCTATTTTGGATCATTTTCATGTTGGGGCATTAACCAATTTTGGATGGCTCTTACTGTCACAGAAACATAGCATAGCAGATTATTTAGGCCACTGAGTTTATGTCGACTCCTAATACAGCAATCGAATAGTCCCGTTGCATTGCAAACATTTATTTCCTTTCCTGCAGTTTATGAGTTGGTTAATGTAAAGAATTATCTTGGAATAATGTATGATGCTGTTGTTGCACAGGGCATAAAAGCAAATTGTTTTTAAATTATGAGAGTTTGGGTATTGTTTATATTCAAAGGGATTCAGGTGTCCATGTTCATAAGTCATTGAAATCCAACATTCAGGTGCAATAAACCTTGAGCAAGGCAAGTGGTATGTTGGCCATTATTTCAAGAAGATTTGAGTGCAAAGGTAAAGGGTCTTAAAGGAAATTATTTGCAGATATAAACGAAATAAAATGAGGTGTACCTCATGTAATAGCTACCATTGCTTCAATGACTTCAAAGACAGACTATTTGGTTGGAGTATAGATAGTTTTAATCGACCATCTATCTTCACATCCAGCCTGCTTCAGTAGTTGGATTTCAACAAATGTAGAAAATTCACTTTCACAAGAATATTTTGCAGCAAAAGACATTGGATTCATTCCGGCTTTATCTACAACGTAGTTATCTATCTTCATCATCATGCCTATGCATACACTGAGAATTGTTAATGAAATACAATCAATTATTTTACTATTCTTCAGTTTTAAACCTTGCTTGTTTGTGTTAAAATTTAAGGCTGCAATTGTAATAGATTAGCTTTATTTCCTGCTCAAAATATTGAAAAGACACCATCTCGTTGCCTTATTTCCAGCTGGCTCCACTTCTTGTTCCCGTTTCCAGCACTTGTATTAATTATTTTCCTGCAGTAACACCCAACACCGTTAGGCATCTTGTTCTGGTGGCATAACAATATTGCCTGATCCATGGACCAATGGAAGTGACCATTCAGGCCATTGTGTGTTTGACTTGTGAGTTTAGAAAAATGAGGGGGGACCTAATTGAAACATACACAATAGTGAAAGGCTACAGTGAATAGTGGGAGAGTCTAGGACTAGAGGTCATAGCCTCAGAATTAAAGGACAATCTTTTAGGAAGGAGATGAGGAGACGTTTCTTTAGTCAGAGGGTGGTGAATCTGTGGAATTCTTTGCCACAGAAGGCTGTGGAGGCCGTCAGTGGATATTTTTAAGGCCGAGATAGATAGATTCTTGATTAGTACAGGTGTCAGAAGTTATGGGGAGAAGGCAGGAGAATGGGGTTAGGAGGAAGAGATAGATCAGCCATGATTGAATGACGGAGTAGACTAGATGGGCCGAATGGCCTAAATTCTACTTCTATTCCTTATGACCTTATGTCTCTAGACCGCAATGAAAATTGTCCCAATGTATTAATCGTCAGGCACCATAACTGGGAAGTTAAATGTTAATTTAATTAAAAGTTATTTCTTGCTCAAAAATAATCAATGTGTCAAATACTGATGTTTTTGCTATCCTGTTATTCTATCTGCACCCCTCAGTAAGTGCGATGCTGAATAATTCTCCTCAAAAGGGTGCAACAATATTCCTTGTTTAAGAAGGAACTGCAGATGCTGGAAAAATTGAAGGTAGACAAAAATGATGGAGAAACTCAGCGGGTGAGGCAGCATCTATGGAGCGAAGGAATAGGTGACGTTTCGGGTCGAGACCCTTCTTCAGACTGATGTGGGGGTGGGGGGCGGAAAGGAGAAAGGAAGAGGTGGAGACAGTGGTCTGTGGGAGAGTTGGGGAGGGGAAAGAGGGAGAAAGCAAGGACTACCTGAAATTGGAGAAGTCAATGTTCATACCGCTGGGGTGTAAACTACCCAAGCGAAATATGAGGTGCTGCTCCTCCAATTTACGGCGCGACTCACTCTGGCCATGGAGGAGGCCCATGATAGAAAGGTCGGATTCATAATGGGAGGAGGAGTTGAAGTGCTGAGCCATCGGGAGATCAGGTTGGTTATTGCGAACTGAGCTGAGGTGTTGGGCAAAGCGATCGCCAAGCCTACGCTTGGTCTCACCGATGTAGAGCAGCTGACAGCTAGAGCAGCGGATGCATTAGATGAGGTTGGAGGAGGTGCAGGTGAACCCCTGCCGCACCTTGTTTCTTTAGATATTGAAGAATGAAACCTGACCAGTGATCACAATGATGTCTACCAATGTTTTGAAGGCATTTTAGTTCTTTGTCATTCCCAGTCACCACCTCCTCAAACAAGAACCAATCAAGTAATATATGCCGGCTAGATTTTTGATTTCTAAAAATAGAAGATGGAGGAATAAGGAAAAAAAGTTTAGTAAGTTGAAAAAAAAAACAAAGTTAGCCCGTTCCAGAGACTTCATTCCTGCATTTAAGTTATACTTGAGTTTTGTTTAGAGATACAGTGAGGAAACAGCGAGTCCATGTCGACCAGCGATCCCCGCACATTAACACTATCCTACACACACTAGGGACAATATTACCAAGTCAATTAACCTACAAACCTGTTTGCTAATGGAGTGTGTGAGGAAACCAGAGCAGCCGGAGCAAACCCACGCGGGTCACAAGGAGAATGTACAAACCCCCATACAGACAGCACCTGTAGTCGGGATCGAACCCAGATCTCGGGCAGCAGCCCTACCGCTGCATGACCATGCCACCCAACATTCTGTGAGCTTTATGTTGCTAGGGGATCCAGTGGCCATTTCCTCTCAACCCCTCGATGATACATTCACTGAAATAAATGCACACTTTGGACAAAGGAAATCCATTAAGGAATTCAGAAGAAAGTTTTTACCCAACGAGTTGTGAGAATGTACAAACCCTACCACAAGGAGTAATTGAAGTGAATAATATATCAGTGTGTTTATGAAGGTAAACACAAAATGCTGGAGTAACTCAGCGGCTGAGATAGCATCTCTGGAGAGAAGGAATAGGCGATGTCTCTTCAGATTCGAAACGTCGCCTATTCCTTCCCTCCAGAGATGCTGCCTCACCCACTGAGTTGCTCCACCATTTTGTGTCTACCTTCAATTTAAACCAGCATCTGCGGTTCATTTCTTACACATAGTGTATTTAAGAAGTTGCTGGGCTGGCATTTGAGGGATAAGGGAATAGAGGGTTACACTGATTACATGGGGGGGAAAAGAAAGAGGAGAAAGCTCTTTGAGTGCAAATGCTAGCATGAACTGCTTGGGTAGGATTATCCGTTTCTGCACCATGTACCCTTGCTAACATTATCATAATTCAATACATATTTCTATCTCTGGAAAAGTTACTATTACTTTCAGTTATGTCTACAGAAAGTACAAGCAAATGTTGAACTTGAAGGAGTGGATTCTGGGGGCTGTGGTATTAATGCGATACAACTGGCTTGCAAAGTTGAAGTGCAGGTTAGAGCCGTGCTCTTTCACGAGAGCAGATCGCTTCAGACTTTACTGATCACAGTGGCTTATTTCTGCCAATATTTGCTTTCTTGCAGCTGTGCTTGCTGTTACTTCCTTACTCAGGACAGCTGTAGTCAGAACCCAGACAAAACACCATGTTCCATGTCTACTACCACCTTCCATATTGCAGGTGAGCCACTGGGTTAACTATGCAACTCACCCCAGTCTCACCGCTGAGGAAATAGCTACTGGCAACCATGCTGACTGGTGTTTTAACAATCCATTCAGTCACATAAAAGTGAAAAGGTCACTTTAAAGTTATCTTCTTTAGTTATGTACTCACTAATAATTGCAGGCTCCCGGGTATTGTTTAGTTTAGTTTAGTTTAAAGATACAACGTGGAAACAGGCCTATCGGCCCACCAAGTCCACGTCGCCCACAACACTATACACTATCCCACACACTAGAGACAATTTACAATTTTTTACAATGCCAAATAGTCTACAAACTTGTATGTCTTTGGAGTGTGCAAGGAAACCGGAGCACCCGGAGTAAACCCCACGTACAATTTGTGTACAGACAGCATCCATAGTCAGGATCGAACCTGGGTCTTTGGCGCCGTAAGGCAGCAACTTTACCCCTGATGCCTTATTTGATGCCTTAACTAATTTACCATATTCTTCCCCTCAACCATACACACACACACACACACACACACACCCCATATGGCTTTACACACGAATTATGTTGTTGCATTGGGATTGTATAATGTTAAAGTGCTCACCATTTAAACTGCAAACCAGAGGCTAGTTTACATTTATGTTTGAAAGAATGATATTTTACACTCTGGAAACTAGAGATATACGGATTTTTACATCTGTCTCCCACATGAAAGTTAAAGAAAAAACAATGAAGTTCATGCGGATTAACATGGTGATATGTAGGAGACTGACCCAACGCAATAAAGAGAAACCAATCCTGCAATTTGCAATATGCAGCAGATTTGAAACCTGGACATACAGAAGCCTGGACTAACCATCCAGTGGTGGAAGTTCAAATACTATCACTACAGTTAAGGAATTAAGTGCAAATAAAGTAAAATATATAAAATGTAAAGAAAAGCCAATGTCAGTTATGGTGATCATGGACTGTTGTAAAAACTGACCTGATGCAATGTTAACCATCTGAGAAGGAAATCCTATGGATGTGACTCTAGGGACGACAGATGGCACAATGGGCTAAGTGTTCGGCTGGCGACCGGAAGGTAGCCGGTTCGAATCCCGCTTGGTGTGCATACTGTCGTTGTGTCCTTGGGCAAGACACTTCACCCACCTTTGCCTGTGTGTGAATGTGTGTGAGTGATTGGTGGTGGTCGGAGGGGCCGTAGGCGCAGATTAGCAGCCACGCTTCCGTCAGTCTGCCCCAGGGCAGCTGTGGCTACAGAAGTAGCTCACCACCACCGAGTGTGACTGAGGAGTGAATGAATAATGTGATGTAAAGCGCCTTGAGTATTCTAGAAAGGCGCTATATAAATCCCATCCATCTAGACCCACAATAATATGGCTTAGTCTTAACTGCCCTCCGAAATGGCGCAGTTATATCAAAACCACTATTTGAAATACAATAAGAACGAAACCAGATGGACCACCCAGCACCAGATTCAATCATAGCAAAGTTTTCCCCGTTTGCAAATTCTTCCTCACATATGTCCAGGAGTCAGTGTCTAAATTTGGGGACTTATCCTGTAGTTTTGCTCATTCTCCCTCAACTGATGAATTAACAGTCATCTACACTGGCGGCAAAGGTTCAACTGTATCCTGGGTGAGATCTTCAATTCCCAACATCATGAGTAGGTCCTCTCACCTTAAACCAGTGCCGTCTAGCTTTTCATTCACCTATTCAGGGAAAAGGTATTCCCCTCATTAATTTATACACCTTTATGGGATCACCTCTAAATCTCCTGCACTCCCAAGGAATAAAGCCCTCGCCTGCCCATCGTCTCCCTATAGCTCAGCCACTTGAGTTTCCGAGCGGCCCTATATTCTCTCTCAGTTGTGAATCTGTGGAATTTTCTGCCACTGAAGGCAGTGGAGGCCAATCCACTGGATGTTTTCAAGAGAGAGTTAGATTTAGCTCTTAGGGCTAAAGGAATCAAGGGATATGGGGAAAAAGCAGGAACGGGGTATTGATTTTAGATGATCAGCCATGATCATATTGAATGGCGGTGGTGGCTCGAAGGGCCGAATGGCCTATTCCTCCATCCATTTTTCTATGTTTCTATGTTTCTAACTATGTTTTTTTCCCTTAATATATTATAAAATCTCTTTGGGTTCTCCTAAATCTTATCTGCCGGACATGTTTCATGGTCTTTTTTTGCTCTCTTGATTTCCTTGATAAATATGTTCTTCAATCGTCTATATTACTGCAGGGAATACACTTCATCCAAGCTGCCTACACTTGACCCATGCCTCCTTCCTTTTCCCAATCAGAGCCTCAATTTCTCTCCTCATCCAGTCCCATATTCCTACCTGCCTTGCCCCCGCTCTAAGATGCACAAATATACTTTGAACTCTCATTATCACACTTTCATCTATTACTAAGGGAGTGTTACACTCCTGTTAAGAGAAATATCCTGCATTTGCCCTGTCAAACTCCATGAAAAGGTTGTGCCTTTCAATGAGATCTACGCTCATTCTTTGAAATTGTGTCTGCTTAGTTTAGAAAATAATGCAATAGGGAAGAGTCAAGATGGATTTATGAAAGGGAAGTAATTTTTGAAAAATCTGTTATTTTTTATAACATAGAACATTACAGCGCATGAACAGGCTCTTCAGCAAACAATGTGACATGCCTAACATGATGTCAAGTTAATCTAATCTTCTCTGCCTAGATGTGATCTATATCCTTCCATTCTCGTCATGTCAATGTGCCTATTCAAAAGCCTCTTAAATGCCATCACCGTATCTGCATCCACTACCACCCCAGGTGCCATTTTCCAGGTACACATCACAATCTGTATAGAAGATGCCACTGACGACATAGTAAACAAGAGAATGTGGCATATTTGGATTATTGGAAGGCATTCTCATCATCCAGAGTCCCATATTCCTACCTGCCTTGCCCTTCACTCTACTTTGGCAGAAGCATACTTTGATCTTTCACTATCACACTTTCAACTATTGTTAAGAAGGTGCAACACAAGAGGTTATTGAACAAAATTTGGGTAAATGGGGTTGGAGTAATCATTGACAAAAATGGAGAATAGAAATGTATGGATCGTTTTTAGGTTGAAAGACTGTGTCTAGCTAAATGCTACAGGGGTTGTGCACCGAATGCCGATCAATGATTTGGATGAAGTGTTCAATTGTGATATTTCCAAGCTTGTTGATACCAAGCTAGATGGCAGTGTGAGCTAGGTACACACACAGTGGCGGACTGGCCAGGGTGTCAGCTTGCCCGATGGCAAGTGGGCCCCTGATGAAGTGGGCCCCCTATATCAAGTGGGCCCCTGATGAAGTGGGCCCCCTTTGTCTCCTGGCAACCAATATCTTTAGACCCAGTCCGCCACTGTACACACATGCTTCATGAAAACATAGATATTCTGTGTGAATGATCAAAGCTATAGCAGATATCATTTCTGTGCCACTTCTGTGGGGGAAAAAAAGAACAGGAAAGTTTTTAAATTATTGGTGTTCAATGGGATCTGGGTGTCTTTCCGCTAACTAGTTAGCATGCAACAAAAGCTTTTCACTGTCTCTCGGTACACCTGATAATAAACTAAACTCAAACTCAAATTATTGATAGTGAATATGAAAGTACTGCAAAGAAGGCAGTTGATCATTATTTCAAGAATATTTTGGTACGAGAGTAAATGCATTTTATTGCAATTATATAGGAAGCTCGTGAGGGTGCACCTGGGATTATGCATATGCATCTGTTTTCTCTACCAAAGGAAGGATATACTTCCGATAGCGAGAGTGCAATTAAAGTTCATGAACTTTGCTCGTGAACTGTGCAGAGAAACTTTAAACAGATGAGAGGTTATTTCTTTGAAAGATAATATATTCTCATGCCAGACACGAGGAACTGCAGATGCTGGTATCTTGAGTAGAACGCAAAGTGCTGGAGTAACTCAGTGGGTCAGGCAGCTTCGCTGCAGGAATTGATAGGTGATGTTTCGGGTTGAGACCTTACTTCAGACAGATTGTAGGGGATTGAAAGGTGGAAAATGGTCGTGGTAGGACAAAGCCTGACAAGTGATAGGTGGATACAGGTAAGGGTGTTTTTGTTTGGCTGATGAGTGGACAAAAGATAAAGATGAATCGGAGACAAAGGGGTGACAACAGAGGACAAAATATCGGGAGGGGGGGAGGGGCTGATGGTAGATATAAAGAAACAAGTGCAGAGGGTAGAGAGGAGATGCAGTATCTGATATCCAGGCTCAGCTCCCTTGATTGAAAGACAGGGCTTTGCCTTCTGATACATGCTCGGGTAAACACTTGGTTTCGGGCAGTTTCTCTAGTTTCTGCCATTTGCTCCCTAGGTATATTGTTCCCAGCAGATAAATCAATTATATATATTTGGTCATGGGTTGTAGTTGTTGTTGGAAATATCAGCATTTATTGCCCATCCTTATTTACCCTGAATATAAGTATCAAATACACTGGTAGATCAGGAGCCACATACAGTCCAAACTGAGTAAGGACCGCACATGTTCTTGATCTGATATGTTGTTAATTCACATTCCCCACATCACATTGAAACGTACTCCATTTCATCTTAGAATGGCTCTGCTCCCCACAAACGTTGCAAGTAGAAATCAAAAGTGGTCAAATCAAGGCTGACACAGCAACAGAGACTCTGTTGTTCAAATGTTTCAGGGGCAAGGACCATGATACCGATGCCCCTGTCCCACTTAGGAAACCTGAATGGAAACCTCTGGAGACTTTGCGCCCCACCCAAGGTTTCCGTGCGGTTCCCGGAGATTGCAGGTGGTTGCCGGAGGTTGCAGGTAGTGGAAGCAGGTAGGAAGACTGACAAAAACCTCCGGGAACCGCACGGAAACCTTGGGTGGGGCGCAAAGTCTCCAGAGGTTTCCATTCAGGTTTTCTAAGTGGGACAGGGGCATAAGCATTTGACTTTAATAGATGGAAACTGAGCTTCACTTACCAGATGGGGGCAGATGCTTGGCTTTCTCATTACTTTTGCTGGTAGCTCAATTTGTGACCTACGCATTGCCAGATGGATGAACATTTTAAACCACTGGCTACTGCCTGAAAGTAAACTAAGCGGCAGGTTAATAGATTTAATGGTGGCAAAATACCATGGTCACCAATGGCCCTGATGAAGTAAGTATCAACAAAAATACAAAGTTTACATGTTGATTTTTTTAATTTTGAGAAGATCATTGTTATGAAACAGGCACCATAAAATATAACACGTTGTTTGATACAATAAAGCACTTTCTTTGCCCCAAGTATTGATAGGAATGTTGTACTCAAGAGTACAATAAAACATTTTAATCCATTGTTCAGAAGAGAAATAGGGGATGATTGAAATCATATATTCATGAAATCATTTCCAATGCCAGTTGTCATCCCATGGTATTTGTATGGGTTTGCCAGCATCAAACAGTGGTATCATTGATGTGAATGATATCAATGATATATGATTAGAATCACAGAGCATTGAACCAGGCTCATCAGCACAACTTGTCCATGCCGACCAAGATACACCATCCAAACTAGTCCTAACTGCCACATTTGGTCCATATCCCTCTAAAAATGTCTTATCCATTTACCTGTCCAAATGCTTTTAAAATGTTGTTATAGTACCTGTCTCAACTACCTCCTCTGGCAGCTTGTTCCATATGTACCCACTGCCCTCTGTGTGATAAAGTTATCCCTCAGGTTTTGAATGGTTTTGAAAGAATGGATGTGCAGAAGAGGTTTCTTCTTGTGAAGAATTTAGAACAAGGCATCACTGCAGAAAAAGGTCTCGGTCATCTATTTAAAGCAGGTGAAGCAATTTTTTTCTATAATAGAGTGGTGATGCTTTCGAGCACTCCAAAGGGTCACCATGAGGTTTTATGCAAGGATGTTGTCAGGACTTGAGGGTCAGATTGAAAAGGAGAGGTTAGACAGGCTAGGACTATTCTGTGGAGCACAGGTGGCTGAGGGTGATCTTATAGAGATGGTTAAAATCATGAGGGGACTAGATCGGGAGTATTTTATCCAGAGTAGGGGAATCAAGAACCAGAGAACGCAGGTGAGGAGCAACTTTTTCACACAGTGGGTGGGTATATGGAACGAGCTGCCAGAGGAGGTAGCTGAGGCAGGCACTCTCAGACCATTTAAAAGATATTTCAACAAGTACACGGATAGGAAATGTTTAAAGGGATATTGGCCAATTATGGGCAGGTGGGACTAGTGTAGATGGGACATCATGGGCAAGATGGACCGAAAGGCCTATTTCTGTGCTGTAGGACTCTATGACTTAAAGGACAGTAGAAGCAGAAGTTTTGAATATTCTTAAGACAGAGGCAGATAGATTTTCGATAATAAATGGGTGAAAAGTTACCACTGGTTGACTGGAACATGGAGACGAGATTACCTTCGACTTAGTTGTGAACCTAGTCAACGGTGCCCCATTCCAAAGGGACAGAATGGTCCACTCCTGCTTTATTTGCATGTTTGTTTAAACTGATTCTGAGATGGTACCAAACCAATCTAATCTGTTTTATTATACGATCGGGTCCACCACCTGCTAATAAACTCCAAATATTTCTCAGCATTCTGGTTGTGATAATTTATCGGATGTTAATTCCATCTTGATGTCAGCGTAACCCAATTACCAGATGGGAAACACAAATGCATGGAATGAGAAAATGTTAATTGGGAGATAAATCCAGATGGTCTCTTTAATGTCTCCTGCCGTGACATATTGGGAACCTGACCAAAGCTCCATTCAGTGGACACATATGCAACCAAAAGGAAGAGGAAACTAACTTTGACCTATGCAACAGTATGTGGCATTCCATTTTCCCTAACCCTTTACAAAAATAAGACAACCTTGTATATGGCTTGCAGCCATTTCCAGCATCTGTTATACTGTACATGCAAGACAATATTTTGTTAATGTGGTGCACTGATTTGTGAATGGAAAGTGGGCCTGTTTTGCTGATATTAACATTCATGTTCTATGTGTAATGCATGAAATCAGGTAGGTTTCTAAGACTGCTGTGAACCGATGAAAGAACATTAGATCGCTACATGTATTTGTGCACAGTGCAATAACATGGTAGACACATGGTATTCTGAACTGATGAGAACCATTGAGGAGGAAGTGATGTGCTAGGATATAGCAAGAGAGATAGAGGGAGGCAGATTGAGTGAGAGGGATGAGAAGTTCATATCTGTTCCTGCAAATGCTAGACTAAACAACTCACATAACGTTATTTTAAATATTTGGCCGAGCGGCAAATTATTTTTTTGTGTATCTGTTAGTATATATAAATCTATTTGGCCATCCCACCTAATCAATCTTATGTAGGACTCTATACCTTGGCGCAAAAGAGGATGAGGGGGTGTTCTTATAGAGCAGTATAAAATCATGAGAGGAATAGATCAGGTAGATGCACCTGATCTATTCCTGTCTTGCCCACAGTAGGTGAATCAAGGATAGAGGTTTAACGTGGAGGGGAAAAGATATAATAGGACTCTGAGGAGTAACTTTATCACACAAAGAGTGGTGGGTGTATGCCAGAGGAGGTAGTTGAGGCAGGGACTATCCCAACATTTAAGAAACAGTTAGACAGGTACATGGATAGGGCAGGTTTGGAGGGATATGGGCCAAACGTGGGCAGGTGAGACTAGTGTAGCTGGGACATGTTGGGCCTGTTTCCACGCTGTATCACTATAACTCTATGACGTAAGTATGACACTTTCTACATCAGCAACTTTTAGCTAATTTGATCTCATTGTCTTCCGACAGCATTGACTCTAACAGGCTCAAAGTCTCTTTCCAGGCATGGTACCTATTCAAAGTGGTTATTTTTTCCCCATTTAAGGGTCTTTGAGGGTCACTCAAGTTATCTTGGTTGGTCACTCCTTCTCCCCCCTTCTCCCTCCCCTTCTCCCCCCTCCCCCTCTTTTAAAGGACTTACCAAACACTGTGCTAGCTGTCTTAACCTTCCTGTTCATCGTGGTGTGTGTCTGTTCCCTTTCCAGCTTAATTTTCTCTGCACTGATTCCATCTTGGAGTTGCATTGAGAAATCTGACTGACCATGCATTTTACCTAACTTTGCATTACCACCAAGATAACTTGCTTCCCCTAAAGCTTTAAAGCATTGATTTGATCTAGATTAATTTAGGAAAAAAAATGAAAACCCCTCTCATAAAAGTGACACAAATATTTTATAGTGGAATGGACTACATCTCACATTGCTATTTATAACTTAGATGAAAGTAGCTCTTTGGTTCATAAAGCATGACTTGATAAATGGGAGCAGACTACAAAGGGGGTAAGGTCCTCTCAAAATAAATCAGGCAGTTGGAGGCATTCCAACCTTCCACAAGCCTCCAAAGCCCCAGAGATAGATCTACTGAGTTACATGTTATATCACTACTGAACAATACGTTCTTTCCCATCCTTCACTTTGCATGGCAATGAAAGGTTTCAGAGTTGCCAAAATGAACTTGGTTATAACAGAAGATAGACACAAAATGTTGGAGCAACTCAGCGGGACAGGCAGCATCTCTGGATAGAAGGAAAGGGCGATGTTTCGGGTTGAGACCCTTCTTCAGACTGACAATAGAACTCTCCTGAAACGTTGACAATTCAATTTCCTCCACAGATGTTACTCCACCCATTGAATCTCTCCAGTGGTTTGTTTTTTTGCTCACAATGCCCTGTGGCTATCAAACTGTACAACTTCTCACCCTTCTGTCGTGGGATAGACTGAGACTGATTCCCCTTCCCTCTACCCCCCTCCCCAATCTTTGCACATCCCCGATCCTTTCCACTTGTCACTTTAATTACATGTTTCATGTATTTTGTGTTTTTATAACTGTTACATAGAAACATAGAAAATAGGTGCAGGAGTAGGCCATTCGGCCCTTCGAGCCTGCACCGCCATTCAATATGATCATGGCTGATCATTCAACTCAGTATCCCGTACCTGCCTTCTCTCCATACCCCCTGATCCCTTTAACCACAAGGGCCACATCTAACTCCCTCTTAAATATAGCCAATGAACTGGCCTCAACTACCTTCTGTGGCAGAGAGTTCCAGAGATTCACCACTCTCTGTGTGAAAAATGTTTTTCTCATCTCGGTCCTAAAGGATTTCCCCTTTATCCTTAAACTGTGACCCCTTGTCCTGGACTTCCCCAACATCGGGAACAATCTTCCTGCATCTAGCCTGTCCAACCCCTTAAGAATGTTGTAAGTATCTATAAGATCCCCCCTCAATCTAGTATGCATGACTTGATAAATGGGAGCAGACTACAAGGGGGTAAGGTCCTCTCAAAATAAATCAGGCAGATCAATTTCCCTCCTGGGATAAATAAAGTTCTATCGTATCATATTGTATCGTAGATCTCTGGGGTGAAATGGGCCTAACAATGGTGGCAGAGATGACGTTGGAACGATGTATTGTTTCCCCAACTTTTCTCTTAATTACTGTATGAATTGACCCAAATATAGTATCTTCTTTCCTTGTGAAGTAGCAGCTTATTGACTGAGGAAGTAGATCCATATATATATGCAACAGCAAACTTATCTTTCTTATCAAAGCATCATTTCTGACCTATACTGTGTTTGAATAATTATTCATCATGGGGTTATTATTTATTTCCAATATTCTATATTAACTCTATTTCAGAAGACCATGAATAATGTTATGAATTCTCGCTGGAGTTTAGAAGGATGAGGGGGGGGACCTGATGGAAACTTACCGAATAGTGAAAGACCTGGATTGGGTGGATGTGGAAAAGGATGTTTCCACTAGTGTGAGAGTCTAGGACCAGAGGAAATAGCCTCAGAATAAAAGGACATACCTTAAAAAAGGAGATGAGGAATTTATTTGGTCAGAAGGTGGTGAATCTGTGGAATTCGTTGCCACAGAAGGCTGCAGAGGCCAAGTCAATGGATATTTTTAAGGCTGGAAATTGATAGATATTTGATTAGCACGGGTGACAGGGGTTACGGGGAGAAGGCAGGAGAATGGGGTTGAGGGGGAAAGATAGATAAACCATGATTGAATGGTGAAGTAGAATTGATGGGCTGAATGGCCTAATTCTGCTCCTATAACTTATGAACATGAGCTGAATGGACCAGTTTTGGTCCAGTTTTATAATTCCATTCTTAGATTCCTTCATTTTCTTTATGTTCGGCAAAATGAAAACTGGGTGGAGATAGTCCGTCTGCCTGGTGTCCCAGCTGATCAATTTTTCTGCTGAGGGTGGCCTGAATACAGATGCAGGGCATGAGATGCCCATATAATTATATAAATGGTTACCAGCCAAGGAGAGCATCATGCTTTCAGAGCTATTCATTTGGGCCCTTAGCCTTTCCAATAATCATTCAAGATGTTGGGCTACTTCAAAGGCACCAGTGGCAATTGACCCACTGAAAATTGGAAGGCTCCTTAAATTAAAAATGTCCTTCTAATTTCCTAAGCCATGCAGTAAAAATGCATAGAAAACAGGTGTAGGTACAGGCCATTTGGACCTTCAAGCCAGCATGATGGCTGATCATTCAAAATCAGTACCCCGTTCCTGCTTTCTCCCCACATCCCTTGATTCCATTAACCCTCAGAGCTATATCTAACTCTCTCTTGAATACATCATAGATGTGGACAGACATCCAACCATTCCTCATCCTGCCTTTAAAAGTAGGCAAAAATCAGACAACAAATTAAGGAGGAGCTTCATTTTCCAATGTATATCAAGTTCACAAAAGATACCATTCCTATTTGAAACATCTGCGTTTACACCTCGCATCCTCTCTTTTGTTAATTAGCTTTAGTTTTAGAGATACAGCGTGGAAACAGGCCCTGCAGCCCACCGAGTCTGTGCTGACCAACAATCACCCCGTACACTAACACTATCCTACACATTGGAGGTAATTTCCAACTTTTACAGAGGCCAATTAACCTACAAACCTGTACATCTCTGGAGTGTGGGGAAAACCGGAGCACCCGGAGGAAACCCACGCAGGTTTCGTACAAACTCCGTACAGACAGCACCCGTAGTCAGGATCGAACCGGGGTCACTGACGCCGTCAGGCAGAAGCTCTACCGTTATGCTCCAGTGCTGCCCAGTTAATGAGTGCAGTTAGTCCAAATCATCGCTCAGCATGTTTAGATAATGGGAGTATCAGTTTGCCACCTTTTATGTATCTGTGGAATTACCAATGGAGGCGTATTATGGTAACAATCTTCCATTGTCAATATTCTCCATCCCTGCTTGCCCAATTCTACTAATTTGGATAAATACTGACAGGTGGGTGTTTTCTCTCACAGCTGCCGCCAGTTAAAATTGTGAAGCCTGGAAATAATGTAGTAGAGTTCTCTGAAATTTGAGTAACCACAGGAACAGCAGCTGAGCTGGATGTAGTACAATCTCTTATTGCTGCTACAAGCTCAAAATGTTCAACCTGGTTTCCAGATATTCTTAATCTCTACATGTTTTATCCAACTGTGAGCTGCTCTCTCACTTACCTGGACTCCCATTGAGAATTTCTCCGGGCAATATAATAGCCTAGGCAACTGAAGGTCACTCCATTGCTAGTCATTTATTCTCTCCCTTTATCGCCATGTGATTTTCCTTTCATTGGATTTTCCTCAGCAGGTAAACGTGGAAGTTATGCTCGTAACTTACCCATGAGCAGAGCCAACAGCTGAGGAAAAGCAGCCAATATAATCAAAGACTTGTCCCATCCCGGTCATTCCTCCGTCTCCCTGTTCCCATCCAGCAAAAGGTGCAGAAGTTTGAAAGTGTGCATCACCAGACTCAGGAACAGCTTCTTCCCCTGTCTTATCAGGCTCTTGAATAGTCTTTCCATAAACTAGGGTAGAGTGATATTTTTCTCTCCCCTATTGCAGACATTGGACTCTGTCTGTGGAACTGTTGCTTTTCAATGCTGTGTACCTTATTCTGCATTCTGTGTCTTTCCAGTTGATCCACTTACTGCACTTGAGTATGGCATGATTGTATTTATGTGATCTTGTATTATCTTAAAAACAAAGCGTTTACCTCATACTCACTGTACCTCAGGACAAAAATAAACCAAAAGCTATTTATAAAAAAAAAAAATTATTTCCAAGTCAGAATAATAAGCACTATGGAGCAACTATTTAAAACACATTTTTAGTTTAGTTTAATTTAGAGATACTTCGAGCCACCGAGACAGCACCGACCAATAATCCCCGCACATTAACAGAAGCCGACACACACCGGGGACAATTTTTTTAATACTTATACCGAGTATACAAATCCAAGCTAATTAACCTACAAACCTGTACGTCTTTGGAGTTTGTTGGAGGAAATCGAAGAGCTCGAAGAAAACACACGCGGTCACGGGGAGAACTTCCAAACTCCGTACAGACAGCACCCATAGTCGGGATCGAACCCGGGACTCTGGCACTGTAAGTGCGTTAAGGCAGCAACTCTACCGCTGCGCCACCGTAGTAGCAAAAATAATCTGCCAACATTTGGTTTTCTATCCAACAAACATGTCTGGAAGATACGCAAGTGTAGACAATGCATAAAGGTTGGATCTGATCAGCTAGAACACTTGTTTTAATTGAAGAGCCCAGAGGCACCATTATTCCAATCTCTAACCTGAAGAATGGCCCGTTTCACGAGGTGCAGAGTGGAATTGATGCCATTTCCAAGACATTCCACCATGAATCAGTGCCTTCAGGTTGAAAACCTTGAACAAAAACATCTTTTACGAATCAAGCTTTTCATTGTAAACTATCCTGACTCAGATGTGGTTGAATGTCTTCATATATTGTCTCAACATGTTTGCATCTTGAAATCGTATTTGCTGTTTCAAATACTATAACCCAGTTTTGCCCTCTCCCTTAAAAGATAAGTATCTCAATGATTCAGTTTTAAATAAAACATTGCTTTGTCTTGTTTTCGTGTTTTGTTTAACCTGTTGGTTCCGCTTTGCTGATATCGACAATGGCGAAATAGAGCGGAAAAAATGAGTGGATGCGGGTGTGATGGAAGCTGCACCTCACCTGTGCCGGGAATAACCTGTCCTATGATGTTAATTAGGAGAAATGATACAAATGCCATAACCTGATGTTTGTGGGATCTTGAAATGAACAAATTAGTAACCGCACATCCATCAGTGATTATATTTCACAATGGTGCAATTTGCTGTAATTTTCCACAGGGCATCTTGAAATGGTGGAAGGTCTTTCATTAAGTTTGCTGATGAGGTTATTTGCAATTATTGCAACACAAGACAAGGACAGCATGGTTGCGCAGCGGTAAAGTTGATGTCTTACAGCGCCAGAGACCATGGGTCGATTCTGACTACGGGTGCTCTCTGTACGGTGTTTGTTCGGCCTCCACGTAATCTGCGTGAGTTTTTTCCGGGAGCTCTGGTTTCCTTCAACACGCCAAAGACCTAGGGTTTGTAAGTTAATTGGCTTGATAAATTTGTAAATTGTCCCCAGCGTGTGTGGGATAGTGTTAGGGTGCGGGGATCGCTGGTCGTCGAGGACACTGTGGGACGAAGGGCCTGTTTCCACGCTGTACCTCTAAACTAAACTAAACTAAAATGACATGCACCTAAACGACAGAAAGGAATTTTCCTGAAGCTTTAGTTTTCATGTTTTTGTTGTTATCTAAAAATTAAGTGTAACATCAGTTTAAAATATCCATTCACTTGAAAGCCAGTTACGAACTTCACACAGGTGGGAACTAGTTGAACCCTGGCCATTCCCTCTTCTCCCCTCTCCCATCAGGCAAAAGGTATAGGAGTGTGAAAACGCACACCTCCAGATTCAGGGGCAGTTTCTTCCCAGCTGTTATCAGGCAGCTGAACCATCCTACCACAACCAGAGAGCAGTGCTGAACTACTATCTACCTCATTGGTGACCCTCGGAACATCCCTGCTGGCTCGACCTTGCACTAAACGTTATTCCCTTACCATGTATCTATACACAGTATTTTGCTCGATTGTAATCATGTTTTGTCTTTCTGTTGACCAGTTGGCACGCAACAAAAGCTTTTCCCTGTACCTCGGTCCACGTGACAATAAACTAAACTGAAACTAAACTGAACTATCAACAAATTGGCCACGACTGTCCACCCCGCTGCAGCAGGTAACTGGGTGAGTAAACTCCATTGCTCTTCACTACATTACCACTCATTTCAGACATCATCGGTGGTCTCTAGATCCACGTACGGATTTTTAGGAAGTGGATGCAATTGCACCTCCTAGCTCATGTGAAAAACAAAGCATTGAAAGGTCTATATGAGTGAGTAAAAATCACAGACATGTAACTAAAGAGAACTGAAGTAAATTAAACAACAGAAAATACATGCCTGCTATTATTATTGCCCTGCTAGTGCAGCCCATTAACCAAGTCACAGTAACCCGATATATTATTAATGTGTTTCTGTTAAAATTATATAAGTGTGATTAATATAGGGGTGAGTGAAGAACAGCTATATTTCAAAGAAGGGCTTGAATTTATATATCATTTCTTTATGACTTCAGGATGTCCCAAAGCACTTTACAGCCAATGAAACACATTTGAAGAGTAGTCACCGTTTTACTGTAGGAAATGTGGCAGCCAATTTACAAACAGCAACATGATAAACACCAGCTAATTTGCATCGCTAATGTTTACTGTGGAATAAATATTGTCCAGAACAATAATCCTACTCTGTCCTGAGTTGTGTATGGGATCTTTTTTACATCCTCTTCAAGAGTTCAGATGTGACCATAGTTTAATGTGTCATCGGAAAAGGCAGCACCTTAGTTTCGTTTTTTTAGTTTAGTTTGATCGCGTAGAATGCTCTCAGAATTCCGCAAAAATGTTTGCCTCAATAACGTGCTTAAGCCTTAGAACATCTTCCCGTAATCCCCAAAAGCCATCTCATTAATTATAGGTGACGTTTCAGGTCAATTATTAATTATACTTGTTTGACTTTTGCCCCCTCAAGGAGCTTTAAAAGCTTCATTTTTCATGTGTTTATAGCAGGTGCAATTGTATCTACTTTCCTAAAAGTCCACTCAAGATGGATTCGAAATGCTGGAGTAACTCCGCGGGTCAGGCAGCATCTCTGGAGAAAAGGAATAGGTGAAGTTTCAGGTCGAGGCCCTTGAAGGGTCTTGACCTGAAACGTCACCTATTCTTATGCTCCAGAGATGCTGCCTGACCTGCTGAGTTACTCCAGCATTTTGTGTCTATCTTCGGTGTAAATCAGCATCTGCAGTTCCTTCTTACAGTAAAAGTCCACTCATCTGTATGGTAGATGTGAAGACCGCCAATTAATTAAGGTGGCTGATGTAATTAAGAGGCATGGATTTGGATGGGTCGGTGATGAGAGAAGCTAGACATATACCATTCTTTAATTGTTCACTGTTGCTGGCAAGTTACTCTCACCAATGTTTTTAATGCAATATTGAAAGCCTCTGCTCACAACCCAAAATACTTCTTTGTATATTAAATAATCCTTGATGTCATCTGAGGAGCACTATGTTCACCCAGAGGCCTGGCCATTAAGGTTCGCCAAAGTGACAAAGCATCATATGAAGATGCATCACAACTTGGTTTGGCAACTGCTCTGCCCAAGACCACAAGAAACTGCAGAGAGTTGTGGACTCAAACCAATATATTACACAAACCACCCTCCACCCCCATCGACTCCACCTTAGTTTATGCTACCTAGGGAAATCAAAGAACATAATCAAGAACCACTCACGCCCCAGTTATTCTCTTTTCTGCCCTCTCCCATCAGTCAAAATACAAAAGCTTGAAAGCACATACAACCAGATTCAAGAACAGCTTCTTCCCCATTGTTATCAGACTCTTGAATGATCCCTTCAAGGGCAGCGCAGTGGTGCAGCGGTAGAGTTGCTGCCTTGCAGTGCCAGAGCCCTGGGCTAAATCCTGACAATGGGTGCTGTCTGTATGGAGTTTGTACCTTCTCCATGACAGTGTGCATTTTCCCCGGGTGCTCCGGTTTCCTCCCACACTCCAAAGACGAACAGGTTTGAAGGCTGTAGGATAATTGGCTTTGGTAAAAAAAATATTGTCCCTAGCGTGTAGGATAGTGGTAGTCTATGGGGACCACTGGTCGTGGCGGACTCGATGGGCTGAAGGCTGTGTTTCCGCACTCTCTCTAAGCGATATACTTTATTTTGTCATTTGGTATACATGACAATAATAAACAAATACCAATATTGATAGTGTATTATGAAGACAGACAAAAAATGCTGGAGTTACACAATAGGTCAGACAACATCTCTGGAGAAAAGGAATAGGTGATGTATCGAGTCCAGACCCTTCTTTGGGCCTTGTCCTGAGACGTCATCCATTCCTTTTCTCCAAAGATGCTGCCTGACCCGCAGAGTTACTCCAGCTTTTTGTGTCTATCTTCGGTTTAAACCAGCATCTGCAGTCCCTTCTTACACTGGTAATATATCACACTGGGTTTGTGGGATCCTGCTATGTGAAAATAGCACATGGTTTGCCACTAAGGCAGCTGAGACTTTACTTCAAAATAATTATTTATTAATAGTTAAACAACTTTGCACTATTCCTGAAGGACACAATCAAGTGCCAAATTTCCCTTTGTACGTGTAGCCCATGTCGCCGTAAATTAAATATCCAGTCGTTCGATTATGGGACCATTATCTTTGGCCCAATGTTATCGATGAGTAGGCATATTTGGGCAAAAAAATGTACTCGAACTCCAAAATTAATGCATTGCTTGTGAAACACAGTGGAACTTCTAGGAGAAGTGAAAGGTGATATATAAACAAAGACCTTTCCATATAAATATTTCTACTCTTGGCAAGACACAAAGTACTGGAAGAACTCAACAGATTAGTAAGTGTCTGGGAAGGGAATGGAGAGGTTATGTTTAGGGATTAGACTTTACTTTAGACTTTTGAGATACAGCAGGGATCAGGTCCTTCGGCCTATCATGTCCCCACTTACCAGCAATCATCCCGTACACTAGCACTATCCTACACACAAGAGACAATTTACAATTTTATCAAAGCCAATTATCCAACAGACCTGTACTTCTTTGGAGTTTGTTGGAGGAAACCGGAGTATGTACGGGAAGAATGTACAAACTCCGTACAGATAGCACCCATAGCTCGGATCGAACCCGGGTCTCCCATGCTGCAAGCGCCGTAAGGCAGCAACTCTACCGCTGCGCCACCGTGCTGCCCAGGTGAGGGAGGTTTGATTGAGGTGGGATCTTATAGAAACTTACAAAATTCTTAAGGGGATGGACAGGCTAGATGCAGGAAGGTTATTCCTGATGTTGGGGGAGTCCAGAACAAGGGGTCACAGTTTAAGGATAAGGGGGAAGTCTTTTAGGACCGAGATGAGAAAATCATTTTTTACACAGAGAGTGGTGAATCTGTGGAATTCTCTGCCACAGAAGGTAGTTGAGGCCAGTTCATTGGCTATGTTTAAGAGGGAGTTAGATGTGGCCCTTGTGGCTAAAGGGATCAGGGGGTGTGGAGAGAAGGCAGGTACAGGATACTGAGTTGGATGATCAGCCATGATCATATTGAATGGCGGTGCAGGCTCGAAGGGCCGAATGGCCTACTCCTGCACCTATTTTCTATGTTTCTATGGAAAATGGGTGTAGTGAGTGACAAAGGCTAGGGATGAAAAGGGTGCGGGTTAGGGAGAGGAGATGAGAGACGGAGTGAAATATTAAGCCCAAGGGAGCTGGGAGGTGTGGGTAAAAACTGGGGTGTCTTTCTCCTGGGTTTATTTCAACTGTACCCAACCCTGCCAGCACCCTTCAACAACCACACTAGCCCCCCCCCCCTCCCCCACATTAAATCGGTGGCAGTATGCTAATGTTTCTATATCGGTACCTTTCTTCAAAAAAGTCGAACTACTACGTTTCTCTCTTAAACCGAGGCAGTAGAGAAGCCAACCCATTAAACTAGTCCTTCTTTGTGGGTGGCAATGCATAGGTTCCCATGTGGGCACCATCTGTACGTATGATGCCACGTTAAAACACTGGAAAATGGGACGGGAAACGCACAGGCAGATGGAAATCCAACACAAAATATTTAAAACACATCCAGTAATATCCCGGCATCATAAATATAAAGGAAGATATATTTAAGAAAGGTGGATAAATATATAAAAAAGTGTCGCCATAGATCTTCCTTTTTAACATTCATCATGCAAATGTGCCCTAACAGTAATGGAATCTTTTGTGAATGTTTGAGTCTGTGGATTTGGTGCAGTGTGTGATGATATAAATGGAATGTAATCTCGCCTCCTGGTTTTCTTTCTTTGACTGAAACCCCATTCAGCAGGTGTACATAAATCTTTCTCAATTTGTCACTGCGTCAGCCTTTCCACTACTGTGGTTTTGTTCATACTGGGTGCATTCAGCTCCGTCAAAGAACATCCCCATCTGCCTCTGTACTTGTTGTTAGCTGCTCATAAGGTGACCTCAGGTCACTTTCCCCAAAGTTAAAAATGCCCAGATGATCCTTATGATTCCCAGATCAAAAATACAAGGCTATGTACCTTTCCATATCTCTTGTCTCCCTCTCCCCCCACCTATGTACCTTTCCATAACTCTCGTATCTCTCTCCCCTGACCCTCAGCCTGAAGAAGGGCCTCGACCTATTCCTTTTCTGCAGAGTTACTTCAGTTTGTTGTGTCTATCTAAGGTCTCTAGTTTTCTCCCTTTTACGTTGTTTTGTGAATGCCTGTGTGTTTAATCATTTATCGTGGGTTCAGTTAAATTAAGCTTAATTTAAAGACACCAAATCAAGAAAAAGTCTGAAAATTATTTATGGAGCCACCTATTCTTTTTCATACATTTTATTTTTCTCCTCTGCAAACAGTTTTAGTTCTCTCTTGTATAAGATTTCATAGGATCCATAACTCAGAAACAATCCATTCAGCCCAGTGAGTCTACGTTGATGTATTTTGGCCTCTCTTCTTCCACCTAAATAAGTTCATGTGATAGGAACAGAATTAGGCCATTCGGCCCATCAAGTCTACTCCGCCATTCAATCCTGGCTGATCTATCTCTCCCTCCTAACCCCATTCTCCTGTCTTCTCCCCATAACCTCTGACATCTGTACTATCAAGAATCTATTTATCTCTGCCTGAAAAATATCTAGTGACTTGGCCTCCACAGCCTTCTGTGGCACCGAATTCCACAGATTCACCACCCTCTGACTAAAGGAATTCCTCGTCATCTCCTTCCTAAAGGAACGTTCTTCAATTCTGAGGCTGTGACCTCTAGTCCTAGACTCTCCCACTAGTGGAATCATCCTCTCCATGCCAATCTAACAGCATAACCTGAAACGTCTCCTATCCCGGTCTGCCGGTGATGCTGCCTGTCCCGCCGAGTTACTCCAGCACTTCGTGTCTTTATTTTTGCTGCAATAATACCAGACCTGAGAGATATTATTTATCTGAACAGTTTTGAGCAACTACATTTGCATGCAGCAGATAAAGTTCGGGGAAAATTCACAGAATTGTTCTAGATTATCACAGGTTTTGAAAGATTAGATTAAAGGTAAGTCAATTTACTGGAAGGCAGATGGTTCGCCAAAGGACATTTTGTGTCATAATTGGTATAAAAAATCCAGTGTGAAGAAATCCTTTAACGCCATTGGTTCAATCTGGGCGTTAATTACTGAAAAGCTGACGAGAACAGATTAAGTAATAACTTTCAAATAGTAATTGGAAAGGGTTTGAAAAAGGCAAAAAACTTGAAAAGGCAAAAAGAAAGAGCACACATCATAGCCTAATGGTGGAGTAGCTTTCTCAACTCTATTGAAGGCATACCAGGTATAACATTGTCTAATTCTACCTCATGTTTCTGTGATGCATTGAATCAAAGTGGCCACATGGCACTGCCAAGAGAGATGAATTTTCAAATGTCACGACGGCACAGAGGTGGTGTTGCTGCCTCACAGTGCCAGAGACCCGGGTTCGAGGTACAGAGTTTGTATGTTCTCCCCGTAACCCGTGTGGGTTTTCTCCGGGTGCCCAATTTTTTTCTCTCACAATCCAAAAACGTGTGGGTTTGTAGGGAGCCGATACAAAATTGGAATAACATGGAACTTGGGTGAACTGGTGATCGATGGTCTGCATGGATTTGGTGGGCCGAGGTGCCCATTTCCATGCTGCTTCTCTAAACTAAACTAGAGTGGCGTGAATGGCTTGACTCGCAGAGTTTAAAGGACAGTGGGAGTGTTGGTTTTAATGGTGTGTATTGATTGCATCATATTGGTCTAGGATACACACACTGTACCAACTGATCGATACATGAAATACGCTGTACGTCCAGTTCTGATGAAAATAGATACAAAGTGCAAGAAGAACTCAGCGGGTCCGGAACCCATCCTCCTACCCAAAACATCGCCCATCCAGTTTCTCCAGAGATGCTGCCAGATCCGCTGAGTTACTCCAGCACTACATGTCTATCTTTGATATAAACCAGCATCTGCAATTCCTTCCTACAAAGTTCTGATGAAAGATCATTAACCTAAATTGTTAATTGTTCTCCTGATTACATTTTACTGTCACCTTCCCCTCAGTGAGCTAATTCTACATTTTCCTTGAACTTTGTCCCCCTTTTATCTTTCGTTTATACACCAGATTCTTCCTTATCGCGATGCCTCCCTCTCCCCTGACTCTCAGTCTGAAGAAGGGTCTCGACCCGAAACGTCACCCACTCCTTCTATCCAGAGATGCTGCCTGTCCCGCTGAGTTGCTCCAGCATTTTGTGTCAACCTGAATTGTCAACTCAGTCTGATCGGCTGAGCATTTCCAACATTTTTTGTTTTGATATCAAATTTACAAAATCCACAACTTTCTTTTTTTAATCGTTAATTTTAGCAACGCTTGCCTTCCTTGTATTTTCCGCTCTCTTTTTTCTATCTCGTAAGTTGAAAGATATTTGATGTTTCCAGTATTACCTGCTGCTCTCAAGGGGGTTCTAACCAGGCTTTTAGAATTCATAACATGTGTGAACTACCCTCTAGGATATTTCCCTTTTCCTAGAATACAGTCATTTAAAAAAAAAAAAAATTCTCCAATCACTCCCTCTCGCGCATGTACCAGATGGTGCTATATTGTGTTCTGGGAGAAGATAAAGGCATCACTTAGGAGCAGTTTAAAACCCTTTAGAAGTTTGATATACTTACCAGAGAGGCCAGACTGCAGTGGTTAATAGATAATGAGGTGTTAAACCACCTGGGTAGGAACAATTAAGGGATTAGCATTTCTGAAAGTGGGTACTGGGCCATTAATTTGTGGTGATGAGTGAAGTGTGCGAATGCATGGCTACAAAACACGACATGGGAGCAATCAACCTACTCGAATTCAAGCTCTTGAATAGCACCAACCCCAAGCCAGAGTGCCAGAAGTAAATAGTCATTGACATGAAAAGTTAACTTTCTCCTTTGATCCAGATCCTTTGCCTGAACAATAACATGTGGTAAACTCGTGCTTTATTTAATATACTCCACATCATTGTAGATATGATCTGCCTGCTTGTTCACGGTGTTTCAGGGGGGAACGACAATGGAACTAATTTCAACCCACAGAGATTGTAGCCAACCCATGCTTGTGTTTCGTATTAGTTACAGACATTTATTGAGGGAGGACGAAGGGTTTTCACTTTGCGGTGGGTCCTGAGAAACAACAAAAAGCTTTTGTAAAATTTGTATATCATTACAAGCATTTAGTTTCATAAAATTGGTCTGTTAATTACTGAATTCAGCACTTTGAGTCGCATCTGGGATAGAAAAATAAACCACTTTTTCAAATTCTTTGGAATACCTTTTAAAACATTAAATTTTTTTCCTTAAAATTATACAATTAATATGCAGATGTGTTTTAAAAAAAAGGTTTGTAGAGATTTGTTTGCTTTGTTTAGTTTTTTGTCACATGTTCCGAGGTACAGTGAAAAGCTTTTTGTTGCTTGCTGTCCATTCAGTGGAAAGACTGTACACGATTTCAGTGGAAAGACTATACACAATTACAGTCGAGCCGTCCACATTGTGCAGATAAAGGGAATAATGCCTATCTGAGAGGAGATTACAAAGAGCATAGTTAAAGGAAAAAAATGCTGCTGTTGGAGTAGTTTAAAAGAGTGCAGCGATTGCAATTAGTGATTGCAGGTCCACTCCTGGGACCGTCATGCAGAGAGTCGCCTGGCTTGGACGCCATCTTGGGACAATTGCATCATAATGTTTTGGTCACAATTTGTGATGTGGTATCAGTGAAGATTGTGGATTTTATTTTATTTTAAGCAGGGAAGCACTATCCAAAGGTTTTTCGTAAATCATGAGTGGGTCTATAGCAAAAAATTACACAATTTATGCCAAAACTGTGTTTGTCAAATGCAACCTATAGTTCCGTTTATTGAAGTAATCCAAAATTGAGAACAATCCAGATATTTCACACGAGTGATACCTTTATGAGTAAGATGTTTAGGTTTTGAGGGAAGGCTGTTATTAGTTAGATAGGACGTCATTTAGCGGTGCTCTTGTAGCGCTGCCTATCAACAAATGGATTTGCAGAGCTGCAGTAAAGGAATTTTAAGAATTTGATATTATGCAGATAGATACTCCATGGTTGGTATAGACATAGGGGAGGAGGGGGGGGGGGTGGGTGGTGGTTGAAGGGGGGAGGGGGGAAGGAGGGCCTAATTTTGCAAGATATGACTCCTTGAGTCTATGATTCCATAACACAAGACATAGATGTGGACCACATGTTTGGACGTTCAACAAGATCATGGCAGATCCAGCATATCACAAACTTCTGGAGGAACTCAGCAGGTCAAGCAGTATCTGGGGAAGGAATGTTCAGAGTACATTTCAGGTCAGGACCTTTCTTTTGGGTCAGATCTGAAACATCTTAAGAAGGGTCTTGACCCGAAACTTCGCCTGTCCATTCCCCCGCCAGATGCTCCCTGACCCGCTGGGTTCTTCCAGCACTTTGCGCTTTGCTCAAAATTCCAGCAACTGCATCCTCTTATGTCCCGATCACCATATTACTTGATTCTTGAAACATTTAGTTTTGAAACTTGTCAGCCCCCATCATGAATATACTTGATGAATGAGCATCTAAACATCCCGAGATATACTTGGATAGGACAGGTTTAGATGGTCCTATCTCTAGGGTCAAACGCAGGCAGGTAGAACTAGTGTAGATGGGTCATGGGACATTTTCTATTCAGTAATCTGTGTTTCGACCATGCCATTAAGTTGCTTTTGATTCCACTTTTATTTAATTAATATAATTCTTATAATCAATAACTTGAATATAAATTGCCCAGATGCACAGTCCAGGCCTTTGGATATCAGTTCCCACTATATTCCCAGATCTGTACACCATCTATACCTTTCTTTTGCCTCTCATCTAACGTGGTACTAAAACCGACCACTTTAACTCAAAGTTCTCCGTTTACAAAATTAATCGGCTCTAAACATTGAGAAACTGAGCAGAGAGTAAACAAAGACAGAGACGGAAGTGCCACATCAATGATGAATAATGGCATTCTGCCATTCTCCCGCACTGGGCCTGGACCAAGATTGATGCCAATGTTTATAATAAATTTGCAGAGTGTTGTATATTAGTTGTATGAATTCTCAGTAACACATGATATAAAGGTGTCCAAAGGCTAACATAAAAACACCAAATACAGAAAACATTTCAGCAGGCGAGGTAACATTTGTGCAAAATGAAAGAATTTTGGATGGGACTAGAGTAGATGGGACATGTTGGTCGGTGTGGGCAAGTTGGGCCGAAAGGCCTGTTTACATGCTGTAATATTCTATTTCAGGTCAAAGATTCATCATCAGAACTGCAATGATGAAGAGTCTTTGACCTTAAATATTTAATTCCCTTCCACTTTCCCCCAGATGCTGCTTGATCTGTTGAGTATTCCAGCACTTTGGTTTTAATTCATATTTCCACCATTCATTTATTTCTGGTTAATTTCTTTTACAGAGACAAACAATTTGTTGAAGTTGTGGGAAATAGATAAAAAAATATTTTAAATTGTTACCTCTGAAATGAGTTAAGAGACCAAGGATCCAATTTCTATCACTGTAGGCATGGAAAGGTGGAAGACTATAAAGATGGGGAGAAAACTGGATGAGGCTGATTGGGTTGCTAGTCTTTGACATGTTTACCCTGGTAAAAAGCTTCTGACTGTCAAACCTTCAGCCTGAAGAAGGATCTCGACCTGAAACGTCACCCATTCCTTCTTTCCAGAGTTGCTGCCTGTCCCGCTGAGTTACTCCAGCGTTTTGTGTCTATCTTCGGTGTAAACCAGCATCTGCAGTTCCTTCCTACATCTATCTACGCCAACCTTTGCTACCCAACCTACTTAGGTTGGACTTTTGAGTTCAAATTGGCATTTTGTAAAAGTGAGATCAGGTTCATTGTGACTTGGATCAGTTAAGGCAAAGTGAAGTCTTTTAATTTAAAAACAAAAATATATATTTTTTTAAATAGATTCACTTTGATGCAAGTAATATAATTAGTAAAAACATTAAAATGAAGGCATTTAAAGGAGAAATGGATATATGTACATTTAACATTTGAAACAAGGTGCATTTACGTTCTGCATTGCCCTCAGTGCCGTCTGTAATATTGATGTCCTTCCCTGCTTTCTTCCTTTTACGCAATTGTAGACTTTTAAACTTCAGAGATACAGCGTAGAAACATGCCCTTTGGCCCACAGAGTCCACGCTGACCAGCAATCACCCTGTACACAGGCATTATCCTATACACTAGGTTTGTGCACCTTCTCTTCAGAGATGCTGCCTGTCCTGTTGAGTTACTCCAGCATTTTGTGTCTATCTTCTTGTGTACTCAATCCTTGTGTTTGAGTTTCAGTTTGAGTTTGAATTTAATCTATTGACACATGTACCGAGGTGCAGTGAAAAACTATTGTTGCATGCAAACCAGTCAGCAGGAAGACAATACATGATTACAATCAAGTCATCCACGGTGTACAGATACATAATATACGTAAAGTCTAGTAAAGTCCGATCAAAGATAGTCCGAGGGTCTTCAATGAGGTAGATAGTAGCTCAGGACTGCTCTCTAGTTGTTGGTAGGCTGTTTCAGTGGCGTGATAAGAGCTGGAAGGAAATTGTCCCTGAATCTGGAGGTTTGCGTTTCCTATAACTCTTGCCTGATGGGAGAGAGAAGAAGAGGGAGCCACCGGGGTGCGACTCATCCTTGATTATGCTGGTGCTGGCCTTGCCGAGGCAGCATGCCCTGCCTGGTATTGAATTCAGTGGATTGAAGCCATATGTAATATTACAAATTCCTAATTTTGAATTATGTATCAGATGATTCAACTTAATTTCAGAACAACTACGTATGCTTTACTTTCATATTTCAGGCGTGAAGCCATTTCAAGGAAAATACACGTGCTCAATTAGAGATATTTTATCTGAGGAAACAAAAATGTTGAAGACTTTCCACACCATACTGTTCTGTTGAACCAAGCTCACCCCATGCCATGTACAAACAGACAACTTCTGCATATCATTATTTCTAAAAGCCTCTTAGGATAGAAAGCAAACATTTATCCTTCAATTTTAAACAGTTGCGATTCTCAAACCACAGAAGATCAGACATGTGCCTTCTATCACTGGTGTCTGGAATCTCTCACTTCTCTTTCTCCCCCTACCCTCCCCGACTTCTCCACCCCCTCCAGCCTCTTCTACTCCCTCTCTTCCCACAACCTCCCTCCTATTCCCCCAAACTCTCTTCCCCAACCTCTTTCACCTCTCCTCCCAACCTCTCTCCCACCCCCTCCTCCCCCAACCTCTCTCCCCCCTCCCCTCACCTCCCCCAACTTACCGTGTTTACCTCTCCCCCAACCTCTCTCCCACCACTTCTCAACCACCTTCTCCCCAATCTCTTCCCCCCAGCCACTCCCTCTCTTTCGTCACTGTACTAACAGATTATACATGGACAGACCTTTAGTTCTCGTGAAGCACACACTGATACTGCACTTAAGGACAATTTCTGGAATTGAGGCCCACAACTTGCTTCTTAACGTACAGTCGCCTCACCAGCTATCCTGCCCCATTAATACAGGTATGGTTAGCCACTCTTCCTGCGGGCATTGGTAGAGTTTGGCAGTACAGCACAAAGTCAGTGCTCCAACATTTGGCAAATCAACTTTCAAATCAAATCAAACATTTGAAAATCGTCTTTCCTGATTTTCACCCTGCAATGCACAATGACAAAGGTTAGAGTACCTGGCCCACGATTCTCCACTGACCTGTATGCTGAACTGACAAGCATGCCATCAGGGCCATAGCTTTCAGGGTACAATTATAAATGTGCAATTTTGGAATCAATCACCATATGATACAACACTGATCATAACCATCTGTGGGAAGGAACTGCAGATGCTGGTTCACACCGAAGATAAACACAAAATGCTGGAGTAACCTAGCGGGTCAGGCAGCATCTCTGGATAAAAGGAGTAGGCGACATTTTGGGTCATGACCCTTCTTCAGACCCCTTCTTCAGTTGGGGGGGGGGGGGAGGGGAGGGGAGTCTGAAGAAGAGTCTAGACCCAAAACATCACCTATTCCTTTTCTCCAGAGGTGCTGCCTGGCCTGCAGAGTTACTCCAGCATTTTATGTATATCATCCCTGATCTTAACCATCTAATTGTCCTGATGAAGTTAGCTCCAAACCTAGTCCTTGAAGCAGCTCGGAAAGACCCACCACAACTATGCCATTAATAACTTTTTTTCTCTGTAACCTAGCTCTATCTGCTGCTATGGAGACATGCCATGTGCAGCATTCATCACAAGGAGTTAACCATCACCTGTTGTTAGAACATGCACTTGGGTGTGCCTCTTGCATCCAGCACAATAGATGCTTTTATATCTGCTGCTTCTATAAGTTCAGATCAGCAGAGGCTGACATCATTTTCCTGTATTTACTTGGTTGAAACCAACTCTCTCATGACACGGTAGAATCTCAGGCCCACATTTTCAGCAGAATAAACATGGGAACTGAAGCATGGACTTCTTGCACCCGAGATCTGACTAAGCGATAACCTAGCTGCAGAATCATCAAACGTCTCCAATGCATCGCTGCTCTTGGCAAAGTCATCAAGTTTGAGACTCATCTTACCATTTAGACTTTAGTCAAGTCAAGTCAAGTCAAGTCACATTTATTTATATAGCGCATTTAAAAAACAACTCTCGTTGACCAAAGTGCTTTACATTTGTTATAAGAATAGTATAAACAAACAAACAGACTTTAGAGATACAGTGTGGAAATAGGCCCTTCGGGCACACTGACTCCGCGCCGACCAGCGATCAGCCTGTACACTAGCACTATCCTACACACTAGGGACAATTTACAATTTTTACCGAAGCCAAGTATCCGACAAACTTTTACGTCATTGAAGTGTAGAAAGAAACTGGAGCACCCAGAGAAAGTCAGAGTGGGCAAGGTTTAAAGTTTATTTTCCCCACAAAGAGTGGTGGGTGCCTGGAACGCGCTGCCAGTGTGGCGGTGGCTAAAGATGATATGATACTGACATTTAAGAGGCTTCTAGATAGAAACATAGAAACATAGAACATAGAAAATAGGTGCAGGAGTAGGCCATTCGGCCCTTCGAGCCTGCACCGCCATTCAATATGATCATGGCTGATCATCCAACTCGGTATCCTGTACCTGCCTTCTCTTCATACCCCCTGATCCCTTTAGCCACAAGGGCCACATCTAACTCCCACTTAAATATAGCCAATGAACTGGCCTCAACTACCTTCTGTGGCAGAGAGTTCCAGAACATGTAGGTCCATGTGCCCATGTAGTTAAATCTACACCAAGACTAATTGGAGTAAACTCCCTACCATGACAACTGATTCATATGCTGAAGAAAATTGCAAATTACAAGTGCGATATACAAATTTGTTTCAATGGCATTAGAGAAAAAACAATTTCAGTGTATTCATAATTGGCTGGCATATAATCGCATAATTCCCAAGGTGGATAATCTCAATCAGAAATATTCCTGATAATAACAGGTCAAATCCAGGACATCTTTACATATTTCCTTTTTCGGACCTGATTCACCAAGTAGAGTTTATAACGGGAATAATTTGCAACAGGCCTGTTGAGAATTTCATACTTTGTTGGACCACCTTATTCATATTTTGGACATACTGGCAGGCACGATTCTGAAGTAAACGAGCTTCTGGACTACTTTATTTCCACTGAAAACTTCCACATTACTGACTGTTGCACTTTTACATTCGGTGAGATGGCCTGACCCCACTGGTTAACAATCACCTCCATTGTGAAACCTATTTTGGGATTCTGTTTTAGTTCATAATTGATTATGAACTGAAGTGAATGAGTGACCGGTTGTACATAAGCTACTGTGAAACATCACCTCAGAAATGCACTACAGGGCTTGATCAAAGAGCTGTTACTATTTCTGTAGCAATGTATACAACTTAATTTTCACAGCATTCTGTCAGCTGAAGCTGGGTGAAAATTGCCGCCATATCAGTATCTTATGTTTACATTTACATTTACCAAACCAATTAACTTACAAACTTGTAAGTTTTTAGAGTATGAGAGGAAACCGAATAAAGCCCACGCAAGTCACGGGGAGAACGTACAATCTCCGTACAGACAAGCACCCATAGTCAGGATAGAACCCGGGTCTCTGGCGCTGTAAGGCAGCATTTCTAACGCTGCGCCACCGTGCTGCCATTTGGTTTATATTCTCCAAACCACCCAAGTAGGCATGGCTTAGCTTATGGCGATGCAGTATGTTGTCTATTTGATGTCCACGGAGCGATTTTTAAGCGCCGAATGGAAGTAAAGTTAAATACCCGCGGTAACTGGAATGGGACTTGGTGCAAATCTAAAACCAATGTTCAAGTACGGAAGAAAAATTTGTTTGACTTCCATCATAACCCCTTGGGTGGCATTTTGATGGAATGAATGAAACTGCTGCATAGGAATAAGTAGAACGCAGGCAGATTCTACAAAGGAGACACAAGTGACTGCAGATGCTGGAATGTAAAGCAAAGTACAAATGCTGGAGGAACTCCGCAGGTCAGGCAACATCTCTGTGTGTGTGTGGGGGGGGGGGGGGGGTGGAACAAATAGATGACATTTTGGGTCAGTATATTTTTTGGACTGATGAAATGTCTTGCCCAAAAATGTTGCTTATCCTTTTCCCTCCACAGATGCTGCCTGACTTGTTGAATCCCCCCAAAAGTTTATTTTTAGCTCCAGATTCTGTAAAGGTTAGAAAATCCATTCAGTTAAAGCAAAACGCGGTCCATGAGACTAATCGATAAACTATGGTAGCTCATCCCACATCAGTGGGCATGTAAACTGAGCCTAATGTTGCCCTTGCTAACAGCGGCCTATTTCATTTATCATCGTTACTTTTTCCATATCTTTCATTAATTTGTTCTATATCTCTCTGTATCACCGTTTGTATCTCTCGTTTCCCTTTCCCCTGACTCTCAGTCTGAAGAACGGACTCGACCCAAAACATCAACTATTCCTATTCTCCAGAGACGCTGTCTGACCCGCTGAGTTACTCCAGCTTTTTGTGTCTACCTTCTGTTTGAACCCGCCTATGCAGTTTCTCCCTTCACACTAATGTTGCCCTTACCAGATATCCACGAACACTATTCAAGCCTGGGATGTCAGGACTGTCTTATGAAGAAAGACTGGATAGACTTGGTTTATACTTGGTTTATACTTGGTTATAATTTAGGAGATTGAGAGGGGATCTTATAGAAACTTACAAAATTCTTAAGGGGTTGGACAGGCTAGATGCAGGAAGATTGCTCCCGATGTTGGGGAAGTCCAGGACAAGGGGTCACAGCTTAAGGATAAGGGGGAAACCCTTTAAAACCGAGATGAGAAGAACTTTTTTCACACAGAGAGTGGTGAATCTCTGGAACTCCCTGCCACAGAGGGTAGTCGAGGCCAGTTCATTGGCTATATTTAAGAGGGAGTTAGATGTGGCCCTTGTGGCTAAGGGGATCAGAGGGTATGGAGAGAAGGCAGGTACGGGATACTGAGTTGGATGATCAGCCATGATCATATTGAATGGCGGTGCAGGCTCGAAGGGCCGAATGGCCTACTCCTGCACCTAATTTCTATGTTTCTATGTTTCTATGTTTCTAAGCCTTTGGATGGTGATCTGTGAAGGAACTGTGCAGGATATTGCCTCTGCTATGACAGCAGAGCACCATGCCTCTGTAGCAACCTAATGGCACCTTACTTGGCTGAGATCAGAGGGGGGAACTGAGGGAGAAGAGGAAATAGGGGGAAAGAGGTCAAACAGGGGAGTTTATGAGTCAGTGTCCCATTCGAGTAACAATGGCTCGAGTTCAAGCCAACATCGCAGTATTTACTAGTGTGTAGGAGGGAACTGCAGATGCTGGTAAAGACCGAAGAAAGAAACAAAATGCTGGTGTAAATCATCAGGACAGGCAGCATCCCTGGAGAGAAGCAAGTCAGAAGAAAGGTCTCGACCCAAAACATCACCCATTCCTTCTCTCCAGAGATGCTGCCTGTCGCGCCGAGGCACTCCAGCATTTTGTGTCTATCTTAGAATAAACAGTCTTAGAATAAAGGGGAGGTCATTTAAGACTGAGGTGAGAAAAAACTTTTTCACCCAGAGAGTTGTGAATTTATGGAATTCCCTGCCACAGAGGGCAGTGGAGGCCAAGTCACTGGATGGATTTAAGAGAGAGTTAGATAGAGCTCTAGGGGCTAGTGGAGTCAAGGGATATGGGGAGAAGGCAGGCACGGGTTATTGAAAGGGGACGATCAGCCATGATCACAATGAATGGCGGTGCTGGCTCAAAGGGCCGAATGGCCTCCTCCTGCACCTATTTTCTATGTTTCTATCTTTGTAGTGTTTACTGTTGGTGGCACTGGCCAGCACCTTATGAGAGGTGTTCATAGGAAAAGAGCAACTCTGCACGCTTCTGCATGCGGGTAATCTGCTGAGACGGAAATTCTGCAATAGCTGCTCGATCTCTTATCAGTTTGACACAGGTCTGTGGCTTTTATTGTCGCTTTTGGCCCACTGTAACTGCCAGAACTTTCAGCAAATGTCGAGCTGCTTTCATGCTAACATGTTGCTGTCACTTTGTAAAAATAAGTGTAGAAAGGGACTGCAGATGCTGGTACGTGCTGAAGATAGACACAAAAACAAAACTCTCGGATATCCCCTCCCAATTACCCCTGGACTATGACTCCATGGATGAGCACCAGGCCATTATCTCTCAGACCATCTCTGGTTTTGTCAAAAAGATAGACACAAAATGCTGGAGTAACTCAGTGGGTCAGACAGCATCTCTGGTGTAAAGGAACAGGTGACGTTTCAGTTCAAGACCCTTCTACAGACTTCGTCTGATTGCATCACTTCCGGCCATCTATGTAAAAAAAAGCCCCTTTTTTTTACCTCCCATTCACTCCCCTCTAGTTTTTGTCTGAAGAAGGGTCTCGACCCAAAATATCACCCGTCCTTTGTCTCCAGAGATGCTGCCTGACCCGCTGAGTTACTCCAGCACTTTGTGCCTATCTTCATTTTGTAAAAATAATTTGGACTGCACATGTTACCCATTATCTCTGCCCTATTTTTGGCACTCTTGCTTAAAGTATTACCGGTTCAATGCAAAACACAAATGGTGGCAAGAACTTCTGTTACAAATGCAAGAATTTACATATTTCGATTTTAGCTGGATAATTTTGCTGGTAGCAATGTATTTGATCAGTACAAAGCTTCCCAGAAGCACAAAACCTGTCAGTTTTGTGTAGAGGTTTAATACAGTGGCATATCAAGTAACAATTAGCAACGAGTAAACATTCAATAAAATTAGAGGCTAATGTACATAATAGTGCAGAACCAATTACCCCTGTTGGTGGCCCCTGTTATATCTCTCGAACATAGTTAGAAACAGTTAATGGCTCGTGTTATATAATTCTAACTGACTAACTTTCTCTCTGATGGTTAAAGGGCAGTTGATCATATTTTAATTGTATTTCAGATTTTCATCATTGTATTGATGTACAATATTTCATATTGTATGAGGTTAGCCCTTGAATCAAATTGTGCGGCAGATTTTGGGCAGAAATACCCTGTGTAGGCGTCAATTGGAGCATTACCTCAAGAGTCAATGGCTGGTGGCAATTTGTTATGTTAATGTTCATTTTTGACTCTTCAACAGGGATTAAACCTGCCCCATTATCAGGTTGAGATCACATTGTACATGAAGGATCCATTACTGCATACATTTACTGCATTAGCACACGTTACGCCAGTGATAACTCTACTGTATTACTTGATTGGGACCATCTGATGACATGAAAGGCATTGTGTTATCAGTATTATTCGAATTGATTTTTCTACATGAGTAAATTGTCTGGAGATTTCTAAAACAGGGCAAAGTCTGATCTTTAAAATGGAGGTTAAATTTATATTCCTATTAACCCCAATGCATTTTGCATGAGAGATCAGCATGGAGCCTTTCTTAATAGGTAGGCTTTTTTTTTGCTGCAGAAATTCATAGTTAGTGATTGCCTCAAATTCTCCAGCCATTGGAAAATTAGGAGGGCTCCAAAGTGCAAGGGCCTGATTTTCACACTTTAATTATTTATATTCTCTCAGAGCAGAGCTTCTGACACAACACTGTGTGGAAAATCTTATACCATCCAGCTATGTATTGGAGCAGATATAGTTGAAGTTTAATTTTGCCCAATACTGGATGGTAGCAAACCCATCTCATAGCCATCCCTTGAACATTTACGCCTGCAACTTAAACCATGATCTTACCCTATCAAGAGTTAAGAGTGTTTTATTACCATATGTCCCAGTTCAGTGTGTATGTATAAATACATACATTAAATCTATGATGTTCAGAGCTTATTTGGAGATGGTAGTGTTTAACAGCCTGATGGCTGTAGGGAAGAAGCTGTTCCTGAACCTGGGCATTACAGTTTTCTTCTTCCTGATGGCATGGGTAAAATGAGTGTGTGGCCAGTGTAGTGTGGGACTCTGGTGATGCTGGCTGCCTTTTTGAGGCAGCGACTGTTGTAAATCCAGTCAAGTCTATGACAGGACAAACCCTGCTTAAGCTAAGTCTTGATTAGTAAGAGCGTCAAAGATTATGGGGAGACGGCAGGGGAATTGGGGTTAAGAGGGAAAAATAGATCAGCCATGATCGAATGGTGGAGTAGACCAGATGGGCCGAATGGTCTAATTCTGCTCCTATGTCTTATGGCCAATTCTAGATAACTGTAAAACCTCGGTCCAGACACTCACAATCTTGAACATAGACGTGGTGAATTGTCACCTGCGCAAAGTGCTGCTGCACCTGATCATTGTGTCCTCAAGAGGGTATGTAATCGGAGATGGAGATGGATTAAGAACAATTAAACCCCTACGAAAGAAACGTATTGTGTGGGAGTTTAAAAAAAACGTCTAATCACATCAGTTGAAGGCCAACAAAACTATATAGTCCCTTTCATGATATCACTTCTGTACGCCGCGCAGAATAGTCTTTTGACACTTGCAACTACAATAATAGTGGTTGGCGTTGGGCCTGAGCAGCTGCAGTGAACAGCTTGTGCCACTCTGCAGGAATGGAATCACACCCAGGAAATGGAGATGTATGGGCCGTTATGCTATACCATCCAGCCAGCAATCTGCACGAAACCCGATGCCTCACAAAGGACAAAGGAATTTTTATTCAGGGGATTTCATAGCCGGGGAACATTAAAAAGGAAGGTGATTTAATTGACAGAGTAAGGGCAGAATAAGTACATATAAAGTTTATAATGACCGCAGAGGCTGCCTTTGTATTAAGTAATTAACACCTTTTTTTAAAATGAGTAGTTGTGGTATGTTTGATGCTCTTTGAAATGGGATCGAATTGTACTGCTTAGGATAAATATCTGATATTAGTTTAGGTAGGAAGAGGTTTGATGAAGATTTTGGTAGCAACTGTTGGCAAACAGTAGCTGAAAAACTCAATGCACTTGGATCATGTTCCTGGGTTAGTCTGATGGAGATATTGACTTTCAGTTAATTGGTGCCTCTACTGAAACAGCGGACAAGGGAACACCATTCTGTACGACAGGTACATGCCCAGTGATATTACTATGTGGCCATATACCACACCTGGATCCTGGGCAGTAATAGTAACATCCATTACTCTGAAGATAGATACAAAAAGCTGGAGTAACTCAGTGGGTCAGACAGCATCTCTAGAGAAAAGGAATAGGTGATGTTACGGGTCAAGACCCTTCTTCAGACTGAAACATGTCTGAAAACATCTGAAGAAGGGACTCGACCCGAAGCGTCACATACTATTTTCCTCTCGAGATGCTGTCTGACCCAGAGTTCCTCCAGATTTTTGTGTCGGTCTTTGGTTTAAACCAGCATCTGCAGTTCCTTCCTACACATCCAGTAATCAGTTTGGCTTAACATGTTTTTAAACATGATGCTTTTGAATCTTAAATATTACAGACATGAAACAGTTGGAGACACAGCATGCCCATTGGAGCCAATAGTCAGAACTAGAAACCTGCCTGTTGTCTCCATAGAGGCCACCAGACCTGTTGTGGCTTCATTGCCTTTACATTGGTCAAAGGCCTTCAACCAAATGCAGCAACATACAACCCTTCAAAAGGAAGTAAAGTTAGCCATAACTAACATACATTTCCATCAGCCCTTCCTATTCGCACGTTGACTTAGGGACAGCGATTAATGGCGCCAGTAGAGATGCTGCCTCACAGTTTCAGTGACCCAGGTTCGGTCCTGAATTTGCACTGTCTCTGTGACTACACAGGTCTGGTCCAGGTGCACCAGCACCTCAGTTCCTTCCCACCTCCCAAAGATGCGCGAGTCCTTCGGTTAATTCTCTTCTAAGATTCCCTGAGTGAATGTATAGGCAAGAGGTGGAATTTTGGGGAAGGGAAGGGGGAATTTGATGAGGAGATTAAAATGACGCTTATGTAGGATCCGTGTAAACAGATAATTTGAGCGTGAACTACGGGGGTGGGTGGGGGGAAGAATGGGTGAATTATGGGGGAACTTTGGTGGAGGGCCTGTTTTGATCTTATATGACTGTGTCTCAGAAGGATTGACAGTGAAATCCAGCAGTTAATTCTCGACACAATATTATCCCACAAAAACAAATGAGTTGAACAATAAATAGAATTTAAGACTTAATCGATAGAGTTTAGCACTTATCTTGTAAATTGTACCATGGAATCTTCCAACATCTAAAGCAAACAGGTAGAGCTTTGACTTAGTGTCTTGTTAAGGAATGGAAATGAATTTCAAAATGGGATTACAATAGGATGGTACTGTAGTGTAACGTACCAGAGATTACTTTCATGGCCAGAATGGCTGAAGTGCAACCCACCCACAGGACGATGCTAGCATTTCAGCCGGTACATTCTGCTCAGCTCCCAATTTGACTTCAAATTCAAACACCAAGGCAGGAATAATAGCTTCACTTGAAGTCAAAGTGACAAAGAAACAATTACTTGTCACCAGAATGGCAGATTAGCTAACCTTATTGTAACTAACTATTTTATCATAGATTTCTGTGAATGCCTACAGAACAGGCAGCCAGTTCCCAAAGCCAATTTTCACACATGGAAGGAACTGCAGATGCTGGTTTACACGGAAGACAGACACAAAATGCTGCAGTAACTCAGTGGGTCAGGCAGCATCTCTGGAGAAAGGGAATAGGTGGCGTGTAAAATCGAGACCCTTCCTCAGTCTGAAGAAGGATTCTGACCCAAAACGTCACCTATTCCTTTTCTGCAGAGATGCTGCCTGTCCAGCTGAGTTATTCCAGCATTCTGTGCCCATCTGCACACATGGATGAAATGTCTTCCTTAAGATGCTGACGTATCTGTAGCATTTGTATGGACTTTTCAGCTGCACTTTCAGATATGCAGAATTCTTTCCTACTGGATGTGACTGAACTTTGAAATTGAGCCACGTCCACCAGGTACTACTCAGCCTCTGTGTTTTTGCATAATTGAAAGAGCCTTGTACGGATTCTGTTCTCATTTACATTTTGGGCTGGGATGCAAAACCAAATTTAATCACAACAATTTTTGAATACTGGCCTCGGGAAGGTCTTGATTAACTGGTTCAGAAAGGAAATGCTTTCATTTGGTGCAATATTTCGACACCTCTTTGTACTTCTGCCACGGAATTTATACAAACATTGTATACACTGCTTTTAGACACAAAATGCTGGAGTAACTCAGCGGGCGAGGCAGCATCTCTGGAAAAAAGGAATGGGTGACGTTTTGGGTCGAGACCCTTCTTCAGCCTGATGAAGGGACTCAGTCTTCAGACTTCAGTCTGAAGGGTCTCGACCCGAAACGTCACCCATTCCCTTTCTCTAGTTACTCCAGCATTTTGTGTCTACCTTCGATTTAAACCAACATCTGCAGTTCTTTCTTACACATACACTGCTTTCAGTTTAGTTTAGGTTCTAGATACAGTGTGGAAACAGGCCCTTCGGCCCACAGAGACCACTAGCACATTCCTACACACTAGGGACTTTACAATCTTTACCGAAGCCAATTAACCTACAAACCTGCACATCTTTGGAGCGTGGGTGGAAACAAGAGCATTTGGGGAAAACCAACACGGTAACGGGGAGAACGTGCAAACTCCGGACAGACAGCACCCGTGGTCAGGATCAAACCCGGGTACCTTGCGCCGTAAGGCAGCAACTCTACCGTTGTACCACCGAGCCACTGTTGTTGGAAAAGGATCCTTCATATTTAAGCCCTAAATTGAACAATCCAAATTACTCTAGGCTGGGTCTATTTAGCATAAGGATTTAGGATTAGCGGGCTCTACAATGTCACAAGACATTCAAGTTTCTTTCTATTTAGTAATTCTACCATTTTTCACATTGGTTTGGTGAAGGAGATCGTGTGATACAGGATGGGTTGTATGGAGTAGGCTTTATCTATAGAACCAAGTGTAAACTAATGTTAGATGATGCCTTAAAGGACTGTACAATCCACCCTATTCACTGTGTTATTTGCATTCAGTCGCACCAATAGCAAGTTTATTGGTTTGGATTTCAAAACTCACTATTTAATTCGCCCCTTTGAGGTGGCAGTGACGACAATGGGAACTGAATTTAAGAAATCTACAGCAAGAGTTAGGTAAATTGACAAAAAAAAGGGCAAATAAAATATCTGGAGAATAGGACAAGTTTGGAGGGATATGGATCAAGCGCAGGCAGGTGGGACCAGTGTAGCTGGGACATGTTGGCTGGTGTGGGCAAGTTGGGCCGAAGGGCCTGTTTCTATACTGTATCACTCTATGACTCTATGACTCTTATATATCGGTGAGACCAAACATAGACTGGGCGATCGTTTCCTGACACCTTTGCTCAGTCCGCCTGGACCTACCTGATCTCCCGGTTGCTAAACACCCTAATTCCCCTTCCCATTCCCACACTGACCTTAATGTCCTGGTCCTCCTCCATTGTCAGATTGAGGCCAAACACAAATTGGAGGAACAGCACCTCATATTTCGCTTGGGCATCTTACAATCCAGCCGTATGATTTTGATTTCTCTAACGTCAAGTAACCCTTGCATCCCCTCTCTCTCCATCCCTCCCCCACCCAAGTCATACGAGCTTTAAAGTCATCTCGTTGAGTCTCCATGTCTGTAACTCATTTTCACCTAGCCAACAAGCTAACAATGGCCTTTTTCCTCTATCATCATTACCTTTTTGCAAATCTTTCATTCATTTGTTCTATATCTCTTGTTTCCCCTTCCCTGTGACCCACTGAGTTACTCCAGCTTTTTGTGTCTATCTGCAGTTTAAACCAGCATCTGCAGTTCTATCCTACACAAATGAAATATCATTTGGACTGTAATAGACCACTCAATATAGGAGCATTCTGTGAACAGTGCTGAAATAGCTCAGTATGTAGTTTAAAAAGTTCTGCGAGTTATATTATACTTTATACATAGGACCGATTATATTCTCCTGCTGGCCAGGGAAATGAATACAATGTAATATCCTGGGCATTAACATGGACCAGTCCCGAGCTCGGCTCAGAGATTTAGTTCAGTTTAGTTTAGTTTAGAGATACAGCGCAGAAATAGGCCCTTCGGCGCACTGGGTCCGTGCCGACCAGCGATCCCCGCACATTAACATTATCCTACACACACTAGAGACAATTTTACATTTGCACCAAGCCAATTAACCTACAAACCTTACGTCTTTGGAGTGTAGGAGGAAACCAGAGATCTCAGAGAAAGCCCAGACAGTAATGGTCACGGTGAGAATGTACAACGTCTGTGCAGACAGCACCCGTGGTCAGGATCGAAACTGGGTCTCTAGTGTTGTAAGGCAGTAGCTCTACCACTATACTACTCTGCTGCCCAATGGTATCAAGATGTTATCAAAAATATGGCCTACCAGCACCTCTATATTCTGAAGTTTTAAGAGATTTGGTATGTCACAGAATTCTCTAACAAGCTTCTTCCAGCTTTCTCCTCCCCCCCTTGCCCCCGCCTGCCCTTAATCAGTCTGAAGAAGGTTCCCAACCCGAAACGTCACCTGTCCATGTTCTCTATGGATGCTGCTTGACCCACTGAGTTACTCCAGCACTTTGTCTTTTTTGTTGTTGTAAACCGGCATCTGCAGTTCCTTGTTTCTAAAACTGCTAGAAATTTAGATTTCTAGATGGTTAGAATCATGTGCTGTTTAGAAACAGGATACTTTCTACAGATGGTTGCATCTTAGGCTGATATGGCAATTCCAACCTACAGGAACGCAAGAGGCTGCAGATGCATCTACAGATACACCAGAGAAAGCATTTTATCAGGAGGCATCACAGCTTGGTTTGGGAACAGCTCCATCCAAGAGCCCAAGAAATCGCAGTGGATTGTGGACAGAGCCCAGACTATCACACAGCCCAGCCCATTGATTCCATTTATACCTCACGCTCCCAGCATAATCAAGGACGAGTTACACCCTGGCCACTCCCTCTTCACCCCTCTCCCATCAGACAAAAGGTATAGAGGTGTGAAACACACACCATCAGATTCAGAGCCAGTTTCTTCTCAGCTGTTATCAGCAGTGCTGAACTACTATCTACATCTTTGATGACCCTCGGACTATCCTTGATTGGAATTTGCTGGCTTTACCTTGCACTAAACGTTATTCCTTTATTATGTATCTATACACTGTAAATGGATCGATTGTAATCATGTATTGTCTTTCTGCTGACTGGTTAGCACGCAACAAAAGCTTTTCACTGTACCTCGGTGAGTATGACAATAAACTAGACTGAAGTGGTGGATTCAAGCCGGTCCATTACGGGAATACCGCTACCCACCATCGAAACCATGTACACAGGGTGTTGCATCAAGAAGGCAGCATCCATGATCAATGATCCAAACCATTCGGGTCATGTCCACTTCTTGCTGTTGCCATCAGGCAGGAGGTACAGAAGTCTGAAGTTCCACACCACCAAGTTCAGGAACAGCTACTTTCCTACAACCATCAGGTCCTTGAATCAACCTGCAAAACCCTAATCCCACCCCAGTAACTGAACACCACGGACCACCTCCATCCGTTACAGTAACGTCCTGAAGGGAAGCTAAACTTGTCATTCTCCAATATTTAATTGACTCTGTGGTAACTCCAAAGCAATTGCTTCTCTATTGCCCTGTGAAAAATCCCAGCAAATCATTTAGTTGAATGTTGTGGGAGTGCAGTTGTTTGAAAATCACCATCACCATCACCTTCACCTTCTCAAAGGCTTAGTTTAGTTTAGTTTAGAGATACTGCGCGGAAACAGTATCCTTTGGCCCACCGAGTCCTCGCCGACCAACGGTTACCCCGTACACTAGCACTATCCTACACACTAGGGACAATTTACAATTTTTACCGAAGATAATTGATTTACATACCTGTACGCCTTTGGAATGTGGGAGGAAACCAGAGCACCGGGAGAAAACACATGTGATTATAGGGAGAATGTACAAACTCCATACAGACAGCACCCGTAGTTAAAGTTGAACCGGGTCTCTGGCATTGTAAGGCAGCAAGTCTACCGTGCCGCCCTCAATTCGGTTTTCTCATTCAAGATATTGTCTCAACTCTTGTTGCATCCCTTGTATTTGCGGTTTGTCCACTCCCCCTGTGAACCATGTGGGTTTTCTGCGGGTGCTGCGGTTTCCTCCCACAATCCATGTTTGTAGGTTAATTGGCTTCGGTAAGTCGTAAAATTGTCCCTGGTGTGTGTAGGTTAGTGTACAGGGTGACCGCGGGTTGCCGTAGACTTGGTAGGCTGAAGTGTCTGTTTCTGCATTGTGCCTCTAGTAAGTAAGGTTAAGACTAAAGTCTAATTAAGGAGGCTGCCATCTTGAATTGTGCCAGGCTTCACTAAGGACAATGACCTGTGATACTGGTTGAGGATCAAATGCAGATTTGGATAGCAAAGAGATATTCCTTACTCTTCTTTCAAGCAGTGCCATGATCTCTTCTAACACCCACTAGTGGCAGTAGGGCCGGTAGACCTCAGGTTAGCATCACACCTGAAAGACAGCACGGGCAACAGTGCTGCACCTCCTCGGTACTGCTCTTCAGTCTAGGTTTTTTTTAAACTAATCTCTCCGCATCAGGACTCGAACTGTCTGCTCGTTGATTCAGAATGATTGTGCTCCCCACTAAACTATTGCTGACTCCAAACCCTAGACAGAGGGTACAAGACGGCAGATGCACGAGTCGGGATGAGTCATCCCCAGCACATGTTTAAAACTTTAAAGAGTGCGTTGTCCAGGCTCGTATAAAGTTGGCTCAAATTCACCCTGGGCTATCCACCTCCTCATGGAATAATACAAGTTTGCACTTCTGATTTAGCATATTACTATTGGAAAACCATATGGTGGGAGAGGGTTAACAAATTGCACACCATTCCTTAAATGCAGAACAGACCTCGACTGTGTTTCTATTTGGTTAAGAGTCCATGCTTTACATTCAATTCTGGAATTAGAAAGCTAATATGAGCCAGTTTACATCAGCATCTGTAGTGTGCAACCACAACCCTTCTGCCGAGCCCCCTCAGGTCCCAGTGATGGCAAAACACCCACGCAGCGAGATCAGAACTTTTAAGTTGCCATCACGATGGTGACTTATGCACGCGCATACCCGTGGCTGTGAGATAGACACAGAAAGCTGGAGTAACTCAGCTGGTCAGGCAGCATCTCTGGAGGAAAGAATGGGTGACGTTTCAGACCGAGACCTCAGTCTTCAGGCAGCTCAGTCTGAAGAAGGATTTCGACCCGAAACGTCACCGATTCTTTTTCTCCAGAGATACTGCCTGACCCACTTAGTTACTCCAGCATTTTGTGTCTATTTTCGGTGTAAACCAGCCTCGTCAAATTGTTCAATCTGATCACGCTGATCATTTTATATGCAATAACATTAATCCTTTAGCAAGGGAAATGAGGAATATAAATGTGGCCGTCTCACAATGTCAGGCAGTGTCCTGTGGGAGGTTACCAGGAGAACATTCTATAGTTTCAGATTTTATTCTCAAAAAGTTTGGCGTTTAGTTTATTGTCCCGGGTGCTGTGAAAAGGTTTTGTTGCATGCTAACCAGTCAGCGCAAAGACAATACATGATTACAATTAATCCACTCAAAAGCACAGCAAAATGAGTTATATTTGATTCCCTCATCTGTCAGGAGTATTGTGGCAACTGTTCTGTGCATCTGTAAATTATTTTTCTTTCTAAACCACCTTTTCAATGTCTTTAGAAAACCTTTTAAAGCATAGAGTTTTTATCTTAAAACGAGTTAATTCACATGCACAATTTTGTAAAAAAAAAGGTATACCGAGATTAGTTTTGATGCTTAGTTGAGTTTATTGTCACATGTACTCAGGTACAGTGAAAAGCTTTTTGTTGCATGCTACCCAGTCAGCGGAAAGACAATGCGTGATTGCAATCGAGCTGTCCACAGTGTACAGATACTGGACAAAGGGAATAATGTTTAGTGCACGAGGAAACAAGTTGGCTGGTCTCTATCCGATGGGGTAAGGAGCAGCTTAACAGCCAGCGCTGACTGCCACAGCACTGTGTGATGCTATGTCTGATGCAGTTTCACAATGAAATAATGTGAAGTGCTCCTTCAGTGAGCAACCGAAATGTACCGGTCCATCACGCTCTAAGATTACACGTCTTGACGAGACCCCCATTTCTGCAGCACTGATCGCACATTGACGATAGGTTTGGTCCCTCATACTGTGTGCAGTCATAAAGCCTGCACCACTTGGGAGTTTTACAGCACTGGGCCTGCACTCACTGGAATTTAGAAGGTTGAGGAGTACCTCATGAAACTTACAGAATAATGAAAGGCATAGGTCGAGTGGATGTGGAAAGGATGTTTCCACTGGTGGGAGAGTCTAGCACTAGAGATCATAGCCTCAGAATTAAAGTGCGCTCATTTAGAATGGAGATGAGGAGGAACTTCTTAAGTCAGAGGGTAGTTAATTTGTGGTACTCATTGCCACAGAGGAGGCCAAGTCGGCGGATATTTTTAAGGCAGAGATAGACTCATCCTTGATTAGAACGGGTATCTAGGGTTATGGGGAGAAGGCAGAAAAATGGGATTAGGAGGCAGAGATCAGCCATGATTGAATGGCGGAGTAGACTCGATGGGCCGAATGGCCTAATTCTACTCCTATAACTTGTGAACAGTCCGCAGTCCGCACAAAGCTGTCACCTTTCCCCATTGTACATGGGGTACATGGCCGGCCAACTTGTTTGCTCTTGCACTAAACACCATTCCCTTTACCCTGTACCTTTACACTGTGGACGGCTCGATTGAAATCATGTAAAGTATTTCCGCTGACTGGATAGCACGCAACAAAAAGCTTTTCTCTGTACCTCGCTACACCTGACACTAAACTAAACTAAACAGAACAGTTGCCACAACAGCTGAGAGGATAAAATGCAACTAAATGAGCACATTCATTCAATTAAGCATCAAAATGGGCTCAGGCAATTGATTACCAACATCCAGCTCCTAATTACAGTGGAAGCTCAACATGTTATTATTGCGGTATAATCTTTCTCAATTAAATAATTTGAATATAAACAATGCAGCTGATAAACAGAGTTTACACTTGGCACAGATTCTTTATGCAACACAGGTTCTTGGGCCATTGTTTATGGTCAAGTGTTGGCCTGCATTTGTCCTTCAGGCCAGCCTAGAGTCAAATTTATTGGAGATCCACATGCGGGATCATGCTGTGCACCAAAGTTGACCGCAGTGTTTTTGCTTGTGGGGTAGATTTTAAATGGTTATTCTTTGGTTACAAACTGCTTTAGGATTTCCTGAGCTGGTGAACGGCTCTCTATGGATGCACATTTTTCCTGTCATTACAGAATTTCTGGTGAACATTCTGTGAACATAAGAGCTCTTTATATCACAGTCGGCCTGACGTGTGTGTGTGTGTAAACATATTTCCTGGAGGGTAACTGTTTATTATACCAATGTATTTAATGTTTCTTGAGTAAATATTGCAGAGATAGCAGTTTTGAGAAGAATTAATTTAATCCTATATTCCCCTTTCCAATTTCCTGTGCATGGGTGGTTTGCTATTTAGACATTTCTCTGATGCCAATCTTTAGACAAATACATTAATTCACTAAAAGAGAAGGCAGCAGCTTTTACTAATTTCGGTCGTTTTTTGGTGCCGTTGAATTGTACACCCCCGTATGTACGACTCCAAGTATGTACGACTTTAAACCAACACCTCCTTCAGCCTAAATCTCCCCCGCATCTGCTCACACCACAGACTGAAGTGATTCACATTATGAAAATCTCACTGTTAGCAGAGGTTTCTGCACAGATCCCCCACAAAAGTGCTTGGACATTATTTGGTCGTATCGTGAAACGGGATGGATGCAAGACTGAGGCATCTATTAACACCCAGGGTGTAAGTCATGGCTGCCAAGAAAACCTCTCAAAAGGATGATCTCAGTTGATTTAATTTATACTCTTTTATAATCGATGGTGAAGTATTAAAGAAGGTTTAAGATAATCGAAGCCTTTGATCCAGGTATGTATCAGCCTCTGGACAAAACGTTGTATCTAGGCCTCTTCTTCCTTCTCAGATAATTTTATTGGCCTTTTTTTATATAGTCAGAGGATGGAGAAAGGCTCTTCAGCCCAACTCGTCTATGCCAATCAAGCCCATTTGCCCAATTTGGCCCATTTGGCCAATATCTTTCCTATCCGTGTACCTGTCCAAGTGTCTGTTAAAATGTTGTTATCATATCTACCTCAACTACCTCGTCTGGCAGCTTGTTCAGTATATCCACTGCCCTCTCAGTGAAAATGTTGCCCCTCAAGTTCCTACTAAATCTTACCAGTCTCCCTTTAGACCTATGTTATCCAGTTCTTGATTCCCCTACTCTGGGTATAAGACTCTGTGCATTTACCCTATCTATTCCTCTCATGATTTTCGAAGAAAGATAGGGCTTCCGTTTTGTAGTAGTCCTGCTCAATATTTGTTCTCACCTCAAAGTTAATAAAACCGATCCTCTGACCTATTTGGTTTACTGTCGTCCCACCTCATTGATTACAAATTGGCTTCTGTATTACACGACATTTGAAGCCCTTTCGAAAAGCTTCACTGGCTGGAAAGAGCTCCTGAAGTTCTGAAAGAAACACTAGAAATTCAAACATTTATTGGGAAGCTGGAAGTTCACAAAATAAAAAGTTTACTGGGCATTGGGAATATTTTGCTGGAACATGGTGCAGCATTGAGTGAAATATTACCTGAACAATTAGGTATTTACTGAAGAGGATTAATGTTTAAACCCGCTGTAAATTGAAACATCCACCCTCATGGGGCGCAATGTTACATCGGAAGGTGTGACTTCAGCAGCTTCCTTGTCAGAGAGCATAAGTGGTAGCCTGGTGCAGCATGATAGAAAAGTCCCATATCTTTTGTGGTGTACCACACTCAATACATGCGTCAGCTTTCTTCCAGTGTTTTCTCAGAATAGAACAATTGCCTTTTTTTGCTCTCCTTTCTCATTTCTAACACCGTATCGTGCTGCAAGAATTATGGATTTCCTTCTGCGCAGCCTGATAAAGTGAAATATACGGGACGAGAAGGACTTGTTATTTCCCCCACCGCCGACAACTCGGGGCAATAAATTTCAGCAGTGTTTTTGCAACAAAAGAAAAATAGAAAGGGATGAGAGAGGCACCCGAGGTGTCGCCAACGGCGGGTCCGAGCATAGAACCGGGTGAAAACTGCAACACAAACAAACTGCCCACTGACGGGATTATTTATCTAACTAGCATGAGTCTGTGAGGTTTTTTTTTCTCTTTCTGCCTCGTATCTCGAAGCTAACCAGAGCCTTGTGCTCGTGCGAGGGAAATGGGGAAGCTAAACCAAAAAGACACGATTATCACAAATACCAGTGGATTAAATATGCTAGTTTCCTTCTCCACGCTAAACGCGTTCACAAAATGACCATCTCTGAATGCCAACGCAACTTGTTTACGGTAATTATTTTTTTTTTTTGATTTGTCCATCGATTTAGAATGCCAATCAATGCTAAACTAGCCCACTTCACATTTTTCCCTTTTGCTTTTGTTTTTGCTTAACCCCGGTTTGCTGGGTTAAAAATGGCGCCTTACTGTAACTAATGCCCCTAACTTCCGAGCATTTGAGCAAACCGTGCCTCAGCTGCCTGCATTCTGCTGGGGCAAAGCAGCATTATTTATGCAAAGGTCTTTATTACCTTATCAAACTTACAAAAATTTCCTCTATAACTTTTCCTGTCGATAGAGTCGGAAACAAAACAAGAATAAAAATGTCAACCTGAATCCAGGAAGGTCCCTCTCGTTATTTGAAGAATATTGTTTCCTCTGGCTGTTAACAGCACTGAGGAAGCAGTTGTTCAGGGAACCCAACGAGTTTCTAGTAAGTTTGAACAGGGACTGTGGCCATTCGACTGAGCTGAATGATGCTGCAGGAATGCATAAATCATCACACCAGCATGACTCGATGATACAAAATTTCTCCCTTTCCATACAAACTCTACTGAAAGCAGCGAGAAGTTAAAAAGGCTTTAGTAACAGTTTAGAAAGAGAAGCATGTGTACTCACTTCAGGGGATAGTTCATGCATCATTCACTCTGCGTTGCTAAATAATAATTTTTTTTGGGTGAATAAAAACAGCCAACTGCTCATGTTCATGACTCAAAGTGACATAAACTTCTAAACGTATATCTTGTCCTTCTGTTTCCGTACCGACACGAGTGACTAATTCAGTTGTTTTCAAAACTACTTAACCAAAGACTAGTCTCTTTTTAGTCAGCCTTAAAGAGTGCACATTCGCCTCACACAAACCATTCGACAAGCCTTCACATCATGTTGTGCAAAACGTTGCTCAAGGCAGACAATTTTATTACTTCAGCAATACATTTATAAACTGGAGAAAATTGGGACCCACGAATCAGTACTTATTATTAAAAAAAATTGCAAGCATTAGCTATGTAACTTGTCATCATGCAGCCACAAAATAACAGCATCTTTCTTGCATTATGTTTCTGGAGGACTTTCTCAACGCTCACTGCGAACGGAATCATTTTTAAGCAAGGGTGGCTTACCTCTCATGAAGCACTGTTGATATGAAGGAAATGCCTCAAATATGCTGTTCGAAGCCATCGAAGCTGTCCCAACGGGTAGCGCAGATCTCCCACCTTTTCAAAGCAAAACCAAAAAAGATTTAAGCGTCGCGCTCTCCACTCTACCGTTCATCTCTGGCAATTTCCTTTTACCTTATCACACAGCACTTCTGCAGCGCTGCAAACAGCACGATAAGGTACTTTTTGAGGTCTGAAATGTAAAAATAGTGGATTGGTTGTGGTTAGATGATGCTTACCACTGTATGAAATGCTTGGTACTCTGTGGTTTAAATCAGAATGCGTCGCTGTGTACTGACCAACGTCCCGGACCCACTGTTGTGTGACTGGTCTGCACCCAACTTGTGGTTCTGTGGTTGTTTATGAGGCCCAAAGAGTTTCACACGACCTAAATTACAAATTTAACTGTTCCCCTTTGATTATTCAACCTAATTGGTTGGTCCCTGATCATGTGTCTCGTGTGATGTTGCCTTCTGTTCTTATTGTACAAGGCCCTTCCCTTCCCACCTGCCCTCCCCCTAACTTAATCAGGAAATAGCAGAGGCTGGAGTTTGCTGAAACTGACTCATAGCCTCTTTTTTGCTTATTATGCAAATAGAGTGTTATGATTTTGTACAACAGAGCCTGTGTTACTTTAAGAGCAAAGGCGCTGTTTTAATCTGTCATCGAAATTTCCCTGAAACTTTCATTTTCCTCGTGCACCCACTGAAAGGTAAACAGATAGTTGAAATATTGGGATTCCATTTTATTATCCTGCCATAAATATGGGAAAGATATTTCTTCACACAGCATGAAATATATAGTATAACTTTTTTTCCCCCCAATCCCACTGAGGATAAATTGCACACTTTCCAGTTAAGGAATTTTAGTACACAATTCTTTTTATCCCTCAATCATATTTATCATATCTATTTAACGGCACCAGTTATTGGATGCATTACGTTTTAGGCACTCAATTATGAAGTAAGGTCAGATATAATTGATTCTAATTATTGAAACACATGCCTGTCCATTTTCAGATTCTCTTTAAATTAAGACCTAATAAATGTGAAGTGTAGGTCGTAGATGACATCCAGATTCTGCCCGACCCTTACTTGAAGAGTGACCATTACATGGGGACAACCATGATCGTTAGCATTGCCTCTCCGCAGTTGAACCATCAGCCCGCTACTTAACCCGCACGAAGAATTGGCAACTTAGCAGAAATGTATTGACACTTAATGGAGTTAGCGAACCCGGGAAACAAAAACTTCAAAATCTTTAACCGAGAGTCTATGCGTATCATGATTAATTGATGTATTAATTAATCCGTAAGTGATTTAAGAACAGATGTAAATAAAAAAACTTGGTTAAATTAAGGGATTTAGAAAGGTAACGAGAGCTCACAGACTCACCTTGGGTTAGAGTACCAGCAGTTACTGTTGCAGCACTTTTTCACAGAGTCCTAATCCAAGCAGTTATTTATAAAAAATAAATGTATTTTGTGCTTTTATATTCTAATTGCAGTCCACGGATTTGAAAGGCAAGTCAATATTCTGTGTTGGTAAAAGGCACATTATTCTTATTACGAGCTTACGCCGCCTTTTTTTTCAATCGGACAATGCAAATGTTTGGGACTCCTAATTGTTAGGTTGGAGTAGGACTGGTTGTAGAACAGCTGGCTCCCTGCAAGTATCCTGTGAACAAAGTTTTGAATTTCCTTCGCAGTTAACCACATCACTATTTAACCCATCCATCTGCTGCAAACTTTTCTTTTTGTTCCTACGCAAACATGTAATCTCCCCAAAAATAAAAGAGGAATCGCTTAAATCTGTAACCGGCTGCATCTTTCAACAAAGCGCTTGTAGACCGTTAGTGTGATGGCTTGGGTGCATGTCCATAAATAAGATCAGCATGTCTGAGAGATGTCCTCCATGAATTCTTCCTTGTACTCCCAGCCTATTATACACTGCAAAGCCTGCTGCTCATTTCCATGCATTTGGTGCCACAGAATTTGGATTCATTTGATGTTGCATTAGAAGAAATGAAAGCAAAGGGGGCGGAAAGTAAAAAGGACGCTTGTCTCTCCTTTCTTCTTGAGTCATGTTGCGACATAGCCATTGGCAAGGCTGAGGCAGTCAAAGAATAAGAATCCACCCCCCCCCCCCACCCCCCACCCCCCCCCTCATCCCCAAAGAATATTGCAGTTAATTGATCCCAGCCTACCACATGGCTCCATTCCATGAGAGGATGCTTCATCGGAGGTCTGCTAGCTCCTCGACATCAATGGATGAGAGAGGATGTTAAAAATCCATGTGGAAGCTTTGCAGAGAAGCCAGAAAGAAGCAGCAGGCTTCTGGGACTTTAAATCTCAGTCAACGACAATCAATTTTTTAATGGAACAATTCCCCTTACTTCAGTCCTGGGTCCTTTCACCCTACAGTGCATTTTCAATTATTCTACAAAGAAAAGGAAGACCCCCATCCTTAAATGGGACATATGAAAGTAAATCGTAAATGACATTTTTCTGATCTCTGTTCTCCTAAATACAGGAAGGGGGAAATCATGTGTAGGAAGGAACTGCAGATGCAGGTTTGCACCGAAGATAGACACAGAATGCTGGAGTAACTTAGCGGGCCAGGCAGCATCTCTGGAGGAAAGGAACGGGTGACCCGAGTCTCGACACAAAATGTCATCCATTCATCTCTCCAGAGATGCTGCCTGTCCCGCTGAGTTACTCCAGCATTTTGTGTCTATCTGAGGATGGGGGAATCAGTTTGATATTGGGCATTGATGCTGAGAGGGCCTGTAACTAGATGGGTTCCAATGAGAGGAAGAGTGGCTTATGCTCACTATCCATCCTAGTCACCAATGTTCACTCACAAACATGGAAGGAGCATATAGGATGGAATATTCTGAAGCCACCTGAACGATAACACTGGCACTTTCTGACTCTGCAGTTACTTTGCTTCAACCCAACAGCAGTGAACACCCCCCCCCCCCCCCCCCCACTGTTAAAGGTGGTGCTGATTAAATGAGATTTAAAATGACACCCAATCTGCCTAGTGGGTTGGGAATGGTGAGGTAATAATGCTGATGGCACTACTTGATGAAGAGAAGGGGACTTTCTCTGGTATTCCAACCAATATGCTTCCCTCTACCAAATTTAAAATAAATTGTTCAGCATAAATTGACAGCAGGTACTATCGCAATGTTTAAAAAGCATTTAGACAGGTACATGGATGGGACAGGTTTACAGAACTATGGGACAAATGCAGGCAGATGGGATTACATGTTGGTCGATGTGGGCAAGTCGGGCCAAAGGACCAGCTTCCATGCTGTATGACCCTATGACTCTAACCAGATTCTATGATCATGCACTTAAATGCACAAGTTGATCATCTGGTTTGTTATGTTGTAATGATGGCAATACCAACATTTCCTTCATTGGCTGCATACTGCTTTGAATTGCACCTTGAGGGTGTAAAATGATTTGCATTATTGGATATGATTGTCTGTGCAATGAAACAAATCAAGAATATGCATCAATATGAAGGAAGAATACCATTCAAAATGGAGTCAGTTAATTTTGAAGAATTAGCCCATTAATGTTGCATGAATGAGCCACTGGTTAACCCCAAGGGTGGCACAGTGGCACAGCTGGTAGAGTTGCTGGCTCATAATGCCACAGACCCAGGTTTGATCCTTATCTCAGGTGCTGTCCGTGTGGAGTTTGCATGTTCTCCCTGTGACTGTATGGGAATCCTCTGGGTGCTCCGGTTTCTTCCCACATTCCAAATATCCGTGGGCTTGTAGGTAAAATCGACATCTGCAATTTGCTCCTATTGTGTAGAGAGAAGATGAGAAAGTGGGATAACATAGAATTACTAGGAAAGGGTTGGCGTGCACATGGTGTGTCGAGGTGTGTATTTCCACGCTGTATCTCTAAACCTAACATATTTCTACTATCATGTGAATTCAATTAATAGGAACTTTGACTAATGCTTTGTAATATCTAATTAATAATAACTGAAGTGGACAGCTTTTCTAAAATGTTCGTATGTAGCATTTTAGTTTGCTGTGGAAACTAGCAGTCGTAAAGTGTATCTGTAAGGTGACTCCATAGTCAGTATTTTAAGATTGTAAACGTATAATCTGAAATAAAGAATTAAGATTCTCGTTCCCTGCGAAGCAGTCTGTGCGATGGATGAAACTAGAAGAGAATTCAGCTTTCTGTCTATTTAACTGCACCGATTATTGGATTTGTTACAGTTTAGTCACTCAAGAGCAATGATCGAACTGACTTGGCTTCTGGCATCCACACCGTCTGATATGTCAGAGCAGACAAACTTCTTGAGTTGAGGGTTATTGACATTATGGAACACTCTGCCGTTGCACATCAGACAGGCCCCCTCACTGTCCATCTTCAAAACCAGTCTTAAAGCCCTTTTCTATTCCTTGGCTTTTGACCCTGCATGAGACTTTGCTCCTGTTTTAGTGTTTTTAATGTTTTTTATTGTTTTTACTCTCTTTTTTAATGTTTTTATTGTCTTGTAATAATTTTTTGTTCATGATTAGTCATGTACAGCACTTTGTTGCAACAGTGGTTGTTTTTAAAGTGCTCTATAAATAAAGTTATTATTATTATTATTATTGAAGTTGGGATAGTGAAGTTGAAACGGTGGTGGTCATTGTTCTCTGTGTAGTGTCCTTAAAATGCTAACTGACTGAGTGAACATTCAGTTCAGTTCATTTTAGTTCAGTTTGGTTTATGGTCACACGTACCAAGGTGCAGTGAAAAGTTTTTTTTAAAGCAGTAAATTTTGGCATTGTAATTGTTTAGTTTAGTTTAGTTTAGTTTAATTTAGTGACACAGTGTTGAGACAAGCCCTTCGACCCATCAAGTCCGCGTCAACCAATGATCACCTGTACAGTAGTTCGATCCTACACTCGAGGGCCAATTTAAAGAAGCCAATTAAAACCTACATGTCTTTAAAATGTGGTAGGAAACCGGGGCACCCATGGGGTTACAGTGGGAGGAGAGAAATAGATGTAAATCCAGGAGGGGTACAGGGGAGGAGTGGGGGTGGGGGGGAGTGGGGGGCGAGGTGGAAAGAGGGGATGTGGGAGAGAAAGGGGAGGGGGAGGCAAGGTTTTTAGAGGTTACCTACAGCCCGGAGAGCAAAAAGCTGCAGATGCTGGATGCCTGAAATAAAAACAGAGTTGTGCTGGAAATATTCAGCAGTACAGAATGCATTGAATTTACACTTCAGATCAATGACCCTTCACCAGTTAAAATAGTTCATTGGTGAATCGCGGTCAGATTTACCATCATCTCCCATCTCCACACACACAGGTTAAAAATGGAATCAATTGTGCCTGAAGGAAGGGCCAAATATGCCATGAAGACAAAGAAGACAATGATTAACCTTGTGCTGGTGTCAACAGGGAGGATCAAGCTTTGTCCAGGCAGCCTGCAGTGAGGCTAATATAGATAGCCTGTAAAGCCGCAGTAAGTAAGAATTTCATTGTAAGCACACAGGAGACTGCGGATACTGGTTTACAAAGAAAGACGCAAAGTGCTGGAGTAACTCAGCGGGACAGGCAGCATCTCTGGAGAGAAGCAATGGGTGACATTTCGGGTCGAGACCCTTCTTCAACATTGCGATAGTACCTGCCTCAACTACTTCCTCCAACAGCTCATTCCATATCCTCACCACCCTTTGTGTAAAAAAGTTACCCCTCAGGTACATATTAAATCTTTCCCCCTCACCTTAAACCTATGTCATCTGGATTTTGATTTCCCTACTCTGGGCAAGAGACAGTGAAGAGAGATAGGGGTGGGGCGGGGTGTTTGTTGGTTACATACCTAAATTTGGACAATTCAGTGTTCACACCATTGGGTTTGTGAGCGACACAAGCAGACATTTATTCCATTTACCTTATTCCATTGACTGGACATTTGAGAATCAAACACTCTTGATTCTTGTACTAAACAGGTGTACCTGGATTTCATGAATAGTCACCAAGTGTTCAATTGCCTTGAATTTGCAAGTAAGGATATCATTGTCCTATCTGGGATATATGACAGTAAAACACTCTTGCCCCATGAGCTAAACTGGACGCCGCGGAACGTTTAATTGCATCGTGAAATAGGACATGATTGCAATTTTAAAAAATCTGAAAAGGTTACTGGCGAGGCAGATTCACCACGGAGCAAGACGCGTATAGGAAGAAACTGCAGATGCTGGTTTACACCGAAGATAGACACAAAATGCTGGGGTAACTCAGCGGGACAGGCGGCATCACTGGTGAGAAGGATCGGGCGACGTTTCGGGTCGAGACCCGTTCCTTCTCGCCGGAGACGTTGCCTGCCCCATTGAGTTCCTCCAGCGTTTTGTGTCTATCCACGGAGCAAGAGCTGCCGGCGGATCAAGGAATTTTTCTGCGGCAAGACGCAGACAAGGTCCTGCCGTTAAGGATAATATCTGCGGAGTGGCACAAGTTGAACCCTCACTCGATTGAACCCAAGCGGCGGGTCCAGGTCCAGCAAACCAAACGGGGCTTGGAGAAAACTTCAATGTCAGTGAAACATCTTCAAATGCTAAATGCTGCTTTAATGTCTGGAGCTAAAATTGGCCTGTTGTGCTTGATTCGGTTTTATTTCAACATTAATGGAACAAAACAGAATGCATTTCCAAGAGACCCGCTTGAATGTGGTGTCCATGTGTGCCTGGATTGAAAAGGAATGTCATTTCAGCGTTAATTCTTGATATTTCAGATCGTGGCGAACTTGGGGGGGAAGCAAAGACTACTCGCTGCGGGGCACCTCTTAGATTGAATGTTGTTGTGGGCTGAGGGTATCTAGGCTGGGTACGTGAGCATAGGGCGTCTCGCTGTTCCTGTTCTCAGCGACGGGCGAGGTCACTGAGGGACAGTCAATGTGATTTCAGCAAATGGTCCCGATCTCATCCCATGCCCGGGATAACCCCCCCCCCCCGCGGGACATTCTCATCTCACTCTGTACACTCCCTCCTCTGACAACTCTGGTGAACTGTAAAAATAAGACACAAGGAACTGCAGATGCTGGTTTATACCAAAAAAAGACACAATGCCGGAGTAACTGTAAAAGGGAGATACAAGATCTGTAGATGTGTTCAAGAAGGAACTGCAGATGCTGGAAGATCGAAGGTACACAAAAATGCTGGAGAAACTCAGCGGGTGCAGCAGCATCTATGGAGCGAAGGAAATAGGCGACGTTTCGGGTCGAAACCATTCTTCAGATTGATGGGGGGTGGGGGGGGGGGGGGGAGCATTTGTAGATGCTGGTTTACACACAAAAATAGTCACAGAGCGCTGGAGTAGGTTTAAAATGAGATGCAAGCAACTGCAGATGCTGGTTTATACAAAATAAAACAGAGTGCTGGAGTAACTTTAAAAAGGAGATACAGGAACTGCAGATGCTGGTTTATACAAACAAAAGGCAGGTCTGGAGGAATTATAAACATGAGATACAAGGAGCCGCAGATGCTGGTTTATACAAAAAAAGACATAGAGTGCTGGAGTAACTCAACAGAGCAGGCATCAGGTAGACAAAAATGATGGAGAAACTCAGCGGGTGAGGCAGCATCTATGGTGCGAAGGAAATAGGCAACGTTTCGGGTCGAAACCCTTCTTCATCAACAGGCAGCATCTCTGGAGAACAAGGATAGACGACCTTCGGGCCGGGGCCCACTGAGTTACTCCAGCACTTTGTGTCTTTCTTGTTTGGGGTGAACTACGCTGCTTCTGAAGGCTGATTAGATTTTATAAAGGTGGTTTTGTAAGTGGCTGGAGACTGCGAGTAGTTGTAGCGTTGTCACATGGCACATACATCTGGAGACTGCAGCCACCCTATACTAGAGATCGACACAAAATGCAGGAGTAACACAGCGGGTCAGACAGCATCTCTGGGTGAAAATGGATAGGTGAAGTTTTGTGTCTGGACCCATCCTCAGACCACCCTGTACATATTGTACGTTTTACGATGTGCTTTGTGCACTTAGTGAGATGGGGAATGGGTAATTTCCCTCAGAGTGTAAGACTGCCTTTTACTCCCTGTCTGCCACCACTGCCAGTGTGAGATAGTCACAGAGTCATACAATGGGGATACAAGCCCTTCAGCCCAACTCGTCCATGCTGACCGAGATGCCCCACCATTTGCCCGTGTTTGGCCCAGATCCCTCCAAACCTAATGTCTTTGAAATGTTGTTTTTATTGTACCTGCCTCAGCTCACAGAGATGAGGGAATTTCCCCACACTTTATTGGATAACCATGATGAAGATTCCACATTAGTGTGGTGGTCCTCCTGTAAGGACTGATGCAGACATTGACAGCGGTGGAGACATCATGCTAGAGGGTTAGTGGTCATCCGTTTACAAAACTCAGGGTAAAAATGGAGAGTTGCCGAATAGTGAAAGGCCTGGATAGAGTGGATGTGGAAAGGATGTTTCCACTGGTGGGAGAGTCTCAGACCATAGGCCATAGCCTCAGAATAAATGGATGTACCTTTAGTAAGGAGATGAGGAGGAATGTCTTTAGTCAGAGGGTGGTGAATCTGTGGAATGCATTACCACAGAAGGCTGTGGAGGCCAATGGATATTTTTAAGGTGGAAATTGATAGGTTCTTGATTAATAAGAGTTTCAAGGGTTATTGGGGGAAGGCAGGAGAATTGAATTGAGAAGGAAAGATAGATCAGCCATGATTGAATGGCAGAGCAGACTTGATGGGCCAAATGGCCTAATTCTGCTCCTACCACTTTTGAACTTATGAACTGATGAAAAGACGTACGGCGTTGAGGCGGTGCGTACAGCGTCGAGGTGGCTGCGGGCCGGCAGGCCGTTGCAACGCAGATTTTTTGAACACGGTCAGTTTTTCGGAGCCCCGCGTGATGTCGGGACCAGCTCCACACAACTCCATATGGCTCCGGCGATCGAAGTGAGACCGGCCCCGCGAGGCCGTACGGCTCAAGCGACCACGTTAGATCGCACTTGCCGCATGGAGTCGCATGCTCGTGTGACAGGCCCTTTAGGTCGCGCTTGCCGCATGGAGTCGCATGCTCATGGGACAGGCCCTTACTACTTTAATCATCAATTGCAGCCCAATCACGGATTGCAATCAAAGCCCCGGGTCACGCCCTCTTCTCCCCTCTCTCATCAGGCAAGAGGTGCAGAAGTTTGAAAACACATACCTCCAGATTCAGGGATAGTTTCTTCTCGGCTGTTATCAGGTAACTGAACTGTTCCCTCGCCAGCTAAAGAGCAGTCCTGACCTCCCATCTAGCCCATTGGAAACTTTCAAACTATCTTTAATCTGACTTTATTTTGCACTAAACATTACACCCTTTACCCTGTGTCTGTACAATGTAGACAGCTTAAGGGTAATCATGTATAGTCTTTTCACTGACTGGATAGCACACAACAAAAAGCTTTTCACTGTACCTCAATACATGTGACTATAATAAACTAAACTAAAACACCCCATTGATTACCAGCCTTTCCATCCATTTTATTAACTGCACCCCACTGATCATGAACCTGACTCCTGACTATTGATCCTGCTTCTTCACCAACAAACTTACTCTAGGACTATTAAAATTACTCTGTTGACCACCAACTTCCATTGTCCTTATTATCAACTGCTGCCCATTGACTACTAACTTTATATTCTTGGTAAGCGATCCCATCCCTCAATGATCCTGGAACTAACCACTATTCCATGCCACCATCGGTTGCAAAGGCCCTTCAGACACATGGCATCTGCCTCTACCTCCTCCACCACTTCCACCTCATTAAAAAGTTCAAGTTCAAGTTACATTTATTGTCACATGCATCAATTGGTACAGTGAGATTTGAGTTGCCATACAAATAAAAAGAACACAATACACGACAGAATTTAACACAACATCCCCACACAGCGGAATCAACGTTCCCACTATGAGGGAAGGCAATAAAGTTCAGTCATCTTTGCTAGAATTTAGAAGTTTGAGGGCGGATCTTATAGAAACTTTCAAAATTCTTAAGGGGTTGGACAGGCTTGATGCAGGAAGATTGTTCCCGATGTTGGGGAAGTCCAGAACAAGGGGTCACAGTTTAAGGATAAGGGGGAAATCTTTTAGGACCGAGATGAGGAAAATATTTTTTACACAGAGAGTGGTGAATCTCTGGAATTCTCTGCCACAGAAGGTAGTTGAGGCCAGTTCATTGGCTATATTTAAGGGGGAGTTAGATGTGGCCATTGTGGCTAAAGGGATCAGGGGGTATGGAGAGAAGGCAGGTACAGGATACTGAGTTGGATGATCAGCCATGATCATATTGAATGGCGGTGCAGGCTCGAAGGGCCGAATGGCCTACTCCTGCACCTATTTTCTATGTTCTATGTTTCTATGTTTGTTCACCCATGGTCGAGGCCTTTGAGTTCTTTCTCCTCTTTGAGTTCATCCTCCAGTCCAGCTCCAGTCCCCGACTCACCTGATTTTGTAGATTCGGCAGTGGACTTTCAACGTTGGAGATTGGTTCAGAAATTAACAATACTTAGTGCCTCGGTTTCAATCAAAAAAGGGCCACAAACCAAACATTCTTTCACCAGCTGTGAACCAAGTTCTAAGCAAATGAACTAGCCGTGGGGTCTTTTGTACCCACTTGGGAGAACAAATTTGGCTTTAGTTTCACACTTCTTCCAGTACAAAGCTTTCTTGGCCATGTTGAATGGGGTTACTGGTATGTGGAAAGGGTAGCCAAAGTTTCCCATTTACTCTCAAGAAGACAAACCTGAATGGAAAGCAACATGATGAGGTTGTACATGGGTTGCGATGAGAACAAAACATCTCAATGAAATGGGAAGAATTTTTAACAAATGGCAAATGAAGGCTGAGATGAAACTGAAACTCCAAGTGGGATTAGAAAGAAATCTTCTCCCAAACATCTTGATTTGGTATCTTTTACCAAGTGAAGCATCGCATGCCATGGGCTTGGTTTTTCTTCACTAATGTTGCTTTTTTTCCCAACACCTCAATCACTCTGCTCCTTTTCCCTCTTCCGTATGCTCACCTCCCATTTCTCTCTTCTATCTCCCTCCCCCCTCGTTCCCCTCCCCCTTGACCTCTTCCACCCCTATCCCTCCCTCTGGGTTCATGTAAGGTCATCAGGTCATAAGTGTAGGAGCAGAATTTGGCCATTCGGCCCATCAAGTCTACTCCACCATTCAATCATGGCTAATCTATCTCTGTCCTAACACCATTCTGCCTTCTCCCCATAACCCGTACTAATCAATAATCTATGTATTTCTGCCTTAAAAATATCAATTGACAGCCTCTACAGCCTTCTGTGGCAAAGAATTCCATACATTCACCACCCTCTTACATAAGAAATTCCTCATCTCCTCCCTAAAGGAACATCTTTTAATTCGGAGGATATAATGTCTAATCCTAGACTCTCCCATTAGTGGAAACATCCTCTCCACATCCACTTATCTAAGCTTCACACTCCACTCATCCTCTCCTTTAATTACCTGACACCCTTTTGTCTCCTTTTCACCTCTGGACTTCCTCCACTCATCGGCCTATCACCCCACCCCCTCCTCACCCATATCCACCAGTAACTTACCAGGATTTGCCCCATCTCCACCACTCTCTCTTCCAGCTTTCTAACCCCTACTCCATTCGTCTGAAGAAGGGTCCCGACCCGAAACGTCGCCTGTCCATTTCTTTCCACAGATGCTGCCCGACCCGCTGAGTTCCCCCGAAACTTTGAGTTTTGCTGAAGACTTTAGCGCCTCCTGTTCTGTCACCTGTTCCCTGATCTTGCTTTTTCATTCCCAGATCATCCATTCGGAGGGATCACCTTCAAAAGAAAAAAAAAGAAAGCCGCGCCAATCTCGACTAAAAACAGAAGAACAGAGATAAAGATGGGTCTAAATGTTGGACTGTAGAACTTGCATCAAAACGGGAACAAATGATCAAACTCCAGCCATCTCTCATCATGTCTAGTTTTGCTGGATTGTGCTTTCTTTCAACACGATCAAGAAAGTGAAAAGAAGGACACTACTAAAGTATTTTTTATTTCTCATCTTTTCTCTTATCACCTTTTCTCTTATATGGGTGGCATGGTGGTGCAGCCGTAGCAGTGCCAGGGACACAGGTTTGATCCTGACTGCGGGCGCTGTCTATATGGAGTTTGTACATTCTCCTCGTGACCTGCGTGGGTTTTCTCCGGTAACTCTGGGTTACCTCCCACACTTCAAAGACGTACAGATTTGTAGGCTAATTGGCTTGGTAAAAATTGCAAATTGCAGTATTGATGTGAGGGGATCGCTGGTCGGCGCGGACTCGGTGGGCCAAAGGACCCGTTTCCACGCTGTATCTCTGAACGATACTAAAATAAACTAAACCATTACTCGTATGTTTGATAGGGAGTGATGTGTTTCAGTCATTCTTTCCTCTGACTGTTCTTTCATCAGATGTTGATAAGTAAAAGAGAGTGCTGAGTGAACATTTTTTATGAAGGTTTTTTAAAAAATCTTTCTCTTTCTCAGACTGATATCCAACTCCCGGACCTGGGGCTTGCCTTCTTTCCCGTTTAAATTTTTTTTTTTAGCAAGCTTCTAAGTTTACAGACTAACTTTGAAACCATTGTGTCGGGCTCATAATTAAGTCATGAGTCAGTAGGCCACAGGCATAACCACTGGTGCCAGACATGTTCAGCCGAGCTGCCTTACCACCTGTTAACATTAGTTTCTTGTGTGGGTGGAAAGACAGTGAGGTGCAGTAAGATTCACTGGAATGACATAAACACGTCCCAAGGAGGACTGAAACACACTGGAGAGAATTGTGCATTATGACTTTGTGCCGCTGATGTGTAAGGACTAGACAGTTTATCATTGGCAACTTACCAGTGCTGATCAAATTAAGATTTGCTATTATTGTACATTTTTTTCCCATACAAAGAGGTTCTTCAGTTGAAAGACTTTTTAATTTGTTTTTGAAGTCCTTCGGTTTCCTGCTCTCCCAAAGGCACTTATTTCTTTGCAGCGGAGAGTTTTCACAGAGGCTCAGCGGTAGAGCTGCTGCATCACAGCGCCAGAAATCCTGGTTCGATCTTGAGCTCGGGTGCTGTCCGTGTGGTTTGCACGTTCTCCCTGTGACTGCGTAGGTTTCCTCCGGCTGCTCTGGTTTCCTCCCACATTCCGAAGATGTGTGGGTTTGTAGGTTAATTGGCAACTGTAAATTGCCCCTTACTGTGTAGGATGCGAAAGTGGGACAACGTAGAACTAGTGTAGGGGTGATCGACGGTCATCGTGGACTCGCTGGGCCGCAGGGCCTATTTCCACGCTGCACCTCTAACTCTAAGAAATGGCTCACTGCCCTCCAGTATTTCATTTCAATTTAACATAGGTGAGGTCTCAGGTGCTGGAGAACAGTGGTACTGGCCCTCAGCCCCACACTTGCTCTCACTCAATCCAAGTAGGATCAATGAAGAATGGTCATAAACTGATATATCCCCCCCCCCCCACCACCTCCCCACCACCAGCAGTGCTTATATTAACATAGGGTCACTGTGCCTTTAGTTTAGAAAAGGAATGTGTGTTAGTCAGAAAATTGTGAGTCAGTGAATGACTGAAAATTGTGAGTCAGGTTTGCACCCAGGTCCGTACTGCTGCGCCACTGTGCCTAATCATAGCTGGTCCACTAAAAATCTTTAGCAGTACAAATCAGAGTTTCAACCCCTGCCTTGGCTCAGAATGGGGAATCCCAGGGCACATTCTATATCAATCACCATCAGCAAAAGCAAATTAATTTTGTATTTATTTCATTTTCTGGTTTAGGTTTATTATTGTCACGTGTATCGAGGTACATGAACAGCTTGGTTTTGCATGCTCTTCAATCATATCAGATAATACTGCACATAAATACAATCAAGGCTAACTTACGTACAATGAGTAGGGCAAAATGCAAGATACAGAGTGCAGAATATAGTTCTCGTCAATGGTAACGCATGAGCTGCAGAGACAAAGTCCAATGTCCGCAATGGGGTAGAGGTGAATCGCACTGTACCCTCGAGCCGTTTACAAGCATGATAACAGAGGGGAAGAAGCTGATCCTGAGTCTGATGGTGCGTGCTTTCAAGCTTCTGTACCTTCCGCTGGACAGGAAAAGGGAGGAGAAGGGATGACTGGGATGGGTCATGTCTTTGATTATGTCGGCTGCTTTTCCGAGGCAGAGTGTTATGTCACCAATCATCGACGGCAAAGACAAATTAATCCTTCATTTATTTCACTTTCTTTTTTTTTTTTTTTTCTTTTTTTAGAAAGCGAGAAAAAGAGAGGGTAGAAAGTTACAAATAAAAAAGAAAGCAAAAAAAAAACAAAAAAAAAACAAGAAACAACACAACAGAAAAACAAGGGAGGTGGAATGGGTTACCTGTAATACATCAATGGAGATAGGTTCGTAGGTTATAAAGTTTATTTCACTTTCTGTTATGGGATCCTGCTACGTACAAACAGCCTTGACCACGGCTGTACAGGCAAAGCGTTTCACTCGGTCTGGGGAAGTGTTTGTGATGTGCGCAATACACTCCAAAGTCCGTGGTAAAATCTTTTGGCCAATTTTAAATTAAGCCATTGCGGCAGCAATTAAAGTCCTTGGTCCTGCATTGGTGACCTCTTCTACACATTCCGATAGCTCTTGCTCATTCCATGCTCTGTTGCCTCCATTCCTTCTTCGGCTCATGTCTGTTTGGGATCCCAAATCAGAAAAGGAATGTGTGTCAGTCAGAAAATTGTGAGTCAGTGAAATCTGCAACACAAACACAAACTATTTAGTTTAGTTTAGTTTAGCTCAGTTTAGTTTATTTTAGTTTAGTTTAGTTTAGTTTAGTTTAGTTTAGTTTAGTTTAGTTTAGCTTAGTTTAGTTTAGCTTAGTTTAGTTTAGTTTAGCTTAGTTTATTTTAGTTTAGTTTAGTTTAGCTTAGTTTAGTTTATTTTAGTTTAGTTTAGTTTAGCTTAGCTTAGTTTAGTTTAGTTTAGTTTAGAGATACATCGTGGAAACAGGCCCTTCGGCCCACTGAGTCCGCTCCAACCAGTGATCACCCGCACACCAGTTCTATCCTACACACCAGGGACAATTTACAGAAGCCAATTAACCTACAGACCGACACGTCTTTGGAATGTGAGAGGAAACCGGAGCACCTGGAGAAAACCCACGCGGTCACAGGGAGAACGTGCAAACTCCATCCAGACGATACCCCCGAAAGTCAGGATTGATCCCGGGTCTTTGGTGCCGTGAGGCAGCAACTCTACCACTGTGCCACTGTTCTGCTCCTGTAGTTGAATTGGTAAATAAAATGGTGTTAATCAAACTGCATTGCAGATAATTTACTTTGAATGAACTGGCGACTATTGATTAGACTTGGAAAGTAAATGGTCACAACAATTAAAAGCATAGATCATTACCTGGGATTGCACCTTTGGCAACCTGCGGTTTGGCTGTTGTTCCAAGTTAAGATGCCTGAAAATACTGTGCTCCTGACAGCAGGCATTTTATCTGCAAGCAGCACTTTAAAGCATTAAGCAGATGAGCAAAGGAAGACTGCTGCCGATCTAACACTGGGGCTCTGATAAAATCAATGGCTCCAAAGTGTTCTTGTGACGAATAGATCCGGTAGATGCACAAATCTCTTACCCAGGGTAGGGGAATCGAGGATCACATGGACACAGGTTCAAGGTCAAGGGAGAAATATTTAATAGGAATCTGAGGGGTAACATTTTCACTCAAAGGGTGGCGGGTGTATGGAACAAGCTTTCAGAGGATGTAGTTGAGGCTGGGACTATCCCAATGTTTAAGAAACAGTTAGACAGGTACATGGATAGGACAGGTTTGGAGGGATTATGGACCAAGCACAGGCAGGCTTGTGTAGCTGGGACACATTGGCCAATGTAGACAAGGTGGGCTAAAGGGCCTGTTCCCACACTGTATCACTCTACGATTCTATGACTCTATGAACTCTTGCTAGGGTCATAGAGTCATTCAGCTCAGAAACAGGCCCTTCAGCCCAACCCATCCATGGCAACTGCGATACCCCCTCTAAGCTAGTCCCATTTGCCCACATTTGGCCCACATCGCTTGGCCGTAAACCTTTCCAATCCATGAACCTGTCCAAGTGTCTTTTAAATGTTCAAAAGGACACAAAGATCAGCAGGTCAGGCAGCATCTCTGGAGAACGTGGATAGGTGATGTTTTGGGTCAGGGGCCTTCTTCTGATTGTAGGTAGGAGGAAGAAAGCTGAACCTAAAATGTCAGCTATCCATGTCCTCCAGTGATGCTGCCTGACTTGCTGAGTTATTCCAACACTTTGTGTTCTTTTGTGTATTAACCATCATCTGGAGTTCCTTGTTTCTACAGTCATCTTTTAAATGTAATTGCACCTGCCTCAACAACCACCTCTGGCAGCACGTTCCATAAACACCAGTCTCTGAGTGAAATAAGTTGCCTGTTAGGTTCCGCTTTCACATTAAACCTGTCCTCTGGCTTTTGATTCATCTATCCTTAATAAAAGACTTTGCGCATTCACCCTGTCAATTCCCCTCAAGATTTTATATACCTTTATAAGTTCACCCCTTAGCTTCCTGCACTCCAAGGAATAAAGTCCTAGCTTGCCCAAACTCTCCCCAGAGCGCACAGTCATCCTATCCTAAGCAATCCTACAAATCAACGAGAGAGCGGTTCTGACCTACCATCTACCTCATTGGAGACCCTTGGACTATGTTTAATCGGAGTTTATTGGGCTTTATCTTGCACTAGACTAAATGGGACCTGTTGGGTCCCATTCTCACATGGGAGCCCTGGTTCCCCAATGCAATATTCCACCACTAAAGCATAGCCCTCAACTGCGCAGGCGCGGCTGACGGGTTCCCGTTGTGACGTCCCTGATCCTCCCTCCTCCTCTCATGCCCATCTCCGCCCCTTGCCGTTCCCTTCGTACACACTCACTCCATCCGCCCTCAACCCCCCCCGCGATCACAGCCCCCCCACCTGCGAACAAAGCCCCCGCCCCCATCCGCGAACACATCCCCAGCCCCTGCCTGCGAACACAGCCCCCGCCCGCGAACAGAGCCCCCGCCCACACTCTGATTGACAGCACGTGCCAGAAGGGGCGTCGCCAACCCGGCGAATGACAGGAGAGAAGACCAATAACTTTTGTAATATTTCACTGATCGGAACAAAACTTGATGCACTTGCAGCACAGGAGAATGGTGAGTCAGGTGGCGAAAAATCATAGCACTATCCGGTACCATTCTTGCGCAAATTTAAAAACAACACAAACCAGAAGAAGACAAGGTGAGAGTTTTATAAGTATATAGATTAAATGTTATTCCCTTCATCCTGTATCTGAACACCGTGGATGTCTCGATTGTAATCATGGATAGTCTTTTCGTTGACCGGATAGCACGCTACAAAAAAACTTTTCACTATACCTCAGTACACATGACAATAAACTAAATTAACTAACTCAGACCCTCAAATGCTGGCAATGTCCTCATAGCCGTACCAAGCAGCAACCCAAAGACAAAAGACAATGGTTAGTAACCCAGCCAATTCCACCACTATTGCCACATCAGAAGTGAAGTGTAGAACCTCATGCTGCACTGGGGTAAACTTTGAAGTGAGAAGATCAAGGCAAACATGGAGAGAAATATTTTTTTTTTTACCTTGCTAATTCATTGACTCACAAGAAAAGTTTCAGATGCTATCAAACCATTTCCCTCAGCCGGCTCCACCACCAGTTCAGCTGCCGAGGGGAATAGTGTGTCGGTTGTTTGCATGCTGTTAGAGGCTGGGGGCCTTCACTGAGTCACTGCTTCCAGTGGGTCTACTTAACAAAGTCTTTGATCCGAGCAAGCTAACTCATGAACCCGACGGTGAACTTATGCCAGTAACGGCACGAGTCAGCAAGTTCATCGAGTCGAAGCAGCAAAAAATAAATGGACAGCTGTGATCAAAGATGAAGTTATAAAATGAGGCCTAGCTTCAAGATGGAGTCAGAATGCCAATGAAAGCCATGAAGTAACAGGTGGAGACTGTAAACGTTACAAGTTTCCAAGGGAATTTTATCCACATAAAAATACAAGAACATAGAACAGTAGGCCACAGGAACAGGTTCTTCGGCCCACATTGTGTGAGGTAGGACAAAGAAAATATTCATGTTAGGGTGAAGGTATGGTTACCTTGGTGATAAGTTGGAGACGTCATCTGGTCAGTGGTTTCATGGGGGAAGTTAGAGTGTGTTAATACAAACAAAGCCTCCCAGGGTAACGCTGAGCACTTTACCTACATTTTCCCATACATTTTTAATTCATTTTTCAAACTAATAATAACACCAATAAAAATGTTTCAAGTTGTTCATTCGTGATTTGGTGCAGTATATATTCCAATAATTTAATTATGGATACCGCTTAATGTCTCTCTTCCAATTTTGTGTCCAGGGTTTCATGATCCCATTAATGCCTCGGGCTTTAATTTCATTAATGTGTTGCACTTTATCAAACACTGTATGATAGACCATTAAGGGTGACACAGTGGTGCAGCAATAGAATTGCTGCCTTACAGCGCCAGAGACACAGGTTCAATCCTGACTATGGGTGTTGTCTGTATGGAGTTTGTACATTCTCCCTGTGACCACGTGGGACTTTTCCAGGTGCTCCGGTTTCCTCAAACATTCCAAAAACTTGTGGTTTGTAGGTTACTGTAATTGGTTTATTGTAAATTGTCCTTTGTGTTTCGGATAGAACGAGTGTACGGGTGATCGCTGGTCAGCTCGGACTCGGTGGGCCGAAGGGCCTGTTTCCACGCTGTATCTCTAAACTAAACAACACAGTATCAACTGCAGTACATGAGTCAATCCTCTCGGTTGCTCACATTTGTCAGATATTAGTTCCTCTTTCACCCTGAGTCAAGGAGCCCGTGGGAAAGATTCTAGTGAACAAAGTCGAGAGTACAGATGCCACATGTATGTGTACAATCGTGTGTTGTAACGATATCAGACAAATAAAAACTGCATCTGGAGGCGCTTTGAAAATAATGAATTACAATCCACCAGAGGATATTGAGAAAAGAACTGGGTAAACCTGTTGAAAACTTTAGAAAGTATTTGTGGTTAAAATGTCTGTATTTACTTCCTAATTATGGCTATTAGTGGGGTTGACCAAATGATGTAATTAAGGATTAAGCATCCCCACAGTCTGACTGCACAAAGCTGCAATATCTGAGGTTCTTTTTGTCGACACGTGCATGTAATACAAAGATAACATCCTACCATAATGCAGACCAATTCTGGACTAATGAGTGTAGTTTCTTCATTAATGGGTCATGCTTTTGTCAGTGAGACTGCTGTTGTGCAATGCACAACTCAAGTGTATTTTGGTGCTAAAATCTACCTCCAGTGTGAAAAATGTGCAGTTTCTTACCTCGGCTTCCCATTTCAACCGTTATGTCTTACAAACCCACCTAACCACAAATTCTTGATTCCCCTCAGGTTGGGATGGGGAGGATTCACAATGCCATGGGCAGGGTGGCGAGGAGGTTGTGTTTTTTTTGTTGCGAATACTAAGAGAGGGTCAAGAACATGTTCCAATTCCTGAGTCTGCATTCAAACGCTCTGGAGATGAAATGTGGAAAATGCAAAGCTTCATTCCAATTGCACACTGCTACCCAAGGGAATATTTGGAAACCACAGAATGCTAAAAACAAAGTTGCACAACAAATATAATTACAGTCTCTGAATAGACAGGCTGGGTCCCAAAGTACAATTAAGAGTCAAGTCTTCCAATGTAGCAATGCTCTTACTACTGACTCAGAGACTGTGCATTTTTTCCCACTTCAGAGTCTCCTGACTGGCACCTCAGTGAAATCTAAGGGAGGGCTGGATTTTAGGTGAGACGTTAAGTAGAAGTAGACTGTGCAGCCGAATGTAAAAAAATCGCACTAACCCACACAAGAGGAATGTACAATATCCTTCATTCAGACTGTGCACGCCATACGCAAGAAGAAGAAGAAGATGAAGAATAAGAATCAAGGATGTCCAAATGCGTCACAAATGAATTATAATGGATCTGATGTACTAAAGTAGATATTAATACAAAGACTTTAGAATTTAGAGATACAGTGCAGAAACAGGCCCTTTGGCCCACCCCCAACACTAGTATTGTCCTACACATAGGGACAATTCACATTTCTATAAACCATAGGCAATTAACCTACAAACCTGTATGACTTTGGAATGTGGGAGAAAACCAAAGCACATGAAAAGAAAAAAAAGGAATAGAGTCCTAGCCTGCTCAACATCTCCCTATAGCTCAGGCCCTCATAAATCTGCCCTGCACCCTTTCCAGCTTGAAAACATCTTTCCTATATCATGATGATCAAAACTGAACACACTACTCTAAATGTGGCCTCACCAATGTCTTATCTGGTTGATACGGACTTAGTGAGCTGAATGGTCTATTCCGTGTTGAATCGCTCTATGACTATTTAATTGATGTACGTTGGACTGCTGACTTGTTATTACGTCTTTTACACCACACACACATCCTTCTATCTTTAATCAGCAGATATTATCATTAAAATAATCAAGATATACAGAGAGACCTGTTACATCTTCATGTGGTACAATGCACAATCCCTCTTAATTTGTAAATGGATAGAAGGCAAGGCAGTTTGGAAAGGCAATAAGTACAATTACAATATTTTAAATTTATTAGCACAGATACATGGAGAGAAAAGTTTTAAAGGCTACTGGGCCGAACACAGGCAAATGAGTCTGGCTTGGATGGACATCTCGAGTTGAGCTGAAGGACTTGTTTCCATGCTGTATGACTTTATGACTCTACCAACGGTCTATATTTTGCTTGATAGAGATTGGAAGTAAAGGAAAATAAAAACTTTCCTGACACACTATGTTATAGGAAAGATGTTGTCAAGCTGGAAGATTTACGAGGATGTTGCCAGGACTCGAGAGCCAGATCTGTAGGGAGAGGTTGAGCAGGCTAGGACTCTATTCCTTGGAGTACAGGAGGATGAGAGGTGATCTTATATAAAATCATGAGCAGAATAGATCGGGTAGAAGCACAGAGTCTCTTGTCAAGAGTTGGGATCGAGCATCAGAGGACATAGGTTTAAGGTGAGAGGGGAAAGATTTCATAGGAACCTGAGGGGTAACTTTTTCATATAGAGAGTGGTGGGTGTATGGAACAAACTGCCACAGGAGGTAGTTGGAGCAGATACTATTGCAATGTTGTGGTAGATAGTATTGTAACGTTTAAAAATCAATTGAACATGTACAGGGATAGGACAGGTTTGGAGGGATATGGGCCAAATGCAGGCAGGTGAGACTAGTGTAGATAAGACATGTTGGTCGGTGTGGGCAAATTGGGCTGAAGGGCCTGTTTCCACACTGTGTGACTCTAAGACACAATATTTAAAATTGCAAATATAAATGTCTGATCTTTTTTTTTTTGGTAAAATGTGCTAAGGTCAGAGGGTGGTGAATCTGTGGAATTCTTTGCCACAGAAGGCTGTGGAGGCCAAGTCAGTGGAGGCCAAGTCATATTTTTAAGGCACAGATAAGATAGATTCTTGATTAGTACAGGTGTCAGAGGTTATGGGGAGAGGCAGGAGAATGAGGTTAGGAGGGAGAGATAGATCAGCCATGATTGAATGGCGGAGGAGACTTGATGGGCCGAATGTCCTATTTCTTCTCTTATTCCTTATGACCTTATGACCTTATGAAGGTGTTTCAAATTGCAAGACATCCTTTTTAATCAGCACGCTAATCTTTTCCTTTCTGCATTTGTTTCTCGGTGTGGTGGTGTACAATGGGCTGTCAGTATTTCAGAGTGCCCTGAATAGTGACATCCTTCCTCAACCATTACTGCCTTCCGATCCTGTGTGGACCCGTGGCTGTATATCACAGTTTTTGTGACATATCCTCAGTAACCTCCCTCGACCACCACCAGACCAAATAAATCTTTCCATCAAACAAACCAAATATGAGAAAGCTTCGAGTGATGAGAGGGGAGAAAGGAAAGCAACACGTTGTTGCAGAGACACAGCTGAAAGGAGTCACAAGAGCAGAACATGCTGTAAACATTCAGCACGTCATGCAGTATTTGCGGAGTGTGAGAAAATCAGAGTTAATATTTCAATTGAATGACTAGAAAAAGTTTCAATGAGTTTGAAGGAGATGTGCAGAGGCAGGTTTTTTTACACAGAGAGTGGAAAACACTGCCGGAGTTGGTGGTGGAGGCAGATACAATAGTGGCCTCTTATTGGCTTTTAAATAGGCACATGGATATGCGGGGAATGGAGGGATATCAAGCATGCAGGAAGGGGAGATTCGTTTAGCGTGGCATCATGTTCAGCACAGACATTGGGGGCTGAAGGGCCTGTCCATTGCTGTACTGTTCTATGTTCTATGATAAATCAAACATGCACTAAGATAAACATTCTGCAAACAAGAGACGACAGGGGAGACTTTCAATACTCTGGAAGTGTGGAAAACTCATAAAAAGCAAGACAAATCCTTTGGAGCGGAACGGTGGTGCAACGGTATAGTTGCTGCCTTACAGCGCTTGCAGTGCCAGAGACCTGGGTTCGATCCCGACTACGGGTGCTGTCTGTATGGAGTTTGTACGTTCTCCCGTGGCCGGGTAGGTTTCCTCCAAGATATTTGGTTTCCTCTTACACTCCAAAGATGTCCAGGTTTGTAGGTTAATTGGCTTGGTTTAAGTGTAAATTGTCCTTAGAGTGTGTAGGCTTGTGTGATTATGCGGGCATCATTGGTCAGCGCAGACTCGGTGAGCCGAAAGGCCTGATTTTCACCCAGAGAGTTGTGAATTTTTGAAATTCTCTGCTACAGGTGGCAGTGGAGGCCAATTCACTGGATGTTTTCAAGAGAGAGTTAGATAGAGCTCTTAGGGCTAACGGAATCAAGGGATATGGGGAGAAAGCAGGAACGGGCTACTGATTTTGGATTATCGGCCATGATCATATTGAATACGGTGCTGGCTCGAAGGGCTGAATGGCCTACTCCTGCCTTTATTTAATATGTTTCTATTTTCCGAACCGTATCTCTAAAAAAGAAATCCAATCTAGTTCATTACTATCCAATCACTCTCATTCATCAACAAGTGGTGGAGACTCGTTGAGTGACATTGAGTGCTTCTTTCTCACCAATAATCTGCTCTTTTTGGGTTTGGCCTGGATCATTCAAGTCCAGATTTCATCTCAGCCTTGGCCTACACTCAGACCAAAGAGCGGCATACATGCAGCAACTATGAGATAGGGGTGCAGGGAGTACCCGGGGTCCAAAAGGGGGCCCGGGAGTCAAAGGTGGGAGACCGGGAATTTCCTGAAATTCCAGAAAATGTTTGCATATATTTTGTGAAGATTAGCATTCACATTTTGTGTGAGCCTGCATAGTTTTATATATCATAATTCGTGGAAATTATGATCCATAAAATTATGTAGTGTTGGGAAATGTAGAGGTGTAATGAATAATACTATTTGCTTTCATCATAGCATCACTGCATCAGTATAATTTAATGAGGATTTAATGGGGAAGCCATGGAGCCAGTCTGAGACGAAGCTGCCCGCATCGCTTTTGTTCGATTTTGTCCGGAATGTCCACAAAGTATTGATGTACCCTAATGGGATATAATAATATATGATACAGGGATGGGATGATTGACTTGGCATGTAGGCAACATTTGCTCAAGTGTAGCATGAAGGCACATTAATGAAATTGAATTGCAATGGGTGTCAAAGGAAAAACACTCACCTCAAAGATGATTGTGTTTGTCAGAGATTGATTGTCCCATTGCCAGGGCAATACTGTGCTGGGCACTATCAGCTGCTTTATCAGACGTCCGCGCCGACCAGCGATCCCCCGCACACGAACAGTATCCAACACGCACTAGGGACAATTTATAATTTTACCAAAGTCAATTAACCGACAAAAATGGACGTCTTTGGAATGTGGGAGGAAACCGGAGCACCTGGAGAAAACCCATGCAGATCACGGGGAGAAGGTACAAACTCTGTACAGATAGTACCTGTAGTCAGGATTGAACCGGGTCTCTGGTGCTGTAAGGCAGCAGCTCTACCGCTGCACCACCATGTTGCCCCAACAATTCTTAGGAAAATGCAAGCCACTTTATTGGCACCCCATCAACCTTCCTAAACAGTCACTCACTCACTCCACCACCAATGCACAATATCCGTAGTGTGTACCATCTAGAAAATGCACTGCAGTTACTCACCCTGACTATTTTGTAAATTCCACCCAATCTCCATTATTCTTTAACATTGATAAGGTACACTGTATTTTTCCAAGGGCTAGTGAATCAGGAACTCGAGAGCAGAGGTTTAAGGGGAGAGGCGAAAGATTTAACGGGAACACCGCGAATGGTAGATATATGGAACGTGCTGTCAGAGGTAGTGGTGGAGGCAGGGAAAATAACATTCATTTAAAGGACATTTGGACAAGTCCATGGATATGAAATGCTTCAAGGGATGTGGACCAAATGCCGACAAATAGGGCAAGCTTAGATGGGGCATCTTAGTGGGCATGGATGGATTAGTTGGGCCAAAGGGTCTGTTTCCATGCTGTATGACTCTATGGCAGCAGGGTACCTGTAAGGACTCACAGGTACACCCCAAACCTATGCCCTCTAGTTCTTGATTACATTACCCAAAGCATTCAGCACATCTATTTCCCTCATGATTTTATAACCTCGACAAGATCACCCCTCACCCCTTGTTGTCCGAGGGATAAAGTCCTAGCCTGTTCAACCTCTCCCTGCAACTCAGGCGCTGGAGTGTTAGCAACATCCTTGGGAATCTTCTCCGTTCTTTCCAGCTTAATGTCATCTTTCCTATAGCAGGGTGACCAAAACTGAGCAAAATACCCCAAATGTGCCCTCACCAATATCTTGTACAACTGTAAACTAGTGGCCTGACTTCTATACACTAATTTCCCTGACTGCTGAAGGTCAGTGTGCCAAAAGCCATCTTCTCCAAGAGTTACCTCTAACTGTGCAGGTAAAAGTTAGTCTTGTTTAGTTTAGTTTAGTGATTCACTGTAGAATGATCTCCTCGAGTATGTCGCTCAGAACGCTCGGCCCTGGGTTGTTGGTTTGATTCTAAATGAGATTGATGGTTAAAGTGATGGTATAACCGAGGGAAGGAAAAGGAAAGGATAAAAGGGGGCTGCGGGCTTTATAGACGAGCGGAACATTGTCTTGCTTAGTCGTTTCCCTTCATTTATCTTCCGTTGCAACATGCCCATCTATCTATATATATATGTATATATGAACACAAACAGCTGCAGCATTTGCTTTGGACTGTTTCTTTGGATTACTTTCACAAAGGCACGAATCTTAAAGAGTGCGGAAATTTTTTAAAAACTGTTTCAATTTTTTTAAGAATTCAGTTTCATAAAATGGGACAGGCAGGAACCCAGAGGGCTCAGATTTCAGGTGAACGGCGAGCATCCAATAGCGGCGCTACCTGCGATACCAGCAACTAACAACTGTTTCGCAGCCTCGCCCCTCACCCTTGCCCCTTTCATGTGGGAACGGGCTTCGCTCAGAAACCCTGGGCGATCAGAGCCAGGGCGAGTCTTAATCCACTCCCAGTAATGCACACGTCGGCCAGCCACTCCCACCAGTTCAGATCAGTCCCTGGGACTGATGTCTTGCTGGGCCCTGATTTACAGGTTCGCCTGTGTGTTTCCTTCAGTGCTCGGCACAGAGCCAAAGGGTGTAAGACCACCCTGAAGACAGTGATCCTGTTGCAGAGGGCGGCCTGCATTTCAAAGGCAGAGTAATGTTATACAGTCACTGCACGCTTTTATACACTGGAGGTCCTGTAATAGACCTTTATGGATTGTTATAACATGATTTGCCAGTCGGATGTTTGCAGATGGCACGAGTTAATTGGTGAGCCCAAACGGAGACATCTGTGTGAAGTACAATGTTTGCTTCAGCATCCATCTATTTCTCAGAAGCCTCTCCTTGTTTATCAGTTTAGTTTAGGGGTGCAGATACAGTACAGAAGCTGGCCATTCGGCCCACCTAATCCGGCGTAGACCAGCAATCTCTGTAGGATACGATACGATAGAACGCATTTATCCCAGGAGGAAATTGATCTGCCAACAGTCATACTGTAAAAACACAAAAACACAAAATACATGAAACATGAAAATAAAGTGACGAGTGGAAAGGATTGGGGATGTGAGAAAAGATTGGGGGGGGGGGGAAGGGAGTCAGTCTCAGTCTGTTTACCCTACAACAGAAGGGAGAGGAGTTGTATAGTTTGATAGCCACAGGGAACAAGCATCTCCTATGGCGTTCTGTCCTGCATCTTGGTGCAACCAGTCTGTTGCAGAAGGTACTCCTCAGGTTGACCAATGTGTCATGGAGGGGGTGAGCTGTATTATCCAGGATGCTCTGCAGTTTGAGGAGCATCCTCCCCTCCAAGACCACCTCCCATGAACCCAACTCCGCCCCCAGGATGGAGCCAGCTTTCCTGATGAGTTTGTTAATTCTATTGTTGTCCGCGGCCTTCAACACTACCAACACTACACCAACACTACACCAACACTACACCAACACTACACCAACACTACACCAACACTACCAACACTACACCAACACTACACCAACACTACACCAACACTACACCAACACTACACCAACACTACACCAACACTACACCAACACTACACCAACACTACACCAACACTACCCTACACTACACCAACACTACACCAACACTACACCAACACTACACCAACACTACACCAACACTACACCAACACTACACCAACACTACACCAACACTACCAACACTACACCAACACTACACCAACACTACACCAACACTACACCAACACTACACCAACACTACACCAACACTACACCAACACTACACCAACACTACACCAACACTATCCTACACTACACCAACACTACACCAACACTACACCAACACTACACCAACACTACACCAACACTACACCAACACTACACCAACACTACCAACACTACACCAACACTACCAACACTATCCTACACTACACCAACACTACCAACACTACACCAACACTACACCAACACTACCAACACTACACCAACACTATCCTACACCCACTTGTGACAATTTACAATTTTACCAAGCCAATTAACCTACAAGCCTGTACCTCTTTAGAGTGTGGGAGGAAACCGAAGCACCCGAACAAAACCCACGCGGTTAACAAGTTCTAGGAGCAGAATAAAGCCATTTGGTCGATCAAGTCTACTCCACCATTCAATCATGGCTGATATATCTTTCCCTCTCAACACCATTCTTCTGCCTTTGCCCCATAACCATTGACACCCTTACTGATCAAAAATCTGGCAATCTCCGATCACAGGAAGAACGGACAAACTCCGCACCGACAGCACCTGTAAATCAGGATCAGACCCGGGTCTCTGTTGCTGTAAGGCAGCAACTCTACTATTGTGATACCTTGCCGCCGTTGTGGGCTATTTTACGTTTTTTTTTAAATTTCCGCACTCTTTCAGATTCTTGGCTTTCATAAGATCATAAGATCATAAGTGATGGGAGCTAGAATTAGGTCATTCTGCCCGTCAGGTCTACTCCGCCATTCAATCATGGCTGAAATATCTCTTCCTCCTAATCCCATTCTCCTCCCTTCTCCCCATAACCTCTGACACCCGTACTAATCACAAATCTATCTATCTCTGACTTAAATATATCCACTGACATTGCCTCCACAGCCTTCTGTGGCTTTATTGGTTTGTGTCTTTGTCTGAGCACTTGTTCCCAGGCATAGAAGGCAACTTGCTTCCACCATGGGGTGGTCCCTGAGACCTGGGTGGGATCCACAGACTTGACTGCGAGAGCTGTAAGGCTCTTTGTGCCTCGTTTCCATGTCCTCCCATGAGGTGCCGTGATCCCCCTCCCTTTCCTCTATTCGTTATCCTCTCTCTCTCTCTCTCTCTCTCTCTCTTCCTCTTCACACAAAGGTGCGGTGGGTGTATGGAACGAGCTGCCAGAGGAGGTAGTTGAGGCAGGGACTATGGCAACATTTAAGAAACAATTGAACATGTATGTGGATGGGACAGGTTTGGAGAGATATGGGCCAAACACAGGCAGGTGGAACTAGTATAGAAGGGACATGTTGGTCTGTGCGGGCAAGTTGGGCTGAAGGGCCTGTTCCCATGCTGTATGGCTCTATGTCTGTCTCCCTCACTCTCCCCTGAGTCCTCTCAAGGCCAGTCCAATGCTGAGAGAAGCATTGTGTGCACTGGTGCTGAACGGTGCTTCTCTCAGGCGGTGGGTGGGGGTAGGGTGGAAAATGGCTGCGACCTCACATCAGTGGCCAAGTCCCGGCGGTGTGGTCTATTCACAAGGGCTGGGGGCGAAACTCAAGGAATGTCCCTTCTTTCCCCCTTCTCTTTTGGTTCTCTCCCTTGGTTTCCCCATCTCTCTCTACCCTACCCACTCTCCTCCCACCTTCCAGCTGTGGACCATTCAGCCAAATCCCTAACCCTCTCCTGGAGAATCTTTGCGGAGGAAGCTGCCTGTAAGGTACTGCCTGATGTCACCAGATTACAGTCTCACAGCATTTAGACCAACAACCCACTGGTTGTGAATTCACATGCCTCTAAATGCACAGAGCTCCATCTACCATTGCCCATAAACCTAGGGGGGCTCTGTCTCATTGTACCCCAAACTCCACGGGCTTTCTGTGTCCCACTGCTCCTGAACTCCTATAGAGTATCTGATGCTTGAACACTGTTTCAGGAATACTGGCCATAACATACTTCTTCCTGTTTTGTTTTAAAGGCTATCTTTGCAGAAGAATGCAACCTTCAAAAGACATTTGGACAGGTACATTGATATGAAAGGTTCAGCAGGATATGGGTCAAACGCAGGTAGATGGGATTGGTGGAGATGGGGCACCTTGGTCAGCATGGGCGAGTTGGGCCGAAGGGCCTGGTTCCATGCTGTGCAACTCTAAGACTCTAGGAATGCAGTCCTGGTGTTTCAGAGTCCAGTTTTAAGAAAGGTCCCTACCCGAACGTCACCTAATGCCTGACCCGAGGAGTTACTCCAGCATTTTGTATCTTTCATTACTTCAAATTAAGTTGAAATGAATCAACTAACTTTGCTGGAGGTAAAGAGGGGATCAGAGGGCAGTGAGTGCCTGAACCCAGTGAGCAGTGAGTGCCTGAAATACACTGCCTGAGAGAACGGTGGAAGCAGAGTAGTCAAAAGCATTTAAGAAATTTTAATATAGCTTAGAGATAAAGTGGGGAAGCTGTGTCCGCACCGACCAGCGATCCCCGCAGATTTACACCATCCTATGCACACTAGGGACAAATTACATTTATACCAAGCCAATAAACCTACAAAGCTTCACGTCTTTGGAGTGTGGGAGGAAGTCGAAGTTCTCGGAGAAAACCCACACAAGTCACGGGGAGAACGTTCAAACTCCACACAGACAAGCACCCAGAGTCCGGATCGAACCCGGGTCTCTGGTGCTGTAAGGCAACAACTCTGCCGATGCGCCACCGTGCCGTCAAAACACTTGAATCACTTAAGCATAGAAGGCAATTGGGCCAAGTGTTGGAAGATGAATTAATATGGACAGGTGCCCGCTGATCATTGTGGCTGTGATATACAAATGCTATATGACCCAATGACCATAGGAATCTAATAGAACTGCTACATGTGTTCAATGGAATTCTATTCTACATCAGTTACCCTTCAGGCAAGCCAGTCGTTGCGCTTCTGCTTGTTTCACAACATTAACACTAAAACCACAAAAAAAAAACTAGCATGTCACTGTGGGCTGCAGGTTTCCTCTGGTATCACGTAAAGAAGACCGAAAGGGAAGTGGTTACTGAAAAAAAATCTTGACTCCCTCAATCTGAATGTGCATCTTGGGATTGGGGGAAGGAGGGTGAAATGCAGAAAATGTCACACCAGTGGCAAGTCAAAATAATATTGTAAAGTAGGGCAATTTAACGCATTGCTTGGAATAATCTGAGTTTATTGTACATTCCCTAGGGAGCTAGGTTTCGCAAGATGTGGCACTTCTGACTCTTGATCCTTGGTGGGTCAATGGGACATAGTGGGACCTGAATAGTGAAAGGCTTGGATAGAATGGATGTGGAGAGAATGTTTCCACTAGTGGGAGAGTCTAGAACCAGAGGGCATAGCTTCAGAATTAAAGGACGTTCTTTTAGGAAGGAGATGAGGAGGAATTTATTTTGTCAGAGGGTGGTGAATCTGTGGAATTCAGTACTACAGAAGGCTGTGGAGGCCATCAATGCTTATATTTCAAGGCAGCGATAGACATATTCTTGATTAGTATGGGTGTCAAGGGTTATAGGAAGGAAGGAGAATTGGGTTAAGAGGGAAAGGTAGATCAGCCATGATTGATTGGTGGAGTAGACTTGATAGACTAATTGGCCTAATTCTGCTCCTATCACTTTTGAACTTATGACCATTGAATTAGGTCTTGAGTTCAAGCCCAATTTGAGCATATCATCCTGTATGATAATTCATCTTAAGGAGTGCTAATTTGTCAGATGTGCTTAGTGTTAATTTTCTGGGCACTTCTAAAGAAGGCAAAGACACAGCTTATTCTTCTGCGCTGTGAGCTATTTATGCTTCAAAGTGCTTCTTCTGAAGTTGTACTTTGAGAGTAATCCATCAGATAGGAGAAACATGGGGAAGTATGATTTACAATCCAGAAACATATAGCTTCATCAATAGAACATTGTCCATTTACAGCACTTACCCTATGTGGTCTTAACAACGACACGCCAAACAGACATGGCCTCACTGGGAATGGAAATTCAATTGTGTATCGCTGTTTTTTTTCAGTGTTACTCTGTTGAAATTTTCTTTTCCTGAAGCGAAATTCAATATTAGATTTTTCTGAATTGTTTGCATCACTTGGAAATTCAATTGGGTACTTCCAGTTGTGTGTGTGCTTCTAATGCATTGAAGTGAAATCAAATGACCATATCTCATACTAAGCTTCTTTTGAAGGGATGCCAGGGAAATTGAATAATGTTCGTGTTTTATTATTTTTTAGCTGGACATTCACTAATTTCCTTCCTGTTTTTCACTCACGAATTTTAGTCCACGACCCTCCCAACACAGATGATAATCTGGTCCGACCCTTACCACACTCCCCAATCTCATGATGACTAACTCAAGCATCCACACCATCCTGGCTACTCACTCATCTCCCCGCTGCCTTCAGGTAGAAGGTATAGGAGCCTGAAATCTGCAACATCCAGGTTCAGGAACAGCTTCTTCCCCACAGCCATCAAGCTATTAAACTCAACTCAAACAAAACTCTGAACATTAATAGCCCATTGCACTTTATCTGCTTATTTATGTGTGTATATATATATATTCAATGGCATATGGTCACACTGATCTGTTCTGTATTTATTTATGCCTACTATATTCTATTGTGCTGAAGCAAAGCAAGAATTTAATTATCCCATCTGGGACACTTGAAAACAAACTCTCTTGAATCTTGAAGCAAGGATCTGATATCCCGACAAACTTGGGCAACTGAGGCTCACTGCACTCTCCTCCAGTCCCACAACATCCCAGGCCCTGATTACACTTCCAATGATCACAGCCAAACCCCAGCCCCAACTTGACTTTGAATGCCTTCTCACCCTTGTATCTGACTTCAGTATTTTTTTTTAAATTATGTGTAGTAAAAATATATATAATAATAATAATAATAATAAAGCTTTATTTCAGACACAGGTCCATATAACACATCATACAGTATAAGGAGATACAAAAAATACATTAAAAATTGCATATTAGCCTATAAGGTATACAAGCTATTGCACCAATGCCGTCTTAGCCTAGAAGTGAATCTATAGCAGCTTTTCAGAGGGCTGACTAGGGCTTCAATTATGTGGTTCTCTGATTTGTCCAGGCGACACATAAAACTAAACATCAGCTGTCTTAAGAGTGCCTCACAGGTTGGCACTCTAGTGGACACAAACAATTGACTGGCACTATGCCACCTAGGGACACGAAGCAGCAACCTCATTGCATCATTGTATGCTACCTTGAGCCTCTGCATACTCTTTTTCTTATAGTTAGACCACAATTGAGCAGTATATAATGGTGTGATGTAGGTTCTGAACAAGGAACACTTCACAGAGTCAGAGCACATAGAAAACTTCCTTATAAGCATGTTAGCTTGAAAATAAAATTTACAGCGCTGTCGGTAGAGGTCTTTGTCATCCGTCCAGTCATCGGACATGACATGACCTAGGTATTTAATTTCCTCACACACAGCAAGAGGACTGTCTGACAAATAAAAGGTCGGAAAAGTTGATTTCCTGTCCTCAGCGCTTCTAACTATCATTATGCGGCTTTTCTTAGCGTTATACTTTATGTCATAATCAAGGCCACACTGAGAGCACACCTTCAACATCTGCTGCAGCCCAGCACTATATGGACAGAGCAGGACCAGGCCGTCTGCATACATAAGATGATTAACAATAGTGTTGCCCACAAGACAGCCAGTTTTTAAACCTATTTAACTGATTTGATAATTCATCCATATAAACATTAAATAAAATAGGAGACAAAATTCCTCCTTGCCACACTCCGTTACTAACACAGAATGGAGCAGATACAACATTGTCCCATTTAACCTGAAACGTTTGATGGGCATACCAAAACACTAAAATTCTCACTAAAAATTTAGGGGCACCTCTATCTAGCAATTTTACAAACAATTGTTCATGATTAATTCTATCAAATGCCTTTGACGCATCAATAAAACATAGAAATACAGATGAATTCAGGCTTGTGTACCTGAACACAATCTCTTTAAGAGCATAGATACACTGGTCAGTTCCATGTTTTCTTTTGAACCCAAACTGATTGTCAGTAGTAAGGACATACATTTCTAGCTTTGTTAACAGTATTCTCTCCAGTACTTTAGACAAGATACTGGCTAATGCAATAGGTCGATAATTGTCAATACTGTTGAGCTTACCAGCCTTGTCTTTAAGCACAGGCACTAACATTACAGACATAATAGCATTTGGCAGGACACCATGAACTAGACAACCATTAAAGCACATGGAAAGCAAAGATGTAATGCAGTCCATACCGCAGGCTTTGTTGTTATCCAACATGTTAATGGCATCATAGACATCTGCTGCCCTAACTATCATATCTGCTGAGAGATCAATATGTTCATGATTGATTCTAACTGGGTTACTTTTAACACAATTAAAAAGGTTACGGTAGTGCTCACGCCAAATCTCAGCTATTTTTTCTGGGCTACTAACACCTTCAATGTCAGACGGTAGGGGTGTTTTATTGTTATTCATTACTTTGACCTCTTTCCAGATGTAGTTATATAAAATGATGAGAGACATAGATAGGATAGACAGTCAGAACCTTTTACCCAAAGACTAGAGGACACGGTTTTAAGTTCACGAGGGAAAGTTTCAAGGACATGTGCAAGGCAGGTCTTTTATGCAGAAAATGATGGGTGCCAGTAACACACTGCATGGGATGGTGGTGGAAGCAGATACGATAATGATAATGACGATTCACGAATGGTGAAAGGCCTGGGTACAGCGAATGTGGAGAGGATGTTTCCACTAATGGGAGAGTCCACGACCAGAGGTCATAGCCTCACAATAAAAGAATGTACCTTTAGAAGGGAGATGAGGATAAATTTCCTTAGTCAGAGGGTGGTGAATCTGTGGAATTCATTGCCACAGATGGCTGTGGAGGCCAAGTCAATGGATATATTTTTTAAGGCAGGGATAGATAGATTCTTGATTAGTAAGGGTGACAGGGGTTATGGGGAAAAGGCAGGAGAATGAGGTAGCGATGGAAAGATAGGTCAGCCACGATTGAATGACTTAGTAGACTTGATGGGCCAAATGGCCTAATTCTGCTCCTAGAACATGAACTTATGAACTTTTTGGCTTCTAAGCGGCTTTTAGAGAGGCACGTGGATATGCAGGAAATTGAGGGGGTATGGATCACGTACAGGCAGAAGAGATTAGTTTAATTTATCATTATATTGGCACAGACATTTTTTGCCAAAGAGTTTGTTGCTGTGCTGTAGTTATGTTCAATGTTATGTTCTACATGTGTTCGATGTAGTACCTGATGTCTTATTTTCCTTCTGGTGTGCCACAGTGTACAATGGAAACTTATTGACAATGGATCAGCAGTGTTTGAGGCCTTTGCTGATTTCATAGTAGGCGTCCACTATAACAACCTATCATGTACCATGTTTGGTGAACAACTATTTCAAGGCCACCTCCTTGTCATGATCAAGCAACCTTGGTGAGTACGTTCTCTGATCAGCTTTCAAATCATTGGTGGCAGATTGGTGGAAATGCAATTTACACGTGTTCCTGTGGTTACTACCAAAGATCTTATAGCAGATTACTACCGATCTTTCAGCGGTGCATCAGGGAAAACCCCCACTGTGGGCAAAGGTTGAACATCAAGTGTGTTTTTTCTACTTCAGCTTGCATAATAAGTTGCCTTTGATGGTTTGAGAAGAAACAACATCATTCTGAATCATCCATAGGTCAACCCCAAATGATAGTGAGCTGTTATTTTAGAATATATCAATTAGAAAGGATGGGAATAGAACCTTTATCAACTTTCACCTCTGGATCGGGAGAGTCCAGGGTTGACATAAATGGTGAGTTCAAAACAAGACCTGGTTTTTTAGGATTTTTCTGCTGTTTCAAGAAAGTTCATGAGTTTTCTAACTTTTTGCTTGTCATCTGGTAATATCCAGACGATTTGCAAAAAATGTAAAAAAAATTTCGGGCCAATAATATTTTTTTCCACAAATATCCCCTCTTCTTCCCCAGTCTCCACCCCCACCACTGGAAATGTCCCCATGCCTCTTCACATAGAAGTGGAAAACAATTGACCTCCCCCACTGTAAAAGGCCGGCATAGGCTGAGAAACTGGGAACTGCCCATTTTTGGACAACTTACATGCAATGTCAGCTATCTGTATTTAGGGGAAAAGACTGGGAATTTTGGTCTTCAGATCTAATCATTGTCATTGTACAGATGACAGTGTGGTTGGAGATCATGCAAATTGACGTCTCAATTTCCAGGAAGAATGGGTGATCCTGTCAGTGGGATATTGGGTAGATGTTTCAAGCCTTGGAAAAAAGCTTGGGATAGACACAAAATGCTGGAGTAACTCAGCGGGACAGGCAGCATCTCTGGATAGAAGGAATGGGTAAAGTTTCAGATTAAGACCCTTCTTCACACAGAGGAAGGGTCTCAACCCATAGAAACACTGAAACATTGAAAATAGGTGCAGGAGTAGGCCATTCGGCCCTTCTAGCCAGCATCGCCAATTAATATGATCATGGCTGATCATCCAAAATCAACACCCCGTTCCTGCTTCCTCCCCATATCCCTTGATTCCATTAGCCCTAAGAGCTACATCTAACTACATCTAACTATCTCTTGAAAACATCTAGTGAATTGGCCTCAACTGCCTTCTGTGGCAGTGAATTCTGCAGATTCACAACTCGCTGGGTAAAAACGTTTTTCTTCATCTCAGTCCTAAATGTCCTACCCCTTATTCTTAACATCACTCATTCCTTCTATCCAGAGTTGCTGCTTGTCCCGCTTATTTACTCCAGCATTTTGCGTCTATCTTCGTTGTAAACCAGCATCGGCAATTCCTTCTGACGCAAAAATCTTGGGAGCTCATTTGGAAGACTGCAGATCTTGGGAGTACCAGTAGGCGTTGGTTGTGGTAATGTCAATGATGCAGTTATGAGGGGGAGGCTGAGCTCAGAATTAGGCAATGGATGTGTGATTGCTGGATCAGGAGACTACAGTAAGGAGTGAGATCAGAGGCTATTTAACTAGAAATGGCAGTTATTTTGGGCCAGTTCTTTATTTTAAGCCATTTGGAAACTTAGAGTAAGTTTTCCTGGAGGCATTCACAGCTGCCATAAACCAGGTGCGGGATTCTGGCCTCTGCTTCAATACATGTGAACCTTGCATGCGATTGAACTGCAGGCTGAAAAATGAATGCAAAAAATTGGAGACACAAGGAACTGCAGATGCTGGTTTACAAAACCACCCTACAGATTGCTGGAGTAACTCTGCGGATCAGGCAGAATCTCTGGAGGACATGGATAAGCATAGTTTCGGATGGGGACCCTTCTTCAGATTCAGCAAAAGTTGGCTTTTTTCGTTGACCCCACATGATTGCTACTTCCTTCTGCTGAGGTTGAAGGAAGCAATGTGTAATGCTTGTGACTTTGACGGGATGACAGGTGGATTTATTGTTACCGGAAATGTGTAAACCTGTAGCTATCCGAAAGCAGGACAAGTGGCACATTTTGCAACAAGGGGAGAAGTGGTGGGCAGATAATAGGCTGGATGATACAGCCCATTCTTCTATTTCTTCTTTAAAATGCTGTGGGAAACTATGTTTTGAAAGTTGGTGTGTTTCATATTAGTGGTACACAAGAGTCAGAAAAAATGTTGAGCTTACTACACAGAGGCAGGCACTCAACGTGGCTGTACTGGGTCTTTCTTGGAGCAATTCCAAACAGATACTATTCTCTCAGTATAAGTTTTCAGTTAAGTTTAGTTTAGAGATACAGCATGGAAACAGCCCCTTCAGCTCACCGAGTCTAGGCCAACCAGCGACCCCCATACACTAGCACTCTCCCACACGCACTAGGGACAATTTACAATTTTACCAAGCCAATTAGCCTACAAACCTGCACACCTTTGGAGTATTGGAGGAAACCGGAAATGTTGGAGAAAACCCACGCAGGTTCACGGGGAGAACTGACAAACTCTGTACAGACAGCACCCATAGTCAGGATCGAACCTGGATCGCTGGTGCTATATGGCACCAACTCTACCACTGTGCCATCCTCAGCTTTCCCCATTTCCCCCACCTTCCTCATCTTTAGAGATTTATCCAATGTTTCCTTTAGCGATGCCATGGTCCATGCCTCAATCATTCCCCATGTAAACGCATGTGTTTAGTTTTAAGTAATGTTTAGTTTTAAGTAACTCCAGAAGGAATAAGGGTGAGGCGATGTCATTGGAACTGAGTTGCGATGAAAGATCGCATAAACATCGAAGTCCCTGGTTTAATCCGGACCACCGTGTGTGAATGATGTGAAGTGGACTGGGTGGAAGAAGTGGCTTCGGGGCCAAGTATGATAAACGGCATGTTGAAATTGTGGCATTTGGCCGTTGTTCCTGTACTCTGCAATGTTAGCTCGCATGTTTACAGGTGCTTGAAGGCTGCCCATCACGGGCAGGCAAAACTGTTGCAATCAGATTTCCTAATTCTGTCGTATCAGTCTGGTGATGTAGGGATCAATCTCCAAGCCATTATGCTGGGTCAAGGGGTCCCAGATCTGCACTGTGACATCCAAGGTCTATTGCGCAAGTGCAACATTTACACAACTCAATAGAATTTAATTAATTGGGAAACCATTTGCAAAATACAATGGGTTATTAATTTTGGTTATCTTGAAGTTCACAATTCTGTTTCCAGATTCTCTGCAAGCATGGGAGTCACGGTTGCGCAACAGTAGGGTTGCTGCCTTTCAGTGCCAGAGACCCAGGTTCGATCCTGAATACGGGTGCTGTCTGTATGGAGTGTATACATTCTCCCCGTGACCGCGTGGGTTTTCTCTGAGATCTTTGGTTTCCTCCCACACTCTAAAGACGTACAGGTATGTAGGGTAATTGGCTTGGTGTATGTATAAGTGTGTGTAGGATAGTGTTAATATGTGGGGATCGCTGGTTGATGGGCTGAAGGGCCTCTTTACACTCTGTATGTCTAAAAAGAATAACTAAAAAACAAGTCCTGTGAATACTGGAAGATATTCAGCTGCAGGTAGGCATCCTTTAATTTAAAAATAACCCTCTTGCTGCTGATAAAGTAAACTATCACAAAGTCATCCTATGCACATGGGATTAGTTAGTCCAATTCACTGCTATGCAATATAGTGCAACTGTTTTTCTTTATGACTGCACACAGGATAATTGCCATGTCAGGACTAAACATGATCAGACCAGAGATGCAAAATGGTGCCTCTTCCATACAAACTCAGTGGGCTGTTCTGTACATTCTGGTTGAACCGGGGGATTGTGTTCATGTACAGTGAAAGTCTTGCTGATTTGTATGTAAATAAAGTATTCCACTGTACCTGGGTGCACATGATAACAAAGAAATAATTGAATCATTAAAGAGAAAACACATACAGGATTCTTGGAAAGGATCTAATGTAGAAGAATAGGATTACCGTGAATAGATACAATGAGTAGCATGGACATGGACATGGTTGGGACCCGGCATCACACGGGAGGGCTGGTCCCCCAACGCAATATTCCACCTCTCCACCAATTCCAATATTGGTAGCCAGTGTGGGGGGGGGGGGGGGGGGGGGGGCTTTCTGGAGCGCTAGTATGGGTGTTGTGGGCTGAAGGGACTGGTTTCCAGAGGGCTAGTATGTACATTGTGGGCCAAATGGATTCTTGGGCTGGCAGCTCAGTCACTCAAGCCTGTTGTGCTGGCAGCTCACTCACAGCTGGTGGGCTGGCAGTTGACTCACGGCTATTCCTTGAAATTCCATTTCAAGCAGGGTGCAAGGCCACCAAATTCAAGTGCAGTTTCTTACCACTTCAAGCAGGGTGCTAGGCCACTAAAGACAGCGAGTCGTGACCTCCCCCTCCTCCATCTTGTAGAGACTGAGCCACACCCACACTTCTGGGTTTTATAGTCCCTCCCCCCCTCCCACCAGAAGGGGCGTGGCCTTCACGGTGTGATTGACAGGAGAGAGAATCTCAACATTTTTTATTCACTAATAACTCTCTTATTTTTCATCGATGGGAAAAATCCTCGGCACCTGAGGAGCGGAGGGGACTGAGTAAGATGGCCAAAAATCACAGCCGTACGTGGTAGCGTTTTTTCTAAAATCAATATAAAGCGCAAACAGGAATTGGTCAAGGTAATACTTTTAGTTATATAGAAGGTAAGGCAACTTTAATTAGGCAACACAGCTTTAGCATTTCCAAACCAAAGGCAACACAGCTTTAGCATTTCCAAACCAAAGGCAACACAGCTTTAGCATTTCCAAACTATATTTTCAAACCACATTAAGGGCACTGACAGGTCAGTAAAACCACTCACAGTTTAGTAGACATGTGTTCAGTGTTATTCACAGCTCAGACTGAGAGACGTGACCCTCTCGCTCCCCGATCTTGCAGAGACTGACTGAGGCACTCAACACTTCTGGGTTTTATAGTCCCTCCGGAAGGGGCATGGCCTTCAGGAGAGAGAATCTCAACATTTTTAAAACACTAATAACTCTTTTATTTTTCATCGATGGGAAAAATCCTCTTGTCCTGCACAGCGGAGGGGGACTGAGTAAGATGGCCAAAAATCATAGCCGTATGTGGCAGCGTATTTTCTAAAATCAATATATAGAACAACAGGAAGTGGTCAAGATCAGATTTTTAGTAATATAGATGTCTCAATGGAGTAATATATCAATGACAACATTATATCCTGACATATTTAATTAAATCTCAAAGTCTTAGTACAATTTCATAACAAGGCCTTGATGGTTTCCATGTCAGCAACTTATAACTTTTAGTTCTTACCTCTGGTGAGGACATTAGTTGCAGCATCAACCTTGAGATTATCCGGATGATAGACACAAAATGCTGGTATAACTCAGCGGGTCAGGCAGCATGTCTGGAGAAAAGGAATAGGTGTCGTTTCAGGTCGAGATCCTGCTTCAGAACTTTCGAGACCCTCATTCAGATAATGAGATTATTCATTTTGGATGGGCCAACAGTGGGTGGTATTGGATAATATAGAGTCACAGAGTCATTTAGCATGGAAAATGCTAAATTGGGCCTTTGGTCTTTGGCCCAATTTTCCCATGCCAACCTAGATGCCCTATCTACACTAGTCCTAGCTGCCCACCTTTTTGCTATCCATATATAAAATGGATTATGTATTTTTTTCTAATACTTTGTGAACCCAGCATTACTTTGATCATCAAACATTTTATGGAAGTAACTTCAGATGGCATTGTGTCATATGAAGTTCTTTACTTACCAATACTGTTATTTCATTTCATTAGAACTGCACTCTCAAATTGTGATGGCATCGATCTGAATTTCATAAGTCTCCTTAAATATGTTCTTGTAATGTTCTTAACTTTGTCACATCCATAGTGATGTCAATGGTCTATTTTATGGGGTACAGAATGATAATGAGTATTTGAGCAAAGTTTTTAAAGTGTTACATTAGGTGCATATGGGATAACAAGTTACGACACATGATCTGTGGTCGGTTGAATTGTAAGTTAATTCTAAACTTTGTGCAAATATTTCAGAAGATATGCAACATCATTAGACACATCTTCTCTGACTCCATTTCTCTGCGACAAACAGAGTCAGTTATAGATGCTAAAATGTGAATGGCTGACCTTGTGTCAAAGTTGCGAATAATTGCGCAGTCATCTGGGGTTACGGCGAATGTCATGTTATCATTCCTGGATTTGAATGTCATTTGCAATGAAAACTTTCCCCAGAGCTGTCAAAGCTGTAGTATGATTGTAAGAAAATTTCCTGGCAATTCTTCATTGCGTTGGAGAAAGACACAATTATGCCTCTTTTTTGATTTATGATTGTCACATGAGATACAGATACCGAGATACGGTGAAGAACATTGTTTTGCATGAGAATCATACCGTATATGACTACATTGGTTAGTGCAAATGATAACATAAACAGGGGCAGACTATAGTGTTACAGCTACAGAAAAAGTGCAGGTAAGAAAAGTGATAGGGCTGCAAAAATGTAGATTAGTTTCAGGAATTAATCCCTAGCATTAAGAGGTTTGATCAAGAACTGATTACAGCAGGGAAGAAGCTGTTCTTGAATAGGGTGGTATGCAATCTTTTGTATCTTCTGCCCGACAGGAGAGTGCGCGGGTTGGGGGGGGGGGGGGGGGGGTGTGGGTGACCGGAGCGGTCTTTGATTGTGTTGGCTGCTTTCCCGAGGCAACGTGAACTATAGATGGAGTCAATGTGGGGGGGGGGGGGGGGGGTGATAATCTTAACTACTATAATTTCACATAGTGACAATGATCTTCCTAACTCAAGCAGTATGGGCAGTTTGATATGGTAGACAAAAATGCTGGAGAAACTCAGCGGGTGAGGCAGCATCTATGGAGCAAAGGAAATAGGCAACGTTTTGGGTCGAAACCCTTCTTCAGATAGTTTGATATCTTTTCCAAAATGCTTCCCAAAAAACGTATCCTTCAATGGTCTGCATTTTGTGCTCTCACGTAAGATCCGAAAATTCACATTTAACTGCGGATATTCCAGGCACACGGTTTTGATCAGTCGTACTGCTTGCCATTGTTTTGTCAATTAAATAACCAATGGCTCAATTATCACATTCTGCTGTAGAGTGGAACATGTAGTCAGTGTATCTTTCGCTTCTATGCAGTTAGCATTTGTGAATGGTAGTATTTAGTAAATGTCCCAAAGACCTTCACTGGAAGTACTTTTTCTTACATGAACCGAGATTTCAATTTCCCATTCAAACCTGCCAAATTACTTTTCCCTGTAAGGTTGATATAAGGATGATTGACAAAATACATTGAAAGGCATGTTAGGCATGGACCTTGCCAACCATGCTATACGAGAATGCAGTATTGGTGCACTGAATGGACCAAGATCATTTGGCTAACATAGACTCTGATTGATTCATTACCTCATCACCAATTGCAGGGTTAACTGGCAGTGGACTTAGTTGCTTAAAGGGGTGAAAATGTGAACAACCAAATCGCATTCTAGGTGGTGGTCAGACATACAAAATATTCAAAATGACAGAAATGGCATTTTGTTTGATCATCCTCATTGCCTGTGCAAATTAAAGATGTAGTTCGAATCTTCCAACCTACCTCATCACGGACCCTAAACTTTTTCTTGATCTGCACTTTCTCTGCAACAGTAAAACTATCGTGCTGTAACTCTATATTCTGCACTCTGGTATTTTTCTCGTTGTGCTACCTATTTTACTTGTGTGTGGCTTGATTGTATTCATTAACGGTCGATTTGACTGGATCGCATGCAAGCAAAGGTTTTCAATGTATCTCGGTACATGTGACAACAATAAACCAATATCAATGCCACAACTGATAGGTTTTTGATATTTAAGATTAATCAGCCACACTCACAACCGGAATGACACAGACAATTGGCTGTTTCCTTTCTTACCACACCCTATATTTTGGATATGTTTGGAACGAAACACTGTATTTAAGAGAGAATATGTCCTGTATTCTTAAAGAGGAAGTTTACAACATACAGCTCCCTTTTGGATCAGTAGCCTGACCCTACGACCAGAGCCCTCTCCGACACTCCCCATCATTTAAATGCTTCACCATGAAAAGCCCCAAATAACACTTGACCGATGACCCATAAAGTCTTCACCCACTTGCCCCACAGAATTACAATCTCCCTGCACCCAAATTTAGATATTAAACTGCAAAACATATAAAGCACTTGCTCCAGAACCTCTGCTGTGTAAAGATATTTCTTCTAATCCCTGTCCTCCCTCCCATACCAATAATGTTAAATTAATATCCCCACGATATATCCATCTCCCTGGGTTAAACTGGCTCACTATTGTTTGCTGTCCTGTCCTCTTTGAGTGGAACAGAACAATGTGGATTTTGTATTTTTATAATGTAGCTGTTTTAAATCAGCAGGTTTTAGTTGGTCATTTTTACTCAGGTTCAGGGTGGATACAGGTAGAAAGTGCTATCAAAAGAAAACTGATGTGGAGAGTGTGTAAGAAGGAACTGCAGATGCTGGTTTAAACTGAAGATAGACACAAAAAGCTGGAGTAACTCGAAAACCGAGACCCGAAACGTCACCCATTCCTTCTCACCAGAGATGCTGCCTGTCCCACTGAGTTACTCCAGATTGCTGTGTCTATCTGCTGATCCACTAGTGGGAGATTCTAGAACCAGGGGACTTAGCCTCAGCATAAAAGGACGTACCTTTAGAAAGGAGATGAGGAGGAATTTCTTTAGAATCTGTGGAATTCAATGCCATAGATGGTTGTGGTGAGCAAGTCATCAGGTATTTTTAAAATTGACAGATACTTGATCAGTATGGGTGTCAGGGGTTACGAGGAGAAGGCAGGAGAATGGGGTTGAGAGGGAAAGATAGATCAGCCATGATTGAATGGCGGAGTAGACTGAATGGGTCGAATGGCCTACTTCTACTCCTATCAGTTATGGGCTTATGAACAATGATATAGGAGGGTCCTTCCAAATAGAAAAAAGAAATATAGCAGATGCTGGACCTAAACCAGGAACTGAAATTCAGCAAATGCTCAGCAGACATGGTTGTTGAGTGTAGGCTGCATATTATGGTTGGACACTCTGATTTCAATCACAAGTCAGTTCAACAGATGCCATACATAAGACAAGAGTAAATGTTGTAAGATGGAGTGTCAGCACCCCGTTATGTAATAAAAAGACACAAAGTGCTGGAGTAACTCATAGGGATGGAGAACATGGATGGGTTTGAGGAGTTTGTATTATTACAATGTGGCTGTTTTAAATCAGCAGATTTTATTTGGTAATTTTTACGCAGCTTCAGGGTTGATAAAGGTAAGAAAGTGCTGTCAAACAAAAGCTGATGTGGAGAGGTTGTTTCCACCAGTGGGAGAGTTTAGAAAAGAGAGCATAGCGTCAGGGATGTTCCGGATCAGACCCCTTCTTCAGACCCGAAGAGTTACCTAACTATGATCTCCAGAGATGCTGCCTGACCCACTTAGTGACTTCAGCACTTCGTGTCTTTAATTGAAAAAACTAACATCTGCAGTTCCTTGTGTCCCCAATTATTTTACTTTAATTTGGCCGCATACAAAATATTTTTGTAAAATTGTTGAAGAATAAAAAGGCTTCCCAGGTGGTGGAAGCATTTATCAAATAACAGCCCCTAAGCCTGGTGGCACTGTAGCGCAGTGGTAGAGACCCAGGTTTGATCCTGACTATGGTTGATTGTCTGTACGGAGTTTGTATCGCCCTGTGACCTGCGTGGGTTTTCTCCAGGATCTCCAGTTTTCTCCCACACTCCAAAGATGTACAGGTTTGTCGGCTAATTTGCTTGGTATAACTGTAAATTGTCCCTAGTGCGTGTAGGATAGTGTTGATGTACGGGAATCGCTGATCGTCACTGACTCGGTGGGACGAAAGGCCTGTTTCTGCATTGTATCTCTAAACTAAACTAAACTACACTAAACTAAACTAAACTAAACTAAACTAAACTAAACTAAGTTTGAAGAAGGGTTTCGGCCCGAAACGTCGCCTGTTTCCTTCTCTCCATAGATGCTGCTGCACCCGCTGAGTTTCCCCAGCAATTTTGTGTACCCTAAACTAAACTAAACACATTTTGTGTGGTGCCAGTAAATCCCTTTCTGCCAGTAAATATGTCGGACTATTTACCATTGTCCTGCAGGTATGCTCCTGCCTATCTTCCTGTGTGGTTACTTAATACCCATGGTCCATTAGAAAGGGGGAAAAACACAGTTTTCACAATCGCTTGCAAGTTTGACAGATGGAGAATGGAACCTTTGACCCCATATTATTGACACACCGCCATTATGAAAATGTTCTGCTCACTCAAAGAAATCCATTGCTGCTCCTTCATTCAGTCAGGTCAAGATGCCCAGTCTCCGCAACTAATGCAATGACTTCACTAAGAGGAGGCATTAATAGGCTTCTAAATCAAAGAGGAATATGGAATGCATGAGTTTCTGAATTTAATAGTTTTTTTTAAATATTCTATGTGAAGGAACAAAAATCAAATAATTTTCCATTGCAGATTCTGATACATTTTCATCCAAAAATTAGCCTGCATAATTATCAGGAATTTTGAATCAACCTAAAGCATGCACTCTCTTTGTGTCAGTCACAGAAGTGGATCTGCAATCACACATTACCTTAATAGCATACTGAGTTGGTTGAAACAAAACTCAACTCAAATCAGCATGCAATGATTGCAATCCCCATCGACCACATTTCTTGGAGGTTGTTGTGCCTAAACTGCATGCTGTATTTTTCTGCATTGGTACAACAACCGTGCATTAGACTATAGAAAGGTACAGCACAGGAACAAACCCCTTAGCCCACAATGCATGTGCCGAACATGCAGCCAACATAAGTCACTTCAAGTCAAGTCACTTTTATTTCTATAGCACATTTAAAAAACAACTCTCATTGGCCAAAGTGCTTTACATTGGTGGATGTACTAACGTTATACAACATTGGTTCATGGATTAAGTACATACATAAACTAATAAGATAAACTAATTTCTTCTGCCTGCACATGATCCTTAATGCCTCCATCGGGTGTGCTTTATTGGTTATGAAGTGCTTTGGAATATTCATAGGCAGTAAAAGGTGCTACGTGAATGCAGATTTCTAGTTTATTCTATGTCGATGTCTTTCTATGGTGCTATGCAACTATCGTTGAAAAGGTAGACTCATTTGAAACAATAAAGCTGCACAAACTGCATTCATCTTTCTTCATCTACTTAGCCCTGTGCCTTGGGCTTGAGGGTGGCTACTGCCACGGCAGTCCTGGGGGTACTGAAACAGATTTGGAAACCAAAGTGGGAAGAAAGACACCACCACAGATCGCAGAGGCGATAGCCAATTTAGCAGGCGGGTGGGAAGTTCTACTCCTTGCCTGTGTGCTCCCAATTCTTAATTACAACCCAAAATCCAGGAGTCACTGAGTTCATTGCATTTCTTTAACGAGGCTTTTAGCACTTTGCGGCTATAAATCTGTCTACCTGGTAATCTCTTCCCATGGTAGAGCTCAGAATAGTGCGCCACTCATGTAGTTTAACACAGTACGTCGTCTCTTGTAAACAGTTCACATACAAATGATAGCTAGAGGCAAAAGGCAATGCAAATCTTTTGGACAATGTTCACAATGCGGACATTATTTTAAATTTTGACTGAATAGGACCACATATAACAGGAATGAAAAGACTTCCATTTACAATCTTTGGGCATAGCAAGGCATCTTAACGACAACAATCATTTGTAGGAAAAACGGAATAATGACGAGTATTCAAAGCGTGTCTCGCACAAACTAAGGATGTTCTTAATTAAAATTCTTTATTGTGTCTTTTTAAGTTCTAAAAAATTCTGAAATTTTGGTTTGGGATCATAAGTAAGTAATAAGCGCAGGCATGCCACACAGCATCAATAATAAACGGATACAACATTCTGGGTAAACACAAGGCCTAAAAGGTGCGGCAATTGTCTCAGGAATACAACTGTGCCAGTAAGTGGTGCCAGGGTGTTACCTATCTAGGGTTGCCAACTGTCCCGCCCTGGCCGGGACATCCTGTATATTGGGCTAAATTGGTTTGGCCCGTACGGGACCGCCCGTATCTCATATTTGACTGCTACTACTCGGGTCGAGGGGACTGTCGGGTCAGAGCGCCGCGTCCGGCCCCACCTAACCCAGCCCATGGAGTGCAGCAGCAGCGCCTCGCCCGTGGCCCTGTCGGTCGGCAGCCCGGCCGGCTGTTTGACCTACGGACCTTTGCTTATCGCCGACACCACCACCCCATCCTTCTCATGGCCGATCATCGGTTCACCATTTGGATGGAGTGCCAGACTTTGCGTGCGATGTCGCGCAGGCCAAAACTCCTCAGCTGGCCCACCGACTGGGCTTTGTGTGCAGTCCAGCACCCGGGCCAACTCATCAAAAACCCAGTCACGACCAAGTCAGTCAACGAATTGCCGTCGGGAATTTGTCCCATATTTTGACCTTTTGTCCCGTATTTGGGAGTGAGAAAGTTGGCAACCCTCTACCTATCGTGCTGTCAGAGATGGTCTGGGTGCTCTGAGGTTGGCTGCGGGAGGTGCCCGAGTGGTGGCCGTGTGAGGCAATGGACCGTGCGTTCGCATGTCAATGTGTCTGGATCGAGGCTTGGGTGGAGTGGGCCGCTGTAGGCCCTGTAGCAGCCTGGGGCTCAATTAGATCAGGCGCCGCTGCAAGTGGCTGAGCACACTGATCGGACGCAGCCTGCAGCAGCACGTGGCGACAGTGCAGCGTTGGAGGACACTAAAAACATCGCCTCTCCCTGGAACCCTGACCCATTGCTATCACCATGACAACTGGCCTTTATGCCCAAGTTAATACTACATTTTTAACTTAGGTCTTGATTCGTACAAAATGTACCAGAAATGTGGCAACTCGTGTACTGTCTCAGTGTAGTCCATTTTTCCTACACTCTTGAACTTAAGTAACATTGTTCCTATGTATCGTGAGATTTTCACTGAACTGTATGCAAAAACTGATTTTCACTGTACGTACTGTAGGTAGATGTGACAAAATGTTACCATTAAGCCATAGAACTATCAAGATGTTTGTTTACAGGAAAGATTAGGTGTTGAGTTAAATCCTGCATTTTATTGTCCGGCAGTGATGTTAGCATAAACATTAAGTGGCAGATCCATGAGTTTATGTGGATTGTGTGTTAATCCTGGGCACAAAGGGGATAATTCATAAAAAAGAAAATGGGTAAGAATTTTATACTCGAATCCTATGGCAAGAATTTTGACTAACCAAATTTTATCAGCCAAATTCAAACTCTCTAGGGGATGCAGACAGGGATGTCCGTTATCACCCTTATTGTTCGCATTGGTGATAGAACCATTGGCGGAAAAAATTAGATCTGAACCTGAAATATATGGCTATAATACTGATACAACAATTAATAAAATTTCTTTATATGCAGATGATGTTTTGATTTATATTACAAAACCGGAAATTAGTATTCCCAACCTGCTAAACATTATAACTAAGTTTGGTGCATTTTCTGGGTATAGGATTAATTGGGATAAAAGCGAGATTATGCCAATAACAGGAATAAATCTAAATACATTACAACAATACCCATTAAAAGTAGTTACAGACAAACTTAAATATTTAGGGATTAACGTAACTAAAACTCATAACTCATTAATAAAATCCAACTATCCTCAACTATTAGATAAACTTAGAAAAAATATTTTATATTGGAAAACACTTCCTATATCCATGATTGGTAGAATAAGTGCCATAAAGATGGTATTTCTACCGCAGTTGTTATATTTGTTTCAGGCTATTCCTTTTTTTCTTCCGAAAACTTTTTTTAAAAAAATTGATAATATTGTCAATAGTTTTATTTGGGATTATAAAAATCACAGAATAAATAAAAAACATCTATGCAAAGCTAAGATAAATGGAGGATTAGCACTTCCAAACTTTTTATATTATTTTTGGGCTGTTCAGATTAAGAATATGAATTTCTGGTGGGTAAATATGGATCATGAACCGACATGGTTAAATATAGAAAAGGAAGACTGTCTACCTTTCAATGTAGGTTCGATAATTTTTGCACCAACGGAAGTACAAAAAAAATATTATAAAGACAACCTAATAATATATAATAATAGACGTATTTGGAAACAAATAGTTAAGACTCTACATTTGGATAATCTCTCATTTAGATTACCAATTATGAATAATCCATCGTTTAAACCTGCTATATTAGATGGGGGGTTTAAACAATGGGATGATTTAGGAATTACAAGGATAGAACACCTTTATAGAAAAGGAAAATTTCTTTTATTCCAGGAGTTACAAGATATTTATGGATTGTCTCCACAACATTTGTTTAGGTATTTACAAATTAGAGATTATATTAAATCCAATACACAAGATTATAAAAATAAAGAAGCAGGATTGTTAGACGAACTGTTTAATTTATATCCAAATACAGAAAAATTAATAGCCTATATATATAACATCATTTTGGATAAGGAGAATCCAATAACGGAAATATATCGTCAAGCATGGGAAAATGAAATGGGATTGGCTATAACAAAAGAAAACTGGGAAGAAAGTCTACAACGAATACACCGGTGTTCATTAAACGCCAGACATATACTGATACAATTTAAAGTATTATATAGGTTACATTATTCGAAAACTAAATTAAATAGTATTTTTCCGAATCTCTCCGCTATTTGTGATAAGTGCAAGAAAGCAGAGGCAAATTTAATACATAGTTTCGTTACATGTCCTAAATTGAATTATTACTGGACAGAAATTTTTAAAGTTATTTCTGAAGTCATCAAAGTTAAATTGGACCCTAACCCAAAGCTAATAATATTTGGAATTCCGGATTTACATCTATCACTTACAGTAAATCAAAGAAATTTCTTTGATTACTGTTTGATAATTGGGAAAAAAATCATATTGAAATTTTGGAAAGGAACATTATCCCCCACAACCAAAATGTGGGCAACAGAGATGATGGAGACGTTACATCTGGAAAGAATTAGATTTGTCCTATTGGACAAGTATAATTCTTTTGAACAGATATGGTCTCCATATATACAGTATTTAGAGAAGTAGCTGTTCTTGGCAACACAGCTCGGCGTGCACCCTGCGGGATTTGGTGAGAATAATTCATTTTTATATTGGAATTAACATATATGTCTTTATTGATACTATCACTTGTAGTAGTGTTATTAATAATACATATTGTGGTTACTCAAATTTTTTTTTTTTTTTTTTTTCGTTTCTCTTTTCTTTCTTATATATAATCAAATTATTATTTAATCACTCTCTTAATGATTTATAACTGTTCTATTCTTTCTCTATCATTATTTCTAAAAAAATAGTAGATAAGTATTACTAGTGTTTTACTTAATGCAAATTGAATTAATTTGATATAAAGTTGTTTGAAGCATTGTAATTGATTACCTTTAATAAAAAAATATATTAAAAAAAAAAAGAAAATACTTCCCTTCCCGCTTTCTTATTCTGAATGTCGCCCGTTTCCATAGCAACACGCCAAAGTGGTCAGTGCCCTCACTGCAGGTTAAAGTGCAAATGGCATGAATGACATAACCGGTCCCCCTGCTCTTTAAGTCAAATGATGGTTAAGTCTGAAATATGCTTTGTCACAATAGTGTGCGTGGAATGAATGGATCTAAAGACAATCAGGTTGAAACCCATCGTCCAAATGTCCCCAGTGAGTGCAAAGGGTTTCATAAATCCATGTTCAGAGGTTATAGGAACAGAATTATGTCATTTGGCCCACCAAGTCTACTCTGCCATTCAATTATGGCTGATCTATCTTTCCCTTTCAACCCCATTCTTCATTCTTCTCCCCATAACCCCTGACACATTTACTAATCAAGAATCCTCCAATCTCTGCTTTAAAAATATTGCCATCTATGGCAATAAATTCCACAGATTCACCACCAACTGACTAAAGAAATTCATCCTTATCTCTTTTCCTGAGGTACGTCCCTTTATTCTGAGGCCATTGCCTCTGGTCTTAGACTCTCCGACTGGTGGAAACATCCTCTCCACATCCTCTCTATCCAGGCCTTTCACTATTCGGGAAGTTTCAATGAGGTCACACCCTCTTCCTTATAAACTACAATGAGTACAGACCCAGTGCCGTCAAATGAGAGGCCAAAATGGTGTCACGTCGTGGGCAGATCCTTAAGCCCCTGTCCCACTTAGGAAACTTGAACGGAAACCTCTGGAGACTTTGCGCCCCACCCAAGGTTCCCGGAGGTTCCTGGAGGTTCCCGGAGGTTTTTGTCAGTCTCCCTACCTGCTTCCGCTACCTGCAACCTCCGGCAACCACCTGCAACCTCCGGGAACCGCACGGAAACCTTGGGTGGGGCGCAAAGTATCCAGAGGTTTCCGTTCAGGTTTCCTAAGTGGATCAGGGGCATTACTCTCAGAATCAAGATGATGGTACCCCCAGTATCATGCCCTTGCATTTATTTAAACTGGAGCGCTACAGTGCTGAGAGATCTCTGTGGACAGCCTGCAACAGGTGCACAACGCCGTTGAGGGTGGATTGGAAGAGATCAGTGGTGCCAGTGTGGCTGGCTTAGGCAGACAGATGTCAGCGCCAACTCAGCACGCTGACTCAGTGGTTGAGGGGCTGAGTCAATGTCACTTCAATTCATCCCTTGTGTAATTCTAATCATTCGCACAATGGTCAGCTGGTCTGCCCTGCATGTTCCTGCTGTCCGTGACGGAAAGCAACACTGACGGTGTGTAGTACGGCTCTGTTCAATGATTAGAGCCTGAGGAAGGGTCACAACCTGAAATGCTGTGCGTTTATTACATTCCACAGATGCAGCCGGACCCACTGAGTTCCTCCAGCAGGTCGTTTCTTTGGTCTGCCAAACGGTTGTTTGCTCATCCTCATAAGCTGCATTATTTTATTTTTATGTAACTGTTAGGCCTACCTGAATAGACACCAAATGCTGGAGGAACTCAGCGGGTCAGGCACCATCTCTGGAGAAAAGGAATTGGTGACGTTTCGGGTCGGAACCCTTCTTCAGACCTTCATCTATTCCATTTCTCCAGAGAGGATGCTGACCCGCTGAGTTACTCCAGCATTGTGCGTCTTTAAGGAGCAGAATTAGGCCATTCGGCCCATCAAGTCTACTCCGCCATTCAATCATGGCTGAGCTATCTTTCCTTCTCAACCCCATTCTCCTGCCTTCTCCCCATATCCCCTGACAACCTTATTAATCAAGAATATGTTAATCTCTGCCATAAAAATATCCATTGACTTGGCCACCACAGCCATCTGTAGCAATGAATTCCACAGGATCACCACTTTCTAACTAAAGAAATTCCTCCTCATCTTCTTTCTAAAAGTTTGTTCTTTTATTCTGAGGCTATGGCCTCTGGTCCCACACTCTCCCAGTAGTGGAAACATCCTCCAAACATTTACTGTCAGTCTTCAGTATAAACCAGCATCTGCAGTTCCTTCCTACACAACCTATCAGGATGTTGAGCGTTGAGTAAAACTTGGCCTCAGTGTGGTGAGGTAGGATATTCCATTGGTTGTCAATACCTCATTGTGACACTGCTGGACAAAACAGAATTTAAAAAAGCTGATAAGTATTTATCAGTGCACTCAATACTTTTTGATAAGATAAAACAGAACTTGCAGCACCAAGCAGAAGCAACATGTTGGACAAGTCCATGCTGGTATTTATACTCCAAGGAAATCAATCACCTCTCCTTTCTTCCCAGCTTTCTTCCCCATATCCTGTCAACACATTCCTTCCTCTCTCATATATTTATCTGCGCTGAGCCAATCGGCAAGTATCGCTTGGGCAGCTTACAACCCAGCGGTATGAATTTGATTTCTCCAACTTCAAGTAACCCTTGCATCCCCTCTCTCTCCGTCCATCCCACACCCTAGTCATTGTACTAGTTTCAATCTCGTCCAGGTGAGTTTCATTGTCTGTAACTAACAATGGGCTGTTCCCTTTATCGTCGTTACTTTTTTTGCATATCATTCATTTCTTTGTTCTTTACATCTCAATATCACTGTCAATATCTCCCTTTCCCCTGAATTTCAGTCTGAAGAAAGGTCTCGACCCATAACGTTACCTGTTCCTTCAGAGGTGCTGTCTGACCCGCTGAGTTACTCCAGCTTTTTGTGTCTATCTTCGGTTTAAACCAGCATCTGTAGTTCCTTCATTCACATTTCTTTGGCTTGTCTAGCTGCTGATAGTCAGCTTTGGCCTTTCCGGTAGTGCACTCTGAATCATTAGTACTCTAACACGCCAACATTGGAGTGAAGTACGCCATTGACAGAAAGCTGCCAAGTACTTTATCATCACCGACAAAGTTCCCCATTTCCTTGGTGAGCTTGGGCCCTTTATGAGCTCTTGTCATGCACGATCTTCTGATCTCCAGCCAACTGTGCTTCAGACCACTATCATGGGAGAGACTGAAGCTGTGACCGTGTTTCACTCTGAACGGAGGGTGGGGCAGTGTTTATATGATTTAGTGCAATTCTTCATCGTACTATCGGTGCAGATGTGCAGAAATTCATCATTCAAAGTATACAAAACTGTCCTTTGAAGTCAACTTACATTTTTACTAACAGCTATGTTTGATGTGGCGCCATCACACTGGTGATCAAATGCCTGCAGCTTTTCTCTTTACAAACCAATGAAAGACCACCTTTTATGGAGAGTCAACATTCTTTCAGTGATGTTCAGAGAGACTCTCCCTGATTGGTAACGTATTTCCCCTCAACCTGAAGATCTCAGAAAGTCCAAAATATTTTCTTTGCAGAAATCTGAAGTACAAACAGATAGTGCTGAAAATACTCTGCATCTGCCAAAAGGGAAAGAGTTGAAGATTCAGTTTATTCAGAAACGATTAGATTCCTTCAGAGCTACCTATCAGAGATAGATAGATTCTTGATTAGAACAGGCCAGAGGTTATGGGGAGAAGGCAGGAGAATGGGGATAGGAGGGAGAGATCGATCAGTTATGATTGAATGGCGGAGTAGACTTGATGGCCAAATGGCCTAATTCTACTCCTTATGACCTTATGACATTTCCTCACACATCCCAAAGAATAGGTTAATTGTCCTCTGTAAAATTGTCCCAGCATGTTGGGGGTGGATGAGAAAGTGAGAACTAGTGTGAATGGGTGATGAATGGTTGACATGGTGTCAAAGAACCTGTTCCCATGCTGTATCTCTAAAATAAACTGAACCAATCTGATACTGTCAGCATTGATCTGCAATCAATGCTGACAGTACAATGATTTTAAGGATAAGGGGGAAGTCTTTTAGGACCGAGATGAGAAAATCATTTTTTACACAGAGAGTAGTGAATCTGTGGAATTCTCTGCCACAAAAGGTAGTTGAGGCCAGTTCATTGGCTATATTTAAGAGGGAGTTAGATGTGGCCCTTGTGGCTAAAGGGATCAGGGGGTATGGAGAGAAGGCAGGTACAGGATACTGAGTGTTACCCACTGTGGGGGGATGATTTTTTTGTCTAATTGTAGTCCTGTAGGTCTGTGTCCAAGATGGCTGCCGTGAAGAGAGAGTGAACGCTGGCGCGCTTTGGCTGCCGCTGCTCCCTCTTCACACTGTGTTTTTGATTTTCTGTTTTTGGATTGAATTCTGTTTTTAATTTGTGTCTCTGTGATGTCTTTATTACTTGTTATATTCCGATTATATGTTCCGATTACTATGTAAGGTGTCCTTGAGATGTCTGAAAGGCGCCCATTAAATAAAATTTATTATTATTATTATTATTGAGTTGGATGATCAGCCATGATCATATTGAACGGCGGTGCAGGCTCGAAGGGCCGAATGGCCTACTCCTGCACCTATTTTCTATGTTTCTATGTTTCTAATCTGCTTTAGAAATATGATCCTGTCCATTCCGGTTGTTGATCAGTTTAGGAAGCAAGTGGGCATTGGGTAGTGCAGGATTGTACTGGTTAAAAAAAAATCCCACAATGGTTGTATCTTCCTTTTAAGCTGGAAATAGTGTGAGTGAAGTGCTGAATATTGGCAAAGGACTGTGGAACAAAACCTCAGAAATAGCCGGAGATACAAGATAGTATGGACACTGGAATCTTGCTCGAAAGAGAAACTGCTCGAGGAGCTTTGCGAGTCTGGCAGTAACTGTGGAGGGAAATGGACAGCCAACATTTCAGGTCCAAGAAAGAAGAATGGCCCTGCCCAGAAATAGTTAGGTACTTATACTAGAGGAAAGACATAATGCTACAGTCCTGCAGTTTATTCTTTCTCAGAAGGCCACCAACTTTTCCTTTGGATTCTTTTGCCATGTATCTATACCAAGGAAGCAGTTACATTGGCCATTTAACTTAATAGAAAGTCATTAAGAAGCATGAGGAAACAGGAGTACCCGAGGAAACCCGCCCACATGTTCATGTCATAGGAGCAGAATTAGGCCATTTGGCCCAACAAGTCTACTCTGCCATTTAATCATGGCTGATCTATCTTTCCCTCTCAACTCCATTCTCCTGCTTTCTTCCCTAACCCTGGCACACTTACTAATGAAGAAAATGTCAATCTCCACCTTAAAAATATTAATTGACGGCCTCCACAGCTATTTGTGGCAATTTTACAGATTCACCGCCCTCTGACTAAAGAAATTCCTCCACATCTCCTTTGTAAAGGCACATTCCTTTATTCTGAGGCTACGGTCTCAGGTCCTAGACTCTTCCACTGGTGGAAATCCTCTCCACATCCACTCTATCCAGGCCTTTCACTCTTTGGTAAGTTTCAATGAGGTTCCCCCCCTCATCCTTCTAAACTCCAGCGAGTACAGGACCAGTGCCCTCAAACACTCGCCATATGTTAACCCAATCATTCCTGGGATCATTCTCGTAAACCTCCACTGGACCCTCTCCAACGCCAGCACATCCTTCCTCAGATATGGGGCCCAAAACTGCTCACAATACTCCAGATTCCCGGCCATGGAACGACAACGCCTGAGGCCAGGATCGAACTTGGGTCCTCGGAGCCGTGAGGCAACAATGCCAACTGCTGCACCATCATGCACCACCTCCTTCCACCCCCTCCCCACCACCGCTTTCCTTCCAATAGGACACAAATTCACGCTACTGCCACTAGGCTGCTCTGCAAGCACTGACACCAGCCCAAAACCTCAGCACACGCTCGCAACTTGGTAGACATAAACTCCCAATGACCTATTGCCTATTACAGAACACAAATGCTTTATATTAATAGCTGCATGCTTTGATCCTGAGTTATTGTGTAACGCAGACAACAAGTGCACACATTCTGGAGCAGTTTAGACATTATCCATATCTTTAGATGTCTTTACTGTTCAAATATCGCACCTGTACATTTTTCTCTTCCCACTCACAGTTTGAACTATATTCAGCACACATCCATTAATTCTGCTCAGCGTCCTCATTTAATACATCAAAAAGATAGTGTACTCTGACTGATCTCATGTTACATTAAGAGGCTGTTACTGCTCAGATCTTTTTTCTTATTCAAGCAAAGCGCCTCTGGTCATTTGGATAGGCTACTGACAGGCTCCCGACTTTCAACATCTGCATTTTGAACATGAACGTGCGGCCCCAGGGCTGTCTGCTGTAGGTACTGTAAATGGGACCTAGCACCTGGTTTCTTTCACTGGCAGTCCATGCAATGATATACTGTAGGTGCAGAGATGCCTTTAGTGTAGCGTCATTACAAGCTGTCAAGATTAATACAGGTAAGACATGGAGGATTAATCTCATGCAGATTCCAATCAAAGGTGTTGAATCAAATTTATTGTTTTTAAAACAGTGTTTCTTCAGGAGTATCTTCTGATGTCAACTTAAATGCTGGAAGCTCATCCCGATCATACTCTGCCAGATTCTTTTTGGCCCCGGGAATATTGAGTCTATCTTTCTTTTCAACAGGAATATATGTACTTTCTGTGTGGGATTCTTTGATCAGTAGTGATGATGAACTTCTCCTTGGAAGTTCATCACAGAAGCTGCCACAGTGAGTGCTCTAGTAGTCAGTAGCTGCAATCAGATATGATGAGGATTATTAATCAGATCAGCCATTGATCAAGAGGCAAATGAGGAGATGTCAGACAGGGAATAAACTTATATCTGTACAGTGCTGACTCATCCCCGAAAATGTTGGCATGGGAACAAGAGGGGAAAATTAGTTTAGTTTAGTTTAGTTTAGAGATACAGTGGGGAAACAGACTCTTTGGCCCACCAAGACCGAGCCAACCAGCGATCCCAGCGCACTAACATTATCCTACAAACACTTGGGACAATTTACAATGTTACCAAAACCAATTAACCGACAAACCTTTGGAGCACATGAAGAAAACCCACACAGGTCACGGGGAGAATGTACAAACTCCGTACAGACTGCACCCGTAGTCGGGATCGAACCCGGTCTCCGGCGCTGTAAGGCAGCAACGAAGATCATAATAAATGTCTCATAGTGCAAGTTAATTTGCAATTATAAAAAGGGTGCTTGTGGAAATGAAAATAATTCTAATCTGTTTGCTGAGGAAATTCAAGATAAACCTACAATAATGACAAGGCAGTTAATTATTCCTCTGCACAGCCCAGGGACAGACAGGAAACATGTTATAGCAGCTTGTATGAAAGTTAGCAATATGTGGACATGCTATATAAATCATTTAAATAATAACAGACACCAGGAAGGCAATTCATATTATTTTAATTCTGGACTTAAGGTAATTACAGATCCCCTGACCACAAGCTCTGATGGTATCAGAAGACTTCAACCAATGATTTATAACTGCTTCTGTACAGTTTTCTCTATATAACAAACACATGTTCCTAGAAATTTCCGTTTACCTGCTTGGTAAATAGGAAAGGTCTTGACCAGAAATGTCACTTATTCCTTCTCTCCAGAGATGCTGCCTGACCTGCTGAGTTACTCCAACTTTTTGTGTCTATCTTTGGTTTAAACCAGCATCTGCAGTTCCTTTCTACACATTTTGTCCGCTCCACTGCAAAATCTCCTTAATGTCTTCCTCCTTTGACGAAGTTCTCCTCCGCTCTCCGACGAGAATTCTGCAACATCCTCTGTCGTTGCACCACCTCTGTGATTCCTCCTGCTCTCCGACTCATTCATTTGTTCTATATCTCTCCATAATCACCATCAATAATCTAGCGTTTCCCTTTCTCCTGACGCTCAGTCTGAAGAAAGGATGTCAATCTGAAACATCACATATTCCTTTTCTCCAGCGATGCTGTATGACCAGCTGAGTTACTCCAGCTTTCTGTGCCTATTTTCAATCCATAGACCTTGCAGGAGTCCTAGCTCGGTATTAAGGCCATTGTTTCGGGAATGCCAAATGTTGGACATTCGCAGGACAATGTAGTCCAAATTCCCCTGTAATGCCCCCCAATGGAACATTGCAAGGAGCACTGCATGGGAACTGATTCCATCTTTAAAATTGTATCAAAGTAGGATAGACCATTGACAGCAGGAACTGTATTGTTTGATAGCATGGAAACAGGCTCTTTGGCCCATCAAGTCCATGATGACCATCAATCACCCATTCACACTAGTTCTATGTTATCCCACATTCTCATCCACTCCCTACACACTCTGGTCAATTTACAGACACAAATTAACCCAACAAACCCAAACATCCTTGGATATGTGGGAGGAAACCCGGAGCGCCCAGAGGAAACCCACACGGTCACAGGAAGATTGTGCAAACTCCACACAGACAGCGCCCAAGGTCAGCATCGAAACCAGGTCTCTAGCACTGTGAGGCAGCAGCTCTAGCAGCTGTGCCACCATGCCACGAAGTTTACAGCTACATTTTTGGAATGAGTTGGAATGACATGGGCTTGGTAATATTTTACTCTAGAAAAGATAGATTTTCAACTGCATAGCAGTAAAACAAATAAAAGTTGTGCCACTGAACTTCCAGGCAATGCACCTTCAAGAGCCTTACAGAACTTTGGTTAGGCCACATTTGGAACATTGCATGCATTTCTGGTCACTCCATTACAGGAAGGATGCAGAGGTGGTTTAACAGAATGGTGCCTGGACTAGGAAGTATTAGCTCCAGGAAGAGGTTGGACATACTTGGATGGTTTTCTCAGGAATGCCAGAGCTTGTGGAGAGACCTGTTATAAGTACAGTAACATTATGTGAGGCATAGATGGGGCAGACATGCAGTATCTTTTTCCAAGGATGGAAACATCAAATACTAGAGGGCACTGCTTTAAGGTGATAGGGGCAAAATCTAAAGGAGATGTGTGGGACAACTTTCTTGCACAGAGAGTGGTGAATGCCTTGAATGTACTGCCAGGTTTGGTGGTTGAGGCAGATACAATAATGGCTTTTAAGAGGCTTTTGGATATGCAGGGAATGGAGGGATAAGAGTTATGCCCAGGTAGATAAGGGATGGTGTCATTTAGTTTAGTTTAGTTTAGAGATATAGCACAGAAACAGTCCCTTCAGCCCACCGAGTCTGCTCTGACTAGTGATCCCCGCACACAACACATTCCTACACACACTAGGGACAATTTACAATTTTATCAAGCCAATTAGCCTACAAACCTGTGTGTCTTTGGAGTGTGGGAAGAAACCAGAGCACCCGGAGAAATCCCATGCAGATCACGGGGAGAAGGTACAAAGTCCATATAGACTGCACCCGTGTCAGGATTCAACACGGGTCTCTGGCACTGTAAAGCAGCAACTCCACCGCTGCGCCACTGTGCCACCCTTGATGGTCTTGGCATTATGTTCGGTACAGAAATTGTGGACCAGATGGCCTGTTGCTGTCCTGCACTGTTCTATGTTCTACACTCTACGCACATGATGGCAAAGACATGCGATGTGCAGGAAGAGTTACGAGCCCTGCAACATAATGGTCTGCTGAGTCTGATGGCTATAGATCACTGTTAAATATTATTTCCCCCATGACCAATGATACTGACATGGAACAAGTGAACGCAACTGATTCACATAGGAAGACTGATTCAAAATCCTGCACCCTGGGTCATTTTTGGGCCAATTTAAAGTGTTTCATTTCACTTTAAAAATAAGTGCTTGTGGCAGAAAAATAACTTCAGGTATGATTCCCCAATCCATTTGTACTTTCAATTGTCCCACCTCAGGAGAGGGATGGGTCCAGACCGGAAGGGCGGGACTGGGGTTTGAGAGTGCGGCCCGGCAAAAATTACTATTCAAGGTCGGATTATTCCTTACAGTAGGTGTGAAAGTCAGTCAGAATGAATGAATGAATGAATGAATGAATGAATGAATGAATGAATGAATGAATGAATGAATGATACTTTATTGTCACGAGTGACATGTCTCCTGGTTGCTGGTTGCTGCTTTTTGAGTCTTTGATTGATTATTTGAAAGATACAGCATGGAAACAGGCCCTTCGGCCCATCGGGTCCACGCTGACCATCGATCACCCGTTCGCATTTGTTCTACGATGTCTCACTTTTGCATCTAGTCCCTGCATACTAGGAACAATTTACAGAGACCAACTAACTTACAAGCTTACAAATGGATGAAACAATATCAATAATTTCCCTATTGCTCCGCATTTTAGCATCTTGTGGAGGTAAGATGGAAAGCTGTGGTACTTGGTTGCACCAGTGATAGTCACACCTGGGTCTGCACAGACACAAGCCGGCTGAGGTAGAAGCAGAGGGGCAGTTGCTCCAGAATAAGGTCATAAACTCATGTAATAAAAGCAGAATTAGGCCATTTGACCCATCGTCTACTCCGCAATTCAATCATGGCTGATCTATCTCTCCCTCCCAACCCCATTCTCCTACCTTCTCCCCATAACCCCTGACACCCATACTAATCAAGAATCTATCTATCTCTGCCTTAAAATATCCATTGACTTGGTCTCCACAGCCTTGGGTCACAAATAATTCCACAGATTCACCACCCTCTGACTAAAGAAATCCCTCCTCATCTCCATCCAAAAGGAAATTCCTTTAATTCTGAGTCTATGACCTCTGGTCCTAGACTTTCCCACTGGTGGAAACGTTCTCTCCACATCCACTCTATCCAAGCCTTTCACTGCCTTTACCTACCTTTGATGTCAAGATTTGATCTCCTTGTCCAAACTTCTGCAACAGCAGAAAAAAAGACTCTCTCTCTATTCTTTCAATCCTAAAATAGTCCTAAAATCCTCACTGCTGGACAGTTCGCATAGCAGAGTTTACATAATCATTTCTCATAAACCAACCAAACAGGAAAGTAGACTATTATCTAAATGGTGGCCGGTTAGGAAAAGGGGAGATGCAACGAGACCTGGGTGTCATGGTACACCAGTCATTGAAAGTAGGCATGCAGATGCAGCAGGCAGTGAAGAAAGCGAATGGTATGTTAGCATTCATAGCAAAAGGATTTGAGTATAGGAGCAGGGAGGTTCCAGTGCAGTTGTACAGGGTCTTGGTGAGACCACACCTGGAGTATTGCGTACAGTTTTGGTCTCCAAATCTGAGGAAAGACATTCTTGCCATAGAGGGAGTACAGAGAAGGTTCACCAGACTGATTCCTGGGATGTCAGGACTTTCATATGAAGAAAGACTGGATAGACGCGGCTTGTACTCGCTAGAATTTAGGAGATTGAGGGGGGGGGGGTCTTATAGAAACTTACAAAATTCTTAAGGGGTTGGACAGGCTAGATGCAGGAAGGTTGTTCCCGATGTTGGGGAAGTCCAGGACAAGGGGTCACGGTTTGAGGATAGAGGGGAAATCCTTTAGGACCGAGATGAAAAAAACATTTTTCACACAGAGAGTGGTGAATCTCTGGAACTCTCTGCCACAGAAGGTAGTTGAGGCCAGTTCATTGGCTATATTTAAGAGGGAGTTAGATGTGGCCCTTGTGGCTAAAGGGATCAGGGGGTATGGAGAGAAGGCAGGTACAGGATACTGAGTTGGATGATCAGCCATGATCATATTGAATGGCGGTGCAGGCTCGAAGGGCCGAATGGCCTACTCCTGCACCTATTTTCTATGTTTCTATGTTTCAATGTAACCTGCAAAGCTCTTACCCTATTCCAGTGAATTGCATTGTACTGCCCATCCCCGGGTAACAAATGGGTTCCTTTTTTACAGTCGTCTTTCAGTTGATTTTGTCCACATTGGAAAATAGTCAAAAATCACTCGATGTAGTAACGACACCTCCACAGTACAGCAATGAGTGGTATCAAAAACATATAAGACTGATGAGAAAGAACAATTACTGAAGTGGAGAGAGAGAGGAAACTAATTCAGTCATTCATAGGAATAATGCACATACCTGTCAGACTTTAGAATTTAATAATACTATGGGGGCATGTTTGTACGTATGGATGTCCGTAAGTGGGGCATTCATAACCTGCAGATGGCCTGTACTAGTGCATTTCCTAGTTCAAAACACACTAGCCTAGGTGTAACAAAGACAGACACAAAGTGCTGGAGTAACTCAGCGGGTCAGGCAGCATCTCTGGAGTAAATGGATAGGTGACATATAGACTGAAGAACTCGGTTATCCATTTTCTCCAGAAATTGTGCCTGACCCGACGAGTTTCTCCAGCATTTTGTGTCTATCTTTGGTACAAACCAGCATTTGAAGTTCCTTTAATTACTGTCCTAGGTGTGGCCCAGCCAGCACGTTTTAAAGCAGCAACATCCCCACCCCTTACACTATAAACCGCTAGCTGTAAAAACTAACACTCAATGGCTTTGTTGATTGTAATAACGGCATGATTTCGAGATCCAGTTCCATGAAACTTCCAGTTTCTTTACAACTTTAGCACTCCCTATTTCTTTACCAATTTAGTAACACTTAGATCTATTTTAGTACCTTGTTTAGAAGAGTAACCACATCATCTGCAAGTACAATACTATTAAATATGGTCACATAAGGGTTTTTAATCACCAGACAATGGTCACACCAACACCACTTAGAGATAATCCGATGTGCGAGAGGCTTGAAAAAAGGAGCACAGAGAACTAAATCATCTCCAAAGAGATTTAATCCATTTTATTCAGTTTCCCTTTGTTGTTCGTAGTATCCACTCCGCAGAAATACCACTGACTTTGCGGACACCTAAGTCAGATCTGAAAACGTTTTTTGGAATCCAGAGGCATCAACCCAGAAGGCTTAACTACATAAAAATCACCTGGTACTATTTTACTAATTTTACTGTATGCATACCTTGTTGTCAACTTCTCCTCAGCCACCAATGAAACATTCTATGCCTAAGAAGGAACTGCAGATACTGGTTTAAACTGAAGATAGACACAAAAAGCTGGAGTAACTCAGCGGGACAGGCAGCAACTCTGGAGAGAAGGAATTGGCGGCGTTTTGGGTCGAGATCCTTCTTCAGACGCCTTTCTTCTTCAGGAACATTCTACATCTCCTTGAGCATTGTCTACTTTGATCTGTCGTTTTCAAACCTTACCCTTCCATATGTCTAGTTTCCCTCTGCCCTGACTCTCAGTCTGAAGAAGGGTTTCGACCCGAAACATCGCCCATTCCTTCTCTCCAGAAATGCTGCCTGGCCCGCTGAGTTACTCCAGCATTTTGTGTCTAACCTGGTACTATAGGTCAGTTCGAGGGCTGGCAGATCATTAGTTTGCAGCAAAGGCCACTGGAGAAATCTAACCCTAGTGTATGCAGAGCAGTTGGAGACTAGTTGCAATCCTAGGCTGGCAAATATTGTGTTGCAAGGTATGGAGAATACGTGGATCAGAGAGGCTGTAAGTAGAGTGCAACTAAACACCAATTGGATATTTTAGTTTTAGAGATATAGCATGGAAACAGGCACTTTGGCCCACCGAGTCCATGCCGACCATCGATGGCAGGGTAGGCAAGTCTAAAACTAAAGGACAAAGGTTTAATGCGTGAGAGGGGAAAGATGTAAAAATGTGACTTGAGTGGTCACTTTTTGCACAGAGTGATTGTGCATAATGGAATGAGGAAGTGGTGGAAGCAGATGCAATTATGATATTTAAAAGACAGTCGGCTTCTTGAAAGATTAGGAAAGATTTGGAGGGATTTGGTTTTGGCACACGCCAATGGGATTAGTTTGGTTAGGCAGCGTGGTTGGCATGGATGAATTGGCAAGAAGGGTCAGTTTCCGTGACTCTAATTCTATGACTCTATGACTCCAACTGAATTATCTTCCAAACTACTTTTGTCTACATATTTTGCTCAGTCTAGAAGAAATACAAGTCCTGCGCAATTATCTTTTAATCTTTGCTGCATATATGTTGCTTTCATTGGAGTTCTATACTACTCCCGCCAGCAGTTTTACTCCTTGTTTCCTTCACCCAAACCTATTCTATGTTCTTTTCTGTCTAGGAAAAGAACTGCAGATGTTGGTTTAAATCGAAGGTAGATACAAAATGCTGGAGTAAATCAGCGGGACAGGCAGCATCTCTAGAGATCTTCAGTCTTCTTCAGACTTCTTCAGTCAGATGAAGGGTCTCGACCCGAATCGCCACCCATTCCTTCTCTCTTGAGATGCTGCCTGTCCCGGTGAGTTACTCCAGCATTATGTGTCTACCTATGCTCTTTTCTTCTATCCAAGATCGTTCTACATTATTGCTTTTAAACCTGTAATAACTCTTTGCTCAATCTTATATAGTCCAATTTTATATAGTCCAATTTCTTCATAAATTTGCTTAACATGGAAGTTTAATACATGGAAGTAATTTGTCTTTTATTTTAACTTCTTTAGATTGTTTTCAGTGATTTATCTTTGTTCAGTGATACCCTAAGACTTTTAATCTCCCATCAATCTCTTCCCTTCATTACCCAAATTGCTACTTTGGTCTTTGGCTTGACCCTTTATACTTTTGTTTACAACTTGGTTCTCAAATGAACTGACCCCAAACCTCCAACAACCCTGCAACTTCCAGTCTAAAGCCTTATAAATAGAACTAGCTATCTGATTTGTCCAGACCTTGGCTGTGTTTGCTTTAGGTAGACCCCACCCCAATGAATTAACTTTCCTTTTCCTGCTGCCCATATCACTCTTTGTGCCAAGCATCTAACTCCTCGTCCTTTTGCTTCCTATACCTAATGTATGTATTCTTGACCCTATCAATAAGCCAGATATCATAAGTAAGGTCATAAGTGATAGGAGTACAATTAGGCCATTTGGCCCATCAAGTCTACTCTGCCATTGAATCATGGCTGATCTATCTTTCCCTCCTAACCTCATTCTCCCGCCTTCTCCCCATAACCTCTGACACCTGTACTAATCAAGAATCTATCTATCTCTGCCTTAAAAATATCCACAGCCTTCGGTGGCAAAGAATTCCACAGATTCCTCACCCCCGACTAAAGACATTTTGCCTCAGCTTCTTCCTAAAAGAACGTCCTTTGATTTTGAAGCTCTGACCTAGACTCTCCCACTACTGGAAGCATCCTCTCCACACGCACTCTTTCCAGGCCTTTCACTATTCGGTACATTTCAATGAGATGGCCCCTCATCCTTCTGAACTCTTCAGCTGTAAGTTGTGAATGAGACTTTTCCTGGGTTTGCTAATAAGATCCAGGTGGGAGATCCGTATTCTTAAAAAGAAATCAAGTGCATTTTGGCTTCGGCAGCTGCTAACTGCATCACACAAGATGCGGTGGTTGTTGTAAAAGCAGACAGCCGAGACACAGTGCGATATATAACCGTGCAGGAGAGGATAGGGTCCTTCATGCAACAGGTTCAACTTCAATTTCAGGAGGAGCTGTGTCTTATCTGGTTGCCGTTCTGCTCACTGTCTTCCTTCCGCTGTAAGGGCCTGGCCTGGCAGGGACTTCTGTGCGTTTTATGTGTGTGTGTGTGTGTGTGTATTTCCCCCCCCCCCCCCCCTCTGGGCAAGGCGCCATTGCTGTGTTGTTGTGTGAATCAACAGCAGGATGCAGCTAGGCCTCTCACGTGCCTCGCAGTAGTTTAGTTTAGTTTAGATTGGAGATACAGTGTGGAAACAGGCCCTTCTGCCCACCGAGACCATGCCGCCCAGCAATCCCCGCACATTAACACAAGCCTACACACACGAGGGACAGTTTATACTAATACCAAGTACACAAACCCAAGCTAATTAACCGACATACCTACAAATAGTAGAACTATTTCATCAGAACACTTCAAACGAACAGCATGGAAGGAAACAAAAAATGATTTCCTAGAATGGCTGATGGTTTTTATTCTTCCCCAAATTGCTTCTCTGTTCTGTATTGTGACGGTTTGTTTTGTAGTCATCCTAAGTCATTGTGTTTAATTTAGAAACAGAGCAGAGAAAGAGGCTCTTCGGCCCACTGAGTTGATGCCAGCCATCGATCAGCCGTTCACACTAGTTCTATGTTATCCCACTTTCACATCCACTCCCTACACTCTGTGGCCAATTAACCTACAAACTCGCACATCTTTGAGATGTGGGAGGAAACCAGAGCACCTGAAGGAAACCCACGCATGCAGCCACAGGGAGAATATATAAACTCTACACGGGCAGCACCCGAGGCCAGGATTGAACCTGTGTCGCGGGCGCTGTGAGGCAGCAGCTTAATCAGCTCTACCGCCACTGTGTCCAGATGTGTAGGGAGAAACTACAGGGGCTGGATTACACCGAATAAAGGCACAAAGTGCTGGAGTAACTCAGCGGGTCAGGCAGCATCTCTGGAGAGAAGGAATAGGTGATGTTTTGGGTCGAGACCCTTCTTCAGATATTTACTTTACAATTAAATGATAATTATGTGATTCAATGAGAAAGTTACGGACACTTTCAGAGCTTCAGTGCATAAATGCATATGAATGGTTTCTTCATTGCTTGTGATACAATTAACTGGCAGTACCAGAAACAAGGAGCAAGCCTGGGATTACTGATTCTTAAAGGGAGGTTAAAGACCAGAAATGAGGTAATTTGTTCAATGTTTAGTCTTCGCTTTTTTATGTGACTAAGAATGTATCTCGGCTGCTTCTCATTTCTCTAGACAGACCATTCTTTGGACCTTATTAATGGCTTGTTATTGTGTGCAAATTTATAATGATTCATCTCCAATATCGCACGCAGTCAGACATAAAAATATACACATCTTTTTTAGTTTTGCTCTAATTCTTTGTATCCCATTCTCACGACTGTCTGCCCTATGCACATTGACCCCCATCCCTCTCCTCCCGCACAGCCAACACACATTTTGCTGTGAGTGCAACAATTTGTCTGCACAAGAGTTCAGACACTTTTGCCATCTCCTTTCTCTAACGTGATACTTTATTTTTCCAATTCACTTGGTAGAGCTACTGCCTCACGGTGCCAGAGACCAGGGTTCGATCCTGACCTACCTGATCTGATCCTGATCTCAGGGGCTGTCTATGTGGAGTTTACACATTCCTCCTGTGACTGCATGGGTTTCACCCGAGTGCTCTAGTTTCCTCCCACGTCCCAAAGATGTGCGGTACAGCGTGGAAACAGACCTTTCAGCCCAACTTGCCTACACTGCCCATAAGGTCATAAGATCATAAGGAATAGGAGTAGAATTAGGCCATTCAGCCCATTAAGTCTACTCCGCCATTCAATCATGGCTGATCTATCTCTCCCTCCTAACCCCATTCTCCTGCCTTCTCCTCATAAATTCTGACATCCGTACAAATCAAGAATCTATCTCTGCCTTAAAAATATCCACTGACTTGGCCTCCACAGCCTTCTGTGGCAAAGGATTCCACAGATTCAGCACCCGCCAACTAAATACATTTTTGCTCAACTCCTTCCTAAAAGAAAGTCCTTTAATATGAGGATATGTCCTCTATTCCTAGACTCTCCCACTAGTGGAAACATCCTCTCCACATCCACTCCATCCAAGCTGCATGTTTCAATGAAGTCCCCCCTCATTCTTTTAAACTCCAGAGAGTACAGGTCCAATGCCGACAAACGCTCATCCTAGGTTAACCTACTCATTCCTGGGATCATTCTTGCAAACCTCCTCTGGATACTGTGCAGAGCCAGCATATCCTTCCTCAGATATGGTGCCCAAAATTGCTCACAATATTCCAAATTGGAATATTCCAATATTCCAACATGTCCCATTTACACTAGTCCCACGTGCCTACATTTGGCACATATCACTCTAAACCTATCCTATCCATATACCTGTCTAAATGTCTCTTAAGCTTTAGTATCTGCCTCAATTACCTCCCATCTTCTGTTTAAACCAGCATCTGCGGTTCCTTCTTACATACCTCCTCCAGCTGCTCGTTCCATTCACCTACAAAAAGTTACCCCTCAAGTTCCTATGAAATCTTTCCCCCCTCATCATAAATGTCACCTTTCTCCTCACGTTATATATTTTTGATCAGTTTTGCCTTTTTTCAATGTGTCAGCCTTTTTTTCTCGCATCACCTCCTGTGGTTGTTATACTTTAACTGCTAATTTGCTATTTAAAGACATTCTCTATGTCTTAATTTCCCTTTACTCAGGGAGGGATGAGTCAGGTGTGAGACAATGAGAGAGGCTAATACAAGCACTGGTGCCTGGTCCCTCTCAGAAAGGGGAAGAGAGTCAAACTGGATAGAATAGAAAGTCTTAACTGGAGAAAAGAGAGTTTAAAAAATAAAACGAAGTAAAATAAATTAGAGTTATGGCTCTCTTGTGAAAATGACAGGAAATTTGTGCAAAAGGAAAATGACTGAACATTAGAATAGTTGCTATTAAACAATTTAGGGTGTGATCAACATTGCCATCGACAGTGCACAGATAAATGGAACAACATTTAGTGCAAGTTCTAACATTAAAGTCCAATAAAGTCAGATTAAAGATAGATTAAAGATTTCCAATGAAGTAGATGGAAGATCAGGACTGCACTCCAGCTGATTGACAAAACTGTTCAGTTGCCTGATATTACATACACTCCGAAGATGGATGCAAGAAGCTGGAATAACTCAATGGGTTAGGCAGCTTCTCTGGAGAAAAGGGATAGGTGATGTTTTGGGTTAAGACCCATCTTCAGATTGAGAGTCAGAGGAAAGGAAAACGAGAGATATAGATGGCACCTATATCAAGTGAATGAAAGGTATGCAAAAAGCAACAATGACCAAGGAAAGGTGGTCCATTGTTGGCTGTAGGTCATGTGATAGCAGAATTAGGCCATTCGGCCCATCAAGTCTACTCCACCATTCAATCATGGCTGATCTGTCTCTCCCTCCTAACCCCATTCTCCTGCCTTCTGCCCATAATTCCTGACACCTGTACTAATCAAGAATCTATCTATCTCTGCCTTAAAAATATCAATTGACAGCCTCCACAGCCTTCTGTGGCAAATAATTCCACAGATTCATCACCCTCTGATTAAAGACCTTATGACCTTATGATCTCACCTAATCTTTAACTGCCTTCTCAACCTTCTCTCTTCTTCCAACAATTTATGCACATTTAACCTCTGAGATCTCCTTTCCTGCATCCAATCTTATCCTATCCCTCTCGTTTCCATCAGTAGGTGGAATTGGTTGTTTAAACATAGAGTAGGGATTTCAGTTGCACTACATCTTGTTCACCTGGTATTCATGTGCCTGCTGACCAACAAAGGCTCTTGCCTAAGCAATGCCTCAGTTTTAAAATTCTTGCCCTTGCTTTCCAATCTCTCCATAGTCTCATACCCTTTGTAATCTTCTCCAACTCTGCCATTCGACAATACAGAGAGACAAGAAACTGTAGTTGCTGGAATTTTGAGCAAAGCACAAAGCGCTGGAGGAACTCAATGGGTCAGACAGCATCTATGGAGAGAATGGATAGGTGGCACCACCTGTCCATTCACAAGTTCACAAGTTCACAATTTAAAGGAGTAGAATTAGGCCATATGGCCCATCGAGTCTTCTCCGCCATTCAATCATGGCTGAACTCTCCAATTTTCCCGCCTTCTCCCCATAACCCTTGACACCCATTCTAATCAGAAATCCTTCCACAGATGCTGCCTGATCCATTGAGTTCCACCAGCACATTCCTCCAGCAAATCTTAGGCAGCAAACTGTGTTAACCTGACCATAACCTTACCTTGAATAAGAAATGGGATATTTTGGCCAAAAGCATTTAACTTGATCCTGAAAATTGTTATATACAAAATGCTCCAGTTTAGTTTTTTCAGTTTAGTTTAGACCCGAAACGTTGCCCATTCCTTCTCTCCAGACAGGTTCTTCGGCCCACAGAGTCTGCACAATTGATAGATGATGCCTTGCTGAGTCCCCAAGCATGTGAAATCCCTCTCCACCTTGTTTCTCCTTCTTCTGATGCAATGGTCAAATGTTATTTCTTTCCTTAGTGTTTGAATCATCTGCCCTATTACCTCCTTACTTGACCCAGAGAGCATTTGTTAATTAATCTGCCCCTAAAAGTGGTATATAAATGCAAAATTTTGCTGTTGTTGCTTGAGACTTGCGTAACTATTAACAGCACAAGACACCTTTACTTTACGAGCCTTGGGAGATTTATACATAGGGCAATGTACCGTATGTTTCTTTGTAACTCCTTCCATCTCAGCTCTCTGCAGCCTCTTGCAGAAACATTGACATAATTATCCTGGGAAATCCTGTTCAATGTTTATTGTGGGAGAGATTTTACAAAATGGATGTAATATGTGCCAGTGTGCACTGTTCCTAGTCATTAAACCATTCTAGCTCTCTCAGAAGAAATGGGTTGGGTGAAGGGAGGAAGTTCTGTTTCAGAAGCTGTGAGAAGGATACAGAATTGGGGTATCAGTTTATATATTCTATCAGCTGCAAGTAATTTGTTATTCAATAAATGGCACGCAACGGAAATGGTCTATATTTTCCAAAATGAGTTCCCCTTTTCACTATGGAAGTTGCGTAAGAACCACAACATGTGGCCTGAGGGATGCGTGCGAAGATTCTCATGTGTTAAAAGGCAATGAAAGCAAATCTTAGGCAGCAAACTGTGTTAACCTGACCATCACCTTCAATGAGTCCCTTACCTTGAGATATATATGGGGTGTTTGGGCCTAAAGCATTTAACTTGATCCTGAAGATTGCTATATACAAAATGCTCCAGATTAGTTTTTTCAGTTTAGTTTAGATTAGTTTAGAGAAACAACACGGAAACAGGCCCTTCGGCCCACCGGGTCCGCACTGACCAACCATCTCCGCACACTAACACTGTCCTCCTACACACACTATCCTACTCATATTTAACATCTCTGAAAATAAATTAAAATTTTTTTTTTTATTGTGAGGTTGTGGTGGCTCCCAAGGGTCGGGCCATCCCAACTATCAAACCCCTCGGCACGGGAATGGTTGAGTCCAGAGGCGGCCCTTAGCTAGAGGGATAAAAGGCAGGGTTTGGGTGCCATCTTCCTCTTGCGGACTTCTCTGATGACAAGAAGGACATTATTAAAGCTACCTCCCGAAACACCTAGCTCCTCACTTTCATTTCGGGACTTTTACCCCACAAGGTTTTATTAATGAAATTTAACAAATGTACAGAAGTTTATTTTAAAATTCAGGCTTAAACATGACACACATTGAACAAACAGTAGTTTGTGGCTGGTCATATCAAGTGAAGGGCCATGTTATTTTGACCAAGAGATAAATCTGATAAACTAATCATTTTGACAAAAAAAAAACACTATTTCAAAATCCATCCAGTGACCTCTATCAGGAATTCTGACAATCCAAGCCAGGGGCAATTGTTCATCATTGTAACCTTAATTCTTAAAGACTAGATCTCTCTGAAATAGCATAGGATCACTCATTCATCCTTCATACATAATGGACTGGTGTAGATGATGAGACATATTTTATGTACATTGTCATCAGAGAAATGGTTTTAGCAATTAGCAATACCTATGAATCATGGCAAATCAATTACTCCGAGTCTTAGGTTCAGGGTGTTAAAGAAAGCCATGTGGCTCAATATTTCTATGCTGTCTCTTGTCAATTTAGTCCTACTCCCTTGCAGCACAAAACAATTACTGTTTGAAAACGTAACTGAAAGTGAATTCTTCATTGGCACTGGAAGTGAAAGTTTCTCAGACCACATTTGTTTGGAAACGTACTAAATTCCCTCATACATATATAACATCAGCTGCAGACCTTAATATATTCTCACAATCTGGGGAGAATGAGAGCCCGCAGTTATTATAATAATGAAATGTCCTTATAATACTCGCTGATTCCAGCTCGCTATGGAATGGGACGTTGATAAGACATGCAATGATTTCATATATAAGCTCACAACGGTCCAAGAATCACAAATGGAGGAATTTTATGGGGAAAATATTCAATGCAAAATCTTCCTTCATCGAGACGCTCAGAGAACCGATCTGTCCTGTCAAGTTGATTCGATAACTTTACTCATTTTAACTAATTGCAATTGATTTTGTTTAAACATTGTATCTGTCAGTTTAGTTTATTGTCACGTGTACCAAGGTACAGTGAAAAGCTTTTTGTTGCATGCTATCCAGTCAACAGAAAGACAAGACATGATTACAATCGAGCCATTTGGATGCACGATAAGGGAATAACATTTAGTGCAAGGTAAAACCAAGAGTCCAATCAAGGATAGTCCGAGGTTCACCAAGGAGGTAGATAGTAGTTCAGCACTGCTCTCTGGTTGTGGTAGGATTCAGTTGCTTGATAACAGCTTAATAATAGCAATGTTATCACAACAAAGACAATTATATCAGCGCTGGAAAGGGAGATTGTACGATGAATTAAATTAAAAATTCTCCAGGTGAAATTTCTAGAGGAGTGTGGCGGACATGGTACATACCATAGTTGGACACAGTGAAGCAATAGTTAATAAAATAAATGGAGTGTCTTTTAAATCATTTATTAGGCCATGACCATGGCATAGTATTTTATCCTGGGCTAATCTTAGTTTAGCTTAGTTTAGATATACAGCCTGGAAACAGACCCCTTGATCCACCGAGTCTGAGCAGACCAGGATCCCTCACACTTACGCTACCCTACACACACTAGGGACAATTTACAATTTTGCCGAAGCTAATTAACCTACAAACCTGTATGCCTTTGGAATGTGAGAGGAAGCCGGAGCACCCGGAGAAAACCCACTCTGTTCACGGGGAGAACGTACAAACTCCGTACAGACAGCACCCGTAGTCAGGATCGAATCCAGGTCTCTGGCGCTGTAAGGCAGCAACTCTACTGCTGCTCCACTGTGCCGCCGATAAAAAAAGAACTATTTGAAGTGGAGCTAATTGGACAAATTTTCAAAGATCTGGTAAATGTCCAAAGATTTGAAAGGTTCTTTGAGAACTGTATCAATCGGATAAACCATGATGTTTAAGAAAGAACTGCAGATGCTGATAAAATCGAAGGTAAACAAAAATGCTGGAGAAACTCAGCTTGGTGAGGCAGCATCTATGGAGAGAAGGAATTGGCAACCTTTCGGGTCAAGACCCTTCTTCAGACTCGACTCGATTGCATGATTGCAGAGATTGAGGTGTTTCATCCCAGCTGTTATCAGGCAACTGAACCATCATATCAACAACGAGAGGGCGGTCCTGACCTATTATTTACCTTACTGGAGAACCTCTGACTATCTTTAATCGAACTTCATCTTGCACTAAATGTTATTGCCTTTATTATGCATCTGTACACTGTGGATGGCTGGATTGTAATCATTTATCATCATTCCGCTGACTGGTTAGCACGCAACAAAAGTTTTTCATTGTACCGTGGTAAACGTGACAATAAACCAAACTAAATATCCAGTGGCATTATTGACAAGGATGTGTTCACACCTTAATAATGCTCAGCCTATGAGATCTGCCTCCTACTGTTACCGTGCCAAATGAGCATGGAAAAAACATCTAGGATAAAGAACTACATCACAAGAATAACTATACCATTCAATACATTTGTTGAACAGTTGAATCCATTGAGATGGACTTGGTTCAAACCAAAGATCCTCTTTCATCTATCTCGATGACACCTCCTTCACCCAAATTCCAGGAGGAATTCCACTCTACTCTCTCAGATCCTTTAGCTTCTTGCCTATATTCTGATGTTTCATCGAGTCATAGAGTGATACAGTGTGGAAACAGGCCCAACTTGCCCACACCGACAGTGTCCCAGCTACACTAGCCCCACCTGTCTGCGCTTGGTTTATATCCACACAAACCTGTCCTATCCATGTACCTGTCTAACTGTTTCTTAAACGTTGGGATAGTCCCAACCTCAACTACCTCATCTGGCAGCTTGTTCCATGCACCCACCACCCTTTGTGTGATAAAGTTACCCTTCAGATTCCTATTAAATATTTTCCCCTTCACCTTAAAACTATGTCCTCCGGTCCTCGATTCCCCTACACAGGGCAAGAGATTCTGTGCATCTACCCGATCTATTCCTCTCATGCCAATCCCTTCCACACCAACTCCCTCCAGCTATCCTCCTCTTCACTCAGCCTTGACTGCTCCTCCATCATTGTTGACAGGACTCTCAGGGCTATATCTGGTCCATTTCCTAGATAACTGATCCAGCCTACAATAAGATCCTTGAAAAGTACCATCAGTGCAGTATTTCTATGTTCTCAATTCACTGGAAGGTTCAATGTTTTCCCTCGGATCTCATATTGGGAATCTGGTTGCTCTCAGTCAGTTGTGACAGACAGGCCATACACTTGCATGCCCGAAACAGAACTCTTGAAACAAGATTCAACAATTCAATGGTACATTATTGTCACATGTACATAAGTACAGTGAAATTCTTTGTTTTTGTATAAAACCCAGTAAAATCGTACAGCAGACTTCACATAGGCAGTACACAGAGAGTTGCCATGTTTCTGGCGCTGACACAGTTTCAAAGGTCTTATCTTCTTGCAGAGGCGAACAAGGCCTGCAGCCGCCACTGCACGTGGCCACAGGGAGCCCGCAGGGTCCCTCTTTGCTCTCAGTGGCGCAGCCAAACCGGGCTGCTTTTTGTTCTCGGCGACCCACGCGCCAGGTTACTCTCGGCCCACTGATCGTGCATCCCGGGAGCCTTGTGCCACCACTTTATTCTGGGATGCGCAACATTCCCATCGATCCTTGGGAAAATATCTGGCCCTAGACCACTCAAAGCGGGGAAGGATCTTCGGGAACGCCAATGAGAGCCTGAAGGCCAGACATCAGGAGCACACAGGGGCCTTGCGTAAGCAGTGAAGGACTGCACCACCTCACAAACTATCCAACACCCTTCCTTTTAGCCACTTCCTGCACCATCTGTGGTTCCTACATCTTGCCTCATTAGTTACCGCAATGCCCACAAAACCAGGATGGAAGCGTGTCATTCTGAATCCCTAGAGATTGCCTAAGAAGGACACTTTGTGAGCTCTGTTATTACGCGAATATTCAAGAAAGAGTAGTCTTGACTAAAACAGTTAATTTCTCAGAGATTCACTTGGAAGAAATTAGCTGTGTAGACTAGTGACCAGAAAACATAGAGCAGCGTAAATTCAGGCCTTTGACAAGGCCAATTGTCTGTTTAGTTTAATTTAATTTAGTTCAGTTTAGTTTAGTTTAGTTTAGTTTAGTTTAGTTTGTTGTCACGCAGACCGAGGTACAATGAAAAGCTTGTGTTGCATGCTAACCAGTCAGTGGGAGATTACAACCTTCACGTGGCCCACCCTGTTTCGACTAATGCAATCAACACGACGTGCACAAATAAATAGATCAAATAGAACAAGTTGACCTACAACTCAAAGCTGTGCACGTCATACACAAGAAGAAGTGGAAAGATAATACATGATCACAATCGAGCCATCTACAGTGTACAGGTACATGATAAACGGAATAGCGTGAATAACATTTAGTGCAAGATAAAGTGTAGTAAAGTCCAATCAAAGATAGCCTTAGGGGGTCCAATGAGGTAGATAGCAGCTCAGGACTGCTCTCTGGTCGTTACCCTAGAACAATAGGAAACATTTAAAGCATAGGTTTTATAGAGTGAGTTCTAAAAAACTGTCACACCTATTTGTATGTTATTGTCAATCCTAATGAGGGCACCAATGTGAATTAGGTCAAACTAATGAATGTGGGGGTAATATGAAACCAACAGTTCAAACGATAAATATTCATAAGGAACTCTAAATCTGTCTTCAGTTCACAGGAAAAGAATGGAATTGTCGACACACGGAACTGTAGGTGCTTTAAAAAAAAAAAAGAGACAAAATGCTGGAGTAACTCAACGGGTCAGGCAGCATCTCTGGAGAGCATGGGTAGGTGACGTTCAAATTTAAGAAAGTTCCTGACCCAAACGCCTACACATGTTCTCCAGAGATGCTGCCTGACCCATTGAGTAACTCCAGCACTATGTGTCTTTTCTTAAAAAAATAATGGGATTGCTTGTTAGTATAAGTTTCACATATACCATCACAAAATAGTAAGCGGTTGCCAATGTGGCTGGCTAATCTCTTCAGGGTCCTTATGAATGTTGCTGACTGTGATGGTTTCTTCAACATTGATAGACTTGCCCATGCCGACCAGGATGCCCCATCTAAACTACTCTCATTTGCTCGCATTTGGTCCATAGCCCTCTAAACATTTCCTATCCATGTATCAGTCCAAGAGTATTTGAAATCTTGTTGCACCTTTACATTGGGCCAGCAACCAACTTTGATTTTGGCGCATGTCCCGTCCATTTTAGATAAAGGTCATTCAAGGTTTGTTGATCAAGTTATGGGATATTCTGACAGCAATTTTTTTTCTATTAAAAATCATTTTTATCCCCGAGAAACCGTCACATCGAGATTATTAGTTCTAATCATCAGGAATCGTTTGGTGTCCTGGGCAGTCAGCTGGAACTGGTAGCAGACCACATCCTGAACCTAACCAGCGTCACACCTTACTCTCCTATATATATATATAAATATTCTAATTACAGTCTTGGTTTCAGAAGCAGAGCTTCATTATGGAAATAATTTGAAAAAGTCTGGCAGTCCTTTAAGGTTTCTTCCTTCAAGACTTGGCTGTTTGTCAGTATAAACCAGTGAACAATCTCAGAATACGGTTGTTCAGAGTGAGATTCCGACTCGACTCCAATGTGGCTGAAAAACAATCAGAATGAATAATGTTCTGATTGTATGAAACCATGAGAGGAATGGATCGGGTAGACACACAGAGTCTCTTGCCCAGAGTAGGAGAATCGAGAGCCCGAGGACATAGGATTAAGGTGAAGGGGGGAAGATTTAATAGGAATCTGAGAGGTAATTTTTTCACACAAAGGGTGGTGGGTGCATAGAACAAAATGCCAGCAGAGGTAGTTGTGGCAGGCACTATTGCAACTTTTAAGAAGCAATTAGACATGGATAGGACAGGTTTAGTGGGATATGGGCCAAACGCAGGCAAGTGGGACTAGTGTAGATGGGACATGTTGGTCGGTGTGGGCAAGTTGGACCGAAGAGCCTGTTTCCACACTGTGTGACTCTCTGACACTAATTACTTTTATCAGGTTCCCTTTGTTGCCAATTCCCTCTCTCCTGATCCCCGTCCTCCAAATCCCATGAATGTACTGCATTGTTTGATGGGACCTTGTTTCAAGCTCGTTATTCTTCATATCCAATCCTGGGCAATGAAAGTTTTGAAATGAATAGACTTGATGAGGAACAAAAACAAAAGAATGCTGGAGGAACTCGGTTGCACTGTGGCACAGCTGGTAATGCTGCTGCCTCACAGCGCCAGAGCCACAGGTTCCATCTTAACCTTGGGTGCTGCCTGTATGGAGTTTGCACATTCTCCCTTGACCACGTGGCTTTCCCTCCATGTACTCCAGCTTTCTCCCACGTCCCGAAGACGTGAGGGTTTGCAGGTTAAGTGGCCTCTGTAAATTGCCCAGTGGGTGTAGGGAGTAGATGCAAAAATATGACAACATAGAACTAATGTATGGGTGATCGATGTGTTTAAGAAGGAACTGCAGATGCTGGAAAATCGAAGGTACACAAAAATGCTGGAGAAACTCAGCGGGTGCAGCAGCATCTATGGAGCTGCTGCGCCCGGAGTTTCTCCAGCATTTTTGTGTACCTATGGGTGATCGATGATTGGCGTGGACTTAGTGAGTTAAAGGGTCTGTTTCCAGGTAGTATCTCTAAAGGAGACTCAATGGGTCAAAGCATCTGTGGGGAAAAAGCCATCATTCTGGGTCAAGATCATTAAACAGGACTTTGTCAGGCATCACTTGAGTTTGGTCATATGGTCATTCAACCGGCTTTCCAGCCATAATCATTAGTTACAATCAAAATAGGAATGAATTTTATTTATTTCCCACCGAATAATGAATTGAACATTAAAAAAAACACCACAAGGGATAATCACACTGTAGGCGACATAATTAAAGGGGGATTGAAGAGCAAATTTAAGGGCAAATATTCCGATAATTCCCATAAAGGGGAGTTATTGAGCATGTGGATAGAATTTTTTAAATTGAATTAATGTAGGGGTATTGTATATGGGTGGTTCTGCACCGCTTGGTGGGCTGAAGGGGCTGTTTCCGTGCTGTATTTCTCAGTGACTCTGCTACTCCATGACTTAATGGCAAGGGCAATTATAGAAGGTAGCAACAGAAAGGAGATTTCATTGATTAACTGGGGATACATTGAGTGTTAAAGCAAGACAGGGCACAGTATTCCTAAATTCCATTCAGGAAAATCTTCTTATCCAGAAGGCAGCAAATCAACAAGAAAAGAAAGAAAGACAATTCTGGATCTAGTTGTAGAGAATGAAACTGGGCAAGTGGAAGGACTATGAATAGGAGAGTATTTTTGCAGAAGTGATCGTACTCTGGTTTCACATAGTAAAAGAAAAGGACAGAGATAAAATAGAAATATTAGTTCTAAATTGTGAGAATGTAAATATTCTTTGGTTGGGAAGTGAATTTGCAACAGTCAACTGGAAACAGGTGACCCAGTGGATCGAAGGGCCTGTTTCCACGCTGTATCTCTAAAGTCCAAAGTTTCAAGTCTAAAGTAAACCCACATTTGTCTGGAATACACACCAGCGGCTGTTTCTCCTGCCCATATTTCTAACAGATCTATATCCTACTTTATCCTTCCAAACGATCAGAACTCCGCTAATTTTTGTGTCATCTACAAACTTACTAATCAACCCTCCACCATTTTCATCCAAATCATTTATATATATCACAAACTACACAGGTGCTAGCACTGATCACTATGGAACAAGATATTAGTGGCATAGTGGTACTGCTGTGGAGTTGCTGTCTTACCGCTCCAGAGACCCGGTTTCGATCCTGACTGCGGGGCGCTGTCCGTTTGGAGTTTGCACATTCTCCCTGTGATCACGTGGGTTTTCTCTGGGTGCTCCGGTTTCCTCACACATGCAGGTTCATAGTTTAATTGGTTTCTGTAAATTGTCCCTGAGGTGAAGGATAGAACTAGTGTAACGGGCGATTGTTGGTTGGCGTGGTCAAAGGGCCTGTTTCCATGCTGTATCTCTAAACTAAACTAAACTAAACACCATAGGCCACAGATGTACAGTTAAAATAACATCCTTTCACCACTAGCCTATGTCTTCTATGGCCAAACTGATGTTGAATCTAATCTACCACTGAATTCCACTTCTAAAGCAAAGGAACATTGTTGGCTATTCTACAGTCCTTGGGGACCTCACCTGTATCTAAAGAAGATACAATAATATTTGTCAAGGCCACAACAATCCCTTTTCTTGTCTTTCTGAATAATCTAGGATAGATCCCATCTAGTCCATGGACTTACTATCATAATGTTCCTCAAAAGAACCAACATATCTTTTTCAATATCAACTTGCCCCACAATATCAGTATTCCTCTCCCTGATCTCATTAATATCCATGTCCTTCTCCTTGGTGAATACTGACGCTAAATACTTGTTTAAACCTTGCTCACTCTCTAAATCTAGGCATAGATTCCCTCCTTTATCCAGGAGTGATCCTACTTTCTCTCTGTATCTCTTGTTTTTAATGTTTGTACAAAATGCTTTGGGATTTATTGCTTCAACTATTCATTCCGTTTGATGATGAGTTGCTGTCTCTATGGAAATAAACCCTTCCAACGTTATGAAGATACACAAAAAGCTGGAGTAACTCAGCGGGACAGACATCTCTGGAGAGAAGGAATGGGTGACATTTCAGGTCGAGTCCCTTCTCTTCAAATGTTATACTTGACTTGTATTGCCCATTTCCTTTATGTCGTCTTTGTCTGGATTAATGAACAAGTTTCTCCTAACCCATTCCATTGAATATTTTACTATATTAACAATCTTTTCTTTCTCAGTTGTCTAGAGTTAGATCCAGATGCAGTCAGTACGTCCAGGTGGTTTCAGTGGATATTAACGTTTCTTGAGCACTTATCAGTGGTGTTTTTTTTACCAATCTGAGCAACTTTAACTCACTTTAGCAAACCAATTTGAAAACCCATTCATTCATTCATTTGTTTATTTCAGGGATATCACCATCTTTGTAAGGTTAGCTGTAGCCATTGTATATTGCAAACATATCCCATGCAAGGATTGTGCACGAGTTTCATTCTGACTAACCATGTTGCTTGATTACAGAGGAAACAAATAGGAAATTCAACTTATGATAGAGAAAGACTGTTGCTAATTTGTCTAATTTTGTTTAGTTGTATGCAAATTTGGATAAGATCCCAAATATTAAATGGCTTGGTAGTCAAAGTGCCCTTATACATTCATGGCAATATAGGGACAGTCTTTTAATCTTTACATAAATTTACATGTTTGATATGTTCTATCACCACTGAAACACGCTGTAACCTTCTGGCCTTGCCTCTTCCTTTCTTTGATACATCCTCCAGCTATCCAATTCTCCCCCACCCCATTATCCAATCCCCCCGATCTCACCATAGCATCAGAATTAAAGGGCTCTCTTCTAAAAAGGAGGTGTGGAGGAACTTATTTTTCCTTAGAGGGTAGTTAATCTGTGGAACTCATGGCCACAGAGGGCTGTGGAGGCCAAGTCAGTGGATATTTTTAAGGCAGAGATCTTGATTAGAATGGGTGTCGAAGGTTACGGGGAGAAGGCAGGAAAATGGGATTAGGTGGTGTGAGCAACCATGATTCAATGGGTCGAATGGCCTAATGCTACTCCTACAACTTGTGAACTTGTGAACCATTCAGTTCAGTTTAGTTTATTGTCACATGCACCGAGGTACAGTGAAAAGCTTTTGTTGCGTGCTAACCAGTCAGCGGAAAGACAGCACATGATTACAATCGAGCCATTCACAGTGTAAAGATACATGATAAAGGGAATAAAGTTTAATGCAAAGATGAAGCCAGTAAAGTCCGATAAATGAAAGTTTGCGGGCCACCAATGAAGTAGATAGTAATTCAGGTCCGCTCTCTAGTTGCGGTAGGATAGTTCAATTGCCTGATAACAGCTGTGAAGAAACTGTCCCAGTTCTCTCACACTGGCCTCTTTTTGCATCATGCCCGCTCGTTATATCAAGCCACCAAATTCACGTGTCAGTGTAGGGGGTGATTGCTGGTGGGCACGGACTCGGTGGATCAAAGGGCCTGTTTCTACTCTGTTTCTCTAAACTTAACTAAACTAAACTAATCAGTGATAGTTTCAATGTGCTGTTGTAGTTGCATCGAGCCACATTAGTTTAGTTTGGTTTAGAAAAAAAACATCTTCAGTGAACACACAGGTATATTTAGTATGAAAGCTGGGTAACGAGTAATTTATCATCCTGTTTTGATAGCAAGGGATGGGAATATCACTGCTGAGGTGAATATCCAGCAAACATTAGGTGTTCCCCATACCACGTACTAAAAATATCCAGATCACTTAAATTTCTAAAATAGACTTCTCTTACAAGTGTGTAGAAAGAAACTGCAGATGCTGGTTTAAACTGAAGATAGACACAAAATGCTGGAGTAACTCAGTGGGGACAGGCAGCATCTCTGGAGAGAAGGAGTGGGTGATGTGTCAGGTCGAGACCCTTCTTCAGTACTTTTCCAAGTGGTTTTGCCACTCTTACAAATGTTTTTGCTGAATATATTATGGATCAAGAAACTGACAGTTCCCATATATTCCCAGGGACCTGAGCTGCACTCTTCATTTAATTAAAAAACAACACTGGAGTAACTCTACCTGCCTACGAGCTTCTGTGGAGGGAAATGGACAGTCAGAATTTTGGATTGGGACCTTTCTTTGGGCTGATAGAGTAGGAGGGAGAAAGCTGGAATAAAGAGATTGGGATGGAGCAAGGCCTAGCAATTGGAAGGTGGATATCGGCGAAGGGAGAGCCTGCAACCCCATGGTTTGAACATTGAATGGGATGGGAGATTGCAACCTTCACGTGGTCCGCCCTGTTTCGACGAATGCAATCAACCTGGTGTGCACAATTAAATAAGATCAAATAGAACAAGTTGTCCTACAACTTTAGGCTGTGCACGCCATACGCAAGACGAGGAAGAACATTGAATTCTCCAATTTCAAGTAATAGCCCTTTCCCCCTTCATCTACCCCCACCCTCTCACCCTCCAGTGGAAAGCACATCTCCCTTCACTCACATCACCCTGCTCCTTTCCTCTCTTCCTTATCTTCAACTCCCACCCCTCCCATATCCAAATCCCCCACTTCCTTTTTATCCCCCCCCCCTTTCCCCCTTCCCTCTGTTACCTTCCATCTATATCCCTCCCTCCAGCTTTCACCCCTCCTCTTCTCACCTTATCTGGCACCTTTTTATCTCCTTTTCACCTCGAGCATTTTGTTACCTTTTCTACCCATCTGCAAATACCTCCTCCTAATCTGTAGAGACCCATCACTTTGACTCAGCATTACCACTCCTTTCCAGCTTTCTCTCCCCTACTCTCGCAGCCTGAAGAATAGTCCTGACCCACCATGTCATCTGTCCACTTCACTCCACAGAGGCTGCTTGAATCTGCTGAATTTCTCCAGCAGATAGACACAAAATGCTAGAGTAACTCAGCGGGACAGGCAGCATCTCTGTGTAGAAGGAATGGGTGACGTTTCGGGTTCGATACCCTTCTTCAGACTGAATTAGGGAAGAGGGAGGCACAGAGATATGGAAGGGTACGTTGTGAAAAAGAGACATCAAAGGGGACAGAGTTCAAGGAAAATGTAGAATAGATCATTGTTAACTAGGGGAAGGTGACAACAAAGCAAACAGAGATAAAATGTAATTAGGAAGGCAGTCAGACTGGTCAGAAAACTAGGATGGGTGAGGGATGGAGAGAAAGGGAAGGCAAGGGTTACTTGAAGTTAGAAAAGTCGATATTCATACTGCTGCGTTGTAAACAGCCAAAGCAAAATTTCTTCAGTGTAAACTAGCATCTGCAGTTCCTTCCAACATGAATTTCTCCAGCACTTTGTTGTTTTGCTCTAGATTCCAGCATCCGCAGTCTCGTGTGCCTTCATTTAATTAAACTGCCAATGGTGCTCGCCGGGTGAGATTTAACCTCAAGACTTCTGTTTCTGTAGCTCTTGCAGTGACAAAGCTAATTTGCCTGCTTACACCCTTTAGGAAATTGCTCCCTTAATTAGGAGCTATTCAAATGGAAATTGCGAGTTAATTCTGTAATGATTGCTGCTGTGATATAAAAACAAACTGTGTTACTGTCAGGGTGGAATGGGAGCTCTGAGCCCTTTCGTTTAGTGCCCAGTGGAGTGCCTTCCCCATGAGCACTCCACACGCAGCAAGCTGCTACAGTTTGTCTTTGGTTGAATAGAATAATTGGTCTCCTGAGGAACTGTATATTAGCTGCCAAGCGAGATTAAGTGAAAAAGCATGATTCTGAGATAGGCAACTGCAACCATCTCTCTCGCATAAGCTTCTACACGACTCTTTGCACTGGGATTTGGCAAAAGCATGGGATATCAGGTGAAGATAAGATCGCCCGGCAATTGTTACAAATTCCTTTGAGAGGATGTGGGGCATATATTGTTGTGGTAGAGCTGGCAGTTTTGAGTTTAAAGATATAGTGTGGAAAACAGGCCTTTCTGCCCACCGAGACTGCACCGACCAGCGATCCGTGCACACTAGCACCAGCGATCCGTGCACACTAGCACCAGCGATCCACACACACGAGAGACAATTTACAATTTTACAAAAGCCAATTAACCTCCAAACCTGTGGAGTGCAGAGAAACCGGAGAAAACCCACCTGGTCACGGGGAGAACAAACAGACTCCGTACAAACAGCACCCATAGTCAGGATCGAACCCGGGTCCCTGGCGCTGTAAGGCAGCAACTCTACCGCTGTGCCACCGTGCTTCCCCTTTAGACCTTTAATAATTGCGCATTCTAACCGGGAATTTGTCCCTTAAGCCCTGTCCCACTTAGGAGACCTAAACAGCAACCTCTGGTGACCTTGCCCGCCACCCAAGGTTTCCATGAGGTCACCGGAGGTTTTGGTCACTCTCCCTAATGGTCGAAAGTGGTTTCCGCAAGGTCGAGGCTTCATCTAGGTTGCTGCTGTTTTTTCATCATGTTTAAAACCGGCCTTGACTAAAAATAGGTTGCCGTTTTTAAAATCGATAAATTTTTAGTCGCAGGTCTAATCGAAGCCAGTTTTCATCATAGTCGAGGAAAGTTTTCAACATATGCGTGGGAGGTGGTAGGAGGTTCAGGTCACCTCGACCTTGATTTTTTTTTGGGTGGCGGGCAAGGTCACCAGAGGTTGCTGTTTAGGTCTCCTAAGTGGGACAGGGGCTTTAGACACGTAGGCTAGGTTTAAGGCACAGCTTTAAGGTGAGAAGGGCAAAGATTAAAGGAGATGTGTAGAGCAAGTTTTTTTGCACAGAGAGTCTCTTAACCTATAACCCTTGTTATTTTAGTTGTTTTGGTAATATGAAATACAAGCAGAAAATGCTACAAAATTCCTACACCTCATCACACTTTGCATCAGAACCAAATAACATGGGAAATGAAAACAAACTGACTCTATTTTTTACTTGCCCTGGTTTTCACGTGACATCATCAATCTGGTACATTAACAGTCAAGAGAGAGTCAAGAGTGTTTTATTGTCATATCTCCCTAAACGGGACAACAACATTCTTACTTGCAACAGCACGACTCTGTTGCAAGTAATGAAAAACATTGACTCTGTTCCTCCCACCACGAACGCTGCCTGACCTGTTGAGTGATTGCGGCATTTTCCGTTTTCCAGAGTTTTCCCCCCATCCTGATGGTGGGCATGAGTTCAGATCTACCAGTTGTGAAGAAACATGTGCAAGGGTGGCCCAGTGGCACAGCGGTAGAGTTGCTGCCTTGCAGCACCAAAGACCTGGGTTTGATCCTGATTACTGGTGCTATTTGTACGGAGTTTGTACATATTCGCTGTGTGATCGCATGGGTTTTCTCTGGGTACTCCGGTTTTCCCCTACATTCCAAAGGCGTGCAGGTTTGTACGTCAATTGGCTTCCGTTAAAAAAAATGTCCAAGTGTGTAGAATAGTGCTTGGTTCTTGGTTTCTTGGTCCTCCAAAATATTCCAAATGGAATTTAAACTGGACGTGGTGAAAGGAGGGCTTAAGCCAGAAAGGGTTATTGGGAAGAAAGAGCTACTTTAAATTTAGTTGCATCTGGTTGGGTAACTATAGTTCGGTGGAGATTATTCCATGCTTTAATTGTGCGGGGGAAGAACGAATTGCTGTACACATCTGTCTTTGTAGCTGGGATCACAAATTGGATCGAATGCCCTCGTCTGCTCCTAATTGGTTTGGGTTTGGTGTAGGTCTTGTAGTCTATGTCGAGCTGACCATTTAACATTTTGTAAAAACATGTCAAACGGTGAGCTAGTGCTAGTGTACAGCTGATCGCTGGTCGGTGCGGACTTGGTGGGCCGAAGGACCTGTTTCCACGCTGTATCTCTAAACTAAACTAAAGCTGAGCGCCACCAGTTATACCAATATTAGACCTACCCTGAACCATATAACCCGGCAAAGCCATAAATATTCCCCTGGATCATAATATTATGATTTGCTCCTATTGGAATATAATTCAGATAAACTGCACAAAGTTCATGGCGGAATGAGAGATATAAAGTGCAGCTGTTGCTGACATTAGCTGAGAAAATAAAGGAATAAAAGGAAGCTCTTTCAAATCTGCGCTGCGGAGTTTCAGTAGCGATTCGTGCAGCTGGATAGATTTTTTGGAGCAGTTAAGTGTTGGCGTTTTGCCTGCATGGCTCCGTCCTCCCTCTTGTTGCTTCCAGGAGTCACTGGAAAATGGTAGCCCCTCCAGAGTACGTGCATGCCAGAAGCTAGTATGATATTTCCTATGAGCACTTGCAGTCACTGTTCTTCTTCTTGCGTTTGAGGCAGCAGAAGTTTGCAGCAGGGTGATGCCATCCGGTTTGACATCCGTAGGTGCCCGCCCTAACAAGGGCGCATGCTCCGGGTTGGCGCCAAGCTGCGGCGCTGCTGCAGTCTCTGTTTGTTGTCGTTCGTCTGACTGAGGTCAGTTGACAGGGCTCGCCACGGGGAGGTCGACAACATGAGCCCCTTGCAGTCACTGTTATCATAGAGAAGGAAAAAAAGCAGGATTCAGCAAAAGAAGAGAGAGGCGGCATCTATATAGGTAAGACCTTCTCGTAAAACCGAGAACTACAAAGGAACTGAGGGTTGGGAAGCGAGTTCAGGCATTCCCCCAATTATCCCCGAAAAGCAGCTAACATAATCAAAAACTTGTCCCACCCCAGTCATTCCTTCTTCTTCCTCCTCCCTTCTTGCAGAAGGTACAGAAACCTGAAAGCAAGCACCATCTGACTAGAACTGTTTCTTCCCCTCTGTTAAGATAGACTGGTAGTGCATCTTATTATATCATTGGCAGGGCAATGTTAATACAGGCTAACATGCAATAGGCAAAGTTTAGCTAGCTTATGTAACTTTTTTATAACTGGCATGTATTAATTCATGATATTATATAATTAATGCATCTATGCTGTACATACCATCATGTAACAGTTATGTAGCACTTGCTATGAACTGGCAGCAATGTGATAGTATAGTCCATTATAATAATGGCAGGGCTATGCAGTACATGCTATTGTATGACTGACATGTCAATGAGTGAATGCCAGTATACAATATAATGAATGGGATGATGCCAGAATATGCTATTTTTAATTAGCAATCTTATGCTGGTACTGCTGATGACCAACTAGTAGGTTTATGCTTATATATGCTATTGTATAACTGGCAGAGTTCTGCTGACACATACTATTATGAAGCTGACAGGTTTGTATCAGCATGTGCTCCTGATGTATCAGATGCATGCTTTGTGAATGCTGTCATATAACTCGTAGGGTGAAGCTAAGCAATATAGCACAGCCAGCACAGGGCACAAGAATCCGATCATATTCAGGATTAGAGCGCTGCACACCAGTCACAGATACAAGCTGACATCTGCATCCAGATGACTCAAACTTTGCCCAGATGCTTTACGAGGATAACACCACGAAATTCAGGACCGCAGAACCTCTGGCCCTGAATTAAGGCGCCTAATGAGATCACTCACAACTCAGTGATGGTTCATGGAAAGGCCAAAGTGCCTGGAATAATTCAGAGATAACCTATTTTGGCAGTGAACATTGTCGACAATGCCTTCTCAAACAAAGAAAGGTTGCCTCCTAGAGGAGCTGTCCCACTTGGGCGACCTAATCCGCGAGTTTTGGCGAGTTTGCCTTCGACTCATACTCGCAGCATGGTCGACACGAGATCGTAGGCGGTCTTTGTAACTCTCCTTCATGTTCGAGAGTAGTCCCCGTGTACTCGAGGCCTCAGCTAGGTCGCGGCATATTTTTCAACATGTTGAAAAATGCCCGCGAGTAAAAAAAGGTCTCCATGGAAAAAATCGATACTTTTTTTACTCGTAGGTTTCGTTGTAGTAGGTCATAGGAGGTCGTAGTAGGTCATAGTAGGACGGCATGTTAGTCGTAGGTAATCGAGGGTAGTCGAAGGTAATCAAAGGTAGTCGAAGGTAGTCGTAGATTGTCTTCATCATAGTCGAAGGGTGGTCGAAGGGAGGTCTAAGGAGATCGAAGGAGGTCATCTTCACTCTCCACTATTCGGTGTCCAATTTTCCAGAAGTTAGTCGTAGCTAGTCAAAGCTAGTCTTCAACGAGGTCGAAGGAGGTCTTCTACACAGTTGAAGGAGGTCTTCAACATGACATTTTTTTCAAACTCTCCTAAACTCTTCTAAACCCGCCAATTAGGTCGCCCAAGTGGGACAGCCCCTTTAGTGCCAAGCTAGGAAGTAGGTGAAAAATCATATGGAAAGATAACGTTTCCTTCCGCGCAAGGGAAAATGAGAGACAAGCGTAATTCACCAACGGGCAGAAACTGCATCTTTTCCGCCAAGCCATTAGCTTTACGGATAACACCTTAACTGAGATAAACATATGTTTCCACAACGATGTATACATTGTTCAAAGATTTACAGATGATCCTTAATATCAACAACTTAACTTTCAATTACTTAGCATATTAATTCTAGATCCATAACTCCTATAATTTATTGTATTTTCCTTCTTTGTTCTTCTGTTTGATCTTCTACAGTAGCTTTCCAAATTATTACGTGAGACTGGAATTTGAAAGAACGAATACTATGATAAAACTCATCATTTACAGTAATTGTAACAGGTTGTGGGTTACCACAAGATTGCACTATTATGATTGAAACCACCCGTTTATAATCTATTCCATGTAAGGTATAGAGCAGATCAGTCGTGCTTTTGAAGGCAAAATTAATATGAACATCATTTACACCCGAGCAAAAACATGTAAAATGTTTCGTTTGCTGAAAACCATTGCAGACAGGAACGGGATATGAAAGGGACGGTGGGAGAGCATGGGGTCAAGTTGGGGAATATTAATAGAATAAAGACTTGACTTTATGGATACATGCAGTGCCCACGCCACATAATGTTAAAGCACACAAGTACATCTATAAAATACATCAACTTATAATTGAAGATAGACACAAAATACTAGAGTAACTCAGCGGGACAGGCAGTACCTCTAGAGAGAAGGAATAAGTGAAGTTTTGGGTTGAGACCCTTCTTCAGGCTGTATGAAGTAGGGTCTCAACCCGAAACATCACCCATTCCAACTCTCCAGAGGTACTGCCTGTCCCGCTGAGTTACCTTCGGTTTAAACCAGCATCTGCAGTTCCTTCCTATACACATCAACTTATAACTTCTGGTTATACAAGAATGTTTCATAAAAGCACATTCCAATTCACGGGGTCACCGACTAGAATCCATAACTCTGCAACTGCAACCCAATGCTGAAACCTCAATGCACTGTTGAGTCACCCGTTCTGCTGAGTGTTACAACAAGGCTCTGTTTATTCTTTCATGCAGAAGGAAGAATGTTCTCTGAAGAATACAAGCTATCTCCCAGGTGTCCTGGCCAATGCAATGAATGCAGATTTAGTCATTTTTCTCTCCGCCTCTCAACGTACTTAATGTGTGGGAAGGAACTGCAGATGCTGGTTTAAACCGAAGATAGACACAAAATGCTGGAGTAACTGAGCGGGACAGGCAGCATCTCTGGAGAGAAGGAATGTGTGATGTTTCGGGTTGAGACGGGTCTGAAGAAGGGTTTTGACCCAAAACGATCTATGATTTCCTAGAAACCTTCTTCCCCTTTAATGTCTCGTTTTCACAACTTACCCTTCCATATCTCTGTGTCTCCCTCTCCCCTGACTCAGTCTGAAGAAGGGTCTTGACCCAAAACGTCACCCATTCATTCTCTCCAGAGATGCTGCCTGTCCTGCTGAGTTACTCTAGCATTTTGTGTCAATGAACTTGATGGTCTGCAAAGCTTTTTGGAAGTCCTAACCTAGTGAGTAGTCTTCCATTAATGCAAATTGCCTCGTTTGTTTCTCTTTCCTCAGAAGCTGCCTAATATTTGAACTTTGTCCAGCACTTCCAGCTTTTATCTCTCTCCTATGCAATGTCTTTGATTTTTGAGGTAAAGATGTGTTTGTTGTAATTCACTTCTCCATGATACAGTCGCTCACCTACAGACACCACCCATAATAAGTAGCCTCAATGTTTTACATAATCTGTAAGTTTCATGTCAAAAACATTACACCAGTGACTATACTTCAAAAGTATTTTCTTGGCTGCTGAGTATTTTGGGACATTCTGACATTACTAAAGACATCATAAAAATGCATACGTAAATTTTATTTTTATCCTTCCAATTTCTTTTTGTAACATGCCTGGATTTAACATGGCTGGATGCACAGTTGTCTTGTTTAACTTCTTTCTAATTCATTCATGTGATGTGGACCTGACTGGCATTTATTAACCTGACTACGCTCAACTAATTGTTCCTGAACTGACGATGTAGCTAAAACTCAATCATCTTGGTTGTTCACAGATACACCAGACTAAGTAGTTAAAGTTTTTTATTAGGAAACAAGGACCTGCAGATGTTGGTTTACGCAAAAGGACACAAAGTGCTGGAGTAACTCAGCGGGTCAGGCAGCATCTCTGGAGAACATGGATAGGTGATGTTTCAGGTCGGGACATCAGTCTGAAGAAGGGTCCTCCTGACCCAAAACATCATCTAGTCATCTAGACTAGAGTCCCCCTAGTCCTCACCTTTCACCCCACCAGCCGGCAAATACAACAAATAATCCTCCGCCATTTCCGCCACCTCCAACGTGACCCTACCACTCGCCACATCTTCCTATCTCCCCCTATGTCTGCCTTCCGCAAAGACCGCTCCCTCCGCAACTCCCTTGTCAATTCTTCCCTTCCCTCCCATACCACCCCCTCCCCGGGCACTTTCCGTTGCAACCGCAAGAAATGCAACACCTGTCCCTTCACCTCCCCCCTCGACTCCATTCAAGGACCCAAGCAGTTGTTCCAGGTGCGACAAAGGTTCACCTGTATCTCCTCCTACCTCATCTACTGCATCCGCTGCTCTAGATGTCAGCTGATTTACATCGGGGAGACTAAGCGGAGGTTGGGCGATCGTTTCACCGAACACCTCCGCTCAGTCCGCAATAACCTACCTGAACTCCCGGTGGCTCAGCACTTCAACTCCCCCTCCCATTCCCAATCCGACCTCTCTGTCCTGGGTCTCCTCCATTGCCAGAGTGAGCAACACCGGAAATTGGAGAAACAGCACCTCATATTCCGCCTGGGTTGCTTGCGTCCGGATGGCATGAACGTTGAATTCTCCCAGTTTTGCTAGCCCTTGCTGTCTCCTCCCCTTCCTTAACCCTCGAGCTGTCTCCTCCCATCCCCCCGCCCTCGGGCTCCTCCTCCTCCCTTTTTCCTTCCTTCTCCCCCCCACCCCCCATCAGTCTGAAGAAGGGTTTCGGCCCGAAATGTCGCCTATTTCCTTCGCTCCATAGATGCTGCTGCACCCGCTGAGTTTCTCCAGCATTTTTGTGTACCTTCGATCTTCCAGCATCTGCAGTTCCTTCTTGAACACATCATCTATTCATGTTCTCCAGGGATGCTGTCCACTGAATTACTCCAGCATTTTGTGTCTTTCAGTTTTTTTTTGTTTAGTTTAGAGACATAGCATTGGAAACAGGCCCCTTGGCCCATCGAGTCCATGCCCACCATCGGTCATGTGCAATTCCAGTCCCAAGTTCAGATAATGACCCTGTAAATGCATAAAGTTACTCACTCCATCATTAATAGCTGTGGCATTATCTGTCAGTGTCCTAAGCTCTGGAAATCCCTTCCGAGGCCTCTTGACCTCAATTCCTCCTTAAAGGAACTCCTTAATAGCAATGATAGACAAAACGTGCTGGAGTAACTCAGTGGGTCAAGCAGCATCTCTGGAGAATAGGAAAAGGTGATGTTTTTGGGTCGGAATCCTTCTTCTGTCTGCCGGAAAGCACTACAGAGGGTGGTGAAAATTGCCCAACGCATCACCGGTTCCTCACTCCCCTCCATTGAGTCTGTCCAAAGCAAGCGTTGTCTGCGAAGGGCGCTCAGCATCGCCAAGGACTGCTCTCACCCCAACCACAGACTGTTTACCCTCCTACCATCCGGGAGGCGCTACAGGTCTCTCCGTTGCCGGACCAGCAGGTCCAGGAACAGCTTCTTCCCTGCGGCTGTCACACTACTCAACACTGTACCTCGGTGACTGCCAATCACCACCACCACCCCCCCCCCCCACCCCCGGACACACCCCCCACGAGGAAAAAAATACTATGACTGTATGCACGTAAATAGATTTATTTATTGCTCATATTTATGTCGCTCTTCTAGGGAGATGCTAACTGCATTTCGTTGTCTCTGTACTGTACACTGCACAATGACAATAAAGTTGAATCTGAATCTGAATCTGATCTGAAAGCAGAGGTAGGGAACTGGAGTTAGGAAAAGGTCCCACTGAGTTACTCCAGTATTTTGTGTCTATCTTCGGTATAAACCAGCTTCTGCAGTTCCTTTCTGCTCCTCAATGGCATCAAAGTGGCAGGTATATTGTATATCAGTCTGTAACTTGGCATTATTTGTTTTTGTTTATCAAAATAACTGTGGAGCCACTCGAGACATCTCCAGTGGGTTAAAAGAACAAAACAAACGCAAGATAATTCCACTGCCATCAACACCTCCGCTGCTGAGAGCATCTAAATGTAGGAAGTAATTGGCAGCTTTAGCCGTGTGTCCACATGCTGTGAATTAATTTTTAATGAAAGTGTAAGGAAGTAAAATAATGGTCAGAATGATCATGAGTTTGAACATATACAGAGACACAGTAAACTACTGAGAATATATACGTATATGCACAATACTACTGATTAGATGATTCAACATTAAAAACATTTTTTTTAATCTGTAACAATTATTGGAAAGTTATTCCATCAGAAAGGTTACCTTGTTTAATTCTAATAAATCTTTTCTGATTTAGATGCCCTAATAAGTTCTTTCCTGGTATCTAAGAACAAACTCAATGACTGCTGGTTTTGCTCACCCAAAAGTGAAATAATGACAATGTTGATAGTCAGATGCAGAAAAGAAATAACAAAGGTAAATCACTTGGCTCACACGTGTCTTGTTCAAACCACACTTGTACCCTGACCCTTATCACCAATTTGAGTTGCGATTGTATTCGTCTGATCAGTAGCAGGGTCCCCTTTGTATCTAATTAGGGGAAAGGACTCGCTAATCCGTTGAGCTGAAATTGTGGTTAAGGTTGACAGGCCAAATCGGTTCAGGCTTTAGCACACCCTTTGAAGTGTGGCGGTTAGTGACAGGTGAAGTTTCGCTATGAGAAATGTTGTGGGGACAGTGGTGACAATGATGTTGGGCAGGTGGCTGCGACAAGGTGCGCACATTGCAGCTTTGAATCGTGCCTTTGTGAGGTGGCGGCAGGTGCATCACACATACAGCTGCTCCGCAAGGAAGGTTCCATTGTGCACAAGGGTGACTTATTACTTCAGGCTACAAAGCAAGGTTGGTTAATGTGGCTTGGGATTATTCTGCTTTCATCATCTGCCGTTGTGAAGACCAAGCAAAACTATATAGGATGCTGCTTACTTTATAGAAGGGAGCAAATTAGAAGGTAGACACAAAATTGTGGAGCAACTCAGCGGGCCAGGCAGCATCTCTGGAGAAAAGAAACAGGTGACGTTTCGGGTCAAGACCTTTAAACAGCACCTAATTTTCGCTTGGGCAGCTTGCAACCCAGCGTTATGAATATTGACTTCCCTAATTTCAAGTAACCCTTGCACTCCCTCTCTCTCCATCTCTCCCCTACCCTAGTTGTCCTGCTAGTTTCATTGTATGTATCTATATAATCCCTGTGTTAGAACCTCTTCCATACCAACAATGGACTATCGGCTAGACCATATGTAGACCGGGCGATCGTTTTGTGGAATGCCTTCACTCAGTCCGCCTGGACCTCTCTGAGGTTGTCAAACACTTTAATTTCCCTTCCCATTCCCACACTGACCTTTTTGTCCTAGGCCTCCAAGCAGAGATGCTGTCTGACCCGCTGAGTTACAATAGACAATAGACAATAGACAATAGGTGCAGGAGTAGGCCATTCGGCCCTTCGAGCCAGCACCGCCATTCAATGTGATCATGGCTGATCATCCCCAATCAGTACCCCGTTCCTGCCTTCTCCCCATATCCCCTGACTCTGCTATTTTTAAGAGCCTTATCTCGCTCTCTCTTGAAAGCGTCCAGAGAACCTGCCTCCACCGCCCTCTGAGGCAGAGAATTCCACAGACTCACCACCAAAAGTGTTTCCTCATCTCCGTTACCCCAGCATTTTGTGTGTATCTTCAGTTTAAACCAGCATCTGCAGTTCCTTCCTACATAATAAAATATTTATCATGCACACTCCATGTATAGCAAGACGTTTGCAGTAATCTTAAGAGAGGAGCTCTTTATTGCATTGTACAGGAGTTCATTAAGTTATTGGAGTGACCCTCTGTATGGACAGCACCCAGCAGCAACTCCCCACATGCATTCACACAGAGAAACTGTATCTTTTTGTGACTGTTACAGTAGAAGACAAAACATTCAGTGAAACCTTCAACTTTTGCCTCCGTCAAGGATCAATGTGAGTAGAAAGGGCTTGAAGCCAGAGAGTCGTAGAGTGATACAGTGTGGAAACAGACCCCTCGGCCCAACTTGCCCACACCAGCCAACATGTCCCAGATACACTAGTCCCACTTGCCAGTGTTTGGTCCATACCCCTCCAAACTCGTCCTATCCATGTACCTGTCCAGCTGTTTCTTAAACGTTGGGACAGACCCAGCCTCAAGTACCTCCTCTGGCAGCTTGTTCCATAATCCCGCCACCCTTTGTGTGAAAAAGTTACCCCTCAGATTTTAATTAAATCTTTTCCCCTTCACCGTAAAGGAATCCTGCCTTTTAAGTCCCCCTTAAAAGGAATTTGGGAGTCCCTCCCAAATTTCAGTTATTCACACACCCAGAGCGAATGCCTACCTTAGCCATTCATGTTCATAAGTCACAGGGGCAGAATTAGGCCATTTGGCCCATCGAGTCAACTATACCATTCAATCATAGCTGATCTATCTTTCCCTCTCAACCCCATTCTTCTGCCTTCTCCCCATAACCCCTGACACCCTTATTAATCAAGAATCTGTCAATCTCCGCCTTAAAAATATCTATTGGCTTGGCCTCCACAACCATCTGTGGCAATGAATTCCACAGATTCTCAACCCTCTGACTAAAGAATTTCCTCCTCATCTCCTTTTGAAAGGTAAGTCCTTTTATTGTGAGACTACGGACTCTGACCCTAATTACTCCCACATCCTCTCCACATCCACTCTATCCAAGCCTAAGCTTCAATGAGGTCCTCCCTCAGTGAATGCTTGCCTTGGTTTTTGAGTTAGGTGAGTGGTTTTGGAATGGGGATTTGTGCTGTGGAGCATGCCAGGCTAGGACAGTGGGAACTCGGTGTACTTGACTCTGCTCATCTGGCTGGACAAGCAAGGCTGCCATTATCTTGCAGTCTCGGCGTAAACCCAGAGGCGGCAGGGTGAAGGACAGTCAGTTGGGCTGCTTTGGCAGAGTTATGTCAACGGACTGCTTATTGACTCCCACTTGGCCAAATGAAAAGTTTCGAACAGCTGCAAAGGCTTTGACACTCATCAGGAGCACTGACTGTGCGCGGCCCCAGTCCACACGAGCTACACACTCGTTAATGATTCAGGACTCCGGTTGATCCAGCTTTGAAAGGCAGCACAGCTGAAATCATTCAGCTCAAAAATAAAACCCACTCGAAGTGATTACGGCTACAGTGTTCTTACTGCAGTTCAAAGCCGCACACATTTAAACACACGATCCAAGAGAGAATCTCTGAACTTTACCCCTCGTTGAAATACACACTTACAGTTTTTTATTGTGAAGCACTGGTAGAGGACGCACAGGCTTTGCATGGGTTGCTTGGCTCAGTTTGTATCATGATTATTTCTGAGTCAGAAGGCAATGGGTTTAAATCCCACTTCTAATGTGGCACTTAATCTAAACTGACACTCCATTACAATATCAGAGGAGCGATGAGCTGTTAGATGTACCATCTCCCAGATAAGACTTTAAACTGAGGCCCCCATCAACTGGATATTAATGATTCCATGGCGTGACTTCAGAGGATGGTAGGGAGTTCATGGGTTTAACAAGTCTTCCCAATACCATTTCCAAAATATGAACTTCCTGGTAATTCATCTCATCCTGGGTTGCAGACTCTACATGTGAAATTGTTCTTTATTTCCCGGTGAAAAATATATAACATTTCCATTGCCTTATGTGAGCTAATGGCATGTTGGCCTTCAGAGTGAGAGGATTTGAGTATAGGAGCAAGGAGGTCCTACTGCAGTTGTACAGTTGTCCAGTTGTTCTATTGTACAGGGCCCTGGTGCGAGCACACCTGGAGTATTGTGTACAATTTTAGTCTCCTAATTTGAGGAAGGACATTCTTGCTATTGACGGAGTGCAGCGTAGGTTCACCAGGCTAATTCCCGGGATGGCGGAACTGACATATGATGATGGAATGGATGGACTGGGCTTATATTCACTGGGATATAGAAGGCTAAGAGGGAATCTTATAGAAACATATAACAACATTTAAGGGATTAGAAAGGCTAGATGTCGGAGATCCACACTATCCCCCCATGTCACCACACACCACCCTAACACTCCCAACCTGCTAAGTCATCCCACCATCCTACACCCCCACCCCTATATACCTCCCCCCCCCCTCTCCCCCACAACCCCATCTCCCCAACCCCCACCCCCGTACCACCACCCCAACCCATCTACACACCCTTACCCCCACAAAAAAAACTCAGCATTCTCCACTTTTCTCTTCTGCCTATTTCTTAGGCCAAGATTTTGTTCATATCCTAATACAGTATCTGCTTTTATGCGCTTCATGTCATATGCTATTTGTTCATGTTTGGATTAGGCATTTAGCGATGTTGAACCAAGTTGTTATTTTTCCGGTGTGGTATAGGGTGGAATGCCACTGCTGAAACAGTTTCCCAGCTTGTGCCATGGTAGAGTCACTGGTCAGATGGTGTCATTTTTAATTTATCCAATCACTCATATTACACTTGGGCAGCTGACAACCCAACGGTATGAATGTTGATTTCTCCAATTTCAAGTAACTCCTGCAGTCCTTCCTCCCCTCCCACCCACCTCCTCCAACCTAGTCATCCTACTAGTTCCGCTGTTTGCATCCTTGTATCCCTGTCGTTTGCACGTCTTCCCCACCTAACAATGGGCCATGAAGGACTCCGCCCTTCCTCAGGTTATCTGTTGCCGGCCCTGTTTTATTCTGGCCTTCTCCATCTTTCAGTCAGAAGAAGGGTTCCGACCCGAAACGTCACCTATTTCTTTTCTCCCGAGAGGCTGCCTGAACCGCTGAGTTATTCCAACAATTTGTGTTCTAACTTTGAACTGTCATTCAGCAAGAAATGAATTATGTTTCTTTTAATCAAACGGTTTGGTGGGTTTTTGAAATATCATCTTATAATTATGTGTGCAAAGTAATTTGACTTCTTTTTATATGGAATTCTCACAATATAATATTTTCTCTTGCAGGTTATAATACATTTTCCCTTAAAGCTAATGCGCCAGTTAGCATGGTGCTTAAATCAGAATATAATTAATTTAATTGTTACTGTGGCTGAGATGAACACAAGCACTTTTAATACGCTATTAAATGATCATTCAGTTTAGGCAGCCCTAATTATATAATCCCTATTATCTATCTATACCAACGGGTTATTTAGTAGCTCAAACCTTTTCAGGCATTCAATGAGATAATAGCTGACCTACGATCTAAATTTACAGACTTGCCTTTTTCTTGAAAACCTGTTATTAACAAAAACTATCCCTCTGTTTGGATGGGTTTCCATCAGGCTTGTAGGTTAATTAGCTTGGTATCTTAATTGTCCCCAGTGTGTGTAGGATAGTGTCGGTGTGCGGGGATCGCTGGTCAACACGGACTCGGTGGATGCCGTATCACCAAACTAAACTAAACTCTGATTTAAAATTTACAATCAATTGGTGTTTGGTGAAGAGAATTCCAAACTTCCAGTATTTGAATGCAGGAATGTTTCCTAATTTCACACTTAAAACAGACTCAAACGTTTAGACTATACCACTTGACTACCCTTTTGATAGAAATATTATCTCACCATCCATCCCATTAATTCTCATGAATGTCTTGAAAACTTTGATCACATCACCTCCTGAGTACTATCATACACTGGGAGTGCCTACATGTTGCATCTCAGTGATATAGGTTGGAGTGACCTTAGTTCTGGAGTATAGATATCCTAGACCGAAAAGTTTTCAATTTGTCCCACGACTAGGTCCACTCTTGCAGCAAGTTTGTTGGAGGTGAGATGAAGTAATGCAATAGAAACAATTGAGAAAAGTGTTGCTGCAAGGATGCAGCCTTGCTTGACAACAGTCTACATTGTAATTAGGACTGTTATGGGCCATTAGTTAATAAGAAATTCAATTGGTTAATAAGAAGGTATAGGAGCCTGAAAATGGTATGACCAGGTCCAGGAGCAGCTTCTTCTGTACAACCATCAGGCTATTAAACACTACAACCTCCAAATAGGCTTGGAACTATATAGACAAGGGCATTCTTTTTGACTTTTCACCATTATTATTTCTTTATTTGTGTGCTTTTCTTGGCATTTTTTATATATATACTGAACTTATTATGGGTTATAGAGAGTACTATGTGTACATATCTGTTGTGCAGCTGAAAGTAAGAATTTAATTGTTCCGTTTCAGGGACATATGACGATAAAAACACTCTTGATTCTTGACTCTCGACCCTTGAATATCTTGGCTTGCATGCCATCATTGTAGCGGACAGATTTCTGAGGTTTGCCCGATATGAGAAGGATCATAGTCCCTCAAAATGGAAGGTTAAAGGCTACCGAGAAGTCAGTAAAGGTCTTATGCTGGTCCCTGCGTTTCTCTTGGACGTGTTGCCCAGTGAACATTATGGGCATTGTGCCTCTGGATACATGGAATCCACACTATGTTTTGGGTTGCAGTCGTTCAACCAGCAGGAGGAGATGATTGAAGAAGCTGTCCGTCAGGCATATATATGGGAGGGAGATCGTTCGGTAGTTACCGTGATCAAATCTGTCTCCATTCTTGATGATGGTCAGAATCCTGTCACCTCACAGGTCCTCCGGCATCTCTCCTCTTTCCAATTGTGAAAGATGAGGTTGCGAATTAAAAACTGAAGTTTCCCTCTGTCAAGTTTTAGAACTTTGGCAGCAACATTATCTGCACCTGCGACCTTGCTGCACTGTTAAAGCGAACAACTTTCAGATGAAATGTTGCAACAACGATCTATCAGGCAGCCAAAAAAAAACAATGAAGAAATAATGAAAAGCTGGGAGTGGAGGTGAGAGGATGGGGAGTGGTTTGGGGGGGGGGGGGGGCATGGTGGTTGTGGGGGGGGAGTGCTCCTCAGTATCCTGACTAATATTTAGCGATTAAACCATCTCTGGTCTGCTGGAGCTTCCTCTGACTAATTTATTTGCTATGTTTCTCCCACAACAACAGTGACCACAGTTCCGAAGCCCTTTTGTCCTTTTGTACCAATAAAGCAGTATGAGGCTTTGCAGTGAATGCAATCATTTTTTTCATTTCATTTTGTTCGCCTACAAATAAACATAGGAAAAGTCAGTCCTGTGACTGTATTTCCACAGTCTTTATTTCTGTCCTAGATCTCTTGAAGATAGTTGGATACATAGATTCGGACACTATGCCGAGAAACAAGGAACTGCAGATGCTGGTTTACACAAAGTCCCATCTCCCTGACCAGAACAGATCATCTCACCTTGCAGAAAAGTGCTGGAGCAACTCTGTGGGTCAGGCAGCATCTGTGGTGAACAAGGATAGGTGATGTTTTGGGTTGGAAAGGTTCTTCAGTAGGGTCCCATTCTGAGGAGGAGCCCCAACCCAAAATGTTACCTGTACAATCCGCACACCGATGCTGCTTGAATTACTCCAGCACTTTTTTGTAAGGTGAGATGATCTGTCATGATCACCTGAAAAAGGAGATGAAACCATATTTTAAAGTCCCATCTGGCACTCCTGATAATGCATGTGTCCCTTCGATACCCTACTGCAGTGTTAGCCCAGATTTATTGTGGTGGTATCTCCAGAGCAGGTCGTGAACCCATAACCATTTGAGTCAGACTACAGAGTGCTACATGCTCAAGCGTAGCTGACACTTCAATGATGAAGGGATCACAAGATAATGGTTATGTTTACAATATGAGCCAGTGTTGAACTGCTCCAGGGGCTTCTGTAATGAGAGCAGAGTCTGCATTACACTGAACCTGTTGTTCCATTGCCCTGCTTTCTGCAATGACACGACAGGTAATTTACTACAGTTGAATTTCACTTGCACTCTGTCTAACATACGATTTTTATCTGCAACTTTGCAGCCCCCCCCCACTCAATATAACTTGAAACTAGTTTAGTTTAGTTTCGAGAAACAGCGTGGATGCAGGCCATTCGGCTCACCGAGTCCGCACTGACCAGCGATCCCCACATATTAACACAAGCCTACACACACTCGGGACAATTTGCACTTATGCCAAGTATATAAACCCAAGCCAATTAACCTACAAACCTGTACGTCTTTGGAGCGTGGGAGGAAACCGAAGATCTCGGAGAAAACCCACGCGGGCACAGGGAGAGCGTACAAACTCCGTACAGACAGCACCCGTAGTCGGGATCGAACTCGGGTCTCTGGCGTCGTAAGGCAGCAACTCTACCGCTGCGCCACCGTGCCGCCATGTATTTGAAAGTAATTTTATCAGAATAAGGCAGCACCAGAAGTGAAATGCCATCTGGTCAAAGTGGAGAATTTCTACTGTGCCCAAAGGAAGTTGGAATTGGTTGTCAGTGCACCATATCGCTCTTCATATCAATTTGGTGTCTTAATATGTGGTTGACAAATGAATAGCCTGATTAGATGAGTAATAAATACCACAGAGCTATTTGATCCTTAGACAATCTTGATATGACACTACCTGATCTCACCTTTTTATTATAGTCGGGCTTGTTGATAAAGTTACTTCAAAGCTGATTAACTGCTTTGATTCTGTGCTTAATCTGATGACAGATGCCCAGCTTCGGTTGATTCACTTAACAGATTAAAAAAAACAGGATTAGCGTGTTCACAATTGTCCTCAGAGGTACAATCATATTACACATGCTCACTTTTCAGGGAAAACATAGGCCCTTGGCCTATAGAGGCCTGATACCACATCAAAGTCTCAGCATACAATACCTTCATACACGCAACAGCCTCTGGACCTAAATCAGTTTATTTTAACAAAAAAAATACACTCAGCCTTTGCACAGCAGCAAACAATGTGTCTATTATACAGAGAAAGTCTGAGGGGTAATTATTTCAGTCGCCAGGTGTTAACACTCAGCTTCCTGCATTTCTTTGGTGTATGTGCATATGCTTGCATCTGTGTTTGTGTATATGCACATGTGTGTATGAATCTGCATGTGGTTGCATATGTATGTATGCTTGCATGTGTACATGTGTGTGCATGTGTATGTTTGCCTGCATATGTGGGCACGTGGTTGCATTTGTACTTATATGCTTGCATGTGTGTGTGCGCGCATGTGCGTGTGCATGCATGCATGCACATTTGTGCGAACATGTGGATACAGCCAAGCTAGTTCATTTTCCCTGAAGGTCCTGGACTGATGGCTTACTGATGCAGTACACACATTCATCTTTTCTCATTTTTGCAAACATTGATAAACAATTTTAAATTGTTATCAAAATGGTTTCAAAAGCACAGTTGTATTGAACGGCTGCTTGGCTGCTCAGATTAATAAAGAGGTGTCCCTCAGAGGGGTTTTCCCATTGATGAATATAGACCATATGTCTGTCTGAGGTTGATTTTGAAACAAAAAAAAAAGAATTGGTCAGAGCAAGTTGGCAGCACATTTAAGGTCTGGACTCTCCAGAACTGAAGGCATTGACGTGGATGCTATGAGCCTGAAGGACCTGACTCAGCTTGTTAATTCCTTGCAAATGTCAGATGTGACTAAACATGGATTCAGTCACGGTTTGGTGTCCTGTATCATTGCAGTCATCAGCACACAATTTTGCCAGTGGGTGTCTTGTCTTGTCTTGATTAGTCAATGGTGGGAACCTTCCTTGCTGCTTCTACCCATTCCGTGGCCAAAATCCGGAAAGGTTTATCTAGAACATAGAATAATTGAAGCATACAGCACAGAAACAGACCCTTCAACCCAATCTGTCCACGCCGACCAAGATGCACCCATCTAAGTTTAGCCTATATTCCTACAAACCTCTCCGATTCAGGAACGTCCCAGGAAATTTCTTCTTCAGACCGAAAGTAAAGGGGAGGGAAATGGAAGTAGGAAAAGGCCAGAACAAATCAGGCCGTCTACTGATGACACGTCTTTTCATACCTCCAGTTCTCTCCCCTTTACTTTCAGTCTGAAGAAGGGTCCCGACACTAAACGCCACCCATCCATTTTCCCCATACATGCTGCCTGACCCGCTGAGTTTCTCTTGCCCTTTGTGTCTATAATGAGGATTGTGCTGACTGCAGTGTAATGAACTACCAGCAACAATTCAACATGGTCTTTGCGCTCATGTGAACACCACATGTCAGCTCTTTCAGCAATAAGTGGCACATGAGCACAAATCCTGGTCAGTACACTGTGTGGGCAAAAAAGGTTCAGATGCAAGTAAACTTTAACTCCCATTCCCATTCCCATACTCCTTTCTGTCCTGGGCCTCTTCCACTGTCAGAGTGAGGCCAAATGCAAATGGGAGGAACAGCACCTCATAATTCACTCGGACAGCTTACAACCCAACTGTATGAATAACAGTCCTCTAATTTCAAGTAACCCTTGCATTCCCTCTCACACTGTCCCACCCGAGTCATCCCACCAGTTTCGCTGTCGTCCTGCTCAGTTTCGCTGTTCGTATCCCCATGTTATCAACTTTTCCACAGCCAACAATGGACCATTGTGGGCTCCATCTTTCCTTGATCATCGGTGCTGGCTTTGATTTTGTTCGTTTCGTACTTTTCATTCATTTGTTCTTTGTACCTTTTCTCACCTCCAGTTTCCCTCACCCCTCTCCCCTGACACGCAGTCTGAAGATAGGGTTTCGACCGAAACGTCACTTATTCCTTTTCTCAAGAGAGATGCTGCCTGACCCGCTGAGTTACTCCAGCATTTTGTGACGTTCTCCGCAAGTAAACCAACGATTGATAAAGACCGTCGAACGTATTTTCACAATTTGAAAGTCACTATTTGGGAGCACCAACTGCCGGTTAAGCAGTTAGAAACGTCTATTGGTACTCAAGACATCTGTTAGCGGTTAATAATGCACGGCTAAGTAGTCACCTGGCTTGTCATAAAGCAATTGTAGTCATAACTGATAGAACCCAGACTCAATTATGCAGCAGTCTCTCCTGAGCTCTGAATTTGATGTCTTAATACAGTCTTTACTGCGATGAGTTGCAAGGGGCCATAAGTTGGAATTACAGTTGTGATTTTTTTTTCACATTTGCCAATAATTTATTTGTCAATGTAATGCTGAGGCTATTGCCCCTTTTGTAATAATTCTCAGGCTAGCTTTAAAGTCTGAACAATTGAGACCACCATTTGTTCTTTTTTTGACAGCTCCTTGGCTTGTCTGTCATGATTATAATAAATATATATATATATATATATATACACAACGGATTCTCCATCGGCTTTTGGGAGCAATTTGATATTTTTGTGAAGCGGGAAGGCTGATTCTCGTCTGGCAGCTGGCAGAAGCCAAGCAGTAGCAAGTGGTGGACACTTTTAGTTTATAGATACAGAGATACAGCGCAGAAACAGGCCCTTTGAGGCAGCCCACCGAGTCCGCGCCGACCAGCGACTCCCGCACGCTAACACTATCCGACATACACTCGGGGCAATTTAGAATTTTACCAAAGCCAATTGACATACAAACATGTACGTTTTTGGAATGTGCCAGGAAATGGGGAGAACGTACAAATTCCATACAGACAGCACTCGTAGTCAGGACCGAAGCCAGGTCTCTGGCCCTGTGAAGCAGCAGCTCTGCCAACTGGTCTGTGGGAGTGACTATGAGAGGACCAACTTGAGGTGAAGCCATTCATATAAATGGATGGAAAATCAGGCAAACTTCCTTCAGCTGTTCTCTTCAACCGATTTTGCAGTATCAGTATGTGCCTTGCCTTTGCCTTATCAGTAAAGAGAAATATAGCCTCACTGAACTGTCTCACATAGGGTCCTTGATTAAGTTCATTTAACGTAGGCCTCTGGGGAATCATGAGAACATATGATTTGATAGAAGTTGGCTATTTCCAATGGAGAATACACTTCAAATTAAACAGTTGCAAACTATGAAAACATGGCTCCAGGAGGCAGGATGAGTTGGGTAATTGGCATTGATTTTGTTATCGGTTTATTTTTTTCATGTGTATCAAGATACAGTGGAAAGCTTTTGTCTGTGTGCTATCCAGTCAAATCAAATCATGCTATACATGAGAACAACCTATACACAAATAAACAAGCAGTGCAAAGAAAAAAAATTAACAGAATGCAGAATACAGGGTTGGTGCATTATAGTGTCATAGTTACAGAATAAAATGCCAAAGGGCAGTATTGTGGTTGGTTGGAAGATTCTGGTAGTATGTGCTTTCAAGCTTTTCTTGATTAGTACAGGTGTCAGAGGTTATTGGGAGAAGGCAGGAGAATGGGATTAGGAGGGAGAGACAGATCAACCATGATTGAATGGCGGATTAGAATTGATGGTCCGAATGTCCTTATTCTACTCTTATCGCTTATGGCCTTATATCATCTACCCACGAGACGAGGGAATGACTGGGGTAAATAGGGTCCTTGATTAAGTTGGCTACTTGCCAGAGGCAGCATGAAGTGTAGATGGAGTCAATAGGGGTGTGAGGAGGCTGGTTTGTGTGATGAACTGATTTACATCCACAATTGACTGTATTTGCTTGCGGTTGTTGGGCTCCACTTTCAATCAAGTCTGCAGACAGCAAGTGATTGCAGATTTAACTCAAGCACTTTGTGTTTTTTTACCTTACTTTAGAGATACAGCGTGGAAACAGGCCCTTTAGCCCACGGAGTCTGTGCCGACACTAACGCTATCTTACACACACGGGAAAATTTCCAGAAGCCAATTAACTTACAACCCTGTATGTCTTTGGAGTGTGGGAGGAAACCAGAGGTCACGGGGAGAATGTACAAACTCCGTAATTCCCAGTCAGGTTCGAATGCAGGTCTGTAAGACAGCTGTAAGGCAGCAACTCTACCGCTGCGCAACTGTGCCGCTCATAATTTATGTTTAACCATCACCTATTCTCTGAACTTCTGTCAAAAATAACCTGCTCAGCTTAGGAGAATTCTTTGTAATTTTTTTCTTAAATTCGTTTTCCTTTGTTCCTCGTGTTCTAAGTAATTTGGTTTTGTTTTCTTGTTGCTATGAGCTCAGATGAACACTCTGCCCCTTATCCAGACCTTGGCTAACACAGGTATGTCAATAGCAACTTGGGGAAAAAAGGTGACAGTAAGAGAAGTCTTGAATATACTGCAAAGCTGCTCATAAATAGCTTCTGGAATTAACAACCTTCCAAAACCATATTATGACTAAAGCCAGGCTTAACTACTGCCACAGAAGCAGGAAAGCTCACCAGCTTATTCTTAAATCCCAGCAAAGTGAAAAGAAAGTTGGAATAGTTTCTAATGGGGCTTGAGAGTGTCGCACCATTGCTACATCTTTTGAAAGTCAAGCACTTAGAGACAAAATTAATGGCTAAAAACCTTGGGAGCGTGTGGCTTCCATATGGCCATGAAAACCATCCGGGTGGTAAACAGATGGTAATTACACAGTAGCTGCCCAACCGTTAAAATGCTATTGTTCACCTTGCAGTGTGTTTATGAACTAAATCTTTCAATGGGGAGTAGCATAAAACAATACAAATCAAAGCTGGACAACAAAATACCAGTTGGCTGTTATAAATTTGTGAGACTTGTTCCTCTGAATTGAGCAGATTGACTCTTTGAGTGCGGTTGATAGAGTAACACTGCATCGAAGGATCTGAGCTCATAAGTAAAAATGGTTTCTAAATGGGCTTCAATGCTGAAAATGGAAATGGACAGATATATCAAATATCTAAAGGGTAACCACAGCAATATTCTTGACAGGTGCAAGGTTGTTGAAGCATAAAGGTTAACCGGGGTGATGGTGGAATAAGAGGTGGCGATAATCTCAATTGCAACATGCGTGATTCTCTCCACAGGTCTTTGGGACCCTGGTGGTACAGGTTAGGTTTAATCTTTCTGCCGAGTCTGTCTTCTAATCTAAGAAGGAATTGGATATGTATTTGAAAAGGAACACAAAAATACATGGGAGAAGGGTGGGGGAAATGAGGTTAGGTGGCAACAGTTGAAGATCTAACACTGTGGAAAGATCAAATGGCATTTTTTTTAATGTACCTTTCATTAATCCCATAGAATTAACACAATATAAGTCTGACTCGAGCTTTGTACCAGATCAGCTATGACATAGAGTCCACTACCAAAAACATGATGGAGGAGCAATGAATGAAGATTCATGAAAGGTCCATCAAAACAATGCCGTTTGATCTTTCTACAGTGAGAGAATCAAGCATGTTGCAATGAGAATATCACCACCTCTTATTCTACCATCACCCCTAGTTAATCGTTATGCTTCAACTACCTTCCACCTGTCAAGAATATTAATGTGGTTACCTTTTAGACATTTGTCTTGCTTTCAAAGCTAGAATTTAGATTCATTTGAGTTTAGTTTATTGTCATGTGTACCATAAGGTCATAAGTTCATAGGGTCCATAAGGGATAGGGGTAGAATTAGGCCATTCGGCCCATCAAGTCTACTCTGCCATTTAATCATGGCTGATCTACCTCTCCCTCCTAACCCCATTCTCCTGCCTTCTCCCCGTAATCTCTGAGACCTGTACTAATCAAGAATCTATCTATTTCTGCCTTAAAAGTGTCCACTGACTTGGGGCTGTCTCCACAGCCTTCTGTTGCAAAGAATTCCACAGATTCACCACCCTCTGACTAAATACATTTCTCCTCACTTCCTTCCAAAAAGAACATTCTGAAGCTATGACCACTAGTTCTTGACTCTCCCACTAGTGGAAACATCCTCTCCACATCCACTCTATCCAAGTCTTTCAGTATTCTGTATGTTTCAATGAGGTCCCCCCCCCCTTATTATTCTAAATTCCAGCGAGTTCAGACCCAGTGCCGACAAACGCTCATCATAGGTTAACCTACCCATTCCTGGGAATCTTCTTGTAAATCTCCTCTGGACCCTCTCAACAGCCAGAACATCCTTGGATGTTACTTCTCCTGTACCTTGGATGTCACATCCAACTGATCCAAGGTACAGTGAAAAGCTTTTGTTGCATGCAACCATTCCTGATTGTTCTTGAGAAGATGGTACTGAGCCACCATCCCGAACTGCTGTGGGACTTATAGCCAAGGTACTCTGACAGTTCTGTGAAAGGACTTCCAAAATTTAGTTCCAGTGATGATTAAGGAAAGACAATATATTTTCAAGACAGGGTTGTGTTTAGCTGGGAGGGGAACCTGCAGGTGGTGGTGTCTCCATGCAGCTGAAGCCCGTAGCTTTATTGTCGATGGAGGTTGTGAGTTTGAGAGCTGTCAGAATGCTGTGAATCCCACAGAAGTGCAGTTTATCTATAAGTGTGCTGTCCATGGGAAGAATTAATATTTAGGTTGGTCATTGGAGTTTACAATCAAGTGGGCTGTTCTATACTGTGTGCTATAGAGGTGTGAAGGAGTCTTGTTGGAATAGCCCTCATCCAAGCCAGCGAAGAGTAGCATCACACTCCTGCCTCATACTTTGTAGATGCAGAGTTATGCCCCTGTCCCACTTAGGAAACCTGAACGGAAACCTCTGGAGACTTTGCACCCCACCCAAGGTTTCCGTGCGGTTCCCAGAGGTTGCAGGTGGTTGCCGGAGGTTGCAGGTAGTGGAAGCAGTTAGGGAAGCTGACAAAAACCTCTGGGAACCGCACGGAAACCTTGGGTGGGGCGCAAAGTTTCCAGAGGTTTCCGTTCAGGTTTCCTAAGTGGGACAGGGGCATTAGGAAGTGAAACATTCACCACAGGATACCCAGTGACTTATCTGATCTTGTAGCCATATTATGTTGAGTTTTGGATCGGGGGTGATCGCAGGACATTAATGCTAGGAGCCTTTCGATGTTAAAGCAATTAACTTTAAAGGTGTGTGGCTAGATTCAATATTGTTGAGGGAAGATTGTTGGCCAAATGCTGGGGATAACAACATATGAAAAACGCATCCATCACGGGCTTATACAGGCCTCATCTTGACGTCTCATCCAACATCTTCAACAAAGCAGCACTGGAGTGTCAGCCAAGGCATTTGTCCTCCCGCTTTTTTTTTTGTGAGACTTGGAACAGCAACCTTCTGAATCAGAGACAAGAGTGCGATTATTGAGGCACAGTGGTGCAGTGGTAGAGTTGCTGCCTTACAACACCAGAGAGCCGGGTTCAATCATGACCATGGGTGCTGTCTGTGTGAAGTTTGTACGTTCTGACCATGATCTGCATGGGTTTTCTCCAGTTGCTCCAGTTTCCTCCCACACTTCAAAGACAACAAAGTTGGTAGGTTAATTGGCTTTGGTAAAATTGTTCCTAATGTAGGATAGTGTTAGTGTGCAGGGATCGTTGGTCAGCGCAGACTCAGTGGGCCGAAGGGCATGTTCCTCGCTGTATCTCTGAACTAAACTAAACTAAAAAAATCACACAGTGTGGATATAGGCCCATCAGCACAACATGCCCACACCAATCAACATGTCTCATCTACACTAGTTCCACCTGTTTGCATTTGACCCTATCTATGTACCTGTCTAAATGTTTCTTAAACATTGCGATAGTACCTGCCTCAGCTACCTCCTCCAGCAACTCGTTCCATACACCCACCACACTTTGTGTGAGTCCTTTTGCTCATTCTAGTAAAATATGAAATCTGGAAACAAGAACCTGAAATGCATTATTGAATGAGCATTAAGATGTGTTGGAAGCAGCTGCACATATGGGACAGACTATAAAGATCTCCTCAAATGAAAACTGAACTCATCTCATGTTGCATTAACCCTCCGACACTTCCAGATATTCGTGTAGGAAGGCAAAAGAAAACATTTGGAACTGCTTTTCTTGCCGTTTAGAAGAGAAGGCAATCTGTACTGAAGGAGCTGAAAGATTTAATTTGCTAAGGAAAGCAGCAAATTCCTATTTACCAGCAGTATTGAATAAGGTCTTTAAGCATCCCACACATTGTGGCAGATAATAAATCATCTGTTTGACTGCGTTTTGTCAACAATATCACATGCCAAACGGGTTCATGTTTACTTGGGTGGAATCAAAAGCTGAGTTACCGGACATTTAGTAAAGAGCGGGGCCCACTCTCAGAGGTATTTTTTTTTAAAGCTGTAATACTTGAAACAAAATAGGTTATTAGCTTTTAAAAATGCAATCAGTGTGGCTTCTTCTCAGCTTACCTCTCTTTCAGCTTTGGATGGGGTTTGTTTATGGTTAGGTAGGGAGAAGTAAGGGTGCAATGAAAACTTTATGATCTGCACAGACACAGACAGCATTCAGAAACATACATCATACATAGATTACACAGAAACTCTGCAAGACAATGAAAAGATAAAGACTGCGCAAAAAAACAAGACATTTCTGTCTTTTTTTGAAGTGGGGACCACAGTGGTGCAGGTGGTAGAGCCACTGACTCACAACGTCAGAGACCCGGGCTCGATCCTGACCTCGGGATGCTGTCTGTGTGGAGTTTGCACGTCCTCCCTGTGACTGCGTGGGTTTCCGCCGGGTGTTCCGGTTTCCTCTCACATCCGAAATGTTTGCAGGTTTGTAGGTTAATTGGCTTCTGTAAATTATCCCTTACCTGTAGGAGTGGGTGAGAAAGTGGGATAAGTAGAATTAATGTGAGTTGGTCGGTGTGGGCTCAGTGGTCCAAACTGAACTAAATTAAATTAATACAAAACACAGTTAGAAAGCAAATGCATGGTAGTGCAGGAGGTTGTAGTGTTCAGCTGATATTAATCTATTAATGGGGAAATAAAGCAGATTGTAGACCTCACTGTCATCCCACATGTGAATGTATCAGCGGTATAATTTTTCCATAATTCTGAACATGAATTGAATAATCGATTTTAGAAGCATTGACTATCTGGTGAGCATCTCACTGCTACGCAGAAGTAAAATACCTGCTTTTCTGCACAATTCTTTCGGTCAGGTCTTTGAATGGACAAATAATAAAATAAGACGTTAAGAAACAGGAGCTGGAGTAATCCACATGGCCTGATGTTGCTGCTCCACCATTCAATAAGGCAATGGTCACCCCCACTTTCCTGCCATTGCCCCATAACATTTAACTTCCCTGTATGTACAAATCTGTCTACTTTGCCCTGGAATATGTTCATTTCCTCACAACTATTTGAGAGAAGGGGTTCCTCTTAATTCCATCTTAAACAGAAGTCGCCTTATTCTGAAACAATGCCCCCTATTTCTACCTATCGGTAGTGCAGGCAGAAAACATTGGGGAATGTTCCGGACTTCATCAGGGACATTTGCAAGACGTGTAAGTATTCTTCATTTAAAAATCCAAGACAAACATCTTTCGGACATCTTTCTGCTGAATTATCAAATCAGAATTGCTCAATTTATCACAAGGGAGGAGAAAGATTAAGAGATTTCATATCAAAGCCATTTGGACAGGTGCATGGATAGGAAAGGTTTAGAGAGATATGGGCTAAACGCATGTAAATGGGGCTCGCTTAGGCGGAATATCTTGGTCGGCATAGACAAGTTGGGCCGAAGGGCCTGTTTCCATACTGTATGACTCTCTGAATCTATCTTGATCATAAACATTGTGTATCCTGTCTTAAGAGACAGGGCCACCCTGGAAATGTTCCAGGAAGATGCTGAGAACTATACACCCTCCTCCAACGCTATTTGCCACCTTAAAGATAGAAAGTAAATAAAAGTGGGAGAAAAAAGTTGCTTCACGTCGCTTGATCATGAACCATTCATAAGTTCATCAGTTCATAACTTCTAGGAGCAGTTTTATACCGTTTGGCCCATCAAGTCTACTCTGGCACTCAATCATGGCTAATCCATCTTTTCTCTTCAACCCCATTCTTCTGCCTTCTCCCATTAACCCTTGAAACCCTTACTAATCAAGAAACTGTCAATCTCTGCCTTACAAATATCCATTGACGGCACAGCCGTTCGTGGCAATGAATTCCTCAGATTCACCGCCCTCTGACAAAAGAAATTCCTCCTCATCTCCTTTCTAAAGATACGTCCTTATATTCTGAGGGATCTGGTCTTCTGGTCCTAGATTATCCCACTGATGGAAACATCCTCTCTATATTCAAAACATTTTATGAAAGCAATCTATATATTTTTCAAAATCCTGGACTGATGTAGAATATTGGCCATGGTTTGAACCCAGAAGAAGGGCACAAAATAAATATAACATTTTGTCAGCACTTTCGCTGTTCCTAACACAGTAGCTCTATCCTTTTGCTCCATCCAGACCTGCAACCTAATACTAATGGGTCAGTCTGCATTGAGGGCTTCACTGAGTAAGAACCACCATCTGCCTTGCATTAAATCTGGGCAAAAAAAACACATCCTTTGTTTTCTACAGCCTACGATTGGAATTGCCTCCTGTAATAAAATTTCACTTAAATCTCTCGTCCATTAAAAGAAAAAGCGAAAAAAAACAATACTGTCCAGACATCTCGAGGGAATGTACATCTGTTCACGTTATTTGCTGAATTTGCTTTTAAATGGATATTAAATTATTTAAACTGTTTGAAATGTATTAGCATTGTGAAGACTTGATCTGAAGAGGTTTATTTTCTTCCCTCAAAGCAGGACCCCTGTATTGAATTAGTTGTCCTTGGCTCAGTTGTTTTCCTTAATCTGCTACAACTTTAGGAGAAGAGAGTAACACAATGGGTCAGGCAGCATCCCTGGTGAAATAGGATGGGTGATATTTCCAGTCAGAACCCTTCGTCAGGCACGATCAGAAGAGGTGAAGAGTCTGAAAAGGATCACCCATCGATTTCTCCAGAGCTGCTGCCTGACCCGTTGAGCTACTCCAGCACTTTGTGCCTATCTTCGGTATAAATCAGCATCTGCAGTTCTTCCCTGCACATTATACCATTAAGAGAGACCCCAGCGGTATCAACATTGACTTCTCCAATTTCAGATAGTCCTTGCTTTCTCCCTCCTTCCCCTCCCCCTTCCCAGCTATCCCACAGCCTACTGTCTCCGCCTCTTCCTTTCTTTTTCCCGACCCCCCAGACATCAGTCTGAAGAAGGGTCGTGACCCGAAACGTCGCCTATTCTTTCTCTCCATAGACCCGCTGAGTTTCTCCAGCATTTTTGTCTACCATTAAATACTATAACCTCCAAATAGGCTCCAAACCACTGTATATAGATGGGGACATTTTTTGACTGAACTATTTTTGTCTATATTTGTCTGTTTTTTAATATATCTATTCTGAACATTTTTGTTTTTTTTATGGGTTTTATAGAGTACTATGTTTACTTATCAGTTGTGCTACTGCAAGTAAGAGTTCCATTGTTCCGTATCGGAACATATGACAATAAAACACTTGCCTCTTGATTGATTAGAGTCACAGAATCATACAGTGTGGAAACAAACTATTCGGCCCAACTTGCCCACGCCGATGTTACCATAGATGTCGGGAATAAGGGGTAGGAGGCAAGGAGGAGTAATGAAGTTGTTCCACTTGTTCCAAATATGTTTGACCTTCCTTTAAATGATTGCAATCTGGTGTCAGCATCGTGTCCTGAATCGGGGCTTGGCTCAGTTCATATCATTCACTTTGCTCAAGAGAACTGGGTAACCACATGGCTCCGAAGGTCTGACCATCAGTGGCACTGTGGTTCTTCCCTGATCTGCAGTGGAAAACCAGAATTGATTAGACCACAGGCAGCAGAAAGGAAGGTACTCAGAGCCACTGGGGAACAGCCAGAAAAAAAGCAAAAGAATGATTATGAAATGTTTGAAAGTGATGATGTTATTAGAAATGTAAGGAACTGCTGCTAAGTAATTAAAAACATGATAGTTGAAACAAAAATTGGACCTACACTTATTGAGATGGTCAGTGACACCATTCGGATGAATGGGACTGCACTTGGTGTGCCAGCTATCAATGGCACAAAGTAGAGGTGCCCGATACAAAGAATATCCAGCCGCTTAGCCAGACTCGAGTAGAGCAGTGGTTCGATGGCTGCTGTCTGTACAGAGTTTCTCGTGACCACATGGGTTTTCTCCAGATGCTCCGGTTTCCTCCCACACTCCTAAGACGTACAGGTTTGTAGGTTAATCAGCTTTGATAAAAGTGTAAATTGCCCCTAGTGTGTGTAAGATAGTGCAAGTGTATGGGGATTACTGGTTGGCATGGACATGGTGGGCTGAAGGGCCTGTTTTCGTGCTGTATCTCTAAACTAAACTGACTGGATAGCATGCAACAATATCTTTTCAATGTACCTCGGTACAAGTAACAATAAATTAAACTAAACCATACACCAAAGACGTACAGGTTTGTAGGTTAATTGGTTTTGGTCAAATTGTAAATTGTCCCTAGTGTGTAGGATAGTCCTAGTGTAAGGGGATTGATGGTTGGTGTGGATTCAGTAGGCCGAAAGGCCTGTTTTCGTGCTGTATGTCTAAACTAAACTAAACTCACTTGACCTCCGGCACATTCGCATATTCCTTATACAGTACACAGGAGCAATGGTTCAGAATGTGCCCTGTAGTCACTGACCTGCCAGTTAGATGTCATTGACTTCCAGCTCAGGGATACCAGCTGCAACCAATAACCAGGCCGGCTGCTTGAATAAGCCACTGGAATCTGCTGGTTCACTTCTACCATGAACAGCAACAAGGGTATAAAGAGTCATAGAGTCATACAGTGGAAACAGGCCCTTCAACTCAACTTGCCCACATCAACCAACATGCCCCATCTACACTAGTCCCACCTGCCTGCGTTTGACCCATATCCCTCTAAACCTGCCCTATCCATGTACCTGTCTAAATGTTTCTTCAACGTTGCGATAGTACCTGCAAAAATGTTGTGATACACACTTGCTTAAATTAAACCTGCTTACCCACTTTGCTTAAATTTTTGAAGTCTTTATTTAAATATGTCAATCCCGCTTTTACGTTGTCAATAGACCCTGACTGTAATTTTTCAAGTTAAATCCAGTTTATTCCCCAGTGGACAAGAATGGTAAGGTACAGGTACATTGAAAATCTTGCTTGTGCAGAATGGCAAGCATAGAGACTCAGACAAACACACACAAACACAAATCATACATATGTTATGCAAATATATTAGACATAATACACATTAAAAACTGCAAAAGAAAATAAAACAACGGTACAAAACATTTTTTTTTAAACAACTCCAAATGTAGTATAAGAGTCCCTGGAGTTTTGTTGTCTAGATAGGATTAGGCTTGTGTGGGTTAGTTCAAGAAACTGATAGCTGCAGGAAATAAGTTGATCCTGTACCTGATGCTGCGAGACTTCAGGCATTTGTAGCTCCTGCTGGATAGTAACGGCGAGAGGAGGGACAGGATGGTGGGGATCCTTGTTGATGGATGCTGCCCTCTTGAGACAGCGCCTCATATAGATGCTTTCAATGGTGGAAAAGGCTGTGCCTGTGATGGACCATGCTGAGTCCACCATTCTCAGTTCCATACCATGATGCAACCCCAGTCAAGATGCTTTATACTGTATCATTTTTAGTTTTAGTTTTAGTTTTAGAGATACAGGGCGGAAACCGGCCCACCAAGACCGCACTGACCAGCGATCTCCGCGCATTAACACTATCCTACACACACGAGGGACAATTTTTAAAAACATTTATACCAAGCCAATTAACCTGCAAACCTGTCCGTCGTTGGAGTGTGGGAGGAAACCGAAGATCTCGGAGAAAAGCTCCGCAAGTCACAGGGCGAACGTACAAACTCCGTACTGACAGCACCCGTGGTCAGGATCGAACCCAGGTTCCTGGCGCTGTAAGACAGCAAATCTACCGCTGCACCACTGTTGAATTTTCTTGGAGTATTCGGCAGCTCACCGAATCTCTTTAAACAGAATGAAAATAAAGGTGCTGGTGTGACTGTTTCATGATTACATCTATGTGTCGTGCCCAGGCCAGGTCACCCAACGAGCAAGTGGTCTCCTGACTTCCCCTTTCTAACGGCGATGATTTTGATGTTGTCCTTGATTTTGGTGACACTGAGCAAAACATAGTTGTTGCAGCAGCAGCACACAAAAGGCTCTCTCTCTCTCTCTGGCTTTATTGGAGTACAATTATATCCGCCCCTTTTCTATTTGCAGGAATCCCAGAATTTTTTCCATGATTGTGATTTGCCATTGTGGACATTGAGGTGATGATATTTTTGTTACTGTTGTCATTCATCCTTACAGTTCTGAAATGCTTTTATATCTTCCTACATTTTACAATCTGTAAGCAGGTATGCTGGCCGAGTTTGTTTTTCAAAGTCATAAGGTCATAAGCAGGATTAGACCATTCAGCCCATGTCCTCCACCATTCAATCATGGCTGATCTATCTCTCTCCCTCCTTCTCGATTCTCCTGTCTTCTCCCCATAAACCCCTGACATCTTTACAAATTAAGAATCTATCTATCTCTGCCTTAAAAGTATCCATTTAGTTTTTTAAAAGTTTTGTTTAGAGATACAGCTCAGAAACAGGCCCTTCAACCCACTGGGTCCGCGCCGACCAGCTATCCACACATATTAACACTATCCAACACACACTAGGGACAATTTTTACATTTATCAAGCCAATTAACCAACCTGAATGGCTTTGGAGTGTGGGAGGAAACTGAAGATCTTGGAGAAAACCCACTGGGTCAGGGGAGAATGTGCAAACTCCGTACAGACAATACCCATCGCGATCGAACCCGGGTCTCCAGTGCTGCAATCGTATAAGGCAGCAACTCTAATGCTGCGCCACCATTGACTTGGCCTCTTTGGTCTTCTGTGGCAAATATTTCCACAGATTCATCATCCTCAGTCTATTCAAATTAAAGAGAATGTGTCACACATAAAAATCATAAAGATTTCCTGCATTATTCCCTTGCCTCTGGTGTTTCTTTGTTATGATTGCTGCTTGATTGCAAAACCAGGGTGGATCTTATTAAATTTATTAAGCACCCGATTTTCTGAGTGCATTAGATGGGAATTAAAAGTTGCACTGTAATCCTTTGATCAATTGCTCCAGCCAACATTCCTCCTTCTTTAAGAACCAACAAACACATCTTAGAACATTGGTGAAGTTAAAACAAATAATGTTTAGACAAAGTTAATCTTGCAATAGCCATATTCTAAATCGAGAAAGCTGAACAACTTAAAACCTATAGTTTTCTTCATTTGTAGTCTCACTCATTGAGTAAGTTGGGACGACAGATGGCACAATGGGCTAAGTGTTCGGCTGGCAACCGGAAGGTAGCCGGATCGAATCCCGCTTGGAGTGCATACTGTCGTTGTGTCCTTGGGCAAGACACTTCACCCACCTTTGCCTGTGTGTGAATGTGTGTGAGTGATTGGTGGTGGTCGGAGGGGCCGTAGCCGCAGATTGGCAGCCACGCTTCCGTCAGTCTGCCCCAGGGCAGCTGTGGCTACAGAAGTAGCTTACCACCACCGAGTGTGACTGAGGAGTGAATGAATAATTCGATGTAAAGCGCCTTGAGTATTAGAAAGGCGCTATATAAATCCCATCCATTATTATTATTATTATTAAGTTACATGGGAATGAGCACTGTTGGAATCATAATCATCATAATCATAATCATACTTTATTAGCCAAGTATGTTTTGCAATATACAAGGAATTTCCATGGCTCAGAATGACAGGCAACCACAATAACTCAAATTAGGCTTATATTTTGGTCATATTGTTTTAACTTGCATTGTTCACGTTGAATGCAATGCTAGTGAGTTATATACACATGATGGCATGTGCTCTAGAGAATCAAGAAGCTGCAGATACTGGCATTTGGGGCAAATAAAAAGTGTTGGAGGAACTCAATGGGTAAGGCAGCATCTGAGGAGAGAATGGACACAATGTTTCTGGTGGGGACCCTTCTTCAGATTGATGGAGTTGGGGGAGGGGGAGAAAGCTGGTTAATAAAAAAGAGGTGGGTGTGGGGCAAAGCCTGGCAAACATTGGTAGATGCAGGGGTAATGAGTTAGTTGGAGATAGTGACGAAGATATGGGTAAATGTTCAGTTCAGTTTAATTTATTGTCACATGTATGGAGGTACAGTGAAAAGCTTTTGTTGTGTGCTAAGTGATGGAATCTGGGAGGAATTTGAAGGGAATGTGGGGAGAATAAACGGGTTAAGACAGGATTAGTGCATCAAATTTGTGACAGTCAACATGAAACCTTTGGAATGAATGAACTGTTTCTATGCTGTATCCCTATGATTCTATGGTTCCAATCTCCAGTACTGAATTAGGACCCACAATATCTGTTTATTTTGCTTGAGGAATAGACAGATCGGCTAGGTATTTCCTACATTTTCTATTTTCATTTAATTTTATGGAAGTGTTTTTGCAGAATTGGGTTTGGTGATCCCCAGTTGCTAATCATTAAACACCAGGTTGGCGTGGTTTTGTAACCTTTGGCTATGTAAAAAGATATATATACAATTGAATCATACAAGATGTGTAGGAAGGAACTGCAGATGCTGGTTTAAGCCGAAGATAGACATAAAACGCCAGAGTAACTCAGTGGGTCAGGCTGCATCTCTGGAGAAAAGGGATAGGTGACGTTTTGGGTCATTGTTTTGCACTTGGGGTCTTCATTTGTAAACCCGCATCTGCAATTCCCAAGGAAGGGTCTTGAAGCGAAATGTCCCCCATTCCTTCTCTCCAGAGATGCTGCCTCACCCGCTGAGTTACTCCAGCATTTTATGTCTATCTTCAATTGAGTCATACAGTTCCTTTTCAGATTTTCCATCCTTTTTAAACAGTAAATGAAGTTGGGATCTTTGAAAATGTAGCTTGAAAGATACATTTATGCTACTGGGTTACCATTGATAATATTGTTTGATTTTGAGGATTGAACAATGTGCTGTAATAATGTATTTTGGGATTGATCCACTCTGAAAGCCTCAAGCCCTGTTTAAATAGAAAGAATTGAATATTTTACAAATGTATTTTGTATCACTGCAGCTGTTCATGTTCTCCTGATAGATGGAAAGGTGAAGCGAGATCCAATAAGATACCCCAGTCTGCATCATATCAAATAATATGATCAGTAATAATGGTTTTAGTACTATTTCTATAGGTACCAATAAAGGTTATTCCATATATCTAAACTTTTGAGCTTGAATGAAGATTGCTACTACCACCAAGACCCAGTGAAATTGTTGTAAAGAGGTTCTGTGACTACCCACATCTTCCAAGGGTTTTTACGGTAGGTGGGATCAATGGCATGTTGGCCTTCATAACAAGAGGAGTTGAGTATAGGAGCAAAGAGGTCCATCTGCAGTTGTATAGGGCCCTAGTGAGACCACACCTGCAGTATTGTGTGCAGTTTTGGTCTCCAAAATTGAGGAAGGACCTTCTCGCTGAGGGAGTGCAGCATAGGTTCACAAGATTAATTCCCGGGATAGCGGGACTGTCATATGCTGAGAGAATGGAGCGGCTGGGCTTGTATACTCTGGAATTTAGAAGGATGAGAGTGGATCTTGTTGAAACATATAAGATTATTAAAGATTTGGACACGCTAGAGGCAGGAAACATGTTTCCGGTGTTGGGGGAGTCCAGAACCAGGGACTACAGTTTAAGAATAAGGGGTAAGCCATTTAGAACGGAGATGAGGAAAAACATTTTCACACAGAGAGTCGGGAGTCTGTGGAATTCTCTGCCTCTGCCTCCGAGGGCAGTGGAGGCCGGATCTCTGGATCTTTGTCTATTGTCTATTGACTTTACTATGTGTGCTCCAAAGGACATATGGAATCACAGCATTATGGAGATCTACAGAACAGAAACGGGTCCTTCGGCCCAACTCATCAATGTTGACTAAATTGTCCAATCGAGCGAGTCCGACCTGCCTTTGCCTGGCCATTATCCCTCCAAACCTTTCATGTCCATGTATCTCTCTAATTGTCTTTTAAATATTGTAATCGTGCCCATCTGTACCATTTCCATTGGCAGCTCATTTCACACCATCCTCTGTGTGAAAAAGTTGCCCCTTAGGTCTTTAGACTTTAGAAATACAATGTGGAAACAGGCCTGTTGGCCCACCGAGTCCGCATCGACTAGCGATCACCCCGTACACTAACCCTATCCTGCACACACCAGTGACAATTTTTACCGAGGGCAATTAACCTACAAACCTGCACGTCTTTAGAATGTGGTAGGAAACCCACGCAGTCAAAGGGAGAATGTACAAACTCCGTACAGACAGCACCCGTAGTCAGGATCGAACCTGGGTCTCTGGCATTTTCAGGCAGCAACTCTACCACTGCGCCTGTTTGCTGCCAGCCCCTTTCAAATGTTTCCTTTCTCACTTTAAACCTACACCCTTCAGCTTTAAATTCCTCTACCCTGGGGAAAAGATTAGGATTATTCGCCTTATCTATGCTTTTTATGAATTTATATACAAATGCCGCAGTCAAGGAATGGTAGATTCAAGTCGCTCTCCAGACACTAAATTAAGACTGAAGCTCTCTCAGCATGGAATATGAATTAAAGAAGGGTATGGAAGATTTCATAGCAGCATTTCAAAGAACAGTAGGCACGTTCTCCCTGATAGAATGGATTATATTTATTCTTTGGCTTACATCATTGAAAAAGATTATTTGGCCAAAATATTAGTGGGAGCTTGTTGAGTATGAAATTATTACACCTGTGACAATTCTTTAAAGCGAATTGCTGATATTTCATGTCTGTCAATTTGTATTTTAGTATTTCCAATACCCAATTGCCTCAGTTCATGATATAAGTTCATGTTCATTAGTGATAGGAGCAGAATTAAGCCATTCAGCCTATCAAGTCTACTCCGCCATACAATCATGGCAGATCTATCTTTCCCTCTTAACCCCATTCTCCTGCCTTCTCCCCATAACCCCTGTCACCCATACTAATCAATAAGATTGATATATCAGTAGGAAGGAACTGCAAATGCTGGTTTACGCCAAAGATTGACAAAGGAGTAACTCAGCGGGACAGGCAACGTCCCTGGATTAAAGGAATGGGTGATGTTTCAGGTCAGGTCTGAAAAAGGGTCTCGACCTGAAAAGGTTTGAAGAAGGGTCTTGACCCGAAACGTCACCGATTCCTTCTATCCAGAGTGGCTGCCTTGAGTTACTCCAGCATTTGGCGTCTATCTTAGATTGATATATCAATGAGATTGAAAAATAAATTGGAGAGATGATGATATCTGTAGCTTATTGCCAGGATTCAAGAGTTGAATGTGAATGATGGAAAGGAAAAAGCTACTTGTAAAATAATTTTACACTCCTGGAAAAGATCTGTGAATATGGACAAATCCTGTAAGTCACCAATTAAGAAGGAAAGTCAAACAGAAATGGAGAAACATTCTTCAATGCAGGGGTGTGTCAGAAGCTGGCAATGAGATGATTTCAGCTATTTTGACTGCAGTGTTTGTTTTGTCTTTGCCTGCAATCAAACAGTGAGTGGGTGGGCATGGGCTGTAGGCTAAATGCCCCTACTGTTGCTGGCTACTGCTCTGCCGACTAACTTCACTTTCTGGAGACATAACTGGCAATCACCTTAATAACAATGGTAATGCAGCAGACCTAGCAAGAAACGAAGAACATTCTCCAGCAACACCAGATATACGTACAAGGTGTGAATGAAACTAACTACAATTTGGAGAGTACTCATTTTCTACCTGATAAGTCATGAGTTAGCTGCCATTTTGGGATCGTAGTTTGAATGTCTGGAATTTAGTTTAATTTAATTTAGTTTGGTTTGGTTTGCTTATACAGCCCTTTGGTTCATCAAGTCCTTGGCAACCATTGATCACTCATACATTAGTTTTATGTTATCCCACTTCCACATCCAACACACTAGGGGCAATTTGCAGAAGACAAGTAACCTACAAACTTGATGTCTTTGGAGTGTGAGGGAAGCCGGAGCACCCGGAGAAATTTAAGCCACACGGTCATTTTTAAGCCACAGGGACATTCTCAGCTATGCTGCGGCTACGTCAAAGTGTCTTTTAAGAAATAGTCAGAGGAAACAGCCGATGCTGGAATCGTTAGCTAAGACCTAAGTGCTGGAGGAACTTAGTGGGTCAGGCAGCATCGTGAAGGGATTGGACAGGTAATGTATCAGGTTGGGACCCTTCTTCAAACTGATAGAGCAGGGAGAGAAAGCTGAAAAAGAGAGGTGGGGATGGGACAATGGGCCAGGAAAGTGATAAGTAGATAAAGGTGAGGGAGAGGTGGGGGATACATTGCCAGATAGGTTAAATAAGTAAAGGCGAGAGGTGAAAAGAGGACAAATGGTGTCAGGTAGGAAAGAAGCAGAGGCGTGAAATGGAAACATATGGGTGGAAGAGGAGCGAGGGGGCAGGAAAGGGAAAGGAGGGAGGAACAAAATGAAAATGTGGGATTCAGGAATGGGAAATGAATGTACAGAGGTGGGGGTGGCAATACCTGTGGGAGATAGTATGGCAAATTGTTAACATCAGGGTGGTAGTTGGGAGGGCTGGGGAAAGGAGCAGTTTGACTAAGGTGGTGGAATATGGAAGAAGAAATGTGTTAACACCAGGGTGGAGGTTGATGCGACAGGTAAAAGGAAGGGCAGTGGACTGATATTTACTACAAGCCCAATCATTCGCACAGCTACCTTAACTGAGGGCGACACAGTGGTGCAGCGGTAGAGTTGCTGCCTTACAGCGCCAGAGACCCAGGTTCGAACCTGACTATGGGTGCTGTCTGCACAGAGTTAGCGTGTTCTGTGACCCTGTAGGTTTTCTCCAGGTGCTCCGGTTTCCATCCACAAAATTGTCCCTAGTGTGTAGGATAGAACTAGTGTGTGGTTGATCGTTGGTTGGCAGGGACACGGTGGGCCAAACACCTCCCCCCCCCCCCCCAAGACAGAACAAGGATAGAGTACCCCTGGTCCTTTACCTTTCACCCCACCGGCCTTCCCATCCAACACATCATTCTCTGACAGTTGTTGCCTTGATGCCACCACCAGTCATGTCTTCCCATCCCCAGCCCTTTCCGTTTTCCGTCGAGACTACTCCCTCCGCATCTCCTTGTGTTCACTCATCCCTTCCCTCCCACACCGAACACGTGCACCTTTTCCTTAAACTGCAAGAGACGTAACACCTGTCCCTACACCTTCTCTCTCACGTCCATCCAGGAATCTCAGCAGCCCTTCCAGGTGAGACAGTGGTTCACCTGCACCTATTACCAACCTCGTCTACTGCATTCGGTGCTCCCAATGTGGCATTCGTTACATGGGCGAGACCTAGCGTAGACTAGGCAAATATCTCACCAAATACATGCGCTCTCTCCACCCAGGCCTGCCAGCATTCCCAACTGCAAACCAAATTCACTCCCCTTCCCATGTCTATCTTTCTGACGTAGGTTCCTCCAGCATGAGGTTACATACAAACTGGAAGAACAGCACCTCATAATCCTCTTTGGTAACTAACAATCCAACAATCATTCCCCTGCCTCCTTCCCTCTACAACGCATATTTTCACCACCACCCCAGTCACCCAGCTCCTGTCCCTGTATGCCACATGGTCATCCACCCCAGTCCTGCATTTCCCTTTTATCCTACTTTTTTCCCCTCCCCTGTCCTCTAGCACCCATATTCTTTACTCCAGTATTACATTTCACTCTCTTTATCTGACACTCATTTATCTCCTTTTAAACTCTCACCTTCATCACTTTCTCCACCCATCTTCCACTCCTCAACCACACCCTCTGCCTTCCACCTCATCCCCACTCCCCACCCCTTCTACCCCACACTCCTTCCCCACCACCCACACCCACCACCTCTCACCACCTCCCTTTCTTCAACTTTCACTCCCCTACTCCAATCAATCTGAAAAAGACTCCCGACCCAACGCATAATTTGTCCATTCCCCCCACTGATGCTGCCTGACCCGCTGAGTTCCTGCAACACTTTGCTGTTTGTCCTTTAAGAGGTGGCACCTCGATGTCAATTAGTTCGGTATTGGTAGGCAAGTGTGTGAAATTGAAGTTAGAATAGTCCTAATCTAAAGTGTTTCCCAATGAGGGAAATGTTGGGTGCTTCACATATCTGCCTGTTTGTAGCATGCTTGCAATCCAACACCACTCCAGTAAAACCCCAGTATAAATCAGTGCAGCTTAACAGCATTGTGTCGGACAAATACTACTACTTAGCATCAATCGAATGATCTTATCTTTGCTGTGTTCTCTTTCCAAAGGCCAGAAAGTGGCCAGCGCTTGTTGTAGACAACAGATGCCACAGCGGTGGATTCACAGTGACTACCATGAGCTGTTAGATGAGGGGTAAAGCATGAATGGGGTAGAAAGATTGATGAATAGTCAGGATAATAATCTAAAGGGCCTGTCCCACGAGCATGCGACTCCATGCGGCATGCGTGACCTAAAGGGCCGGTCCCACCAGCGCGGCAAGCGCGACCTAACATGGTCGCTTGAGCCGTACGGCCTCGCGGAGCCGGTCCCACTTCGATCACCGGAGCCGTATGGAGTTGTGCGGAGCTGGTCTCGACATCGCGCGGGGCTCCGAAAACTGACCGTGTTTAAAAATTCCGCGCGGCAACGGCCTGCCGGCCCGCAGCCACCTCGACGCCGTGTCACTCACTCGACCTCCGCGTGGTTCCCGCTTCTGGTTTGGTCGCGCTTGCCGCATGCCGTACAGCTCAAGCGACCACGTTAGGTCGCGCTTGCCGCATGCAGGCGTATGCTGGTGGGACCAGTCCTTTAGGTTGCACTTGCCGCATGCAGGTCGCATGCTCATGGGACAGGCCCTTAAAGCTCTGAGTCATTGATGCAGACTCTGCTTTGTTCTGTACCTTCCCATACCTCGCTGTGTCACCCTCGCTGACTCCCGGCCTGATGAAGGATCTCGACCAGAAACGTCACCTATTCCTTTTCTTCAGAGATGCTGCCAGACCTGCTGAGTTACTCCAGCATTTTGTGTCTATCTTCGGTGTCTATCTGCAATTCTTTCTTACATGAGCTAAAGCTCTTGCAGTTTAAGAATGACCTGCAATGAACCATCCACGTCTGAACTCAACAGGCAAACGATATTTTAATTAAGAAGTGTTGCGGAGAAGCCAACTTCCTGAACAATTGTAGTATTAAGTTAAAAGCATTCTTTGCAAACTTCTGAGTAAAAGTGGCCTTTCTAATGGGACAATAAAACGGAGTAAGGCTGCTATCAAAGGCAGGTAACAAAATATAGGCTGTCGATCATTGTTCAGGAATGCTTGGCAGGCTGGGGATTTTATTTTTGCTCTGCATTGGAAACAGCAGCTGTGGTAATTTGTCCACCCACCTACAATCCACTGTGCAGGATTCACTGCTGGGTGAGACTTAACATAACAGTGAGCGGGGTCATCAGGAATCTGCTGTAGCAGATCTAGCAGCCATTTCTCAGGCATCATTCCCCAGACACCTCAGAAAACAGAGGCTTAACAGTAATAATTACAAAGAGGCAGAGAATCAATAAAAAAATGGAAAAGAACAAGTTTTTTATGTGTTTCATCTTTTTTATGTCTTTAAGAAGGGATGACTTATAGTGAGTGACTGAGGCCTGTGCTGGACTCTTTGTTGTTGGAATTAAGTTGAAGCAAGCTATGTCTGAATGTTAATTGTCCTGATGTCTAGACACTGATGATACTATCACACAGCTATGCATGGACAGTCTATGTTTGTCACATTTTCCATGATTGCCTCCACATTCTGCTTCAGAGGACATTATTTCCTTTTGCAGATGTTGCCCAGTCTATCTCTCACCAATAGCTGTCTCTCCGACAATGTCCCCATTCCCCCAACACTGCGAGCAATCAGACCATGACCCCAGCGCAATCAAAAAAGCCACACTAAAGTAAACTTCTGAATGAATCATTTAAATTCAGACTTTAAAGCAGATGAGTGCTGGCTTTAAGATGTGTAGGAAGGAAATGTAGATGCTGGTTTAAACCGAAGGTAGACACAAAAAACTGGAGTAACTCAGCGGGTCAGACAGCATCTCTGGAGAGAAGGAATGGGTGATGTTACGGGTTGAGACCCTTCTTCAGACGGACAACAAAAGATAGCAGGAGTTCAACACAAGACTCTCCAGCATCTTCCCAGGGGGATAATTGTGAAATGTTGTCTTTTTCCAGCAAAGCTTAAATTCCATGGGAGAAATTGAAGAAGGTATCATGTCTCTCCCTAATGGTCCATGGGCAGACTGTATGTAGGTTTTGACTGACTCGCTTAAATGCTGATGCAAAACAAGAAGACCTCAAGTATCCTGTACTTCACATTGGTCTACTTGACCCATGGTCAGCAACTTCATAAGTACATTTTAAAATGCTGTTTATTTTAGCAGTGTATGGACTAATCCAATTGGATCACATTATTTATTAATGTGGATAATTTCAGATATACCAAATAAACTTTTCTGTAGGAAAAGACACCCCCGTGTAAGAAAAATAATCTTCTAAAAAAATATTCAGGGCAATGCAAACAGGCCAACTATAATAACGCCTTTTATTTGAAGAACATAAGGATTATAAAGCTACATGACCTTCCCCTCAACTCAGCCAGCTTCCTTTCTCCACACTGCCCTCCATAGTCACCTATCCATGTTCTCATGAGATGCTGCCTGACTCACTGAACTACTCCAACACTCTGTACCTTTGATTATAAAGCTACAGTCAAATGTTCTGAATAGTTGAGCACGCAGTTAGAACACACGGTGAAGTTGTCTTTAAAGTATTCTTCTTAAAATGCCACTGCCCGTGATTTACGTTGACATAAAAGCAGGTCCCACTTCACACCTACATTACATTTGATTATACTGCAATATCTTTTTTTAAACAAGTTTCAAGGAAATCATTAACTAATTGTGCTTTTAAACCATTTTAGTTATTCAGCATTCATTCTTTGTATTGAACACAGAATTGACTATATCAAAAATTCAATTTGTGTAAGAATCAAAGTATAAAACTCTTTAATAAATTGCAGTGCCAACAGAGTATGGTTGATGGTTGGTTGACCTAAGGGGCTGTTTCTGCACTGTAACTTGCAATAACTCGCTATAACTACGCTAAATACATTAAAGCAGTCCACAATCCTTATATATTTTATACCTGGCATTATAGCAAATTTATAATCCACAATCCTTATATATTTTATACCTGGCATTATAGCAAATTTTTTCTAGTCAACTTTCATGTTATGGAATTATATTCATAATGGCAGCTCTCAATGTAAACTACCATGTTGTAATTACTTCCTGTAGTGGACGACAACACCTTTATTGGTGGATCAGTTTAATTACTGTGTGACATGTTTACATAGGACGATTCCTTCCTAAGTGTTTCAAATGGAATAACATCAAATGGAGGGCTAAGAGAGTCAAGGGTCAAGAATGCTTTATTGTCATATGTCCCAACACAGAACAACGAAATACATATTTGTATAATTGAAGACTTCACGACACGGAGGCACAACAGTAGAGTTGCTGCCTTGCAGCACCAGAGACCCGGGTTCGATCCTGACTATGGGTGCTGTACTGTACAGAGTTTGTCCGTTCTCCACGTGAACACATGGGTTTTCTCTGGGTGCTCAGGTTTCCTCCTACACTCCAAAGAAGTACAGGTTTGTAGGTTAATTTGGCTTTGGTAAAAATAGTAAATTGTCCCTCGTGCGTAGGCTGTGGCCCGACGGGCCTGTTTCCGCGCTGTGTCTCTAAACAAAACTATCTGGCTTTACAATTGGGATGATACTGAATCTGCAATTCCTGGGTCAATTATCCCCAATCCTCTAACTCCACTTCTTCATTGCTTGTGCATATCGCTACATGTTTACACACATACCCAGAGGGTGTTGTAATTGCTTTCAGGACTTCCTGCCTATGAAGGAAAACAAAAATGAAGGCTTGTATTTATATGACACCTTTCACAACTTTCACACATTCCAAAGCCCTTTAAAGTTGTTGATGTGGCTTTTGAAGTTTATTCAGGGTTGCAAAATAAAAATGCACTGAGAGCTCCCACAGACAGAGAAAAATAATCCATTGCCTCTGTTACTAAGTTGTTTTCAGTGATTTTGATGTACATGCTAACGAAGGGTTGGGGCATGTTGGAGGTTGGGTTCAATCATTCCCACTATTCCTACTTGCATCTGGAAATCTTGCTGCAACTATCATCGAGTCATGAACTGGCCTGAAACAGCGAGAATTACTCATGGAATATTGTCAACCATTGTGTCATCAAGTTAAAAAGACAATGGAGGAGATCAGTTCCGTTTAGTTTATTGTCACGTGTACCGAGGTACAGTGAAAAGCCTTTGTTGTGTGCTAACCAGTCCGCAGAAAGACAGTACATGATTACAATCGAGCCATTTACAGTGAATAGATATATGATAAGGGAATAATGTTTAGTGCAAGGTAAATGTGGGAAAGAAACCTAGATTTCATAATAAACCATGTATTTTATTAAGTTTCACTATTTGCCAAACAAAAGCCGTGTTTTAAACAGTAAAATGTCCCATGGGTCACATAGTCACACAACCATTACCCAGTCTTCTTTTGTTAGCTAGTACCAATAGATATCATGCACTGGAGATGCATTGGTTTAAGTTTAATGTTTCAATGTGAACCATACTCACCAGCAGCAATCATTACACTGTTGAAACAGGCCTCATACAGTATAATGGCTCCTCATCACTTCTATGAGCTGATATGTTCAAAATAGAACCTCCCACCTGACAAAGTTCCCTCATTCTTTCGTGGTATCTTTACATGGATATGGTTCCTTTTTTGGTATCACTTTGACCATCATGCCACAAGCAAATTGAGAAAAGTAAAATCTTATTACATACTGAAATTCCACACCAAGCTTGCTAAAACTGCCCCAGTTAGGTCGGCACGGTGGCGCAGCGATAGAGTTGTTGCCTTACAGCACCAGAGACCCGGGTTCGATCATGACTACGGGTGTTGTCTGTACGGAATTTGTATTTTCCGCCCGCGGCCCGCGTGGGTTTTCTCCGGGAGCTCCGGTTTCCTCCCACACTCCAACAACGTACAGGTTTGTAGGTTAATTAGCTTGGCGTCATTGTAAATTGTCCCCAGTGTGTGTGGGACAGCGTTAGTGTGCGGGGATCGCTGGTCGGCGTGGACTCTGTGGACTGAGGGGCCTGCTTCCACGCTGTTTATCTAAGCTAAACTAAACTAAACTATTGCCAAACTTTTCCTACTGTTCATACGTGCAAAGTATGCTTGTGTGATACTGACCTACTGAGTATTTCCAGCATTTTCCCTATATCTTTTGACTTTTCTTCTTCCTCCAAACTTTCAATAATTTTTCATAAGCTTTTGAAATGGAATAATGTTTCTATAATGACTTTTATGATGTCAGCCCTTGCTTATATTTGTTTTTAACACCTGGTGTACGAACTCCTGCTGGAATTTTCCTGAAATAAAGATTAGTTTAGTTTAGTTTACTGTCACATGTACTGAGGTACTGTGAAGAGCTTTTGTTGCATGCTGACCAGTGAAGTTGCACAATAATGCAATATATATATATATAGAATACAGCATTGGGCCCTTCGGCCAACAACAATTGTGCCAAACATGGTGCCAAGTTAAACTGATCTCTCTGCCCATACATGATACATATCCCACTATTCCCTGGACTTCCATGTAAAAGCCTCTTAAATGCCACTATCATATTTGCCTCCACCATTACCCCTGACAATGAGCTCCAGGCCTCCACTGCCTTCTGTGTACATTACCTGCCCCGCACATCTCCATTAAACTTACCCCATCTCATCTTATACCTATACCAACTGTGGCGTGAGTGTGGCGGCGCCTAACGGCAGCGGTTCGACTAGTCGTCTGTCTTTTTTTAAATTTTTGTCTTGTTAAATGTATGTCTTGAGCCTAGTTTTTATTTATTTTTTTAGCTGTGTACATGTGGGGGGTGGAGGGGGAGATGTGATGGAAACCGTTAATCTCTTCCCTGTATGGGGACCCGACTTTTTCCCTGTCGGGTCTCCAGTGTCGTTGGGCCTGACATCGTGGAGCCGGCTCTCCAAAGTTTGTGTAAATGTTCTCCGGTTTGTTTGATGCAGGGGGAGGAGGAGGGGGAGGGGTGCGGGGGAAACATTTTTTTCAGTTTCTTACCTTGCCGGAGATGCGATTGTTTTTCGGATCGTATCTACGGTCGCTCTGCGGCCTACCATCGATGGAGCTGGAGGCCTCCTCGGACTGACTTTGAGCCCCACCGCAGGGCGTGGACTTAACATCGGAGCTGATCCCTTGCCTAGGATTGTTCCAATCGCGGCCTGCGTACTTTACCGTCGTGAGCTCACAGTCTCGAGAGAAGCCGAGTTGGGAAGCTCCAACGACGCAGAGGCTCGACCAGCCCCGATGCTGGGTCCGATCATCGGCGCGGGGGAGCTGACATCCCCCCGATGCAGGAGCTGATCGCCCCAATGCGGACAGCTCAAACACCTCTGGCTACGGGAGTCAAGATCATCCCGTCAACGAAGCGCTCTAGGCCCCCGACCACGGGAGAGCAAAGAAGGGAAGAGATTTGAACTTTTTTTTGCCTTCCATCACAGTGAGGAATGTGGAGGAGTCACTGTGGTGGATGTTTATGCTAAAATGTATTTTGTGTGTTTTGTTGCTTTTTATTTGTATGACTGACTTGGCAAATGAAATTCCTTGTATGTTGCAAAACATACTTGGCTAATAAAGTATGAATGTGATTGCGATTGTGATTATTGTGATTGATTGTGAAAATGCTGGAGTAACTGAGCAGGACAGGCAGCATCTCTGGAGAGAAGGAATGGGTGACGTTTTGGGTAGAGAACCTTCTTCAGTTTGATGTCAGGAGAGTGGGCGGTACAGAGCTAAAATGTAGTCGGAAACAGTAAGTGGTCAGAGAACTGGGAAGGGGGAGAGAGAGGGAAAGCAAGGGCTACTTGAAGTTAGAGAAGTCAATGTTTATACCGCTGGGGTGTAAGCTACCCAAGCGAATTATGAGATGCTGTTCCTTCAATTTGCGCTGGGCCTCACTCTGACAATGGAGGAGGCCCAGGACAGAAAGGTCAGTGTGGGAATGGGAGGGGGAGTTAACGTATTGAGCCACCGGGAGATCAGGTAGGTTTAGACGGACTAATCGGAGGTGTTCAGCGAAACAAAGCTAAACTTCCAAACTGGTGCTATTTTCAGATGAGATCCTTACTTTTCCGGTACTAAATGTGTTTCCAACCAAAACAGCTGTTGGAAATGAAAACAGCAGTCAAAATCAAAACTACACCCACAATCTACCTGCCCACCTTTTCCATGTTTACTCTTAAATCTGGAAATTGTATCCATGTTTGGAATAAGAACCATAATCCTGACTAATCATAACTCATAAATAAAAGGATAAAGGGCTGACAGGGTCTGCACGTTTCGAATTACTATGTTTCCACACTGTGGTGTGAATTAAAAAAATACGAAAGAACAAGCTCTCTTTGTTTTTTTGCGTTTCACTAATATTTCCATTCACTCAAAACCTACAAAGTCAGAGAAACAAAAGTCTGTTCATTTTTTTTACATTCTCTCTTGGTGGTCTAAATTGGTTCTTGCACATATAGTGCGAGGATTGTTCTGTTCTTGAGGTGGAGGGACTAATTCTTGGTGGTCTTGCTGTGTGAGCTGGCTGGAGTGTATATTGTATGATCTGGTGGTGAGAATACATCAGACACGGTGGCGTGGTGGCGTGGCGGCAGAGTTGCTGCTTTACAACACTAGGGACCCGGGTTCGATCCTGACTAGAGGTGCTTGTCTATATGGAGTTTGTACGTTCTCCCAACGATCTGCGTGGGTTTTCTCCAAGATCTTCGGTTTCCTCCCAAAGACATACAGGTTTGTAGGTAAATTTACTCGGTGAATGTAAATGTAAATTATCCCTAGTGTGTGTAGGATATTGTTAGTGTGCTGGGATCACTGGTTGGCATGGACATGGTGGGCCAAAGGGCCTGTTTCCTTGCTACACTAAACTAAAGTAAACATCTGGGTTGGACTTTACAGACTGATATGGGGTTAGACTGAAACAAAATCAGTCACCATGGAATGGAAAGCTCCATATTCTACAAGAGGAAGAAGGAATCATTCTGTTAACATTTCATAAACTTCATGCTGGAACTTCCTGGAACAGCTTGGAATGCATTGTCAGTGGTGGTGGTGGAGGCAGATATAATAGAGGCATTTCAGAGGTGGGACATGGAATTGCAGGGAATAGAGGGATATGGATCATGTATGGGCAGATGTAATCAGTTTAACTTGGCACCATGTTTTGCAAACTTCATTGGATAACATAGGGCAAACTAGTCCTTCTTATCACCTTGACTAAGGTCAATCCCCTTGGCCAAGAGTGGTTTTATGCGAACATTTTTTTTCAAGGAATCTTAGGGGAAAACGTCTCACACAAAGGGTAGTGGGTGGATGGAATGAGCTGCTGGGAGATAGTTGTGGCAGATAGTATTACAACGTTTAAGAAACATTGGGACAGGTGTATGGATAGGACAGGTTTAGTGGGATATGGGCCAAATGCAAGCAGGTGGGATTAGTGCAGATGGGACATATTGGCATATGTGAGTGTTGGGCCAAAAGGGCCTGTTTCCACACTGTATGACTATGACTCAAAAATATGTTTTATTCATATCATGTATAGTAAGTACAATGGGAACATGTCTCTCTCTGTATTCCTTGTATCATCAATTCAACGTTTTTGTTTTAGTTTTACAACTATAGTGTGGAAACAGGCCCTTCAGCCCACTAAGTCCATGCTGACCAATGATCACCCATACACTAACTCTATTCTGCACAGGAGGGGCAATTTGCAGAAGCCAATTAACCTACAAACCTGCATGTCTTTGGAATGTGGGATGAAATCAGAGCTCCCGGAGAAAACCCATGCGGTCACGGGAAGAACGTACAAACTCCGTGCAGACATCACGCATAGTCAGAATCGAACCCGTGTCTCTAGCATTGTAAGGCAACAACTCTACCACTCTGCCACCGTACCACCCTTGCATCATAAGGTCATAACTGATAGGAGAAGAATTAGGCCATTCAGCCCATCAAGTCAATTCTGCCATTCAATCATGGCTGATCTATCTTCCCCTCCTAACCCCATTCTCCTGCCCATAACCTCTGACACCTGTACTAATCAAGCATCTGTTTAGCTCTGCCTTAAAAATATCCACTGACTTGGCCTCCACAGTCTTTTGTGGCATAGAATTCCACAGATTCACAACACTATGACTAAAGACATTTCTCCTCATCTCCTTCCTAAAAGAACATCCTTTAATTCTGAAGCTCTGCCCTCTAGTCCTAGACTCACCCACTAGTGGTAACACCCTTTTCACATCCACTCTATCCAAGCCTTTCACTATTCTGTATGTTTCAATGAACATTCTTCTAAACATCATTTAGAATTCATCAGTGCTACTGATATTCTTTCCTCAGACAATGCATCCATGCAGTGTTTGAGAGGCTGTTACAACGGGCTAGGCCCTCAGTGTCCAGTGATGGTAAACTCTCAATTCGAGTGAAGTTTGTTCCACGCTGCTTTGAGGTTGCGGGGGTCACAGTTAAATCCACTGAATTATGATGGCATATTTCCTTCCCTATACAACATTAGTCAACAGGATGGATATTGATAAGTCTGGTCATGTCATGGATACGGTGACTGATACTGGCTTTATGTTCCAGATTTATTAATCACTTGAATTTACATTCCTCAGCTGCTCTGGTGGGATCTGAAATGACTCCAAATAAACATTCTCGCAACAAACATTGTGCTACCATATATGGGTGTTATTAGGCTATATCATATTATATGTCCATAGATATTTTGGGTGGCATGGTGATGTTGCTGCCTTACAGAGCTGGAGATCCTGGTTCGATCCTGTACGATCTCCCCGTGACCGTATGGGTTTTCTCCGATTGTTCCGGTTTCCTCCCACACTCCAAAGATATACAGGTTTGTAGGTTAATTGGCTTCAGTAAAAATTATAAATTGTCCCTAGTTTGCAGGATTGTGCTAGTGTACGGGGATCGCTGGTTGGCGCGCACTCGGTGGGCCGAAGAGCCTGTTTCTATGCTGTATCTCTAAACTAAACTAATATGAAATTAATTAAGCTACGCAAATGTTTTTTTTTAATTTAACTTGCCTGCACAATTTTTTCCACCACAGAAATTTTTTTCAATCAAGAAGGCATTCATTTTATTTTGTGCTTCAGTGTATCAACAAGGTAGCTATTTTTTTATGCAGTGAGAACGGGCAGGCTTTTCAAATGTGAAACATAAAATCATATAAGTGCTAGTTAAAGAGGCCGTTCACCCCATTCAGCTGATGTCAGCTCATCTAGCAACAATCCCATCAGTCCCACTTCCCAACTCTTCTCCCAGTCACCTTCAAATTAATGTAGAAACAAAGAACTGCAGACAGTAAAAACAGACACAAAGTGCTGGTGCAACTCAATAGGCCAGGCAGCATCTCTGGAGAACATTGACAGTGAAGTTAGACATAGAATGCTGGAGTAACTCAGCGGGACAGGCAACATCCTCTGGAGAGAAGGAATAGGTGATGTTTCAGGTCGAGACCCTTCTTCAGACTAAAGATGCTGCCTGTCCTGCTGAGTTACTCCAGCATTTTGTGTCTATATACGGTTTAAACCAGCATCTGCAGTTCTTTTCTATGCAATGATAGTGACATTTCAGGTGGGGAAGAGATGGTTAGAACAGAGAGAATATCTCTGATAGAGTGAGATCAGATGAGTTAACGTTATAATTAGGATCAGACTATGCTTCTTTGTCTATGGAATACGTTATTCTTAGTAATAAGACATAACCAGCCAACTGTACAAAACAAGAGAAAATCATTATAGCAGGAATGTCCACTTCTGATTCACACAAAAATATGATTTGGCTAAATAGAATAGAATAGAATACCTTTATTGTCATTCAGACCTTACGGTCTGAACGAAATTTCGTGCCTGCAGTCATACATACAATCATACAATAATAAACAACAATAAACACAAATTAACACCACCACAGTGTATCCTCCAAGCACCTCCTCACTGTGGTGGAGGCAAAAATCTTAGGGTTACTGTCTCTTCCCTCCTCTTCTCCCTCTGCGCTGAGGAGATTCCCCACCGGGCGATGGTACCAACAGTCCCGCGGCTCACCGAACCCCGCAAACGGGCCGGTTCAAACACCGCGGCCCGGGGGTGGTCGAAGCTGCCGCCCTCCAGTCCAGCACACGCAGCCGCTGACCCGCGGCTCAACCCAGGACTCAGGTCACCGCCTCAGAACGCCATCCCAGCCACCGGAGCACCGTTCCAGCCCCGAGCCGGATCGCCCTCACGTGAGTACCGTTCTCCCTCGGGCTGGGCCACTCCGACGTGAGTGCCGTTCTCCCTCGGGCTGGGCCACTCCGACGTGAGTGCCGTTCTCCCTCGAGCTGGGCCACTCCGACGTGAGTGCCGTTCTCCCTCGGGCTGGGCCACTCCGACGTGAGTGCCGTTCTCCCTCGAGCTGGGCCACTCCGACGTGAGTGCCGTTCTCCCTCGGGCTGGGCCACTCCGACGTGAGTGCCGTTCTCCCTCGGGCTGGGCCACTCCGACGGGCCACAGCCCCTCACGGGAAAGTCTCTCAGCCCCTCGCCAGGCCGCTCTCACGAGAGCGCAGTTCCAGCCCCGGGCTGGGCCACCCTCACGGGAGCTCAGGGCGAGTCCTGTCAGCTGCCTCCAGAGTCCCGAGGTCGCCAGCTCCGCCATTAGGCCTCAGTGTAGACGGAGGCAGAGAAGGGGGATACGACAAAAAGGTCGTATTCCCCCGTAGGGAGAGACAGCAAGCCCCGTTTCACCCCCCCACCCCCACCCCACATAAACACGACCTAAAAACCAAAAACGTAACTAGACAAAACGAAAAAATACAACACAAAAAAGTGGAGACTTTGATATTGAGAAGGAATAGGTGACGTTTCAGGTCGAGACCTTTCTTCAGATTGCAGATGTGCCTGTCTCGCTGAGTTACTCCAGCATTTCAGTGTAAACCAGCATCTGCAGTTCCTTCCGATACAAAGTACATCGGCCCTCTTATAGCGGAGATGAGCAAATTTAAACCTGGGGTTGAATCTTTGCATTTCTCTCCTCGTGCGGTTCAGTTGAGCACCAGATAGACCTGCAGAGCCTTCAGGGCAGCCCATTCACACTGAAATGCAAGGTTCTGGAACCAGTGAAAACATCAAATATTTAACAAATGAATCAACTGCTTAATGTACAAGTGAGAAAATTATGAGTGGGCAGTGTTGGTTGGATCAATGGTTAAATATTTCCATATTTAAAGTCTTTTTAATGTTGTTTCTGCCAATTCCATGTAGTTTGCAATGGACATATTAGACAGTCACACATAAAACTCATTCCACGAACTGGGTCTGTCTCTTGTTGCAAATACCTTAAAATTGGATAACGAACCAAGATTTCAATTAGAGATTTTAATGTAATTGACGCTTGCAACCTTGTGAGGACTGATATATGTTCCTTTATTTACTTTGATTTGTTTCAACATATAGTCTTGCTTCTATGTGATCTGAAGGAGCTCAAAAAAGGAAAGGCAACAATAAGATGACGTTTTCAGTGTGGGCAAGTTGGGCAAGTTGGGCCGAAGGGCCTGTTTCCATGCTATGACTCCATGACTCTTTTCAACTAGGTAACTACATAAATAGCATTCGGAAAGGGTGAAGGTGGGTTCAGTTGACTTTCTGAGAGCAGACATTTGGTCTCTGTGAGAGAGAGGTAAAACATCCGTTATATTTCATATATGATCACACTCAGAAATCAATTCATTTTCTACATCATATTTTTTTTTGTGTGAACATGCTGTAGGACTGAAACCCACTTGCTTGCAATAATTTAGCCTTTCAAATTTGTTCTTCACTCTTCCAATCTTATTCTAGATATATTGAAGTCATACATTTGCCAGGCTATTTGCCAAATTGAGAAATCAGTCTTTCTGATAAAACAGTTGCCCAATAATATTAAATTTAGTTTAGTTTAATTCAGTTTAGTTCAGTTCAGTTTAGTTTAGTTTAGTTTAGTTTATTGTCACGGGTACAGTGAAAAAGGGTTGGCCCAAAACGTCATCCATTCCTTTTCTCCAGAGATGCTGCCTGCCCCGTTGAGTTACTCCAGATTTTTTTGCCTAAACTAAAGGTTTTCCGGTTTCATAGAAACATAGAAACATAGAAACATAGAAAATAGGTGCATGAGTAGGCCATTCGGCCCTTCGAGCCTGCACCGCCATTCAATATGATCATGGCTTATCATCCAACTCAGTATCCTGTACCTGCCTTCTCTCCATACCCCCTGATCCCTCTAGCCACAAGGGCCACATCTAACTCCCTCTTAAATATAGCCAATGAACTGGCCTCAACTACCTTCTGTGGCAGAGAATTCCAGAGATTCACCACTCTCTGTGTGAAAAATGTTTTTCTCATCTCGGTCCTAAAAGATTTCCCCCTTATCCTTAAACTGTGACCCCTTGTTCTGGACTTCCCCAACATCGGGAACAATCTTCCTGCATCTAGCCTGTCCAACCCCTTAAGAATTTTTAAAGTTTCTATAAGATCCCCCCTCAATCTTCTAAATTCTAGCGAGTACAAGCCGAGCCTATACAGTCTTTCTTCATATGAAAGTCCTGACATCCCAGGAATCAGTCTGGTGAACCTTCTCTGTACTCCCTCTAGGGCAAGAATGTCTTTCCTCAGATTAGGAGACCAAAACTGTACGCAATACTCCAGGTGTGGTCTCACCAAGACCCTGTACAACTGCAGTAGAACCTCCCACAGTTTCCTCCCACATTCCAAAGGCATGCAGGTTTGTAGGTTCATTGGTTTCTGTGAATTGTCCCCAGTGTGTAGGATAGCTTGATATTTGACATAGCATTGATCATATAATTGGGTCATTAATAAAACCAGTTGGTTAGGCACAACTTTCTTATACATGTACTAGAGAGTGAGAGACGATTCCACAATGGTTGAAAACTTAATTATTTTACTCAAATTCAAATAATATTTGCCTTCCTGAACATAGAACAATAATACAACCAATCCTTTGTGAAAAGAAACCTCACTGAGACCATCTCCACTCTCTTCTCATGCAAAGAATGACTCACAACACTGCCCATTCATACTGTTGTATAAATAAGTTGTCAGGCATTCATTAAACAGTTGACAAAAACAGTGAGTTATTCTTTATGACAACACTTGCCTCATGTTGTCAGATAGGCAAATGACTGAACAGTCAAAGGACTCAAGGCAGAATCATCAGACAGATGCCCAGTTCATGCAATCTGATTAACATTAGCATCTGTTATGGAGCCAAGAAGTTATTGCTTTGCATCAAAGTACCTAGACATTTGAATAGTTACTATGCAAATGTGTTGATAAAGCTCTCTGAAACTATGACTCGTGTGAAGATGTTATTTTTCACTTTTTTCTATTTTGGCTACCTGTTTTTTTTTAAGTTTCCCCTCTCTAAAGTCTTTCCCACCACAGCTGTTTTGAAACATTCAACAGTTGTCCAGGCATTGGAGTCAGACAGGCTCCAAAGGCCCGGGTGATTACAAACTCCACAACATTCTGTAACACACGTGGTAATCTGGGTCATAGCCGCGACACATATCAACGGATCATGAAAGATGATCTACTGTCAGTGCCACTGATCTGAGGCCCAACCATAGTCGGAAATGTATGGGATTACTGACGGATGATTAGGTCGATCAACATAACTTTAGGAGACTGATGCCTAACATTGAGCGCATTGTGAAATATCAGAGACATCTCACAGTAGGTCATAACATATGATGAGCGTTTGACGGCACTGGGCCTGTACTCGCTGGAGTTTAGAAGAATGAGGGGGGGACCTCATTGAAACTTACCAAATAGTGAAAGGGATAGAGTGGATGTGGAGAGGATGTTTCCACTAGAGGGAGAATCTAGGACTAGAAGTCATAGCCTCAGAATTAAAGGATATTTCTTTAGCAATGAGATGAGGAGGAATTTCTTTCTTCAGAGGGTGGTGAATCTGTGGAATATTTTGCCACAGAAGACTGTGAAGGGCAAGTCGATGGATATTTTTAAGGCAGAGATAGAAAAATTCTGGATTAGTACGGGTGTCAGGGGTTACGGGGAGAAGGCAGGAGAATGGGTTTAGGAGGGAGAGATGGATCAGCCATAATTGAATGGCGGAGTAGACTTGATGGGCTGAAGGGCCAAATTCTGCTCCTATCACTTATGACATGACCTTATGATCGTTGCATATTTGACGTTTTACATTATGCTCACTTTGAACAGAAAGTCAACGAGGTGATGGCATCCATCCCGTTTAGACTCAAGTGTGCCTCTTCTTGGCATCGCTGTTGCAGGTTGATCGGCATTCCTGAGGGTCAACTCGCATCCTTAGGAACTTTGCAGACCAACTAGCGAGATAACTTTAATCTCTCCCTACTATGTTCTTAGATACCCACCTGTTTCAAGAAGACAACTATCATCGGTGCCGAAGATAAGCAAGATCACATGCCTTAGTAACCATTCTCCCGTGACCTAGACATCCACCATCATGAAGTGCTTTGAGAGTCTGGTTATGAAATGCATTAAATCCAGTCTATCAAACAACCTGGACCCCACTGCAGTTTGCCGACCACCACAACAGGTCCATGGCTGATCCCATCTCGCTGGGCCTATACTCATCACTGGAACACCTGGATAAGAGAGCCACCTACGTCCGATTTCTATTCATAGTCTACAACTCTGCTTTCAATATCATTATCCCATCCAAGCTCCCCTCCAAACTTGTAGAACTTGGAGTCAGCACGCATCTCTGCATCTGGATCCTCGACTTACTGACCAACAGACCACAACCAGTGAGGATAGGTGATAAATCATCCTCAACACTAGTGCCCTGCAAGAATGCGTTCTCAGCCCCCTTCTTTACTCCTCATACACCCACGACTGTGAGCCAAACACAAATCCAATTCAACTTACAAATTTGCAGATAACACCACTGTAGTGGGCCGGATATCAAATAATGACGAGACTGTGTACAGAAAGGAGATTGAGAACCTCGTAACCTGGTGTCAAGACAACACCCTTTCCCTCAATATCAGCAACACAAAGTAGATTGTGATTATGGTAGCTTCAGGAAGCAAAGCGGTACACATACCCCGGTATACATTGACAGCGCTGGTAGAGATGGTTGAAAGCTCAAGTTCCTCGGAGTAAATATCACCAGAGACTTGTCCTGGACTAGCAATATCAAAGTAATGGGCAAGAAAGCACACCAATGCCTCAACTTCCTTCGAAGATTTAGGAAGTTTGGCATGTCCCGATCAACTCTCACCAACTTCTACAGATGTGCTGCAGACAGCATTTTATTAGGATGCATCACAGCATGGTTTGAGAACTGCTCTATCCAGGACCGCAGGAAATTGCAGAGAATTGTGGACGCAGCCTAGATCATCACGCAAACCAAACTCCCATTGACTCCATCTATACTCACGCTCTCGGCAAGGCCACCAGCAAAATCAAGGATGAATCTCTCTGCCGAACATTCCCTCTTCTCCCCTCTCCCATCAGGGAAGACAAACAGATGTGTGAAAACGCATATGTTCAGGTTCAGGGACAGTTTCTTCCCAGCTGTTATTAGACAACTGAACCATCCTATCATAATCATCATCATAATCATACTTTATTAGCCAAGTATGTTTTGCAACATACGAGGAATTTGATTTGCCATACAGTCATACCAATAAAAAGCAACAAAACACACAAAATACATTTTAACATGAACATCCACCACAGTGACTCCTCCACATTCCTCACTGTGATGGAAGGCGAAAAAAAGTTCAATCTGTGGAGAGTGGTCCTGACCTACCAACTACCTCATTGGAGACTCTTGGACTATCTTTAATCGAACTTTACTGGACTTTATCTTGCACTAAACATTATTCTCTTTTTTCCTGAATCGGAACACTGTGGACAGCTTGATTATAATCATGTATAATCGTTCTGCTGACTGGATAGAATGCAACAAAAAATCTTTTCACTGTACCTGTGACAATAAACTAAACTAAACTAAACTAAACTAAACTGAACTGAACTAAACTCAATTAAACATTATTGGGCAACTGTTTTGTCAGAAAGACTGATTTCCCAATTTGGCAAATAATCTGGCACATGTATGACTTCAATCACCCATTCCATCTCTCCAGAGATGCTGCCTGTATAGCTGAGTTACTCCAGCTTTTTGTGTCTATCTTCAGTTAAAACCGGCATCTGAAGTTCCTTCCTACACAAACCTTTAGTTTAATTTAGTTTAGAGATACAGAGCTCACTCAGTTTGCGCCGACTCGCGATCCCTCTGCACTGGCATCATCCAACACCCTAGGGACAATTTACAATTATTACTGAAGCCAATTAACCTGCAAACAAGTACGTCTTTGGAATGTTGAAGGCAACCGGAGCACCTGGAGAAAATCCAGGCCTTCACGGGGAGAACCAACAAACTCCCTACAGGCAGCACCAATGGTGATGTTCGGACCCGGGTCTCCAGCACTGTAAGGCAACCACTTTACTCATGCGCCGCCGCATTTAACATCAATTCAGACGATTGCATGAGAGGCCTGGGGGATTAACTTGTGTGGGCCCCGTAAACTGGCAACAACTGTTCCACTATGGGAGTGGAATGAAGTTAAATTCAGAAAATAGGAAATACCTTTTCTAAATTTAGAGTTTCTGGCAATTACACCGTTGATATATCATGTGCTAGTGCACCAGTGAGAGCAGATGTGTTTACATAACACCTTCGGAGATTTTCACTCAAGTGCAGCTACCCACGCCCTATCTGCTCTGACATGGTATTTTATCTCTGGTGCTGGCTTGGTAGCGAAATGTCACACTTAGCATGCTTTCTGTTAGCTCTGCAGCTTAGACACCCTTGGTTTGTGGTTAATTCCAGTGAAATTTTAGATGTCCCGACGCGTTTGAATGTGGTATTTGTTTTTCGTTATGTTGCTATTATCTTATCGAAGGTTATGGAGATCAGTGGTGAGGACCAAACCTTGGCTGCCGTCCACTGAAGCGCGGCTCTCCTGGCCACAAGGATCAAGCATGTCAGAGGATGTCCACGCGTAGTTTGCGGTATTTGACCTCTAACGGAAGAAGCAGACAACATGTTAATAGATTTGTTCCGAATGAGGAAAACAAAGCTTCCATTTGCATGAATGACATATCTGTGGCTTCATCACATCGCACGGTAAATGGGCCGGCCTTTACAATATTCCTTCTGTCATTGTATTTAACACTAAAGATACTAAACTATCTCGGCTTATTAACTTTAATGCTGCCTCACTAACCTCTCTGAGAAAGTGACTAGATTTATTGTTATCCTTTACCATTTTGAGTGACATTCTCCCTCAATGTCACAGGCCATTTGCATGGACCCTCTTTAATACTTGTGCTGCTTCATAGCTAATTTTCCAGAATTCACTTTTTCCAGGAGCTATGCAGGGACAGGAAAATTACTTGTAAGGAACTCTCAGTTAAGAGGGCCAGAATGAAACAACTGTTGAGTAACTCACATTCACGTGTCTTTAGCAAATATGTATGTCCCCTTGTGTTTCATTATTATGAAACACAAGGGGACTGTAGCTTTGTAATGTCTGTATCCTCCATCTTGGCCTAAATGTAGGGGTTTTTGATTGAGTGCCTGAAAATCACATTTCATCCATAGAGCCGTAGAGTTACAAAGTGATACAGGCCTTTCAGCCCAACTTGCCCACACCGTCCAGCGGTGCTGGCTCGAAGGGCCAAATGGCTTACTCCTGCACTTATTGTCTATTGTCCAACATGTCTCATCTACACTAGTCCCACCTGCCCACATTTGGTCCGTATCCTTCCAAACCTGTCCTATCCATGTAGGGTACCCCTAGGGTGGATGAATTCAATGGAAGGGTGTTCACAGGACCCGTGTAATTCTCTGAGCGTTTTGCTTCATACATGAAGGTTCATGAGTTCTGTTAAGATTGTGCTATTGACCAGTGCTCCAGTGATACGAGCAAATCACCATGTTCAACGATCATCTTTTGGGAGGGTGCAGGAACTGGCAGATGATAGATGGAATGAGATGGGGAAGGGATGATGGGCTGATGGAGCCAGGAGGCGGAGGGGAAGAGAGAGGGGAACGATGAACAAAGGTAGAAGAAAACCAGGTCGACAGAAATTCAATGTTCATACCATTGCATTGTAAGCTACCTCAGCTAATCCAGTTTTAAGCTTCTTTGTATCCTCCTTTCAACGCAGAATCCCAAACCACAAACTTAAAAACATTACATTTGAATCCCGCATGAAATTGTTGATATATATTGTGAAAAACTAGGGCCCAAGTATTGATTTCTGCAGTACCTCACCAGTGATTAGGTTTAGGTTCAAGATTATTATTGTTATTATGTGTAATGAGGTACAGTGAAAAGCTTTATTTTGCCTGCTATCCAATGTCAGATAATACTTTTGATAAATAAAATAAAGTAAAACTCAAATTCAATAGATAAAACAAGGGGGAAGATACAGGGTGAAGAATGTAGTTCTCAGTATACTGGCGCGTGAGTTCCATAGACAAAGTCCAATGTCCGCAATGGGGTAGAGGTGAACCGGACAGTCCCCCAGCTTATGATAGCAGACGGGAAGAAGCTGTAGCTGAGTCAAGTAGTGTGTGCTTTTAAGCTTCCGTACCTTTTGCTGGATGGGAGCAGGGAGAAGAAGGAATAACCAGGGTGGAACAAGTCTTTGAATATGTTGGCTGCTTTTCCAAGGCAGCGTGAAGTGTAGATGGAGTCAATGTGGGATGTTTGGTCTATGGACCGGGCTACATCAACCATTTTCTGCAAGTTCTTGTGGTCTTGGGCACAGCTGTCCCCAAATCAAGCTGTTATGCAACCCAACAGTATGCTTTCTATGGTGCATCAATAGAAATTAGTACAATTCATTGGAGACATGACAAATTCCTTCAGTCTCCTAGGGATTTAGAGGCGTTGGAGTGCCTTCTTGGCCATCGCATCAATGTAGTTGATCCACAACATATCGTTAGAAATATTAATGCCAAAGAACTTGAAGGTCTCCACCATTTCAACTTCATCACCATTGATGCTGATCGGGCCATGTACTCCACCATGCTTTCTGTGTCAATAACTAGCTCCTTAATCTTGCTAACATTGAGGGAGAGGTTTCTTTTGACACCGTGTTACTAAGATCTCTACCTCCTTCCTGTACTCTGTCTCATTATTGTTCATGATCACAGTGGGGTCGTCCGCAAACCTGTAGATGGAGTTATAGCCAAATTTGACCGTACTGTCGTGAGTGTACAGGGAGTAACGTAGCAGACTGAGAACGCATCCTTGCATATCCACATAAAGATTCTTTCATTACTAAAAGGAATATGAGACTTGGTGCCAATGGAACTTGTTGAGGCAAGTATATTTAAGCTTTCAACAGAAATGGGATGAGTACATGGTAGAAAAGGGAAAAGCTAATGTTTTTATTTGTGAAAAGCAAAGGAGAAGAATTCTGTGGAGGATAAACTCCAATCCAGCTCAATTCCATGTATTTCTAACAGGGTTGTGCTGCAATCGTAGATTAATTAAGACCTTTTAAAATCTATTAATTCAATTCTCAGAGCAAGTGTTCCCCAGAATGAGGCATCAATGTGGCCTCATGTATGTAGACTGAGGCAAAGTGCAGGGAAAAGATGTAGAATAACTCTTGTACGGTAAACCCTTAACCTTCATGGAGATTCATTCCAGAAGCAGCTGCAAATCCCGAAAACGATGAATAACATTTATTCCTTGCCGACACTGAGAGGTTATTTTGCGGGCAGAGTATGCAGAATTTAATAAGCCATTTATTTCCTGGAAGATTTTCCCTGAGAGAGGCATCAACTCAGGTTCTGAGTTGTACATTTAATTATTTACTAGCTGCAAAATACCTGGATGGGGAGGGGTTAAGAATCAAATCAACGATACCAAATTTTGCACTTGTAAAATAAAGGAGGAATGAAGGAACAAACTATCTCATGGGTCAAATTTATGGTGTTGAATTATTTCTATTTACAGAAATACCAATTGCTTAAATATCTTGACACGCCATATTCTGAGTTACAAAGACTATCTAGGTTGTGGATGGTGATTGAAGCATACTGTACCTTTTAGATTTTGACACAACTTTGTATTGTATTGTATTGTATTCAAATTTATTGTCATTGTCTCAATTAGAGACAATGAAATGAATTTCCCTTTACAGTCAATATCATAAAAATAAATAAATAATAAATAAATAATAAATAAATAATAAAACATATTAAAAATAAAATAGAATTAAAAATAAAAAATAAAAATAAAAAAAGCACAAACACAAAGTCCACGACACAACATAACACAATGGCACCAAGGTGAGGAAGGCACCATAGTTCAGCCAGCCTCCCCTCCTATCTTCCCAGATGTTCACCCGTGGTCGGGGCCTTCCGAGCACCCGCAGTCGTCACCCCGGGCGGCCCGATGCTCAGGCCCTCTCGCCGGGCTGATGGAACGCCGACGCCAAACCCCGATGGTGAAAATCCTCCTCACGAATAACATGACCATTAATTATGTGAAAGTTAAGGATTTAAAGCATTAATAGCAAGTTAGCTGAATAGGTAAGTACACAGCACGTGAGACCTCTACTCATTAGGATATGAAAAATATTTAGCCTTTGCTATCTTTGATGTTCATGAAATTCTCACCATTTTCATGACATCAGTCATCATGTGAAATAAGTTTACACTAGGCATAATTAGACCACAATGTAAAGTTCCACCCTACAATCCACAGTGCATTAGTAAAATATTAATTACCTGTTTGATTATATAAACACACCATTCCATATTGTTTCATCAAGGCATTTGATAATTGCTAATTATATCTATCTGTTTTTATACTTGAGTTTTTGTAAGGCTTGGAAGAGAATTTGCCAATGTTGAAAACCTTACCATTCAAGGCTACAATTGATTCATTCTGCATGTGAGTCCAGAAACTACTCAATATCAGCAACTGCATAACTTGCATGATTCAAAATGACCTACATCTTCTTTTGGCCAAGTGCCAATGCCACCTAGAACAGTGAAAGTAAAAATAAGAATATCACAAACTGAGTATTAGATATTTTAGAATATGCTTCAGTGGTAGGAGCACTATTTTTGAAACTTACTCATTTCACCAAGATATCCTGCACATATAATTTGATTAATAAAAATGAATATTTAGTCACTTGCTTGCTGTGTCCTGTCTGCTGCTGAAGACCCATTTGTATTTGATATTATATCTCTGCAAACATCAATGGTCCCTGCGAAGCAATGGTCTGGATTTATTTTGGGCCTTTGTAATGGGCTTCAACATGAAGCTCTTCAAGTTTCTATCCAAGAGAATTCAAGAGTTCAAGAGAGTTTTATTGTCATGTGTCCCTGATAGGACAATGAAATTCTTCCTTTGCTTTAGCACACCAGAACATAGTAGGCACGAATACTGAACAGATCAGTGTGTCCATATACCATTGCATAAATATATACACACATGAATAATTAAACTGATAAAGTGCAAATAAACAGATTATTGATTATTAATGTTCAGAGTTTTGTCCGAGCCGAGTTTAATAGCCTGATGGCTGTGGGGAAGTAGCTGTTCCTGAACCTAGTTGTTGCAGTCTTCATGCTCCTGTACCTTCTACCTGAAGGTAGTGGGGAGATGAGTGTGTGGCCCGGATGGTGTGGGTCCTTGATGATGCTGGTCCATGTTTCTCCACAAGAAATTAATTTTGAAATGCCCTGCAAAAGGGAAAATATGAGGATGAAAGCTTTCTCATGCACTTTATCTGGTACTTCACACAAAAATAATTGTACTTGGCAAAATCCTAACAAAATTCATCAACTTGTATGTAATAAAATAGTACATGACTTATTTAGTTATGTTAAACCTGTTTCTGATTGAACAGAGTTGTGCTCATCTTGACTGCCAGGATGAAATGCACAGTGTATGAAGGAACTGCAGATGCTGGTTTAAACCAAAGATAGACACAAAATACTGGAGTAACTCAGCGGGACAGGCAGCATCTCTGGAGGGAAGGAATGGGTGATGTTTCAGGTCGAGACCCTTCTTCAGTGCACGTTTGTGTAATAAAAAGGAACTGCGTGAGGAAAAGAGATCATGGCTGATCTCTGCCTCATAATCCCATCTTCCTGCCTTCCCCCCATAACCCTTGACACCTGTTCTAACCAAGAATTTGTCTACCTCTGCCTTAAAAATAGCCACTGAAGTCCTCCACAGCCCTCTGTGGCAATGATTTCCACAGATTAACTACCGTCTGACTAACGAAGTTCCTCCTCACCTTCTTTCTAAAAGAGCGCCATTTAATTCTGAGGCTGACCTCTGGTCCAAGACTCTCCTACCAGTGGAAACATCCTTTCCACATCCACTCTGTCTATGCCTTTCATTATTCTGTAAGTTTCAATGAGGTCCCCCCTCAACCTTTAAAACTCCAGCGAGTAGAGGCCAGCGCTGTCAAATGCTCATCATATGCTAACCCACTCATTCCTGGAATCATCCTTGTAAACCTCCTCTGGACCCTCTCCAGAGCCAGCTACTGCTTCCTTGGATTTGGGGTCCAAATTTCTGTGCAAAAGGGCAAATTTCAGATAATTCCGGGCCAAATTGCCACTGAAATGAAGAAATTATGAGTTCTCAGCAGCTGAAAGTATAACCCAAAGCGTGTGGCCAAGCACAATAAAACATCAAGACCACAGAAATGTGGCTGCAGGATTTCCATTATTTCACAGGGCAGCTTAAAAACCTATTGTTTAATTTAGTGTGACTTTCTTCAAATCATTTTCTTTTGGATGACCAAATAAGGAAGACCTAACAGTTTCCTAATCTGTCTGGGGGATAGGATCTCGTAATTTTAAAGGCAACCACCCTTATTGCGTTTCCTTCATGTCTAGGACAGATTCTTGATCGAGATATCAGGAGATCAGTGTCACGGGAACTTTGTCTGCCACGTTTCACCTCATTTTATTTACATTTGTCAGCAAACGTTTGACTGGAAGAGGTGCCACAACTTCTCCATCTGTGAGTCACTGTCTAACTTTCCAAGTTGTGTGGGGGTGTTTGCAGGACCTAGACACTTGGGGGAAACTCGGAAGAGGTCTGAAAAGAAAATCAAACAATGTTTATAATGAGACCTCAGAAATGTCTGAGCTCTGGTCTTATTGCCAGGCTTAATTAGAGCAACTTGTGTCTTTGTCTAACCTACAACGAGACTCACTTCAGAAATATCAACAATCTCTACTTTAGCTGTAATTGACTTTGTACGGTTTATATTGTCCCATGTGAAAGCAGTCAGACGCTTAGACACATCATGGATGAGTAATCACTGATGGTATTCTTGGCTCTGCTACACATGAGTCATATATAATTTAGGCCAACACTTTCTGTTGGCAGATTAAGCCTGATAAAGATGGAGAAGTTAGTCTTCCGGAGTGCAGGTATATTACCTGGTGTCATATGAAGTGTGATTCACTGGTCCCTACTGAGTTTAGCAGGTTTATGTTCCAGAGTTCCCTGTTGTTGAAACAAACACAATTTGCCAGAAGGTTGAAGAGTCATTCCTTGGTCTCTCCTGGGTTAGCTCATGGAAGATGGAAGTTCCATGATAGGTAGGCAGTGGAGGCCAATTGTCTGGATGCTTTCAAGAGAGAGTTAGATAGAGCTCTTAAAGATAGCGGAGTCAGGGGATATGGCGAAAAGGCAGGAATGGGGTACTGACTGTGGATGATCAGCCATGATCGTATTGAATTGAGGTGCTGGCTCGAAGGGCCGAGTGACCTGCACCTATTGTCTATTGTCTATTGTCTATAAAAGCTTTTGTTACATGCTACCCAGTCAGCAGAAAGACAATACATAATTACAACCGATCCATTTACAGTATATAGATACATGATAAGGGAATAACATTTAGTGCAAGGTAAAGCCAGCAATGTCCGATCAAGGATAGTTTGAGGATCAAAGAGGTAGATGCACTGCGCTCTGGTTGTGGTAGGATAATTCAGTTGCCTGATAACAGTAGCAATGTTACAACATTTTGAGATTTTAAAAATCAAGTCTGCAATTTATCCCATCAGATAAAGCATAAAAAGAAGTTTAATTTGACACCTAATTAACTTTCATATCTTCAGTATTAAAAATGTTTGGGCCATTTTCATACTCCGAAATTAGCATCTTGGTCCCTATTGATTTTCCATTGACTTAACTCAAAAGCTGTGATTGAGGACAGTCAAAAGCCCATAACTTTCTTAAAAATTAAGAGAACTGAATGAAATTTTCAGTTATTATAGATTGAAGCATTCTGAAACAAATATGAAACAATCTTACTTGGATAAACTGAAATTAAAGCATATAATTAGTTAGTTACCTCATTGTAGCTAATTATAAAATTCAATTACTAGATCTAAACATCTATCCATTTCTTAAGAAAAGGTTAACATTTTTAAATAGCCTAAGTGTCCAAATAACATTCACACAAGAATTCACAATATAACATGATTTTTAAATCTCATTGTCATGAATTTATAGGCCAAATGGAAGGAATTTAGTGTTTAAGTCCCGTAAATTAAAGGCCATTTAAATCATCTTGCGAGTGGGATTTTGTGGAACGCGATCGATTGGAACGTTGCGGTTTGCAGTGAATTTAAACCCCATATCGGCAGGAAAAACACTGCCGGTTCGTATATTTACATAATGACATTTTCGCCGATTAAATTTTGATTAAAGTAATCCTAAGAAGCAAGTTTATATGTAAAAGTCGTTTAGACTTACCTAATGTGTTATCCCGTACGGGAGATCCATCCCGTTGTCGGCGTTGACGGCGTTAGAAGTGGATTTTATTTTACTCCAGCGCTGAAATTGTCCCGCAGTTTAAAAAAAATAATTCACAGAACGGCAGTCGGAACAATTATTCAGCATTAGGTAGTAGCCCGAGATAATATATCTCGAACAGACACGAGAAAAATGCATTTAACCCCGCCCCCCCCCCCCCTCAAAGGCACCAGAGTAGCGCACACGGCCAGTGACAGAACTGCAGCGTCGCTGGTAAGTTTTGTAACACACCTAATAACAGCTGGGAAGAAACTGTCCCCGAATGCCCTCCACAAATAATGCCCTCATCAGACGCTGCTTGATCAGCTGAGTTCCTCCAGCACTTTGTGACTTACTGAAAATAATCAACAGGGCAGGAGTAAGTGGACATTTAGTAAAATCTTTCCAGACAGGCGGATCCACTAAGAATTAAGAAGCTGTTTCTTTTCTCCATTACTTGCAACATATTTGACTTATCATTTTTATTAGTTCTGACAAAAATTTGATATTCTGAAAATGGTAACCTTATGGACCTGTCCCACTTAGGCAACATTTTAGGCGACTGCAGGAAGCTATGCAGTCGCCACGTGGTCACCACATGTTCGCGTGTGGTTGCCTGGGAGTCGTCGTGAGGAGTTACCGCATTCTGGGAACTAGTCATGGCCTCATTATGGTTGCCGCAAAATTTTCAACATGTTGAAAAATTAGCGGCGGCTAGAATGAAGCCGCCAAGGAGAGTAGCGAGAATTCTCGTGCCGTAGGTGGGTCACCAGGAGGTTCTGGTGGGTTGCCAGGAGGTCAAAGGTTCTTGTAGGTTGTAGCCGGTGCTGACCGGTGAATTTCATTGGGTCATTGGGGAAAAAAAGGTAAACAGTTGTTTTCAGAACCGAGGGTAACCGACAGGTAATGTTAAATGTCTGCCGAACTTCACAGCTTCACAGTCTTAATTACAGCACCAACCTTCCTGTTCATCGCAGTGTGTGTCTGTATCACCTTGGCTTAGCACCATGGGAATTTCACTCAGATAGCGCTCCCCCGCTTGCCCTGTCCCCCGCATGCATCACGGGCTGGTGAAGGAAGCGATGTGTTTGTGTGTGTGTGTGTTCCACTCTGACAGTTGCCGTTCCAGTTGTCGGTTTTTCAGGCGACTGCCGGCAACTTTACAGTCGCCGACAGTTGCCTGAAAAATCACCTGTGGGACAGGCCCATTATTTTAAAAACTAAGTGCTGGAGGATCTCAATGGGTCAGGTAGCCTCTGAGGACAGAATGGGCTGATGCTATTTCGGGTCAGGATCCTCCTTCAGTGACGGGAGTGGGGGGGGGGGACGAATGGAAAAGAGAGGTGAGGTGGGGAAAAGCCTGGCGAGTGATAGGTGGCTACACGTGTGTGAGGTTCGACTGGCAGATGGGTGGAATAAGTGACAAAGGCTAGAGGTGAAAAGGAGACAAGAGGGTGTTGGATTCTTAAGCAGAACACAAAGTACTGATGATAGCGAGTAGGGCAGCATCTGGGAAGGGAATGGACGGACGAGGTTTTATTCATTATCTGACATCAGTCTGTCTCCTTTTCACCTTTGTCACAGTTGGGTATTTACCTGTTTGCATTTCAGATTTCAACAAACCGACCTAGTTCAGTTTAGTTCCGTTCAGTTCAGTTTAGTTTAGTTTAGTTTAGTATATTGTCTAAACTAGGTACCGAGGTACAGTGAAAAGCTTTTCTTGCATGCTAATGAGTCAGCGGAAAGACAACACGTGATTACAATCGAGCCATTTGTAGATACGCGAGAAGGGGATAACGTTTAGTGCAAGGTAAAGCCAGTAAAGTCCGATCAAAGATAGTCCGAGGGTCACCAATGAGGTAAATAGTAGTTCAGGGCTGCTCTCTAACAGTCTATTTTGTCCTTTTGCTCATTGCTGTTTGTGAAGTCTTATTGCACAGTTAGCTTGAAAAGATTACGAATTACAATCGGAAAGGATTAAATTACTCATAAAGTATTTTGGCATATCCAAGGAACGCGAGAGGTTCTGAGAAAAACTTGCTGATCTACATTGTCAAATGCCAAAATGATGTATGTCACCTATTCAGACTTTGTTTGTCTCCTCTGTGTCTGCAATAAATAAGATCAGGGTCTTTATTTGAACACTTGTGACGCAGGGAAGTAACAGGAGAGGAACTCGCAGTAAGAGCGGATTAAGACAATACTAGGCAGATGGAAGCATTAAGTCAACTCTGTGAAATTTTAGACAGAATTTTATCATTTGTTAATACCTAGCAGATGCACTACTTCAAAAACAAACCTTGGTGTGCGATCTAACAAAAGAATCCTCTCGTATGAGTCATTCCGATCCACAATTGTTTACATTATACCTGGCAATTACTAAGTTATCAGTTCATTCTTTATATTCATTAAAATAGATCACTGATAGACCATTCTTGTTTTCAATTATTTTCTGTGGGATCAGATACAGGTTAAGCAGCAAAACAAGCTTCTTTCCATATCTTTTTAACAAGCCACCCAAACCACAGCTGTGGAAGAGCTTTTCATCTCATGCCAACCTGGCATCTGTAGCCATAACATACTTAGTCTTGGCCCTCTCTGAAAATAAAGTGCAACAGAATTGAATGAGCTCTTCGGAAGCAGCTTTGAGTTGACCCTGGGTCGTTCCAGATAGTGCATTGCTATGGATTCAGATTGAGTAGCAGGCATTAAAGCTGTGGCTCCTACACAGAATTGGAACCTCCCTCACTTTTGCAGACAATGGCAGTTTGAGTTCAGTCTATCCGAGACACTTGAACACATAAACAGAGGGTTCCAGAATCAGAATCGTAAGAAAGAACACTCACTGCTGCAATTTGGATCTGTTAATAAATTATCCAAATATTGATTTTGTTTGTGACTAAAAAGATCAGTAGTATGAATGAAATCTGGAAACTGCTGGATTGTTATAAAAGCTCATCTGGCTCTGCAAGGCAAGGAAAACTACTGTCATTACTTGATCTGGTCTGCATGTGGTTCCAAAATGCATACCAATGTGATTGTCTCTTAACTGCCCTCTGATCTGGTCAAAAAGGCAGCTCACCACCATCTTCTCAAGGTAATTTGAGATGCATGGGAGTGTGTTTGTGTGGGGTTAGATTCATGATCAGATCAGATAGAGTGAAATGCTCGCAGTGTCTGATCTCGTGCCAACACTCTAAACTTAGAATATAACCACAACCATTCTGGAAACTTCAGCAATTTGTTCATGGAAGAAATTAAATGATTTTCTGGGGAGAACAATGCTTTTGTACTAGAATCCATATGTTGACTTCCACTCATCCATTTTGTACCTTTTCAAATGGTCTGCATTTCATTAACTTTGCACATGTGTTTGCCTCTACAGCAACACCCACGCCTTCGAAATGAATGAAAGAAATAACAGGGCTGAATTAAAACCCAAATTAAATTAAATAAATTCACAAGGGATATCTGGAGGTGCTGACTGATCTAATTGAAAGATAATTAACTCAGAGAGGTTCACACTGGAAGCTGGAGGACTTGTGTGACTGTTTCAAATAAAAATATAACATTTTATTTAATAACATTTCTGGTATCTGGCATCTAAGTTGGATGATTAGTAGCCATTAATGATGGAGAACCAGTTTGTTCAGGATATATAAAAAAAACAAGGAAGTCATTTCCAACTACTTGATCGTAAAATTGTATTGAACCCAATTCTAAATCAATGTGATGATTCAAATGTCTGCTACCATGAAGCCTGGATATGCCACAACTTTGGAGTTGTTTAATTATTTCTGTGTTTGTAGGCATCGATTACATAATTTATGCTTAGTAGTCTAGATGTGTCATATATTTTGGCTGATTCAGATGATTCAGATGGGGAATTTCCTTCAGTATTGTTACCCTTTGTACTCTCTTGAATGATAAATAACTGCATGTGCAATGGCCATAGAGTCATAGAGTGATACAGCGTGGAAACAGACCCTTCAGCCCAACTTGCCCACACCGGCCAACTTGTCGCAGCTACACTGGTCCCACCTGCCCGGTCCATATCCCTCCAAACCTGTCCTATCCATATACTTGTCTAACTGTTTCTTAAACATTTGGATAACCTCAGCTTCCACGACTTCCTCTGGCAGCTTGTTCCATACACCCACCAGCCTTTGTGTGAAAAATTTACCCCTCAGATTCCTATTAAGTATTTTTCCCTTCACCTTAAGCCTATGTCGGCTGGTCCTCGGTTCATCTACTATGGGCAAGAGACTGTGCATCTACCCGATCTATTCCTCTCATGATTTTATACATGGTCTATACTTGTTTATTAGTTGACTCATAATTGGATAGCACACATCCTCTCTTCCTCTGTACACGTAAGAATTATGTTACACTGTTTGTTTTTGAATGAAGTAATTGGAATCTGAAGTAGTACAAATTGGGTCATGCAATTTGAATATGAAGTCACCAAATCAAATTTAAACAGGAAACAGGGTAATGCCTTTGTGAAGCAGGCAGCCATTCATAGGAATAGTGGGGCTGCCTCCAATAAATGCACTGTAACTCTTTGATTTCAAGGTTGCTGGAGGATGATTGCAGAGGTGCGAAAAGTTTAATAAGTTCACAAGCTGCCGAAAAGGAAATTTTACTGGACAACAGTTCGAGAGTTGGTAGAAAGTTGGTTTAATGGACTTGGGGCAATATTAAATTTTAATGAGGAATGGATCACCTCAGAGATTTGCAAGTACATTTGCTCAAAGGTCCATTTCGTGTAGCAGCTGAGAGATAAGTATATGAAGGAAAAAGCATAGCTTGAGGCTGCTGGAGATTCATGGATTGTTCTAGGTGGGTGAAAGAAACTTTGCATCAAATTGCCACGTGGTTTCACTACTTTTTGCTTCTTGGCAGGTACACGAGATGGAGAACAGAGAAATAAGGGTAGGTAAGCAAGTTAGTGATGCTCGTAACAGTGCAATGCCTGGATTGGCATGGTGGTTGGACCGCCCCTCTTCTGTTCACTCAGAACTCTGTCCTTTTGCACCTGCAACTCTCAAATTAACAACATGACCAAGAGTAAAACTGCAGAAAGTAATAATTTCATTGTTCCGTTCCCGGGTGCCTGTGACAATGAAACACTCTTGACAAGTGGTGCTTCTAATACCAATCAATAACAAGTCTAATAGAAGGCATAAATAATCAGTTATTAAGCTGAGTAACAGTTTCATCATTGGTATTGCTGTTTCACAAGATAACATTACCATGGGTCATTGGGTGCTAACCCTCCCAAGTGAATCAGAAGGTCCCATGGTTTATCAATAGTTGGTCAGTGTAAAAGTACATGGGAGGCCCTCAAATTGGCAGAACTGTGCACAGACTGAATGGATGAGAGTGGTGCTCCAGAGCATATTCCAGAAAGAATCAATTATGCCCCATCAACTCTCTTCGTGGGAGACTTTGTTTAAGCTGTGTGGCGTTGGGGATGAAGCCGGGTTTGCCAATGAACACACCAACACTTGCAGTAGGGCGAACTCATGTGATATCTTTTATTTACAGTGGTAAGGTATCCAGGACAGTATGGGGATGCTGTCCCTGGTCATCAGGATGCACGTGTAGTGTCAGTGGTGATCTTGGACTTGTCTCGCAGCTCAGTCCTGGTCTTGAAGGAGGAACTGTGGCGTTCTCAAGCTTCTCCATGTAATTCTCCCTTGCCACTGAGAGGAGGCGTGGCGGTTTCAGGCGTTTCCTGGCGGCTCAGCTTTGGGGCTTGAAGAGAAGGCGCTGCCGGTCTCTAGCCTATTCCGGCAGCTCAGTCTTTGCCTCTGTGTGTGGACTCATGGATAGGCAACATTTCATCTCAGGATTCTTGTGTTCAACGCAATATTCCAGCATTTGCAGTTCCTTGTGTAGCGAAAGCTGCTAGCCTCACTAAATAAAGGCACACAAAAGATATTTTCATAGATCATCTCAGTAAGTTAAAAAGATGCAAATTTAACATGTTCATAAGTCCATTCATTCATAAGCGATAGGAGCAGAATTAGACCATTCTGCACATCAAGTCTACTCCGCCATTCAAAAAGGATCTTTCTTTTCCTTTCAACCCCATTAACATAGACATAGACATAGAAAATAGGTGCAGGGGGAGGCCATTTGGCCCTTCGAGCCATCACCGCCATTCATTGTGATCATGGCTGATCGTCCCCTATCAATAACCCGTGCCTGCCTTCTCCCCATATCCCTTGACTCCACTAGCCCCTAGAGCTCTATCTAACTCTCACTTAAATCCATCCAGTGACTTGGCCTCCACTGCCTTGTCTTTTCAATCTTTCCTCATTCTCCTGTCTTCTCCCGATAACCCCTGACACCTGTACTAATCAAGAAACAATCAATCTCTGCCTTTAAAATATCTATTGTCTTGCCCTCCACAGCCTTGTCCTAAGTTCTAATGTTCTAAGGTCTAAAGCAAATATTATAAATGAGGTAGAAACTAGCAATGGTTTACAAAAAAACAAAAAAAACAAAAAACTGCTGGTTTACAAAAAAGGACATGAAGTGCTGGAGGAACTCAGCAGGACAGACAGCATCTCTGGAGAACATGGATGTGTTGATTCTGCAAACAGACTAGGAGTGTGGACACTATATGTAACAATGTTAGATAGCAAGTGTATTACCATCCAGTCATTGGCACTAGTCCATAACCAAGTACAGGGAATCAATGTACAACAGTGTTAAAGTCAGGCACTCTCATTTCTTTAAACGAAAGCCGCATTTGCTGTTAATGATGTTATACCTGGAGGCGTTGGGCATGCGGCTTCCACCGGCTTCTCCTTACACCCGAACGGAATCATTACAGAGAGCTGGCTCAGAAATGATGGTGTCTCCTGTTTCATCCTGTTTTCAATAAAAAAAAGAATTGAGCGACTTCCAACATGCAAGTAGGATATACTGACAGAGCTTATGCTTCTGATTATCAAACAGACAGATTTTGTCACCTTTTAACTCCTGTGCCATGAAGGCACGATTTAAAGGAAGATTTCAGAATTTCTCCCGTCTTGAATCAAGGATTATCATCAGTCAGCCCATAGTTATCATTATGACAACGAGAAGCCGAGAGGTGGGGAAGAATCCATCATAAAGTAAGGGGATAGATGAGGTAAATCAGGAAGTATTCATCAAGCAACGTGAATGTGAAAGGCCTGGATAGAATGGCTATGGAGAGGGTGTTTCCATTAATAGGAGAGTCTAGGACCAGTCTAGGCCGTAGCCTCGGAATAAAAGGATGTATCTTTGGAAAGGAGATGAGGAGGAATTAATTTTGTCAGAGGGTTGTGAACCTGTGGAATTCATTGCCACAGACAGCTGTGGAGGCCAAGTCAATGAATGTTTTTAAGGCAGAGATTGACAGATTCTTGATTAGTACGGGTGTCGGGGGTAGCTCTTGAAGGGGGGCAAGTTAGAGTTAGTATAGGGTTAGGCATTTTCCTCTCAAGATGCCTTAGCCTTCCCCCAGCCTGGCACTGCCCCAGTCCCACTATGGCCATGACCCCCACTCTGCACACTGGCAGTCAGTGGGGTTCAGTAAACGGGGCAACCCAGATGAACTGCCCTCACCCATTAATTAGTCTGGTTCAGGAGCCGGATCGATGTGGCAGTCTCATTCAAAAAACACACTCAAAATTATATTGATTATATATATGATTACAGTCATATTCCCAAGTCATATATTTATATATGATTATACCATACCATACCATACCATACCATACCATACCATACCATACCATACCATACCATACCATATATACCATTAATATATAGTTTAAATAGACTGCAACATGGAAGTAGGCTCCCCATGGTGCAATGTGGGCATTGGACACTAGATGGAGCTTACTTTTTTTAATCTCATTTTCTAATTGGTTTAATTTAATTAATGTGCAACTTTTGGCTCTGACGAGTTATGACTTCCTTCTCAATTATATTTTATCTCCATCTGTGCAAAATTTCATGTAGTTCCGAGACATGGGTCACGAAAGTTGATTTCTAGACACATTTTTGATGCTCGGCCCACAGCCTATTTGATTTAGTGATACTGGAACGATTGAGGTAAGATACAGAGGAATATGAATCAAAGTATGTGGGAAGGAACTACAGATGCTGGTTCGTACCAAAGATAAGCACAAAATGCTGGAGTAACTCAACGGGTCAGTGTTCAAAGTTTTGGTGGTGGTGCTGGGGAAAAAGATCAATCGTGACCTGATTGGATCATACATGAGATTAAGGGACTTAATGCCCTATTCCTGAGCCTATGTTCTTAATAATGTGCAATGGACCCTAATTTTAACCATGGAGAATTGGCAGGAAGACGACAAATGCTACTGAAGCCGATCATCAAGTTCTGATGTCAACACCTACGTAATGATGAATGGGATCATTTAATAATTACACAATGTCACATTTTCTTGGTCGTAGTTTGCACAAACATTGCCAAGATGGAACAGTCTACATCCTGACATACTTTTATATTGCTGCAATGTTACAGATTCATTTGCAGCAGGGCTCACAGGAGGGAATGTTTAATACCTCATTTGGCAGAGAAGTACAAAGTCATTTTTGATCAAAGCTTGGCTGACCTACTACTGAGTTAACTCCTGACCCCAAAACTCAGCACATTATACTTAGTCATGGCTGTGCACTGTATACTTGCAATAATTAGCAAGAGTGACTCTTGTCAAAGACATTGCACCCATATGTTTTCAGATGTTTTAACAATTTTGAACATAACATAGAAACTTAAGGCCATTTGCATATGTTTGCTTAAAGCCTAACCAACAAGAGTACTCCATTAATACTATTCCACCACATAAAATGGCCACAAAAAAAGAATTCAACATCTGGATCTGTAAGTTTGTTTCTTGAAGATGTGCTTTGAAGATTAAAGATTTTCCTTTTGCTATACTGAGACCAAAGAAAATGGAGGGCATTTCCAGGGCACGTCCAGTGTGGGGACAGAGAGAAATATAGACTATCAAACGTAGACGCATACAACACGGGAACAGGCCCTTCGGCCCACAAAGTGCATGCTGAACATGATGCCAATTTAAACTAATCCATCTGCCTGTACATAATCCATACCCCTACTTTCTCTGCACATCCATTTGCCTAAATAAAGGCCTCTTAAATGCCACTATTGTATCTGCCTCCTGCACCATCCCTGGCAGAAGGTTCCAGTCACACACCACCCTCTGTGTAAAAAATGTACTCAACACATCTCCTTTAAACTTTGCCCCTTTCAGTTTAAAGCTCTGCCTTCTAGTCTGTGTCCATCTGTATCCATCTGTATCTGTATCCATCCTGGCAAACAGGTTCTGACTGTCTCCCCTACTGCTGCCTCTCATTATTATATATAGGTATCCCCTCAACCTCAGACATTCCAGAGAAAATAATTCTGTCCAACTTCTCCTTACAGTCAATACCCACTAATCCAGTCAGCATGTTGGTAAAATTCTTCTACACTCTTTCCAAAGCATCCACACCCCTCTTGCAAGGGGGTGACCAGAATTGCACGTAATACTCCAAATGTTGCCTTCCCAAAGTCTGATAAAGTTGCATCCTGAATGCCTGACTCTGGTACTCTTAGATAGACACAGTGGGACAGGCAGCATATCTGGAGAGAAGGAATGGGTTGAGACCCTTCTTCAGTCTAGTCAGGAGAAAGAGAAACAAGAGATATAGCTCTTATACAACATTTTTCATAACATTGAGGTTAAATCCATGCGTTAAAATGGTTAAAATAGTAAGGGTTGCACTAAATTGGAGGGATGTGTGATTGAGCGTGGATCCTCCTTAAGGATTTTCATACACAGATGTGGTTGCCTATCTCTTAATTTTGGGTCCAACCTCTGTGTTTTGCTACCTCCTTCTGGCTATTGGCTAGAACTTTGTCAGGATAGCTTTGATAGATTTATTTTAGAGATACAGTGCCCTTCAGCCCACCGAGTCTGCGATTCCCTCACATTAACACTATCGCACACACACTAAGGACACTTTTTACATGTTATGCCTATCTGGTCAATCTACAAACCTGTACGTCTTTGGAGTGTGGGAGGAAGCTAAAGATCTCAGAGAAAACCTACGCGGTCATGGGGAGAATGTACAAACTCCGTACATGCAGCAGTCCCGTAGTTAGAATCGAACCGGGTCTCTGACGCTTTAAGCGCTGCAAGGCAGCGATTCTACCACTGCGCCACCATGCCACCCCAATGTGATATGACTCTGAGAAGAAAATGCCTCCTGCTGCTTACATGGTGCACTGCTATCCTCTGAAGGGTGTGCCCTGGAGTACTAATTGATTTATACTCCCTTACCCAGCAGTACAGCCACACTCCCTGTTTTTTAAGCAAGACAACATTCTGCCAAGTATCAACATGCTCCATTTGCTCTCCCCACATTAACTTTTCCATCCTTTATTTCCAGGCCTCTTTTTAAAAAAAAATACCTTAGCAGCCTTTCGAAATGCCAAGAAATCTTTATTGAGCAACAATATTTACTCCATTGCCTCCCACCGAATGGCAGCGTACCCTTCAATGATATCCATGGTTCTTTAGAGTCAGAACATTCACTAGACCCAGTGGCTATCGGCACAGTTACATCCATGTAAATCCAGAAGTTGGGAGAGTTCATTTCACTGGTATTGTTCATAAATTCATAAGTTCATAAGTTATAGCAGCAGAATTAGGTCATTTGGCCCATCAAGTCTACTCCGCATTCAATCCTGGCTGATCTATCTTTCCCTCTCAGCCTCATTCTCCTGCCTTCTCCCATTAATCCCTGACCTGTACTAATCAAAGTACGTGATCAAAAATATTGAGGCTCAGTACATAGAGAATCCAGATAGTTAAGCTTCCTGAGATATCACAAGTTGCCACCTCAATAGTTCCATCAGCACACTTATGGGGCTGTCCCACTGTACGAGCTAATTCAAGAGTTCTCCAGAGTTTCCCCTGATTCGAACTTGGAGAATTACGGTAACAGCCGCTCGTAGGGGCTCTCATGAACATTTTTCAACGTTGAAAAATCTTCACAAGATTACCGCATTTCCCGAGTACCTGCGTTACGAGCCGCTAAGAGACGTCCCGAGTTCCGACGTACCCGCAACGTACATTCTACGTGCTTACCACGAGTTTGATTTTTTTTTAAACTCGGGAGAGTTCTTGAATTACCTCGTACAGTGGGACAGGCCCTTTACCAGCATCTCTGGAATGCCCTATAGTCTGCCGACATTTGAACATTTAAACTATATTTTCTTGGCGTCGCTGAAAAAGATGTAACCCAAAAAACGAGGGCGGCACGGTGGCATAGAGGTACTGCCTTACAGCGCCAGAGACCAGGGTTCGATCCTGACTATGGGTGCTCATCTGTACGGAGTTTGTGCGTTCTCCCCGTGACCCACGTGGGTTTTCTCCGAGATCTTCGGTTTCCTCCTATACGCCAAAGACACACAGGTTTCTAGGTTAGTTGGCTTGGTATAATTGTATAAATGTAAAATTGTTCTTAGTGCATGTAAGGGAGTGTTAATGTGCGCGGATCGCTGGTCGGTGCGGACTCGGTGGGCCGAAGGGCTTGTGTCCACGATGTATCTCCAACCTAAATTAAACTAAATCTGAATCTGATGGTTCAAAGGCTAAATGTATTGGCTGATCCTTTAATTTTCAGGAGCTCTTGGGGTAATCCAATTTATTAAAACATTGCTGTTCAATTATTATGGAGTCATATAGCTGTACAGCAACAAAATGGTATCTTGTTGCTCCTTCATGCCAACTATGATGCTGAGCTACCCCGATCCCATTTGTGGCCCATATCCCTTTTCTATTTTCTTATCCAAGTATATTCCAAATGTCTGTTAATATAATTGTACTCCACCATCTCCCCAGGCAGCTTGTTCCATATAACTTGGCAGGGAGAACGTCCTCCTCAAGTCTCCTTTAAAATTCTCCCACCTTATTTTCAACCCATTACCTTTATTTTTAGACTACGCCATCTTGGGTAGCATACTATGACTCTGTCTGATCTCTGCCTCTCATAATCTGATAAATCTATGTAAGGTCATTCCTCAGCCTCCTGTAGACGAATGAGAGCAATCCCAGTTTCTTGTAACTAAACGCAATATCCTGATTCATATCTTCTGCACTCTTTCTAATAGTGTGATACTTCCTGGAATGTAGCAACTAGGATTGTATACAATACTTCAAGTGTGGCCTAACCAATATTTTATAGAGCTGCAACATGGCATTCCAATTCTTCATTGCTTCAGGCTACAAAGGCAAGTATGCCAAATGCCCTTTATACTACCCTATCCACTTATGTTGCTATTTCCAGGGAACTTTGAACTTGCATGCCAAGATCTTTCTGTACATCAACACTTCTAAGGTCCCTACCCTTTTCTGATTATTTTCTGCTGGTATTTGACATACCAAAAATGTATTACTTTACACTTGCCTTGATTCAATTCCATCTGCCACCACTCCGTCTAACCTTCCATCTGATCTTTGTCCCTCTGTATCCTCAGACAAACAACTGTGTTCAATTTCTGCAATTCAACTAAATTTTGAGATCATCAAACTTATGAATCAGACCACCTACATTCTCATCCAGGTCGTCTATATTGATGACAAATCACAAAGATCCTAGTACCGATGCCAGGAAATATCTGGCCCACTGAGTTCCCCCAGTACTTTGGTTTTGGCTCAAGATTCCAGTATATGCAGTTCTCTCGTACCTCCATTGACCACATTGATCAGTGGTGGCACGGTGGCGCAACAGTAGTGTTGCTGCATTACAACGCCAGTGACCCTGACTATGGGCGCAGTGTGTACGGAGTTTGTACGTTCTCCCTGTGACCGCATGGGCTTTCTCTGGATGTTCCAGTTTCCTCCCACACTCCAAAGGAGTACATGTTTGTAGGTTAATTGGCTTCTGCAAATTGTAAATTGTCCCTAATGTGTAGGATAGTGCTAGTGTAATGGGGGGGGGGGGGGGGGGGGGGGGAGGGTGATTGCCGGTCGGCGTTGATTCCGTGGGCGGATGGGCCTATTTCCATGCTGTGTCACTAAAGTATAAGGTCTAAAGATTTTTTACGACTGGATCTACCCTACACAGCACCTTGCTGTCTCTTCATAATCTTATTATTAGTCCCTGCTTTTCCAAGTAAACACTGCAGTTTTAGCCTAGCCCTAGCTATGCCTATCTCTTTGTAGGGTACGTTGAACAATCCCTGTTGCAGGCGTACACTGGCCCTATCCCTGAACTTCACCTCCGCTACATTGACAACTGCATTGGTGCTGCCTCCTGCACCCATGCAGAACTCGCTGACTTCATCAACTTCACCACTAATTTCCACCCTGCACTCAAATTCACTTGGACCATTTCCGACATCTCCCTACCGTTTCTAGATCTCACCGTCTCCATCACAGGAAACAGACTATTGACCGACATCTACTACAAACCTATTAACTCCCATAGCTATCTTGACTACACTTTTACCCAACCTGCTTCCTGTAAAGACTTTATCCCCTACTCCCAATTTCTCCGTCTACACCACATCTGCGCCCAGGATGAAGTGTTCCATACCAGGGCATCGGAGATGTTCTCATTCGTTAGGAAACGGGGGGTTCCCCTCTTCCATTATAGATGAGGCTCTCACTAGGGTCTCCTCGATAACCTGCAGCTCCGCTCATGCTCCCTCCCCCATTCGTAACAAGGACAGAGTCCCCCTTGTCCTCACCTTCCACCCCATCTGCCGTCGCACACAGCATATAATCCTCCAACATTTTCGCCACCTCCAACGGGATCCCACTACTGGCCACATCTTCCCATCTACACCCCTTTCTGCTTTCCGCAGAGACCGTTCCCTCTGACACTCCCTTTCCACCAAAACCATCCCCTCCCAAGGTACTTTCCCCTGCAACCGCAGGAGATGGAACACCTGTCCCTTTACCTCCCCCTCGACTCCATCCAATGACCCAAACTAGCTACCCTCTTGCTTCTACTAAGAAGCATTTGGGGTTTCTCCTTAATCCTGCTTTCAAGGCCATTTCATGTCCACTTCTTGCCCTCCCAACTTTCTTAAGTTCTCTCCTACACCCCCTGTAAACTTCACTAAATAGATAAATTGCCTGTACCTGATGTGTGGTTCCTTCTATTTCCTGTCACAATCAAATAGTAAATTTCCTTTATTTATCAAGCTTCTCTAATCTTACCATCTTTGCTTCTTACACTTATTGGGACATGCTGACTCTGAACACTCAACGCAGCATCTTTAAACACCTCCCACTTATCGGATGTTGTTTGTTTCATGTGGCAGCTGCTCCCAATCTACTTTCACCAGATCCTGTATTATATTTCTGAATCAGTCCTCCCCCAATTTAAGACACAAACTCCAGGACTAGCCATATCTTTTTCAATGGCTACCCTGAAACATATTGAAATATGATCACTCTTCCCAAAAACTTCCTCCATAGATTTTCCCAAAAGCTTCCTCCATAATTCCACAGAGTCCGTGCCGACCAGTGATCCCCGCGCACTAACACTACCCTACACACACTAGGGACAATTTACATTTATACCAAGCCACTGAACCTACAAACCTGTACGTCTTTGGAGTGTGGGAGGAAACCGGATATCCCGGTGAAAACCCACGCAGGTCACGGGGAGAAAGTGCAAAATCCGTGCAGACGAGCACCTGTAGTCAGGATCGAACCCAGGTCTCTGGCGCTGTAAGGTTGCAATTCTACTGCTGCGACACTGTGCTGCAGGTATTGAGAACCTTGGTGACATGCATGAAAGAAGCAATAGTGGATGAAACTACACCACCTCACAAACTCTAGTTCTCCTCCTTAGGATGCATCACCAGCCCCATCTCTGGTGCACTCTTTAGTCCTTGCTTTGGCCTCATCAGTCACCTTTGATCCCAACGAAATAGGACAGAAGCAAGCCATCCTTGATACCGAGGGATAACGAAAGGGAAGATATTACTAAACATTAAAAATCAAGCATCCAACATGATTTTTTAATGTAAGTAAAGCATAATTCGGGAAAGTCTTGAGCATCAATTAAGGGGATACATGTTTCTCAGATTGCCAATCAGTAAATTACAATTGCTTTTGGTATATATCAATTTTAAGAACTTTACAGAAAATAATCAGACAGCCACCAGAGGATTCTCCTTCTGGTCCCAGTGAGGGTTTATTTAGTGATGCTGGCAGAATTACTGGCTGTTCTGTTTTTAATTAAAAGGGATTTCTGAAAAAAAGTAAGTGTAATGGAAATATGATGAGCAGTCTGTATACCAATGGAAACATTATATTTATGGAAACTCTAGACCACTGCTTTCATCTGACAGTGCACTTTAAAGAAAAACCCTTTCAGATTGTGGAAGGCTAAAGTGAATCACTAAATCCGAAGAGAAAGACTTTGTAGCACTTGAATACCTGAAGGGTTGCCAAACTGCCACTATCCTTTGCAATCTACGACTTATGTTGCGGGTGCATTGAAAGCATGGACATCCTGATCTGTTCTTTAATGCTGAGTAACTTTGCATGCCGCAAGAGGTGCCATGTTGATTTTGATGGTCCAGTTTAGCTTAGTTTAGAGATATAGCACCAAAAGAGGCCCTTCAGCCCACCGAGTCTCCGCCGACCAGCAATCACCTATTCTCACTACTTCTATCCTACACATAGCAATGTTACAAAATTTTGAGATTTTAAAAATCAAGTCTGTAATTTATCCCATCAGATAAAGCATAAAAATAAGTTTAATTTGACACCTAATTCACTTTCATATCTCAAGTATTTAAAAAGTTATGGCCATTTTCATACTGGGAAATGAGCATCTTGTTCCCTATTGATTTTCTATGGACATAACAAAAAAGTTGTGATCGTGAACAGTCAAAAGCCCATAACTTTCTTAAAAATTAAGAGAACTGAATGAAATTTTCAGTTATCATAGATTGAAGCATTCTGAAACAAATATAAAATAATCTTACTTGGATGACCTGAAATTAAAGCATATAATTAGTTAGTTACCTAATTGTAGCTAATTTCAGACTTCAATTACTAGATCTAAACATCTATCCATTTCTTAATAAATGATTAACATTTTAAAATAGCCTAAATGTCCAAATAATATTCACAAATAATTCACAATAAAACATGATTTTTAAATCTCATTTACATTAATTTATAGGCCAAATGGAAGGAATTCAGTGTTCAATTGCTGTAAATAAATGCCCATTTAAATCAGCTTTCCAGTGGGTTCCTGTGGAACGCGCTGGTTTAGAACGTTCACATTGCGGTAGATTTGTGCCCCAAATGCCGAGAAAAATACTGCGCGATATAATGGGCCCAAATTGAGCTACTCGCAATATTAAACTTTGTATAAAGGGATCTTTAGAAGCCCTTTTTAATGTAAAAATATACAGCCCACCTTCTGCTATCTGCTTTATGAGACTCTGCGGTTGCTGACGGTCGCGGGTTCAGAGATTGATTTTTAAACTACTATAACTATTATACGAGGCCTTTAAACCTAATAATAGCTTTTGCGACGGGGTCTTCCAGCGATTTTTCGTTAATAATTAACTAGGCTGAACATCTTCGATTTGAACAGCCTAGAGAAAATCGCGTTTTAAACCCGCCCCCTCTAAACGGCGCCAAAATCGCGCACACCCGTAGCGGCAGATTTTCAAAGACGCTTCAGGTAGGCTTTGTAACATACCTACTACACACTAGGGACAGTTTAGAGCCAATGAACCTACAAACCTGTACGGTTTCGGAATGTGGGAGGAAACCAGAGCACCCGGGGAAAACCCACGCGGTCATGGGGAGAACGTACAAACCCCGTACAGACAGCACCCGCAGTCAGGATCTAACCTGTGTCTCTGGCGCTGTAAGGCAGCAACTCGACCACTGCGCCAATGTGCCACCCTATAATAGTAATCTATTAGTCTTATCGTCTATTCTTATACTCTTGAACTGCAGTGTGATTGTGTTTATGTATAGTAAGATTTTTACTGAACTGCATAAAGTCAACTCAATAAAGACGATGAAACTATTGAACCATTGATGCAGCAGGTTAGTTATTGGTAAACCTGTATTACAATTAATGCCCAAATAGAAACAACAGCTTAAGACAAGTTTAGTCAGAATATTAACAGTTGAAAATATGAAGGGGAAACCTCTCTCTGCTACAAGTAAGTAACCCACGCATATATTCTTCATAAATATGTATGTGATTTTGCTATATTTAGTACAGAGGAAATCAATCATCTCAACGTGAATTGGAAGAGCAGAGTTTAGTTGTGCAATTTTATCATGCAAAAATACATTCTACCATCTTAAATCATTCACTGCAGAGACGGCTGGTTAGTTCCGTGAGCACTGTATCCTGTGGTCCAAAATTAAATAGATAACTGCATTATCATGGCGAATATTGAGTGCCAGGAAGAGTGATATTATGAGAAAGTTTACTCCCACTGAAGGAAATGAGAAACTAAACATTCTTCCCCTTAGAGCAAATCGTAGTGAAGAGAGGGAATATTAAATCGATGACTGAAACAATCTGAGCAGCAGCTGTTGTAGACAATAGGCAATAGACAATAGGTGCAGGAGTAGGCCATTTGGCCCTTCGAGCCAGCACCGCCATTCAATGTGATCATGGCTGATCATCCCCAATCAGTACCTCGTTCCTGCCTTCTCCCCATATCCCCTGACTCCGCTATTTTTAAGAGCCCTATCTAGCTCTCTCTTGAAAGCATCCAGAGAACCTGCCTCCACCGCCCTCTGAGGCAGAGAATTCCACAGACTCACCACTTTCTGTGAGAAAAAGTGTTTCCTCGTCTCCGTTCTAAATGGCTTACTCCTTATTCTTAAACCGTGGCCCCTGGTTCTGGTTCTGGTTCTGTTAGCTCTGGTTGCTAGTTAATGCTCAAGTAGCTAGTACTACATGGGTCTGATAGGCTGCGAATTAATCAGTATGTGGCTGTCAAATTTGCCAATAATTCTAATTCCATCCAGCAGTAACGAATGGATTAAAACTTGAAGATCTATTACCTATAGCGTTTAGTTTAGTTTAGAGATACAGTGTGGATGGAAACAAGCCCTTCGGCCCATTGAGTCCGCGTCGACCAGCGATCCCCCGTACACTAGCACTATACTACAAGCAAGGGACAATTTATAATTTTTACCGAAGAAAATTAACCTACAAACCTGTACGTCTTTGGAGAGTGGGAGGGAACTGGAGCACCCGGGGAAAGCCCACGCAGGTCACAGGGAGAACGTACAAACTCTATACAGACAACACCCGTGGTCAGGATCGAACCCGGGTCTCTGGTGCTGCAAGGCAGCAACTCTACCACTGTGCCACTGTGCAGCACCTATGAACCCAGCCAAGAAACCAGATCTAAAGACTAGTTGGCCAGGACGGACTTGATAAGTCAAGTGGCCTCTATGAGTCATAACTTTCTATGATGCTAATAACAATGCCATTATTCCAAAATAATTCCAAAGACATACTGGCTTGTAGGTTCATTAGCTTGGAATAATTATAAATTGTCCCTAGTATGTGTAGGATAGTGTGTGTGCGGGGATCGCTGGTTGGTGCGGACTCGGTGGGACGAAGGACTCGGTGGGATGAAGGACTGATTCTGCGTTGTATCTCTAAACTAAACTAAACTAAACTAAACAACCTCACCTCACATAGCAATGCTGATAGGCCTTGAATAGGAGTCTTTCAGCCCCCTCCCCTATCACTTTGTACAGGCATCTGACAAGCAAGATTTGTTTGGAAAATCAGTTTGCAATTTTTTTTTAGCACATAGGTGCCTGTGTAATCATGCTACTCACATTCAGTCACTCCAAAGGACAGAATTACACATTTTCAGAACATCAGAGAAAAAAAAGGTGTCACAGTGTCTGAAGTCAGTCGTGCATTATCTGAGACCTGGTGGATTGCAGATATCAGTTTCTGCTGATAAGGGTTGTTTGCGACTGGGGAAGTTGATGATACTATTAAACCTGCATTTTTTGACTTCGGAGATATGGTTTCAAATCCATCCCAGACTCACGGTGTGTGAATCTCCTCTATCTGATGACTACGAGTGGTCTATATTAAAGAAAGGACATTGTGCAAGACTTGGAGCTACATTTAAAACTGACAATGATGTGATGCGTGGGAAGGAACTGCAGATGCTGGTTTTCACTGAAGATAGACACAAAATGCTGGAGTAACTCAGCGGACAGGAAGTATCTCCAGAGAGAAGGAATGGGTGACGTTTCAGATCTGAAGAAGGGTCTCAACCCGAAACGTTACCCATTTTTTCTCTCCGGCAACCGCTCCTTACATACTAGGGAGAATTTACAGAGGCCAATTAACCTACAAACCCGCATGTCTTAGGAACGTAGGAGGAAACTGGAGCCTTCGCAGGGAGAAGGCGCAAGCTCCACGCCGACAGCGCCCAAGGTCAGGATCGAACCCAGGTCTCTGGCGCTGTGCAGCAGTAACTCTACCAGCTACACCACTACGCCACCCTGTTCTCATATGCTGCACTCTTCTGCACCCTTTCCGAAGCCAATTAACCTACGAACTGTATGTCTTTGGTGTGTGGGAGGAAACCGGAGCACCCAGAGAAAACTGGGAGATTGTCCAAACTCCGTACAGATAGCCCCGAGAGTCAGGATTGAACCTGCGTCTCTGAAACTGTGTGGCAACTACTCTACCGTTGCGCCACTGTGCCCACCCAGTTTCCCTTTCCCTTGTGAAACTGTCCATGCCAGCACTTATCCAGCTCCCTTCTCACTGTGATTGAAGCTTCCTCCACTTGTACCTCTGGCAATGCATTTAATTTCTTCCCTCCCCTATCTTTTGTATTGCCGGATCACTTCATGCTATATACGGTGGTTCTTGATCCTACTGACCTGGAGAACCACTTCTCTCCATCTTCTTTGCCTAGACCTCTATCAGATTCCATCTTTGCCTCCATCATCCCAAGGAAACTAATCCTGCCTTCTCCAGGGCTGCTGCTCTTTGTGTAATAATTGGCATGACACAGAGAGTCATAAAGTAATATGGTGTGGAAACAGGCCTTTCGGCCCAACTCGCCCACACCGGCCAACAATGTCCCATCTACTCTATTCCCACTTGCCTGCGCTTGGTCCCCAAACACATCATTGGCAGAAACCCTTCTAACATATGATCGGTGTGATCTGGGATTTGTGGAGAGGTAGAGTGAGGGAGAATCGCTGGTGTAAAGGTCTTTATCCCCCTTATTGTCATCCTCTTCTGCTGCTCTTCAACCTCCGTTGCCTCGGTAGACAAGGACATACCAGATACCTTTTTCTCAGTATTCCTTGGCAAATACACCAAAGCTACCAGTCTAGAAACAGGACCACAACTAGTTTAGTTTTAGTTTAGTTGAGTTTAGAGATGCAGCACGGAAACAGGCCCTTCGGCCCACCGAGTCCACACTGACCAGTGATCCCCGCACACCAGCACTATCCTACACACACTAGGGACAATTTACACTTATACAAAGCCAATTAACCTTCAAACCTGTACGTCTTTGGAGTGTGGGAGGAAACCGAAGATCTTGGAGAAAACCCACGCGGTCACGGGGAGAAAGTACAGACTCAGTACCGACAGCACCCGTAGTCGGGATCGGAACTCCGGCGCTGCAAGCGCTGTAAGGCAGCAACTCTACCGCTGTGCCACCGTGGCCGCCCTGTTATGATGAACACAACCAAATTGCCACATTAACCCGGTGACGGGAACTCTAATTTCCCTCATTACCCTCATAATTGAGGTGGCTTGATGCTGCCAGTGGAATTCAGAGGCAGAATCGAATGTATTGTTGCTAAAATGTAGTGATTAACGTAAATGATGGGGGTGGATTTGTTGGCAGAAATGCGCAGATTCGCAGGGACGGTTTCTTCCCAGCTGTTATCAGGCAACTGCACTAACCCACCACAACTAGAGAGCAGTCCTGAGCTATTATCTACCTCATCTTGAAATGCCTTTGATCGGTCTACTGGCTTTACCTTGCACTAAACGTCATTCCCTTATCACATATCTGTGCACTGCAAATGGCTCAATTGTAATCATGTATTGTCTTTCCGCTGACTGGTTTAGCATGCAACAAATGCTTTTCACTGTACCTCGGTACACGTGACAATAAGCTAAAACTGGAACTAATTGGGCAAAGGGCAGGGAAGTAGGGCTAAATGAACCCTCTTTCAAATGGTAGGCACATAAAGGATGGATCATAGACGCAAAAAGCTGGAGTAACTCAGCGGGACATACAGCATCTCTGGAGAGAAGGAATGGGTGACCTTTCGGGTCGAGACCCTTCTTCAGACTCAACCCGAAACATCACCCATTCCTTTTCCCCAGAGATGCTGTCTGCCCCGCTGAGTTACTCCAGCTTTTTGTGTCCATCGAATGTAAACTAATCGAATGTACGCTAATGACATCTCAATGCCACAGGCATAATTATGTGCATGATTGCATTAGATTCCTGCAGGGGCATGTGGAATTGTATAACAATGAGTCACCTGTTTTCTCTGACTGTATCAAATATTTCCATCTCAAGTTGGTAATGATAGGATTTACTCCGACTGAGTCAGGCTGCGAGTGTGTTTTTGACAAACTTTTTTGACACAGACGGCTACCAGAGGATAATAAGCTCTGTGTCAGAAGGCAATGATTAGATGCTGCAAAAGTAATTGATGGCGGGGCAGGGTTTTGCATACGACAGTGAGCTGACAGCACTCATTTGATGACCTCAGTGAAAATTAAGTACAACTCTACCTTGTGCCATTTTCTCAGCATAAGCCTGCAGACATTGCTGTGTGTATTCTGGGGAATGGTATATGGGATGAAAGAGGCATCACATGTGGTCATGGAGTCATACAGTGTGAAAACAGGCCCTTCGGCCCAACTTGCCCACACCGACCAACATGTCCCATCTACACAAGTCCCACTTACCAGCTTTTGGCCCCATATTCACAATGAAATTCATTTTGCATATGCACACATGTGGGCAATGCCATGTTTGGTTGCCATTTCCACCCGTGCACTCGGTCTACTGTTGCAGTTCCCGAACCAGCTAAGCCCCTGGCTCCTGCAGGGCCTTCCTCCGTCGCCTTTGACCGATCGGCCCGCAAAGCGATGTCCCTCTCCCCATCCGGCCATCTGTGTCCCGGTGTGGGGGGGAGGGAGGGGTGTGGGGGGGGAGGGGGGGGTGTGGGGGGGGAGGGGGGGGGTATGGAGGGGGGGGGCCACCTCCTGCAACTGACCTTGAAGATATTGGAGGCATTACTACCCCTGTTCAACAAGGGAATGGCGATCTGGGCCAACGAACCAATCCTTATAATGTAAACTCACCAAAAGCTTCTGCACCAGTTCCAAGAAGGTGAAGGATATTCTGTGGTTGACTTCAATGGGAGGTTGCTAAGGGGGAACCCCGTGGGCTAGATACATCTGTGGAGGGAATTGGATTGATAATATTTCATCGGGACTCTATTTCACGCTCAAGATTCAAAGGGGCTTAACATGGTCGAGGTTGAGATGCTTTCACTCATGGGTGAGGCACACACCAGAACACATAGCTACAAGATAAATAATCAGTCATTTAAAACCCCTTATTCTTATACTGTGACCCCTGGTTCTGGACTCTCCCAACATCGGGAACATCTTTCCTGCACCTACCCTGTAAGAATTTTACATGTTTCTATATGATCCCCTCTCATGCTAAATTCCAGCGAATACAAGTCCAGTCAACCCATTCTTTCATCATACATCAGTCCCGCCACCCCGGGAATTAATCTGGTGAACCTACGCTGCACTCCCTCAATAACAATAATGTCCTTCCTCAAATTAGGAGACCAAAATTGCACACAATACTCCAGGTGTGGTCTCACCAGGGCCCTGTACAACTGTAGTAGAAGCTCCTTGCTCCTAAAATCAAATCCTCAAATTGATTTGAAAAGGAACTTTCTCACCCAAATGGTGGTTAAAATCTTGAATACACTGTCTGAGTGTAAAGGGGAGGCAGGTACTTGCAGAGGTTTTAAATACTTTGGTGTGCATCATGAAACATTGTGGCATGGATGGCTAGAGGTTATGTGCTAGAAATTGGGATTCGCTTAGGTACATGATAGCAAGCTTGGCACATTGTGCTGAAGGGCCTGTTTCTTCCTGTAAAGAGCTGGAGTTTGTTTTAACCTTACTGAAGGGTATGATCTCTTAGTGCTGGTTCAAATCATCCCTTGCACCTTCATCAGTGCCTCCACATCTTTGGTTTAGGAGGATGATCAGAGCTGTGCATACCACTCTTTAATAGAGAGAGTTTCAAGAGAGAGTTAGATTTAACTCTTAGTGTTTCAAGAGAGAGTTAGATTTAGCTCTTAGGGCTAAAGGAATCAAGGAATATGGGGAAAAAACAGGAACAGGGTACAGGTTTTGAATGATCAGTTGGCTCGAAGGGCCGAATGGCCTACTCCTGCACCTATTTTCTCTTTTCCTATGTTTCTATGTTTAATCCTCTCACTGTGCAGGGTTGTGGTTGGAGTCTTCCTATCCTTTTCATCCTACCCACGTTCTCCAGAGATGCTGCCTGAGTTGCTTCAGCACTTTGTGTACTTTTTTTAATAAACCAGCATCTGCAGTTCCTTATATCCGAATGGTTTGAGTCACCTTGGAAATCCCCAACAGGCCCCATGAAGAAACCTGCTTAATCTGTTTTCTTGTGCTGCTGATTGGAATGTCCCTCTAGGGGAAAATACAGACGTCAGGATATCACACAAGTACATATTTTTGTTACTAATTTGGACAAAAGAATATGCTGTGAGAAGCATCATGAAAGCCATGATCAGCCTTCTAGTGGCTATAGAGGAGCTTATAAAAAGGGGGGAAATGAGTCTCCACTACCAGCACTAAACACAAATGCAGGCATTGCCGGCTGGTTGAATTTATCTCTGCATGAGTAGGCTCGGTCTCTATTCCTTGGAGCACAGGAGGATGAGGAGGTAATCTTATGGAGGTGTATAAAATCATGAGAGGAATAGATCGGGCAGATGCACAGAGTCTCTTGCCCATAGTTGGGGAATCGAGGACCAGAGGTCATAGGTTTAAGGTGAAGGGGAAAAGATTTATTAGGAATCTAATAGGAATCATACAAAGGGTGGTGCGTGTATGGAACGAGCTGCCAGAGGAGGTAGTTGAGGCAGGAACTATCGCAATGTTTAAGAAACAGACAGGTACATGGATAGGACAGGTTTGGAGGGACATGTGCCAAATGTAGGCAGGTGGGACTAGTGTCGCTGGGACATCTTGGCCTGTGTAGGCAAGTTGGGCCGAAGGGCCTGTTTCCACACTGTATGACTCTATGTCTCTACTGTATCTAGCTCTGTTAGCTCCTATCCCTTTTCAGTCCAGCTCTGCAAAGAATGCAGTAAATCTTTCTTAGGTAGACAAAAGAGCTGGAGAAACTCAGCGGGTGAGGCAGCATCTATGGAGAGAAAGAATAGGCGACATTTAGGGTCGAGACCCTCCTTCGGACTATCCACCGCTTCCTAGACTGGTTTTGTTGACTGGGTCTCACTCAAAATGCTGTTAAAGGTGTAATAGCGGTCTGTTGTCTTACATGGAACTCAATTAGCAAGTTATGTTATGAAGGTTCCATCTGAGAGAGGCTTTGTAGAAACAAAGTCACTTGATTTTTCCACTTGCCAGAGTGAATTAAAACTTCTCCCCTCCCCGCTTTGTACATTGCTATTTATTTTTTTTTGCAAAGATCAGCATATTTTTACTGACTAAAAAAAACTTGGATGTTTTATGACAAATTGTTAATCTGCTAAGCGTTAAATTCTATTCTAAAGTAATGATGTTACTGCTGAAAGGAAAGGCTTTCTCCTTGCCCCATCCCATTTAATTGTTGGGGCTATTTCTTAAAGTAACACAGATTGGCAAGCCTTTGACAATTTATAGGTGTGGTTTGATGCTGAGATGAAAGACTGCTTGAAACTAATGGATGATCTCACCCGACTGGTCTTGTTACAAGCAGTTTGCTCGTCTTATCACTCACTCACGTCTGTTCAGCTTGTGTGGCCCTTCCTGCTTTAATCCTGACATGCATTTTGTATTCTTAATGTGATCACAGTAAAGACAACTCAGTCCCGCTGGAATCCAATAAGTAGTCGACTCCAATATATATCATCTAATATTTACCTTGTCTTCAAATGAAAGAGGATAGTTTTGAGAAAAATGTCCTCAAGGTTCAACTGAAAGGATTGGATCAACGGAGTCTAATGAGGGATAAAATCGAATCGGCTGTCAAACGGACACCTGATTCCATCCCATCAGGTTTCCCGACTGGCAGCATAGGTTAAAATTGCTCCATGTTTCTCATTCAACGTTCCCTTAAAAGGTGCCCTATCGCCTTTGCTGCACCATTAAAAGCTACTAACAGATTATTTGTTAGGAGTCTTAGAGACATACAGTCATGGAAACGGGCCCATCGGCCCAATACAACCATGCCGACTAAGATTCTGCCTGAGCAAGTCCCATTTACCTAGGTTAGGCTCATATCCCTTCAAACCATTTTCATCTATGTAACTGTTGCAATGTCTTTAAATGTTTATAATTTGTACTTGCCTCTATAACTTCTTCAGGCAGCTCGTTGCATCCTCAGCAACACCCTTTGTATGAAATAGTTGCCCCTCAGGTCCTATTTAAAACCTTCCATTTGCACTTTAAATCTACGCACTCTCATTTTGGACTCCCCTACAATGGGATAAAGATTGTCACTATCCACCTTATCTACATCCCTTATGAAGTTATATATTTCCATTAAAAGCGCTCCTCCGACGTCAACACTCCATGGAAAAATGTCCCACCTAACCAGCACTCCTTCTAACTCATGCCCTCAAGTCATAGAGTCATAAGAGTCATAGAGTGATACAGTGTGGAAACAGGCCCTTCGGCCCAACTTGCCCACACCGGCCAACATGTCCCAGCTACACTCATCCCACCTGCCTGCATTTGGCCCATATCACCCTAAACCCGTCCTATCCATGTACCTGTCTAACTGTTTCTTAATCGTTGGGATAGTCCCTGGCTCAACTACCTCCTCTGGCAGTTCATTTTATACACCCATCACCCTTTTTGTGAAAATGTTACCCCTCAATCTCCTATTAAATATTTCCCCCTTCACCTCAAACCTACTGTACATCCTCTGCTCCTCGATTTAAGAGACTCTGTGCATTTACCCGATCTATACTTGTCATGATTTTTTTACACCTCTATAAGATCACCCCTCATCCTCCTGCAGTCCCAGCCTACTCAACCTCTCCCTATAGTTCAGACCTTCCAGTCCTGGCAACATTCTGGTAATATTCTTGTGATTTTTTTCTGCACCAGTGCAAATGATCACCTGAGAGAAATATCAAAATGTCGAAACAAACTTCAGTCTGAAGAAGGGTCTCGACCGGAAAACATCACCTCTCCATATTCTCCAGAGATGCTGCCTGACCTGCTGAGTTACTCCAGCACTTTGTGTCTTTTTTTGACAGAAATATCAAACATGTTCTACTAAAATCTACTAACTGACTGTGAGTATATTTATGAACTCTCTCAGAGCTAAGAATTGAAATATGCAAACATTCGCACCCAAAAGACAGTACACACTCTCCACGTTTTGTTCATATAGTGCTGGAGTAACACAACGGGTCAGACAACATCACTGGTGAAAAAGGATGGGTGAATGTTTTGGGTCGGGTCTGAAGAAGGGTCCTGACCCGAATCATCACCCACTTTGTGTCTATCTTTGGTCTAAATCAGTATCTGCAGTTGTTTGTTTCTCCAAGTTTTATCATCAGCATGTATCCCTGTTACATGGCATTAGGGAACTAGGCGCGGAACTGTGGCGCAGCAGTAGAGTTGCTGCCTTATGCCCCTGTCCCACTTAGGAAACCTGAACGGAAACCTCTGGAGACATTGCGTCCACCTAAGGTTTCCGTGCGGTTCCCGGATGTTTTTGTCAGTCTCCCTACCTGCTTCCACTACCTGCAACCTCCGGCAACCACCTGCAACCTCCGGCAGCAAAGTCTCCAGAGGTTTCCGTTCAGGTTTCCTAAGGAAACCTGGACGGAAACCTCTGGAGACTTTGCGCCCCACCCAATGTTACCGTGCGGTTCCCAGAGGTTGCAGGTGGTTGCCAGAGGTTGCAGGTAGTGGAAGCAGGTAGGGAGACTGCCAAAAACCTCCGGGAACCGCACGGAAACCTTGGGTGGGGCGCAAAGTCTCCAGAGATTTCCGTTCAGGTTTCTTAAGTGGGACAGGGGCATTACAGAACCAGAGACCCAGGTTCGATACTGACTACTGTTCCTGTCTGTGCAGAGTTTGTACGCTCTCCTCGAGACCTGCGTAGGTTTTCTTTGGGATCTCCGGTATCATCCCACACTCCAAAGACGTACAAGTTTGTAGGTTAATTGTAAATTGTTCCTAAAGGTGTGTAGGATAGTGCAAGTGTGCAGGGATCGCTGGTCGGCGTAGCCTCGGTGGTCCGAAGGGGCTGTTTTTGCAATGTATCTCCCATCTAAACTAAAGTAGTCCTCCTGCTCACAGCAGAAATCATTTCTTGGTAACTGCAAGGAAAAAGGCACTTCAAAAAAGGCTGCGTTTTTAAACATGGAATGAATCCTACTCCAGATGTGGCAAGACATGACAGGTCTGTTATACACCATAACAGTAGATAAAGTTATTTTAAGCTGTGGTGTCCCACAGTCAACTGAGAGGCAAAGCAACTTTATCCGCAAGAAGATCTCAGCCTTTCTGCAGGATGGGAAAAACAAAATAACTATTTTGTAACTGACACCAAATAGTGAAGTGCGTAGGAAGGAGCTACAGATGCTGGTTTACACCGATGATAGACACAAAATGCTAGAGTTACTCCGCGGGTCAGGCAGCATCTCCGGAGAAATGAAATAGGTGACGTTTCGAGTCAAGTGCCCTTCTTTAGACTGCGAATCAGGGGAGAGGGAAACTAGAAGTATGGAAGGACAGGAAAATCTCTGACCTTCCAACAGTATATTACTTAAAGGTTAAATCCTTCTAAACATTTTTAAAACATGATTCTTACTGCTGCCAAACCATCACGTCTGGGCAAATGCAGAAAATTTATTCATTTCAAAAAAATGCATGGATTATTTTTCATTCCAGAATGCATTGCTTAAGCGAAATATTTTTTTCTTGAAGAAATACTTCTTCCCTCGTCATTCAAAATTCCTTTGATGATTCCCATTAACTATTTAACTCCACTGTCACTTCTATGTGTTTCTTTTTAATGACTTGCCCTCTGATTAGTACGGGGTGTCAGGGGTAATGGGGAGAGGGCAGGAGAATGGGGTTAAGAAGGAAAGATAGATCAGCCATGATTGAATGGCTGATCTAGGTTCGATGGCTGATCTAGGTTCGATGGGCCGATGGCCTAATTCTGCTCCGACCACTTATGAACTTATGAACTTATGGGCTAACCACCTTGACTTTCTCTCTTCTGAGAAATTGGATTAGAGGTCAGGAAACACAAGGAGCTGTGTGAGTGCAGAAGTCTCGGTCGCAGAGATGGTTTGATAAGAGGGTTCCCAGGGATGTGCCTATCTCTCCTTCAGCACCACCGTTTTCCTTCCTGTTTTGAAAACGCTCGCAAGCAATCTGTATAATCTGTCTGAAAAAGATATGCACTCGTGTGCCTTGAAATGGTCTCAATTCAGGGCCTGCCAATTCCTTCCTCATATTGTCCACCATCTGGATGCTGATGTAAATTAAGAATTCATTTGAAGATTCAGTTGAGAATTAAACCAAAGGAGTGTGCCTCGAGGCAAGAAGCTAACTTAGTGTTCTTTTCTTGCACATGTTTTTAAATCCCTGCATGGTTTTTGCTCTAAGCGAGTGTTATGACTGTAACTGGGGCAGCACGATGGCGCAGCAGTGAAGTTGCTGCCTTACAGCTCCAGGGACCCGGGTTCGATCCTGACTATGGGTGCTTGTCTGTACGGCATTTGTACGTTCTCCCCATGATTTCTGTGGCGTTTCTCCGGGATCTCCAGTTTCTTTCCACACTCCAATGACTTTACTTGGTATAATTGTAAATTGTCCCAAGTGTGTGTAGGATAGTGTTAGTGTGCGGGGATCACTGGTCGGCATGGACTCAGTGGGCCAAAGGGCCTAAACTAAACTAAAACTAAATTTAACCTTCTAAGAGTATCACTTGTCTGATCTCCAAAGCAACAGCAGCCCATGATCGATCGGGTTCGATCCTGACCACGGGTGCTGTCGAGACAGAGTTTGTATCTTCTCCCTATTACCCCCTGGGTTTTCTCCGGGTGCTCTGGTTTTTTCCCACATTCCAAAATTGTGCAGGTTTGTAGGTTAATTGGCTTCTGTAAACAATCCCTAGTGTGGAGGATAAAACAAGTGTATGGGTGATTGCTGGAAAGCACGGACTGGATGGGCCAAAGGCTCTTTTCCATGTTGTATCTCTAGTTTAGTTTAGTTTAGTTTAGTTTAGTTTAGTTTGGTTTACTTTAGAGCAGGGGTTAGCAACCTTGTTCTGCATAGGGGCCAGGACCCATGTCTGTGAGTGGATGGCGGGCCACATCTATCGCCATAGTGTCCCCGGGACTGGCTGCAGTTCTCAGATCAGTTCGCGTACCCGGGACTGGCTGCAGTTACCAGGTTGAGAAAACGAATTGAAAAAAATACGTCTGCGGGCCGGATGATTTCGGGTTATGGGCCGGATCCGGCCCATGGGCCGTATGTTGCCGACCCCTGGTTTAGAGGTACAGTGCAGAAACAGGCCCTTCGGCCCATCGAGTCTGCACTGACCAGCAATCCCTGCACATTAACAGTATCGTACACACACTAGGGACAATTTACACTTATATCAAGCCAATTTACCTACATTCCTGTACGTCTTTGGAATGTGGGTGGAAATTGAAGATCTCGGAGAAAACACATGTGGTCACGAGGAGAACATACAGACTCCATACGGACAGCACTCGTAGTCGGGATCGAACCCGGGACTCCGGCGCTGCAAGCGCTGTAAGGCAACAACTCTACCGCTGCGCCACTGTGCAGGTGTCAGGGGTCATGGAGAGAAGGCACTAAATTAAACTAAACTAAACAGTATAGCACAGCAACAGGCCCTTCTGCCCACAGCATCTTTGCAGAACATGATGCCAATATCAACTCCTATCTGCCTGCACACAATTCATATTCCCTCCATTCTCCTTAACTCTGTGCGTTCATTTGGAAAATATGATTTTCGCCTTTCACTAGCGATAACTGTGTAAATATTTTACTTGATCACTGCCAGCCACAGGGCAAAATAAATCTAGTTTGGTGGAATGACTAACAATCAATAGCCTGGATTCGTACTGGGAGAACCATGTTAGGTATAGTCATGGACTCTATTCAGCAATTTGTTTATTAATGCAGGCATATAGCTTTGATCCATACTATGTGGATAAACTCAATCTGAAGTGTGTGAAATGCATCTTCAGCAGTACTGTTAACGTATATATATTAATCCTAGCTGAATGAACTCCAAAATATAATCGCTTCCTTTGTTCAGTGTTCCATAACCACCTTGCACCGGTTTCAAGAAAAATGTCACATATTAAAAAATCTCAAAATCTGCCATGTGGTTCTGGACAAAAGCTTCCATAATCTCCTTGCCCACATCCTTTTGGAAATGTGCATCACACACCAGAATGATTTTTGTACACAACTCAAACATGTAGACAACTCATACACTGCTTACGGTTGAGAGGTTACTTTTGCTCAGCCCAGGCCATCACACAAACCAACCTCCTTTCTATTGATATCTTACTCTGCTTCGGCAAGGCCAGCAGCATAAACAAGGACGAAGTCGAACCCTGGCCACTTCCCCTTCTCCCCACTCCCATCAGGCAAAAGGAATAGAAGTGTGAAAATGCACACCACCAAATTCATGGAGTTTCTTCCCAGCTGTTATCAGGCCACTGAATCATCCTACCACAACCAGAGAGCAGTGCTGAACTACTCTCTACCTCTGATTTGCTTCAGACTATCCTTGAAAGATTGGAAGGACTGGGTTTGTATTCACTGGAATTTAGAAGGATGAAAGAGAATCTTATAGAAACATATAAAATTTTAAAAGTTAGATGCAGGAAAAATGTTCCCAAGTTGGGGGAGTCCAGAACCTGGGGGCACCGTCTAAGAATAAAAGGGAGGCCATTTAAAACTGAGATGAGAAAAAATGTTTTTACCCAGGGAGTTGTGAATTTGTGGAATTATCTGCCACAGAAGGCAGTAAGGGCCAATTCACTGGATGAATTTAAAAGGCAGTTAGATAGAGCTCTAGGGGCTCGCTGAATCAAGGGATATGGGGAGAAGGTAGGCACGGGTTACTGATTGTGGATGATCAGCCATGAACACAATGAATGGCGGTGCTGGCTCAAAGGGCCAAATGGCCTCCTCCTGCACCTATTTTCTATGTTTCTATGCTTATTGCAGCCAGGAAATAGTATAGGATGTTAAAAACGACTTAAATGGGCAATAAAACATCCAGAACCTTTAGCATAGAAATGGTTTCCCTTTTACTGTTTAGTTTAGTTTAGTTTTATTTAGTTTAGTTTAGTTCAGTTTAGTTTAGTTTAGTTTAGTTTAATTTAGTTTAGGTTACAGACACAGCATGCAAACAGGCCCTTTGGCCACCGAGTCTACGCTGACCAGTGATCGCCTTTTATACATTAGCGATACAGCATGGAAACAGGCCCTTTGGCCTGCCGAGTCCATGATGACCTACACTCACCCGATACACTAGCACTATCCTACACACTAGGAACAATTTACAATTTCCAGAAGCTAATTAACCTACAAATCTGCACGTCTTTGGAATGTGGGAGGAAACCAGAATTTCCAGAGAAAACCCATGAGGTCACGGGGAGAATGTACAAACTTCGTACAGAGAGCATCCGTAGTCAGGATCGAACCTGGGTCTCTGGTGCTGTGAGGCAACAATTCTACCGCTGCGCCACGATGCCGCCTCACTGCTTGTGGACATCATTGGCGAATCCCCAATTGCCCCTGGAATGCCAAGCAAGCCATTTAAAACACCATTTAAAGCATTGCAATGAGCTTGACAGTCAGGCTAGACTGGATATCAGATATCATCCCCGAAAGAGCTTCAGTGAACACAGATGGATTTTACAACAATCCGATTGCTTCACAGTTATTTTCTATTCATTCCAAATGTATTTCTTTGTCTGAATGTACATTCTCCAGCTGCCCTGGTGGGATTTGAACTCATATGTTTGGACCGATGAATGCTGGCCCAACAGCTGAGGCCGTTTGTCACCATATTCCTTGCTGACATTGATGTAAGCAGGCCAGAATGTCTTCACGTACTTTCCAGTCAAGCAAGTATGGTTCAAAGTGTTGTAATGTGGGGAAACATGGCAAAATGATTTGCATGCAGCAAGTTCCTACAGGCAGCGATGAATTGAGAGTCCAACGATTTGTGAGTGTCCAAGACATTGAGGAAACACTCCTAATCTTCCTCAAATTACAACATAATATCTCTAACGTGCAGCTGTGGACACAAGCATAGTTCATCCTAAAGACAGCACCCATAACAATATATTACTTAGCTTAAGCCTAGCATCACATGCCAAAGGCTCTGGGAAGGGATTTAAATCTAGTACTCTCTACTTTAGACATGAGAGTGGTACTATAGAGTCATGGTTAAAACAGACTTGGAGGAGGTCAACATGTCTGGATGGTTAAGGGTTTGCTTGTGATATATTCTATGGTCAAACAGTTACTCTCAGTCAAGTCTGTGTATTCAGTAGGGATTCTCTGACACATTTGTTAACTGCACAGGACAATGAAAAATGTCATTGAAGACAAATCAGCAACAATAACTAATAGCACACATGACTTGGGGTAGTTGTCTCTCCACTTACAGACAGGCTGATAAAGACAAACACACACTTCCTTTAATACTTCCAGTATCAAATACCAATATCAAGTGGGCGTAAGGTGTTACAGCGGTAGAGTTGCTGCTTTACAGTGCCAGAGAGCCGGGTTCAATCCTGACTAAGGGTGCTGTCTGTAAGACGTTTTTACGTTCTCCCCATGACTGCGTGGTTTTTCTCCAGCTGCTCCGGTTTCCTCCCACACTCCAAAGATGTACAGGTTAATTGGCTTCAGTAAAAGTTATAAATTGTCCCTAGCGTGTAGGATAGTGCTAGTGGATGGGGATCGCTGGTTATCGCGGGCTCGGTGGGCCAAATGGCCTGTTTCCGCGCTAGGTAGATAAAAGTGCTGGAGAAATTCAGCGGGCGTGGCAGCATCTATGGAGCGAAGGAAATAGGCAACGTTTCTGAAGAAGGGTTTCGGCCCGAAACATTGCCTATTTCCTTCGCTCCATAGATGCTGCCTCACCCGCTGAGTTTCTCCAGCACTTTTGTCTACCTTCGATTTTCCAGCATCTGCAGTTCCTTCTTGAACAACTGTTTCCACGCTAAACTAAACTAAACTAAAAAGTGAAAATGGGAAACAAGTTAGATTTTTATTCTTTCTTTCAGATTACTCCATGTCCTTATCCTTCCTGTCATTTTCAATCATGCAAACCTCCAGGGCATCTGCAATCCTCTGATTCTGGTCTCTTGTGAGTCCCAGTTTCCTTTAACCTCATATTTAACACTTAAAACTTCACAATCTTGGTTGTGGTCTTAAGCTACAATCCCCTTGCTAAATCTTGTTCTCTACAACTTTCACTTCCTTTAAAATTGGTCATTAATGTCCATCTCATTGACCAGGCCTTTGGTCATCTGTGACTCACACATTTTAGATAAAAACCCTGTGGAGCATTTTGAATAATGTGGACATGTTAAGATTGTCATATAAATTCAACATAGTTTGTTTATTGATGGTAAATAATCTGGGCCAAATTACTAATAATTGAAAGTATAACTAATTATCCAAAGTATTAACAAAATGGGAGGAAGAGACAACACCGACAACAATGTTATATCTTACGCTTAATGTTGTACTCTTTATTATAACTTGATTGTATTCATTTATTGTCTTCTTTTTTTGTGTAGGAAGGAACTGCAGATGCTGGTTTATACTGATGATAAAGACAAAATGCTGGAGTAACTCAGCGGGTGAGGCAGCATCTCTGGGGAAAAGGATTAGTGATGTTTCAGTCTGAGGAAGGGTTCCGAATGGAAACGTCACTTATTCCTAGTCTTTTTTTTACTGGAAAGCACGCAAGCAAAAGCTTTTCATTGTATCTCGGTATATGTGACAATAATAAACAAACCTAAACTAAACTAAACCTGGGAAGTAGGTTGCACCACCAGGTGAAGTTATTTACTCTGTTTGAGAAGTTAGCTCTCATCCAGTTGTGATATACAACTACGGGACAGCGTATTGGCGCAGCGGTAGAGTTGCTGCCCTACAGCGCCAGAGACCCGGATTCGATCCTGACTGCAGGTGCTTGTCTGTATGAAGTTTCCGCATTCTCCCCGTGACCTGCGTGGGTTTTCCCCAGTTTCAAATTCCTCCCAAGCTCCAAAGGTTTGTAGGCTAATTTACTTGGTAAAATTGTAAATTGTCCCTAGTGTGTGTGGAATAGTGTTGATGTGCAGGGATCGCTGGTCGGCGGGTACACGGTGGGTCACAGAGCCTATTTCCGTGCTGTATCTCTACATTAAACAAAATTAATCTATATGTGTTACTGCACACTACTTCCATCGGATTTTGGAAATGCAAATCAATAACAAAATTAAATGTTTTGGCACCTGTTTACTATTCTGGTTTTGTGTTACTTTATTTTCCTGCCTTCTTCTGAAAGAATCCCCTCCCAAGCTTAGAACTGTCAAACATGTATATTATTGGAGCAGTAGAGGAACCTACGAATCTAAGAGAGTATTGCATTATTGGACAGCAAGACAATCTTTTTGTTGCATTGTTACAATCTTCAAAGATATACAATAGCTATTGGCTTTTTCTTTCATTTGAGCAGAGAAAGCAAACTTGGATGGCCACAATTGTAGAGTAACTTCATGCTTCATTTGTGCTTTAGTTCACCAAAATATCTCTCGTACGTTTGAGGTGATGGGAAATCGTTAAGAGCCGGCCCCTTGAGCCCGTATTGCCATTCAAGAAGATCATGGCTTACATCCCTGCGTTATCCAGCAAACTCCCGATTACCATGATGGCCCAAAAGTCCATCTTTTTTTCAGTCCCTCTGAAGAAGTACACATTGAATCAAAGGAGATTTAAAACCAGCTTTTTTAAAAGTATTTGTGCATGGACTGCCCGCCACATGGGACCATTTATGTGCCTGTTTCGTGCCAGGAAAATGACTGCAGCACAAGTGTGCTTCAAGGCCAATAGTCCCTTCTGCCCAAAGGGAGAGATTTTATGATGTTTTGGACATGTATGAAGCGGCACCTCATCAGGGGATTCGTTACATCTTATCTTACATGGACTTGGCTGTGGCGAGACCCTGCGGCAGGGACTGGAGTTCATCCAGTGACTGACATAACTGGACAATCGAAGAGGAGGACGATAAATCTACGAGGTTTCCAGGGGATAAATATTTGGCATTTTTGAAACGGGAAATAAATGTTCCCATATTTTGTTTTTCAAAGAGACAAAGCATCTTGAACAGAATTTAAACTCCCATACTTTTCCTCTCCAAACCTTCTCTTATCTAACAGGCCGGAATTTGATGCTGAAATGTTAATGCATTCAAATATATTTCTGCAGCTCGTGGTGGTCAGATGAGAGCTTGGCGATGAATGTCCAGGATTTGTTGTCTGATTTGTCCCATTCTACTGTTAGGTCACCTGAGTCACGAGGATATAGGCTACCTGACATGTTAATTGTTGCCATATTACGGCAAATGGGACAAGAGTAGAAGGGGAATTGTGGGCAGCATGGATGAGTTGGGCCGAAGGGCCTGTTTCTGTGCTGCATGAATCTATGGCTATGTACAACCTCAGGACTACTATAAATTGATTATTTTATGTGTGCACTTCAATTTCTTCAGGTGTCAACTTTGGCGATTTTAAGAGTGACTATTATTTAAACGTTTTAATTTTTGCTTTTGGCTTTTATTAATCCACTGTTCCTTTCTCGTTCTGTGGTTGATTTTGGTCTGAATTCACCTTTTCTAATTTCCACTCACTGCACAATCCTTAGACTATAAACTTCAAAATCCTTTTGGGTAAGGAGATATACAATGTACTCCAGCATTTTGTGTCGACCTTTGATTTAAACCAGCATCTGCAGTTCTTTCCGATACAATTTCTTGCCCAGTTCACCCTGGTCTGTACAGCTGCCTTACAGCTTCAGAGACCCAGGTCTGATCCTGACAACAAGTGCTGTCTTTACGGAGTTTGAACGTTCATCCTGTGACCGCATCGGTTTTCTTCGGGTGCTCCAGTTTCCTCCCACACACCAAAGATGTACAGATTTGTAGGTTAATTGGCTTTGGTAAAATTGTAAATTGTCCCTTGTGTGTAGGATACTGCTAGTGTACGGGGTGATTGCTGGTCGGCACAGACTCGGTGGGCCGAAGGGCCTGTTTCAGTGCTATACCTCCAATGTCTAAAAGCTTTGTCAGAATCATACCAGGCAAGGGATTAAACATCAAGCAGGTATGGGAAATCAAACTAGTAAATAACACCAGTGCCCTCCGTTTACAAATATTGTACTTACGATCCAGCTACTTCATTGCCCTGCTGGCCGCTAAAACTGGATCAAATTCCTCTTTAGTTAAACTGGAAATTTGAACTGCAATCAGATATAAATCTGGGCGCATTCATATGACATTTCTATGCTTATTATTTTAACAAAGACATTTATAAATTAAATTTATTTTTATTTTTTAAGATAAACAAGCTAACATCTGTGATAGAATGACAGGTAAAACTATACATAGAGTCATACGGCATGGATACAAGCCCTTTGGCCCAACCTGCCTATGCCCACCAGGATACCCCATCTACACTAGTCCCATCTGCCTGCGTTTGATCTATATCCCTCTGAACATTTCCTATCCATGTACCTGTCCAAATGTATTTTAAATATTGTTATTTAGTTTAGTTTAGCTTAGTTCAGAGGTGCAATGCGGGAACAGGTCCTTTGGCTCATCAAGTGACCAGCGATCCCCGCACACTAGCACTATCCTACAAATACTAGGGACAATTTTACCAAGCCAATTAACATGTTCACCTGTACGTTTTTGGAGCATGGGAGGAAACCAAAGCTCCTGGAGAAAAGCCACACAGGGCGGGGAGAACATACAAACTCCGTACAGTTAGCACCCCCGTAGTCGGGATCGAACCGGGGCCCAAGGCGCTATAGGCTGCAACTCCACCGCTACGCCACCGTGCCGCCCTAAATGGTGTAGTACGTTCTTTTGTTTTTTTTGATGAGGCACTTGTTAAATATTATTCTGTTAATGTCAATACCATAGAGTGATAGTCAGGCAGCACAGAAACAGGACCTTAACAACACCTTGTCCTTGCTGGCTGCCAATATCCACATCTCGGCTCATCCCATTTTCCAGCACTTGGCTCACAACTTTCAACGCCTTGGCACTTCAGGCATCGGTTAGTATTCAGCTTTGCAAAAGAAATGACAGATCATGTGTTTTTAAAACATAATATGAGCTAACCAGATTGAATATGTTTTGTCACTTGTAGAGCTGGATGAATTCTTTACTTCAGATAAGACTATGACCTTCCAGTCACAATCGCAAAGCAATGGCATGACGAGTATTTAACACAGCATTCCCACTACTCCTTAATAATAAATCATGCAGTGTATTTCCTGTTTACTTTGCTACATCGTCACAAGGGATAGACAATTAAGAGCTGAGTAGCACCAACATTTCCACATGAATAATTAACTCTTTTATTCTCCAAGATGATGGTATATATTGGGATTTTCCATGTTTTTAACTTAAGAATGGACCAACGTCTTATTGTTGGCTTTACCGTTCCAGTCTCACTTTCATCTTTACTTCAAGCCATGTTTCCAGCCTTTCAGCTTTTGGGGGCTGGAAGATTCCAATAGTTCCTGAAGTAACTCAGAGTCAATAGACAATAGGTGCAGGAGTAGGCCATTCAGCCCTATGAGCCATCAATGTGATCATGACTGATCATCCCCAATCAGTACCCCGTACATGCCTTCTCCCCATATCCACTGACTCCGCTATCTTTAAGAGCCGTATCAAGCTCTCTTTTGAAAGTATCCAGGGAACCAGCCTCCACCGCCCTCTGAGGCAGAGAATTCCACAGACTCACAACTCTCTGTGTGAAAAAGTGTTTCCTCATCTCCGTTCTAAATGGCTTACCCCTTATTCTTAAACTGTGGCCCCTGGTTCTGGATTCTCCCAACATCGGGAACATTTCCTGCCTCTAGCGTGTCCAAACCCTTAATTATCTTATATGTTTCAATAAGATCCCCTCTCACCCTTCTAAACTCCAGAGTATACAAGCCCAGCCGCTCCATTCTCTCAGCCTATGACAGTCCCGCCATTCCAGGAATTAACCTTGTAAACCTACGCTGCACTCCCTCAATAGCAAGAATGGCCTTCCTCAAATTAGGGGACCAAAACTGCACACAATACTCCAGGTGTGGTCTCACTAGAGCCCTGTACAATTGCAGAAGGACCTGTTTTGCTCCTATATTCAACTCGTACATAACAAAAACAAGCCCTTCAGCCCACTGAGTACATGCTGACCAAGAAGCAACTTTTTACATGAATCCTACTTTATTCTCTCCACACTCCTGTCAGCTACTCCCAGATTGAACCACTCACGTACACACACAAGAGACCAATCAACTTATCACCCCTGAAACCTAGGGGTGTGGGAGGAAACGGCTGTGGAGCCAATGGATAATTTTAAGGCAGAGATAGATAGATTCTTGATTAATACGGGTGTCAGACCTTATGGGGGAAAGGGCAGGAGAGTGGGGTTAAGAGGGAGATAGATCAGCCATGATTAAACGGAGGAGTAGGCTTGATGGGCCGAATGGCCTAATTCTGCTGCTATAGCTAATGAACATATGAAGCTGGAACACCCGGAGGAAAGCACATGGGGCTGCATGCAAAGCACAATTGGCACTAAGGGCCAGGACTAAACCTGGGTCACTATGGCGTATAGAAGCAGCATTCACCAGAACCATTTCTCAGCTTATTTTGCAGGTCAGAACCAAATTCTGTCTACGTCTGTGGATATCTAACCAACATGGAACTCGAACCTGATATGTATCTTCATGTGTGGTTGCGTCAAACTGTGACCCTGGGGATGCAAACATGAAGCGTCATGTTTGCTGGGGTACTATCCTCCTCCTGTGTTGCGAAGGATGGGTCAGTCACGGTGATATATAGAACCAGTACAGCACATGACCAGTCCCTTTGGCCTACAATGTCTATTTTTAACATGATGCCAAGATAAACTAATGTCAAAGATAGACACAAAATGCTGGAGTAACTCAGCGGGTCGGGCAACATCTCTGAAAAAAAAGGAATAGGTGACGTTTCGGGTCGGAACGGTTCTTTAGACTCCAGTCACCTGAAATGTTACATATTCCTTTTCTCCAGAGATGCTGCCTGACCCGCTGAGTTACTCCAGCATTTATGTCTATCTTCGGTATAACTCAGCAGTTCCTTCCTAAACTAATCTCATCTGCCTACACATGATGCATAACCCACTATTCTTATGCCTCTCTATGTGTCTATTTAAAAGCCTCTTAAACACCACTATCATATCTAATTATGGAAGTCTTTTCAGCTGAGCCGTGGTGTGTGTGGGATGTTCACAAACTTTGCAGAGAAAAGTAGATGATGGATCCTGTTGGATAGCTGGAAGTTAAGAACATCTAGTGGATTGCCTCACTACCAGATCTTGCAAACAAGCACCAAAACCTTGCTTGGCCATAAGTGAGAAGGACCCTCACTGTCAGATGGAAACCTAAAAAGCTGGAAATCTGAACTAATATAAAAAAATACAGGAGATTCTCAAAAGGTCAGGCAGTACCTGCTGAAAGAGAAACAATGTTAATGCTTCAGGTCGATGACCCTTCGTTAGGACCGAAAAGAGAGGAAACAAAGACACAAGAGACTTCAGATGCTGGGATCGTAAGCAAAATAATCATAAGTGCTGGATGGATTCAATGGGTTAGGCAGCATCTGGGGAGGCAATACTCAGGTGCCGGGGCCCGTCTTCAGACCAAGAGAGAAAACAAATTACTTTTCAGCAGCGGAGCAGATGGGAGGGGAATGGCTGATGCAAAAGACAGTTTGAGAACAAATGCATTAACGTGTCAGTTAGAAGCACATTGTACTTCTTTGTCCATATAATAGTCATAGAATGCTAAAAAGTATCACAGCATGGAAACAGGCCCTCTGGCCCAACTATTTTGGTTGGCAGTTACAGGGAGAACATGCAAACTATGTACAGACAGCACCCATAGTCAGGATCGAACCTGGGTCTCTGGCGCTTGTAATGCAGCAACTCTACCGCTGCGCCACTGTGCAAAAATGAAGCGTCACAACTTGCAAAATGTCACGGTGGTGGTATGAAGTGCATATGAACATGTTTTACTGTGGAAGACAAATGAAACTTCTGTTTTTGGTAGCTCATTTGTCAAAAGCACAGCTTAGTGTGGGATTGAACGTAATACAATAGGCATTTGATGTTTGAGGGATGGATGGGAGTATTGGGTTTACAATTGATCTGAGAAGCGTAAAAATCTGAAGAAAAAACACGAAATGCTGGAGTAACTCAACGGGACAGACTTTAGACTGAAGTCTCATTTGAAGACCCAATCAGCATCTGCAGTCCCTTCTTCAACACCCATTCCTTCTCTCCTGAGATGCTGCCATTGAGTTACTCCAGCATTTTGTGTCTATCTTCAGTGCAAACTAGCATCTGCAGTTCCTTCCTACACAAGGGTAAAAATCTCTCAGGGTTCTTGATTGCTGTCTGTTGACCTCTGCTGGATAGACTGCACATGTAAACATAAGTTCGAGGGCTCACAAAGCCTTTCCAAGCCAAATCTCTCCAATTCTGCTCTTTCCACTGCATGCTCAGTCAACTGCGATTGAAAGTAGGTGACAATTTTTAAACCAATACACAGAAGACGTTTAGATTATATTTCTAATAGATTTCGGTAGTTAGAACATATTTCAAAATGTTTGGAAGAAAACTGATCCTCAGTTCTAAACATTTTTTTGTAATTCACCGTTTTTTTTGTTTTGTTTCGAGATACCGCACACTTTGGCCTACCGAGTCCGCGCCGACCAACGATTCCTGCACATTAACACTAGCCTACACACACTAGGGACAATTTACCAAGCCAATTAGCCTACAAATCTGTAGACCTTTGGAGTCTTCTATACTATGCAATACAAAATATTATTTTCGATGTCTTGTTGCATTGATTTTTTTATTGGTGTTGCGGAGATACCGAACCAAATAGAATTTTTTTTCAAAGATGTTTTAATAAAAATAAAAAACAATTATTCTCCCTTTCATTGTGGCGGCTTCAGGAATCTATATTAGTTGTACAAATACAAATATTACCATTTAGTGATGTCTTATTGGCCCAATTTGTAGAGGAAACAACCTTCTCTGTCAAAGGTCATGACATGCTTGAATAACATTGCTGTCAAATGTAATCGTAGAGGCCCCATGCCGATGATTAGAACTCCTACCAAAGCATATGAAGGGTTGTATCCTACTCCCTGGTCAGCACTGCAGTCAATTACCTGAAAGTGTTGATATAGAGCAATGCAAATATAAAATGATCAGATGTAGACTGCAGAAAGCTGATGGTTTTGTGTGCTAAGCTTAAATATCACTGGCATGATCTGTTCCCTTTCCAATTGTAAGTCGTCAAAAAGCTTTGCTCTGAAGTAATAGAGTGTTGGCCTATTCTCTGTGCTATAAAGCAACCTGGTAAACTGGGCATAGAGAAAATCTCTGGGTAGTCTGTGTCTTCTTTAGGCTCTAGTGTTGTCATCTATTATTGCTAATTATGCACTAGTGGCACTTAATTAGTACCTCGGCTGACAAAGTTGTCCCATTTTAGTTTTATTCAACAAGAGGCATTGAGTTGGGGGCAGACGGTAAGCGAAAGCATTAAAAGGAGGGAAAAGATGAAATGCCCCACAGCTCTCATTACATTTCACAGAGACTTGGTCAAGCAGATGCACAGTGCATCGCCGCCTGTCTCTTCAGTGCTCCCAATTAAACAATAGCTGCAGCTTGAGAATTGCATCTCTGTTCAGCTTGCCACAGTTTTGTGGCATCGTTGAGCAATCGTGGAATGAAGCCCTACTCTAGAGATTTAAACGTATAAGCTTGGCTGGTGCTCAGTTGCAGCGGTGATTCAGTGCTACACTGTCAGTGGCCATCTCGAGGATGAAGCCAATTCTCGACTGTTCTCTCAGGTGAACGTAAAGCTCATTATCTGGGAACAAAAAAAGCAGAACCATTCTTCTAGTGTTCCTGCTAGATTCAGATTCACATTCACATTTACTGTACATTCGGATTTTGATTCTGATCCTGATTCTGATTTGGATTCTGATTCATATCAGTCAGATTCAGATTCAGATTAGCTTTCTGTCATATACACCAGGGTGCAATAAAATTCCTAGTCCATAAGCAGCTCATAGTATTCATCCACAATATTCATAAGATAATAATATATCAAATCACCGTGTCACGCAGCACATAAACAGACCCTTCAAACCGACTGGTCCATTCTGACCAAGATGCCACATCTAAGCAAGTCCCATTTGCCCTCATTGGGTCCATATCCCTCTAAACCTTTCTTATCCATGTACCTGTCTGAGTGTCTTTTAAATGTTGATACAGTATCTGCCTCCTCTGGCAGCTCATTTCATATACCCAATACGCCCTGAGTGAAATACGACAATAAGTACAATGTTGAAAGGTGGAAAAGGGATGCTTGATTTGCAGACAGCATTTCAACTTCTGACCCTCTCCACGAAGAGCAACTTGCAGCACAAAGAATGGCACAAGTGAGCTGCTGCCTCATAGCCTATTTCCTCCTTCATTTACCATGCAGAGCCATGCAGAGTTCACAGAGCCTGCATGCAAAAGGAGATTGCTATCTGAGCAGCATTGTGCAAGAAAGTCACTTGAATTTATTACAAAGACTTTGCAAGGCCTTGATAAAGCTACAGAAGATTTAATGGGACCACATTGTGCATGAAGACCATTCAGTGTGACAAACTATCGCAGAGCTTTTAGCAATGTTAGGGTTGGCAATGGAATGGCCTCTGCATAATCCTAAATCCTAATGGTCCATCTCTCGTTAAAGTCTTTAGTATTTAGGTCCTTCGGCCACCGTGTCCACTCCAACTAGCAATCATCCCTTACTAATGTACGCATGCTAAGGACAATTTTAAAACTTACCAAAGCCAGTTAACCTACAAACCTGTACGTCTTTGTACCTGAACGTGTGTGAGGAAACCGTACAGAGAAAATCCAGGTGGTCACGGGGAGAACATACAAACTCCATACAGATGGCACCCATAATCAGGATCGAACCTGGATCTCTGGTGCTGTAAGGCAGCAACCATACCACTGTGCCACTGCGCCACCCTGTTAGCTGCTGTTGCCAAGCTCCCAGATATTAATGTACGAAGTGTAGGAAGGGACTGCAGATGCTGGTTTAAACCGACGATAGACACAAAAAGCTGGAGTAACTCAGCGGGACATACAGCATCTCTGGAGAGAAGGAATGGGTGACATTTGGGGTCAAGACCCTTCTTCCGACGTCTCAACCCGAAACGTCACCCATTCCATCTCTACAGAGATGCTGCCTGTCCTGCTGAGTTACTCCAGTTTTTTGTGTCTATCTTCTGTTTAATGTACAAAGTGCTGCTTCGTCCAGACTGAATGTACTGAAGATCAGATAGAGGGATCCCTAAAGCTGAATTGTTCAGTCTTCACTCACAGACAGCGTTTGCAAGAACTGCCTGTGGCCACGTGGGATTCCCCTGGGTGCACCTTGTTCCTCCTACATCTGAAAAATGTGCGGGTTGGTTGATTAATCGGCTATTGTAATTTCCCCTATGTGTGTCGATGATTGTAGAATCGGGGTGAGGTGGGGGAAGGGGGGGGGGGCAGATTTTTTTGTACGATGAGCGTAAATGGTGGATGATAACCCGAACAAAGGGCCTGGTTCAGTTTTGCCGTTCCCTATGATTCTAAAATTCTTTACAGAATTGTCCACACACAGAGAAGGTTCAGAGTCTTCTGAACATTAGCTGAGATAGTAAACTTTGACACTTCTTGGAAGACTGTTCATCATATCAGGCCGCAGATACATCCCTTTTGATTAGTGTCTGTTTCCTGTTTTCACTTATTTTACTGGGCGCGTCCACACTAAGGCCAGGTGCTTATATTCTAAGCATACAAGAGGTTTTTTTTCTCTGGCAGTAATAGGTCTCTATTGTAATCTTGGTGGTTGGTCTGTGTTGCTTCAATCTCTCAGTGGTATGTTCTCAAGCAACTTGTCGTTGAGTTGACATTCTGCTTCAGAAAACCATCATTGTAAAGAAAGACTTGTATTTCGATAGGATCTTTCACAGACTTTAGACTTTATTTTAGACTATGGTGAAATGGCACAGAAACAGGTCCTTCAGTCCACCAAGTCCACGCCGCCCAGCGATCATCCTATACACTAGCACTATCCCACACACTAGGGACAATTTCTGCAATTTTTTGACCAAAGCCAATGAATCTACAAACCTGTACGTCTTTGGAGTGTGGGAGGAAACCAGAGCACCAGGAGAAAACCCACCTGGTCACAGGGAGAAAGTACCCGTAGTCAGGAAACAACACGGATTTCTGGCGCTATAAGGTAGCAACTCTACCGCTGCGCCACTGTGCCGCCCATTTCAAGCTATTCTAAAGTCTAAAGGAACTGCTAATGAAATGCAGTCACTGTAATGTAGGATTTGGCGTAGGTCATTTATTTACAGCATGCTCCCAGCAGAACAATAACAAAACTGACTAAATGAGTGTTAAATATGGCCAGGATGGAGGGGATGATCCCATTGCACTTTGATCCCATTTTGAAATAGTGCTGACGACACTACAGTCAATTTGCCTCTACACTGTTCTATCGCAACCTCTCCATCTGGAGGAAATGTTTAAAAAGATGCAAAGTGCTGGAATATCTCAACGGATCAGGCAGCATCTTTGGTGGCCACAGATAGGCGATGTTTCAGGTCGGGACCCTTCTTCAGACTGGAGTAATTCTGCGGGTTTGGCTGGTTCTGTCCTGGGGGTGGAGTTAGGTTCACTGGAGGTGATCTTGTAGGGGAGGATGCTCCTCAAACTGTGGAGCATCTTGGACAATACAGCTCACTCCACAGAGAAAATAGGTGCAGGAGTAGGCCATTCGGCCCTTTGAGCCATTCGATATGATCATGGCTGATCATTAAAAGTTGATACCCCGTTCCTGCTTTTTCTCCATATCCCTTGATATCGTTAGCCCCAAGAGCTAAACCTAACTCTCTCGTGAAAACATCATGATGTCTGCTGTGGGCCTGTTGCGGCAGAATGTGAATTGCATTGGATCAAAGCTGTCCCGTTTGCTGTAGTTGATGTGCACCATGACTAGCCTCTTCTTCTTGCGTGAGAGGCAGCATAAGTTATATAATGCCCTCCAGGCGCTGTAGCCAGTTCAATGTGCTGTTGTCGACAGCTGCGAGGTCTACCCCTCCACCAGGGGGTCGGAGGACAGCGCAGTCGAAACTGACGTGCTGCGCTGTTTGCTGGTCAGCACCACACACGCAGGTTGCTGATGAACGCAGCCCCCAGCGATACATGTTGCCGTTGAACCGGCCGACCCCTGCACGGAGCCAGTTCAGGGTGACCCACACTTTGCGGGGCAGGTCCGAGCCGAGTGGTGGCTGTGGTGTTCGGTGCAACAGTGAATTGCGGAGATCGCAAAGTCTGTTCCCAGCTGGGTTCTCCATGCTCCTAGTGCGTTAAAACCGGAGCCACAGAATGTCGCTACGTGATGGGAGACCCTCCCGTCATGCAACCACTTCAAGATGATGGATGTCAGAGCCACTGGATAGTGGTCATTAAGGTTGCTACCTTCCACTTCTTTGACACTGGGATAATAGCGGTCTTCCTAACGCAGTGGGGAACAACAGATTGGTTGGAACAATCTGGGCGGTCATGGTGGCGCAGCGGTAGAGCTGCTGCCTTACAGCGAATGCAGCACCGGAGACCCGGGTTCGATCCCGACTACGGGTGCTGTCTGTACGGAGTTTGTACGTTCTCCCCGTTACTGCATGGGTTTTCTCCGAGATCTTCGGTTTTCTCCCACACTCCAAAGACGTACAGGTTTGTAGGTTAATTGGCTTGGTAAATGTAAAAATTGTCCCTAGTGGGTGTAGGACAGTGTTAATGTGCGGGGATCGTTGGTCGGCGCGGGCTCAGTGGGCTGAAGGGCCTGTTTCCGTGCTGTATCTCTAAACTAAACTAAACTAATTGAAGTATGGAGATAATAAAGATGTCCATGACTACTCCTGCACACTGGTCATTGCAGGTTCTCAGAATTCAACCGTGGACTTCCCCAGGGCGGTCAATGTCCTTGAGTTCACTCTCAGAAAAGCCAACCCGACGTCAGCGACAGTCACCATGGATACGCATGCATCCGAGGCTGTTAGGATGGATTATGTCATTCCACTGACCTTCAGGAAGTCATGAGTCATAGGACTTCAGTTAGTTCACATCTGCAGTGCAAATTTTGCCTGCAGTTCTGGTCGTCCCATTATATGGGCCGTGGAACGTTTTTGAAAGTGTGGGGGGGGGGGGGGGGGGCTGAGTGATCACTATCAGCGGACTCGAGGGTACCTGGTGAGGGAGCGGAGCATTATTATTATTTTTTGTTGTTGCTCGACCTCCAAAAACTGGGGAATAATACAGGTCATCCCCCAACTCAAAAAGTGGGGGGATATATCCCCCAACCTCCCCCCCTCCCCCACCCCCCTTCGTTTCGGGGCCGACTCTCTCTCTCTCTCTCTCTCTCTCTCTGTCTTGGGCCCAACTCTCTCTCTCTCTCCCTCCCTCTCGGGGCCGACTTTCTCTCTCTCTCTCTCTCCCTCCCTCTCGGGGCCGACTCTCTTCCTCTCGTGGCTGACTGAATCCCTCTCTCTCTCTCTCTCTCTCTCTCTCTTTCTCTCTCTTAGGGCCCACCCTCCCTTCCGCTCGGCGGCTAATCACAGTTCTTCGTTCACTGCCCCATATCTCGGCTGTGAACCGCACTGTGATTGGCCGTAGAGCAGAGGGTTTTGGAGGGGCAGTCGGTTTCCGCCACGGCTGGTCACGGTTTTGCCCAAAGTTCATAGAGCGGTTTTGCCGCACTCACTGTGCACTTGTTCTGAGATTCTGGATGTTGGAGGTCCTCAGAAGAAGAGAAAAATACGCCTGCTGCAGCCCCCCTAGCCCCCCAGTCCTCCGGTTCCGCGGCCCATGCATTATAGGAAGGATGTGGAGGTTTTGGAAAGAGTGCAGAGAAGGTTTACTGGAGTGATGCCTGGATTTGAGGGTACTAGCTACAGGGAGAGGTCCGACAGACGTGGATTGTTTTCTCTGGAACGCCGGAGGTTGCAGTGAGACCTGATGGAAGTGTAACAAAATGACGGGAAAAAGAGGAACGTCTCCACTTTGCACATCTTTATGCACTGGGCCATTTGCTCAAATGGAATTAATTAGCACCACCACTTGGAGAACCAAGTGAAAATGCTATCACAATACATATTCAAATTCAGGAGTCAGGTCAAGATTCAAGAGTGTTTTATTGTCATATGTACCAGATAGAACAATGAAATTCCTACTTGCAGCAGCACAACATAATATGTAAACATAGTACATTGCAAACAATATAATAAGCAAGAATTTAAAAAAATCATAAGCAGAAATCATGCCTCTTACAATGTTCATTGTGTTCAATGATGTACACTTACTCTGTCTCTGGGATCGCCAGTGTGGCTTTCTTTCCATTTATACTAATTGTTCATAAGTGAGAAGATGCCATTTTTATTGCCCTGCAATGCTTGATCAGTTCACCTCAGAGAGTATTTAAAAAGCATTTAGTGTCTGCGGTCTTACTATTAGCGCTCGAGTAGATGGCTTTTTTTTGTAGGTTAGCTGTGCAGGAAGGTTACTTATGATCAATGCCATCCACGATTAATGCAGTATCACTATCCGTTCTCGTCTCACTTATTTCGAGTGTGCAAATGCGCGACCTCAATCACTTATTAACCCTGCAATTATGAATGGAATATGATCAAATGCGTATCACCACACCGAAGCTTCGGAGGCAACTTTCAACCTCTGTTAAGAAAATATGAATGAATTGGCTGCAAATGAAATAGGAAATGTAAAAACTGGGGAGTGAGGTCAGTAACTCTGTTTACCTATCCTCCCAGTTAGCATGGGATAGAATTTCACTGACTTTTTGCTTTGTGTCATGTAGAATAAAATTACCATTAAATGCTTTCACCCTGATCTGCACTTTGCCTTTTGTTCTGGTTTCGATATCGCCCATCTTTCTTCTTCGATTCCTGTTTTAAGAATATACAAACTGAACCACCCCCACCACCTCACCCCCCCACCCCCACCCCCTCCCCCTACCATATTTAAAAAAAAAAGAGTTTCATTTGAATGTTCCCTGGCCTGCGATAAGATGACTTTCTGTTTCTGCGACATTTGCATTCAGTTTGCAGAGAAAATAAAAGACTTCTTTCATTTTCTCTCTTTATTTGCATCCAGTCCAGCTAGGTAAGCAGCAATGACTGCAACAAATGCAAATGTTTCATCAGTAATATAAAAAAAAGCTTCAATAGCAACCAGTCCCCAGCTATATATTTCAATTTAATTGTTAAGGAATTTGTACTGCAGAATGCAGGCTCAAGAACAATTTTTTTTACATAAAATGATTAAGTCAGAAATTATTTTCCATTTATTAGAACATAGAACAGTACAGCACAGGAACTGGTCCTTCAGCCCACAATGTTTGTGGCGAACATGATGCCAAGTTGAACAGATCTCCTCTGCCTGGATATGATCTATATCCCTCCATTACCAGCACTTCCATGTGCCAAAAAGCCTCTTAAATGGCACTATCGTAACTGCATCCACTGCCACCCCTAGTAATTCATTCCAGGCTCCCACTACTGTCTTTAAAAAAATGTTGTGCAAATTTTCCCCATCTCGCCGTATAGCAATGCCCTCTAGTGTTAGTCATTTACACTCTTGGAAAAAAAGGTTCTGAATGTCTACCCAATCTATGCCTCTTATAATTTTATATATTTCTATAAAGAATCCCCCCAACCTCCGACGTTCAAGAGAAAATATTCCAAGTCTATCCAACCTCTTCCTGTAACTGAAACTCTCTAATCCAGGCAGCACTCTGATAAACCTCCTCTGCATCTTCTGCAAAGCCTCCACATCTTTCCTTTACTGGGCCAACCAGAACTGTATGCAATACGCCAAATATTATATTTTCATATCTTTGGGTACGGCAGTCAATTATTTGTATCATAGGTTAGGTTGGCCTAACCTGGCCTACCAGACCTAAATCATCCTCTACGATAATCCTCAACACTAGTGCCCCGTAAGGATGTGTTCTCAGTTACTTTCTTTACTCAGATTCAAAAAAATTCAAACTTTATTGTCATTGTGCAGTGTACAGTACAGAGACAACGAAATGCAATCCTAAATAATACTCCTAATACACTCAGGACTGTGCAGTCAAGTGCAAATCCAACTAATTTACAATTTCGCAGATTACACCATCGTGGTAGGCCGGATATCAGAGAATGATGAGACAGAGTATGGAAAGGAGATTGAGAACCTCATAACCTGGTGCCAAGACACCAATCTTTCCCTCAAATCAGCAACTAGTGAGTAGGCCTGACCTGCCATCTACCTCATTGGAGACCCTCGGACTATCTTTAATCGGATGTTACTGGACTTTATCTTGAACTCAACGTTATTCCCTTTATCCTGTATCTGTACACTGTGGACGGCTTGATTGTGATCATGCATAGTCTTTCCGCTGACTCAATAACATGCAACAAAAATGCTTTTCAATGTACATTGGTATGTACGTGACAATAAACTAAATGAAGCCAAACTAAACCTTCAGCTGCACCATTTTTCTCCGCTTATCAGGAGATTAATGCAAGGAGATCCCTATTTAGCATCTGTAAATTTCCAGTAGAGGTTCCAGTTCCCATGTCCATAAAGCCATTGACATAGGAACTTCCCATCCAACAGCAACTTGTGTCTGTACAATGGTTTTAACTTCACAATGTGCTGCACAAGCATATTATCAGACATAATTTGATAACAAGTTACGATGACGACTGACGGATAGATGACCTTTAGTCAGAAGGTGGTGAATCTGTGGAATTCTTTGCCACAGCCGGTTGTGGAGGACAAGTTAATAGATATTAATCAGTATGGGTGTCAGTGGTTATGGGGAGAGGGCAGGAGAATGGCGTTGAGAGGGAAAGATAGATCAACAATGATTGAATGGCAGAGTAGACATGATGTGCCAAATGGTCCTAGCGATATGGGAAGGTACAGAATAAATCAGTCAGCACCGATGAGTCTCTCCGTCCCTCTCCCACCCTCGCAAGTTTCACTGTTCATATCCTTCCATTATCACCTCATCCACAGCCACATTTCCTTCATCATCAGTGCTGGCTCTGATTTGTTCTGTAGCTTTTCATGCCTCTGGTTTCCATCACACCTGACTCTCAGTCTATAGAAGGGTCTCGACCCGAAATGTCACCTAATCCTTTTCTCCGGAATTACTCCAGCATTTTGTGTCTAGCTTCCTTTAATATAAACCAGCATCCGAAGTTCCACCCTACACAAATTATTTGCTAGTTCTTCATGTGTGAACCTTGATGATCAATTCAGTGAGAGACATCACAGATAGCTAGAAATTTGAATTCATGTTCTTCTGGTGTATCAAATGGCCATTGTTATTTGTAAAAACACAGTCAGGTGACTGGTTAAAAAGGTGGGAAATAACCATAAAAAGCATCTATGCCGTGTTGAAGGTACGTTTACAGGCCTGGTTCTATTGACGGCTGTTATTTTGTTCCTGCCATGAAGCATGGGAAGGCTGTCAGAACTTTAAATATAAACTCTCTATGTTCAGCTGTGGAACAGTTGTAGAAAAAGCTTTAGGAATAAGGAACTGCAGATGCTGGTTTACACAAAGCGCTGGAGCAACTCAGCGGGTCAGGCAGCATCTCTGTAGAACATTGGTAGGTGACTTTTCGGGTCGGGACCCTTCTTAGGACTGGGTGATGTCTTCGATCGGGACCTTTTTTTCAGAGAAAGCTGCCTTGGATGTGAGGGAAGATTGAGGAGGGACCCATATTTGCAAAGTGCCTGACCATTTACCCACAACCCTTTTGTGTTCGTTTTCTAGGTCTGCACAAAATTTGAGAGTCTTTAAATTAGAACAGAAGTCCTTAATGCTTTACCCAATGCTGGCAGCAAGACTACTCAAAATGGCTACACACACACACACAGACAGGAGAGAACTATATACAAAACATATCCCTTATCCTGTGCAGCGCCACCTGCTGCACGGGAGGAACAACGTGTCCTGCCACCCCACACAGTTCACCTCCCACCCCTTCCTCAACCAGTATAGTGTAGCGAGTGTCTTCATGTTATGGCAGAGCATGGCTTTATCATGTGAACAGAGACTGCAACATTAACCTGGGCAGTGAATTATCTACAAGGGTTATTGTAAGCTACTGAACACCCAGAAATGCTGAGGAATTAAAACCGATGCTCACGATGCAACAAGCAATACATTGATGAAAGGGTTACTTTGCATCTTTTTACTGACTTGCTGCATGGTTAGCTCCTAGCCTTTCTGTGAGTTTCAAATGCAGGCCACACATTTAATCCACAATTTTTATTGGTAGGCCTGGATGCTTTATAGAATCAAATAGCACAGATGCAGGCTCTGCGTTATACCAAGTCCTCATTAACCACCATGCACTCATCTATACTAATCCTAAACCTACTATATTTTATCCTCCTCACATTCCCATAAACTTTCCCATAGATTCTATGAACAAATTACAAACTAGCAGCAGTTGAAATGGCCAATGAACCTGCCAAGGTCTTATCTTTCGGATGTGGGAGGAAACAGCACCCGGAGGAAACCCACAACATCACAGGAAGAATGTGCAAACTCTACACTGACAGAATTGGAGATCAGGTTTGAAGAGGTAGAGTTACATCAGCTATGCCATTGTGCCGCCCGACAGACAATTTTGCAATGGATGTTCCCATTAGCCATGTGACATAGACGTTCCTTAAGGAAGGCGATGAGGAAGAATTTTTTCAGTCAGAGGGAGGCGAATCTGTGAAATTCATTCCCACAGAAAACTGTGCAGGCCAAGTCAATAGATATGTTTAAGGCAGAGATAGATAGATTCTTGATTAGTACAGATGTCAGGGGTTATGGGGAGAAGGTGGGAGAATGGGGTTCAGAGGGAAAGATAGATCAGCCATGATTGAATGGCGGAGTAGACTGATCCTATCACTTATGAACATGAACCTATGACTCACTCGAGGCAAACGTTCAGAAGTGCTCGTCCATTTTCCAATGATCAAATTTAACTCACTGCAGCTTTAAAAAAAAAAAAGGCACAAATGGGGCCAATTTCTTGGCAAGACTGCACGTATAAGTATAAGAGATCAAACAAGCTCAGGAAAGTGTTATCACGTACTTATCAGCATACAGCACACAGTTTTGTAAGACTATCAGCCTTGTGCATGAGATCAGTACATCAACCAAATGCAGTCATTGTAGTTCCGTTAATCATTACCTACAACCGCCCTGCTCTAATGCTTGAAAACATTTAAAACAAAGGCAAGGGACACCAACCACAGATACAGACAGGGATGATCGCAGCTGATGGGTTTATTTTATGCCACTGAAATCATATGTCTGGTAATGCAAAACTGCAAGGGAAGAACATGTGCAAAGCGGCAGAAAGCATGTTGTGAATCAATGAGCATTTTGTAGGTTCAACGGCTGACATGAAATCGTTGCTCAAATCAACAGTGGGCATTTTTTGAAGCCAAATAGACGCTGCATTGTGTTTCGATTTGCATATCATTAATTTCTGAACAGCCCCAAGTCTATTCTGAATATCATTGTGCCTCCTGCACCTGTTCCAAGAACTCGAGATTGAGACTTCCCCTTTAATTTTCTTGGAAGAGATAAATATAGGCAGCCATCACATCATAATTTCAAATGGTGTTAGGCAAAGGGTACATTTCACTGCTCATTAGTCTAACAACAAGTGGCTGCAAAGTACAATTGTTTAATTTGTTAGAACTGTACTCGTCATGGGCAGTGTTAATCCTTTCATGTTAATTATTTCCTAATCCTGAGACAATATTGATTTCCAAATGGTCTTGCAGATATTCAATTATGTCATAAACATCTTAACCTGGAAGTTGTTCACACTTGGGGGCATCACAGTGGTGCAGCGGTAGAGTTGCTGCCTAACAGTTCCAGAGACCCGGGTTCGATCCTGACTACGGGTGCTGTCGGTACAGTGTTTGTACGTTCTCCCTGAGACCATGTGGGTTTTCTCCGGGTGCACCGGTTTCCTCCCACACTCCAGAGATGCACAGAGTTGCAGGTTAATTGGCTTTGGTAAGAATTGTAAATTGTCCCTAGTGCTAGTGTACCAGGATCGTTGGTTGGCACGGACTCGGTAGGCCGAAGGGCCTGTTTCTGAGTTGTATCTCTAAACGGAACTAAACTAAACTAGGCTGACAGGAAAATTGGAGTTTAGAGAGTTACATAGAGAGGATGATGGATTCTTAATTTAAAAAAAAAAAAATTTAAACAGCAGATGTTGGAAATCTGAAGTAACAAGAAAATGTAATGACATAGTCATCAGATCAGGTAGTATCTGGAGAGAAAATAACAGCTAATATTTCAGATCAATGATCCTTGATCAAAAGGTAATGGTTGGAGATCAATCATTTCATACACAGAACTTCCCTGAGAGATGTTCTTGATATAGGACCAGGGAGGGAATAGAGAGATACAGTCCATGTGCAGCACAAGGTATTAGTTTAGTTTGGCTTCATTGTCGGTGCATGATGGGCTGAAGGGCCAGTCCCTGTGCTATTCTGTTCTATGCTCTATGTCAATGTTCAGGCCTCTATAAATTGTAAAGTGCCCCTCACGTGTAGGATAGATTTAGTGTATGGGGTGATCGCTGGTTGGTGCAGAGTCAGTGGGCTGAAGTGCCTATTTCCATGTTGTATCTTTAAAGTCTAAAGTAACCATACAAATAGGAATTATGAAACATTGGAGCGGTGGTTTTGTGATTATTTCTCCCTGTGGTTCGTGAAAGGTGTTTAGAAATCCAGCAGGTGCTCTATCTGAATTATAGAAACATAGAAACATAGAAAATAGGCACAGGAGTAGGCCATTCGGCCCTTCGAGCCTGCACCGCCAGTCAATATGATCATGGCTGATCATCCAACTCAGTATCCTGTACCTGCCTTCTCTTCATACCCCCTGATCCCTTTAGTAGTAAAGTAAAGTAAATGTATTTATATAGCACGTTTAAATCAACTCGCGTTGAGACCAAAGTGCTTTACATAGAAAAAAATAAAAATAATTAAGCTTCCGTACATCCATAGAAAAATTAAAATTAAGAAAAATGACACAACATATTGTATAATTCAACACAAACGTCCCCCCACAACAGAATAAAAAATTTCCACTGTGGGGAAAGGCATCAGAAAGTTCAGTCCTCTCCCTCTGTGATCACCCGAGGTCGGGGCCTATTTGTGGCCTCCGCAGCCAGTCCGATGTTTTCAGGCCCTCTTGCCAGAAAGCTGGAATGCCGGCATCGGGTGAACACTCCTCGGCGGCTTGGAAATGTCTGGAGCGGCCGCTTCCTCCCCGGAGACCGCGGCACCCGAAGTCTTCAGACCGCGCTGGTTGGAGCTCCGACTCTGGTGATCTCGAATCCCAGGCTCCGCGGTGTTTAAATCCAGCGCCGCCTGCGACTGGACGCTCCGCAGCCACAGCTCCTCGGATGTTGGTCGGCGGTCACAGTACTCCGGAGCTTACCGCACGGTGACCCGGTAAGGCATCACCCACTCCGTGTTGGTGTCCCAGCGCTGCACCGCCGCCGAAGCTGTAGTCCCGGCCGATCCCGACAGGAAACGCTGCAACAGTCTGATGGTAGGCCGCGAGGAAGGGGCGAAGAAGCAGCTCGGAGGGAAACCGCCTCTCCGACCAGGTAGGGACCAGGAAAAGTTTCCCCCTTCCCCTCCCCCCACCCACCACATAAAAGAAGACCTCCAACAAACATTTTGTAGTAACAGGACTAAAAATAAAAAAAGGGTGAAAGGACGGACTGCAGGCAGAGCAGCCATACACAACGGCGCCCCACCCTTGCAGTCCGCCATCTTTTTTTTTTAGCCACAAGGGCCACATCTAACTCCCTCTTAAATATAGCCAATGAACTGGCCTCAACTACATTCTGTGGCAGAGAATTCCACAGATTCACCACTCTCTGTGTAAAAAATGTTTTTCTCATCTCAGTCCTAAAAGATTTCCCCTTTAGCCTTAAACTCTGACCCCTTGTTCTGGACTTCCCCAACATCGGGAACAATCTTCCTGCATCTAGCCTGTCCAACCCCTTAAGAATTTGAGGGGTTTAAGAAACCCTTATGAACCTTGATTATAGTTTCTGAGTTTACTTGTTAATCAAAATTGTAAATTAGTTTTATACTTCAACAAGTACGATGGCACTAATTCAAGTTAAGACAAATATTCAAAACATAACTGATCGACGAGCTATGTAGCTATTTCCCGAGAATTTCCCTTTTGACGATAGCATGAGGCAGAATTAACTTTCATGACTAATAATTGCTGCTGTTTGCATGCAACATGCTGGTAACGGTGCAGTCATGTGAGTTCTGTACTCTGTTCTTGCACTCTTAAAAGCAAACTTACTTTAGCCCCTTCAGAAGGAAGCACACCCTGAATAAACAACAGCAGGAATTGAACAGAAGTTCTTCTCTGAAGTGCTCAGCCATTGAATTGTCAGATATTTGACATGCTCGGAATGTTTTTTTTTTCATTGAATTTTTGTTTTGTTTGTGTTCTTCATTAGACATAAGGAGCTGTCAAGTCTTATTATATGAATCAAAAATCTTACCTTATGCACTTCATTGCTGATTCCTTACCGACTTGGCAGCCTGCATGCCAAGAAAAATGAAGAACCAAATGAGAAAAGACAAGCCACATGGCAGCCACATACAGAGCAGTCGAGCTTTAAGCACTGACTGCAAATTAAATGGGTTAAACTGATACCATCTGAATTTGGGCTATTATCCAGGAGCATTACATCAGTTCAGCAGTAAACCATTTAGACCTTCATGTTCAGCCTTCTGTTCAGCTAATGGAAGTTTTCCCTTCCTTTTCAATTACACGCATTGCGTGCACACCTCACATATCTCTCTCAAGTTTCAACAATATGTTTTAAGTCCAGCCAAAGACCCTTTGATAGGTTTACGTTGAACCTTTCACCAGTTCCTCTGACATTTTTCAGCCAGTGAGACACAGCAGAAGGGCAGAAAGAGTAGGACAAGGTCAGGCAAGAGAATTAAATATTCCACATTGTGGAACTCAATCCAATACCTGTGTCTTTACCATTGCTTCTGTAGTGCATAGGCAGACTCATTTGGAGATGAGGGAATCGTCAATATTATATTTAAATCCAACATCCTTTTGGTGTTGGAAGGAACTGCAGATGCTGGTTTAAACTGAAGATAGACACGAAATACTGGAGTAACTCAACGGGTCAGGCAACATTCCTGGAGAAAAGGAATAGGTGGCGATGCAGGTTGAGACCTTTCTTCAGACTGCCCGGTTTGAACTTTATTAATAGGATATCATGAAGGCATCTCCGGGTGGATTTCTAAAGATAAGGTGGTCGCGCCATGTGGAAGACACATGTATATCATTTCTGTAAATAATCTTTACTTTGGGACCTCCCAGCACTTGGCTGTTTGCCTGTGAGAGATTTTTAAACTGAAGTCTTTGGAAATGCTGACGGCTTTGGAGGGCTGGTATACAGAGTAAAATCTGCCAAAGTATGGTGAGCTTACATAACCCAGAGCTCGGCGTATTAGCAAAAACAAAAAACTCATGCCCATCACTGAAGATATCGCTTACTGATTTTCACTTGACATCGAGTTACTGCAACCTACAACACATTTCCACTGTCGACTTAGTCAGTCAATGGTGAGCGACACATGCTATAATACCATTGATAATTTATTGCTATTTTCCAAATGTTGGCAGTAATTAATTAGTCCGCAGCAGTAGAAAGTATATGGATAAGTGAACCAGCTAATGTCTTTGATATAATACAAAGAGCTGAATTCTACAGTGCAGGGTTGACCTTTGGCTTTGTGAGCAGTTGGACATTGACCTAGCCACGCCATCTTCCATATATAAATGTAAATATGTAGTTTTCAAGAGAGAGTTAGATTTAGCTCTTAGGGCTAAGGGAATCAAGGGATATGGGGAAAAAGCCGGAATGGGGTACTAATTTTGGATGATCAGCCATGATCATATTGAATGGCGGTGCTGGCTAGAAGGGCCAAATGTCCTACTCCTGCACCTATATTCTGTTTTCTATGAAATTCTAGTTTATGTGTCCAGCCCTTTTAGATAGTCAATGTTAATGACTCAATTGCAGTAATAATATGAATAATTGTGTTTGTAATTGTATGTTAACAATGAATGATAGCGTTAATTGTGGGTTTATACATCTCCCAGACTTAGTTTAGTTTAGGGATACAGTGTGGAAATAGGACCTTCAGTACACGCTGACCGTCAATCACCCTCACACCAGTTATATGTTATCCCACTTTCTCATCTACTCCCTATACACCAGCAGCAATTCACTGAAGCCAATTAACCTACAAACACTCACGTATTTGGGATGTGGGAGGGAACCGGAGCACCCGGAGAAAATCCATGCGGTCACAGGGAGAACGTGCAAACTCCGCATAGACAGCACCCTTAGTTAGGACCGAACCCTGGTCTCTGGCGCTGTGAGGCAGCAACTCTACCGCTGCACCACTTCTTGCATCTCACGAGTGAAATCAAGGTGAGAATACAAAAGCAATTTAAAAAAAACTGAATTGCTATTTCTAAGAACACAAAAGCAATTGATAAAATCACCGGATAGAGAAACATGCCCATTTGTCATGTTTCTCTTGCCTATTTGTAAGAATAGCTTTGGTGACAGTACATTCAGACAGTATTGTGGTTTGTAGGTGGGATTTGTCATTTTTTTAGCTATGACCAGTCTATCGGTGTGGGTGAATGTTTGAATATCAGATGAAGACCAAGATGATCTGTGGCAGCAGAAACAGGAACAACAGCAACCACGCTATCGTCTGTGTATCTGAGTAAGAAACCTGATCCTCACAGACCTGCAGCTGCAGAGGAGAGAAGACTCGGTAAAGAGCTACAACTTGCAGGACTGCATCTACAAAGCAGAAGATCACCCTTCTCAATATGTTGGATGCTCAACATATTGCATTAGAAATTGGCAGGTGTTTGCTGCATTGCAGGGGGACCATGGTGGAATGGAGATGATAAAGGAGGTAAAAAGGTTCTCAAACAAGCTTCCCCTAATCGTGCAATCACCGCAAAGTGAGACTGTCCATATTTTACCAGTGACCGTCAACGGGGTTTTCAGTTGCCCTGTCTCTGGATTCTCCCTCTTACTGTCCCCAATAATCTTTCAAGCAGATAGCTTCATCAACAGCTTACGACAATCCTGGATTCATCCTATCATAGAGTCATAGTCATACAGAGTGGAAGCAGGACCTTCAGCCCAACTTGCCCACAGCGACCAACATGTCGGTCCATTACGTTTGCTGCTGTGTGATGTTCTGAAATACTTGGCAGCCATTTCCGATCTAAAATCTACTGAACATCTATTGTAAAATCTTCTACTTGCTAAATATTCATTAGAATTATTTTGACACACTTTTGTATGCACTGCCATTGAACTAATAAAATATCTGCTGTTTAAGCATTTAGTGTTATCTATCAATTTCTACAGAAAGAAGACATAGGTTTAAGGTAAGGGGGGAAAGATTTAATATGAACCTGAAGGGTAACTCAAAGGGGGGTAGGTGTATGGCACGAGCTGCTGGAGGAGGTAGTTGAGGCAGATACTATTGCATAGAAACTTAGAAACATAGAAAATAGGTGCAGGAGTAGGCCATTCGGCCCTTCGAGCCTGCACCGCCATTCAATATGATCATGACTGATCATTATGCTCATGGCTGATCATATATGATCATGAAACATTGCAATGTTTAAGAAACCTTTAGACAGATATGTGGATAGGATAGGTTTAGAGGGATATGGGCCAAACGCAGGCAGATGGGGCTAGTGTAGATGGGACATGATGGCCAGTATAGGCAAGTTGAGCCGAAGGGCCTGTTTCCTCACTGTAAGTTTCTATGACTCTAAGATATCAAATTCAACATTACTATTGAGGGGCTCTAACTTCATTAATACTAGGGGATTTTGATTGAATGGAAACGTTGGAAGCAAGTTGGCATTCACTCATCATTTCTATAGTAGACAATCGATTTATACTTTATTCATGAAACTGGCAAGATATGATTAATATCAAAGTCAATATTCAGTTAGAAAGTTGAATATACATAGAAAGGATGAATAATGCTGACATGCTGATTTTAATTTAACGTGGATATATCGAAGTGAAATAATGATTAAAATTACAAACAGAATTTAATGCCATACAACCAACATCTGTAGAATTGCCTGATGGCTGTTCCACAAAAGAAATTAAATACACACTTTGTACTGTAAGCCAAAAGCAATTTCCTGCAATTATAAGAGAAATAAACTTACTCGTATGCTAAGATTGAATTTTCACTGACATCTAGTGAAGAGGATACGGTAATCATAATGAGGAGGCTGAGAAAAACATGTCTGTCTGCTTGAAAAATAATATGGAAATGATAATTTTGTCCATGTACATGTGCACCACTTAGAGCTCCACATGCCCGCAGTCTTACCATTTAGCCTGAGATGGTAACTATGAGCAGAATATAGTTAGATGATGTTGTGCTGTTCACGGACCTAAGCAAATTAAATGCTAGAAGCTCTATAGGGTTAACAGGCATGTTACGTAGTGCTAGAGTTTCTTAAAGGGCTTCCAGTTGCATTTAAGGTTGATCTCTGAAGAGGGCAGGAAGAGCTTGAATACTTCCATAGTCCTCTAGGTGCTGAGATGTGTGAAATATCTGTAATAAGAGAGATGAATTAATAGCACAACTAGATGTAAATGGATGGAGTATATGGACCAAAGAATCTTGCGTTCAGATGGGCACCCAACAGCAATTACATTGTGCCTATTGGCCACAGGCTGCTGGACTCTTTGAACGAGCCAATCAAACATTGAAAAACAAACTCGCCAAATTACAGACTGAAACAGGGACCAATTGGCTTAAACTACTCCCTGTGGCACTATTCCAGATGCACACCACCCCAGCAGGGAAGGCTCAGTTGAGTCCAACAGAGATTGTATATGGCCGTCCACACAGAACCACATGGAGCCAGAATATTACAAAGGCTGTTCACTTTCATCACATGACAATGGAAATGACTAACTATATCTTATTGTTAACCAGGGCATTGAGTGATATACACTCTAACCACTACGTCTAAAATTAAACCTGGTACTTATGTAATGATCAAGAATTGGTTGAGGAAGAGACTGGACATTCAGTGGGAAGGACCTTAAAAGGTCCTTCTAACAACCCCTACCGCAGCTAAGGTGGAGGGGAGGGACGCGTGGGTTCACTATCACCACTATAAGATTGTCAGTATGGTGCCTAAGACATAAAAAGCTAACCTCTTCTTTCTTTCAAGAAAAGCCTTTCTAGGATACATCACGATGGACATACCGCTGTTGTTCGCCCATCTTGGGACATTGATAGCCATCGGGTCTGCGAAAAACAGTGTATGCCGATGTAATCTATCACCTATGTGATGGAGATGCACTGCAATGTGATGGCGATAGCAAGGAAGGAGAATCATAATTATGGAGTATTGCCTTGTTACTATGCTCCTTGTAAATTTGATTATGCATGTCAAAAGGAGGGAGTAAAAGACCCGGTGCCTATATAGATGAAGGGATTACCAGTAACATTAGCAGATTTGCAGATGACACAAAGCTGGGTGGCAGTGTGAACTGTGAGGAGGATGCTATGAGAAAACAGGGGGACTTGAATAGGTTGGGTGAATGGGCAGATACAAGGCAGATACAGTATAATGTAGATAAATGTGGGGTTATTCACTTTGGTGGCAAGAACAGGAAGGCAGATTATTATCTGAATGGTGTCAGATTAGGAAAAGGGGAGGTGCAACGAGACATGGGTGTGCTTGTACATCAGTCACTGAAAGTAAGCATGCAGGCACAGCAGGCAGTAAAGAAAGCTAATGGCATGTTGGCCTTCATTGCGAGAGGATTTGAGTTTAGGAGCAAAGAGGTCCTTCTGCAGTTGTAACGGGCCCTAATGAGACCACACTTGGAGTATTGTGTGCAGTTTTGGAGAGCTGGGCTTGTATACTATGGAGTTTGAAGGATGAGAGGAAATCTTATTGAAAAGTATAGGATTGTTAAGAGTTTGGACACGCTAGAGGCAGGAATGGGGTACTGATTGTAGATGATCAGCCATGATAACATTGAGTGGCGGTGCTAAAAAGCAAACAGTTGGATAACATGAAAGAAGCAAGTGACTGGGGTAATTAGGGCCTCAGAGGCTGGTCAGACTGGCTAATCAACATGGCTATGTACCTAGCTATTGCGATTATTTGCATTTTTGTAGGATTAGCAGTTGTAAAATGTGTATTGGGGAGAATGCAGACAGCACTGGAAGGCATAGGTGCTCCGAGAATGTTTTTGGTGAGACAGGATGAAGTATGTGATGAAGAAAGACTGAGTATGTCGATAGGGTGCAGGAAGAGTTTGAACGACTGGGAAGGATAGAAATAGGTAGGAACATGGGGAGTTATCATGGAATGATAAAAGGGAGGAATGAGAATATGCAGAACTGGGGATACTCCAGGAATGAGGGTTAAGTATTCTGTCTCCTGGAGATTAGGGGATATCTCGTGGATTATTGAAGTTAAGTTTCGCATTTTTACTGTGACATCATCATTCTTGTAAAACATGTGATGTTCGATGCCATTGTGATTGGCTAAGATGTATTATACTGTGTATAATTGTAATTGGGTGGAAAGATTGTCCCCACCTATATAAGCATGTGATACTGTAGTTATTGGTCTAGAATTACTGCCCATTGTAAGTTACCTCCCACTGTATCAACCATATATATATATACTAATTCCTTTGTTAGAGCACTTGTTTTCTCCGTGATTGTACTGGGAGAACTTCCTAGGGCAGGACAGAGAATCAAGGTCACCATGGTGAAATAAAGGATTTAAAGTATTCAGACTAAGGGGTAAATACTGGAATTATCACTACAAGTATGTAATAAGATAAACAAAATGGGTGAAGACAAATTTAGATCCGTTACAGTCAGGAACAGGGAAATGACAGAGTAATTAAATAAATACTTTGGTTCTCTCTTCATGGTAGAGAACGCAAATAACGTCCCAAAAATGCCAGGTCTCCAAGACTCCAGTAAAATGGAGGAATTAAAGGCAAATGGTGGTGGAGAAATGAATACCATTGAAAGCCAATAAATCCCCATAGACTGGTAATCTACATCTGAGAGTGCTGAAAGAGGTAGCCATGTAGAGAATCTATATGTGCAGGTAACAACTGCAGATGCTGGTTTAAATCGAAGGTGGACACAAAATGCTAGAGTAACTCAGTGGAACAGGCAACATCCCTGGAGAGAAGGAATGCGTGACGTTTTGGGTCAAAACCCTTCTTCAGTCTGAGTTACTCCAACATTTTGTGTCTACCTAGATAATGTATATGTTGGCTGTTATCTTCCAAAATTCTATTAGCTATGGAACAGTTCCTGGGGTTGACATATGCAACTTCACTATCTAAAGATGAGTGAGAGAATGAACAACAAACCTAAGACCAGTTAACCTAGCATGGATAGGACAGGTTTAGAGGGATATGGGCCAAACACAGGCAGGTGGGACTAGTGTAGATGGGACATGTTGGCTGATGTGGGTTAGTTAGGCCGAAAGGCCTGTTTCCAAATTCTATGAGTAATGAAAATACTGGAGTCCATTATAAAGGATGTAATTTAAAAAATCATAGAACATGTCAGTCGGATGAAATACAGTTAACATAGACTTATGAATGAGAAATCACATTTGACAGACCTACTGGATTTTTTTGAAGGTATAACTGTTAGAAGAGAAAATAAAAGCCAGATGTACTATAATGTGAATGAATGTGAAGTTATCTACTTTTGGGGGACTCGTAGAAAGGCAGTTTTGTGGTGTAGATTGGGAAATGTTGGTGTGCAAAGAGCAAACACACATAGCTGAATTCAACAGTTGAGAAAACAAATTGTACAATTGATGGACATTTTAAGACACTTGGATTAAAGGAGCAAGACTATACTATTACAATTATACAGATATTTGGTAATATAATGCCTGGAGGAATGAATGCAGTTTTGATCTCCTTACCTGAGAAGGGATACTGTATATAGCATATATGTGTGTATATATATATATATATACATGTGTGTGTGTGTGTGTGTGTGTGTGTGTGTGTGTGTGTGTGTGTGTGTGTGTGTGTGTGTGCGTGCGTGTGTGTGTATATATATATATATATATGTGCGTGCGTGCGTGCGTGCGTGTGTCCGTCCGTCCCAGCTGCAACTGAACCATCCTACCACAATCAGAGAGCAGTCCTGAACTACTATCTACCTCATTGGTGACCCTCGGACTATCCTTGCTCGGACTTTGCTGGCTTTGGGAGCTAATTGTTAAAGTAGTCCATTGCTAGTCATTTGTTATCTACTCATTTGTACACTCCTATATATGCACTGCAACATGTTTTACAGAAATACCCTTTGATTAAACACTTCGCAAGTAGAACCCACTTATCAGGAACCATTTAGTTCATCAAGCTGAGCAACTGAAGGATCTCTTGCACTTGTTTTCTGCTGAGAAGATAGTTTGCTTTTTAATTTAGTTTAAATTATTATTATCACATGTACCGATATATAGTGAAAAATTTTTTTGGTGCATACTACCCTGTCACTGAAAAGACTGTAGATGATTACAACCAAACTCTCCACACTGTAAAGATACAAGATAACCAGTATATCATTTAGTGCAAGATAAAATCCGACTCCTGCCCACTTGTAATCTATTCAAACCACATGTTGGTGGTAACTACTAACCACTACAAGCAAAATTCTTTATCAAGTGTTCTCTTCAGACTTGGCTCTCGTTTGAAAGCCTTGGGACATGATTTGGGAATTGGATTCCTTCCTTCCCGTGGAATAAGAAAGCCAACAGCGGACTAACCAATATCAAGAATTTTGATCCTCATGAGCAGTTAATAAATCAAATCAGACTCTATCCATTGGAGTCTGTTATATTTCTACTGATAGTTTTGGAGTCATATTTTGTAGTTCTGCTTATTTTTCTTCAAAATATCAAAGGGAAATTATCAGTGGCTTGGCAGATCGGAAGGTGTGATTTGAATGGCCACCTGCGGATGTATCTGATGTTGCTTGTGAAAATAATTCAAATGACTTAATGGCCATAATTGAAGTTTATTTCTCAACCATTCTTGGTTTTACAATGCTCTGCTCTTACTCTGGTACTCTGATTAGTCCCACACACCACCAGGTTCAACCCAGATTAACCCCATCATTGATAAATGAGGAACAGGCTACAATGCGATATTTTCATTGCAGCCCAAACAATTTCCTTCAGCAGGGTATCATAACTTTTTTGAGGAAAAACCACACAGCAATTCAGAATTTTTTCCCGTGCACTGTTTTCACAAATCACAAAAACATTGACAACAATCAGCATAAAACACTATTACTTGTGTGCAGACGGGGCTTCGAAGGACAAGACGCCGAAGCAAAGAAGTGGATGCCAAGATACTGAACGGAAATGATGGCAAAAAAACAAATAACCGAACGGGCACGACACCGAAAAGCCAAATAACCGAACGGACACAATGGCGAAAAGCCAAATAACCGAACGGACGCGTTGTTTCCGTTCAGCTACTTGGCTTTTCGGCGTAGTTTCCGTTGGGTATCTTGGCTTCCACTTCTTCACTTCGGCATCTCGTCCTTCGATGCCCTGTCCAGGTATCCTATTACTTTAGTGAGCATTCATTGTCCGCTAATCATTCATGTCTGTTTTGTTATCAAGAGATTGACAAGGAGGTGTTCATGGCAAGTTTTTTACACAGAGATTCCTGGATGGTGCTGGCAAAGAAATGTAAGTGATGAACTATCAAGGCCTTGATCTGTGAAATGTTAACACTACTTGGTAATATAATCATTGCTGGTTCCATCATCGACTTGTTAGCAGCTGCTATTTGCTGTCAATCGATATTCCTTTCAAGTGATTTTTTAAAAATCTTTTAATTTTGATTTTGTAGCTTTGTAAGTTTATCTTCAAGAGAGAAAGGAAAAAAATGTAAAATGGCGCGCACCCTGTGTGGCTGAGCACCAAAGTGACATCAGCACTTGCTCCAGATACCGCAAAGAAAATTAGCTTTGATGAAGTCACTAACCAAAATATCTATTTACACTTTGAGAAGTAGTTTGCTAAAATTCCACATGAAAGGCTATTAATTAAGCTCCAAGCCATGAGAATTCCATGTAAATCTTGTGTCTGGATAAGAAATTAGCAGAAGGGTTGGTAACACTAACCAACGACCAGGGGGCTTGTTAGAGGATAGACACAAAATGCTGGAGTAACTCAGCGGGACAGGCAGCAGAGAAGGAATGGGTGACATTTTGGGTTGAGGCACCTCTTCAGACTAAGGGTCGGGGAGAGGGAGACTTAGAGATATGGAAAGGTAAGGTGTGAAAACAAGGGTCAAAGGTGAAGGAAAATGTAGAATGAATCACTGTTAGCTGAGGGGAAGGTGACAAGGAGGACTACAATCAGTAAATTGAATCAGGAGGACTGTGAAACTAGTCGGAGAACTAGGATGGGGAGGGATGGAGAGAGAGCGAAAGCAAGGGTTACTTGAAGTTGGAGAAGTCAATATTCATGCCGCTAGGTTGTAGCTGCCCAGGTGAAATATGAGGTGCTGTTCTTCCAATTTGCATTGGGTCTCACTGACGGTGGAGGGGGCCCAGGGCAGAAAGATCATTGTGGGAATGGGAGGGAGTGTTAAGGTGTTTGGCAACCAGGAAATCACTAAGGCCTAGACGGATTGAGTGGAGGTGTCAGGATGGGTGGACCACATCTTGTAATCTATCATCTGATTCAGAAACGCAATGCAGATGACACCAGGCCAGGATAAGCCATGAGAATCGACAGAGGCAGCACTGATACTATAGAATGAATTAAACTAAATGTCCAGAATTGACAGTCACATTTAATATGGCAGACCGAGCGGAAAAATCCCCCCTAAAGTAACTCATATGTCCCTTTCTCTGATAAGTGCCACAGATAAGACCACAGAGGTGGCTGAAATGATCTATCCCAAGTCTTAGAAGGATGAAGTGTTCTGCCCAAAGGATCATAAGGTCATAAGTGATAAGAGCAGAGTTAGGCCATTCAGCCCATCAAGTCTCCTCCACCATTCAATCCTGGCTGATCTATCTCTTCCTCCTAACCCCATTCTCCTGCCTTCTCCCCATAACCTCTGACACATGTACTAATCAAGATACTGCTACATGCTGATTTAAATGCTTGAGGCCGGTTTCTGGAAGGTCCATAACCACTGTTATGAAAGTGGTGCATTATTGTTGCATATGTTTATTATTCCTTATGTTATTTTCCCGACTGCCTAAACTCAAAAGCCCAACAACAAAGGAGATTGCAATAAGTGGTGAACACTGCCTGGTCTTTCACAGGTACAGACTTTCTCCACCTTCGAAGGGATCTATAGGAAGCACTGCCTCAAAAAGGCAGCCAACATCATCCAAGGACTCACACCACACCGACCAAGCTCTCATTTCACTTCTGCCATTGGAAATGTGGTACAGAAGTCTGAAAACGAGGACCTCCAGGTTCAGGAGCAGGTTCTTCCCAGCAACCATCAGGCTATTGAACAATATAAACACCAACTAAACTGAACTATGAACAGTCTTGGCTGCATTACGGACTTTGGGCTTTTGTTTTGTTTTGCACTAATATCAGGTTATTCATTTATTGAACTTTTGTTTTGTTCTGTCAAGTACAGACCTCTGTAATGCTACTGCAAGTAAGAATTTAATTGTTCTATTTTGGTGCGTATGGCTACCTTACAAATGAGACAAGTGTAAAATGGGAAGAGATACTGGCAGGAAGCGTGTGTCATATTTTGTTTGATTTGAGTATCTAAGAGGCCGCGCGAGTGGATCGGCCGCAGCCTGCAGTGGCACGGAACGGCGGAGCAGCAGTGGAGGACATCGACAATATTGTCTGGCCAGGCCGACCACTACAACCAACCCAGTACCGCCACCAGGACAATGGGCCTTTCTGGCCAAGTTAATACTCTAACATTTTGAACAACTTTGGACTTGGAGGATATAAGAAAGTGGCGGAAACATGGTGACTCTCATACACTTCTTCCTCGTGTCCGGCCATCTTCTATATCACGTCTTTCCGGGCGGTCAGTGATGGTTGACGGCCGGTGGTTGCAGAATTGGCTACTTCAGTCAGTCACTGTGGCACAGTTTCTGTCGTCAGCATTGCCCGGGATGCGCCACGTGGAGGCTTCTGCTTGCTCAGTGTAATGTACTATTCCTACACTCTTGTACCTTGTTATGATTGGGTCAATGTATAGAAGGGTTTTTACTGAACTGTTTGCAAATAAGAAATTTCACTGTACCTAAGTACATGTGACAATAAAGTACCATTGAACCGTTAAACACGTGTTTGCAAGTGTACCCTGAATGCTCAAACCTTTTCAGTCATTTCACTGGACATCTCACTGGACAGTCACAGTGGCGCAGCGGTAGAGTTGCTGCCTTACAGCGAATGCAGCGCCGGAGACCCAGGTTCGATCCTGACTACTGCTGCTGTCTGTACGGAGTTTGCGAGTTCTCCCCGTGACCTGCGTAGGTTTTCTCTGTGATCTTCGGTTTCAGCTTTGAAAAGACATGCAGCTTTGTAGGTTAATTGGCTTCGTAAATGTAAAAAGAATTGTCCCTAGGGGTGTAGGATAGTGTTAATGTGCGCGGATCGCTGGTCGGCGTGGACCCGGTGGGCCGAAGGCCCTGTTTCCGCGCTGTATCTCTAAACTAAACTAAAAACTAATCTCACTCTCAGATCTGATTATTATCATTAATTGTAAAAACTCAATGGTTTTACATAAACAATATATTTTTTTAACATTTGGACAGGTTCATGGATTGGAAAGATTTATGAACCAACCACAGGCAGGTGGGACTAGTGTAGATGCAGCATCTTGCTCGGCATGGGCAAGTGGGCCAAAGGGCCTGTTTCCGTGCTGTATGACTTCATGGCTTTATGACATGCTGTGAGAAACTGACAGAGATGAAGAAAGAGACACACTATAGATACGCTTTTGCCTGATTAAGCACCAACTTTTCCATATTTTGCACGCAAAATCTTAGGTGATTCTTTTCACCCTTTGGAAGTACACCCTTCCATTTGGTGTAGTTTAGTTTGGAGATGCAGTGCAGAAACAAGCCCTACGGTCCACCGAGTCCACGCTGACCAGTGATCACCCCGTACAGTAGCACTACCCTACACTCTAGGGACAATTTATAATTTTAACAAAGCCAATGAACCTACAAACCTGCACATCTTTGGAATGTGGGAGGAAACCAGCACTCCCGGAGTAAACCCATGCTGTCACGAGGAGAACGTACAAACTCTGCACAGACAGCACCCGTAGTCCGGATCGAACCCACGTCTCTACCACTGCGCCACCATGCTGCCCCGCTCTTGATGCACAGATGCTGCTTAACCTCCTGCATTTTCCATCAGTTTATATTTATATTTTGTAAACTATACTGGAAACAAGGCTGGATTCAGCCCTCATCATGAACTACGTACTAAAGTGACCCAATGTCTTTGATGAACCTCCAAATCCCTTTGATTAGTTTGTACTGCATCTCCAACATACATGGTTAATTGAATACACAATAAAAATCCATCTGGAACTTCCAACAGGAAGTAAATAATGCTAGGTTATTAAATCCAAGCGAACACCTCCAATATTTTGATAACAGCAGACTGCTTTTAGACAATGTCTGTGTGCGGAGGTTGATTGAAACTCTCCCATGGCAGACTATTCCATCCTGTTTCTGCCTTAAACACTGCTGCATTACAGGCATCTTGCCAGGTGATCTATGAAAAAAAGAATGAGTGCATATACTTCATATTAATTTTAGGGACTCGACATGAAGCAGCCTGATAAAGAACGTCTAGACAGAGATTGCTGGGGAGTATGTTTGACCTCTTTTTGTTTCCCAGTGAGCTTGATGTTGATAGTTCAGTAACTTCCAAGAAGTTGAAACGGTATTTTCCGGGGGTTGTTCTGTGTATCAATGGCTCTCCTGTTGTTTCTGGGCTTGCACTTGCTTTGGTTCTAACTGTGTGAACACAGAAAGGGTTTCTGTCAGTTAATTAGCAGAAGGCAAAGAAACTTTGTCTGAACCAACAAAATTCAATCATTGAATGTCGGTGTTGAGTCCCATTCTCAATAATCTGTCATGGACATATCACACAAAAAGTCAACGGCAAAAGAGAAGGAAATCGGTGTTTGTTTGTTCTTAAAGATGTTGTGAACAAATGAAACATAAATTAAGCCAAGAGTGAAAAGCTGGTAAGCTATTGAAAGAAGGAAAAGTTGATTGAGTCCTCTCAGGATACGAGAATTTAAGAATCTCAAGTTAAACAAGTTTGAACAATAGGGATCCTGCATTGACTGGTTGAGGAAATATCAACTGAAATACATTTCTGTCTCGTTTCAGGAAGCCAGCGAGAAGTTCGGTCATGGCCTAATTTCAACAGAACTGAAGAACAAAGGAATAGTAAGGCCTTGCTGCAGCAGAGATGAGACCAGATCATCAGCTCTAGAAGTCGGACCCAATCTACCCTGAGGCAAGGAAACAAAGCTGAACTAACATTATATTTTGGAAGTTGCTCTTAAAAGTAACATCACTTCAGCTTTGTTTTCCTGCCTGGTTGATTGTAGGTTTGGTCGGTAGGCTCAATCTGCCCACTAAAAAGTGCTTTGAATCTGAATTGTGATCAGTCTCCTCACTTTACAAACGCAAGGCAAAGTCTTTTCACAAAGAAGTTATTAAAAAACTGCATTAGTTATAGAGACATTGTGGATGGCTTGATTGTAATCATGTATTGTCTTTCTGTTGACTGGTTAGCACGTAACAAAAGCTTTTCACTGTACCTCAGTACACGTGACAGTAAACTAAACTAATACTGTTATACAGCGCATAAACAGGTCCTTCAGCCCACCACATCCACTCTGGCCTTTTTGTCCATGTACTCTAATCACATTGCCTGTCCTAGAACTGTATCCCTATGGGCCTTGACAATGCAAATGGCTGTCTAAATGTTTTAAATGTCATGACAATATCTGACTCCACCACCTCCTCAGGCAGTGAGTTCCACATATTAACCACTCTGTGCAAAAAGCTTTCCCCACAAATGCCCTTTAAATCTCCTTCCTCGCACTATAAACATTCTATCCATCCTATCTATGCCTCTTTTGATTTTATATTCCCTTATCTGTACACCATGGACAGCTTGTTTGTAATAATGTATAGTCTTTTCTTTGGCTGAGTAGCACGGAACAAAAAAAAGCTTTTCACTGTACCTCGGTACACGTGACAATAATAAACAAAACTAAACATCAGAACACCCCTCAGCCTCCTTGGTTCCAGAGAAAACAAACCCATAATATCTAATCTCCTCTGCACCCTCTCGAGTACAACCATGTCCTCCCTATAGAACGGTCGGTCACCAGGACTGCCCAAAATACTCTGAGTGCAGCTTTGCCAGTGTATTGTCAAGTGGCAACATCACGCACCAAGTTTTATATTCTATGCCGTATTCTAGAATATGCCGTAGACAAGAATGCCATAGGCTTTGAGAGACACAGAGTGCTGGGGTAGCTCAGTGGGGTAGGCAGTATCTCAGGAGAACATGGATAGAGTCATGGAGTCATACAGTGTACACCGGCCAACATGTCCCATTTACACTAGTCCCACCTGCCCACGTCTCTCTAAACCTGTCATATCCATGTACCTGTATAACTGTTTCTTAGACGTTGCAATAGTCTGGAGTTGAGATAGTTGGGATAGGAGACTTTTTTGGGTTGGGTAACTGGCCTGAAACTTTGCATTCTGTGACTTCTTTTGTAAACCAGCATCTGCAATTCCTTATTTCTACTGTACAAAGAGCTGTCATATGCCTTTGTACCACCCAATTGACCAGTGTTGCCACTTTCAGGGAACTATGAATTTGAACTCTAAGGTTACTCTGCTTAGCACCCGACAATTTACTGTATATGTGTTACCTCTGTTTGACTTCCTAAAAGGCACCACATCACACTTGTCAGGATTAAATCCCAGCTGTCAACACTTTGCTCAACTTAACACCTCATTTATATCTTCTGTAGCCCCAGACAACGTCCTCACAATTCACCATACCACACATTTCTTATCATCTGTAAACTTTCTAATTTTACCTCTTGCAGTGTCAGTGTTCACCTATTCAGGTGAATATGTTAGTCAATATTTGTAAAAATAAATGTGTTCCAGAGTAAGTAATTCTTCAGAAAGCTTGCAGTGCTAAGCAATATTCAGGCCCTGAGCATGTAATGGTTGGCACGTGAATCAAATAATTGTGGCAGTAACTGACTGGTGCACACCTACTGAATTTATTTCATCAAATGTGCTGCAGAATAAATAACTCTTTAGCTACTAAAACAAATTGCTTAGGATTCACTCACTCACTTATTCAACTTATTTCAATGGATTTAGTTGGACAACCTTTGGCATTTAGTTTTGTTGTACGAATTGCTTGTTTGCTCTGGGATATCATCTTAAACTCCCACTGCCACACTGTATTCACAAGTTCTATGTAGAATTAGGCCATTCAACCCATCGAGTACTCCACCATTCAATCATGGCTGGTCTCTGCCTTCTAATCCCATTTTCCTGCCTTTTCCTTCATAACTCTTGACACCCATTCTAATCAAGCACTTGTCTATCTCAGCCTTAAAAATATCCCCAGACATGGCCTCCACAGCCCTCTGTGGCAATCAGTTCCACTGATTAACTACCCTCTGACTGAAGAAGTTCCTCCTCACCTTTTTAAAAGAGTGCGCTTTAATTCTGAGGCTATGACCTCTGGTCCTAGACTGTTCTACCAGTGGAAACATCCTTTCCACATCCACATATGCCTTTCATTATTCTGTAAGTTCCAATGAGGTCCCCACTCAACCTTCTAAAGTCCTGCGAGTAGAGGCCCAGTGCTCTCAGACGCTCATCATATGCTAACCCACTCATTCCTGGAATCATCCTTGTAAACCTCATCTGGACCCTCTCCGGAGCCTGTATTTAAGACACAGTTCTAATGGGTCCCTGTGTAGGGATGAACTGCAGATGCTGGTTTACATTGAAGACAGACACAAAATGCTGTAGTAACTCAGCGGGTCAGGCAGCATCTCTGGAGAGAAGGAATAGAGTCCCTGGCACCCTCAATAGCGACGGGCATTGATTGTGTTCTCCTTCCTGGACGTTCTACAAAGTTAAAGTGAGGAGTTGAAAGAGAGTTAAACTCTGTACCTTCAGATCAATACCTTCAAATCTGTTTAAAAATATCCTAATATTAGCAATGTTACAAAATTTTGAGATTTAAAAAATCAAGTCTGTAATTTATCCCATCAGATAAAGCATAACAATAAGTTTAATTTGACACCTAATTCACTTTCATATCTCAAGTATTTAAAAAGCTATGGCCATTTTCATACTGGGAAATGAGCATTTTGTTCCCTATTGATTTTCTATGGGCATAACAAAAAAGCTGTGATCGTGAACAGTCAAAAGCACATAACTTTCTTAAAAATTAAGAGAACTGAATGAAATTTTCAGTTATCATAGATTGAAGCATTCTGAAACAAATATAAAATAATCTTACTTGGATGACCTGAAATTAAAGCATATAATTAGTTAGTTACCTAATTGTAGCTAATTTCAGACTTCAATTACTAGATCTAAACATCTATCCATTTCTTAATAAATGATTAACATTTTTAAATAGCCTAAATGTCCAAATAATATTCACAAATAATTCACAATAAAACATGATTTTTAAATCTCATTTACATTAATTTATAGGCCAAATGGAAGGAATTCAGTGTTCAATTGCTGTAAATAAATGCCCATTTAAATCAGCTTTCCAGTGGGTCCCTGTGGAACGCGCTGGTTTAGAACGTTCACATTGCATTAGATTTGTGCCCCAAATGCCGAGAAAAATACTGCGGGATATAATGGGCCCAAAATGAGCTACTCGCAATATTAAACTTTGTATAAAGGGATCTTAAGAAGCCCTTTTTAATGTAAAAATATGCAGCCTAACTTCAGTTATTTGCTTTATGAGACCCTGCGGTTGCTGGTGGTCGCGGGTTTAGAGATTGATTTTTAAACTACTATAACTATTATACGAGGCCTTTAAAACTAATAATAGCTTTTGCGACGGGGTCTTTCAGCGATTTTTCGTTAATAATGAACTAGGCTGAACATCTTCGATTTGAACAGCCTAGAGAAAATCGCGTTTTAAACCCGCCCCCCTCTAAACGGCGCCAAAATCGCGCACACCCGCAGCAGCAGATTTTCAGCGACGCTTCAGGTAGGCTTTGCAACATACCTACTAATATCTGTTCAAATTCTGCCTGTAACTCAGTCTTTATGTTCTCCACTGATAATGTTAGTACAATAGTGAGATTCCTCACAGCACTATATCCTTTAAAGCTTCAGCCTTTGAAATTAAAATATTTTTCCACTTCGGAACATTTGGTGGCTCTGAGCCTGTACTCACTGGAGTTTCAGAAGGATGAGGGTGGAATCTCATTGAAGCCAACCGAATAATGAAAGGCCTAGACAGAGTGGATGTGGAGAGGATGTTCCCAGTAGTGGGACAGTCTAGGACCAGAGGACACAGCCTCAGAATTAATGGATGTACCTTCAGGATGGAGATGAGTAGGAATTTCTTAGCCAGAGGGTGGTGAATCTGTGGAATTCATTACAGCAGACAGCGGTGGAGGTTAAGTTATTGGGTATTTTTAGAGCAGAGATTGATAGGTTCTTGATTAGTAAGGGTGTTAAAGGTTATGGGGAAAAGGCAAGAGAATGAGGTTGAGAGGGAAAGATAGATCAGCCATGATCAAATGGCAAAGCAGTCCCGATGGGCCGAATGGCCTAATTCTGCTCCTATGTCTTATGGTCTTTTGTTCCTGGTCTGTTTTTTGCTTTGCTCATTGTTTATCTTGAACAATATTTAAAATAAAGCTTCTAATATTTACACCTGGAAAACTTTCACACCTGCCTATAATTTTATGCAGACTGCACTTGTATGTTTTTATTCCATGGATTATCACCCTTTATCCTTCTGTGGTTGCTCAGGTTCCAAAGAGGAAGAGCCAAAGAGCTGTGAGTAAACTGGGCAAAAGCAACTTTAATATGTTGATGCAGTGGGAAAACATGCAAAAGTATTCCTGGAATTCCATTTACAACATGGTAGAACTGCTGCCTTACAGTGCCAGTGACCCGGGTTCGGTCCTGACTATGGGTGTTTGTCTGTACGGAGTTTTATGTTCTTACCATGACCTGCGTGGGTTTTTTCCGGGATCTCCAGTTTCCTCCCACACTCCAAAGATGTACAGGTTTGTAGGTTAATTGGCTTGGTATTGTAAATTGTCCCTAGTGTGTGTTGGCCAGTGTTAGTGTGCGGGGATCGCTGGTCAACACGGATTTGGTGGGCCAAAGGGCCTGTTTCCGTGCTGTATCTCTAAACTAAACTAAATCCAACAATACACAATATTCTAAATTTGTAGTTTTAAAAGCAGCATTCATGAGCTCTGTGAGTTGGAAAGACATTGGTAACAGGGGCATGGGAAACACCACCGCACCTGTAGGTTCTCCTCTCAGTCACCCTGACATGAATATGTATCAATCTTCCTTCACAACTGCTGGGTCAGCATCAAGGTGTCCCCTACCTGACATTAGCATGGGAGTAATTTCACCAGAAGAATCTGTGATAAATGTTGAGTTTGCCATTAATGCCCTCATCCCATAAATGATTACAGTAAAGCTTTCAACACAGAAACGGTCCCTCCTGCCCAAATAGTCCATGCGATAGAGTCATAGAGTCATACAGCATGGAAACAGGCCCGTCGGCCCAACTTGCCCATGGCGAACAACATGCCCCATCTACACTAGTCCCACCATCTAGTGCCAACCATCGAATACCTGATGCCTTTCATTTATGTCTCTCATAATCTTACATGCATCTGTTAGGTCGCCCCTCAATCTCTGACATACAAGGGAAAACAACCCAAGTTTGTCCAAGCTCTCCTTAAACCTAATACTCTCTAATCCATGCAGCATCCTGGATTTCAGAACCAGTCCACCTCTCCTACACCTTCTCCAAAGCCTCCATATCCTTATAGCACCAGAGACCCGGGTTCAATCCTGGCTACGGGTGTTTGTCTGTATGGAGTTTGTACGTTCTCCCCATGACATCCTTGCTATAATGTGGTGGCCTGAATTGCATATTACACTCCAAATGTGGCTTATGTATTCAGAGATACAGCGTGGAAACAGCCCCTTTGGCCCACTGAGTTCAGGCTGACCATGTTAGTGTTAACAAGTGTTATATTATCCCACTTTCACATCCTACGCACTAGGAGCATTTCAACCTACAATCCTGCACGTCTTTGGAAAGTGAAAGGAAACCAGAGCATCTGGAGAAAATCCATGCGGTCACAGGGAGAATATACAGACAGCACCCAAGGTCAAGATCGAACCTAAAGCCCCTGTCCCACTTATGTGTCCTTGGCACGTTAATTACGCGACCTTGTGGTCGCATTGAAGCGCGATGGTCCCGCGAAGGTCGCGCGTGACTTCATGCGTCCGCACAGCCATCAGGAGCGCGTGACGTCATTTGAAGATGGACACAATATGCAGGAGTAACTCAGCGGGACCGGCAGCATCTCTGGAGAGAAGGAATGGATGACGTTTCGGGTCAAGACCCTTCTTTCAGACTGAAGAAGGGTCTTGACCCGAAACATCACCCGTTGCTTCTCTCCAGAGATGCTGCCGGTCCCGCTGAGTTACTCCTGCATATTGTGTCTATCTTCAATTTTCTTGGCCCCACTCTGGGAGTAGGAGTGGGGGCGGATCCGGATCCGCAACGGCCGTGAGCCCCAGGCCGAGCTCGGCGATCGTTTGTCTGCTTCTGCTGCTGTTGGAGGTGAGACGTTGCATCGCGCCAGAGTCTTGGGCCTGTCCCACTTTGGCCGTCAGTTACGCGACAGGCCGGTGGCGCACTAAGATTTTGTTCGCTACAAAATTTCGCGTACAACTCCATACCCCTCCGCGCTTCTCAGTGGGACCGGCCCCGCGCGGCCAGACGATGCCCGTGCGCCTCAACGTGACGGCGAGGTCGCGTAATTTGCATGCCAAGGACACGTAAGTGGGACAGGGCCTTAAGTATCAGGCGCTGTGAGGCAACAACACTATTGCTGCTCCACCGTGCCGACCCATTTTGTGTTCATGATAACGTCCCACTATAGATTGTGAAAAGAAATTGTGATAAGTGGCGGAATTTCTAGAGTTGGTTGTCAGAATCCATGGACGCTCCACTAAGGTCAGCTATCATCTTCCGCCTGTTCCACCGTTGAGGTCTTGGTTGGATTGCTCTTTGTCAGAGACCTCCCCCTTGACCTTATAATAAACGAGAAAAAAAAGTTCAGGGTATGTATATATACAGAAACACATACTGTACACACGCACGCACGCACCCACACACACACACGCACACACACACACACACACACACACACACACACACACACACACACACACACACACACACACACACACACACACACACATATATAAATAAAAACACAAAAACAATAATAGTGCAAAAAGACAAAACTAATGCCCCAAGTCTATGGAATTCAGAGCTTATTTGGAGGTTGTAGTGTTCAATAGCCTAATGGATGTAGGGAAGAACTCTTCCTGAACCTGGACGTTACAAGCACCTTAGGGTAGAAAATGGTGCTACTTCTCTTCCACAAACAGAACTTGCCCATGGAAAAGAAATGAAATTTGTGAATGTGGGACTGGTTTCAGCCTTTAAAGTCCAGTACGGTGCTCTCGGTATATGAAACGCGCGGAGACAGGCAGGATGAACACACGCCTGCAGCTTCAGTTCGGGTCGACTGCACGTTCTGTCAGGACGCGAAGATTTCCCACCAGTCTCCTGTCCCCTGGTGCTGCTCTGTTCATGGCTTTTGCAATCTCGCCCCTGTCATCTCTGCTCCCTTTTGGCTCATTTGTAGCAAAAGTCCTTCCAAAATCAGCGATGGAGAAACTTGCTGTGACAAGCCTCCTGTTAGCAAGAGGTTCCTGCCAGGGCATCCTGTCACAGTTGCTTTTTACAGGAAACATTCCTGCAGGAGGGTGAAGCAAAGTGGGCCCAGAGAGAGTTGAAGTAAAATGACACTGTTGAATTAGCTTTTCGGTTTATTTTTTTCCTGTGGTACATTTGGTTCTGGATCATTTTGGGGTTAGTGGCTCCAGGGAGTGAATATGTATGTGGTATGGTACAAACCACATACTATAACTACGTAAACCTTGGCATTTGCCACGTATCTACAGTACTTACCTTTTAAACACTCATGTCATTTGTTTCACTCCCATTGAAAACAATTATTAGTACAAGTAATTCAGTTCCTTTTAAAAACAATATTGTGGGAAAATAAACAGTGAACTGAGATTTAAGGCCTGGAATATCTCTCTAAACCTCTCTGGCTCTCTTTCCTCCTTAAGACAACTCTCTGACCGACGTCTTGGTCATCTGCTCTAATATCTCCTCATGGGACTCAGTAATATTCCTGTGAACACCATTACTGAGTCATATAGGGAGGTATAACAACTATACCAAAGGTATTTTATAAATCGAAGTTCTTATTGGATATTGCAACATTCTTAAGCGTTTGGACAGGCTAGATGCAGGAAGTTTATTCCCGATGTTGGGGAAGTCCAGAACAAGGGGTCACAGTTTAAGGATAAGAGGGAAGTATTTTAGGACAGAGATGAGAAAATCATTTTTTACACAGAGAGTGGTGAATCTGTGGAATTCTCTGCCACAGAAGGTAGTTGAGATCAGTTCATTGGCTATGTTTAAGAGGGAGTTAGATGTGGCCCTTGTGGCTAAAGGGATCAGGGGGTATGGAGAGAAGGCAGGTATGGGATACTGAGTTGGATGATCAGCCATGATCATATTGAATGACGGTGCAGGCTCGAAGGGCCGAATGGCCTACTCCTGCACCTATTTTCTATGTTTCTATTAATTATGATATCAGTTACACCTGCTTTGTACCAGATAAGTTTGATTTCACTAGCAAGCTATGGGTCTGTAGGTAAGTGTTAGTGTGCGGGATTCGCTGGTCGGTGCGGATTTGTTGGGCTGAAGGACCTGTTTCCGCGCTGTATCTCTAAACTAAAATAAATTAAGCTTGCACACAATTTAGCCTCCATGTTTTCTACTTTTTTCACAGGTACTACTGCCTCCAACATGAGAAAGTCCAGCAATTTGCCCTTGATATTCAATGACATTGTCATTGCCAAGATCACCACCATCGATATCTTGGGGACTACGATGGACCTGAGAGCCATCTGACGCAGCCGCATAAATAAAATATCAAAGCTGCAGGAGCAGGTCAGAGGGTGACTATCTTGTAGCTGGTGAACCACTTCCTCACATGCCAAAGCATTCCACCATCTTGAAAGCACAATGAAAGGGTATGGTAGAATCCTCGCCACTTCCTTGGATGTGTGCTGCTACACGAATTTCAAGAATCTTGATGACTTGCAGGATAAAAGTCCCTTTGGCAGGGACAGCTTCTCCCCAGCTGTTATCAGGCAACTGAACCAGCCTACCACAACTAGGGAGCAGTCCTGAACTACTACCTACCTCATTGGTGACCTTCGGACTATCGTTGATTGGACTTTACTGGCTTTACCTTGCACTAAACGTCAATCTCTTATCCTGTATCAATGCACTGTAAATGGCTCGATTGTAATCATGTATTGTCTTTCCGCTGACTGGATAGCACACAAAAAAAAGCTTTTCACCATGGCTCGGTACACGTGACAATAAACTAAACTGAACTGCTACTTGGCTGGCACCCAGTCAACTTTCTTGATTAGTATGGGTGTCAGGGGTTATGGGGAGAAGGCAGGAGAATGGTAGATCAGCCATGATTGAATGGCGGAGTAGACTCGATGGGCTGAATGGCCTAATTCTACTCCTATCACCTATGATCTTTCGAACTATCATAAGCATTGCTATCTCTCTCTCTTCATATGTGCTGCCTGAACTGCAGAAAATCCAGCAACTCTTGTATTTATTTCAACCCCTCTGTTTCATGTCACCTCTGTTTCTTACCCCATAATCTGCATCATCTGTGCTACTTTATTTCCTAGACTCTCCCACTAGTGGAAACATCCTCTCCACATCCACTCAAAACCTTATGCTCTCAAGTTTCTACAAGGAGATTGGAGGAAGGCATGTTGCTGGATGTAATGTCTTCCATAAGGACATAAGGCCATAAGTCATATGAGCAGAACAAGGCCATTCAGCCAACGGAGTCAACTCCACTATTCACTCATGGCTAATCTATCTTTCCCCCTCAACCCCATTCTCCTGCCTTCTCCCCATAACCCCCTGGTGCCCTTATTAATCAAGAATCTGTCAATATCCGTTTTAAAAATACCCAAAGATTTGGCCTCCACAGCCATTGGTGGCAATGAATTCCATATATTCACCACCCTTTGGGTTAAGAAATTCCTCCTCATCTCCTTTCTGAACGTCCTTTTATTCTGAGTAATGTAGTTTCAGTTTAGAGATACAACATGGTAAACATGGCAAGCAGGCTCTTTGGTCTTTCGATTTCACGCCCGCCATTGATCACCTGTTCACAATAGTTCTATGTTATCCCACTATCGCATCCACTCAAATGGGACAATTTACAGAAGCCAAGTAACTTACAAACCTGCAACTCTTTGGGATGTGGGAGGACAGTGGAGCACTGAAGGAAACCGACGTGCAAGCTCCACACAGACAACACCTGAGGTCAGGATTCAACACGGTCTCTACCAGCTGCGCCACAGTGCTGCTCCAGGTAAAGTGTAATTGTTCATATTCTTTACTAGCAATATGGACCAATGTATTAATAAGCCCTGCCTATGGGACCATAACATTTGTTATTGTTGCAAATTGTTTCCATGCTTAACTATGTAATTATGGAGATAATTGTTACATAGCTCTACTACAGGCCAAGAACATTTAATAATCACGCACGTAGACTTTATAGCAAAAAAACAATAAGAATGAGAAAAGGTGAATATTTTATGGGTAAGATTATGGGTAATCTCAATTCTTCCTCCCCAAATACTTCCACATTCTCCACTGTATGTAAGCTATCCTTCCTCTCTATCTCAGCAAATCTAGATGGTAGAAATGATTTTTGAAACATCTATATATTTGTAGACTTTAGAAATACAGCGCGGAAACAGGTCCTTCGGCCCATCAAGTCGTCGCCGACCAGCGATCACCTAGCACATTAACATTATCTTACACACTAGGGACAATCTACATTAATTAACTGATGCCAATTAACCTACAAACTTGTACATCTATGGAGTGTGGGAGGAAACCAGAGCACCCGGATAAAACCAATGCGGTCACGAGGAGTGTGTAAAAACTTTGGACAGACAGCATGCAGGTACAGCAGGCAGTGAAAAAAGCGAATGGCATGTTGGCCGTCATAACAAGAGGAGTTGAGTATAGGAGCAAAGAGGTCCTTCTGCAGTTGTACAGGGCCCTACTGAGACCACACCTGGAGTATTGTGTGCAGTTTTGGTCTCCATGTTTGAAGAAGGATATTCTTGCTATTGAGGGAGTGCATCGTAGGTTCACAAGGTTAGTTCCCGGAATGGCGGAACTGTCATATGTTGATAGAATGGAGCAGCTAGTCTTGTATACTCTGGAATTTAGAAGGATGAGAGGGGTCTTATTGAAACATAAGATTATTAAGGGTTTGGACACACTAGAGGCAGGAAATATGTTCCCAATGTTGGGGGAGTCCAGAACTAGGAGCCACAGTTTAAGAATAAGGGGTAAGCCATTTAGAACCTAGATGAGGAAATACTTTTTCACACAGAGAGTTGTGAGTCTGTGGAATTCTCTGCCTCAGAGGGCGATGGAGGCCGGTTCTCTGGATGCTTTAAAGAGGGAGTTAGATAGAGCTCTTAAAGATAGCGGAGTCAAGGGATATGGGGAGAGGGCAGGAACGGGGTACTGATTGTGGATGATCAGCCATGATCACATTGAATGGTGGTGCTGGCACGAAAGGCCGAATGGCCTACTCCTGCACCAATTGTCTATTGTCTATTGTAGTCAGGATCGAACCCGGGTCTCTGGCACTGTAAGGTACTCTACCGTTGCGCCACCGTACCGCCCCAGGTACGAGATAATTAAATGGACCAACGTCCACATGGAGATACCAGTATATATGCACAGCTATGAATGTGGTTCAAGTGGTAGTGGCAGCAATGAACATGTCTGCTCTATAAAAATATCTTTATGTCTTAGATATTCGTGTGGTCAATAAACTGCATTTTGTTACATTAATTTTATACATAACTTTGCCATCATAATAATGTGACAAGTTGTTCCAAGAGGAAATGAAATGAATCATCTCTACTTCACTTTTCCTTTTAGCCAGGTAGGCATGCAGACACTTATTTGAGATTAGCTTCAGAATTTTAACTTTGACACAATATGGTGTAATGCTGGAGGGATGCAAAAGGCCCATGAAGGAAATATATTTAAAGACCATTACTTCCGTACAATCCCTGAGGCTTTTATTTTAACAGAGGGTTCCAGGATGATAAATATTCAATGATACCATTTTCTATCCAGTTAACTACATTTGTGAATAATCTTCTATACAAAAGTTCATTAAAAAATTATATGTGATTGACTTGAAGCCGTTGTAAGAAATTTATATTGACCAATAATGACCAATAATCAATTCGTTGCTGACAGCTCATGCATACATTCATGATTCAGGAGCTGTAATGTGCATTATCTGTAATCAAGTGATTTTTAGAAAGTGCATGATGGAGCAACGCTTCACCGTACAGTAGAGACTCTGTCTGATCTGCCTTGCATCATGTACAGTTCAGTCCAAATTATAAAATGGCTCTTCCCCTTGTAAAATTGGGAGCATCATTCGCACAAATTGTTGACACAAGTTCAGAAGTTCATTAGTGATAGGAGCAGAATTAGGCCATTCGGCCCATCAAATCTAATCCGCCATTCAATCATGGCAGATCTAACTCTCCCTTCAACCCCATTCCCCCCATAACCCCTGACACCTGTATAAATACTTCCTCTTGCCACATACTATGTAAAGTAAGCTCAGTGAAATAAACCAGAATCTATCTGAGCAGAGACAAGAAATGATGGGGTAACTCAGCGGGCCAGGCAGCATCTTTGGAGAAAATGAATATGTGACGTTTCAGGTCAGGACCCTTCAGACCCGACCAGAAACGTCACCTATCCATTTTCTCCAGAGATACTGCCTGACCCGCTGAATTACTCCTGCATTTGTGTCTACCTTTGGTATAAACCAGTATCTGCAGTTCATTTTCATTTCAAGCTATCTGTGCATATTCCGCCTTTATGGAATCAACAAACATTTGAAGCCTTGAAGGTCAATTAATTCAAAATTAGACGGATAAAGAAAAGTTTATTTGCATTGGTTATTATAAAATCACCTGAAAGATGCATGTAGAAAACAATTGGAATGAGAGAAATATATTTCTCCATAATAGAAGCTTTGTGAACTTCACAATATTTAAGTTAATGTCTGAGGCAAGTCTGGGTCTTGCCTGGAATGGGCAACGCTCATAACAACTAGAGCGCGGACTGGACTTTCAAAACATGGTTCCTCCTGCATGGGATCAGTGGACTATCTCTGTACACTTGCTAATTGGGCATGTGCTTTGGGTATGGCAATACTCTACTGGATTGCTTGTAAGAAAAGAATTTCACTGTGCGTTTCCACTTCACAACTGTGATGATTAAAACACCATTGACCATTGTTTGAGGCTACAGGATTTGTAAACTGACCTTGCTCATTGCTGACCTGTGCACTAAAAATGCATTTACCTTCCCACTCCCTGGTCAAAACTGATCTTATCCACATCAGCAAAGTTCTTTGCCATGATAGAGCCTTCCACAATGTAATTCACCGTATCGGAAGGTTGTGAACAAGCAAAGCTCACAAAAAAACTGTTAAAATGACAGATGGATAAAACACCCCATTAACTTAATCAGCTGTCATAAATGTCTCCGCCATTCGGAAATAGTTAATAATTTCTCAAATTATTGAACAAAAATAGTAAATTAAAATACTTAATAACAATCAAAATATTTGCATGAATGACAAACAATATAACAAAATGCAAATTAGCTGAGTTTACCTTAATCCCTCACGAAATAAATGGAGTCACTCTTCCGTACACGGTTGGAGGTTGCCTGGTCAAATACCCCAATGCATATCTTGGGGAGTTGCCAAATTTCCATGGTCCTGTTTGAACTATTTGAGAGGACAACAGTTTGGGCTCAAGCTGGCAAAATGCTGGCAAACTTACATGTTGACTTGCCTTTAATTGTGCTCAGAAACCTTCAGAAGAGTTCACATATCTTCACAGGGACGGTTTGATCACTGTGGATGGTTTGATTGTAATCATGTATAATCTTTTCTCTGACTGGAGAGCATGTGACAAAAAGCGCTTCACTGTACCGCAGTACACGTGACAATAATAAAGTTAACTAAAGCTAAACTTCTGTTCACCAGTTTAAGATTTGATATTCACATGTAAATGCTTGTAAACTCCAAATTAGACAGCATGTTTAGAAAAAAACCGTATTTTTCTCCATGTGTGCTATCAAGCCAATTGTTTAATGCTGTTACATTTTGCTATGTGTGAATGTGTTGCTTTTCTACAAGTGACTGATTTTGGTCACATGTTCCAATCCAAAGACTTGACTGTACAATTTTACTTCGGATTCCGTGAAGAACCCATTCAGCACGCATGCGCGGCAATACGTCCAGCAGAGCAACAGCGGCAGTCAGGCGCTCCCGCTACGGAGGTGAAAGAACGGACCGTCAGGTTAAGCTGACGTCGGCTTTTCTTTCACAGGGAGCCTTCTGCTTTCAGGCAGAGAAGAAAGGCTCTACAACAAACCTGTCCCCCGCTCGACTCCACGGAGGAGCATTCCATCTGGGGGGGCAGCAACAGAACAGACCTGTCCCCCGCTCGACTCCAAGGAGGAGCGTTCCATCTGGGGGGCAGCATCAAGGCGGTAGGATCACTTACCCGGCGCTCCGCTATCCCGACACCGTGCCGAGCCCAGCCCCGCTAGCGCCTAAGCAGCGGGCTGGAAGTACCGCCATGGAGGCGTACGGCCGGTGGCTCCGACTTATCGGACGGGACGTCTTTCCACCCGCACGGGGGGAAAGACAGCCGCCTGAACAGACCTGCCCCCGCTCGACTCCACGGAGGAGCGTTCCATCTCGCGGGGGCAGCAACAAGGCGGTAGGACCGCTTACCGGGCGGTCCGCTACCCCGACACCGCGCCGAGCCCAGCCCGCTAGCGCCTGAGCAGCGGGCTGGATGTAAAGCCAAGGAAGAGGCGTCCGGCCGGTGGCTCCGACTTATCGGACGGGGACGTCTCTCCACCCAGGCGGGGGAGAGACAGCCGCCTGAGCCGCATGGAGCGGCTCTTGGAGCAGGAGCTCCAGCGAGGTGCACCCCAGGAGGGGCGCTCTCGCAGAGGGGGGTCAGGCACTCCCTCCACAGTGCCTTGTGCACTGTCCATTGCTTCCTCCTTTCCAGAGGATAGCTTTGGTGACCAGGACTGGGCTGGTCAAGAACAGGGGCAATGGCTGAAGATCTCGGATGTATGCAAGGGGTGCAGGAACAGGAAGAGCTGCTAGGTGTGGTGGACAGCTACGTGGAAACCCCACGTGCAGGAGGCCGTTAAAAGCCTGACGACAGCCATCACATCGTCTTTTCCTCGTTCCGTGGACAAATACGGAGATGACCACAACCTTCGTAAACAAGTCATAAGACCTGCCATAAAATCCTACATTGCGGGGTTGTGCATACCCCAGCCACTGAGCCAGACCCACTGCTCTTTGGCAAAAACCTCACAAAGCATATGAAGGACATGCAAGAGGTTTTACAAAACTTTCGGCTCATGAGGGCACGGCCGGGACGAGTAACCAAAAACAGTAATTCCTACGCAGCAGCACCCCATCGCGTCCATCAGTCAACGTCTACCATATCGGACTGATGAAAGCTCGGGGTCCGCATTCTATCACCGAAAGTCTTCTTTAGACCAGGGCCCAGAGCGGACCCCATGGAAAATGTGCCACCCCCCAACGTCACCGCCACGTCAGATGGCGTGCAACACTCGTTGGACCGGCAGGAAACAGAAGAATACCCATAACCATGGAGGTAGGTGGGTCTGGTTCCTACCAGTATATAGAGTAATACTAACACATGGGAGTCTATCACGAGTGTTCAGTATATACTCAATGGCATTAGTGAATACAAATACAATTCATACTAGAAAAATTGCCACCAGGTCAACATTCACCCCAGAGGGTATTTTTCCCCTCTCCGTTAAAGAAACAAGAGGGACAAGCTGAACTGGTGAGAATAATTACAAAGGGTATCATGGGAAAACCTGAACCCTTGCAATTCGTATCAAATATATTCACTAAACCCAAAAAAGATGGTGGATGTCGCATCATCATTGACTTAACTTCACTAAATATGTTTGTTAAGTATATACATTTCAAAATGGAACCGGTTGATACTGCCAAACAACTAAATTCCAAAGGATACTTCATGGCAAGCATTCATCTTAAAGATGTTTACTATTTAGTACCATTCACAAGGATCATCGCAGATACCTGAAATTTACCTGGATGGGGCAGCTATAGCAGTTTAAAGCATTACCCAATGGGTTCACATCAGCCCAGGAGTGTCACCAAGACACTAAAACCAGCTCTGGCAATATTCAGAAGACAAAAACATATTGTCATGGCATATCTTGATGATATCCTAAATGGTAGGCAAGACCATGAATTTGACTATGTTAGCTGTTCACCTACCAAACAGTTATTCGAAACCCTGGGGTTGTCTTACATCCAGATAAATCTAAGTTGAAGCCATCCTCTATCATGGACTACTTGGGCTTCACAATTAATTCAGTCTACGTGACTGTGACATTGCCAAGAGACAACATAGTTGAATTGGCACAATCATGCAACAATTTAATGGTCAACAAACTACCAACTACTCGACAAGTAACAGAGTAATTGGGAAAATGGTAGCAGCATTTCAGGCTACATAATTCGGACCTTTGTACCAAAAACGACATACAGGTCATTATGATCGTTTCATGAAGTTACCCACTGAAGTTACCCATCAGAACTACAGTGGTGGGCAAAAAACGTTTGACATAGTTTCAGCCTATTATCATCACTAACCCTACGTCAGTTATCCAAACAGATGCCAGTGCTCAAGACTGGGGAGCAACTAACTCTATATCCAGCACAAGTAGTAGATGGACTAACCCAGAATCATCGTTACCACTTACACTGGGCATTAATTATCTAGAGATGTTGGGTGACTTTTATGGTTAAAAAGCATATGCATAAATATGCATCACTTGCATGTACGGTTATAAATAGATAATACTACGGTGGTGGCCTACATTAACCATATGGGCGGCATAAAATCGGTATCATGCGACAAGTTGGTCAACACAATTTGGCAATGGTGTGTCCAAAGACATATTTGGCTATCAGTAACTTACCTGCCAGGTAAGCTAAATACAGTGGCAGACACCAGGTCACGTAAATTTAATGACAACATCGAATGGATGTTAAAACCCCCAATTTTTTTTTCCACAAAAGTTATCAAGCAATATGGCATGCCAGATATCGATTTATTTGCATCGAGGCTAAATCACCAGGTACCTATGTCAGTTGCTTGGGAACCAGACCCTGAGGCAGCAGCGGTAGATGCATTCGTGCTGGATTGGGGAAATTCTTCTTCTATGCATTTCCTCCCTTCTGCCTCATCAGTCAGGGACTACGCACAGTACAAATGGACTCTGCTTCAGGTATTTTGATAGTACCCGACTGGCCTACACAGCCATGGTTCCCAATACTCCATGACATGGTTGTTGAAACTCCGATGGTATTCCCCAGTGACCCAGAGTTGTTAACACCCAGTGTCGGGCACAAGCCACCCGTGCCATGAAAAAATCAAACTCCTGGGTTGCAGATTCTGCACAAACCACTTCTGGGACTGGGATTATCATAACAAACCATCGACACCATGTCAGCATCCCTCCGAACATTCACTAAAAAACAGCACTTGTCCAGCATCAAAAAATGGGAGAAGTACTGCTTGGATACAGGGACCACCTACTCAACCGCTACAGTTACCAACGTACTGGAATTCCTGGCGAACCTTCACCACGATGAAGGACTCAGCTACAGAGCCATCAACACAGCTAGAATTGCCCTGCCTGTCTATTTAAAACCAGCTCCAGGACAACAGGCCATGGGGTCCCACCAGCTGGTGGTCAAACTAAATGAAGGGTATTTACAACTCTAACCCCCTAGATCAAGGTACACCCATATATGGGATGTCAGTGTGGTCCTGACATACCTCAGGGGATGGCCACCAGCCAGATCCCTCAACCTGGAACCATCCATGCTCAAAACACTCATGTTGATGGCACTTGTAGCTGCACAGAGGGTCCAGTCACTACACCTGTTGCGACTGGACACCATGCTCACAGCTCCAGACCAGATCTCTGTCGTTATCCAGGGAATGATCAAACAGAGCAGACCAGGAACACCTAATCCAGTCGTGGAATTCTGGGCTTACCCGCCAGAAACACGGTTATGTGCCATGACCCTATTATCCTACATAGACACAACCAAAATATTCGAGGGAGATGAAAAGCCTTGTGGGTCAGTCATAAAAAACCTTATGGTTGGGTGACGAGCCATTTCGAGATGTCTCAAGCAGGTGCTAAAAGCTGCTGGGATAAAAACTAACATGTACAAATTTCATTCCACCAGGGCAGCATCCACGTCGACGGCTAAAAAAATGGACGTGCCTATAAACCACATCCTGGCTACAGCAGGATGGTGGGGAGAAAGACCGTTCAGAAATTTTATAATAAGCCGTTGGCAAAACCTGTTTTATTTGCAGGAAAGATTTTACAGACTGCAAATATTTAATTTAAGCCCAGGGGAGCAATTTAATTTCTTTGTTGTTATTGTTAAAATACCATTGTGTTTTTCTACAAACAGATTCATTGGTTGGTTACGATAACACACAATACAATACAATACAATACAATACAATACAATACAAATTTATTGTCATTTGAGCCTCAGTGAGACTCAAACGAAATTTCGTTTACACAGCCATACAAACAAAGACAATGTCCTACAGACATACACACAATTAAATTCACACAAACATCCATCACAGTGAACCCACTGTGATGGAAGGCAAAGTCTTTTCTCTCCCCTGTTCTCCATGTCTCTCCCGATGTCCAAGACCCAGGCGGGTGATGATAAGTCCCACGGCCATTTTAGGCCGCGCGGGGCGATTTACGGCCCCGCTGCCGGTCTGAAAGTACAAGGTTGGAACCCCCACGGGCGATGGTGAGTCCCACGGCCATGAAGCCGCGCCAGGTGATGTACGGTCCCGGTCCAGGTCGTTCCAACCCCGTGACACGGGCTGGAGAGGTCGCGTTGCCTCCCTCAAAGACTTCGGCAGTGATGTAGTAATAACTGTTACACGGTTTGAAATCACAGAGCTTTGAAATCTTCACGGAATCACTCGCGTGACTCCGAAGTAAAATAGTAAGATTAAACGAGAACTTACCAGTTTGAAGTTTGATCTGTATTTTATGAGGAGTTACGATGAGGGATTACGTGCCCTCCGCTCCCACCCTCAATAATATGGGTCAAATTCATAAACTGATGTCTCCTTATCTTTACTATGTTTACTTCAATAACTGTGTCTATCTGTGATTCCACACCGCTGCTTTGAAGTATGCCGCGCATGCGTGCTGAACGGGTTCTTCACGTAATCCCTCATCGTAACTCCTCATAAAATACAGATCAAACTTCAAACTGGTAAGTTCTCGTTTAATCTTACTATTATGGAGGACACACATTTACTGGCTGGTTAGAACACAACAAAAACGTTCTCACTGTACAATAAACTAAACTAAACCAAACAGCTCTGCTCTGTTTACCTTTAAAAAAACAAACTCGCTATAAAGGGAGCATTACGAAGATGCATAATACTGGTTTCAGGGATGCCAGTTTAGTTTGTGAGGAGAAATTGAGTAGACCTTAACTGCATTCTCTGTAGTTTACAAATCTGAAGTGAAAACTCATTGAAGCTTAACAGGAAGCCTCAGAGAGGACATTTCCCATGGCTGTGGTGTGTAAAACCAGGGACTCACATTCTCAGAATAAGGGGAATACTATTAGGATTGATTAGGAGAAATTTCATGTTTATGGAGAAAATTGTGAATTTTTGGAACACTTTATCCTGGAAGGCTTTGGCTTTGATCTGTCATTAACTTTATTCGTCGGATAATTACTGGATATTAGGGGAATTGGGTATAAAGGGAAATCACAGGAAGTTGAAGTTGAAGATCAGCCACGACCTTAATGAACAGTAGAGCAGCTGTCTGCTTCTTATGTTCTCAACAAAAGAGAAGAAAAACTCTTTCAAAATTCTTGGCTTCCCTTTGATATTCCACATGCCTCTCTAACCACATTATTAGACCTGATCATACTTGATCCAAACACCTCTCTCTGTTTTGGCTTCTGTGCGAGTCCCACACCTGACTGACCTTATGTGGCCAGGAGCTTCCAATGGTATTGGGACATAGGCTCCATGAGCATCCCAGAAGCAGATGCAAGCAGATCTCCTGAGCCTTGTAGATAGGCACAAAGTGCTGGGTTAACTCAGCGGTTCAGGCAGCATCTCTGGAGAAAAATGTTGGGCGAAGGATGAGGTATTGAAAGTAGAGGGGGGGGGGGGGAATTAGTAAGAAAAGGCCAGAATAAAGCAGGGTGAGCAACAGATGACCATGGAAGGGTGAAGCTCATAATGGCCCATTGTTGGCTGGGTAAAAGGTACAAGGATGCGAACAGTGGAACTATTAGGATGACTAGGGTGGGGGAGGGGGGAGAGAGGGAATGAAGGGGTTACTTGAAATCAGGTGCTGTTCCTCCAATTTGCTCATGAGCCTTGTGCTGTCAGAGGCCTTTTTGCAATTTTGAAGTGTCTCTGATAATAAAAGACTTTTGAAAACAGTTGAGATTGATTTATATAATGTTAAACGTTAAAATACATTAACCTTCTGCTGGCATAAATATACTAAGAAATGTAGAAATATAAACAAGGAACTTAATTAAATCAGGATAAATGATCATTAGCCTGAAATGTTAACTCTTCTTTCTCCACTGATGCTATCCAACCTGCTGAGTATTTCTAGCAATTTTTGCCATTGACCAAACAATTTTGCTACAGAGTTACATCAAAGCAAATATATTTCATGGTGAATTGGTTAGCTCTGAGAAAGAGCACATGGGGTGTGCAGCGATAGGGTCATGGGTCTTAACTCCACCATGGCAAATTGGCAAATTAAATTCAAAAGATGTAATAACGCAGACTGAAAAAGAATAATTGTGAAAATTACAAGATGGTCATCAGGTTCGTTTAATTTATTAATTTCTTTATTTAATTGATCAACTGCTCGAGCCTTCATTGGAAGTCACTCTATATTTTTAAAAAAGGACTAACAAGATGTCCTTAGGCCCATAAATGCAGCTTTGAAAAAAGCCATCAAAATCCATATTTAAAAAAGAAATATGGACAGGCATGGAAGGGAGGAGCGTTCAGTAATAAGCATTCAAGCAAAGAAAGAGAAGAGAAGAATTGAGTGCAAGAACATGAGAGCCTTGTTTAGTCATTAAAGAGATAAAAAGCAATTGGCATACACTTTGTAGAAAGTATCACAGACTTAATATGAACATCTGAGAGAGTACAAGCAAAATGACTGAGACATACAGAAAATAACTCCTAACTTCAAGCTGCCATGAGGCTAGTTTGTTCCTTTCACTGATACAACTATGTCGGAATCAATTTAGCAAAAGGCTGCACCAAAGGTTGCTAAAAGTTAAACCAACAATGACTCTCTGCTGTTTTACTACTGGTTTGCTTTGAGAATGCAACAGTCAAACATATCTCAGCCAACATCAACTCCCTTCCCATTTCATTTCAAGTGGTTATAAATCTGTGCTTTAATACATCTGGTAAAGAACCCTCCTTCTTTATTTACCACACCCGAATATGACTTTTAGGGAAATGTGTTGTTTTTCCAAACCTTTCCCTGAGCACTCTTGTGCCAGCTGCCTGCTGTATATTAGGTATGCTGAATATCAAACACTTGACAGATATAATTGCTGTGTTTGTATAACGTGGGAGCTAACTTAGACTCCCAAATGGATTATGAAAGACAGTTTGTCTTCATTCAGACTGTGGTTTGTGTGCACTACATGACCTTCTGAAGTGGTTACACTCACAACAACAGCCTCAAATGTAGTGGGTGTTCCAGGTGAAACTGCTACCTGGTGCTTAACCACAACTGCTTGCATAAACGAAGACTTATTCCGTGTTGCTCAACCAGCTCCATTTCCAATATAGCGTAGGAAGGAACTGCTGATGCTAGTTTAAACCGAAGATAGACACAAAAAGCCGGAGTAACTCAGCGGGAAAGGCAGTATCTCTGGAGAAAAGGAATGGGAGATGTTACGGGTCGAGACCCTTCTTTCTTGACCCGAGACGTCAACCCATTCCATCTCTCCAGAGATGCTGCCTGTCTCACTGAGAAGTTACTCCAGCTTTTTGTGTCTATCTTCCATTTCCAATATTTCCTGACTACTTATTTCAGCTCTGAATGATAAAGGGGAAGGTAAGAGAGGGAAATTCTATATTTGAGGTCCACCTCAGAAAGCACGGGGGTTCATTTCCATCTGGACCAAATGCCAGAACAGTGAAAGAAGTCTGCAACTGAACAAGACGCCAAAGCTTGACTTCAATTAACCCTTCACCCTATCATACTTGGTGTGCACCAAGACATTTGCACACTTATGAATACTTTGACCCTGGAACTCAGATTACATCCTATTGCTTGGGATCATTGGAGAGATGCACCTCAGATATCTTCCTGTGGCATGACTATATCTGAGTGCCATCTCTCCAATGTTTGTAAGCAATAGGGCAGCACAGTGGTGCAGCGGTAGAGTTGCTGCCCTACAGTGCCAGAGACCCGGGTATGATCCTGATGACAGGTACTGTTTGTACGGTGTTTGTATGTTCGTCTTGTAACCATGTGGGTTTCCTCCGGGTGCTCCAGTTTCCTCCCGCTTTCCAAAGACGCACTGGTCTGTAGGTGAATTGGCTTTGGTAAAATCGTAAATTGTCTCTAATGTGTAGGATAGTGTTAGTGTACAGGGAGATTGCCGTCGGCACAGACTCGGTGGGCCGAAGGGCCTGTTTCCACGTTGTATCTCTATAGTCTAAGGTCTAATAAAATGGAGTCATGATTGTAAAGAGTATAGATTCCCTTCCACCTGGCTTCCTAGGAAAGGCTTTGTAAATAAAAAAACAATTTGGTACTAATCTAAATTCTTTAACTGCTAGCAAATGAAACAAACAACTTAAACTTAAAATAGTTGCTTTCTTTTAGTTTACTTGCACCAGTTGAGCTTAGTATTGGTAAAATATTAAATCATCTTAATCATTCATTTTTCTTCAATTTTTTTTTCCTTTCTGAATATTGTTCAATGGTGAGTTGCATTTACTTCTGGATCACTGGATAAGCCATTATGTTCAGAGAGAGGAAACAAGAATTAGCCTAATCATAGGCAACCGTGGATGATTTTGAAAGTGAGATTAATGAGATTAATGAGAAATTATCACATGAATCAAGATTTGATGCATTTTAATAGAAAGTAGCGCCTTTTGACTTAAAGCAAAACCCAGAACAGAACCAGAAAGAAAATAATGAACAATTTCAGAAAAAAAAATTAACAGTTTGTATATGGAGTAGGCAGAGAAATGCTATGGAGCGGAGCTTTGTGCAAACATAGCCACCAGCAATCCCAAGGACAATACTCCAAAGCTTTCTCTATAGGCTTCCTGCAATTGATTTCATATAATTTAGGCAAACAATTAGTTGTAATAAAAGCACTTCCAATATTTTCCAAGTCCCCTATTGCAGATGCTGTTAATGTAGAAAGCTTGAGGAATTGATAAAATGCCTGGGGTGATGAGGCTCAACGATGAAGTAACTGTGGCCTGTGAAACAGGAGTAGTTAATTTGTCACTTTAGTAGTCAGTCTCACAACACGGTTTTTTTTGCTTTTTGATTTATCTGATGATGTAAGAAATATTTAGCAGTTTTTGATTTTTCTTCTAACGTGTAAAGCCTGTAATGGTCTTATAAGATCTAAATCAGTTCCCAAACAGTAACAGCATTGAAAAGGCACCATGGAAACATGGCATTTGGCTTGCGTCTTATGCATATAACACCCTAGAAGGAGGCAATTCGGCCCTTAAGGTCCCTTTTGGCCTCCTTGAAAACACTTCCATTAGTCTTATTTTACCTCTTCTTACTTCCCTGTACTTTAGACTTGAGATTTTCGAGATACAGTGCAGAAACAAGCCCTTTAACCCACCGAGTTGACACCGACCAGTGATCACCCCGTCCACTAGCACTATCCTACACACTAGGGACAATTGACAATTTTACCGAAGCCAATTAACCTACAAACTTGTACGTCTTTGGAGTGTGGGAGGAAACCGGAGCATCCGGAGAATACCCACACAGTCACAGGGAGAACGTACAAACTCTGTACCAACAGCACCCATGGTCAGGATCGAGCCCAGGTCTCTGGCGCTGTAGGGCCTCAACTGTACCGCTGCACCACTGTGCTTCCCCGAAATAAATATTTGAATCACCTAAGGTATAAAATCTTGGTATAAATACTCCTGCAATGTTTTCAAAATAGAAAGAAAGCAGGGCAATTGGAGAGAGAAATAAAACAGAGAAAACAGCACACTGGAAGTGAACACGGACTGCAGTAAGAAGATCACCACCCACACTCACTGCGGAGATGCACAATTATCTCGCACTTGGCTTCAGTACATTTATAAAGAAGAACCCGTAGGACAAAAGGCTCCAAGATCTGTATGATACCAGAACCTTGAACATAATAATGATGCCACAACATGCCCCACACCACAAATAGCTATGACAGTTGGCAAAACCATAGCCCCAGTTTTGCTGCTGCCCAAAGATGACACTTTACCAGTTGAGAACCATTGAGAAATAACTAAAAAAAAAAAAAAAAAAAAAATTATTGAACTTGAAAAATTCTACTAAAATGCAAAAATACTTAAAAATAATTAATAACATTATTGCATGGACAAATCGTTTTGAACGATGTGTATTATAATATTTTGGGGGCTTTAATGTACCCATTCAAAAAATTGGCTCCTGGATTGCTGCTAATTTGTTGGATGCTAAACTGGGATTACATAGAACTACTGGATGGGTGATCATCTTAAATCAGTACCCTGTTCCTGCTTTGTCCCCATAAGCCTTGATTCCGTTAACCCTAAGAGCTATATCTCTCTCTCTCTTGAATACATTTTGAGGTATTAATATGAGGAGATGGCGAGAAGGTGCTACTAAATCATAATTCTTTTCACCTGTTATTTTAAACACATCCATAATTCACTCAATGAAAAATTATCCCAATGAAAGGTACAGAATCACTGATAGTATCCATTTTTGCAAAAATATGTTGTGCGGTAACTGAGTAGTCACTCAAAGAGTTGTACCTTTTTCTGGTTGCCACTGGATTTTCGACATGTTGAAAATTTTCGGAGACCTGTTGCGACTATGACAGGTGCTGGCAAGTCGCTGAAAATATTGCGTAAGTGGGTCAGGCCCTTAAAAGACACACAAGAAATGTCAAAATGGCCAACAAGCCATCACACTCCTTCCAGAGCACAATAAGTCACTGTCAGAAAATGTTCGATGAGCAATATTATGTAATGCTGTTGCAAAATGAAATAATCCTTGGCTCTTGAATGTAATTGAGTGAAAACTGTAGAATGATATTTCACATAAGTTATAGCCCTGTCATGACACTACCTGAAATTACTTTCTGATATTATAGCAAAGCATCAACCCAAAATCGGTGTAAAGCCTCTGCTAATATAGTAGAGTGAAGATTTTTAGATGACCCTGTTTAACCGTTGGGTCTGGAATCCATTTGACATTTTGTTAGGCTGCATTACTTTAATAAGGGCGGAAACAGAAAATTGCAGTGTTTTTCATTTGAATGTTGAGATTATATCACGCTATTGGAACAAGAGTTAAAAGAGACTAATAGCATTGCTGACTGGTACTTTGCTGACCCTGGCTCTGATTTTTCTTTCTCAGTCCAGTTTAGTTTATTGCCACGTGTACCGAGGTTCAGTGAAAAGCTTTTGTTGCCAGCTAACCAGTCAGCAGAAAGACAATACATGAATACAATCGAGCCATTCACAGTGTACAGATGCATGATAAGGGAATAACGTTTAGTGTAAGACAAAACCAGCAAAGTCCGATCAAAGATAGGCAGAGGGTCACTATTGAGGTAGATAGTCCTTTTTATCAATTTAAACAAAAAACGTACAATTTATGTGCTTCTTATTTGCAGAAATCTTGCAACTAAACTGTCGAGAAAATGTTGAGATTAGCAAAGAGGGTAGGAAGGAACTGTAGATGCTGGTTTAAACTGAAGATAGACACAAAATGTTGGAGTAACTCAGTGGGACAGGCAGCATCTCTGGATAGAAGGAATGGGTGACGTTTCGGGTCGAGATTTCTTCAGACTTCAGACTGCAGCAGTCTGAAGAAGGATCTCGACCAGTAACATCACCCATTCCTTCTATCCGGAGATGCTGCCTATCCCACTAAGTTACTCCAACATTTTGCTTCTAAATCGGCAAAGAGTACCTCTGGCCAGCATGGCTTGTGTTATTAGAGTTGCCACTTTGTGGATCACTGCGCTCCAGCCACTGGTTAGGGCTGGTGAAGAGCACAGTGCGTTTAGCCATGCCTTCCAATCAATATATTGTGGCTGTTGCTACACTCCAGCGTGCTATAAATATTTTCATGAAGTGCAAGTGGGAGGCCAGCCAATTCTGCAGCAATAATTCATCATCCCATTTCTATAAAACCTCAGACGTTGGATGATTAAAAACATATAGAACATTTAGTGTACTCACAAGACATAAAACAATCATTAAGTGTGTGCTTCTGAGTGGCTGTTGGCAAATTGGCAGCCCGCGTAAATCAAAGTAGAACATTTCCAGCCATGATTCATGTAATAAAATGTCCAAAAGGACTGCAGATGCTTTCACACCAGTCAAAGGGTTTAACTACAGAAGGCCAAACTACCAATGACCCTGTATTGAGGCTGCCTCTGATATCATTGCACAGATGAAGTACGAAACAGGAAGCAGGTCTTCCCCATGGAAGTGAGCAATGAGTTTTTACAGTAAATGTCAAATCCTTTCAAAAGTCGCAGTATATCATTACAACCCCTGCCAACATTACGCTTGACTCTTACTGCTCCTCACTCTTTACTGGTGGCATCCCCAAAGGGTTTTTTCCCTCCCATTTTCATCTTTTCTCACACACCACTTGACACTATAAAACCTGGTCCCTACCCTACTAAGGTTGCCAAGTGGCACTCTGCGGCGATACTCGAGCCATTGAGCTGATAAGACCATCTTTATTTCTTTGGAGGGAATTCAGCTCCAAGTAATGCTTCCTTGCTTTAGATCAAGTTAAACTTGGAGAGACACAATGGCAATAGCCAAAATTACTACAGGCAACCTAGATAAGATTGGCAAACTGGAAGCCAGGTCATAGGTTTGAATAAATTATTCACTGGCCTGAATTTTAGTTTAGTATTAATTTTAGTTTGGTTTAGAGATACAGCGCAGAAACAGGCCCTACGGCCCACCGAGTCCGCGCCGACCAACGATCCCCGCACACTAACACTATCCTACACAGACTGGGGACAATTTTACCAAGCCAATTAACCTACAAACCTGAACGTCTTTGGAGTGTGGGCCAGGGAGGAAACAGGAACCTCTGGAAAAAACCCAAGCAGATCACGGAGAAAAGGTACAAACTCTGTACAGACAGCACCCGTAGTCAGGATCGAACCGGGGTCTCTGGCGCTGTGAGGCAGCAACTCTAATGCTGTGCCACATGTGCCGCCCTAGGCTTAAATAAATTATTCACTGGCCTGAACTACAATTGCAAGGGCCAGTTGTCGTAGGACCTGACACCCTCACCACTCCAACCTGCTTAACGCTGAGGATAAATAATGAAGAAAGGGAAAACCTGAAACAAATTCAACCATAATTAAAACTGGATGCACAGGGAAAGCAAAGTCCCAAGAGGAGTGGAACCTGCTAGGAGGGGTAATTATGCAAAACTGGCTTGCAGCCTCTCCCATTCTGATTGAATATCAGGAATTGAGGAAAGTACTTCCCGAGTATTTTCATGGACGGTCTCATTGGGAACACGAGACCAGATGCCTGGTGTGTGCATCTATGGAGCGTGGGAAAGTAAAGTTATGCTCATGGAGGGCCAACTTGTAGAATTCCTCAGCTTCCCCCACATTTTGCTTCCTCTGGCAATGTACAGAGTGTTCGGTTTGCCAGAAACGAATTATTTATTGACAGGAATACCTTCTTCAACTCCAGCGATGTCCCATGGACTGCAGTCCCCCAGTTTAAAACAATGCACACAAAAACAAACCAAGAACGAAGCGCTTGGGGCCAGATGAATATCATGTAATAAATGTGACAAAGCTCCAAGGTTTTTGATATTAAACAATGTCCTGGAACGTGTTGCTGGTACTCCTTTAATTTAAGTCTGTAGGAGATGATTTACTTACAACAGTACTGCCAGACTTCAAGGCCTGAATGAGATTTGACGACTTTAAAATTCGCAAACTGGAAACCATTTCTGAACAAGTTCATTCAGAAACACGGAGAGGGAACTTCCATGGACACCCTCCCGATTGTTCTCTGTAAAACCCGAGTGAAAATTCCATGGAAACGTCAGAGAAGTGTGGGCGGCACGGTGGCACAGCGGTAGAGTTGTCACAAAGCTCCAAGGTAATCTGACAGCGCCAGAGACCGGGTTCGATCCTGACTACTGGCCCTGTCTGTGCGGAGTTTGTACATTCTTCCTGTAACTGCATGGGTTTTCTCCGGGTGCTCTGGCTTCCTCCCACACACCACATACGAGCAGGTTTGCAGGTTAATTGGCGTTGGTAAAATTGTAAATTGTCCCTAGTCTGTAGGGTAGTGCTAGTGTACGGGGTGATCATTGAACAGCGCGGATTCGGCGGACTAAAGGCCATGTTTTCGTGCTGTATCTCTAAAGCCTAAAGTCTAAAGTTCCATTAATAGAAATTATGCCAATGCCTTCTAGCTCAGTGTTCGAACAAATTATTGACAGAATAACAATAGTAACTCCAGCCTTAATGTTTATGAACCATCTCTGAAACAGCTTTACAGGAACTAGAGCAATCAACCCCCACACACATATCTCATGCAACCATTCCAGGATAAACAATGACTCCATTTTAAAGTATTGCCCTTGTTGTCAAGATCCCCCATTAGCTAATCCCTTCTCTATTCTGTAATCAGCTCCAGGCTAATTTCAATGAGTTGTAATTGTGGAGTCATAGGGATATCCAGCAGGGAAGCAGGCTCTTCGGCCCATCAAATCTGTATTGACCATCAAGCACCTATAAACACTAATCCTGCATTAATCCCATTTTTTAGATGACCCTATTTGGTTGCACAGCCTTCTGAAGAAGGGTTTCGGCCCGAAACGTCGCCTATTTCCTTCGCTCCATAGATGCTGCTGCACCCGCTGAGTTTCTCCAGCAAGATTAACTCTGTTCCATCAATTCTGGTCTTTTGAGATCTTCAAATTTATAAAGGTTATGCCATATTGTGACACTATGGGAGGTGATTACTCTGGGGCAGTTCCTGCCACGCCTTGTAACTTTGCTGGAGGTTCCTTACCTTATAACACTTTAAGCAATCGCAGTGAAGTAGGGTAGCACAGTGGCTTGTAGAACTACTAAATCACAACTCCAGTGGTCTGGGCTCAATCCTGACTACCGCTGCTGGCTATGTATTCCTTGTACGTTCTCCCTGTGATTGCGAGGATTTACCCTGGGTGCGTTGGTTTCCTACCACATGCCACAGACATGTGGGTTGGTAACTTAATTCCCTGTGAGGATTCTCCCTCTCCAGCTGTAACATTTGTGGAAGAGCCCTGGAAATCGAGGAATATTGATGTGAAAAGCATGCAGCCTTTTCTAGGGTTTCTCCATTGAAGATACAACACTTGAGTACAAAATTTCCAATAAATATTAAAAAATCAAACAGGATGTTTCTATTAGTGTGAGAATCTCGGACCGGAGGGCACAGCCTCAGAATAAAAAGTCGTACCTTTAGAATGGAGATGAGGGGAAATTTCTTTAACCTGAGGGTGGTGAATCTGTGGAATTCATCGCCACAGACGGCGGTGGAGGCCAAGTCATAGAATATTTTTAAAGTTGAGATTGATAGGTTCTTGATTAGTATGGGTGTCAAAGGTCACAGGATGCAGGTGGGAAAATGGGATTTAGAAAAATGGATCAGCCTTGATCGAATTGCAGAATAGGCTCGATGGGTCGAATGGCCTAATTCTGATCCTATGTCATGATCTTATGATCTTATTTACTCAATAGACAATAGGTGCAGGAATAGGCCATTCGGCCCTTCAAGCCAGCACCGCCATTCAATATGATCATGGCTGATCACCTAAAATCAGTAGCCCGTTCGGCTTTATCCCCATATCCCTAGATTCCTTTAGCCCTAAGAGCTAAATCCATCTGTTCCAATTTCAATATGTGAACCTGAGAAACATATAAAATATAATATAATGATAATATAATCATAATATAATTATAATAAATATAATTATAATAATATCACATTATGTTATTTAATTTTCAATGTTAGAATGGAACAATGGTACCTTATTGTCTGTCACATGTATCTAGGTAGAGTGAAATTATTTTTGTTGCATATAATTCAGTAAAATCTTACTGTACATAAGCATCATCATACCCAAGTACAAGAATGTAAAAATAGTAGATTACACTGAGGCTGCACACAAAAGCCACCACATTGTGGGTAACATCTTGTATCCTTCAAGTTTCAAAGTTTTTATTAAATGTAGAGTCTTATCTTGGCCTTAAGGACCCATTTTCCTAGCTGCGGTACTGGGTTGGAGGTAGAGGGAACGGCCTGGCCTGGCGGTGATGTTGGGGTATCCTACGCCACATACTCATCTGACCTCTATGTCGCCTGATCCACACGATCCCATGACTGGTGCAGGTCCTCCATTGGCCCACTCTACCGACACCTCGACCCAGGAACGTCCCCTCACCTCCCATGTCTACCCCCCTCAGCCTCCCATGCCCCACGTACTGTATCCTCCCACAGCCAACCTCGGAACACCCAATACGCCTCAATGTATTGAACATAGCCGTGGCTGATTTCAGGAATGCTGCAAGGTAAGCAAAGGCAAATGGCCGCAGATTTTTGGATGCATTTTGCCACCTGCTTACTAGCATAAATGCAGACACATGGACCAAATCCAATTTCCGCTCTCAAACTGTGCACTAACCATGCTACAAAGACAGCTTTTCAAAAGTCGTGCATTGGAACTCCTGAAAAGAATTTGAACAGATACAACATTTACAACCAAAGAGCCTGGTATGTATTTTAGACATGAATGCAGAAATTAATTTTGATTGGATGCTTTGAACTTAATTCCTCCCAAGTTGGTGGAATCTACTGTATTGTCATTATGGACTAAACAGGCTGTAATCATTATGTAAGTCCTTTATTTCCCCTTGTAAATGGAAAAGCCCTGAGAAAACATGTCATGTTCTGAAACATGAGGCAAATGCTGCAGAACTGTCAAACATTTAGTTGGCTTTACATGAATTATTTGGGTAAGTCTGTACTCTATACTTTGTCTGACCTGTATCCCTTCGCATAATTCATAATATTAACACAACATGATCTGTAAAGTATTCAGTGGTGCATTGGCACTTCCTCACATCGGCCTCAACAATACGAAAGTTTGTCATGTTCCAAAACAATCAATTTATGGTAATGAACAGCACCTGGGCAACAAAGCGCTCTTAATCCTGTGTGTGTTTATCAAGCTGGAAGTTTGCCGAATTTCTATCTGTTGATAGTGGCTTCCCACAAGCATACCACGGAGGTCAGAACCTGATGGTTCCCCATAACCTCTGTGGTTTTGCCCGTCTCAAATGACTCCTGTTGCAAAACAGCACCAGTCATACATTGTTTGATGCTTTCTGTTTTCCTTAACTAAACCACAGCATCAAACGTGTCCACCACAGGCTCTGCCACTGTGACAAATTCAACAGTTTGTCAACCGCTAAGTCGGACTAATTACCCTGAAGCAATGTTCTGAATGGCTTGATTAGACAATGAGAAGTCCAACATGATGTCTCTGGTAGATAATGCAGCACACCAGCTTAAAGCACCCGCTTTTAGTGGCACGGTGGCGCAGCGGTAGAATAGCTGCCTTACAGCGCCAGAGGCCTGGGTTCGGTCCTGACTATGGGTGCTGTCTGTACAAAGGTTATACGTTCTCCCCTTGACCGCATGGGTTTTCTCCAGGTGCTCCAGTTTCTTCCCACACTCCAAAGACATGTTTGTACAGGTGTGTAGGTTAATTGGCTTTGGTAAATTGCCCTTAGTGTGTAGGATAGTGCTAGTGTAGGGTGATCGCTGGTCAGTGTGGGCTTGGTGGACCAAAGGGCCTGTTTCCACACTGCGTCTCCAAACTAAACTAAACTAAACTAAACTATACTAAACTAAGGACTGAAGTCACTTAGGCTACAGAATAGGGTGGCACAGTGGCGCAGCTGGTAGAGCTGCTGCCTTTCAGCGTCAGAGACCCAGGTTCGATCCTGATCTTGGGATGTTATCAGTATGGAGTTTGCTGAACCTGTGCTGAGCCAGTGCTGAATGAGAACTGCTTGTAGTGCTGAATGAGGTTAACATGACTTGTACTGAGTGTGGCCTGCATTGCTAACTCTATAATTCGATCATCAATACACATTTAATCACAGCCTGCCAACCAGAGTAGATTCATTTATTCCTACTCTTTGCTTTCTCTTTATTCACCAATTCTCAATTCATATCAATTTAATTTAGCAATACAGCATAGTAACAGGCCGTTTGGGGCCTGATGCTGTCTGACCCACAGAGTTACTCCAGCTTTTTGTATGCACCATCAGTTTAAACCAGTATCTGCAGTTCAACTACCATCTCTGGCAGCTCGTTCCATACACCGTGTGAAAAAGTTGCCCTACTAAATCTTTCCCCCCTCACCTTAAACCTATGTTCTCTGGTTCTCGATTCCCCTACTCTGGGCAAGAGTCACTGTGTGTCTACCCGATCTATTCCTTAGTCCTGACCTCATTTGAATCCTGAGCGAAGAGATGTCATTTCAGTGTCAAAGAGAAATGTATTAAGTCTTTACTCCACGAGAGTGAATGTATAAATACTGAAAAGTCTTTTAATTCACGTCCGTTTCTCAATATATGAAACAGTTTAAATCTGTTGTTTTTGGCACCTCCATGATGAGGCTGTCGAGGGAGTTGTGATTAACTGTGGTGAGTGATCCAATAGTGTAGAGCTGGTGAGTAATTAAATAATCCCAAGGAGAGATAGGAAGTTTAGAACATGTGTTAACTCTTCATTGAATAACCACTACAACTTGCCCTCACATCACATGTATCATTGTGTCATTACTTCACACACACATGTGATTCATTTATCTTTTACGAACATACAGTATATATCGGACTGCTCAGTCTGAAGAAGGGTCTCGACCCGAGACGTCACCCATTCCTTCTCCCCAGAGATGTTGCCTGTCCTACTGAGTTACTCCAGCATTTTGTGTCTAACTGCGGTTTAAACCAGCATCTGCAGTTTCTTCCTACACTGGCTTATTAACTGACTGCCTCGAGCATGCACAGCTTTGTAGGTTCAGTCACTTAGCTGTCATTCTCTGAACCTGCACTCCAGCTCACTAATGACTTAGTTTAGTTCAGTTTAGTTTGGTTTAGTTCAGTTTAGTTCAATTTAGAGATACAGAGCGAAAACAGGACCTTTCGGCCCACCGAGTCCGCGTCGACCAGTTATCTCCCCATAAACTAGCACAATCCTACACACTAGGGACAATTTACAATTTTTACCGAAGCCGATTAACCCTCAAACCTGTACGTCCATAATGCGGCAGGAAACCGGAGCACCCAGAGTAAACCCACAAGGTCACAGAGAAAACATACAAACACCGTACAGACAGCACCCATAGTCAGAATTGTACTCAGGTCCCTGGTGCTGTAAGGTAGCAACTCTACTGCTGCACCACTATGCCACATTGTCTTTAGTGATTTGTTCTATACCCACTCCTGAATGTCTTTTACTGCCATCATTTTGTCAGGAGAAACTTCTGACCTTTCCTCCTATTCAAAGAAATTATATTTGTACAGATTTGTTCTATCTCGCCACTCACTCACTGTGCAAGTTGCACTTGTTTGTCAGACTTAGCACTTTCACTTCCCTGTCTTGTTCAAACTGCTTGGCTTTGTTTCTTCCCAGTGAATTGTAAGAATCCAAGCGAACACTTTGTTTTTGTTTCAATGCTGTTCCTGTACTATCTCCTCCAGGCTCGGATGCAGATACATCAGTTGTGTTCATAAGTTCTTAACTCATAGGAGCAGAAGGAGGCCATTCATCCCATTGAGTCTACTCAGCCATTCGATGGCTGATATGGTATGACCAGTGCCTTATAAATCCTCAGCATTACATCCCTGTTTTTACATTCTATTCATCTCAAAATAAATGCTAACATTGCATCCAAACTACCCTTTCAACGTAAATGAACCTTTTGATAATCACGCATCAGCACACCCAAGTCCCAATTTCAATGTTCAAAGTCAATGATATCTCATCAGCTGGAGTGAATCTCACAGCAGAAAGTAGTGTCATTAGATACTTTCTTTAAAAAATTAAGAAAACTTTTTTTGAGGAACTTAAAAGCATGTTTTGAGAAGCATTTTTCAACAAAGTTACCTTTTTCATCCTGATTTCGAGTAGCCTTTATAGACAGCTGATTTCCACAAGAAGACTTCACCTGAACCCAGCAAGCCCTGAGCTGGTTGAGATCTGAGCAGGCTGCTTTGGGAAAAGCAACCTTACCTACATACTGTATGTAACAACTGTTTAATGTATGACCTCTGAAAGCCACTTTTCCCCTCTTAGAGGGTGTGATGTGCTCTGATACAGCCCACAGTCATTTTGAAATATAGATAGGTACAATGGGCAGGGTGGGCTGAGAAGCTTATTTGTATGCGATACAACTCAATGACTATGAGTCATCCACACCTGCAAGAGTAGAGTTCCCATTGCCCACCTTTGGAATAAAGTGACGTTCTGAGGAAACAAAAGGGTTGGTAGGATGGCAGCAATTGTCTCTTTGGCGCAGCACACTGGTGCAGCTGGTAGAGCTGCTGCCAGGGACCAGGGTTCGATCCTGATCTCGGGAGCAGTCTGCATGGAGTTTGCGCATTTTTTTTTTTTTTTAGTATGTTTTAAAGTCTGTATTTAATGTTTCTTTGTGTGTTTTATGTGGGGGGTGGTGTGGGGGGGTGAGGGGGAAACCGCTTCGGTCGCCTCCTCCACGGAGAGGCGAGTTTTTCCAGGTCGCCTCCCCCGTGGCCTAACATCAAGGATCGGCGCGGCCTTTCCTGGAGACGCGCTCGGGGCTTCAGCGGCGGGCGCAGCGTGGACTCTCGGCGTGGAGCGGGTGAGCCCTCGCTGGGGCTCGCTGGAGGGGAGCGCTCCGTTTCGCTGACCTGGGGCAGCCGGCAGCCTGAAGTCGCAGCCTGAAGCCTGAAGCTCCAGCTGGTGCGGCGTCTACAGCCCGGGATCTCACGTTGGGGACCCGGGGGAAGAAGAAGCCATCACTGCCGGCCCGCGGCCGACTTCTACCGCGGGTCCGGCATGGACTTACCATCACCCCTGGAGGGGAGCTTCGACCGCCGGCCCTGCAGTCTACGGTGCTACTGGCTGCGGCGGGGACTTTAAATCTTGACCGCCGGCCTGCGGCCTACAACAACTTAAAGCCGCGGTCTCCGGTGAGGAAGAGCCGATCCTGGACTGACTCTGGACTCTGGTCCTGACCACGGGGGGGAAATGGAGGAGGACTGGCCAAATGTTGTGCCTTCCACCACAGTGATGAATGCTGTGGTGGATGTTTGTGTTACAGTTTTATTGTGGTTGTGTGTTCTTTATTATTGTATCGCTGCAGACAACCCAAATTTCCACCAGCCTGGCTGTGTGGCAATAAATTATATCTAATCTAATCTAATCTAATCCCGGTGACTGCGCGGGTTTCCTCTGGGTCCTCTGGTTTCCTCCCATATCCCAAAGACATGCAGGTTTGTAGGTTAATTGGCCTCTGTAAAACTGCCCCCAGAGTATAGATGAGAACGTGGGATAACATGGAACTAGTGTGAACGGGTGATCGGTGGTCGGCATGGACTCGGTGGGCCGAAGGGCTTGTTTTCAAGCTGTATCTCTAAATTAATCTCTGGAGCAAAATGATGTTTGGAATAATGCAGAGTCCACACGGATGCAGTAGCACAAGAAGAATAGAAATGGACATGAAGGTGATGGGTTCACAAAGAAAAAAAGGCGATAATTTGAAAGTTAAATCAAGGGATCAAAATGGGTTTTTTTTAACCAAGAAAACTGTGATTACTTCTCACACCAGTGAATATCTGGTCCAAAAGAGGAATAATCATTATGTCATTTGGCTCAGGAGCATGATGTTGTTCAAACATGTGACTGCGTGGGTGTCAGGGGTTATGGGGAGACGGCAGGAGAATGGGGTTAAGAGGGAGAGATAGATCAGCCATGATTTAATGGCAGAGTAGACTAGATGGGCCGAATGGCCTAATTCTACTCCCACTTACAAACTTGCGAACCTATTTGGAATAGCATGTGTGCTGCACAGTTTGAGTCAGACTGAGAGATATAGAAAGATTATGGTGATATTTGTAAACATTTGATAGAAAAAGGAGGGAAAAGTCCTTTTTTTTGAATATGTAATCTTTGATTTGTTCCACTAATATCGAGGTTGAGAAGAGAAGAGAGTAACAAAATTCCAGAATGTAGAAACAAAGAACTGCAGATGTCAGTTTATACCAAAGATAGACACAAAATGCTGGATTAACTTAGCGGGTCAGGCAGCATCTTTGTAGAAAAAGGATGGGTGATGTTTCGTGCTGCAGGAGGTAGAAGAGTCAAAATTCCACCTTTTTTAAAGGGAAGGTGTGCTAAATATTAGAAACGGCGAAACAAAGGTAAGTCTGCAAACTGGAAGAATGGTGGGATTAGTTTTTGATATGTTGTATCCTATATGAGAAGCAATACAATTGATTTAGTATGTTTTAAGTGGCTGGATATTTAAGCAAGAGGATGTCAATGGTCATAATGAGTATAATTAATTATTTTAAAAAAAACAATGAAATACTTTGTTTGGACCAAGTTCCCATTGCACAACTTTGTATTAGAAAAATATGATATTACCTTATCCACTTAATCACCTCATCCAGAAGCTGATATTTCACCTCCCTCTATTGCTTTATCCTAAATTGCTCTAATTGTCTCCTTACACTTGACTGGATCGTAGCAATGATTAAAAAGAAAACCTACTTAAAATTTGAGTCAACTGTCAAACCACAGCAGCTGCACAGGCTGTGGAGACATAAAAGAATTTGAAACGAAAAACTTCATGAACAGTGTCTAAAATTAGAACTGTGTAGCCTAATTGAACTGAGTGCAGGTTGCAGAGCTCAGACTGAAGAGGTTGGGCATAACCAAAGCAATGTTCTCCCACATTCAGAGAAATATTGTCACGGACAGACGATATAAATCAACAAATGCAATGCACGAGGGCACAATATTCCTTTATAATCAATAAAAATAGAAAAGGCTGGAGTCTGTGCTACACACTGAGTGAATTTGCAACCCCAGAGGTTTAGTTCAGTTTAGTTTAGTTTAGAGCTACAGACCCATCGGCCCACTAAGTCAGCGCCGACCAGCAATCCCCGCACATTAACCTTAACCTACACACACTCGGGACAATTTACAATTTTTACCGGTCAATCAAACCTACAAACCTGTAACTTTTTGGAGTGTAGGGGAAAACCGGAGCACCCAGAAAAATCCCACGGAGAGAACATACAAACTACATACAGACAGCACGTATACTGAGGATCGAACTGGGGTCTCTGGCGCTGTAAGGCAGCAACTCTACCACTGCGCCACCGTGCCGCCCGACAATGTATTTTTTGGGCAAGTGTGCCTTAATATAGCAATGGAGACCAGCGACAAAAATACGTAGAAGCCAAATGCACTTGGAAGGTAAATTACAATGCAACAAGACTTTTGCAAATACTAATTCTCATATCAGCCTTTAGGGAAATTTTGTTATAAAGGTCAAAGGACTTTTTTTAAGCTACTGCCCGTTTCCTTTAACAAAGGTTCACTTCAATTTGAAACCTAGATATTAGGATCAATCAGCCACATATTTTGATCACTTGAAATTGACTCCTTAGCAAAACTCAAGTATATTTTGAGGAAACTTTCAAAAGTTCACTGTTGTTTAGAGATACAGCGCGGAAACAGGCCCACCGAGTCCGCACTGACCAGTGATCCCCGCACATTAACACAAGCCTACACACACTGGGTACAATTTACACTTACAAACCCAAGCCAATTAACCTACAAACTTTTGCGTCTTTGGAGTGTAGGAAGAAACCAAAGATCTCTGGGAAAACCCGCGCAGATCACGAGGAGAACATACAAACTCCGTACAGACAGCACCAGTAGTCCGGATCGAACCTGGGTCTCCGGTGCCGCCCTCCTTTTGAGTGATGTAAAATCCTAGTGACCTCTGTGCAGAATGCCCAATCTCTTACCCTGAGACTATGCCCTATCGTTCTAGAATTAGCTGCCCCTATGCAGTGTAACATAGAACTATTAATGTTTTCATAACGGTTCTGCTAAAAGTAATTCAGTAATTATCATAACTCGAATTGTTTTCTGATCTGGACGAATAAAATTCTGATTGATAAAGACAGGCCTCATTTGACTCATTTGACGGCTATCTCGTTATCAGTAGAGAATGTTAAAAAAAACTTATTAATCTAAAAACCACCGTCTGGGTGAAGATTACAGTTCAAGTTGACACATGGCATGGGACGGACAAAGAAGCTTGTTATATTATGAAAACACAACAATTATTTTGGTTCATCTTGAAGCCATGAGAGTGCTGTACCATTCTACATTCTGTGATTTTCATTCATTGTATTTTTTTTGCTTTCAACATTTGGAAAGATCTTGGGAGAGGGCGAATGCACTTTTTCATATAATTTCCTAAGAACTTGCATTGCTGCTTCCCTGCAGATCTTTTCTCCCAGATGACTGCGGTGCAGTTTTGCGTTTTCTGGAGCAAACCTCCTGGCAGCTGTGCGTGGCACAGTGGCGCAGCTGGTAGAGCGGCTGCCTAAAATTGCCGGAGACCCGGGTTCGATCCTGGCCGTTGGCGCTGCCTGCATGGTGTTTCAACCATGCTGCCCGATGATCATGTGGGTTTCCTCCGGGTGCTCTGGTTTCATCCCAAAGGTGAGCAGACTGGTATGCAAATTGGCCTCTGTAAATTGCCCCTAGGGTGTTGGGAGTGGAGGCAAAAGTGGGATAACATAGAACTAGTGTGAACGGGTGATCAATGGTTGGCATGGACTCGAAAAGCCATAGAGGCCTCTTTCATAGAGTCATGGAGTCATAGAGTCTTACAGCTTAGAACCAGGCCCTTCGGCCCAACTTGCACACGCCAGCCAACATGTCCCATCTATGCTAGTCCTACCTGCCTGTGTTTGGCCCATATCCCTCTAAACCTGTCCTGTCCATACTGTATGCTGTATCTTACAACCAATCAAACTGGACTTCCTATTCTACCCGAAACAGGTTGATTAATAAAAACATAACTGTACTTTGTAAAATGCATTTTTTATATCCAGCTAAAGCACACAACCTACATTCTGCAGCACAATCTATTCAATAACCATGAACAAGTCAACATTTTAACCAAGTGTAGTCCAGGCTGGAAAAGCCATGAGGTTCCCAATTGATAATCAATATCTCTTCCTTGAAAGAGGCATGTGTGTGCCCAGAACACATCAATATCCTTGACTAGTATTTTGTACAATGGCAAAAATAAGTAGCAATGGTAATTTGAGAAAATATCATAGCAGTATTTTTAAAATTGACATTGATCCACAAAGGGATTTATTAGGCCAGTACACTAAAAGCTTGGTGAAAGAAGAATGTTTCAAGGCACATCTGAAAGGGCAGTCAGGAGATTCACATGTGGAAAACAGTCAGTGAGGCAAAGTGCTGGCAGACTGTCAGAAACTTCTATAGGGATAGATTGACTGTGGGCTGATGTAAAATGGACAGTTAATTTAGCTATGTTTGGTTCAGTTTAGACATACAGCATGGAAATAGGCCCATCGGCCTACCGAGTCCGCACCGACCAACAATCCCTGTACACCAACACTATCCCTGTACATCAACACCAATACTATCCCTAGTATCAAGGGATATAGTGTCTCTAGATACACACTAGGGACAATTTATTAATTTTTAACAAAGTCAAATTAACCTACAAATCTGTATGTCTTTGGAGTGTGAGAGGAAACCGGAGCACCCGGGCAAAACCCACGCGGTCACGGGGAGAACTTACAAACTCTGTACAGTATATAGTTATGATCGAACCAAGGTCTCTGGCACCAGAAAGCAGCAGCTTTACTGCTGTGCCACCGTGCCATCCCAGATGTGTTTTACATTTTGGCTGATTTTCAATTGAAGTCCACAGACAAAATAACCTTAGCAACATATATTGGACTAGAATCTGTTGATCCTCCTCTGATATTTAATGACTAAGTGACCAGATGTTTGCTGACTCAATGGCAATTGTCTTCAAAGCTAGGACGATGTTTGTTAATTTGAAATTGTATGCTCTGACCTAAGTCCTCACATTGCTTGCACAGATAGATGTTTCGAATGAATGGACATTTTTTTTTTTTTTTTTTTTTTTTTAATTTATTTATTAGAAGTAGACATATTATAAAATGTAGTTACATATTATAGTAAAAAAAAAACTTTTCATATACATCAGTCATACATTATTAAAATTTTCCATTATCAATTACTTCTGCTTCTAGTATTTTTATTTTTTATAGAAAGCAAGAAAAAGAGAGGGTAGAAAGTTACAAATAAAAAAGAAAGCAAAATAAAACAAAAAACAACACAACAGAAAAACAAGGGAGGTGGAATGGGTTACCTGTAATACATCAATGGAGATAGGTTCGTAGGTTATAAAGTATAGTTTTTCATCTGTTCCTGAGTTCTAGTTTCAGCTGGGTCCTCGTGCTGTGCCAATCTATCCCTTCAGATAGTTAATGAATGGAGCCCAAATTTTATGGAAAAGATCTTGTTTGTCCATTAAGACAAGTCTAATTCTTTCTAAGTATAGGGTCTCCGACATTTCCGTAATCCACATTTTAATTGTGGGGGTTGTAGGGCCTTTCCAAAATTTTAATATTAATTTTTTTCCGGTTATTATACTGTAATTGAGGAAGTTTCTTTGGTTTGTTGTGAGTGTTAAGCTTTGTTCTGATATTCCAAGTATTATTAATTTTGTGTCTGGGTCCAGTTTTGTATTAATAACTTCTGAAGTTATTTCAAAAATATCTGTCCAGAAATGTTTAAGTTTTATACAGTTTGCAAACGTATGTGTTAAATTAGCCTCTAAATGTAGACATTTATCACAAATAGGAGAGATTTGTGGGAAGATTCTATTTAGTTTTATTTTAGAGAAGTGTAGTCTATGTAAGACCTTGAATTGTATTAAAGTATGTCTGGCATTTAATGAACATTGATGTATTTGTTGTAAACTTTCGTCCCACATATCTTTCGTGATAGGATGACCTATTTCATTTTCCCATTTGTATCTATATGGTTCGGTCGGTGGTACCTCGTTATTTAGTAGGGTGTTATAAATATAAGCTATTAGTTTTTCAGTATTAGGATGCTTGTTCAGACATTCATCAAGAATTTCTGATTCCCTATTCCTGTAAACTTGTGTATTAGATTTAACATAATCTCTAATTTGTAGATATCTGAAGAAATTATTTGAGTGCAGTCCATAATTCAGTTGTAACTCTTGAAATGAAAGAAAAGTGCCTTTCCCATAAAGATGTCCTATATTTTTGATTCCATGATTTTTCCATTGTGTGAAACCTTTGTCCATAAAGGATGATTTGAATAAAGGATTATTTACAATGGGAAGGCAGAGTGGTATATTATTCAATTTTTAACCTTTTTTTATTTGTTTCCAAATTCGTATTCCACTATGTATTATGGGGTTTTCTTTATAGGTTTTTTTGTGCAGTTTTGTGGGGGCAAATATGATCGGTCCAATTTCAAAAGGTAGACAGTCTTCCTTTTCCATCATTAGCCAATCTGGTTGTTGGTCCATTTCTTCCAGCCAAAAATTCATGTTTTTAATATGGACTGCCCAAAAATAAAAGAAGAAATTTGGCAAAGCCAGACCTCCATTTATCTTTGATTTACATAAATGTTTTTTACTTATTCTATGATTCTTATAATCCCAGACAAAACTTGTAACAATGGAATCGACATTTTTTGAAAAAGGTTTTTGGGATATATATCGGAATTAATTGAAGTAGGTACAGCAGTTGCGGTAAAAAAATCATTTTTATAGCATTAATTCTCCCAAGCATTGAAATGGGGAGTGTTTTCCAGTATTGAATATTCTTATGTAGTTTATTCAGTAAGGGTGGGAAATGTAGTTTAAATAAAGAGGTATATGTCTTAGTTACATAGATTCCAAAGTATTTAAATTTATCTTTAACTATTTTAAAAGGGGATTGTTGTATTGTATGTAAATTGAATTTTGTTATTGGCATGATTTCGCTTTTATTCCAATTGATTCTATATCCCGAAAACTGACCAAATTGAGTTATTAGATTTAATAGGTTTGGAATACTAGTTTCTAATTTTGCAATATATATTAGTATATCATCTGCATATAAGGAGATTTTATTCCTTGTGTCTCTAGTATTGTATCCAAATATTCCTGGATGGTTTCTAACGCTTTCTGCTAGGGGTTCGATTGCAAGAGCAAATAATAGTGGGGATAGTGAGCATCCTTGTCTACAGCCTCTAGAGAGATTAAATTTAATTGATAACATTTTGTTTGTTAATATTCTAGCTGTTGGGTTAGAATATAACAATTTAACCCATGTACAGTACTTCTCTCCTAGTTGAAATTTTTCCATCACCGAAAATAAATATGGCCATTCTACCTGGTCAAATGCTTTTTCAACATCTAACGAGATAATTGCTAGCTCTGCGTTAGGGATTCTATTGGAGTATATAATATTAAATAATCTTCTCAGATTAAAAAATGAATACCGTTTGGGGATAAACCCTGTTTGGTCGGGATGTATTAATTTACTGATCACTAAGCTCAATCTATTAGATAGAATCTTAGTTAATATTTTCTGATCAGTATTTAAGAGGGCTATAGCTCTGTATGAACCTGGGTCTTCAAGATCCTTGTCCGTTTTTGGTATAAGTATGATTGTAGATTCATTTAGAGTTTCTGGGAGTTTCTGTTGAGTATACGCGTATTTGTACATTGTCTGTAGGCGTGGGGAAAGCAAATCATAAATTTTTTAATAAAATTCCGAATTTAGACCATCGGGTCCTGCCGACTTTCCGTTTTTTAAGGACTTTATTGATTCTTCAATGTCTTTTATCGTAATTTCAGCCCCTAGCAATTCTCTCTCTTTCTGATCTAGACCCGCAAACTTACAATTCTGTAAAAATGTTTCCATTCCCGTTGATTGTTCTGTTATTTTAGATGAATACAATTTTTGGTAATATTGTAGAAATCTATCATTAATATCTTTAGGCAGTGTTAATGTTTCTCCCTTATCTGTTCTAATTTTGTATACACACACTGGGTACAATTTACACTTACAAACCCAAGCCAATTAACCTACAAACTTTTGCGTCTTTGGAGTGTAGGAAGAAACCAAAGATCTCTGGGAAAACCCGCGCAGATCACGAGGAGAACATACAAACTCCGTACAGACAGCACCAGTAGTCCGGATCGAACCTGGGTCTCCGGTGCCGCCCTCCTTTTGAGTGATGTAAAATCCTATTGACCTCTGTGCAGAATGCCCAATCTCTTACCCTGAGACTATGCCCTATCGTTCTAGAATTAGCTGCCCCTATGCAGTGTAACATAGAACTATTAATGTTTTCATAACGGTTCTGCTAAAAGTAATTCAGTAATTATCATAACTCGAATTGTTTTCTGATCTGGACGAATAAAATTCTGATTGATAAAGACAGGCCTCATTTGACTCATTTGACGGCTATCTCGTTATCAGTAGAGAATGTTAAAAAAAACTTATTAATCTAAAAACCACCGTCTGGATGAAGATTACAGTTCAAGTTGACACATGGCATGGGACGGACAAAGAAGCTTGTTATATTATGAAAACACAACAATTATTTTGGTTCATCTTGAAGCCATGAGAGTGCTTTACCATTCTACATTCTGTGATTTTCATTCATTGTATTTTTTTTGCTTTCAACATTTGGAAAGATCTTGGGAGAGGGCGAATGCACTTTTTCATTTACTTGAACGAATAAAATTATACAAGGAAAATTGGGGAAATTTTGTTGACTTTGAAGTTTACTCGAAACTGGAACAAAGGGATTTACCGAAAGTTATTTTCAGCCTTATACTTGCTGCCTTAAATTAAAAATCAACATCATGCATAAATATGAATCCCGTGAATCAAACAGATCCTCATTATGCTGAAGCTTGTAATGCATTTCATGTAATTTAAGGTATCAAGCATATTTGAAGGTTATTTTTGTCAAACAAGCACAAGAAACAATAAAGATACAGCGCGGAAACAAGCCCGATGGGCGACCGAGTCCGCGCCGACCAGCGATTCCCCCCTACACTAGCACTAACCTACACACTAGGGACAATTTACAATTTTACCGAAGGCAATTAATCTACAAACCTGTACAGCTTTGGAGAGTGGGAGAAAACTGGAGCACCCGGAGAAAACCCACACGGGCACAGAGGGAACCTACAAACTCCGTACAGACAGTACCCGGAGTCGGGATCGAACCTGGGTCTCTGGCGCTGTAAGGCAACAACTATACCACTGCGGCCCAATTCTTTATTAAAGATAAGGACATTTCTGTTGACGTTGGTACTGTGTTCTTCTCACTGGCTGGAAAGCCACCGCCATATACTTGCTCCACAGCATGTGATCTACCAGATTAATGCAGAATCCCCTTGCTTGTGAACTTATAGAGTGATTACAGTGTGGAAACAGGCCCTTCAGCGCAACTTGACCACACCGGCCAACATGTCCTGGCTACACTAGTCCCACTTGCCCACGTATGGTCCATATCCCTCCAAACCTGTCCTATCCATGAACCTGTCTAACTGTTTCTTAAATGCTGGGATAGTCCCTGCCTCAACAACCTCCTCTGGCAGCTTGTTCCATACACCCACCACCCTTTGTGTGAAAAAGCTACCCCTCAGATTCCTATTAAAACTTTCCCCCTTCACCTTAAACTTATGTCCTCTGGTCCTCGATTCACCTACTCTGGGCAAGAGACCCTGTGCATCCACCCGATCTATTCCTGTTATGATTTTACGCACAGGGTGCTGTGACCCTGATCTCAGCATTTTCTGATGCTGATGTAATTACCGTACCCAGAATGGGGTGGACGGCAATAAGGTTAACAGCCATCTCAAGTGCTACTAAATTCTTGTCTCCAGTGGGTGAATGGAAAATACTGGAGCGATTTGGCACAGCTTTGACTTGACAGCAGGAGATATGGTCAATATAGAAAATGAAAATGACGGAAACATTCAGCTGATCAGGCAGCATCTGTGGAAAGAACAGTTTATGCTTCACGCTAAAGATCCTTCGGTCCAAGTAAGTGTGTTTGTATGTAGTCAGTTGGGAAGAGTGCTCAAGATAGATAGATAGATAGATAGATAGATAGATAAATACTTTATTAATCCCCTTATTCAGGGGAAATTCTGAGGACTGTCTGTTACGTCTGAAGGATTGGAACACAAGGATCTGCAGAAGCTGGAATCTTGAGCAAAACACAAAGTGCTGGAGGAACTCAATGGGCCAGGCAGTATCTGTGGTGAGAATGGAAAAGTTATGTTTAGGGTAATTTGAAGAATGGTTAAGACCCAAATTGTCACCTAACCTTTCCCTCCACAGATGCTGCCTGACCCGCTGAGCTATTCCAGCACTTTGTGCTTTACTTCTGAAAAATTGTTGAACATTGGGAGATGGTGCAAAATAGACACTATCAATTCAACTGTTCCCTAAACCTGACATAGAAACATAGAAACATAGAAAATAGGTGCAGGAGTAGGCCATTCGGCCCTTCGAGCCTGCACTGCCATTCAATATGATCATGGCTGATCATCCAACTCAGTATCCTGTACCTGCCTTCTCTCCATACCCCCTGATCCCTTTAGCCACAAGGGCCACATCTAACTCCCTCTTAAATATAGCCAATGAACTGGCCTCAACTACCTTCTGTGGCAGACAGTTCCAGAGATTCACCACTCTCTGTGTGAAAAATGTTTTTCTCATCTCGGTCCTAAAGGATTTCCCCTCTATCCTTAAGCTGTGACCCCTTGTCCTGGACTTCCCCCAACATCGGGAACAATCTTCCTGCATCTAGCCTGTCCAACCCCTTAAGAACTGGCCTCCTTAAGAATTTTGTAAGTTTCTATAAGTTCCCCCCTCAATCTCCTAAATTCTAGCGAGTCTATCCAGTCTTTCTTCATATGAAAGTCCTGCCATCCCAGGAATCAGTCTGGTGAACCTCCTCTGCACTCCCTCTATGGCAATAATGTCCTTCCTCAGATTTGGAGACCAAAACTGTACGCAATACTCCAGGTGTGGTCTCACCAAGACCCTGTACAACTGTAATAGAACCTCCCTGCTCCAATACTCAAATCCTTTGGCGTAAAGATTAAGATGGAGAATGAGCTATCATCATGAATTACCAATATTCGTAAAGCAATTGCAATTTTCACTGAGAAATTGTGAAGGAAGGTGCTGGATGAAAAAAAACAGAATGATTGCAATAATATTTAAGAGAGCTCTCGAATACTGGAATTCAATTTATACCAAGGAAGACACTCTGGAAGATTGTTCCTTAAAGTATAACACAGACTGAAAAGGGGACAATTGACCAAAGGTGAAGGAAGTGATTAAATATAAATTATGCCTTTCTGTTAAACTGTGGCACCATTTTGTACAACTTTCTCTTTGTGAAGAGCATCAACCTCCCTGGTAATATGCAAATATAGAGAATATGAATAAACGATTCTTATTAAATGCCTACTATGTTCTGTTGTGCTTAAGCAAAGCAAGAATTTCATTGTCCTATCAGGGACACATGACAATAAACTCACTTGAACTTGAACTTGAACTTGAACTAGAGTCAGTTGGACTTATTATAGGTTGTGATATTTTAAAATTAAATGGGTCAAGATCCCAAGGAGGCAGTTTTGCTGGGTGTCATGCATAGATGCGATATATAAATTATTGGTAGCACAGAGTAAACTTAAAAATGAAAAACTGTAAATGGAGTAGACTTTCAATGCTCTATTTAGTGCATCAAATACTTACACCAGTAGAGAATTATGCCCTAAATTTCTGTGGAATAGTTCAAATTATTTTTCTGAGATTTTCACAAATTCCTATCCAAATTAGTGGGTAGAATTGGTCAGGGTTATTTCCTATTAATTTATATCATTGCTTTTTGAAAGGTTCTCCTGCAATGCAATCTAGGCAGCATCCGTGGAAAGAAAGCAAAACCTCATTTTTAAATTAAAAAGAGAAAATGCTGGAAAAACTCAGCAAGCCAAGCAGCATCTGTGGAAAGAGAAACAATGTCCATGTTTCAGGTCGAAGACACTTCATCTGAATCTTTAATTTTAAAACTCCATTATCCCACAAACCTTCAACATCTTTGGGCACTTTTATTTCTTGCCTTATATTAGTGGCATGGTGGTGCAACGGTAGAGTGCTGCCTTACAGCGCCAGAGACCCGGGTTCCCGTGCTGTATACTGTACAGAGTTTGTACGTTCTCCCCATGATCTGCGTGGGTTTTCTCCGGGATCTCCAATTTCCTCCCACACGCCAAAGACATATAGGTTTGTAGGTTAATTGGCTTGGTAAAATTGTAAATTATCCCTCGCATGTATAGGGTAGTGCTAGTTTGCGGGGATCGCTGGTCGGTGCGGACTCAATGGGCCGAAGGGCCTGTTTCCGCACTGTATCTCTAAACTAAACTAAACTAAATATGCAAAATCACTAGTGGCTTAATCTTTACATCAAATTACCACAATGGCTGGAAATTCTTCTCCAAATGCCTTGAACTCTCCTTTCTCCTTTAAAATCCAATGCAAAATCTATCAAGCTACTGTTCAACAATTATAATATCTCTTTTGGCTCAGTTGCATGATTTATCCCTTTACACTCCACTCACATTCAATTTTACAATTGAAAACCTGAGCTGGAAAACCATGTCCAGTTCTGGGTGCGAGCATTTACGAAGGATGTCAATTCCTAGGGAGCAAGCAGAACAGATCACCCGGAAAGATAGTTTAGTTTAGCTTAGTTTATTGTCACATGTGCTGAGGTACAGTAAAAAGTTTTTGTTGCATAGATACCAGTGATGAGCATTAATGTAGCAAAACTGGGACTGTTCACTCAACTAGGATATCGAAGTGTGTTTTCATAATGGTGTAAATACTAATAAACTGATTTTGTTCAGTAAATAGGATGAACTGTGTCCACTGTCATGAGAGACGGCACCAGAGGTCAATGTTTAAAGATATTTGGCTCAAAGAAACAGTGGGCGAATGGACAAATAACTGTATATTTGTAGAGTTGGCACATCGTTAGATCGCCATTTCTAAGATCTAACACAGCATTGAGTCTGAAGAAGGATCTCGACTCGAAACGTCACCCATTCCTTCTGTCCAGAGATCCTGCCTGTCCCGTTGAGTTACTTCAGCATTTTGTGTCTATCTTCGATTTAAACCAGCACCTGCAGTTCTTTCCTGCAGCATAGTGGGTGTCTGACCTCCTTCTCTGCTGTACGATTCCATGATGTTGCACTATCCTTAATTTATAATCTGAACTCTGCACTTTACATGGTATTTAATCATGTTTGATTAGTGAATATAAATACAAATGAAAGGGAAATAGGGGCTTTATGAACTCTGGCTTTTTGCTCATATCATTCGCTGCTATGGTCAGTAACTTTCCTCGTAAATCTTGGACTATTCCTTTTACATCATATTTAAATTCCATATAAATCACGAAGAAATATTAATAATATTATATTTTCCCCATTCCGGTGAACAAATAGTCGATCTGGCATTTGTCTAGTTTTTCAGTTTAGTGTAGCTCAGAGAAACAGGCCCTTCGGCCCACCGAGTCCGCGCCGACCAGCGATCCCACCACACTAACACTATCCTACACACACTAGAGACAATTTACAATCCTAACAAGCCAATTAGCCTACAAACCTGTACATATTTGGAGTGTGGGAGGAAACCTGAGCTCTGTACAGACAGCACCCGTAGTCAGGATGACTAAGACCTGTAGTCTTAGATCTTAAGTTTAATTTGCTGCAATAATAATTGTATTGTTGTACTGGATCATTAACACTAAAGCAAATGCAAATGCCACATGATAGATGAAATGTGACACCGGCCCCCAACAAGACCGACTCCCCACCCGATCACTCATCCCATCGAAGAAACAGTAGGGTCTCAAGCTATTGAAAGAGAATGATATCCATTCTTGTGAAATCTGCTATTTCAGTTAACTACATTTGGAATTTGGCAGGAGTTCCTATTTGAAGTCATTTATTCCATGTATGAAAGTAAATCACCCCGAAAGCAGGAGAGGAGTGTGGGTGGGTGATTGTGAAAGCTTATCCTTTTGTTTATCCCCACTGAATAATGAGAACTTACTGCATTACTTTCGCATGGACAGAATGCCAATTAGAGCTATTCCCAAACTTACAATATAGCATCATATCCCTTGCATTTTTGCACAGCGACGCATCCCCAAATGCCCGTTAAATCAGAGACATATATTATAGAATGACATCGTCTTGCTACAAGATTGCAAAGTGCAAAAGCTATTCCCAGATCCTTGGGTTTCTTGTTTTAGCCCACAAGGAATATCAACATTAGCTTAATTACGTTAACAGTTTGGAAGCATACTAGTTCTGCTGCATCAAAGTTTACAGCTTAATTTCATCTTAAAACTTGATATTTAAAAAGGTATAATCATTTTATAGAGCCAGAGGAAATTTCTGAAGGTAGTGCTGGCTACAAAATCAGATTAATGTAAGATTAATGTAAATGGGTGCTTGATGGCCAAAGAGGACTTGACGGGCACTAAGTGTTTCCTGATAATAAGTGACTTGGGATGTGCTATGGTTGTGAAATGCTCCATTTATTTCTACAATACTTTTCATAATATTGATAGTAACCCAGTCAGTTACAGCCTCATGCGATCATTGTTGTGACATAGGGAACGCAGCAGTATTCTGCACAATGTAAGTTCCAAGAATAGTGATGAGATAACAAATAATCTTCTTGTTTAGGTATGATTAGGAAGGAACTGCAGATGCTACTATATAGCAAAGATAGGCACAAGGTGTTGGAGTAACTCAGCGGGTCAGGTAGCATGTCTGGAGAAAATGTATGGGTGACGTTTTGGGTTGGGACCCTTCTTCAGACTCATTAAGAATGTCCATTCTTCCATTCTTGTGTAGGCGCTTAGGAGCAAAATAGAACATAGAACCTAGAACTTAGAAACGAGTAGCACAGGAACAGGCCAATCAGTCCACAATGTCAATGCTGCACATAATGCCAAGTTGAACTAAACTCATCCTCCTGTACATGGCCAATATCCCTCCGTTCCCTGTATATCCATGTGCCTATCTAAACGCCTCTAAAACACACCTGTTATATCTGCCTCCACCACCACTTTGTGACCTGTTTGAAACCCCCCCTCACAATCGGCTTGAACCCCCGGTTCCGATATGTTTTTTGTACAACTCTTACCTTCGCAACGTCTCGGACCTCCCCCCTCAATTCTACCTAATGATTGGACCCTGCGAAATTCTGCTGATGAACGATTCCCTGCTACTTCAGTCTGGCTGGCTACGGATGGGAAGTAGATTAAGTCGAATCGTTATCATTTAATTTTGATCAGGTTGGGCAGTACTTCCGCCAGACACTAATCCTCTCACCTGCATCCTTCCTGTCTCCCCGTTGCTATCTGGCTCACCGGCTCATTGCTCAAACAACTGACATTGATCATATCGCCCCCTCCTCTGTATTTATCATTGCCTCACATCCAAATTCTCTTAAAAGCTGCCACAATATCTCCCCACTGCCTTTGACTAACAATCCTCTGAGTAAAGCAATCTCTTCCAACTTCCTTCTGAGAACAATTCCAAATTTATGATCCTTCATCCCCAACTCCCCAACCTGTAAAGCTGTTATTCCCAATACATTCTCTCAAAACCCTTCATGATTTAAAAAAAAAGCTTTGGTTTGTGCAGCTGTTTCTGCTGGTAATTGTGTATCTCCATATAATGTTCATTTCTCATCCTTGATGTCTTACATGTCAACTCCACACTCATTATAGACTTCATGTCCTGTCTATAATGATGTGTCCAGAACTCCACAAGGCACTTTGTCTGGACTGATCACCCAATTTGAAACTTTGAATACATTTATTATGACTTAAGTTTTGAACAGCACAACAGCCTAATTTTAGCCGGACCCGCTGAGTTACTCCAGTACTTTGTGTCTATCTTCATTCTTACACCTTATCTCCTATCTCACCATTGTCGAGACCATGTACTCTGAATGGTCTTGTTAGTTTCGGTTTGCAAACCAGAAAGCCAACTATCCGATTGGAAGTGCGCTCGACTTCCTGGCCCGTTGCACCTCACTCTGAGCAGCCACTTTACTCCAGTTTTGCTTTCCCCAGGCATAATGGAGTTTGTGTGTCTCAGTTGTCTCTCTTCGCTGACCACAAGTTAACATTCCGTGGAATAAACCAGTAAGTCCCTGCTCGGGGAGCTCCAAACCTGGCTCAGACCCAGGTCATAGCTGGACCGGTCTGAAATTCCATCAGCTATTCATAAACCACAAAATGACAAAGTCCTGACAGCTAACTCTTCACCAACTCCAGTGGGGTTTTCCCCACTGCTGATGCACTGGAAAACTGCAGAAATTGAGTTAATGGCCAAAAGCAGTAAAGGCTCCTGTAAATCTATGAGTGATTAAACACACAAGGTGCCCTGGAAAAGAGATTGACGCCAGTAAACACGAGAAGGTAGTTCCAGCAGATTCTAAATCTTAATATCAAGGTGACACCAGCATAATCGAGGACGAGTCTCACCCCGGACACTCCCCCTTCTCCAATCTCCCACCAGGCACAGAGTGCAAAAATGCATACCTTCAGATTCAGGGACAGTTTCTTCCCAGCTGTTATCAGGCAACTGAACCACCCTATCATTAACCAGAGAGCAGTATTGACCTAAAATCTACCTTAATGGAGTCCCTTGGACTATCTTTAACCGGACGTTACTGGACTTTATCTTGCACTAAATGTTATTCCCTTTATCCTGTATCTGTACACTATGAATGGCTGGGTTGTAATCATGTATAGATTTTTCGCTGACTGGATAGCATGCAACAAAGATTTTTTTTTCTCTGTACCTCGGTACATGTGACAATAAACTAAACTGAACTGAACTAAACTAAACTAAACTAAACTAAGACTTGCTGTGTCATGTACTCAAGCTGGACATTCAGATAACATTGGCCACAGGAATTTGCTTACCAGTGGCTGGAAAGGTGTCAAGATCTGTGCATCTCTACATGGCAGTATCTTTCGTAACCCTCATTGGTGAGATCTGGCAATCAGGACTGCCTGATGGGTGCAAGCTTGTCGCATGCGTGAATGAAAGTGGTGAAAGAGCTTCCTCAACCTCCATAATCCCCTTGCAAGCAACTAAATATGCACCTGGGTTACACTATAGAAAGCCATTCTTACACCATGTGTAGAAAGGAATTGCAGATGCTGCTTTATACCGAAGATAGACGCAAAGTGCTGGAGTAACTCAGCGGGCCAGGTAGCATCTCTGGCAAAAAAGGATGGATGGGTGACATTTTGGGTCAAGACCCTTCTTCAGACTCAATCGTCTGAATAAGGGTCTCGACCCGAAAGATCACCCTTCCTTTTTCTCCAGAGATGCTGCCTGGCCCGCTGAGTTACTCCAGCACATTGTGTCTACATCATTCTAACACCATATCTCCTATCTCACCATTGTCGAGACTATGTACTCTGAATAGTCTTGTTGGTTTCAGTTTGCAAAACAGCACCTGCACTTGAGCTGGCAGCATGATTCATTTTGGTAGTGTGGCACATTTATATTTGAACATTGACACTACAGATTCACATCAAACATTTGGTGACTTGGTCCAGGCTAACAGTATAAAGTAATGTCAGAGATGCTTTAAACTGATGTCCTATCTTGACAAGACTGATAAGACTTATCAGAAATTCATACTTGGGTTTCCGATCTGCAGTCTCAGCAGACAATGCTCGTGGCTAGTGGCACAGGTTGAGAAAACCATATCCTGTAGCACTTTTGTTGCCATAAGAAGAACAGCCAGCCCAACGGTTGTGGACTCAAATGTGTGTAGAGAGGGACTCTTTAAACTGAATCAATTAAACAAAGCATAGAGGTTAAGGCACATTGACAGTGGGGGGGGGGGGGGGGGGAGGGGGGGGGGGGGGAAGCGAGGCGGTGATGTGGAATGGTATGCTGGAAGTTGGAAGTCATTCTCATCTCAGCTGAGTTTGCTGAAGCTGAATAAGTATTTGGTTACTATGCCTTGATCCTTATATTACTTTCACTAAAACTACACATCAAAAGAGTTACACTCTCTCAACAAGGCCTGAAGTATCATTCCATTCTGTCACCACCTGGAGTATTAGAAGAACATTTGAATATTATACTACATTAGGTGCAAATGCAGTGTAAATCTCCTCTGCTGTCCTGAGCCTTCGGAAGGTTGAATGAGGTTCCTTGGAGAGTCAAATGTTACCCCACCTTGTTCTGGGCTATGACATCTGAATTAACAGCAGAGAGATAAGAGCAAGCCATTCATGAATTGCCAGAGAATCTGGAATGGACCAGTTGTCCATTCTATGTCACTTAATGACACGCGTTCTTAAGAAAAGGACTGGCTGTATAACAAGCAGACAGGAAAAAGTTGCACAGATGTGCAGACTTCAACAGGTAAATGCTTCTCAATGTCGACAACATTTTCTGTGCTTCTGTATATCTGATGAACCACATCTGACATACACAGTTAGTTTCATTAACACAACAAAAGGAATGGACACAATGTATTCCAAGATGGCGCCAAACACAGGCAACTATTTGCGTGATAGCCACAGAAGCAGATCTACAATCACATATTACACTCACTCCACACTCTTCAATCTATCTATGTGCAAATGGATCAATTGTAATTATGTATTGTCTTTCTGCTGACTGGTTAGCATGCAACAAAAGCTTTTCACTTTACCTTAGTACACGTGACAATAAACTAAACTGAGTGCTGGAGTAACTCGGCAGGTCAGGCAGCATCCGTCCAAAAGTAATGGAAACACTCAGCAGGTCCAGCAGCATCAGTGGAGAGGGAAACAGAGTTAATATTTCACATCAAGGACCCTTTCTTTAGAACCTTGATTCTCTTTCCTCAAATGCACCTCCAATGAAGTATCTTTGACTGAAGCATTATCTCTGTTTCTCTTTCCACAGATGCACCTGACCTGCTGAATGATTCCATCCAGCATTTTCTCATTTTTATTTTACATTTCGAACATCTACAGGTTTTCACCAAAGATAGACAGAAACTGCTGGAGTAACTCAGCAGGTCAGGCGGCATCTCTGGAGAAAAGGAATATGTGGCAATTTGGTTCGAGACCCTTACTCAGTCAGGGAAGAGGGAATCACACAGGTGGAGCAGCGAGAGAGAGGGTTGCAGAACTCTCGTCGGAGAGAGGAGGAGAACCTCTTCAAAGTAGGCACACCTTGAGGAGTTTTCGCAGTGGAGCAGACAAAATGTGTAGGGAGGAACTGCAGATGCTGGTTTACACCGTAGACACAAAATGCTGGAGTAACGCAGAGGGTCAGGCAGCATCTTTGCAGAAAAAGTATAGGTGACTTTTGGTGGTGTTTATGAGGGTTTTAGAAAGGCACATTTAAGAGTAGGGTATAGAGGGACATAGATCATGTACAGGCAGATTAGATCGATTTAACTTGGCGTCATGTTCGGCACAAACATTGTGGGCAGAAGGGCCTGTCCCTGTGCTGTCCTGTTCTATGTTCTCTGTTCTACCTTGCAGGGCACGTTTTTGCAATCAGAATTGTGGTCCTTCATGAAAGAGGATCCACCGAACTGTTTCTGAAACCACTCATTTTCCGTGCATTCCACTGGGTCCTTCCCGATAGGAAAGTGAAACCTTTTCCAAAGGAACAGTGGAAATGGCAAGTTAGCAGGAGAATGAATCTATGTGTGTTGTTATAAAGTGCCGGGAAATAATCCTGATCAGACATTCAGCCTCCCAAGCACCCCGACAAATAAAAAACCGCTGTTAGGAAAATATGTCCAGACATATTTAACAACTTGAAGTATTAAAAAAAAAACTGTGGTGGTACTGCAGGAAATATTTAACATTCTGGTCGTCATTTTTTATTGTCATTAGTAATTGCAAACAATGTTAATGCAGCTCACATAAAATATGCGTTTGGGTTAAGTGCACAGTGGGAAAGAAAGTGGGGTGTCATAAAATCAGCTGCACTTTCCACTAGCCTCTGGTTATTTGAATTCCATACATACCTCCAGGATTTGTAGAACAGTAAGGACTGTTATACCCACCACAGCCTCTACTGTACTCCTTTTAAATCTATTAAAACAGTGTGTAAAAATGTTGCTTTGAAGCTGAACTACTAAAATCCTGTAGTGCATTGATTAAAGGGGAACTAATTGTAGACAGAGCTCAAAATACTTTATATTAAAGAAAGCATTTATTTTTTGATTCGGCTAAACTTAGAACGTCATGATTAAAGGCTAATTCGCCAATTCACCTTTCGCTTATTAATGGAATATCATTAATAGTGAATTTCGATGTGCTATAATTTATTGACCAAGGGTAAACTGAGATATTTATGGAGACTGATTTTTTTTTTCACATCGTGTACTTGACGTTGATGGAGTGTCGGTCCTTCCTGTATTATTATTCAACGTGTACTTCAGAAAGGAGAAGCAATAGAGCTCCCTGCTGGTGAAGCACTGACATTTTATCTCCGACCCTCCTGCAGAATTGTGCAGCATTTGATTTGCTCCTAGTAAAATATTATACCTTGCCAGCAAACTGGTAAAATTGACGTGTATATTTAAGCGGAAGTAAAGTGTAAGTGGGCCAGATTTCACTATCCACAAATGACTCCATTCATTTTGTTAGGCGTCACGTCTTTGGGTTTGACCTGCAGCTGATTCAGAACTTTTACTGCCAAAGGAAAGAAGGACCTGCATTTCTTTAGCCTAATTCATCACCTTCAAATCCCCCCCCCCCCCCCCCCCCCCCCCCCACCTCCCCCACAACTCACATTATAGCCAATAAAGATCTAGATTGAAGTTCATAAGTTCATAATTTATTAAAGTAGAATTAGGCCATTCGGCCCATCGTCTACTCTGCCATTCAATCATGGATGATCTATCTCTCCCTCCTAACCCCATTCTCCTGCCTTTTCCCCATAACCCCTGACACCCGTACTAATCATGAATCTGTCAAACCTTAACAATATCCACTGACTTGGCCTCCACAGCCTTCTGTGGCAATGAATTGCACAGATTCATCACCCTATGACTGAAGAAATTCCTCCTCATCTCCTTTGTAAAGGTACGTCCTTTTATTCTGAGGCCATGGCCTCTGGTCTTAGACACTCACACTTGTGGAAACATCCTCTCCACATCCACTCTATCCAGGCCTTTCACTATTTGGTAAGTTACGATGGGGTGTCCCTTCATCCTTCTAAACTCCTTTACATGTAGAAAATAGAACACCCAATTCACACACAACACGTTTCTCACATTTGGAAATTTGAAAATAACCTGATGATTCAGTATGTAGGTGATGATGGAGAGGTAGCATACAAGGAAGAGCTTGTGCATTTTATAATGCCATGAGATCGTTCATGTCAATATGGGAGATCATGGATAGAACAGGTTTGGAGGGGTATGGACCAAATGCTGGCAGGTGGAACTAGTGTCGCTGGGACATATTGGCCAATGTGGGCAAATTGGGCCGAAGGGCTTGTTTCCGCACTGTATCACTCTATGACTTTATCAGATAGGATAGCTTCATGGCTCATCTGAAAGATGTCATATTATCTACTAATCTTATGGAGTCCCTTAATGCTCTTTCCATTCACATTCTAGAATACAAATTTTCTTGCCAGAGGTTAGTCAGCAGTGCATGTAGGCTACAAATGGAGGAAAGTCATTTTCTTGAAGATTGACACAAAATGCTGTAGTAACTCAACGGAACAGGCAGCATCTCTGGAGAGAAGGAAAGGGTGACCTTTCGGGTCAAGATTAAGATTCAATTTAATTGTCACATGTACCAATTAATGTACAGTGGAATTTAAGTTACCATGCAGCCATACTAAGTGAAAAAAACAACAATACACAATTCAGCCGCATAAAATAAAATTTAACATAAACATCCACCACAGCGGAACCCACATTCCTCACTGTGATGGAAGTCAATAAAGTTCAGTCTCCTTCCTCCTTTGTTCACCCGTGGTCAGGGCCTTGAATCCTCCGCACTTGCCGTTGCTGACGGTCCGCTGTTCAAGCCCTCTCGTCGGGATGATCAAAACACCAGCGTCGGGACGGATTGGAACACTCTGCGGCATGGAGCTCGCGAGTCGGCCACTTCTTACAGGAGACCGCTGCTTCACGGTGTTAAAGTCCACAGGTCGCGCGTCGGAGCTCCTACACTGGCGATCCTCGGCAAAATATCCCAGGCTCCGCAATGGTAAGTCCAAGCCATGCCCGCGGCTTGAAGCTCCGGGCCGGTCTCCAGGAAAGGCCGCACCACTCCACATTGTAGGCCGCAGGGGGGGGGCAGAGATACGACACGGAGGAAAATCACATCCCCGTCGAGGTAAGTGACTTGAAAAACATCACCTATCTAATTTCTGCAGGGATGCTACCTGAACTGCTGAGTTACACCAGCACTTTGTGTTTTGTTTTGTAAACCAGCATCTGAAGTTCTGCATTTCTGCTCCATAAGGCTAATTGAGTTTAGTTTAGTTTAGAGATACAGTGCAGAAACAGGCCCTTCGGCCCACCTAGTCCGCACCGACCAGCGATCCCCGCACACCAACACTATCTGCACACACTAGAGACAATTTACATTTATAATAAGCCAATTAACCTACAAACCTGTACGTCTTTGGAGTGTGTGAGTAAACCGAAGATCTCGGAGAAAACCCGCACAGGTCACGGGGAGATCGTACAAACTCCATACACTTAAGGGCCTGTCCCACGAGCATGCGACTGCATGCAGCAAGCGCGACCAAACCGGAAGAGGGGGCCGCGCGGAGGTCGAGTGATCCCGTACGAGTTGACGTGAAGTTCGAGCAAAGTCCGCGGGAAGTTCACGCTAGGCGTACGCCATCAAGACGCTGCGTATGGCGTCAAGACGCTGTGTACGGTGTTGAGGCTACGTACGGCGTTGAGACACTACGCACGCCTGTTGAGGCGGTGCGTATGGCCTCAATGCGGCTGCGGGCCGGCAGTACGTTGCCGCGCTGAATTTTTGGACAGTGTCAGTTTTTCGGAGCCCCGCACGATGTCAGGACCAGCTCCGCACAACTCCATACGGCTCCGGCGATCGAAGTGGGGCGGCCCCGCGAGGCCGTACGGCTCAAGCGACGACGTTAGGTCGCGCTTGCCGCACGCAGTCGCATGCTCGTGGGACAGGCCCTTTAGCATCTGTAGTCAGGATCGAACCCGGGTCTCTGGCGCTGTAAGGCAGTAGCTCTACTGCTGTACAACCATGCCGCCGACCCAGAGTTATGTGTCATCTCTGATTCTTGTTTGCTTGACAAGCATGCCTAGTTTCATAAACCTGATGCAGCCGTAGAAATGTTGGTTAAAGACCCCCAATATGGTCTTTCCATCTGGAGATTCTGAATGGATTTCAATATATGACTTGCTTACCAGTACATGAACTAGCACACAGGTTGAATGATGTGCAGTTTCCTGTGTTAACATTGAAAACGCAAGTTCGTCCAACTGAAGCCAACAGAGGTCTGAACTATTCATGCGAGGGCAGACTTTCTTAATGTTCATATAAATCACATCAGTCCTCTGACTGCAGACACAGTAAAAAATGCAAACTATCAAACTGCAATTAAATACAATGTTATTTTTATCCAATTATTATTTCAGTAATAGTTAATTATTTCAAGACTCAAATAACACGAGTTGCCGCTTTTCAAGGAGATCTGCTTGAGCAGCTGCTGGGTTTTGTGATGTAGTTTCAATACTGTGGCTTGTTGTCTCCCTACAGTCCCATAAACATGTCTCCCGCAAGGCAGGCTGCGTCACTGCCAACATTTAACTACTGAAGAAACCTCTTTGCTTACTGGAAATGATTTGCATCTGACCACCAGATCCCGTATTTCAATGAATGCATCAGTGAGCACAGACAGACGCACTGAGTTACTTCTGTGCAAGGATCGCCTGGCTGGAAGTCAGCCTGGAGTTTGACTCCCACATGCCGAACGTCAGAAAATAAAAAAGCAATGAAAGGCTTGCGGAGGGAGCTGCTGTCACTAAGTCCTGAGTGTCGATACGTTCACGCTTCCTTTACGCCTAAATACTGGCAGCAGAATGAGCGGGCTTTAAAAATGTGAACTGGGTTCCAATTCACACGCCCTCCTATCCCCACACAACCCTCCCTCTTCCTCTTCTCCACACCTCCACCCCCCCCCCCCCCCCAAAAAAACCACTACACAATTTTGTTTCAATCAGTGTTGCAAATCTGAGCATAAACATGTTGGCATGCCAATATTAACGAACAACGGCTCAGAAATCACATGGGTAATGGGATGTACTTGGCACTGCCAAAGTAAAACAGATGAGTAACAAGTAAAAAAGAATAAATTTCACAACAGTTCAAGTGTAATTGTAATCATCAGTAAACCACAGAGGCAGTATATATTGGTTAAAGTCTGAAGTTCAAAGTTAAGTGTATTAAAATCTAAATTGTTTTTTTATGAATCATTCATGATTTGTACAAAATGCATTGTTTTAGGTTTACAAGCTATGACCTAGCTACCGTTAGACTTTAGGCTTTAGACTTGAGAGATACCACGTGGAAACAGGCCCTTCAGCCCACCGAGTCCGTGCCGACCAGCGATCGCCCCGTACACTAATACTATCCTGCAGGTTAGCGCCAATTAATAATTTTTACAAACTTTTTATTTATTTATTTATTTTTAAAATTTGTTTATTTTATTAGAAGTTAATACAGTACAAAACAGTACAGTGGAACCTAATTTTAGGTGCCAACTATGTCATACCGTAATCCATTCTATGTACAACCTCTAGTTTTATGTTATGAGAAGGAAGTAAGCAAGACAAGAAAAAGAAACAATAGAAAGGGGCAAAGTGGAAAAATAGATGGTAGAGAGTAGAAAAACGTGAAGTGTGTATATAAAAAAGAAAAAAAAGAAAAAAAGAAAAAAAGAAAAAGTGGAAAGTAGAAATAGAAGAGAAGGCCCCTTAAAAGAGAATTTTTCAAATCTGTATTCGGAGATGTAGATCTATCCACGTCATGAACTGAAATCAGCAATCCTTATGGTACCGCTGCATCACATGATTCCAAAAAGTCGATGAAAGGAGACCAACTCCTTAAGAATTGGTCATATTTATCTATTAGTCGGAGTCTCATTTCTTCAAGGCGTGCTATGTCCATCATATTCCTAATCCACATTTTAACAGTTGGTATGGTTGTATTTTTCCAAAATTTAAGTATCAATTTCTTTCCAATTATTAACCCATAATTTAAAAAAACATTTTGGTCTTTATTTAAATTGGTATCTTCTCCTATTATTCCAAATATAATCCATTCCATTTTGGGTTCTATTCTTGACTTGAAGAGCTTTGTAAATATATCAAATATATCACTCCAAAATTTATTCAACTTTGTACATCCTACAAATGAATGTGTTATATTAGCGTTTTGAAACAAACATTTATCGCATCTGGGAGAGACGTTTAGATAAAATTTATTCAACCTCGTTTTTGAATAATATAGTCTATGTAATCATTTGAATTGAATTAAATTATGTCTTGCATTAAAAGTATTCATCAAATACTTTTCCCATCTATCCTTCGAGATCTTTATCATTAGCTCATGTTCCCAATCTTCCCTTAGTGCTTCTGTTGAGGGTGATTCTCTATATAATATATTATTATAAAAGTATGATATTAATTTTTGTGAATCAGCCTTAATATTCATTACTTCTTCTAAAGAGTCTAAAAATATAGTTTGAAATCTATGTGTATATTTCTTCATAAAGTCACATACCTGTATATATTTAAAATATTGATTATCCTTCAATTTAAATTTTAATTTTAATTGTTGAAATGATAACAGTTTGCCCAATTCATACATATCCCCTACTTTCCTAATCCCCAGTCTATCCCATTGTTGATATGTGTTGTCGATGAGAGAAGGTTTGAATGCGGGGTTGTTCAATAGTGGGGTTAGTACTGATAAATTATTTAATTTCAAGGATACTTTTATTTGGTTCCAAATTCTTATTATATTGTGAATAATTGGGTTCTTCTTATATATTATACTATTCAATTTTATCGGTGAGAGCAGGATCGTTCCTATATCGTGCGGATAGCACTCCTCTTTCTCCATTCTTATCCACTCCAACTGCTGAGTGGAACTATCCAGTCAGTACATTATGTTCTTAATATGCACTGCCCAGTAGTAATACATAAAGTTAGGTAATGATAAACCCCCATCTTCTTTAGATTTGCACAAATGCTTTCGTTGAATTCTATGTGTTTTGTAATCCCTTATAAAATTAGTGATAGTGGAATCTAGTCCACCAATATTTGAAAAAATATTTTGGAATATATATTGGGATCGCTTGAAACAAATATATTAATTGTGGTAAGAAAGTCATTTTTATAGCGTTAATTCTACCTATCAATGAGAGCGGAAGCGTTTTCCAAAATTTAATCATATCATTCAGTTTATTGAATAGTGGTATAAAATTGGCACTAAATAATGATTTGTGTCTTCTCGTAATTTGAATACCCAGATACTTGAATTTTTCTGTTGCAATTTTGAAGGGGAATTTTAGTAAGTGTCTCGAATCCTGTGATTTTAAAGACATAATTTCGCTTTTATTACAATTTATTCTATTTCCTGAAAAAGAGCCGAATTCCTCAATTAGTGTTAATAAGGTGGGTATACTCGTTTGTGTATTAGTAATATATAAAAAGAATATCATCAGCATATAGTGAAATTTTATTCTTTGAGTCCTTAGTGTTATATCCGTGAATATTCGGGTGATTTCTAATCCTTTCGGCCAACGGTTCTATCATAAGGACAAATAGCAATGGTGATAAGGCACACCCTTGCCTATTACCCCTTGATAAGTAAAATTTTGGAGATAGCGTATTGTTAGTTAGTATTCTTGCCGTAGGTCTATCGTAAAGTAGTTTAACCCATCTAATAAAATTCTCTCCCATATTGAATTTTTGGAGTACCTTGTATAAATACTGCCATTCTACTTGATCAAATGCCTTCTCTGCATCCAGCGTGACAACTGAAATATCTTCATTGTCCTCATTATGAGAGTACATTATATTGAAAAGCCTTCTCAAATTATTAAATGATTGTCTTTTGGGTATAAATCCCGTTTGATCCGTATTTATTAAATTGTTAATATAATTATTTAGCCTTCTAGCTAGAATCTTTGCTAAAATTTTCTGATCCGTATTTAGAAGTGAAATAGCTCTATAAGAACCCGGTTCATCTAAATCTTTATCTTTTTTTGGTATAATTTTTACAAACTTGAACGCCTTTGGAGTGTAGGAGAAAATTGGGCAACCTGAGAACCCAAGCGGTCACAGGGGAAAACATACAAACTCCGTACAGACAGCACCCATAGTCAGGATCAAACTCAGGTATATGGCACTGTAAGGCACCACTGTGCTGCCCATATATACTAGAGAGGAGAATTTATTGTGGGTAACAATCCAATGTAATTCTGAAAATTTACTTAACAGCAGACTGTTCCAGAAATTTGAAGTTAAATCAGCTCACTTGCTGTTGAACGCATCCCCAAACAACAAGAGTTGAGCAAATGGTGAGATTTAGAAATTCCTTTAATCTGGGTTTTGGGGTGAAACATGGTGTGTACAGAGACGCACAGCTTTGCTTTAAACTGTTCATTTTACACTCCATATCCTGATGTAGCCAATGTGCACAGTGGCATTTGGACACAAGAGTGTTAACAACCGCTGCCTTAAAGAGTGATTGAGAGGTCCAAGTGTACATGCCAAAAAAAGTCACATCAAACATTGTGAGCAACGACTGCCGAAGGTTTTACGGCCATGCAGTGTGACATCATTTTAAATGCACCGAGCATTGCAAAATTCTGGATGCCGGAAATCTGAAATGAGCTTATGCAGAAAACATTCAGCAGGGCAGGCTGCAAGTGTGGAGAGAGCAACAGTATTAATGTTTCAAACCTTTCATCGCGACTGGGAGAGCTAAACGCTGCTGAAGAAAGTAGGCAAATGCTTCCACATCTGTAGCTATCTAATTGGAAATGATTATTCTTTCAATGCAACTTAGAGCATAGAACAGTGCAGGGCAGGAACAGGCCCTTCGGCCCACTTATTAGCAATGCCCTGGAACAGAAACAGTGAGTGGCGTGAAGCTTGAAGCTGACTTAAAAGACTTGAAACCAGGGAGAGTAAAGCAAGCCTCAGAGAAAGGAAAGGCTAAGGATGCTGGAGTAACTCAGCGGCTAAGACAGCGTCCCTAGAGAACATGGAAAGTGACATTTCAACTCAATACCTGTGATGGAAAGGACATTGTCCACCAATTTCTTCAGCCACCTTCGTTCTTGGGCAATTGAGATGCCAAACTTGGCCGAGATGCAACCAGTCAGTTGCACCCCACTCCACCACCCCACACCCATAAACGCTTATCTTTGGCATTGGGAAGAAACCAGAGCACCTAGAGAAGCCCATGCAATCATAGAGAGTATGCGCAAACTCCACATAGACAGCACCCAAGATCAGGATTGAACCTGTGACACTGCAGCTGCAAGCCAGCAGAGCTAACAGCTGTGCCAGTGTGAAAAAAAAACACAATTTAAAAATAAATTTATGCCTCGCAATGTGAAAGCAAACAAATTAACATTGTAATTAACATTATCATCATCATTAACTTCACCATAAACATGGAGATCTGAGTGCATTGGAATCAATATGGATTTTAAGACAGCCAGCAACTGGGATATGCTATCATAACAGAACTTCTGGCATTAAGAGGCTGAAAACTCATTAGTCAGCTGGTGGCAAACTAATGATGCTGCTGCAAGAGGCTAGAAGTTGTGTTTAGTTGAGTTTAGTTTAGTATAGAGATACAATGTTGAAATAGATCGTTCACCCCACCAAGTTCACACCGACCAGTGATCCCCGCACACTAACGTTATGCTACACACACTAGGGACAATTTACAATTTTACCAAGCCAATTAACCTACTAATCTGTAACCGGAGATCCCGGTGAAAACCCATGCAGGTCACGGGGAGAATGTACAGACATCGTACAGCCAGCACCCGTGGTCAATATCGAACCAGGGACACTGGTGCTGTCAGGCAGCAACTCTACCGCTGCACCACCTTTGTGCTGAATGATCAGTCCAGCAGAGCACGGTGAGCCAGCATAAAGCAGAGTCCAAAGCTACACCAGCCTGAAGTATTTTCAAGCCACAATTTGGTCAAATTGAAAGAGTATTCGGAAGTGTACTGGATGAGCTGTGAACTGTATTTAACGAGTTGTGAACTAGGGGCTATGGATCCAGTTCTGCATAATGGGGTTAGGTTGGTTGCTATCTTTGGACCAATACAAAAATAATGGCCTAAATGGCCTCATACTGTGTTGTAACGTTTCAATTATTTTATTTTTCTTATCCAGAAGACAATGTGCATTTATTAATGAGCCATAAATCCTGCAACCTAATTACAGGCTTTTTACAATTCAGTTAAAACCAGAAGTGGTGATCTCAAATTTGACTCCATTAAACACTTGCTTGACTGACAGTAATCTCTGACCAGTTCTAACATCTTTCCTGGTGGCACAGTGCACTGTACAAGCAAAGGGACATACTATTCTCATAGATAAAGCAACAGTTGGACAACATAATTGGGCTCGAGGAAGAAGAAACTGCTTGTTCCCGGTCTTGACCAGCATCTATTAGTACTTGAATAAGGGTCTCAACCCAATATGTCACCGATCCATGTTCCAGAGATACAGCTTGACCCGCTGGTTACTCCAGAACTTTGTGTCCTTTTCGTAAATTAGCAACTGGAATTCCCTTTTTCTACATTTTGATGGCACAGGGCGACATGGAGGCGCAGCAGCAGAGTTGCTGCCTTACAGCGCCAAGACCTGGGTTTGATCTTGACCACGGGTGCTGTCTGTACGGAGTTTGTCCATTCTCCCTGTGGCCATGTGGCTTTTCTCAGGGTGTTCCGGTTTCCTCCCACACTCCATAGACGTGCAGGTTTGTAGGTTAATTGGCTTCGATAAGAATTGTAAATTGCCCCTAGTGTGTAGGATTGTGTTAGTGGTCGGCGCGGACTCGGTGGGCCAAAAGGGTCTGTTTCCACGCTGTATCTCTAAATTAAACTACAGACTGCTCCTCTGTAAAATCTCCTCAATATATGCATACTTTGAAGAATCTCTGATGGGAGTTCTGTGAAACCCTCTCTCACTGCTCCAGCTCTGTGATTCCTGCTGCTCTAGGGCCATGTTCTTTACGACCATCGTAGAGTCTGTCCTCACCTTCTCCATCATGGTCTTGTTTTGTTCTGCCACCAAGCACGACATCCGGAGGCTGCAGCGAATCGTCCGATCAGCTGAGAATGTTATTGGCTGCAACCTTCCCTCCATTGACTGAACTGTACACTGCAAGGGCCAGGAAGCGAGCAGGTAAGATCATCTCTGACCCCTCTCACCCTGGCCACAAACTCTTTGAATCACTTCCCTCTGGAAGGCAACTCCAGACTTTCAAAGATGCCACAGCCAGACATGAAAACAGCTTTTTTCCACAAGTAGTAGATTACTCAATAACCAAAAATCTGTAGCCTCCTTTTGCTCTGGTATTTTATTTAATTCACATGTTTAATCAATAGTGTGTTATTATTAATGGTTAATGTTTTATGTGTCATTCCTAACTGTCACTGCATGTCATGTTGTCCCTTGCGGGTGGAGCACCAAGGCTAATTCCTTGTATGTGAATACTTGGCCAATAAACGTATTCATTCATTCATTCATTCATTCATTCATTCATTCATGTTCTGAAGAAGCGTTCCGATCCAAAATGCCACCTATCCATGTTCTCCAGTGATGCTACCTGACCGGATGAGTTACTCCCAGGTCCTCTTTTGTAAACCAGCATCTGCTGTTCCTTGTTTCTCCAAAGACACTTACTGGAAAGAACTGGCTGGAATCTGGAATTTGGTGCTTTACATCAGTTTTCATTCTTTGTTCTTGGCTCCAGACAGGAGCATTGACAGCCTACTTGAACATGATGAGGGACATCTAGCCAAGCTTGTTCCTGTTCCCGCTTGCACCAACATCCTTCCAGTAAATGTTACAAGAGAGTGATCAGAGAGAAGAATACTCACTCTTTCCTTCCACTTTTCTCAGCCAGGACAACTGGTTGATTGTAGTCCATCAAATTATAGTTCTTAGATAGGTCATCGAGTCTCTCAGAGTCATAGAATCATAGAGGCATACAGTGTAGAAACAGGGCCTTTGGACTAATTTGCCCAAAACCTGCCCAAGTTTGGCCCATAATCTCCTAAACCTGCTCTTTCCATGTACATGTCCAATTGTCCCTTAAATGTTATAATAGTATCTGCATGATATGCAAGATTATGGATAGTACTTGATAGTACCTCCATTGAAGTTGACTGAGCTGATTATTTCTATAAGGCATAGGGGCAGAATTAGGCCATTCGGCCCATTGAGTCCACTCTGCCATTTAATCATGGCTAACCTATTTTTTCCCTCTCAACCCCATTCTCCTGCCTTCGAACCGTAACCTTTCATGCCCTTATTAATCAATCTCGGCTTTAAAAATAGACAATGACTTGGCCTCCACAGCCATCTGAGGCAATGAACTCCACAGATTCAACATCCTCTGGCAAAAGAAATTCCTCCTCATCTCCATTTCCAGCATTTTCTGCTTTATTTCAGGCTCCCAGCATCTGCCGTGTTTTGTCTTTAGCTCTCCCACATGCCTTAGCTGAGAACTTAGGTTATCTATATAACTAAAAGTCTCATCTAGACTTTTGTCTGCGCTGTATATTGATTTTAGAAAAAACGCTACCATATATCGCTATGATTTTTGGCCATCTTACTCACAGTCCTCCTCCGCTGAGGCAACCTTGAGGATTTTTCGATCGATGAAAAATAAAAAAGTTTTGAGTGTTTAAAAAATCTTGAGGTCAGCTGATTGGTCCTCACGCCTGGCAATCACCACAATGAAGGTAACGCCCGTTCCGGGGGGCAGGACTATAAAACTCCAGATGCCTGGACGTGAGTCAGTCCTCTGGAAGATCGTGATGAAGAGTTAACAACTGTGATTCTAAGCTGTGAATCAATTGAACTGTGAGTCTGCAATGTACTTGCAATAAATGATTTGTTAGCCCTTAATGACAATGCAATGAGTTGTTTTGCAATTTGGTGGCCTGCACTACTTGAAATGCTGTGAAATTGAGTTTGGTGGCCTGCACTCTGCCTGAAATGCTGTGAAATTGAGTTTGGTGGCCTGCACTCTGCCTGAAATGCTGTGAAATTGAGTTTGGTGGCCTGTACTCTGCCTTAAATGCTGTGAAATTGAGTTTGGTGGCTTGCACTCTGCCTGAAATGCTATTTCAAGAAATAGCCATGAGTGAACTGCCAGCCCACCAGCCCTGAGTGACTGATCTGCCAGTCTACCAGCCCTGAGTGACTGATCTGCCAGTCCACCAGCCCTGAGTGACTGATCTGCCAGCCCACCAGCCCTGAGTGACTGATCTGCCAGCCCACCAGCCCTGAGTGACTGAGCTGCCAGCCCATCAGCCCTGAGTGGCTGAGCTGCCAGCCCACCAGCCCTGAGTGACTGAGCTGCCAACCCACCAGACCTGAGTGACTGAGCTGCCAGCCCACTAGGCCTGAGTGACTGAGCTGCCTGCCCATAAATCCATTTGGCCCACAATGTCCATACTAACCCTCTGTAAATCAGTCAATTCGGCCCAAAACACCCATACTAGACCCCCCCCCCCCCCCCCCCCCCCCCCCCACTGGCCACCAATATTGGAATTGGTGGAGAGGTGGAATATTGCATTGGGGGACCAGCCCTCCCGTGTGAACATGGGACCCTATGGGTCCCACTTAGTCTAGTTGCTATTATACGTGGCTCAGTAGCCCATCATACAAAACATTTCTGCCATTTCAAGGGAATATCCTCATGAACTAAGTACAACATCACAACAGAATAAAAATTGTGCGTCCAACAGATTGGAACAACTGATTTTATATACCGAAATCTGGGTGATATTATTACTTAAAGCAGTCACGTATGGAGAAATATTTCACTTATCACCCAAGTTGGAACGTAGTAAATCAGCATTTTAACTTACTTATTTGTTTCATTCTTGCAAGATTATTATTTTAGTATCACCATTGTATCTAACATTGTATATAGGGATTTGTCATTGAAAAGATTGAGTATATGATACAGCAATGATGAAACCAAAGCAGCTGATGATCTTATAAAGGTGTGCAAAAGCCAGAGAGGAATAGATCGGGTAAATGCACAGCCTTTTGCCCAGAATAGGGGTATTGAGAACCAAAGGTCATAGGTTTAAGGTGAGGGGGGATAGATTTAATAGGAACCTGAGGGATAACTTTTTTTACACTAATGGTGATGGGTGTATGGATCAAGGTGTTTTTTTGCAGGTACTATTGCACTGTTTAAGAAATCTGGAATCTTAAGAGAGGGATCATTTAGACAGCTACATGGATAGGATAGGTTTAGGGGGATATGGGCCAAAACCAGGCAGGTGGGACTAGTGTAGAAGGGACGTGTTGGTCGGCATCGACAAGTTGGGCCGAAGGGCCTGTTTCCACACTGTATGACTATGACTATTTAGCATTTAAAGCACTAACGTCCCTTTGGAAGATCGTCTGAAGTCCACCCCTTCAATTGGCCGAAGCAAATATCCTAGCAAACGCTTTTGAACATGAAATACATTGAGACTCAGATTTACACAACCTGATGATCTTTAAAGCAATGAGTGGAGTCGCTGTCACCATTATTATGTAGGAAAAGTAAAAGCCAATTAGCGTGTAGTTTGCTTCCACAAAACACTTGAGTGGCAATGACAAGATAATTCCCTAGAAATTCAATTACTCTTTCATCATTTACAATGGAAGATTTTTTTTAATGTACATTTATTTTTTTGTGATTAGAATGTCCCAGGGAAGATCTACATTTATTGCCCATCCATAATTACTATTACGAGGGTGTGGCAGCCATCTTTTTGAGCTCCTGCAATCCTTCTGCTGCTCACACGGTGCTGCTGTGTTTAGTTTAGTTTAGAGATACAGTGTGGAAGCAGGCCCTTTGGCCCGACCAGAGTGTTGTAGAGTCCCAGTAAGCCTCTGTAGTCTTGTGCCATTTGAGCTTGAATCCTTGCATTCGGTATGCTTTATAATTGCTTTGCCACGTTGCTCAGGCATTCAATGAAATAATTCAATCATCCACCCCAGATCCTTTATTCAAGTCTCCCACTGCCAAATCAAACCCTTCAGTTATACTTATGTTGCAAATGCTCTTAACCACTGTACATACTTTACATTTAACAGAGTGGTATGTAATGTGCTACAAATCTGTCAAAGTGCCTGGAATATTCACATCAGATTTTCAATGATTGCAAATGCAATGCTGGCATTTATTTCGAGAGGACTAGAATATGAAGATAGGGATGTAATGCTGAGGCTTTATAAGGCACTGGTCAGACCACATTTGGAGTATTGTGAACAGTTTTGGACCCCCGTATCTGAAGAAGGATGTGCTGGCTTTTGGAGAGCTTCCAGAAGAGGTTTAAGAGAATGATCCCAGGAATAATTGGGTTAGCATTGATGAGCGTTTATGGGCACAGGGTCCATACTCGCTGGAATTTAGAAGAATAATGGGGGACCTCAATGAAACTTACTGAACTTAATGAAAGGCCTGTGGAGAGTGACTGTGGAGAGGATGTTTCCACTAATGGGAGAGTCTAGGACCAGAGGCATAGCCTCAGAATAAAAGGACGCACCTTTAGAAAAGAGATGAGGAATTTCTTTAGTCAGAGGGTGGTGAATCTGTGGAATTCATTGCCAAAGAAAGCTGGGGCCAGGTCAATGGATTTTTTTAAGGTAGAGATTGACAGAATCTTGATTAGTAAGGGTGTCAAGGGTTATGGGGAGAAGGCAGAAGAATGGGGTTGGGGGAGAAAGATAGATGAGCCATGATTGAATGGCAGAGTAGACTTGATGGGTTTAATGGCCTAATTCTGCACCTACAACTTATAATAATAATAATAATACATTTTATTTATGGGCGCCTTTCAAGAGTCTCAAGGACACCTTACAAAAATTGAGCATGTATAGGAAAAACATGTAAGGGGAATGAAATAAATAGTAGAGACATGACTAGTACACAAAGTAAAGACAGAATTCAATACAAAACACAGCATGAGGCAATTAATGCACAGATGAAAAGGGACGGGGACGTGGGGCTAAGGATAGGCAGAGGTGAAGAGATGGGTCTTGAGGCGGGACTGGAAGATGGGGAGGGACACGGAATTGCGGATCAGTTGGGGGAGGGAGTTCCAGAGCCTGGGAGCTGCCCTGGAGAAGGCTCTGTCCCCAAAACTGCGGAGGTTGGACTTGTGGATGGAGAGGAGACCGGCTGATGTGGATCTGAGGGACCGTGAGGGTTGGTAGGGGGAGAGGAGGTCAATGAGATATGTGGGGGCCAGATGGTGGAGGGCTTTGTAGGTGAGGACCAGGATTTTGTAGGTGATCCGGTGGGAGATGGGAAGCCAGTGAAGTTTTTTGAGGACTGGAGTGATGTGATGCCAGGATTTGGTGTGGGTGATGAGTCGGGCGGCTGCGTTCTGGACCAGTTGGAGTCGGTTGATGTAGGTGGAGCTGATGCCAAGGAGAAGTGAGTTGCAATAGTCCAGTTGGGAGGAGATGAAGGCATGGATGAGTCTTTCAGCAGCAGGCGGTGTGAGAGAGGGTCTGAGTTTGGCGATGTTGCGGAGATGAAAGAAGGAGGTTTTAATGACATGGCGGATGTGAGGCTCAAGGGAGAGGGTGGAATCAAAGATCACGCCAAGGTTGCGGGCCTGGGGAGATGGGGAGACAGTGGTGCCGTCGATGGTGAGAGTGGGGTTATTGATTTTGCTGAGTGTGGCTTTGGAGCCTATGAGGAGGAATTCTGTCTTATCGCTGTTGAGTTTGAGGAAATTATGTTGCATCCAGGTTTTTATAGCTGACAAACAGGAGTTGATATGGGAGAGGGGGGGGTTGTGGGGGGATTTGGTGCCAAGGTAAATCTGGGTGTCATCAGCGTAACAGTGGAAGTCCAGATTGAAGTGGCGGAGTATCTGACCAAGGGGGAGGATGTAGATGATGAAGAGGAGGGGGCCGAGTACGGAGCCTTGGGGAACGCCTTGAGTGACTGCGGCTGTAGCAGAGGTGTGGTTGTGGAGAGAGATGAAGTGGGATCTGTTGGAAAGGTAGGAACGGAGCCAGCTGAGTGCAGAGCCTTCAATGCCGAGGTCCTTGAGTCTGGTGAGCAGGATGTTATGGTTCACTGTATCGAAGGCTGCGCTCAGGTCGAGGAGGATGAGGATGTTGAGGGAACCAGTGTCAGCAGAGGTGAGGAGGTCGTTGAGGACTTTGAGGAGAGCAGTTTCTGTGCTATGGAGGGGGCGAAAGCCAGATTGGAGGGGTTCAAGTAGGTTATACGCAAGGAGGTGGGAATGAAGTTGCGACGCAACGATACGCTCCAGGGTTTTTGAAAGGAAGGGGAGGTTTGAGATTGGGCGGTAGTTAATGAGAGAGGAGGGATCAAGACCAGGTTTCTTTAAGATTGGTGTAACGGCAGCAGTTTTGAAAGTGGAGGGGACAATTCCTTGGGACAATGAGGAGTTGAAGAGATTAGTGAGGTAGGGGCAGAGTACGGGGAGGCAGGACTTCAACAGGGGAGTGGGGAGAGGGTCGAGGGAGCAGGTGGTGGGTTTGGAAGAGCTGATGAGTTTGGAGATTTCAATATGAACTTATTGTTTGCTATTTTCTTCCTACTGCTTTTCTATTTTAACAACATCAGCAAATTTGATAAACATGTCAGAAGAAGGGTTGCAAAACGAAAAATGTCACTGTTTATGATTGATCCACAACACACATAGTGAAAGATCAGCCTTTATTCCATAAACAAACAGGAACATTTAAACTGCCAGCCATTCTCATCCAGCTCGGCGTGGCTTGTGAGAGAGAGAGCGGGCAGACGTTGATAGTGTAAAGCTGTGTAGTACCGTAATACCATGTGAAGGGTGGCATGCACATATGTGCAGTGGAGATTATAAATGGCATGGATAATAAGGGTTAATCTACATCCTTCCTCTTAAAGAAGCGAAGCATTTATAGAGTGGTTAGTGGAGCATATTGTAAAACACCAGTATAAGGTGTGAGCAGTTATTATTTTACGTGTACACGCTTGTGCATATGTGAGCACATAAAATGAGACGGGTCATGCACTGTTCAAGTATAGCCAGTGAATTTTCCAATCAGCGGGTTTGACTTGCAGACATGACCTTCACGTGTACGGTAGTACCTTTCGTGCACCCCATCCTTCTCTGAGGGAGCAAGTCCCTTATCAGGTGAACGCAGAGGAGAAGACACCGGTGGAGATGGGGTCACCGGGGAAGGCAGAGATGGTGCTGGCACTGGCATAGGAATCGCTGGAGTGGCGTTCGCAGAGCGTGAGGGAAGACCCGCAGGCTGGTCTGGGTAAGGACGTGGAGGTGCCGGTTCATTAGCAGGGAGGAGGTGTTGGCGGGTTTGCCGATAGATGCCGTTGTCAATACTGACCAGGTACGAACGTGGCTCTGCGGTTGACTCCAGAATGACTCCGAAACGGTCATAACCTCGGAGTGGCCGTAAGCAGACAACCTGTCCCTTGTTGAGCGGTTGAAGCGGAGAACTGGTTTTATCATAGTATTTTTTTTTGTATGTCGCGGCGGCGTTGGAGCTGGGACTGGATCACTGACGGTGCACAAACTTGTGGTTCTAGTAGTTGCTTGGCCATAGGCAGGGTGTAGCGGGTACGCCGTGACATGAGTCATTCGGCCGAAGATCCCAGGAGAGGGTCGCGGATGATGTTCCATAGGTTGAGTAAGTTGAGATAGACATTTATTATTTTACGTTTACATGCTTGTGCATATGTGAGCACATAAAACGCAGTCTCCTTTGGAGGCATGGGTTCGAATCTCACATCTAAAAGACTAATCTTTCACTATGTGTGTTGTTGTGGATCAATTATAAACATGGTGTCAGTGGGATAATGGGTGTAGATGTGGAAGGAAGAAGGAGGAATGATCTATCTGGAGGTCACTGCTGATCATTCCGTATATTTATGAATGACTTCAATCCCACCCTTGGGGGGGCCATTGGCCTGTGAGGCTGGCACATGGGGTATGGTGGTTGTTTGTGATTGATACACAACAACACACATAGTGAAAGATCAGTCTTTATTCCATAAGCAAACAGGAACATTTAAACTGCCAGCCATTCTCACCCAGCTTGGCGTGGCTTGTGAGAAAGAGAGAGCGGGCTGACCTTGATAGTGTAAAGCTGTGTAGTACCGTAATACCATGTGAAGGGTGGCATGCACATATGTGTAGTGGAGATTATAAATGGCATGGATTGATAAGGGTTAATCTACAGTCACCTATTCACGTTCTCCAGAGATGCTGCCTGACCCACTGAGTTACTTTGTTTCCTTTTGGCAAACTTACAATTAGTTTCAATAACCAGCCATTAGTGTAAACTAGAGCCAAGGAAGGCTAAGCAGTGAGCCATGTGAGACTTACAGATACAGATACCGAGATACAGCATGAAAACAGGCCCTTCGGCCGCACGAAGTCCTGCAATTCCCGAACACTAGCATCATCCTACACATTAGGGATGATTCACAATTTTTATCGAAGCCAATTAACCTACAAACCTGTACGTCTTTGGAGTGTGTGAGGAAACCTGATCACCTGGGGAAAACCCACGCGGTCACAGGGAGAATGCACTAACTACGTGCAAATAGTCAGGATCGGGCGCGGGTCTCTGGCGCTGTAAGGCAGCAACTCTACCGTTGTGCCACCGTTCCGCCTTTTGACAAGCTTACAATAAGGTTCAGTAACCAGCCATTAATGTAAACTAAAGTTGAGGAAGTCTAGGCAGTGAGCCCAGTGAGACTTCATTCAAATCGACCCAATCTATGCTCCTGGAAAAGTGTTGGGACACACTGGTGATCACACAGCAGTGCTTCAGTCTTCAACAACTGTAACATGAGCAACACTTATGCTGTTGTCAGCTACCTTCTAATTTAATTGAGAGCACAGCATATATTATAACAATTACACTACCTGGCTCAAGAGTGACAGAACAAAGAGAGTGAATATATGACTGTAATTCAATCCTTAAGTTCAGAGGACCTCTATAAACCAGTCATACATTTCTCTCATGGCTTATGATGTCACCTTAAAGTAAATTACAGCCTCATTACTCAGAACTCCCTAATCCAGCTGCTGGTATTTTTTAATGTATTGAGCAGCAGGCGTAGCCAAGATCCATCTATCCTTTGCCTATCCAGCAATAACGTGGCACAAAGTCACAAGAAAACGTAAATGCTGCAATATGGGGACTTTGATTCTGTCTGGTCATAACGCCAAGAGGTGCATAACTGATGGTTGATCAAAAGCAAAATATAAAAATGATGACATTTTAATTCAATGGTTTCAATATTAACGCAAAAAATAGTAGCCTGAGCCTGTTGGTGGAACTACTTTGGAGTACACTTGTTCAGGATCAATTTGGAAAAAAGGCAAACCTCTGACAAAAGTCATAATTCGGCATGAACTGCAGTTTCAATATTGTTGCTACTGTAAAGATAGACAAAAGTGCTGGAGGAACAGGTAGATAGGTGATGTTTCGGGTCGAGGCCCCTTCTTCAGATTCTGTGTTCTCAGTCTAAAAAGGGTCCCGACCTGAAACGTCACCTATCCATTTTCTCCAGAGATGTGCCTGACCCATTGAGTTACTCCAGCATTTTGTCTTTAGTACTAACCAGCATCTGCAGTTAATTTGTATTACCTTGTTGCTATTGTATAGCTGCTTAGGAGAAGGAAATGTTTGGCCATATTGTTCCAGACGTCTTTCTGTGGGGATATCTAATGCATCATCTGTTTTTTTTTCCTTTCTGCATTAAGTGTATTCAGTAGAGCAATCACCTCACTGCTCCAGTGGTCTGAGTTCAATCCTGTCTTGTGTGTTTGACGGCACAGGCCATGTACTCGCTGGAGTTTAGAAGGATGAGGGGGTACCTCATTGAAACTTATCAAATGTTGAAAGGCTTGGAGAGAGTAGATGTGGAGAGGATGTTTCCACTAGTGGGAGAGTCTAGGACTGGAGGTCATAGCTTCAGAAATAAAGGTACGTTCCTTTATGGAGGAGATGAGGAGGAATTTCATTAATCAGAAGGTGGTGAATCTGGGAATTCTTTGCCACGGAAGGCTGTGGAGGCCAAGTCAATGGATATTTTTAAGGCAGAGATAGATAGATTCTTGATTAGTATGGATGTCAAGGGTTATGGGGAGAAGCAGGAGAATGGGGTTAGGTTGAAGAGATAGATCAGACATGATTGATTGGCTGAGTAGACTTGATGGGCCAAATGGCCCTATTCTGTTCCTATCACATGACCTTACAGTTTAGACATTCTCTCTCTCTGCCTATATGAGTTTTCACTGTGAGCTCCCGCTCTGCCCTGTATTCTAAAGATATGTGGATTGATAGGTAAATTGTCCATTGTAGTTCGCCCTCTTGTATGTAGATGAGTAGTAAAGTCTGAGGAAGGTTGATGTGAGAGTGGAGAGGAGAATAAAATGAGATTATTATTGGAGTAGACTTCATGACCCGTGGGCCTGTTTCTGAAATGTATGACTCAATTTAAATAAAAATGCAGCTGCCAAACAGATTTTATTTCGTCTCAATTTTTTTCTCGTATTGGACCTGAATACATTTTTGTTCAGAGTGATGAAGATCTGACATCACATACCAGCGCCTAGATATCTGATCCTAAGCCTGATAATTATTTAGTGACTCATCAAGTAGGTTCAAGCCTTAAATAATCTGCTCCTGTCCTCTGTGTATAAAACACAAAGTGCTGGAGTAACAGTGCGTGGATCGCTGGTCGGCACGGACTTCGTGGGCTGAAGGGCCTGTTTCCGTGCAGCATCTCTGAACTAAACTAAACTAGACTCAGTGGATCACACAGCTTGCAGGACATGCATAATAAGACGTTTCATGTCGGGACCTTTCTTCAGAAATTTTGAGCAAAACATATAGTGTTGGAGTAACTCAGCAGGACAGGCAGCAACTCTAGAGGATATGGACCGGCAACATTTCGGGTTGGGACCCTTCTTCCGACCTGAAGCATTGCCTATCCATGTCTTCCAGAGATGCTGCCTGGTCTGCTAAGTTAATATAGCACTTTGTATTTTACTCAAGATTTCAACATCTGTAGTTCCATGTGAGTCCTTGCACAGTTGGCAAAGCTTAATGCAAATATTTAGATTGAGTGAAGAATTCCAATTAATTACTTTTTAAGTATATTCACTCTTGGTAGCCTGATATTTGAATTTGTTTTGAACATGGAGAGCCTCGTCCAGAATTGCTTTGACCTGAGAAGTTGAGTCAAGTTCAGGGCAGTCAATGCAGAGAGTTATCAGGCTGACACTTCCAGGGGAGCGAGGAGGCAACTTTTAACTTGCCCTCTAGCTAGTGAGTGGCCTTGTAGTCTTTGGAGACTTTAGACTTCAGAGATACAATGTGGAAACAGGTCCTTCAGCACATTAGGTCTGCAGTGACCAGCGACCACACTGTACATAAGCGCTATCCTACACACCAGGAAGAATCACAATTTACAGAAGTCAATTAACCTAAACACCTGTATGTCTTTGGAGTGTGTGAGGAAACTGGAGCGCTCGGGGAAAATCCATGCGGTCACAGGGAGAACGTACAAACTCCGTACAGACAGCACCTGTAGTCAGGATCGAACCCGGGTCTCTGTGGCTATAAGGCAGCAACTCTACCTCTGCGCCATTGTGACCCCTTGTTGTAGCCTGGGGAGGTTAGCAACGTATACCAGCCTTTGTCCAAAAGCCCACTGCCCAGCTGTAATTGACACATCACTATTCTCGCCCATCCTTCTCTTTGGTTGACCATGACCGTACATGGTTTGCACATGTCAGGAAATGGGTTGATTATCATTCCTCAATTTCCTTTCACAGCGATGCACATGCAAACACCACGAAGCTGAGCATAAACTAGGGGCCAATCCGTAAAGCCTCAGTTGTGCAGTTCATCCACTTACACCATGGAAACCGATAACATCTGAGATTCCTAATGAATGCTTCATGGAGCTTCACCGCCCTTGATTGATACTTTATTATCACATGTAACACGTCACAGTGGATTTTTTTGCTTTGCATACCTTGCACAAAGTATGAAAAGGGTCGCCATGCATAGAGCGCCGACAAAGTTAGAGTATTCAATGTAGTCCCCAATGGTCCCCCTTTGTTCCTTTGGTGACCCTCCTCACGCCGGGTCCCTCTTTATTCTCGGCAGACCCTCCATGCCAGCTTCCTCTTTGTTCTCGGCAGCCCCTCCATGCCAGGTCGCTCTTTGTTCTCTCGGTGGCCCCCCTCACATTGGGTCCCTCTTTGTTCTCAGCGGCCCCTCTTACACTAGGTCCCTTTTTATTCTCTCCCCCCAACGCCGGGTACCTCTTTATTCTCGGCTGCATGTCCTCGGCCGACCACCGGCAACCATGTGGCCTGTCTGACCTCCGGCACCCATCGCAGGCCTGTCCGTCCTCTGGCGCCCTCTACAGCCTGTCTTTGCCGGGCCTACTGGGGGGCTTGGCACCACTCACCGGGAACACTCCCGGCCGCGCTGCTCCCCAGGAACACCATTGAAATATTGAGTAAAGAGTTTGACACAAATTGATTCTTCGCCTGTTCACTGGCACATTACATTATTTCCTGATTTCACGTTTGACGTTCAACTAACATTATTGCTTGCGACCTTTACTTTTATATCATGTCAACGTCACCTTATCATCACCACTCTGGACTGTGATTGCAACCGTCCCTTTGAAAGGAGAAAGTCTACAGTCCATTGTTCGTTCCTCTTGAAAAGAACTTCACAAAATGTTGATATCACAATGCTTGTCACAAAACCATCACATAGCTATAGAAATTCTTAAATGTCCTTTAATAATCTGACACCACCACATTCAAAATATTTTTCTTTAACATTCTGTAGGTGAATTATATCCAAAATGAACACCAATGCTGGGGAACAAGGGTGCGGTGGTTCAGTTAATGTCAGTGAACATACATTTTCATTTCACCACAGCAATAGGACGTATGAATATAAGAACATATCAATTAGAACCATGTGAAATAAAATGTTAGCGTCAGTAGCTGTGACTCCACAGCCATTTACTAGCATGCCACAGACAGTGGTGAAGGCCAAGTCATTGAGTGTTTTTAAAGTGGACATTTGTAGGTTCATGATTAGTAAGGGCGACAAAGGTTACGGGGAGAAGGCAGGAGAATGGGGTTCATCTCAGTCCTAACTGGCCTACCCCTTATTCTTAAACTGTGACCCCTGGTTCTGGATGCCCCCAACATCAGGAACATTTTTCCTACATCTAGCCTGTCCAATCCTTTAATAAATTAAATTTTTTTATAAGATACCCTCTCATCCTTCTAAATTCCAGTGAATACCGCCCAGTTGACTCATTCTTTCATCAGATGTTAGTCCCGCCATTCCGGGAATTAACCTGGTGAACCTATGCTGCACTACCTCAATAGCAATAATGTCCTTCCTCAAATTAGGAGACAAAACATTGCACACAATACTCCAGGTGCAGTCTCACCAGGGCCCTGTACAACTGCAGTAGGGCCTCCTTGCTCCTATATTCAAGCACTCTCGCAAAGAAGGGCAACATGCCATTAGCTTTCTTCACTGCTTGCTGTACCTGAATGATCTCATCCTGTCCCCGACTGTTCCCAAACTGTCCTATTATGAATGGATCATTCATTGCTATTTCAGAATGGTAAAGCAGGAATCAAAGTTGAAAGAAACAAAGTTGAAAATTTGATTTTGAAGAAAACTACTGTATCTCTTCTGGCAGCTGGACTGCTAAATACCTTTGGCAAATGATTAGTACAAAATACCGGCAGAGCTTGTTCTGACAAAACTGGATTCTGATTAAAAAATAAATGAAGAAATAAATGATGACATGCCATAGCATGAAAGAGCAGAAATCTGCTTGTTAAATCAGAGTAGAAGCCTTGGCAAATGTCTAGGCAACGGATTAGACAAGGATCAAAGTTAACACTAATGGATTTGTCTCTTTATGGTAGAGTATATTTATCTTTATGACATTTGTGGTCAGCAATGAGAGAGAGTGATCAATGCGATTTTATCTCAGATCAGTAAACAACTTAGTAAGTTACATTGGGCCGAGTTATGTTTTTAATACACCAGTGTTCATAACTGAATGATTCCGCAATGGTTAAAATTAATGCATCCCTGTGCAGACGCGGATTTTGAAAACACTTAATTACGTCTCTCAGTGGTATCTCAAAGCACTTCACACCCAACATATTACTCGAAACATAAGTACAAGCTAATGGGAGATAGGTAGGAAACGTCTCACGGATCCATCAAGTTTTCTCTAAATAGACATGAAGGAGTTTATTTTCTGAGCCTTTACTTTGGAAATCAAATTAGGAGCTATCATTGCTCCCTCCTATTTCAGGGCACCATGCAATGAATGCTTTCACATGTCTACTGGTTCTGCTCCACCAATATAATGGAGACTGCAGATGCTGGAATCTTGAGCCTAAAACAACCAGCTGGAGGAATGCCAGGCAGCACCCAGAGTCAGGATCAAACCCGGGCCTCTTAGGCTCCTCACCTGCATCACTGTGCCACCCAATGTCGTTCAAAATGGATACCCTAACATAACTCCTGAAACTTCAATATAGACAATCTTGCTTATATATTTGTGTACATGTTTTACGTACCTAAGTATTTATGAAAATACTTGTTTTAATAATGTGCAGAAAAGTTAAAGTATATAATTTTAGAAAATGTACCTGAATTAGCAAAGATAAAGGGGCAGGAACAGTCATTGCACTATATACATATTACAATATTAGAAATTACATATTACAAATTATTATTGTGACATTCATGGTTTGTTTGATATTGGGTAAATATTCCTTTAAGTATATATATATACACATAGATACAAAATGCTGGAGTAACTTAGCAGGACAACCAACATCTCTGGAGAGAAGGAATGGATGAAATTTTGGGTCAAGAACCTTCTTCAGACTGAAAGTCATGGGAAAGGGAAACGAGGAATATAGACGACGATTTTCATAGAGTGATATAGAACGAATGAATGAAAGATATGCATTCATATATATATATATATATTAAAAAAACACATATATATACATATACGCACACATACACTCACAAACACACACACATACGCACACACACATACACTCACAAACACACACACATGCACACACACACACATACACTCACAAACACACTCACACACACACATGCACTCACAAACACATACACACACACACATACATACACACATACACTCACAAACACACACACTCACTCACACACACACTCACACACACACGCACACGCACACTCACACATGCACACTCACACACACATTCACACACAAACCCTCACAAACACATACACACACACCATATATATGGCAGTAAACTTTCTTGAATACTCACACGGCTGAGCGCGGCCTCTCCACTTTGGGGCTTCCGCAGTCAGCAGCACTTCCGCAATCAGCGTGACCTCTGCACTTACCGGAAATTACACAATCAGCGCGTCCTCTGCACTCACTGGAAATTACGCAATCAGCGCGACCTGTCCACTAAGCGGAAGTTACGAAATGAGCGAGATTTTTGAACCAAACACAATAGGACCTGATAAAACATTGCAGTTTCAAGCACAAGCAGGGCAGCAGGCCAAACATTTTTTTGCAAGCTTTAGAACCAATAGACATTTTTTTTGCAAGCTTTAGAACCAATAGACATTTTTTTGCAAACTTTAGAACCAATAGACATTTTTTTGCAAGCTTCAGAACCAATAGACATTTTTTTTGCAAACTTCAGAACCAATAGACTTTTTGTGCAAGCTTTAGAACCAATAGACATTTTCTTGCAAGCTTTAGAACCAATAGACATTTTTTGCAAGCTTTAGAACCAATATAAACACTTTTTGCAAGCTTTAGAACCAATAGACATTTGTTTGCAAGCTTTAGAACCAATAGACATTTTTTTTAAAGCTTTAGAACCAATAGACATTTTTTGCAAGCTTTAGAACCAATAGAGACACTTTTTGCAAGCTTTAGAACCAATAAAGACACTTTTTGCAAGCTTTAGAACCAATAGACATTTTTTTGCAAGCTTTAGAACCAATAGACATTTTTTGCAAGTTTTAGAACCAATAGAGACACTTTTTGCAAGCTTTAGAACCAATAGACACATTCTGCAAGCATTTTAGAACCACTAAGGGCACTTACATTTGAGTAGACATGTGTTCAGTGTTATTCACAGCTCAGAGAAAAGTGACCCTCTGCCTTCCTCCATCTTGAAGAGACTGTGAGGCACACCACTTCCTGGTTTTATAGTCCCTCCCCCTGCCACCAACGGAGGCAGCAGAGAGAATGGGGAATTTTGTAAAAACATTAATATCTCTGTCATTTTTCATCGACGGGAAAAATCCTCAGCACACATGCGGCGGAGGGGGGCTCTGAGTAAGGTGGCCAAAAATGACGGCCATAGGTTGCGGCGTTCTCTCGGAAATCGCAGCACAGATGGCCAAACCCGGTCAAGAACAGAATTTTAGTAATATAGATATATTTATATGTATGTATGTATCTATGTATGTATGTATGTATGTATGTATGTATGTATGTATGTATGTATGTATGTATGTATGTATGTATGTATGTATCTGATATGTGTGCTCTGAACTACAGCATTGACATATAATAGGGTGGGGGTACTATATATACACACAGATAGACAGATAGACAGATAGACAGATAGACAGATAGACAGACAGACAGATAGACTAGATAGATAGATAGATAGATAGATAGATAGATAGATAGATAGATAGATAGATAGATAGATAGATAGATAGATAGATAGATAGATAGATAGATAGATAGATAGATAGATAGATAGATAGATAGATAGATACCCTTCTTCAGACTGATCGGGGGTGGGGGGGCGGGGAGAAGAAAGGAAAAAGGAGGAGGAGCCCTAAGGCTGGGGGATGGGGAGGAGACAGCAGGAGGGCTGAGGAAGGCGAGGAGACAGCAAGGACTAACAAAATTGGGAGAATTCAATGTTCATGCCCCCAGGATGCAGACTCCCCAAGCGGAATATGAGGTGCTGTTCCTCCAATTTCTGGTGTTGCTCGTTCTGGCCATGGAGGAGACACAGGTCAGAGAGGTCGGATACGGAGTGGGAGGGGGAGTTGAAGTGCTGAGCCACCGGGAGGTCAGGTTGGTTATTGCGGACCGAGCGGAGGTGTTCGGCGAAACGATCGCCCAACCTCCGCTTCGTCTCACCGATATAGATCTGCTGACATCTAGAGCAGCAGATGCAATAGATGAGGTTGGAGGAGATGCAGGTAAACCTCTGTCGCACCTGGAACGACTGCTTGGGTCCTTGAATGGAGTCGAGGGGGGAGGTAAAGGGACAAGTGTAGCATCTCTTGCGGTTGCAAGGGAAAGTGCCCGGGGAGGGGGTGGTACGGGAGGGAAGGGAAGAATTGACAAGGGAGTTATGGAGGGAGCGGTCTTTGTGGAAGGCAGATATGGGGGGAGATGGGAAGGTGTGGCGAATGGTGGGGCCACGTTGGAGGTGGCGAAACTGACGGAGGATTACTTGTTGTATGTGACGGCTGGTGGGGTGAAAGGTGAGGACTAGGGGGACTCTGCCCTTGTTGCGAGTGGGGGGATGGGGAGAGAGAGCAGTGTTGCGGGGTATGGAAGAGACCCTGGTGCGAGCCTCATCTATGGTGGAGGAGGGGAACCCCCGTTCCCTGAAGAATGAGGACATTTCAGATGCCCTGGTGTGGAACGCCTCATCCTGGGAGCAGATGCGGCGTAGACGGAAGAATTGGGAGTAGGGGATGGAGTCCTTACAGGAAGCAGGGTGGGAAGAAGTGGAGTCCAGATATACATACACACACACATTGAATATTGAATAGCTGGAAGGCCTTTGTTACCTGCCTGGAGAATGAATACTAAACAAAAATGTTCTCTCCATAAGTTATTTTGTTTAATAAAGCACCTCGTTAATTTTACTTACTGATTATCTTCCACGTGTCTGAAGGAATCGCTGCTGTTTAAAGAAGCATTGGTTAATGAAGCTATGAAATTTGGATTCTGCGCATGAAAATTAAGGTGACTGGGTGATTAACGAAGGCTAAGGCACTGTGGAACAAAGAAAGATTTCCAAGCAAGTGGATTATTTAAAGAACAGATATAATGGAGAGAACACTTTATACAATATATGGAGCTGGCCATGCGAGATAAACTAGAACAGATGAAAGTACATCTTTGGCCACAAGGGCAGAGAAATCTGCATTACCATAAAGCCTGCAAATGAGACCCTAGAGAATGCACTAGTACATTGCAACGTTAGAAATGGAACAGTTGAACGTGACTTTTTCTTCCACATCATGAACTAGAAGAATCCTTTGATACTTTCTTAATGGAGAAAAGCTTGTCAGGAGGTAATTGCAGTTTTATAGCTTTATGGGACTCACTTATCAGTGATGTGATTGTTTGGGGAATGTGGGAGTCCAACCTGAGAGAACAGCTTCTGTGTGAGATATAATTAACTCTCTTTAAGTGCATGAAGGAGTAAAGCTGAGGAGTTATTCAAAGCCGAGCTGAAGATATGTGTGCTCTGAACTACAGCATTGACATATAATAGGGTGGGGGTACTATTCTGATGAAAATTTTTAATTTTTTCTTAGTTTAGAGATACAGCATGTATTGGGGCAACCGAAACTGCACGTAATACCCCAAATATGATCCAATAAAAGTCCTATAAAGCTGCAGCATGATCTCCCCACTCATACTCAATGCCCTGACCTATGAAAGCATATGCTTCCTTTACCACTAATTGAATTGGATCAATACCTTGTTTCATATCAGAGAACCAAAACCATTTGGCCCATTGAGTCAATGGTGGCCCCTCATAGAGCAGTCCCATCAGTCTCTTAAATTGTAATGCGCAATTCACCGTGAGCAGATTGCACTCAAATTGCATAAAGACGAAACAGGTCTTAGGAGGGCACATTTGTAATATGTTGGAAGAGAAGCAAGAGATGGATACATTCGTTTTAATAAATAAGGCAACTGACAGATAATCTGAGCAGATTTATGGCAATAGATGCAGCAATCACACTTTATATAATCTGGAGATGAATCGAATCAGCCACAATATCAATCATCAATGCTGATTTCAATTCCATTATATTGCTGAGAAATAAATGGAACGCAAGAGGGAAAATGACAGAACTAGCAGCTGCTTGGGACTACCATGCAGAGTAAGAAATATTAGTCAATCAACAGTAGATGTTAACAGAGGAATCTTTTTTTTAAATGTAGGGTTTTTGATCAATCTATTTCTCCTGACACAATGGTATTCTAATGTTCAAAGCTAGCCTATCTCACATATCTCTCTCAAGTTTCAACGATAGGTTTTAAGCCCAGCCAAAGACATAGAACAGTACAAAAAAGTAGAACATTAGAACAATACTCCTAAATATCGGCGAGACCAAGCGCAGGCTTGCCGACCGTTTCGCTGAACACCTCCGCTCAGTCTGCCTAAACTTACCTGATCTCCTGGTTGCTAAACACTTTAATTTTCCCTCCCATTCCCACACTGACCATTCTGTCCTGGGCCTCTTTCACTGTCAGAGTGAGGCCCAGCGCAAATTGGAGGAACAGCACCTCATATTTTGCTTGGGCATCTTACACCCCAGTGATATGAACATTGACTTCTCTAACTTCCAGTAACCCTTGCTTTCCCTCTCTCTCCATTCCTCCGCCTTCCCAGTTCTCTGGCCAGTCTGGCTGTCTTCGACTACATTTTATCTCTGTTTGCTGAATTGTTACCTTCTCTCAGCTAACAATGATCTATTCTACATTTTCCCTGATCCCAACAAACTGCTAACAATGGCCTGTTTACTTTATCATCGTTACTTTTTAACATATCTTTCATTCATTGTTCTTTATCTCTCTACATCATTGTCTATATCTCTCGTGTCCCTTTCCTTCTCTCTATAGATGCTGCCTGTCCCGCTGAGTTACTCCATTATTTTGTATCTAGAACAGTACAAATCAGGAACAAGCCCTTCGGCCCACGATGTTTGTGCAGAACTGTAGATCCCATGCATCTTAATCTTCGGGTTCAGCCTACCATGAGGCAACGTCAAATATTTTACAAAGTTCCGTGTAAACAACATCCAGTGCTCTACCCTCATCAATCACCTGCATTACCTCCTCAAAAAACTCAATCAAGTTTGAAAGGCATGCCCTTTCCCAAAAAATCTCAATCAAGTTTGAATAGTGATGCTAATTATCCCTAATAAACTTGTTCTCTCCCAAATCCTACAAACCCACTCCTATCACTGTTGGGAAGCTCACTGCCCCATAGTTTAGTTTAGTTTAGTTTAGTTTAGAGATACAGCGCGGAAACAGACTCTTCAGCCCACAGTGTCCGCACCGACCAGCGGTTCCCCGCACATTAACACCATCTTATACATACTGGGGACAATTTACATTTATACCAAACCAATTAACTTGCAAACCTGTAAATTTTTTGGAGTGAGGGAGGAAACCGAAGATCTCGGAGAAAACCCACACAGTCACGGGGAGAACGTATAAACTTTGTACAGGCAGCACCTGTAGTCAGGATCAAACCCGGGTTCCCAGCACCGAAAGCGCTGTAAGGCATCAACTCTACCGCTGTGCCACCATTCAATCCATTTTCAAGCATCATACCTATTTCCCTTCTTAAACAAATAAACAACAATGGGTATTCTCCACACTCCGCCACTACTTTGCATGTGACCTCTCTTGCCCATCTCAATAACATTGGATAGATCCCATCAGGGCCGGGGAACCTATCTGCCTTAATGTTCTTCAAGAGACCCAAGACCACTTCCCTCTTGATCTCAAAATGCCCTACCATATTCGTATACCTCACACTGATTTCACTATCCTCCATCTCCTTCTCCTTGGTGAATACCAGCGGGAAGGGTCTGAAGAAGGGTCCCGACTCAAAACATCACCTATTCCATTTCTCCAGAGATGCTGCCTAATCCGCTGAGTTACTCCAGCATTTTGTGTCTATCTTCGGTGTAAACCAGCATCTGCAGCTCTTTCCAACACGAAAGTGTGTTGGATTTAAATATAATATTGAAGTTTTCCTCATCTCCAAGTGAGTCTGCCTGTGTGCTATGGATCCCATCACTCCAGAAGTAATGGTCAAGACACAGGTATTGGATTGAGTTCACGTTCCATGATGTGGAATAGTTAATTCTCTTGCATGACCTTGTCCTATTCTTGCCAACCTTCTGATGTATCTCACTGGCTGAAAAATGTCGGGGGACTGGTGAAAGGACAAACGTAAATCTCTCAAAGGGTCTTTGGCTGGGCTTAAAACGTATAGTTGAAACTTGAGAGAGATATGTGAGATATGCTAGTAACAAATGGCACAATTTTGCTGACTGACAGCTGCCAGGTCTGAAAGGGACTGCTGTCCATCAGCCATCTATGATACGATGCGCTATTATACGCTACGATGTGATACAACTTTATTTATCCCAGGAGGAAAATTGATCTGCCAACAGTCATAAAATATATGAAACATGAAATTAAAGCGACGAGTGGAAAGGATTGGGGATATACAAGGCCTGGTGGTGGGGGGGTTGGGGGGGGGGGGGTTGGGGGGGGGGGGTGTCAGTGTACCCCATAACAGAAGGGGAGGAGTTGTGCAGTTTGATAGCAACAGGAAAGAAGGATCTCCTGTGGCATTATGCACTGCATCTTGGAGAAACCAGTCTGTTGCTGAAGGTACTCCTCAGGTTGAACAGTGTCAACACCTCATCAACAGACCATGCATGCATTCCAAATGTGGAAGACTATCAGTCTGCAGATTAGATGATGGTACATTTGACTGCATGGCGATGCTGGACTAAATACTTATCCTTTAGTCACTCCTTGGGAAAAGTTCTGACTCACCTCACATATGACTCTTCGTGTTTTATCAGGGAGTGCTGGTGTGTCAAACAATGACCACATCCATCTGACTATTTGACATTCATTACACTATCAGACACATTTAAAAATTAGAATTTGTTACAAATCCATTGTTCTCACAGAGTCATACTGCACAGAAATAGATCCTTTAGCTACACCAGAGCCAAATTACAGTGATTTGTGGAATGTGGGAGGAAATCAAAGCACCCAGAGAAAACCCATGCAGACTTTAGACTTAATACTTTAGAGATACAGCACGGAAACAGGCCCTTTGGCCCACTGAGTCTACGTCGATCAGCGATCACCCCGTACACTACCACTATCCTACACACTGGGGACAATAGTACAATTTGCCGAACCTACAAATCTGTATGTCTTTTGGTATGTGGAAGGAAACCAGTACACCTGGAGAAAACCCACACGGTCACAGGGAGAATGTTCAAACTCTGCACAGACAGCATCCATTGTTGGGATAGAACCCAGGTCTCTGGCACTGTAAGGCTGCCATTTTACCGCTGCACCACTATGTCACCCTCAAGAAGAGAACCGTGCACCAGGTGGAAACTCATGCAGACAACGTGCAGACTCCACACAGACAGTACTCGAGGTCAGGATAAAACCTCGGGTCTCTGGCGCTGTGAGGCAGCGGCTCCACCAGTTGTGCCACAGTGCTGCCTTTCCTTTTTTTTCACTCAGAGACCATGCAAACTCCACACAGGCAGTACACTAGATCAGGATTGAACTTGGGTCGCTGGAGCTGTGAGGCAGCAGCTCTGTAGATGCACTGCATTGCCACCCCACTTCCTAATTTATTGCCCACTCTGACAAAAACTATCATGATTGTTCCATCGGAGATCCCAGAGTAAACCCACGCAGGTTACGGGGAGAATGTACAAACCATACAGATTACACCTGTAGTCAGAATCGAACCTTCGCTGTAAGGTAGCAAATCTACCGCTGTGCCACCGTGCTACCCTTTAACTGTATATCTCTCATTCAAACTAGTCACCTTCGATTACATTTGCTTCCTCTGTGTTAACAATTTTTTTAGTAGCATGCCTCACATTAGAAGGTCAAAGGCTTAGGACTCACTCCAAGAATAAGTAAAGTAACCCAGACTAATTCCAGTGGAACAATATGTTTTTCATTATTAGATGGGTTGTTAAACTCAGGTCCTGTCTGCTAGTAAGTGATAAAGGTCCCGTGGGAATCTGAGGAAAAGCTGTATAACGCCACCTCATAACAGCTTAATTGGTCACTCACCTGATTCCTATTAGCGAGATCGCACTACGTGCAGAATGGTTGTCACTCTTGCCTCCATGTGCGTGAGATATTGATGGATAACTTAAAGCGAATCACCAATAAATACTCATAATTATAAGTTATATTTAATTCTTTGAAAATATATACAGCACTTGAAATTGCTCAGGAATGTGTAGGAAGCAACTGCAGATGCTGGTTCAAACTGAATACGTACACAAAAAGCTGGTGTAACTCAGCTGGTCAGAGTATCTCTGGAGGAAAGGAATATGTGACGATTCAGGTCTAGACCAGAAGGGTCTGAAGAAGGGTCGCGACCCGAAACGTCGCCTTTTCCTTTTTCACAGAGATGCTGTCTGACCCGCTGAGTCACTCCACCTTTTTGTGTCTATCTACTTGTAGTTGCTCTGTTGGCAGTGTGGAAAGGAAATGGTTTGAATACTCACTCGTGTAAATAACGTCCTGGACTTTGAAAATGGTGACAAAACAAGGTGCCTCTTGCCTGCGTGATCAGTAGTTTATTGCTATACAATTTGCTAATCAGGGATATGCTTAGGTATGGCCATACTCTACTGGACTTTGTAAGAAAATAATTTCACTGTGCGTTTGGACTTCACACGTGTGACAATGAAAGCACCATTGAATGTATTCATTTAAATATACCTTCGAGATAAAAACTCAAACTAATACTGATCATCACAGTGTGTAGTTGTGAGTGTATTTGGGTTGCCGGGATGTTCAGTCAGTTGCCCAGCCAAACTGTTCTTACTGAAATGGAATATTTATTACTCAGCGAACTTTGTTCAAAACAGAGGAAATGGTCATTATCACATTGCTATTCACAGGACATTAATAGGCTGCACTTGCACCATTTCAAAATGGACAATAAAGTTTGACCTTGATGCTATGTCCACTCGCCAAGAGTGAGCAAAAGGAATTTTCTTTGGCCTTGCAACACGGGAAAATCCTGAGCAAGCGAAATGCACTATAGTGCACATCTTTCCATATTCTCTAAAACAATTGAAGAGGCCTCTTACAGCCTTGCTCTACAGGCCTGGACAAGAAAGAGAACTGAGGAGTATTGTATTGACTGCAAACTAAAATAAATTAGCTTGACCAGATAGACATTTGAAGATGAAGATGCAAGGTAGTCGAAAATCAGAAGTCTTAAAAATGCAGCAAGCTAAATCCAAGTTCAGGAGAAATTTGTTTTTCCAAAGGAGAAAAAATGTGAAACATTCATTCCGCTGACTGGTTAGCATGCAACAAAAGTTTTTCACCATACCTCGGTACACGTGACAGTAAACTCATACTCAAACTATAAGCGTCACCACGCTCCAGCACGATCATGCGATTCAAGGCACTGTATATTCAAGTCCATCCCATGTTCATACAGCACAATTTACAAATGTCTAATTAGAAGTACATTATAATTTTGGTATCCATGACAACATAAAACAGTGAATGGCCCGGCTAATATATTTTGAACCTTTTAGATAGTAGCAGAGACTGCTCCATTTGCGACTTCAGTAAACATATTGGATTGCAATCCAATTTTCATATATATTAGTAGGAAAGAACTGCAGATGCTGGTTTAACTCGAAGATAGACACAAAATGCTGGAGCAACTCAACGGGACAGGCAGCATCTCTGGAGAGAAGGAATGGGTTACGTTTCGGGTTGAGACCCTTCTTCAGGCTGAGTAACGCTCAGTTACTCCAACATTTTGTGTCTATCTCCATATATATTAGTTGTGCTCTAATCAATGCTGGAGCAACTTAAATCATTGGTTACTGTCGTCAATACAGAACGCGCAACATTCACTGACAGCTGGTGACGACTAATTATTGTTCACAGAGAAAACTTTTCAAAATGCCCTAATCCTTGCAATCCCATCATGGGACAGGAACAATCCAGCACTGAGCTAGTTCTTCCACAGTTCTTCTTGGAATTTTGACTGAGTTGTTAACCCATTTTAATACATTGAAGCTGCCTCTAAAGTACCAGGGACATTTCACATGAATAGGAAGGATCTGCAGATGCTGGTTTATACTGAAGATAGACACAAAATGCCGGAGTAACTCAGCAGGTCTAACAGCATCTCTGGAGAAAATGAATAGGTGACATTTCAGGTCAAGACCCTTCTTCAGACCACAGGAGTTTGAAGAAGGGTTCTGACCCAAAATGACACCTATTCCTTTTCTGTAGAGTTGCTGTCTGACTCGCTGAGTTACTCCAGCAATTTTTGCCTCTATCACATTTCAGATGAATGTACAGGACTATGTATTTGTACACTGCAAGGATTGTTAATTGCTTGGAGTGAAAAACTATGCCAAAAGGACTGCAAGTTGAAGCATTAGTTTTACTTTCTCAAAAAGATCAGTGGGTCTACCCTTTCAAAGAATACTGTTATTTCAAATCCTTGCTTCCCCTTAGATTGATATATAATGTTTTCTTTTTGCCCACTACCATTAACATGAAAAAAAGGCGATGGTCTGAACAACTTCCTGAATTTTACTCAGTTCGGCAAAAATCAGTCTTTGGTTTGGCCTGAGAAAGACGTAAGAAAACGCGATCATTCTGTATTTAAAGCATGGAAACACGTGTAAAAAAATGCGATGCTGTTCCTGAATTTACTTTTTTTGTTTCATCTTTTACTTCTGTCTTTTGATGATTGAAATGCAGGGAAGATAAGCCATGATCCTTTCTTTCTTTTACCAGTCCGTGACAGCCTGCAGGCTATCTGATCCATATGTGGGGAAGCTCAAATGAAACCGCACAGTGTCAATGGATTTCCACAAGGATTCTCGCACGCTTCCACCGTAACTTTGATAGGAGAGAAAAAAAAGCATGCATTCACTTAGTACCTCTCACCCCCCCACCCCCCCCCCCCCCCCCCCCACCGTGATCTGCGTGGGTTTTCTCTGGGATCTCTGGTTCCTAACACACTCCAAAGATACAGATTTGTAGGTTAATTGGCTTGGTATAATTGTAAATTGTTCCCAGTGGTGTGTAAAATAGTGTCAACATTGGTCAACGCTGGTCGGCGTGGACTCAGATGGGCCAAAGGGCCTGTTTCCGCGCAGTATCTCTAAACTTAAACTCAATTAACAGTATGAAATGCAAGTCAATTTTTACACGGTATTAAAAAAGCAGTGAGATTATGAGATAATTAGTCATTTTAAGAATGGTGATCTCCCACAAGAGGAGAGAATGTAATGGATGGGATTTATATAGCGCCTTTCTAATACTCAAGGCGCTTTACATCGCATTATTCATTCACTCCTCAGTCACACTCGGTGGTGGTAAGCTACTTCTGTAGCCAAAGCTGCCCTGGGGCAGACTGACGGAAGCGTGGCTACCAATCTGCGCCTACGGCCCCTCCGACCACCACCAATCACTCACACACATTCACACACATTCACACACAGGCAAAGGTGGGTGAAGTGTCTTGCCCAAGGACACAACGACAGTATGCACTCCAAGTGGGATTCGAACCGGCTACCTTCCGGTTGCCAGCCGAACACTTAGCCCATTGTGCCATCTGTCGTCCCATGTGTAAGCTAGGCCTTCATTCATCAGTGTTTAGTGCTTTGGTGAGACTATATCAGGAGCATTGTGTACTGTTTTGATCACCTTACCAAGAGAGAGGATATATGAACACTGGATTAATCAGGGCCTTCGGCCCACCTCATCCATGGCAACCAAGATGATCCACCCAGGCTGTGTGTGTGGCCTAGATTCCACTAAACCTTTCCTCATCATGTACCTATCCAAATGTCTTTTAAATATTGATGTATCTGTTTCAAATACTTCCTCTAGCAGCTTGTTACGTATACCCAACAGTCTCTGTGTGAAAAGGTTGCCCCTCAGGTTCCTAATTAATGTTCCCCTCTCACTTTAAACCTATTCCGCTGGTTCTTAATTTCCCTACACAGGAAGAAGACCTCATGCATTCACCCTAACTATTCCACTCATGATTTTATAGATCATAAGATTACCCATTAGCCTACTGCACTTCAAAAATAAAGATGCACTCCTAGCCTGCCCTACTTCTTCCAGGCCCTCGACTCCTGGCAGCATCTTTGTATATTTTCTCTACACTCTTTGCAACTTAGTGGCATTCTTCGTATTGCCAGGTGATCAAAAACTGTACACAATATTCCAAGTGTGGTCTCAACAACATCTTATACAATTCTAACAAGTTGCAGCAGTTCAGAATCGTATTACTTCAATTTGAAATGAAATACTTATTTTTATTGTGATCTATGATTTCCTAAGAAAATAATAAAATCCAACAGCTCTTCAATGTGAACTAGTTAAGTGCGTAGTCTTATTTGCGGTAATGAAAACTAGAAGTCAGTCAAGGTGCTGATCCAAAAATAATCCTTTCAGACTCCTTGAGAAACAAGTAAGCCACTGAACTAGAATATACGTCGAGATGGGTTACAGTTAAGTGGAAAAATTAATGAAAGATAAATGAGAAAATCACAACTGACAAATCAACTTGTTCAAATGCTGGCAAACTTCATTACAGTAAAGGGTTTTTGATGAGCAAGAATGTCCAAGAATAGCCACATACAATGAGATGTGAAAGGAATGAACTCCAGATGCTGGTTAAAACTGAAGATAGATACAAAATACTGGAGTAACTCAGCAGGACAGGCAGCATCTCTGGAGAGAAGGAATGGGTGTCGTTTCGGGTCGAGATCCTTCTTCAGAAGATTTGAATGACATTGATAGAAACATGGGGGAAGTTGTCTGATTTAATGCCATGACTATAAACATCAACTATTGTCAAACAACAGTAAAAGGATACAAAGTGCTGTAGTAACTCAGCAAGTCTCTGGAGAACATGGATAGGCAACGTTTTAGGTTAAGACTACTGTTCAGACTTGGTAGGTGACATTTCGGGTCGAGGCCCTTCTTCAGACAATAGATTTTTATCCATTTTAAGGAATGTTAAAGTTGGGGGGAAAAATGCTTTTCTAACAAAAATATACGATGGCAAGAAAGTAAGCAGAACAGCATTACAAGTGAACATTGCTGGGTTACTGTAACCATACTGAGTACATGGTAAGAGCACGTGCTTCAGTAAGTAATCCCCTTGTCCTGAATCTTCTCAACACTGGCATATAGTGAAAAGTGAGAATGTGGGTTAGGAAATGGGGTGCCACGCCTGAAAGATCTCAAACAACTGACTGCAAAATCAAATAACAAACTTGTGGATAAACTCAAAGTGCTGGAGTAACTCAACAGGTCTGGCAGCATCTCTGGAGAAAAAGGACAGGTGATGTTTCGGGTAAGGACCCTTCTTCTGAGCTAAACCAAAGTAGGCTGCGTTGCAGCATGTTCACAGAGAAAGCAGCAGGGGAGAAAACAACAGGCAAATATTATTGTTATAAGCGATGGTAAAGGCATCCAGGGAAAACATTACTTTTTTCCCACCATGCTTATTGAATCTAACACTGGCGTGTTTAAGGTGGGAATGGGGAATCCTGAACATAATCCTAGTTTAATCCCAGAACTGCGAGCCTTCACAAGTAGCATTTTGTTGAAGCAGCCGCAAAGCATTTCCAGTGGGCAGTATTAAGTTAAACCACATGGCACAGGCCATGTTTCCTTTTCCCTTGAGAAAGTCAGCTCATGCAACTCCTAACGCCCAGACCAAGCCAAGTGAATGGGCAAGAAGTGGGAGTTTATTAATTTTGAAATATGATCAGGGAAAATAAGTGCAGCGGTTTAGGTGAATGTGTGGTGCAAATTCACCAAGTTAGTGGTTCTTTAAAATCCCCAGAACAAGCAATTCCTACATAATTGGGACACTGTGAATCTGTGCAGGATGGAAACATGATGTTGTTTGAATCACTCGAAGTAGGAAAGGTAGATAATTCACACTGTTCTTCACTGTTCAGAGGTTCACGAGAACAAAAAAAAGACTAATATAATGCCCTGCTTTCAAATTGCAATGAGCTAACCTTAAATCTGACACATAAAAAGAAACAGAAGCAGAAGTTAGCCCCTGATGGTGTGAGCTTGCTCCACCATTCTTCAGCTCCGTTTTTCTGCACTATCCCCATATCCCTCCATTCTCTAAATCTCCAGAAAACTATCAATGTCAGCTTTGAACAACTTCAGTGACAGAGCCTCCGTAGCTTTCTGGAGTAGAGAATTTCAAAGAATCGCCACTCTCCAAGTAAACAGATGGTATGGTGGCCAAGTCAGTGGATATTTTTAAGGTGTAGATTGATAGATTCTTGATTAGTAAGGGTATCAGGGATTATGGGGTGAAGACAGGAGAAATGGGGTTAAGATGGAAGGATCGATCAGCCATGATTGAATGGCAGGTAGACTTGATGGACCAAATGGTCTAATTCTGCTCATAGAACTTATGAACGTATGAACACGTTTCTCCTCATCTCAGGCCTAAATGACTTAACCTTTGATTCTGTGATCTCCAGTTCTAATCTCCTAAACTATTGACAATGTCATCCCTTCACACAGCTAGTTGGGACCTGAAAGAAATTTGTAATTTTCAATAAGATTTCCTCTCATTCTTCTAAACTATGGAGAATACAGGGCCAGTTTATTGAATCCCTCCTCATAGAGCTCACCCTGAAACCAGTCTGGTGAATGTTTATTACACTCAGTATCTCCTATTTTAGGTAAATGAATTGATATTGTACACAATACGCCAGGTGCAGATTCACCAAGTCCCTCGGCAGCTTATATAGCTGCAGTAAGTTAACTTTACTCCTTTACTCAGATCTCTTCACTTCAGATCGATATCCCATTTGCCTATCTAATATATTTCTGCACCCCCATGCAGGCTTCTCAGAGGCACAGCAGCGTGGTGACGCACCAGTAGAGTTGCTGCCTTACAGCTCCAGAGACCCGAGTTCAACCCTGACTACGGGTGCTGTCTGTAAGGAGTTTGTACTGCGTTGGTTTCCTCTGAGTGCTCCAGTTTGCTCCCACACTCCAAAGATGTACAGGTTTGTAGGTTGATTGGCTTTAGTAAGTTGTAAACTTGTCCTTAGTGTGTAGGAGGATAGTGTCATGTACGGGTTGATTGCTGGTTGGCATGGACTCGGTACCTGTTTCTGCACTGTATCTCAAAAGTAAAGTCGAAAGCAAAGGGCACCAAGGTCTCTTTGAACTTCAATTTATAGAACCTCTTATCATTTAAGACGCATTCTGCTTTGATCACTTCGCATCTTTTAATGTAATATTGTCTTTCACAATCTTACCAGTGAGAAAATACACAATTTATTTAAAGTCCCTTCACTTTAGTTAGGTTTAGTTTATTATTGTCATGTGTGCAAAGGTACAGTGAAAAGCTTTTGTTTGCATGCTATCCAGTCACAGAAAAGACTATACATGAATACAATCAAGGCGTGCATAGTGGATACATAACGCATTAAGGGTACGACATTTAGTGCAAACTTTTGTTTGCAATTCAATGTTGATTAATTACATTGTGGAGTCTGTCCAATGTCAAGTTCCTTCCAAGGTGGTGGGGAGAGCCTCACTGGGATTTTGCTCCGCACCGCATTTATTGACTTGGTAAACTAGCTTGATGTCATCATTGAAGCCAGGACTGTCTTTGACTTTAATGTTATACAGCCCATTTTCTCTACTTGTTAAGGCAAGAATGACATTGTTTCATTGTTGCTATTGAGCCTACCACTATATCGACGAGATGGTTCAAGAGATATCGCCAAGATTCAAGTTCCTGGGTGTGCATATCTCTCAAGATCTGAGCTGGGCTGAGAACATTGATACAATCGCAAATAAACCTCATCAACGCTTCTAATTCCTTCGAAGATTGAGGAGATTTGGAATGTCATCAGATACTCTATCGAACGTCTATATGTATACAGTAAAGAGCATATTGACTGATTGCATCAAAGCCTGGCTCAGCAACTCAAACTCAAACGCTCAATGAGATGGCTACAGAGTGAGGTACAAAGCCTGGTCCATCACAAGGATATGCCTGACCTCCCCATGGTATTGAAACATTTCACAGTGGGATACTGCAACAATTTTAACATCATTATTTAGTCTAGTTCCTTGTGTTGTGTTAGTAGTCCTGCCTTAAGAATAATCTGGGCAGAATTCAATAATCATTACAATATTTTCAGTGAGCTTCACGATTTAAATGCAAAAAATATTTCCTTGCAGTAGAATCACTTGTTGCTGAGAAAGAAATTAGAGACAATTCGCATTTTGGCCACCGATGCATTCTGATAGAACAGTTTTCTACTGAAAATTTGCCTTTGGTATCGAGAGGTAAAACCTGTCTGCATTTTATCAATTATTGTTTTGGCAAAGCCCACACAACAGATGTGTGTTTGAGCTTGGAGGCTTAGCAACAGTGTGACCAATGTCTTCCACATTGAGAAATATGCCTCGTGATGTGGGGGTTACGAACAAAGCTGTATGTCCCTCTGTTGAGTTTGGTATGCACTAGTCACGCATGTAAACATGAGTCTTGCATTTCGCTGACCTGAGTAATGTTAACACTTGGAGGTCAACTTTTGTCTCACTACAGCGTTCTTCAGGTGGGAATTTGGCGGTAGTGAGATAAGAATCTGTCCCCAAAATATCATCACCTCCCACTTCCCAAAGTGGATGGACACCTCATCAATGTATTTGATCTATTTTTAGACATACCGCATGGACACAGGCCATTCAGCTCATCGAGTCCACGCCGACCACCATCACCCCGTAAACTAACACTATCCTACACACTAGGGACAATATACAATTTTTCTGCTGAAACCAATTAAGTATGATATGAGTATTGATTTCTCTAACTTCAAGATACACTTGCATCCCCTCTCTCACCGACCCTTCCCCACCCTAGTTGTCGTATTAGTTTCACTGTCTTCCTGTTGAATTTCACTGTCTGTATAGCACATAATCACCTACCCCACAGCCAACAATTGATGATTGTGGGCTCCACCTTGCCTTGATCTTCATTGCTTTTTGCATATCTTTCAATAATTTGTTCTATATCTCTCTATATCACCGTCTATATCTTTCATTTCCCATTCCCCTGACTCTCAGTCAGAAGAAGGGGATCAACCCAAAATGTCACCTATTCCTTTACCCCAGAGATGCTGCCTGACCCGTTGAGTTACTCCAGCTTTTTTTTGTCTATCTTCGGTTTAAACCAGCATCTGCAGTTCCTTCTTACACAATCTACAAACCCGTATGTTTTTGGAGTGTGGGAGGAAACCATAGCACCCAGGAAATCCCATGTGGTCACAAGGAGAACGTACAAACTTCATACAGATACCACCCGTAGTCAGGATCAAACCCGGGTCTCTGGCACTGTAAGGCAGCAACTCTACCACTGCACCACTGTGCCACCCACTGAATCTAACTAAGGATTTTGCCAATCAAAGTGCAAGAGCTGAATATAGCAGATAAACTGTAACGAAGAGCAATATAGCCATTCAGAATATTAGATGACTGGGGGAATGGAGAAATGCTAAGACAAAAGATAATCAGTGAGCATCAACTTCATTGTATGGAATGCAAATACTGTTGGATACCAATTACAAAAGCAGCCTTCAGAAGGGAGTCAAATGAACCAAACAACATTCCGAGATGTTTGGAAAAAGATTTGTATTGAAAGAGGCAGCATGGAGCAAATGGTTTCTTTCAGAGCTGCTCTGAATTCTATAAGGAGTATCCCTGAGAATTTAAACTACTGGGACCCAGAAAGGAATGTTGTGGGTTATTTTCTAGCATCCTTGTTCCCAGAGAAAGGGAGATTCAGTAGTTGGAAAATGCTTGTGCCTTTAGTGTTGATCTCTGCAGGAATCTTTTCTGTGCCATTATTTTCCACATTGCCTTAGATTTTCCAACCTGTTGACAAGAATCTAAACCTTAAGTTGACTTTCTACTGTCACTTTGGTTGTTTATGTCTGATTTCCATGATACAGACCAGCTATGCATCCAGCATTTTCCCAGTTAAAGTAGTTGTGGGCATCATGCTGTTTTGAAGGATACGGTTACTTGAATGCTGTTATTCGACAGTTACTGTTATTGCCACAGAAGGCTGTGGAGGCCAAGTCAATGGATATTTTTAAGGCATAGATAGATTCTTGATTAGTATGGGTGTCAGGGGTAAGGGGGGGAGAAGGCAGGATAATGGGATTAATAGGGAAAGATAGATCAGCCTTGATGGATTGGCGGAGTAGACGATGGGCCAAATGGCCTAATTCTGCTCCTATCACTTATGAACTTACGAACTGTGTTTGTTTTCTTGGAAGCTCAATACTCAAATTGCTGTGTATGAACTAAAACCTAGACGCTACAGTGATTTGCTCCTTCCTCTCTTGTGTACTTGAACTCTAAATTCTGATGTCCCAATGTATCTGTATGTTCAGCCTTGATATCAGCAAGTCTTCCAGTAACATCATATAAATCAGTCTTCATGTTCCCACTGTCATTTGGTGAAATTGCAGTTCTGGTGTTGCAATTTGTGATACTGTGGGATAGACACAACATGCTGGAGTAACTCAGCGGGACAGGCAGCATCTCTGGAACACGTAACAAAAACTTTACACTGTACTTTGGCACACGTGACAATAAACTAAACTGAACTGAAAGGAATAGGTGATGTTTCAGGTTGGAACCAACCTTCAGGCTGAAAGATAGAGGCGGGGTGGGGGTTTTTTTGTTCAAATTTACTTGGACTATTTCTGACACCTCTCTCCGCTTTCTTGATCTCTGGGATAAGCTATTAACAGTTGCCTATTACAAACCCACTGTATCCCACAGTTATCTAGACTACACATCCTCCCACACCGCCTAGCAAAGATGCCATCCACATACACTCAATTTCTCTTTTCCTGCCGCATCTGGTCCCAAGATGAGGCAAAACATTCCTCCCCATCGCTATCTTTCAGTCTGAAGAAGGGTTCCAACCCGAAACGTTACCTATCCATTTTCTTCAGATATGCTGCCTGACCCGCTGAGTTACTCCAGCATTTTGTGTCCATTTTCAGTATGAACCAGCATCTGCAGTTCCTTCCTACACACGATACTGTGAGAGTTCCATGTACAAATTCAAATGTGTTCTTCAAATATTCATATCACAATGGGCAGGATAATATAATTAAGCCATATATATTTAAGCCAATATAATAGTAAGGTTAAACGAGAACTTACCAGTTTGAAGTTTGATCTGTATTTTATGAAGAGTTACGATGAGGGGTTACGTGAAGAACCCGTCCAGCAAGCATGCGCGACATACTTCAAAGCAGCGGTGTGGAATCACAGAAAGACACAATAATTGAAATAAACATAGTAAAGAAAAGGAGAACTTAAATATCAGTTGATCTCTATTATTGAGGGTGGGAGCGGAGGGCACGAAAGCCCTCATCGTAACTCCTCATAAAATACAGATTAAATTTCAAACAGGTAAGTTATCGTTTAATCTTACTATTTTACTTCGGAGTCACGTGAGTGACTACGTGAAGATTTTAAAGCTCTGATTTCAAACCGTGTTACAGTTCATACTTCACTCACTGCCGGTCGTTCGAGGGAGGAAGTATGTTATCGTAATCAACCATGAATCTGTTTGTAAAAACAATAATGGTGTTTATTAAACAATAACAAAAAAACAAATTGCTCCCCCTGGCTTAAATTATATATTTGCAGATTCTAATATTTTTTCTGCAAATGATGCAGGTTCTGCCAACGGCTTATTATAAAAAGTTTGAAACGTTCTTTCCCCAGACCACCCCGCTGTAGCCAGGATGTGGTCCATTGGCACGTCCATTCTCTTAGCCGCCGCCGACGTGGATGCTGCCCTGGTGGAGTGAGATTTATACATGTTAGTATTTAAACCAGCGGCTTTCAGCACCTGCTTGAGCCATCTTGAAATGGTTTGGCTCGTCACACGACCATGAGGTTTCTTGTGGCTGACCCATAAGGCTTTTTCTCTCCCTCGAGGGATTCTTGTTGTGTCAATATAGTTCAGTAAGTGGGTCATGGCACATAACCGTGGTTCTGGTGGGTAAGCCCGGAATTCCATGACTGAGTTTGATGTTCCTGGCCTGCTCTGTTTGACCAGCCCCTGGATAGTAAATGAGACATGGTCTGGTGTTACAACCATGTTGTCTAATCGTAATAGATGAAGTGACTGGACTCTTTGTGCTGACACAAGTGCCATCAGCATGACCGTCTTCAGAGTTAATTGTTCCAGGGTGAGGGACCTAGCTGGTGACCATCCCCTAAGGTATGTCAGGACCACACTGACATCCCAGATTTGGGTGTACCTAGGTCTGGGGGGATTGGAGTTAAATATGCCTCTCATGAGCTTGATCACCAGCGGGTGGGATCCCATGGCCTGTTATCCTGGTGCCTGAATTAAATAGGCTGACAGAGCACTTCTGGCTGTATTAATGGCGCTGTAGCTGAGTCCTTCATTGTGGTGAAGGCCTGCCAGGAGCTCCAGTACATTGGTTACAGTTGTAGTTGAGTATGTGGTTCCTGTGTCCGAACAGTATTTTTCCCACTTCTTGATACTTGATAATAATAATAATAATAACTTTATTTATAAAGCACTTTAAACAACTGCAGTTGCCACAAAGTGCTGTACATGAGAACTCATGAACAAAAAGCTATTACAAATAATTAAAAACCATTAGAAACCGTAAACCGAAGGACTATAAAAAACACACTAAAAATTAAAAGACATTAAAAGCACTAAAAACAGGAGCAATGCCTCAGCCAGTGTCGAAAGCCAAAGAATAAAAATGTGTTTTTAGGGAGGATTTGAAGATGGACAGTGAGGGGGCCTGTCTGATGTGCAGCGGCAAGGTGTTCCAGAGTGCCGGAGCAGCAACAGAAAAGGCTCGACAATACTTGACAAGTATTGTTTCCTTGTGGATACACGGTGGGATGCTGTCATAGTGTTGATGGTGTTTTCTGACAATCCCAGGCCCAGCAGAGGCCTTTTCAAAATCTGCAACCCAGGAGTTTAATTTTATCGTGGCATAGGTGGCTTATGCCTGATACTGGGTGAGTTAGCAATTCTGGGCTACTGGGGAAAGTCATTGGGGTCTCGACGACCATGTCGAGGAGCACTGGGAACTATGGCTGTGTAGGCCAGTCGGGTACTATCAAAATACCTGAAGCAGAGTCCATTTGTATTTTGCGTAGTACCCAACTGATGAGGCAGAAGGGAGGAAATGCATAAAAGAAGAATTTTCCCCAGTCCAGCGCGAACGCATCTATCGCTGCTGCCTCAGGGTCTGGTTCCCAAGCGACATACATAGGAACCTGGTGATTTAGTCTGGATGCAAATAGATCGATATCTGGCGAGCCATAATGCTTTGTAATTTTAGCAAATACTTTGGGATTTAACATCCATTCGGTGTTATCATTGAATTTGCGTGACCTGGTGTCTGCCACTGTATTTAGCTTACCTGGTAGGTAAGTTGCTGATAGCCAAATATGTCTGTCGACACACCATTGCCAGATTGTGTTGACCAATTTGTCACATGATATCGATTTTATGCCGCCCATATGGTTAATATAGGCCACCACCGTGGTATTATCTATTTGTAAACGAACATGCAAGTGATGCATATTTGTTGAATGTGCTTTTAATCCATAAAATGCTCCCAACAATTCCAGATAATTTATGCCCAGTGTAAGTAGTAACGATGACTCTAGGTTAGTCCATCTACCACCTGTGCTGGATATGGAATTAGTTGCTCCCCAGCCTTGAGCACTGGCATCTGTTTGAATAATTAACGTAGGGTTAATGATGATGATATGGCTGGAACTATGCCAAATGTTCCCTACCCACCACTGTAACTCTGATATTGCTTCAGTGGGTAATTTCATGACTCGGTCAAAGTGACCTGCATGTCGTTTTAACGCCTGCGATTTTGCTCTTTGTAAGTTTTGATAGTGCAGAGGTCCAAATTGTGTAGCTGGAAATGCTGCTACCATCTTTCCAATTACTCTTGCCACTTGTCGAATGGTTGGTCGATCGTTGACCATTAAATTGTTACATGTTTGTGCCAATTCTGCTGCTTTGTCTTTTGGCAAAGTTACAGACATGTGGACTGAGTTAATTGTGAATCCTAGATAGTCCATGGTTGTGGATGGCGTCAACTTAGATTTATCTGGATGTAAGACAAATCCCAAGGTTTCAAATAATTGTTTGGTAGCTGATACAGCTGATATAGCCAATTCCAAGGTTTTGCCTACTATTAAGATATCATCAAGATATGTTATGACAATATGTTTCTGTTTTCTTAGTATTGCCAAGGCTGGTTTTAGTATCTTGGTGAATAATCTTGGGGCTGATGTTAACTCATTAGGCAACGCTTTAAACTGCCATTGTTGCCCCATCCAGGTAAATTTCAGGTATCTGGAATGATCCTTTTGAATGGGTACTGAATAGTAAGCATCTTTAAGGTCGATGCTTGCCATGAAGTATCCTTTGGAAATCAGTTGTTTGGCAGTTACAAACGTTTCCATTTTGAAATGTATATACTTAACAAACATATTTAGTGAAGTTAAGTCAATGATGATGCGACGTCCACCATCTTTTTTAGTTTTAGTGAATATATTTGAGACAAATTCCAAGGGTCCATGTTTGTTTTTTTCAATGATACCCTTTGTAATTGGCCTCACCAGTTCAGCTTGGCCCTCTCATTTTTCTTTAACTGAGAGGGAAAAGACCCTTTGGGGTGTATGCTGAACTGGTGGCATGTTTTCTTGAGCAAATTCTATTTTGTATCCACGAATGCTGTTGAGTATATATTTGTCATTCGTGATAGACCTCCCTGCTTGCACAAACAGGTGTAATCTCCCCCCCTGTTAGTATAGAACCCCCACTTTTTATATGCTGGTAGGAACCAGACCCACCTACCTCCATGGTTACGGGTGTTTCTTCTGTTTCTTTGTCGGACGATGTGTTGTCTGATGTGTTGTCTGATGTGTTGCTGGTTGGAGGTGGCGCATTTTCCATGGGGTCTGCTCTGGGCCCTGGCCTAAAAAAGGCTTCCGGGGGTAATGTGCGGACCCCGAGCTTTCACCAGTCCCATAGGGTTGACGTCAACTGGTGGACGCGGTGGGGTACTGCCGCTTGGGTTTTGTGGCTTTGCTCGTCCCGGGGCCTGCCCTCATGAAGCCAAATGTTTTGGACTCCTCCTCCATGTCCTTTACTTTTTGGGAGAGGTCCTTGCCGAAGCGTAGGATTTGTGGCTCTGTGGCCGGCGTTTTGTACAACCCCGTGAATTTCGGGTTGAGGGCAGGTCTTATTATCTCCTTACGGAGGTTGTTGATTTCGAATTGGGTATTGCACCGCAGTGCCAATGTATCCTGCAGATTTGTGGTCATTTCCACCCCATCCACGGAACGAGCATAGGAAGTGATGGCTGACATTAGGAGCCTGAGGATCCGCTGTAGTTTTAGTTCTTGGTTGCGGATATTTGGCCCAACATGCCCCCAGATTTGGCTATTGACGGCCGGCACGTTGAGCGAGGCGCAATTCTCTGGGGCCGAATACAGCTCTAGGGCCTCATTAACTACCTGCTCTTGTAGGGGCTTGAAGGACAGGTAATTAATGCTGGCCGCCAGTTTTGGCTCTAATGGCCATCCTGCTCGTGGAGCTGCCACGTAGCGGTTGACCACAACCAGCAGCTCTTCCTGGTCCTGTACCCCAAGCGTACTCCCGACATCTTCGGCCAGTGACCCCTCTTCTTGACCAGCCCAGCCCTGGTCGCCAACGCTGTCCTCGGTTGAGGGGGAAGCGATGGCCAAGTGCGTTGTGAGGCACTGTGGCGGGAGTGCCTGAACTCCCTCTGCGAGACTGCTCCAGCTCCCGAAGCAAGTCTCGCTGGAGCATTTGCTCCACGAACCGCTCCATGCGGCTCAGGCGGCTGTCTCTGCCCCGCACGGGCGGTGAGACGTCCCCATCCGAGGGGTCGGATACCACCGGCCGGTTAGTCTTCCGTGCTGATTTACATCCAACCCGCTGCTCAGGCTGCGCTAGCGGGACTGGGCTCGGCTCGGTGTCGGGGATGGCGGATCGCAGGGTGTGCGGTCCTACCGCCTCTTGCCCCCCACTGATGGAACGCTCCTCTGTTGGAGCACGGGGGGGCGGACTTCTTGGCTTGCCTTGATTTGCTCATATTCCTGGTGAGACAAAACAAAGCAACTCTTTTTGAAAAAACGACCTCAGAATAAACTTACCTGACGGTCCGTCTTTTTTAAGCTGTAGCGGGAGCGCCCTGTACTCCCGTTCGTCGCTGTTGCACTGCGTGAACGCTCATGTCGCGCATGCGTACTGGACGGGTTCTTCACGTAGTCACTCACATGACTCCGAAGTAATATTAATATTATATACCCGTTTATATCAACCTGTCGATGGTGGAAAGGGTCAAGAGCTTCAAATTCCTGGGCGTGCACATCTCTGAAGATCTCTCCTGGTCCGAGAACACTGATACTATTATAAAGAAAGCACATCAGCGCCTCTACTTCCTGAGAAGATTACGGAGAGTCGGTATGTCAAGGAGGACTCTCTCTAACTTTTACAGGTGCACAGTAGAGAGCATGTTGACCGGTTGCTTCGTGGCTTGGTTCGGCAACTTGAGTGCCCAGGAGCGAAAAAGACTACAAAAAGTAATAAACACTGCCCAGTCCATCATCGGCTCTGACCTCCCTACCATCGAGGGGATCTATCGCAGTCGCTGCCTCAAAAAGGCTGGCAGCATCATCAAGGACCCACACCATCCTGGCCACACACTCATCTCCCCGCTACCTTCAGGTAGAAGGTACAGGAGCCTGAAGACTGCACCGTCCAGGTTCAGAAACAGCTACTTCCCCACAGCCATCAGGCTATTGAACTCAACAATAGCCCATTATCTGTTTATTTGCACTTTATCTGTTTTATTTATTCATGTGTGTATATATTTATACAATGGTATATGGACACACTGATCTGTTCTGTATTCATGCCTACTATATTCTGTTGTGCTGAAGCAAAGCAAGAATTTCATTGTCCTATTTGGGACACATGACAGTAAACTCTCTTGAATCTTGTATTTTGCATGCCATGGTGAATTACACGCCAGATACATTCTACATGCAAATATGTTATGACAATAGGGCCCAAATAGATTCCAAAATGACATTTTATTTCAATTTAGTTCACTTTTAATATTGGAGGACAGGATTACTACTTTTTATTAGGATGATGCACCAATAAATATTCAGCCGCTAAAGAAATATGAGGCTAATAAAATTGTAACTGTTTTCTAACTCCATGCAATTTGTTTATAAAGGAAATAACTTGCATTATATAACACTTTTCATAACCTCACACAATGGTATGGCAGCCAACAAGATATGATTAGTAGACACAAGGAACTGCAGATGCAGGTTTACAAAAAAAGACACAAAGCGCTGGAGTAATCCAGCAGGTCAGGTAACATCTCTGAAGAACGTGGATAGGGGGTCTTCTTCAGACTGATTGTTGTGGAATGGCAGAAAGATCAAGAAAGGGGAGAGAGGTGCCAGAAATAGTCCAAGTAAATTTGAGGGCAGGGTGGAAGCTAGTGGTAAAATTAATGACATCAACGAGTTCTGCACGGGTGCAGGAGCCAGCTCCAAATGCAGTCATCGATGTAGCAGAGAAAGGGTGATGATACTAGTGTATGTTTGGAACATGGACTGTTCCACATCACCAACAAAAAGATAACTATGGTTGTTATTGTAATACAGGTAAAACAGTCAACAGGTGTGTGCACAAGTTTCGACAAACAGTAACGAGTTAGCAACTGGTTAATCTGATTATACGGGTGTTGATTAAATCATAATAAGTGAAATCACTTCAAGAATTTCCCTTATTTTTAGCTGGAATAATGGAGCCTCTTACATCTACCAAAGAGGCCAGACTAGCTTTTATTTGTATCAGTGAAAACTCAACACCTACAACAGTGCAGCACTCACATAGTGTTTGAACTGGACAAATTCCAAAAGTAGGATAACATGAAAGATTCCATTATTCAAAGAAAAACATGGAAATCCCCATTTGTATTTGACTGGTGTGATTCAACAAATACTGTACCTGAAAATATCACATCAAGCATTGCTCTCTCAATGTCCCATTATACTAGCATAGAATCTTAGTATTTCATAACTTCCTACATTGTCTTCCCTCTAGTCGACTGGCCTGGATGCAAACAAGCACAAAATGGTGGATGCAGTGCGGAGGAAAAGGAATCCAGCCAAAGAAATGGAATGCAGCACCAAAGTGCTCTTCCACCATGCACAGAGTCTCCTGTAGGTGTCAATCACAGGCTAGTCAATCCACATCCCAATCCCAGGCAGATGCTGAGGCTGCCTAGGGTATACGTTGGTGTAGGAAGGAACTGCAGATGTTGGTTTCAACCTGAGATTGACACAAGATGCTGGAGTAACTCAGTGGTACAGGCAGCATCTCTGGAGAGAAGGGAAGTCTGATGAAGGGTCTCGACCCGAAACGTCACCCATTGATCAGTCTGAAGAAGTGTCTCGACCCGAAACTCACCCATTCTTTCCCTCCAGTGATGCTGCCTGTCCCGCTGTGTTACTACAGCATTTTGTGTCTATCTGTGGTATACTTTCATTGGAAATTGGAGTGGCGACACAGTCACCAACCGTAGCCATAGAGGTTGATGCTCTCTTGGTCATACCGCCATCCCTGGTGGGTTCTTCCCATTAAATGGCACAGATAGTTGTGTCCTTTTGTGCTTGCTGATGTCAAAGATCCTTGCATGCATAAAGGGCCTGTCCCACGAGCATGCGACTCCATGCGGCAAGCGCGACCTAAGCGACCATGCGGCAAGCGCTACCTAACCAGAAGCGGGGGGGGGCGCGCGGAGGTCGAGTGAGTGACATGAAGTGCGAGCGAAGCCCGCGTGAAGTTCGCGCGTGACGTGCGGCGTCGAGGCGGCTGTGGGCCGGCAGGCGTTGCCGCGCGGAATTTTTGAACACGGTCAGATTTTCGGAGCCCTGCGCGATGTCGGGACCAGCTCCGCACAACTCCATACGGCGTCGGCGATCGAAGTGGGACCGGCCCCGCGAGGCCGTACGGCTCAGCGACCACGTTAGGTAGCGCTTTCCGCATCGAGTGGCTTAGGTCGCGCTTGCCGCATGGAGTCGCATGCTCGTGGGACAGGCCCTTTAGCCATTTCCTTTGACTTGACGTCAATCTGCAATGGTCTGATCTACAGGCACAGGCTGCTAGCTTGTTACTGTTGTGTAATCTGGAACACTTATCCTATAAATGATGAAAAGCTGCTGGCACAATCATGGATGTCTAACTGCATCTGGACAAGTCGGGAAATCTACTCTGGATTTTTTTCCTTTTTTATTCTTCCCTTCAGCAGTTCTTTTAAGTGAGGGATTTTCCAGAATTCCAAAATTCATGTTCTCCAGGGATCTAGAAATAATATTTCAAACATTTTTTTTCCCGTGTCCTTTTCCGATAGCCTACCAGGTCTTTACAGGAATTGTCTACTGCTGTGGTATAGGATGCCAATAAATGTGAATATTCAGAAACTTAGCTTGGAGAAATTGCCAAACTAAATATAGGGCAATAATAAGTGGAAACATTGAACTACAGACGTTGGTTTACACAGAGGACACAAAGTGCTGGAGTACCTCAACAGGTCAGGTGGCATCTCTGAAAAACATGGATAGGCGACGTTTCAGGTCGAGACCTTTCTTCCTACACAAGACGGATCCCGACCCGAAATGGCACCTATTCATGTTCTCTAGAGATACTGCCAGAGCCGCTGAGTTATTCCAGCACTTTGTGTTGTACAGAGTAATATTAATCCTAGTTCAGACCTCAACACCACGCAGTCAGTTCTCAGAGAAAGAAAGGAAGAGTTTCAGAACTGTAGGAAATAAATTGCTTCTTAACACCGAAGCACTGGTTTAGAGGGATATGGGCCAAACGCGGGCAGGTAGGATTAGCGTGGATGGGGTATCTTGGTCGATATGGGAATGTTGAGCCAAATGGCCCATTTCCATGCTGTATGACTCTATGACTAACACTGTAAAACCATGGACTGGTTTACTCCGAAGCTTTGCCCATTTCAATACACCAGCATACTTTATTTTATTATCATAACGTATAGAGATGCAGTGAGAAGCTTTGTTTTACATGCCATCCATTCAAATCATACCATGTACAACCATATATATTGTGGCATCTTTATAATGGATTATATCAGACGTTATCAGACCTCAATATTGTATCTTTGCACTGAATGTTGTACCCAATGTCCTTTATTGTGGACGGCTTGATGTTATTCATGTAAAGTCTTTTTCTTGACTGGATGTCAACAAAAGCTTTTCACTGTATCTCGGTTCACAGGACAATAATGAATGTAACTAAACTAAACTGTGCTTGATCCACAAAGCCTGTGGACATTGCAGAAGTTGCCAGTGGTGAGCCCATGACTGCAATGGCATTGGTATGCTGCACAACAACCACACTGCTTGCTCTCTACACTACATGGCAATCTCTAATCCTCTGCCTCCCCTATTGTCCACAATCTCTTATGGCTCATCAACTGCTTTAAAAACCTGTCTTGTAATTACAGTAGTATTTTACCCACTTTGTTCGGATCATCGTACATCAACATAAAGATATATGTTTATAGCCCTGTCCCACGGTACAAGTTCATTCCAAGAGCTCTCCCGAGTTTAAAAAAAAATCAAACTCGTGGTAAGCACGAAGAATGAACGTAGTGGGTACGTCAGAGCTCGGGGACGTCTCTTAGCGCTAACAGCAGGTAACCGGGAAGACTCGCTAACGGCAGGTAAGCATGGGAAGACTGGTGAAGATTTTTCAACATGATGAAAAATGTCCACGAGAGCTCCGAGTACCGACGAGTGGCCATTACCGTAAATCTCCGAGTTCGAATCAGGGCAAACTCGGGAGAACTCTTGGAATTAACTCGTACCGTGGGACAGGGGTTCTACTTGCCAATTCTTCCTTAAAGGTAAAATAACCCACAAATAAATACCCATTAAGTGATTGCAGAAGAAGAATTCAAATTAAAAATGATTGTGTCATAGCCAACTGTGAGTCAGCAAGCGATTAAAGTAGATTAGACTAGAGTGACAGCTCAGTGGAAAATCATATGTTCTTCATTTATGATTTATGACTAACTGCCTGCCCGGTTATTTGGTTCTTGGACACCTGTCTCGTGAAATTTAATTTACTCAGTGAAATATTTGTTTAAAAAACTGTTTATTTTTGTGAACATTTTCAAGGAAGATTAGAGTAGTAACAAATAGTAACAAGTTAACTGACCATTATGTGCACAACATGCATATTCAGGTCTCAAATATAACAGTGTCGCCAATATCCACACAGATAGAGCAAAGAGCATTTCCCTACCAAATGATCTGCTTTACATATGTCCCCAAAAGATGTTCTAGCAATTAGCAGTTTCTGCTTCTGTTTATTTTAACGTAAGGTTCGATGTCCAAGTGTGGTCATTCCTGAACCAGTTAATGTTTCAAGTTTGCTTTCTTCTGCAGATCATGTAAATAATGAAGGAGGGTCTCAACCCGAAACGTCACACATCCTTTTTCTCCAGAGATGCTTCCTGACCCGTTGAGTTACTCCAGCATTTGTGTCTATCTCATGTATTAACTACATCTGTTTTATTTCTTGAACTCCTGTTCTCACCTACCTGAACTCCCGGTGGCTCAGCACTTCAACTCCCCCTCCCATTCCCAATCCGACCTCTCTGTCCTGGGTCTCCTCCATTGCCAGAGTGAGCAACAGCGGAAATTGGAGGAACAGCACCTCATATTCCGTCTGGGGACCTTGCGTCCGGATGGCATTAACATTGAATTCTCCCAATTTTGCTAGCCCTTGCTGTCTCCTCCCACCCTCCCATCCGCCCGCCCTCGGGCTCCTCCTCCTCCTCCCCTTTTCCTTCCTTCTCCCCCCCCCCCCACCCCCCCTCAGTCTGAAGAAGGGTTTCGGCCCGAAACGTCGCCTATTTCCTTCGCTCCATAGCTGCTGCTGCACCCGCTGAGTTTCCCCAGCAATTTTGTGTACCTTCGATATTCCAGCATCTGCAGTTCCTTTTTGAACACAAGAGAATATATCTGTTCAGTCCACAAGGGTAATCTCGTGGACTAACCTGTCACCTTAGTTCTCTGCTCCACTCACACCTCCCTATCTTGTACCCTTTCTACTGTTCCAATGAAGCTCAACGTGAGCTAACTTTTGTCGTTAGTATAAAAACTGGCCAATTCTGATCAAAAGTCTTCCACAAGAAACGTGTTTGCCTCTCCACAGATGCTGCATGGATATTTCCAGCATTCTCTGATCTCCAGCATCTACAGGCGTTTGTTCCTACAACATTTTGCAGCCCACGCAGTTCAGTAAATTGTTTTTCTTTCAGTTCTTCCTCTTTCATTTCTGCTCTCATTCATCCTCAATAAAACTCTCTTTCTTCACTGCCCTCTCTCAGCTGACACCAGCACCTATTATGTCATTCAGTCTCTCTTGGTCTCCACCCTGTTACAGACTTTCATGTTTTCTTTCCGCCCCCTTTCTCTGCAACGTAGAGAATGCTCAATTTCTAATGTTTCTCAGATCTAATGAAAGCTCATTAGCCAGAACTGTTAACTCCGTGTGTGTCACTCTCAGCACAACTGTTACTAAATCTGTTGCATCTTTACAACATTTTATTTTTTTCTTTCAGGTACAGACTCAGCCTAGTTATCGATTGCTGCCAGTCATGATGGGATGAATACCTGGTGGGGTTCAGCTACTGCAGCATGGGAAATGGCTGAGATAATTAAGCCTCTCTAATAGTTATGTTATAGAAGGATTGCATTCATAGAAACATAGAAAATAGGTGCAGGAGTAGGCCATTCGACCCTTTGAGCCAGCACCACCATTCAATATGATCATGTCTGATCATCCAAAATCAATACCCTGTTCCCCTTTTTCCCCATATCCCTTTATTCCGTTACACCTAATAGCTAAATTTAATCTCTTGAAGACATCCTGTGAATTGGCCTCCACTGCCTTCTGTGGCAGAGAATTCCACAGATTCACAACTCTCTGTGTGAAAAAGAGTTTTTCCTAATCTCAGTCCTAAATGGCCTATCCCTTATTCTTAAACTATGACTCCTGGTTCTGGACACCCCCAACATGGGGAACAATTTTCCTGCATCTACCCTGTCCAATCCCTTAAGAATCATATATGTTTCTATAAGATATCCTGTCATCCTTCTAAATTCCAGTGAATACAAACCCAGTCGACCCATTCTTTCATCATATGTCAGTCCCGCCATCCCGGGTGAACCTACGCTGCACTCCCTCAATAGCAAGAATGTCCTTCCTCAAATTAGGAGACTAAAATTGCACACAATGCTCCAGGTGTGGTCTCACCAGGGCCCTGTACAACTGCAGTAGGACCTCCTTGCTCCTATACTCAAATCCTCCCGCTTGGAAAGCCAACATGCCATTTGCTTTCTTCACTGTCTGTTGTACCGGCATGCTTACTTTCAGTGACTGATGTACAAGGACACCCAGGTCTCGTCCCCCCCCTCTCTTAATCTGACACCATTCAGATAATAATCTGAATCAAGTCTATACTGGTTCTCACAAAATGTGTAGGAATGGACTGCAGATGCTGGTTTATACTGAAGATAGACCAAAGATACAGTCTCATTAGTCCCCCCGCCACTACATATGGCCCTGGCTGCCTGCCCATAAACCGCCTCCATGTTCTGGTATGGCAAATTTACTTTATTTGTTAATCAGCACCTCCTACACATAGAACACAACACCCAAATGGAATGCCTTAAATTGCTTTACTTGACAGGGATTGGACTGTTCATAAGGGAGGTTTGCTATGCATAATGTGAAAATAAATCAGAGGGATTTAATGAATGTAATTGTAGCAGGATCCATGTCTACTGCTGATCATAATTATTTGCCATGCCTCTTGGCTTATCGTGATCACTGTCTAGCATTTTTGTTCTGAACTGCAATTTGATTTTAATTCTGATTTGGAATGAGGGCATGATTGGCAAGGGCAGCATTTAATGGCCTCTACTAATTGCCCTTGATGATCTGTTGCAGGGTTTCTTCCCTCAAATGCTTCAATGCCAATTGAAGCTTTTGAGTTCAATCATTTCCAAGATTTGAAACAATTCATTACATCGCTGCAGGACTGAAGTCACACAGAGAGGAAGGACAGCAAATTTCCTGAGATTAGATTGGATCTAACATCAATCCAGTGACTTTATTTTAATTCCAGATAATTTAATAAACTGCATTGAAATCACCCAGCTGTTGCAATAGAATTTGAATTTGTGTCTTTGCACCAATCAGTCAAGAAATCTAACCACTACACTTCAAATTCCCAAAGTCAATAGAGAACCACACATTTGTCTCTGCTTCATGTAATATGTTATAAGTTCAGAGTGTAAATGATTCCACTTAAGAAGGGTCTCGACCAATCCCTTCTCCCCAGAGATGTTGCCTGTCCCGCTGAGTTAGTCCAGCTTTTTGTGTCTATCTTCAGTTTAAACCAACCTCTGCAGCTCCTTCCTACACTTGATTCCACTTAACCCTTGGGTATAGATGCAGAAGATATATTCAAAGTGATTTCAAGACGGGAGTTTTTTTATAGCCCTGCTAAGTCTGTTTCTTTGCTCCCATTTCAAGTAGTATTTTTCCTTTCAATTTATCAAATACATTCAGTTCACAAAACCTTCAGTTTGCAAAGTCTGAAGAAGGGTCCCGATCTGAAACGTCTTTCAGAGATGCTGCCTGACCCGCTGAGTCACTCCGGCACTTTGTGTTCAGGCAAGATTCCAGCATCTGGAGTTCCTTGTATCTCTAGCAAAACCTTTAGCTGCATTGTTTCTTCCATTTGCAACTCATAATACCCTTATCAATGGCCATTCTTGGTTACAAAGTCAATGCTGGACATTTTGTTTGCCCCATTATCCACAGTTGAATCCCTCTTTACTCATGATCCCTCTCCAAATATTTCAAATACTTTATATGCAATACATTTATTTTTTGGCTGCAGGGCTTGAATCACGTATGCCTTCCTTCTAACTAATTGTTAAAAGGGTATTAGCTATAAGGAGAGGCTGGAGAATCTTGAATTGTTTTCTCTGGACTGTCCGAGTCTGAGGAGAAACTCGATTGAAGTGTAGAAACTTATGAGATCTAGAGCTGGGGTAATTAGTCAGAAGTCTTTCCCCAAGGTAGAAATGTCAAGGCTAGAGGGCACATCTTTATATATAGTGAGAATGGCAAAATGTGCAGGACAGGTTTTTTACACAGATTGTGAGTGGTTGGTGCTTGAAACACACTGCCAGAGGTAGTGGTGAATGCAAATGTAATGGGGGCATTTAGGAGACTTTTAGACAGGTACATTGATATGCAGGGAATGGAGAGATATGGATCCATGTCCAAATAGAGGAGATTAGTTTAATTTAGCAACGTTTAGCATGGGCTGTAGGGCCTATTCTTGCGCTGTACTGTTCTATGCTCTATGATCTATGTAAATGCCCAAAGGCAACCAGAGGACACAGAGTTAAAATCACTGACGAAACAATGAGAAGGTACAGGCTTTTTTTAATGCTGCAAGTTATAATAGAGAATGCACTGCCTGAAGGTTGCTTATCCATTACTAACTTTTAAAAATTACTTAGTAAAGGATTTTTTACATGTTTTGGGGAAAACAGTGGAGAAAACTGGGCTATATAAACTCCCATCATGACATCACTTTGAATATATTTTCTGCATTATGTACTTTGCATCTGAACACAAGGGTTAAGTGGAATCAAGTGCAGGAAGGAACACCAGAGGCTGGTTTAAACTGAAGATAGCCACAAAAAGCTGGAGTAACTCAGTAGGACAGGCAGCATCTCTGGGAAGAAGGGATGGAAGGTGTGCTGACTCAGTGTACTGGAAATAAAGTTGTTATATGGTCGTAAGAGGAAGACATTCACACTACCACATGGGTAGTAAGAACTGTAGTAACTTTGACGCCAGGTTTAACTGGATCGATCTTGGTAGAAAGAGCCAGCAAAGATGTAATGAGCTGAATGGCCTCCTTCTGTCTGTGTGATCAATCGGTGACTGGAAATAACTAGCTCAATGCATGCATTAAGATATTAATTTATTCTTGACCTTCAATCACTGCAATGAATGTTTGAGATGGTGACAAGGAACCTGCTGTGGATTTAAGCAATTGTCATGCAAGGTAGCATTTAGCCCTAAGTTTATACTTAGAGTTATAGAGTGATGCAGTGTGAAAACAGGCCCAAATTGCCCAGGCTAACCAACATGCTCCATCAACACTAGTCCCACCTGCCTGCGTTTGGGCCATATCCCTCTAAACCTATCCTATCCATATACCTGTCCAAATGTTTTTTAAATGTTGTAATAATACCTGCCTCAACTATATTCCCCGGAAGCTCGTTCTATATACCTACCACCCTTTGTGTAAAAAGGATGCCCCTCAGATTCCTATTAAATCTTTCCCCCCTCACCTTAAACCTATGTCCTCTGGTTCTTGAATCCCCGACTCTGGCTAAAAGACTGTGCATTTGCTCGCTTTGAAGTGGAGCCACCCGAGACAGCCACATCACACCACATGGTCCACAGCAGCCTAACCCTCAAGATAGAGGAGCATGAGTTGAGGCGCACGCTGCGGGCCATCAATCCAAGGAAGGCTACTGGACCCGACGGCGTCTCTGGACGCGTGCTGAAGGACTGCGCTGACCAGCTGGCTGGAGTCTGTACGAGGATTTTCAACCAGTCTCTGGCCCAGTCCACTGTTCCACCCTGTCTGAAGTCCGCAACCATAGTCCCCTTGCCCAAAAAACCCCACATTTCCAGCCTCAACGACTACCGGCCAGTCGCACTCACACCAGTGGTGATGAAGTGTTTTGAAAAACTAGTCCGGGGTCACATCACATCACTCCTGCCCCGAAGCTTTGACCCCCACCAGTTTGCGTACAGAGCGAATAGATCTACAGAGGACGCTGTAGCCACAGCTCTCCATGCTGCACTGTCCCACCTGGAGCAGCGGGGGAGCTACGTGCGGATGCTCTTTGTGGACTACAGCTCTGCCTTTAATACCATCCTTCCCCACAAACTGGTGGACAAACGGGGGGACTTGGGACTTCCACACTCCACCTGCATGTGGATAAATAGCTTCCTGTCGGGTCGCAGCCAGAGAGTCAGAGTGGGCCATCACACATCCACGGCCCTCAGCCTCAGTACCGGCTCTCCACAGGGCTGCGTGCTGAGCCCCCTGCTCTACACCATCTACACACATGACTGCACCCCCGCCCACCACAGCAACACCATTGTCAAATTTGCGGATGACACTACGGTGGTGGGACTCATCTCCGGGGGGGACGAGTACGCCTACCGGGATGAGGTGGAGCAGCTGACAGTGTGGTGTGGAGAAAATAACCTGCTCCTCAACACCTTAAAGACAAAGGAAATAATAATAGACTTCAGAAAGAATAAAACGGACATGGTACCATTAATTATCAGAGGGGACTGTGTGGAGAGGGTGGCGGATTTCCGCTTCCTGGGAATCCATATCGAGGAGGACCTGACGTGGAGCGTGAACACCTCTGCGCTGCTGAAAAAGGTCCAGCAGAGACTGCACTTCCTGAGGGTGCTCAGGAAGAATAACATCACTCAGAGACTGCTGCTGTCCTTTTATCGGTGCTCCATTGAGAGCATCCTAATATACTGTGTATGCGTATGGTACACCAGCTGCACAGCGGCTCAGAGGAAAGCGCTCCAGAGGGCCATTGACAACGCCCAGAGGATTGTCGGCTGCCCTCTCCTTACCCTACCTATTTCTCTTATGATCTTATACACCTTTATAAGATCAGCCCTCATCCTCCAAGGAATAAAGTAAAGTCCTCGCCTGCTCAACCTCTCCCTATAGCTCAGGGATAGAGCATCCTCATAAATCATCAGTGCACCATTTCCAGTTTAACAGCATCCTTCCTATAACAAGGTAACTGAAACAATTATGCTTCATTTTAAAGATTAACTTATTTCGTTCTGGTACCATTTGGCTGTCTAATGGGAAACTCAATGCTTATGCTACATAAGTTACAGCAGCTTCCAAATTCTTTAGGAAAGAAAGTGGAAATGTTCAACTAATTTGAACCTTGTTGAGGATTTTATAACACTTCCGATATTGTGTGATTCCAAAGCAGTGATGCATGTAGCAGGAAGTGAGTGCGCACCATAGATGTTGTGATTTATCTACACATACGGTAAATAGAACAATTTGATAGAAAATGCTTCTATTAGCAAAGGCATGATACAATGATTTGGCACAGTGCCACACTTTTCTAGACTAAATACTTTTCTCTCGAAACCACAACGTACATTAAGTGATCTACAAGTTCAGAGATCGTTAAATAATCTGTTATTGCCATCTAAATCTAGTCTTTATGTGCATACAGACAACTGTGTTATTATCCCTGCGAGAACTGACACCTTGACATCTGCGGATGGAACATGGATATGTGACAGCACTACAGGTAAAAGCGGCCAATTTCAACAACCTCTGTAAACAGACCGTGAGATTAAGATGTAAGATTAACCCATTCCCCGTTCAATTGAATTTGAGCAACATGCAAATTTGGGTCATCTGTTCGTTTTAATGAATGTGAAATGCTGTCAGTGGTAATGATGTTATGCTTTAAGAATACAACTAAACATGGAATCAGGAGCAGGCCAATGCACCACTATCCACCCAGTACAAATCAGAACGAAATCCGAACCAGAACGAAGTCTGAAGAATGGTCTCGACCCGAATCGTCACCTATTCCTTTCCTCCAGAGATACTGTCTGACCCGCTGAGTTACTCCAGCTTTTTGTGTCTATCTTCCAGCGCAAAGTCCTTCATCCTGAACTGCAAAAATGTCAGAGTGCTAGAGTAACTCAGCAGGTCAGGTTGGGTTTTAAAAATGCCTTTCCAAGCTCCAGTAGTATGTGAACAATAAAATTTTATATAAATTTAAGTAACACTTAAACTTCTCTTATGCGACTTGTTTACTCCCAAGCAGCTGGGTGCTCTCAGGAGAGGGTGTCAAGTCAAGTGCTATCTCTAGCAATTTTATGCAGCCTCCTTAAAGACCAGTCTATTTTCATTTCAAAATATATTTATTCAAAAAACGTTCCAATTAATATAATGTAGAATATTGAAGTTAACATGTTTATCTCAAATTAGGCCATTTCAATTAGTTTATTTAACGTGATATGTTTCATTTGTGTTCAATAGTTCATGGGGATTCAACACAGATTCCACCAATTACTGCCTTAAAAACCACTGGTGGCCTTTTGTAGCATTTAGTGATCAATAAGGGGCAATTTCTAATGAGACCTTCAATGCATTTACACTGTTGACATCCACCAACAAAAAGACATTCTCAACTTCGTTGAAGGCCCCACTGTTTTGGGGGCTCTTTAGTGGTTTTTTATGGGATGCACCTAATGGAGCTGCTGCTTCACAGTTCGAGCAAGCTGATCTCTGGTTAGAGTTTGCATGTTCTCCCCGTGTCTGTGTGGGTTTCCTCGGGGTGATCCATATTCCTCCAGCATTCTAAGGGAGTACGGGATGGTAGGTTAATTGGTCACTGTAACTTGCGCCCAGTGCATTGGTGAGTGGTGGAATTCGGGAGAGGAAGTGATAATGAGCAAGAATATATACAGGAATGGCAAGACCTTTAAAAGCATTGATGTACAGAGGGATCTTGGGGTCCGAGTCCATTAATCCCCCTGAAGTAGCAACAAAAATCGATAAGATAGTTAGGAAGGAATATGCCATACTTGCCTCTATCATTCAGGGTATAACAGTCAGTACGTTATGTTGCAGTTGTATAAAACTCTGGTTAGGCTTCGTTTGGAGTATTAATTGAAGTTTTGGTCGCTGCACTAGAGAAAAGATGTGGAGGCTTTGGAATGGGTGCAGAAGAGGTTCACCAGGATATTACCTCAATTAGAGCGTAGGTGAACCTATGATGAGCTTTTGTCGGCACTGGGCCTGTGCTCGCTGGAGTTTAGAAGAATTAGGGGAGACCTCATAGAAATATACAGAATAGTGAAATGCTTGGATAGAGTGGATGTGGAGAGGATGTTTCCACTAATGGGAGAGTCTAGGACTAGAGGTCGTAGCCTCAGAATTAAAGGACGTTCTTTTAGGGAGGAGATGAGGAGAAATTTCTTTAGTCAGTAGGTGGTGAATCTGTGGAATTCTTTACCATATAACCATATAACAATTGCAGCATGGAAACAGGCCATCTCGGCCCTACAAGTCCGTGCCGAACAACTTTTTTCCCTTAGTCCCACCTGCCTGCACTCATACCATAACCCTCCATTCCCTTCTCATCCATATGCCTATCCAATTTATTTTTAAATGATACCAACGAACCTGCCTCCACCATTTCCACTGTAAGCTCATTCCACACTGCTACCACTCTCTGAGTAAAGAAGTTCCCCCTCATATTACCCCTAAACTTCTGTCCCTTAATTCTGAAGTCATGTCCTCTTGTTTGAATCTTCCCTATTCTCAAAGGGAATACCGCAGAAGGTTGTGGATATTTTTAAGGCAGAAATAGATAGATTCTTCATTAGTACATGTGTCAAAGGTTATGGAAGGAAGGCAGGAGAATGGGGTTAGGAGGGAGAGATAGATCAGCCATGATTGAATGGCAGAGTAGACGATGGGCCGAATGACCTAATTCTACTCCCATCACATGACCTTAGTTGTAAGGACAGGTTGGACAAACCTGGATTGTTTACTTTGGAGTGTCGGAGGCTGAGGGGCAAACTAGAACACTCCAGCACTTTCAGTCTATCTTTAAAAATATATATACATTTTTTCCACTCACATACATCTTGTTCTAAACGCCGCACTTCAGAATTTCACTAAAATGTACTTGATATTTTATAATAAAAGTCAATCGTTTGAGGAAATACAGAAGTTATTTGGCAGGCAATTTATTCATTGAATCAGCTCTTCCCATTCATTCTTTATATCAGAACATTTCTCTCAGAGTGAAAGATAACTATGATTAAGTGAAATACTTGCTTTAATGTTACAGATATTAAGAATGATTGTGATTTCACATGCAGCATTAGGAATTCGTGAAAGAAAATGTTTTTGGGGATGATATAAAATAGAAATAGTGCACTTTAAAAAAATAAATATGCCAAGTACATTCAGTGCTGGAAGGATTTAAATTTGCTGCTGACCATTATATTGACTGGCAGCACATTTATCTAACCACGCAGCATTGGATCTCATGGTGGACTTGAAAGCAAAATGAAAAACAGTTGTCAAACTAATAACAATGGGCAAAGTAGGTGCTCAGTGCAATTCTATCTTACAGCGCGTAGGAAGGAACTGTAGATGCTGGTTTACACCGAAGATAGACACAAAATGCTGGAGGAAGGTCTCGACCCGAAACGTCACCCATTCCTTCTCTCCAGAGATGCTGCCTATCCTGCTGAGTTACTCTAACCTTTTGTGTCCATCTTACAGAGCCTATTTTATTGGGTTTTAGCTATGCATTATTTTTGCCTAACTCTGACATAGTCTGGATTGGACAATGTGCATCTGAACAAACAAATATCATCGAGAATAATCAGTTGCCTCCTAGTAATGGCCATGCAATCATACACAGCACGAAACAGGTTCTTTGATCCAACTCATCCAAGCCAAATCAAGCAAGTCTCACTCGCCTGTGCCTAACCCTCCAAACCTTTCCCATCCATGTTAATGACCAGTCCAAGTCATTTAAATGTCATCTACCATGTCTCTATCACTTCGTCTGGCAGCTCGTTTTACATCTGCACCATCTTCTGTGCAAAAAAAGTTGCCCCTCAGCTCCCGTTTATTTTTTTCCCTCTCACCTTCAAACCTATGTCCTCTGGTTTTAGACTCCCCTCTCTCCTGGGGAAAAGACCACGTCTCTGCAATTTTATGTGGTCGAGATAGGTTTGCACTGGGAGCACATTTCCAGCATGGAGTTGACCATGCACACAACTGTCTGATTGTCTCTAGATTGCACAATTCTATAGCTTTATTTCTTTTTGTAATGCGAAATTACTCTAATATTCTGATTAATTTTAGAATCATATTTTTCCAGTTATAATATTAATGAGGACACAAATGAAATAAAAGTTCAGTAACTCAGTGGGTCGGGCAGCATCACTGGAGAAAAAGGATGGATGACGTTTCAGGTCGGGACCCTTCCTCAGACTGAGTAGACTAAATCTGAAGAAGGGGTCTCGACTCAAAACATCACCCATCCTTTCTCGCCAAAGATGCTGCCCGACCCACTGAGTTACTCCAGCACTTTGTGTCTATCTTAATTCCAATCTTGTTATCTTCAACAGACTTCACCACGTGTCGGCTAAACTGCTAGTCTGTGCAAAATTAGAGTGACTTTCAATTCATTATCATTTCATAGCTAGTGGGTGGCAAGACTGGACAAGTGGTGTGTGGAGTTTAACATGGGTCAATGTCTTTATTCCCTGGGATAATCTGCTATCACTTTGAAGACTGTAGAAGAAGTCTCAGAACACAATGAAGGGAGATAGAGATGATAGGGACCTTTGTCTGATCAAAAGCATGGTAGATTAGATATCTGGAAATTATCTCTGAAGGTCACTGCAGATAGACACAAAATGTTGGAGTAACTCAGCGGGACAGGCAAGGATGGTGGATTTGAGATGATCTCTTTTTTAGGACAGCATTTATTTATAAGCAAGGCAAACAGACAGAAAATTAGTGCAGCCTGCTTGAGTTCTAGATAATTATGCCTGGTAACCATGGCTTGGCACAAGGTCTATGCTCACAATAAAGAAGGTTTTCAGTCAGCCTTGCCCGCAAAGCGTCACACAAATTCTAATTCTAAATTTGCTGAAAGATCAACAGTTTCAACGTCAGCCAATGCATGTTTGTACTATTTGCAAATGTTTGATCATTTTCACCGACAGAAGGAAATATTGTCTGTGGGTTTGTCATGTGCTGCCCTTTTAGAACCCGCCGCCAGCTATCGTAATTGCCTGGGCTCGGACGGAGACAGTGGCTGGTTGAGATCGGTGATTGTAGACAGTCCGTGGCCTGTGCAAAGGCAATGGGCAACAGGAGCTAAAGACTACATGAGATATACAGTAGGTACAGTATATCCCCACTCAATGGTTCAATGGTTTATTTATCATCAATTGTACCAAGATACAGTGAAATACTTTTTTGCATACAGACCGTCAAGACTTTCACCATTCATAAACGCAATCCCCTGGTTAGTACAGAATGTACAGAACAGCACATTGAGTCTATATGCAAGAGTCGTCATTTTACAGTCCCAGCTGTAGCTGACAACAAAGGCCTGTTGTAGCCATCACTTCCTTTCCGGTTGTCCCACGATCCATCATCTCTCTCCTTGCGCACATCCCTCTCTTTGCATGCTGTTCAGAAAGGGATCTAAAGTATGATTTGAGTTTATAGCGTTCAGAACAAGCATTTTTACTGTATATATGTACAGGTGACAATAAAAAGAGCTGTACACTGCTCCAGGATCCCTGTCTCTGGTTTGTTGGCCAGGACCAGGAGCACCTCCAGTGAAATTACAGACTCGCATAACTGCCCTGAACTCACTGGTTCCTCGGCACTGCCAATACAGAAGCCCAAGAGTTGAGCCCAGCCCAATGAAAAAGTGCGTGATGATTATTTCCATATGTGAACTGATGCCCATTCCCGTGCTGCTCACTGGCAGGCCATAGTGTAGAGCAGCGGACACAGAGTGTAAAGTTGTGAATCACCTCGGGTAGATTCTGTAAAAGTAACAGTGCATGAAACATTTCCAAAGCAACTTAGTAATGTTTCTAGAGGTGCCAGTTTTAATGTTAGTGCAAATTAGTGGAATGAATTCAATCAAAAGTATAACTCCAGAATATCTAAACATTAAGTGATGTCATTTCTATTTTTACAAATTTATTTTCAAATTCTTAATATAGTGGCAGCTTTTTAAAGCATCCCAAAGTTCAACCTTCGTTAATGTTTGCCCTTGCCTCCAACCATATTCCATTTACTTCAAGCTAATGAAGCTCTCACTCTTATTCAGCTCACATGAACCTTAAAGCATCCCGGAAAAAAACCCCACAGAAATAGTAAACAGCCCAGCACATGAAACATCATCCTCATGTCTATCCTGTCAAACTCCATAGGAATTGTAACGTTTCAGTGAGATTATCAAAAGATTTGGCTTTCTTCTTAATTCAAGGAATAGCACAGGTTTAGGGGGGATATGGGCCAAATGCAGGCAAGTGAGACCTTCAGCAAAGACTGGTTCCACCAAGATGCAGGACAGAACGCCACAGGAGATCCTTCTTCCCTGTGGCTATCAAACTTTACATCTCCTCCCGCTCCTGTCGTGAAGTAGACTGAATCTTTGCACATCCCCAAGCCTTTCCACTCGTCACTTTAATTTCATGTTTCATGTATTTTGTCTTTTTTTAGAACTGTTGGCAGATCAATTTCCCTCCTGGGATGAATACATTTCTATTGTATCGTATCGTAGTGTAGATGGGACACGTTGGCCGGTGTGGGCAAGTTGGGCCTGTTTCCACGCTGTAAGACTCTATGACTCAATCTCCCAGTCCACTCAATCTTCCCTCCCTTGATAAAAGCCCCCATTTCTTGAAATCAGCCTGGTGAATCAGTTATATTCCCTAAATCACAAGTATATCATTTCCCAGCTAGGAGGAATAGACCGAAATGCAATGTTCCAGGTGCTATTTTATCAAATCCAAATTTGTGTTAAGTTAAGATCCGAAATGCATTTTTCTTCCGTTAACCGACTGTATTCATTTAATAACGCAATTTGATGCAGAGGTGAGTGTGGAATGAGGGGGAAAAAAATCCATGGTTTCATTGAAAGGCAGGAGAGATTTGAGCAGCTGATTATGTTCCTGCACAGTCAATCGCTGATTTGAAAATGATTTAAGCCTGAATTTTTCTGATTGTCCAACAATGTTTGGCGCTGCCATCCCTCGGCCCTAAAATTCCATCTCCAAATAAAAATATATCATTGGACCAGGCAGGCATTCTGATTTTTGGAAGGCGATTCATAAACAATACTTCTAGATACATAAAACAAATAAAACGATATAGCTGTCAGAAATCCAAAAATCAATTTGGGAAAAGCACAGATTTCAGATATAAATGAGGTATCTATACTCAAGGATGTTTGGGTGTAAATAATATTTTGCAAAGTGACAGAAAGGGAGATGGGGAGAGGAGGGGACACACACAGCATGTGATATACATAACATTTAACATTAAAATACAGGTGAAACACATGTACATAGCACTTTACGCGCAAAATATGTAACACATGACATGGACTCAGTCGGCCAAAGAGCCTTTTTCCACACTGTATCTCTGAACCAAACACAAACAAAAATGTACCAGCAAAAGTATCCTATCCAGAATTGTCACAGCTTTGTATTGCAACTGCTCTGCTCAAGACTACATGAAATTGCAGAGAATTGCGTATGCAGCCCATTTAGCCACACAAACCAACCTTCCTCTGCCTCTCCACTCTCCCACCGACTACACTTACATTTCACACTTCCTCAGGAAAGAAACCATCATAATCAAGGCCCACTCACACCCTGGATCATTCTCTCTTCTCTGTCTCCCATTGAGCAGAAGATACAAACAAAGAAACAGAGTGCTGGAGTAGCAGCAACTCAGGATAACACGGATGGGTAATGTTTTAGGTCAGGACCCTTCTTAAAACTCAAGGTAGAAGATACAAAAATGAAAGCAAGTACCACCAGATTCAAGAACAGATTATTCCTCCCTGTTATCAGACTCTTGAATGGATATCTCTTATGCTGGACACAAATTTCCGAATCTTTCAATCTACCTTGTTGCGGCCCTTGCACTTGTTTAATCTACACTTCCTTTGTATCTGTAACACAAAATTCCGCAGTCTGTATATTTTCTCCTTTGTATTACCTGCTGTAGCGACATGTCATATGATTTACCTGAATAACATAAAAAGTATTTCAGTGCACATGACAATAATAAACCAACGGCAATACCAGTACTAAATGCACACACGTATGTGCACACATACATTTATACCCTCTCTCACACGCATAGGTACGCAGGCACAATTTCTTCCCAACTAAACCATTCTATCAACAACTAGAGTGTTGTCTTGAGCTACCATCTATCGCAGTCGCTGCCTAAAAATTCTGCCAACATCATCAAGGACCCACACCACCCTGGCCACACACTCATCTCTCTGCTGCCATCAGGTAGAAGGTACAGGAGCCTGAAACCTGGTACATCCAGGTTCAGGAACAGCTTCTTCCCCACAGCCATCAGGCTATTAAACTCACCACCAAACAAGCTCTGAAATATAACAGTCTATTGCACTTTATCCGTTTATTTATGTGTATATATATGGTCTATGCTATATAGACACACTGAACTGTTCTGTATTTATGCTTACAATACTCTGTTGTGCTGCAGCAAGCAAGAATTTCATTGTCCTATCTGGGACACATGACAATAAACTCTCTTGACTTGACATTGGAGACCCTTGAACTATCTTTAATCAGACTTTACTGGACTTTATCTTGCACTAAATGTTATTCCCTTTATCATGTATCTGTACACTGTGGACGGCTCGATTGTATAGTCATTCTGCTGACTGGTGAGCATGCAACAAAAGCTTTTCACTGTACACATGGCAATAAACTAAACTAAACACAAGTATTCACACACATTATCGTACACACACCATGCAACACAGACATAACACACTCACACATACGCATGCATACACACACATTCACTCACACACACACACACACACTGTGATACATACAAAAATATTTAAAAAACACTAATTTTTAAAATTGGAAACAGCCAATTGTTAAATGACAGAGGTATATTATGACAGTAAAAAGGTTGTTTTTTTCTGCTTTCGTGACTCTTTGCTTTTGTGGTTTTGCCAGTTTTCCTTGCTTCTATTTTTGCCTTGCTTATTCCCCAGGGCCCATATTTCTCAGATGCTCTCAGTTGCACAAAATATCTTTATCCCAATCAGCCCCCTGCTATCACTTCAGGTACAACTTTTTCCGCTTAAGCACTTTATTTCTTCTCTCATGTGCGTGAGCCTGTCCACATGTATAAGCATATACATATGTGTATATCTGGATCTGTATACAGTATGTATCTGGATCAGTCTGAAGAAGTGTCTTAACCCGAAACGTCACCCATTCTTACTCTGCAGAGATGCTGCCTGCCCCGCTGAGTCACTCCAGCATTTTGTGGCAACCTATACACAGATACATGTATGCAGGTGAGAATGGAATATAAGTAATGCCAGGTTTTAAACACATTTTCATTCCCTCTGCCCCTGTCTCTTGTACATTTTCTTTCCCTGGAGTCACAAAAGAAAACAGTGGTGCAGCGGTACAGCAGCTGCCTCACATCACAAGAGTCCCAGGTTCGATCCTGCCCTCGGCTACTGACTGGTTTTCTCCAGATGCTCTGGTTTCCTCCCACATCCCAAAGACATGCAGGTTTGTAGGTTTATTAGCTTCTGTAAATTACCTTGAGTGTGTAGGATGCAATACAATACAATACAATACAATACAATACAATACAATACAATACAATACAATACAATACAATACAATACAATTCAATTTATTGTCATTTGGACCCCTTGAGGTCCAAACGAAATGACGTTTCTGCAGCCATACATTACAAAACAAAAAGACCCGAGACACAACACAGTTTACACAAACATCCATCACATCGTTGTGATGGAAGGCAAAAAAAAACTTATCTCTCCACTGCACTCTCCCCCCCGATGTCAGAGTCAGAGTCAAAGTCAAAGCCCCCGGCTGGCGATGGCGATTGTCCCACGGCCATTAAAGCCACGCTGGGTGATGCAAGGTCGCACACCGGCTCTAGGTGTTAGAGCCCCCGGCGTGCGCTCGCAAGGTCCCGCGGCCATTCCAAGCCGCGCGGGGCGATGATGTAAGGCCCCGCTCAGGTGCTCTTCAACCCCGCAACTCGGGCGGGAGAAGTCGCCGTTGCGGAAGCCCCGAAAAGCGGTCACCCAGCAGGGACCCGCGGGCTCCCGGTGCCGCCGTCCGCCAAACCCGCAGTTGCAGCCTCCGAAACTCCGGAGGTCGGGTGGCAGCAGCGCTCCACCACAGCTCCACCCGCTCCGGACTCGGCCAGCCCCGTGACGGTGAGTAGTGGGATAACATAGGACTAGTGTACGAGTGATCAATTCTCAGCATGAACTCGGTGGGCCGAAGGGCCTGTTTCCACGCTGTGTCTCTAAACCAAACCAAAAGCTTGAGCAAGTGAATCATGCAATTCAGTACATGTATTTTGCCTTCTACTCGTCCTGCACAATGGAATGATAATAGGCTTGTTGCCTAATCAAAACAATCAAAGCCTATCAAAGCCACAGCGGAGCCAGACATTATGCAAAGCAGAGACCTGTGGCGGAAAGCTTTGGAAACCACAGGTACTTTGAGAAATATGATTATGTGGAAATTCTGAGCTATTTGAGTTACCTTGCTTCTCATTCTGTGAAGCGATTATTTGGGAATTTTTCTACAATTTTTTTAACAGAAAAAGGGAAGAGACATTGCGATAGTAACAAGGGAAGACACACAGTGCCTGTGTTTCAGAGAATCATGGAGTGGTTACAGCAGTAGAGGACCCACTCAGCCCATCGTTCCTTGCTAGCTCCCTGGCAGAGTACGTTCATGGATTATTTCATAATTTAACCCTAGTGATGCCTGTTTTGTAACTAATGCCAAACAGGTTAATGATTCAGTGCTATCATCATTATTGTATTGGTATTTTGACAGTCTGGTGCTGCAGATTATTTGATATAAATTATGATATTTATTCATGTTTTTTTAGGATCTGTGCAATAATGGGCAAAATCAGTTATTATTGCCCAACCTTAATTGCTCTTGTGAAGATGTTACTGAACCAACAATTTGAGCTGTTAAAGTCCTTTAGAAGAAGGTAGCCCCACACTGTGTTGGGTACGGTGTTTCTGGATTTATATCGTGACTAAGAAGGGCCAGCAATATATTTACAGGTCAGATCAGTGTACAACTTGGAAGAGAAACTGAAGATCTGGGAAGTTTCTGTGTAGTCTCTGTGAGTAGCTTAGAGAATGGTTAAGTGTCAGACCACAATCAGATTGAGGTCACGTGCATTTCTACTGCTGGGGATGATCTACAGCTCTTCATGGATGCTCAGGGCGGCACAGTGAGCAGCGATAAAGTTGCTGCCTTACAGCAAAATCCCAGATTGTCTTCAGCCCACCAAGTCCGCACCAACCCCCGCACGCTAACACTATCCTAGGGACACACCAGGGATAATAATCAATTATACCAAGCCAATTAACCTACAAACCTAAACGCCTTTGGAATGTGGTAGGAAACTGAAGATCTCGGAGAAATCCCACATTGTCGCTCGTACAAACGTACAAACTCTGTACAGACAGCACCCATAGACGGGATCGAACCCGGGTCTCCGGCGCTGTAAGCGCTGTAAGGCAGAAACTCTACCGCTGATGGTCTTGTACAATACAACCAGCAGTTTGTTCATGAAAAATCCCAGATGACTAACTGAATTTAAATTCATCCGCTGCCATAGTGATTTGAACTCAAGTGCCTGGATTGTTAGTAAAGGCTTTTGAATTACCCATCCATCAAATTAACCTCTGGGCTGCACCACGCATACATACTGAGAACGTCTGTAAATGCCATGTAATATTTTCACATAATTAAAATGTTCCACTTGCAACAAATACTTTCAAGTGTGGCAACTATTGTTATATAAACAAATATAGCAGCCAGTTGACACAAATCAAGAGTCTAAGCATCAATATCATAGTGTTGTAGAGTTATACAGCAGAGTAACAGGGCCTTCAGTCCAATCCATCCATGCTGACTATAGTCTCATTTACCTGTGTTTGGTCCACAGCCCTCTAAACATTTCCTATCTGTGAACCTGTCCAAATGTCTTTAAAACAATTGTACCCTTCAGTTCAGTATACCTAACATCTTACTGTATGTGGTACCCTGTGGACCCCTTTTGATTTTTCCCCTCTTATCTTAAATCTGCGCACTCTAGTCTTACACTCCTCAAGTCCAGGAAAAAGACTGTGACCATCCAACTTATCAATGCCACTCGTGATTTTAGAAAACCTCTATAACAGGGGTTCCCAATCTTTTTCATCCCATTTACCATTGGCAACTTTAATAGCACATAACAATGTTATTTCACTTTTTTATAAACAACTAATGATGAACAGATATCCCAGAACCAAACACAGTATCCCAGAATCAAACACAGTCAGTTAATGGGAAAAAGTATGTACAAATCCAGAATAATCAAATTTGCCCCCTGGGTAGGCGAAATTTACTTCCTGGGGGTAAATTTACCCCAGGTTGGGAACCCTTGCTCTATAAGATTGCAAGCATCAGCCTCCTTCTCTCAAGGGAAAACTGACTAGTCTTTTCATTAAAAAAGTGGGAACTCTAAATTGTAGGCATTCTTTCCAGCACAACTAGCAACTATATTTTTGGACAAGTTTGGCTTGGTACTTTCTCATCATCTTTTCAATGGCAGGATGATATATTTGTTCAAGGTAATCTATAATGCACTGGCCTAGAAGTGATGCACTGGAGTGCTTGATTGAGAGTGGGAGCATCATTTGAATGCTTGGACCAACCATCTAAGCAATGCAAGTGGTTCTCAGGCATAAATGCGATAAGACATTCTTAAGCCAGCCAGCATTTAAAACCTGGATCAAAACCTTTTGACCACCCAAGATTTCTCATCTGCTCCACAGATCACATCACATGCAGGAGATCCAGTAAGGTAAAGATATCTTTGAAAGAATTCTTGTAACGTTTTTTATTTCTTTTTTGAATAAAAATCTTTTATCATTGAAAAAACACAAACCCCACAAGTTTTCCTGGCAATCATTAACAAACAGCATTCTTGTCCTGTTTGGAGAATATATAAAAATCTGCAAGAATGCTCTCCAGTTTCAAACTCATGTCAGTGTGTTTGTAGTTTTTTTTCTAAGTGGTATGTAGCCAAAACAGATGTTCATTCAACTCAGTTCAACCCTGATCCATGGAGTTTTGCCAACCTTGAAGGATCTATGAAACAATAAGTGTTCCTTTCTAACTGGTCAACATGGATTTACTGATGTTGCAAAGTACTGATTACTGATCTCTCAATCATCTGTGATGTGCACTAGGTTCCAGTTAGATCCTTTAACTGACCTCTGAATGGACTGAAGCTCGAAGCCTTTGACGTTCTGAATGACCTCCATCGCCATTCACGAAAAGATGTGCCTTTACCTCTCATGTGCAGTGATCAGAACAAAGCAGCTGGCTACCACATGCTCTTAAACCTGGGTTTAATTTGGAAGCATTGCAATATGATTTGCCATTGGGCCTATTGTCATTCAAAGGCACTTCCACTACCATTCTTGCAAAGTGGAGGAGATTATTAATGGGTTCAAAGACCTTGAGGATATGTTTCAATGGCCAAAATCTCAGCAGGCATAACGGTATAGATTATAAATGGAAAAATGACCTTAACTCCTGTTATCATGCAGCAGATGTATGAAAGTCTGAAGGGGAAAGGAAAGGTGTTGGTCCTATTTAAATCTGCGTCGGGTAGCTACTTCCATGTGAAAGTAGTTTGTTAGGGGCGGAGAATCATGAAAAGTTTAATTGGAAAAGCACCAAGGCATGTTGTTCTAAACCTGGGCTGGCATCCCATGGGGGAATGGGAAGGTTCGATCAAATCATGAAAATAAAAACAAGGATTTGGCAACTACGGAACAGGTAATTAACGAAAACTACAGTTACGTACAGAGAGTCTGGAAAAGCTGCAAAAAAGGGGAGAGGAGAAAAGCGACAGAAGAATAAGCTGGATGTTTACTCACACAACTCTGAAAACAAACCCCCTGCACAGATGAAGTTCTGTTTCATCCAGATGAGAGCAAAATCGCACAATCTCTACAGATTTTTGGCAAATCGTGAAATTTGGTCTCTCATTATTTGGCAAGATTTTCATTCATTCTAGCATTCGTTTACCAGTATAAAAGTTTGTCAAATTATATCACCGATACCTTTGACCAGGAAGAGGTGCCAGAAGGTGTAAGAGAGCCTAGGACCAGAGGGCATGGTCTCAGAACAAAAGGGCATACCTTTAGAAAGGAGATGAGAAGGATTTTTTTTTAGCCAGAGGGCGAATCTGTGGAATTTATGGCCACAGACGGCTGTGGAGGCTGTCAATGGATATTTTAAGGCGGAGATTGACAGATTCTTGATTAGTAAGAGTGTCAGGGGTTATGGTGCGATGGCAGGAGAATGGGGCTGAGAGCGAAAGATAGATCAGCCATGATTGAATGGCAGAGTAGACGTGATGGGCCTAGTGGCCTAATTCTGCTCCTAGAACTAATGAACATGAACTTATGAATTTATGAAGTCGAGTAATGTTTTGCCTCTATTTAAGAAGAGTTGCAAAGAAAAATCAGGGAGCTCTACACCTGTAAGCCTAACGTCTACGACAGGAAAGTTACTGGAGTGGATTCTGAAAGACATACATACATTTGGAAAGACAGGGTTTGCTTAGGGATTGTCAGCATGGTTTTGTGCGAAGGAGACCATGTCTCATGAATTTGTTCGAGTTTCTCGAAATAACCAAGAAGGTTGACGAATGCAGGGCCTTATACATAGTTTATGTGGACTTCAGGCAAGACCTTTGATAAGATTCTGTGTGGTAGACTTCTTTGGAAGCCTAGATCATATGGGATCCGGCTAGCTAAATGGATACAGAATTGACCATGGTAAAAAAGGAGAGGGTGATGGTGGAAGGTTGTTTTTCGGTTGGAAAGTAGTGTGTCCCAAGGTAGACACAAAATGCTGGAGTAACTCAGCGGGACAGGCAGCATCTCTGGAGAGAAGGAATGGGTAACCCTTCTTCTGCTTCGTCTCGACCCGAAACATCACCCATTCCTTCTCTCCAAAGATGCTGCCTGCCCCGCTGAGTTACTCAGCATTTTGTGTCTATCTTCGATTCAAACCAGCATTACAGAGTAATTTTCCCAGAGTAACGGAATCAAGAACTAGAGGACATAGATTTAAGGTAAGAGAGGAAAGATTTAATAGGAACAGAGGGTGGTGGGTATGTGGAACAAAATTGAGAGGGAGATGGACCAAACAGGCAAATAGGTTTAGCTTAGAAGGTGCATCATGTTCAGCATGGGCGAGTTGGACTAAAGGGCCTGTTTCCATGCTGTATGACTCTATGACTGTAAAGCAATGCATTAAAGCCATCTGCTCTGAAATGTTCTATCACATCGATCTAAAAAACGATAGTTCGTATTTACTCATAGATCAAACAGGTTTTACTCATCCAACACTGATATTTAAAGGCTCGAGAAATTGGATTTCACCCTGTCGGTGCATCAAACATGCAGCATTCATGACCAGAATTACATTAGGTAAAAGGAGACTTGCGTGAAATGCATCCAACTGACACCTCTTTGCTGGAGTGATTGCTGGTATAGTTGTCAGACCGCATGTCCTCACAGGGACTATTCAGCTGACCAGAGATTCACTGTGGCCACCAGTAAATAGAGAGATAAAACAGACCTTCTCTAAATAGCTACGTTGAACGTGTATTCCGGGCTAGTTGCTGACAACGAGAGAGGTAGATTTAGCTCTTGGGGGCTAAAGGAATCAAGGGATGCGGGGAAAAAGCAGAAATGGGGTACTAATTCTAGATGACCAGCCCTGATCATGTTGAATGGCGGTGCTGGTTCGAAGGACTGAATGGCCTACTCCTGCACGTACTTTTCAATGTTTTCTATGTTTCTAACTGCGAGAACTTGCAACGCATCAATAGAGAATGCCAGACTACACCAGGAAATGCAACAATGCACTTCTGTGAAAATAAAATTCATTCATAGAACATAGACAGGCACATCATAGGAACAGGGCATTCGGCCCACAATGTCTTTTGCAAAACCTGATGCCAGTCTGAAGAAGGGTTCCGACCGGAAATGTCACCCATCCTTTGTCTCCAGAGATGCTGCCTGATCTGCTGAGTTACTCCAGCACTTTGTGTCTATGCCAAGTGAAACTAGTCTCCTCTTCCCGCATCTGATCCATGTCCCTCTAGGTCTGCATATTCATGTGTAAAAGTACCTTAAACACCACTATTGTATCTGTATCCACCATTGCCACATCTGGTAGCGTATTCCAGGCACCCACCACCCTCTTGAAAAAACACCTGCCCTGCACATGCCCTTTGAACTTTCCCCCCTCTCATCTTAAAGTTATGCCCTCTCTCTAGCCTTTGACATTTCCATCCTGGGAAAAAGGTTCCAACTGTCTACCCCAGCTACGCCTCACGTAATTTTACAACCTTCTATCAGGTCTCCCCTCAGCCTCTGATATTCCAAAGAAAACAATTTAAGTTGCCTAATATTTCCTTAGAAACTAACAACCTTGAATCCAGGCAGCACCTTGGTAAACCTCATCTGCACCCTCTCCAAAACCTGCACATCTTTCCAGTAATTAAGTGGCCAGATCTGCAAAGAATACTTCTAAATGCAGGCTATACATAGTTTTATAAACCTGCAACATGACTGTCTGATTCGTATATTCAAGGTTCCAACCAATGAAGGCAAGCATATCTTGTGACCACACTTTCTACTTGTATTGCTTTTTATTGGGGGGCTGTGGACTTGGAGTCCAAGATCCTTCCGTTGTCCTATATGTGACCGTACCCATGAAAGACATTGTATTTCACGCCATGCATTAAAGCAAAGGTCTTGTTGTCACTTAGGTAGATCCAGTAGATCCAGATCGGGCAGCACGGTCACAGTGATACAGTGTGGAAACAGGCCCTACGGCCCAACCTGCCCACACAGGCAAACAATGTCCCAGCTACACTAGTCCCACTTGCCTGTGCTTGGTCCAGATAACTCCAAACCTGTCCTACCCATGTACCTTTCTAACTGTTTCTTAAACAAAGGGATAGTCCCAGCCTCAACTACTTCCATTGGCGGCATGTTCCATACACCCACCACCCTTTGTGTGAAAAAAGTTACCCCTCGGATTCCTATTAAATCTTTTCCTCTTCACCTTGAACCTATGTCCTCTGGTCCTCAATTCCCCTATTCTGAGCAAGAGACTCTGTGCATCTACCCAATCTATTCCTCTCATGATTTTGTACACCTCTATAATATATATATATATCTGCGTTCCATGGAATAGAGGCCCAGCCTACTCAACCCCTCCCTATAGCTCACACCTTCCAGTCCTGGCAACATCCTCATAAATGTTTTATGAACCCTTCCAAGCTTGACAATATCTTTCCTTTAACACGGTGCCCAGAATTGAACACAATATTCTAAATACGGTCTCACCAACGTCTTATACTACTGCAACATGACCTCCCAACTTCTATACTCAATACTCTGACTGATGAAGGCCAATGTGCCAAAAGCATTTTTGACCACCTTATCTACCTGCGACTCGACCTTCAAGGAACCATGCACCTGCACTCCTAGATCCCTCTGCTCTACAACACTCCCCAGAGGCCTACCATTTACTGTGTAGGTCCTGCTCTTGTTAGACGGTGGAGTGGCAATAGAGCTACTGCCTTACAACGCCAGAGACCCGGGTTTGATCCTGACTACGGGTGCTATCCGTACAGAGTATATACGTTCTCTCCATGACCTGAGTGGGTTTACTCTGAGCTCTCCAGTTCCCTCCAAGATGTACAGGTTTGTAGGTTAATTGCTTTGGTATAAATGTATAAATGTAAAATTGTCCCCAGTGTCTGGAGGGTTGTGTTAATGTGCGGGCTTCGCAGGTTGGTATGCACTCGGTGGGCCGAAGGGCCTGTTTCTGTGCTGTATCTCTAAACTAAACTAAACTAAACTAAACTAAACTAAACTAAACTAAACTAAACTAAACTAAACTAAACTAAACAGTGGCATTATTTTAGCAGTATTCTCTGCATTGTCGAAGGACATCATGAAATAAGACACAAATTGCTGGAATAACTCAGCGGGACAGGCAGCATCTCTGGAGACCATGGAGAGGTGATATTTTGGGTCGAGACCCTTCTTTCGTCATCACCCATCCATGTTCTCCAGGGATGCTGCCTGATCCGCTGAGTTACTCCAGCACTTTGTGTCATTTTTCTTAAGCCAGCATCTGCAGTTCCTTGTTTCAACATCATTAAATAGATTGGTCATTATCACATTGCTGATTGCGAAACCTCGATGCTCACAAACTAGCGGTGGTAATTTCCACATTCCAACCGTGAATGCACTTGAGAAAAATAATGTAATTGGCTATAAAGTCCTTTGTGATGCCTGAGAACTGTGAAAGGTGTTGTATAAATATGTCTATCTTTTCCTCTATCTGTGAAATTGAAAACCTGAACATGTTTCTTTTCATTTTAATCATCCTCACATGGACCATTTACATGGGGTCTTAGTTTCGCAACAAAGTCCATCATTTCCACCTGAGGCAGTAGCAGGAAATACAAGGGCACTCACATAACATGAAAATGAACAAGATCCCGAGTTTACTGTTGGCAGCAGTGATGGATTCAGGGGCAGGCAAAAGTAACCTCCTTAGGAATTTCAGCCCTCTAGAGTCTGGGACAGGGAATTAAATTACTTGGTAGTTGGAATAAAATTGTTTAATAGGGCAAATCAGCACAGATTTTCTAAAAAAGCAGCTCATACTTGAGTAACCTTATCAAGGTTTTGGAGAAGTAACAAAGAGAATAGATTTTTCAAAATGCATTGAATATGGTTTATATTGATTTTCAAAAAGCATTCAAAAAGACTTAGGGCAATGATAATGGTACATAGAATTAAAGCCATGGTGTAGAGATTTGGTCAGAGTATAAAAAGCAAAGGGGAAACATTGATACAAAAGGCTTGCATTGATATACATCCTTTATCCGAGAGTATCTTACAGCCAAAGTGTCACTGTTGTGAAACAAGTATAGCACTCAAATTGTACACAGACAACAATGTGATTAAGAACCACTATTTCTAGACATTTTGAATGTGAGGAAAACATTGTTCCATGACACTGCTGATAACTTGTTTGCTCTTCAAAGTGATTTAGGGATCTTTCTCCTCTACCTGTTTTATGTTTCATCTGCAAGATGGTACATCCATGAGTGTAACCCCTCAATGCTTACTGGAGGCCACAACCTCCTGACTCCATAAGTGGGAGTGCTACCAAATGAGCCACACCTGATAATATAGATAGTCATAGAGTCATGCAGTGTAGCCCAACCTGCCCCATCTAAACTAGTCCCACCTACCTACGTAGACTCATATTATGTTCATATGTCCATAAATTATTGGAGCAGAATTAGGTCATTCAGCCCAACAAGTCTACTCCGCCATTCAATCATGACTGATCTATCTTTACCTCTCAACCCTATTCTCTTCTGCCTTCTCTTTATAATCCCTGATATCCTTCAAAAGCTATTATATCCATGTACCCGTCCAATTTTTTTTTTTTAATCGTGATTATACCTGCCTCAACTAACTCCTCTATTAGCTCGTTCCATATATTTACCACCCTTTGTGTAAAGAAGATGCCCCACACAAAAAAATATTAAATATATCCCCCCTCACCTTAAACCTATGTCCTATGGTTCTTAATTCTCCTACTCTGGATAAAAGACTCTGGGCATTTGTAAGGGAAGGTTCTTGGACTAAGTGGATGAAATGCAACATGCCCAGCAGATCTCAGTATTAAGCAGTATTAATTTCTGTATGGATAACTCTGGACATAATTCTGAATTTGCCAAAGACACTAAAGTTGACAAATTAATGTGAATTGTGGACTGTAAAATGACAACAAATGTAAACTACCAGAATAGTCAAATAGACATTAGATGCAGTTCAACGCATGAGAACGTGAAAGGAAATGCCTCTAAAACCATACCAACTCATTCCCAACCAGAGCCTCAGGCTGAAGCAGCATATTCAGAACAACAGTCTGTTCCATCCTCAGCAAGGGTTTTGTCTCCCCACCTAATTTAGTAAGAAGGCCATGACATTACCTGCATTTGCCGCCAGCTCAGACATTGACTGGTCAAACCATAATTCGTGTCTGTTTTACCTCCGGACTCAATAATAACAACGATTGCCTCCCACCAGCGTCCCACCAGCCTTGCTGTGTGAATAGCTCTTCCAACCTCTGCTGTCGCTGCTCTTAAATCTACACATCCACTAACATCTGCGATATATATTTTTTCCAATCTTTCAATGCCGTTAATGTAGCGTGATCTGGGCGAGGAACGAGGCCGATAGGTGAGGAGAGGGGACAGGGGGCTGGCCTATCGCACCCCTGTGGTCGGCTGCGGGAGGCAACCCGGAGAACAACGGTGGACGGGCAAGGAGATGGTAAAGAAGGAGATGGCTGGAGGCCTGCAAAAGCCTGGCACTTGCCTGGAACAGGCACCGCTCATAAGAACTAGATCATGGACTTTGAACATGGTGCAAAACATGCCGCCTTTGGAAGCGGCTCAGTAGATTATTCCTATACACTTGCTAATCGAGGATCGGGGGTATGGTGATACTCTACTTAAATGTTTGTAAGGAAAAAAGTTTCACTGTGTTAACAATTAACATATGTGACAATAAAAACACTGTTGCCTATTGGCTATTGACTATTGATAAAGCTCTCATTTATATGCTTAAATGCCTCCGTGGGATTTTTTTCCTCTCAATCCAGCCTCCCTCTTCCAGATTGCCCTCTTGTGTAACCCTTCCTTGCCATCACCCTACTAATTATTTCTGCTTCCACCTCTGCTCGGTGACATTTAAAAGCAATTTTATCTAGATATTTGTGAGAAAAAAAATGTATTAGATGGGCTTAATATCCTCTTCCATTTGTAGTAATTTTTGTGCAACATATCTTTCATTGGGTTTGCTAGAGCAAAGCACTATTTTGCCACTATTTTGTTATTTTCTGAAGAAGTGATGATCTTCAAAAGTGCTTTATTGGCTGTGACAAGATTTTGATGGGGCTTAACAAAGTAGATCTGGGGGAATCTTGAAGCAAGGAACATAATATCGGAGCATCTGCAGTTCCCTTTTGAACAACATAATATCGGAATAAGGAATGAAGATGAAGGAATTTAAGATGAAGAGGAATTTGTCCTCATAGAAACTCATGAATCTTTGGAATTCTCTTTTCCAGAGAGAGGTGGCAGCTGAATTATTGCATACTTTGAAGACTATAATAGGCAATTGTTTGAACTAAAGTGGACAAGGATCAAGAGAACAGGCTTGAAAGAGCACATGATGGGGTAGACATGAAGGTGCATATTGTCAACTCCTGTTCTTACTTGTCTAATGTGTCAAAGTGCTTTGGCACATTCTGAGATTTGAAAGGGACTTTATAAATGACAGGTTTATAGGTGGAACGCAACCACTCTGAAAGTAAAGAATTCTTAAGGAGAATGGAGAAACTAGGAACTATAGATACTGGTTTCCTTCAGCGTTTATTGATCTGTCTGAATCTTGCTGGCTTTCAAATTTAGCTGAAGTAATTGCAGAACGAAAAGCTAAAAGAAGATTTAGAAATTCAGGTTTTTACCTAGTGTCAATGAAAGCGACTGCAAGATTTGTGTTCACGTTACCAGCACCGTATGAGGCTCAGCAAACCGAACCATTTACAAGAGTCAATCAGCAATATCCAAAGTCATTTCTGCAGTCACAACCACTTTGCTCAGAAGGATTCACCCTCGGGTATGTTTTGCTGTATTCCTGGCAGCAAGTATTTCCTCCAAATCTTAATGTCCCCACAGGAATAATACAATGCCAGATACATTATATATCGTCTTCCTAATGTCTCCATAAGAGTAACACAATACCGAAGAGGGATGCTTAACCATTCCTGACTTAGCCAATGTTTGGGTTCTACCAACTTTATGCAGGTTACAATGCTACAGTAGAGAGGGGAGGGAGTATGGTATGGAGGACCACTGAGATGAATAGAGAAGAGGTGCTAATAAATGATTGATGAATGATGTGATTATGAATGATTTATGAATGATCCCAGGAATGATTAGGTTAACATCTGATGAGTGTTTGAAGGCACTGGGCCTGTACTTGCTGGAGTTTAGCAGCATGAGGGGGGGCTTCATTGAAACTTACCGTGTAGTGAAAGGCCTGGATAGAGTGAATATGGAGAGGATGTTTCCACTAATGGGAGAGTCTAGGACCAGAGGCCATAGTCTCAGAATAAAAGGACGCACCTTCAGAAAGGAGATGGGAAGGAATGTCTTCAGTCAGAAGGTGGTGAATCTGTGGTATTCATTTCACAGAAGGCTGTGGCGACCAAGTTAATGGATATTTTTAAGGCAGAGATTGACATATTTTTGATTAGTAGAGGCATCAGGGGTTATGGGGGGAAGGCAGGAGAATGGGGTTGAGAGGGAGAGATAGATCAGCCATGATTGAATGGCGGTCATGGTGGCGCAGCGGTAGAGTTGCTGCCTTACAGCAAAATGCAGCGCCAGAGACCCGGGTTCGATCCCGACTACGGGTGCTGTCTGTACGGAGTTTGTACGTTCTCCCCGTGATCTACTTGTGTTTTCTCTGAGATCTTCGGTTTCCTTCCACACTCCAAAGACGTACAGGTTTGTAGGTTAATTGGCTTGTTTAATTGGCTTGATAAAAAAAATGTTAAATTGCCCAAGTTGGCGATATGCAGAGTACTGCCCTGCCGACTACAAAATTCAGAAGGTTCAAAAGGAATAGACATGATGGGCCGAATGGCCTTATTCTGCTCCTGGAACATGAATTTATGAACTTATGAATGAATATCCTACTTAGTTTCCTTCACGTCCCATAAACATATGGGATTTTATATGGAGAGATTAAATGTTGATAAAACAAGAGTTGAGGTACAGCTAGTTCAGAGTAAACAAGACGAACATGAGGAACTCAATTATTGTTGAATGAAGAGATGTGGATACAGGGATGAGTAATGGACTCAGCAATTCATAATTAATATGAGTGACTTAGATTGAGAGACTGAGTGTAACATGGACAGGTGAGTTGTGAGAAATGTATGGGGAAAATATACAATTAACGGCATCACCCTTAATATCATTGATATACAGAGGGATGTTGGGGTCCATGTCCATAATTCCATGATGGTGGCAAGACAAGTAGATCAAGTGATAAAGTAGGCATATGACATATAGCAAAGTGCCTGTAAAAGGCCATAGACGTATTAGGTTGATGCATAAGAAGATGGCAGATGGAGTATAAAGTGGGAAAATATCAGGTTATGTAGTTGGTAGGAAGAATTTTTTTAAAGATTTTAATTAGGATGGATTTTAGTAAGGCATCTGATAAAGTGTGGATCGATGGAGTCCACACTATCCATCGATCACCCATTCACACCATCCCACTTAGTCATCCACTCCTTGCACACCAGGGGCAATTTACAGGGGCCGATTAACCTACAAGCCCACACATCTTTGGGATGCGGGAGGAAACCGGAGCACCTGGAGGAAACCCATATGGTCACTGGAAGAGCGTGCAAACTCCACGTAGACAATACCCAAGGCCAGGATCAAACTGGGCTTCTGGCGCTTTGAGGCAGCAGCTCTACCAACTGCGCCACTCTGCCGCCCATTGCTTCTCTGCTTTATTCCCAAATCCATACAATAAAAAACATTTTAACAAAAGTGGCAACAAGGTGATGATATCAAAACAAACCTTGAACCTGCTGGGTAACTTGCTGCAAATAAATTTAGCATGGGCTGGCTTGATAATGCGAGATGTTCTGGTCTGCATTGTTCAGGGATCCGTGGGCATGTGCTTTTACTCACTCAGGCCATCAAGTGAATTGGTTCACGATGTACAGACAGGGATTTTAATTGATAATAAATCTGACAATAATTGTCTGTTACTCAATATCGATTTATCAGTGTATTCTGAAACTCGCATCTACAAGGCCAATACTGAATAATAATTGATCTTGTAATGCTTCAAATTGTACTGGTATCTGAAACCTCAAGTGATGCTTACTCTTTTTATCAATTACTATTACCGATTGTTCCTTAAATGAGTCCAGAGATTTTATTTTCAAGGATTACATTTCATAAATATTCACTTTGTGTGATATTTTTTTACATTTTCTGATACCAATTAACAATGTAACCACACCTCTCTTTCTCCCCCCCCCCCCCCCCCTTGTCCCTTTCCACCCATATCCATCCTTTCAGTTTTATATTTATCAGTCCCTCTCTTCTCTCCTTATGTGACACCATTTTGTCACCTTTTCACCTCTGGCCTTGGGTCACTTACTTCACCCATCTGCCATCCAAAACCCTCTCACCTGTATCCACCTATCACTTTCCAGGCCTCATCCCACTCCCCATCTCTCTTTCCCAGCTTTCTCCCCCATTCTCCAAGAAAAGTCCCGACGAAAACATCTTCTATCCATTCCCTCCACAAATACGGCATGACTTGCTGAGTGCCTCCAGTGTTTTGCCCAACAATTCTCATTTAGCAGTTTGAACTGATGGTTCCTCGTTCCACACCCATTGAATTATAATGGAGTAATGATGATTCCTAGTTCAACACCCATTAATTATAATGGAATAATCCAGGCTCATCATTTTCTTGACTAACTATTTTGGATGGTGGCTTCTAATATTTCTCATTAGTCAGACTTCATCATGGTCTCACAGTTAGCTTTTGCACTACTTCCAATGTTTTAGTTGAGTTTAGTTATTGTCACGTGTACCGAAATACAGTGACAAGCTTTTTGTTGTGTGCTATCCAGCCAGTGAGAAGACTGTTACATGATTACAATCAAGTCATCTGCAGTGTACAGATACAACATACAGGGTATAACATTTAGTGCAAGATAAAGTCTGAAAATGACTGATTATAGATTGTTCAAAGGTCTCCAAGGAGTTAGATGGGAGGTCTGGATCGCACTCTAGCTTGTGAGAGGATGGTTCAGTTGCCTGATAACAGCTGGGAAGAAACTGCATCTGAGCCTGGAGGTATGCATTTTCAACCTTCGCTACCTCTTGCCTGATGGTAATAATAATAATAATAATAATATTTTGTTTATAGGGACAGTGCATATTAATGAACATTTGCATGTAAATATGCGAGATTGTAGCCAATCAGTAGCTAATTTCCGTCTCTAGTCCCAGGCAAAGGTAGGTGAAGTGTCTTGCCCAAGGACACAACAACAGTACACACTCCAAGCAGGATTCGAACCGGCCACCTTCAGGTTGCCAGCCGAACACTTAGCCCATTGCACCATCTGGTAGAGGGAAGAATAGAGAGTGACTGGGGTGAGACTGGTCCTTGATTATGCTGGTGACCTTGCTGAAACAGTGTGAAGTATAGATGTGAGGCATCATCTACAGAACCAGTATCAATGAATTAGTTACTTACGATCTGATCACTATTGCCCCACAATAACCACTTCAGTCCCACTTCAGATAATTATAAAATCTTGTATTTTGTCAATTAGCTAATCATGAACTATTTGACTGATGTAAAAAAAATGTTTGCCAATGCCTTCATCTGGTCAGGTTTCTAAGTGACTCCAGGAACATAGCTCACTTTTAACTGTGCTCTGAAATATTCTTTGATCATGAGGGTAATTTGGGAAGGATGCTAAATGCTGGTTTTGCCATTTATCCTCAGGTTCCGTGAATAAATCAATGAAAATAAAAATGTTCCTCCTTCTCAAATAAACGTCCTCTTTGATCACAAGCGTCTGCCAAACAATTCAATGTCCCTTCCCTTTGGACAGATCCATACAATCCAATTCCAGCAGAAAGGTGAGGTAGCAAGGGCCATGCTTCACTTGCTATCACATGGGCTCTCCAGCCTGTTAGATTGTTGCCCAGGACAACTGAAAACGGGCTGTGTGGCCAGAATACTGTCAGGATGTGTGCTCTTCTGCCTAAGACACTGGTATTGATTTATAGTTTATCTCAGAATTGGGATTCAGTTGTTTTAATCTATTGCAATGCATTTTACTTGATTCCAGCATTCAATAGAGCAAGGGATAGGGTTTCATTGTGGCCTGAGGTTTATAAAACAACGCTTGCTTCATGTCTAACCCAGTGTAGTCCTGGAGCCCCCTTGAAAATAAAAGGAGAAAGCATTCAGAAGTAAGTGTCAAACTGTTATGTCTCTATTTGTTTTCCAGAGGGAATTTTCCCCCAGACAAGCTCAGCAATTTAACTACACTGATAACATCTGTTATCAGCTTGGTGTTTTCCTTCTCTTACTATGGCAATTGTTGTCGGAAGTGACGTTCAGGTGCATATTTCCAGATGATGATAGCATTTAGACACATACACACACGCAAACACACACACACACACACACAGACACATACACATGCTCACACACACACACACACACACACACACACACACACACACACATACACATGCTCACACACACACACACACACACACACACACACACACACACACACACACACACACACACACACACACATACACATGCTCACACACACACACAGACACAAACGCACACACACTTGCAAAAATAAGCATGTGTGCACACTGCATACGTTGTATGCACAGACACACAGACGGATACACGCACACACACACAGGCGCACACAAACAGATGCACACACACGCAGATGCATATGTCCACACACACACACACATACACAGATGCACACGTACACACACACACACGTACAGGAGCACACACACAGATGCACACACACACACATGCATGCACACACTCACGCACAATTGCACGCGCACACACACACATGCATACAGACATACACACACAAATGCACACACATGCATACAGACATACACACACAGATGCACACATACACACAGACGTGCAAACATACACACATGCACTGACTACATAGGTGAGTGTACATATCGTTTACATGTTAGGCGCAGAAGGTTAAGGGGGGACTTGATAGAGGTCTTTAAAATGATGAGAGGGATAGACAGAGTTGACGTGGATAAGCTTTTCCCATTGAGAGTAGGGAAGATTCAAACAAGAGGAAATTATTTGAGAATTAAGGGACAGAAGTTTAGGGGTAACATGAGGGGGAACTTCTTTACTCAGAGAGTGGTAGCTGTGTGAAATAAGCTTCCAGTGGAAGTGGTGGAGGCAGGTTCGATTTTATAATTTAAAAATAAATTGGATAGGTATATGGACGGGAAAGGAATGGAGGGTTATGGTTTGAGTGCAGGTAGACGGGACTAGGGGAGAATATGTGTTCGGCACGGACTAGAAGGGCCGAGATGGCCTATTTCCGTGCTGTAATTGTTATATGGTTATATGGTATGCACACACATACACACACATGAATGCATACATTACATGTGCACACGCACACTGACATTGACACATACACACAAAATACTAGGGCATTTCTGAAGCCCCCCACTATTCACCAAACAGCGCTGCACCACAAACACAGAGTGATCTCAGAATTTGAAGACCTGTTTACTTTGAGCTACATTTGTCTCAAATTGACAATGACTCTAATTAAATTGCTACGATTAAATCATGCAAATGTGTTCTCTCCAATCCCAAATCAAATGTGAAAGGAGTTATGAATGCACTGCAGGAAAAGAAAACGTCATCATCCTTCACTTGAAATCCCAGCATCTCCAGTACTTTTGATGCTTTAGTGTCCTGATAACCTGGTGGTGTCTGTTCCATAATCCTGCCTAATCTGTCGAGATTAAGAATTGGTCCTTTCAATGTTGCTGAAACCAGATATATGGAAACTGTCACAAATGTCAAGGAAAGAGTAACAAACCATTGAAAATAACAGAATAATGGTTTTTCCTTTTGCAATTGGACATTATTAAACGAAAAGCACTGACAAACATAGGATTAAAAAGGTTAATTCAACAGTACATTTAGATTTATAGTCAAACAGTGGGGAAACAGGCCCATCAGCCCAACTTGCCCACACTGACCAACATGTCCCATCTACAGTAGTCCCACTATTTGGCCCATCTATATAACTAAACGTCTCATCTTGACCACTTCCTGTCTGCGCTGTATATTGATTTTAGAAAAAACGCTACCCTATATCACTATGATTTTTGGCAACCTTACTCACAGTCCTCCTCCACTGAGGCAGCCCCAAGGATTTTTCCGATCGATGAAAAATAAAAAGTATTTTAAAAATCTTGAGATCAGTTGATTAGTCTTCATGGAAAAATTCCTTCAGTCCCTTTCACTTGCTCTATCAAAATTACCCTACAATTTATGCTCTTTCGCAAGGGCTCATGCAATTCCCTCTTAATAGCACTGATTAACTTTGTCTTCACCACACCCAGGAGCAATAAGTTTCAGATCATAATTACTCTCGGAATATAATACTTCATATCCCCTTTGTATCTTTAGCCCCAAATGTAAAATCTTTGTGTTCAAAAGGGAACTGCAGATGCTGGAATATCGAAGGTACACAAAATTGCTGGGGAAACTCAGCGGGTGCAGCAGCATCTATGGAGCGAAGGAAATAGGCGACGTTTCGGGCCGAAACCCTTCTTCAGACTCAGTCTGAAGAAGGGTTTCGGCCCGAAACGTCGCCTATTTCCTTCGCTCCATAGATGCTGCTGCACCCGCTGAGTTTCCCCAGCAATTTTGTGTACCTTTGTAAAATCTTTGTGCCTGGTTCCCAAACCATCTGTTAACGGGAAGGGCTTCTCACTATTTACCTCATCTATAGCAATCTCCATCTTGTTCACCTGGATTAAATCTCCCAGCTTCTCCAGAAAGCTTCTCCTCCCAAAAACCATTCTAATAAATCTGTTTTGCCCTCTCTCCCTTTGGTTTTCATATCCTTCCAAAAGTGTGATGATATCCCAATTGAGGCCTCACCAGTTTTTTGTACCAGTTCACTAAACCCCCCTCCTCTAGGTGAAGATTTTTCAGTGCCACTGAAAGTTTTGTTGCTTCTTGAAAGTTGATCCAAGTGTGCGAGGCTTTAAAATAATCACTCTTTAATATATTCATAAATATAATGCACGAGGGCATAGTTCTGGCATTTTATTGATTTGTAAAGACATGAAAAATCTGTTTGAAACATCTTTTCAACACGTCATACATTTAATGAATATCAATAACATGCAGAAAATATTGAAAGAACTGCTTATTTAGAGCAGCGGGATAATTGGTTGAACATAAGCAAAGCATAAACTAAAAGGGAATTTTTAAGAAAAGCTTCAGCGAAGTTGAATATAAGTCTGTGTTGTATCATCTTCCTCTTCCTAGGAGGTCCATTGGGATGAGGATGACTTAGTTTAGACTTTAGAGAAACAACATGGAAACAGGCCCTTCAGCCCATTGAGCCCGTGCTGACCAGCTATCATCCTGCACACTAGCTCTATCCTACACACTCAGGACAATTTACAATTTACTGAAGCCAATAAACCTACAAACATGCACGTCTTTGGAATGTGCGAAGTAACCGGAGCACCCAGAGAAAACCAACGCTGCCACGAGGAGAGCATACAAACTCCGTATAGACAGCACCCACAATCAGGATCGAACCCGGGTCTCTGGTGCTTTAAGGCAACAATTCTACTGCTGCGCCACCGTGCCACTCCACCTCTACTCTGTTTTGTGGACACTGAGGTGACTGATGTGGAAAGCAGATTATTCCACAGATGGGACAGGAGGAGTCTTGTGGGATAGACAGCTGCAGAGTTAGTGAGGTGGTGTGCTCCTTCTGTCAGTGTGGCTGGGTCTCCGTGTACCCGCAACACCTCAATATTCACTTTAAAAGACAGGGGGAGGAATTGACATTGATTTGTGCTGGGGAGATCCTATCTCACAAATCAGATTGAGCTTGTTCAGAAGGAAATTGATAAAGGCAAGGCAGTAGACAAGGTCCCCAGAGAAGTCAGCAAAGTAAAGTTCCGCACTGTATGTTGGTCCAGGAGGTTGTGGCACGTGGGATCCAAGGTGTGTTGACAAAATGTATCCATAATTGGCTTTATTACAGGAGTAGAGAGCAGTGGGTGAGGAGTACTGTTCCGACTGGAAGTCGGTAACCAATGATATCGGTGCTGGGACATTGTTTAGTTTAGTTTAGTTTAGAGATCCAGCGCAGAAACAGGTCCTTCAGCCCACCAAGTCTGCACCGACCAGTGATCCCCGCACATTAACACAAGCCTACACACTCTAGGGTCAATTTTATAAACCCAAGCCAATTAACCTATAAACCTGTACGTCTTTGGAGTGTGGGAGGAAACCGAAGATCTCAGAGAAAACCCACGCAGTCACGGGGAGAACGTACAAATTCCACACAGAGAGGTCCGTAGTCGTGATCGAACCCGGGTCTCAGGCACTACAAGCACTGTAAGGCAGCAACTCTACCGCTGAACCATATATATGTTGATTGTCATATATATAGATCACGTAAGGATGAGAATATAAATACAAGAAACTGCAGATGCTGGAACCTTGAGAAAAAAAACAAAGTGCTGGAGGAACTCAGCAGGTGAAGCAGCATCTCTGGAGGGAATGGACAGGTGATGTTTCAGTTGGGACCATTCTTCAGGCTGAAGACCGCCCATTCCCTCCCCAGGTGATGCCCAACCTGATGAGTTACTCCAGCACTTTGAATTTTGTATGAGAATGCAGATGGATTGATTTATAACTTTGTTGACGATACAAAAACTGGTGGTGTAGTGGATTGTACAAGGAGGAAGATTGTACGAGGATACGGAGGGACATAGATCAGGTGCAGAATTGGGCAGAGCGGTGGCAAATTAAATTTACTCCAGACAAGAATGGGGTAACACATTTTGGGATGTCGTACTAACAGAACATCAGCAGTAACTGGGATACCATGGATTCCGAGTTCAAAATCCTTGAAAATTGAGACACTGGCGGAGAGGGCAATGGATGCGTGTCTGCGTGGGATGAGGCATTGAATATATGATTTGGGATGTCCTGTTGGAACTGTACAAAACATTTTTCAGACATGAAGTATTGTGAATAGTTCTGGCCACCCCACTGCAGGAAGAATATTGATCGTGTTAGAAGGAGCACAGGAAAGATTCACACAGAGTTGCCTGAAATGGACATTGTAATTTATAAAGAAAGATTGTGGACTGGATTTATTCCTAAACTGGAATGTAGGAAACTGAGGGGTGACCTTGTAGATGTTATTTTTAATGATTCTGAGGGGCATCGATAGAGAGAGTCTATATTTTTAGTGGACGTTTCAAGTCAAAGACCCTTCATCAGAACCTGAGGCATTAAATGTTTCTCTGCCCGTAGATGCTGCCTGACCTGCCAAGCATTTTCTGTTTTTATTTCAACTTTTCAAAATCTGCAGTTTATTTTCATTTCCATCAATTTAACCGCAATGCTACCATGCCCGTTCCACCATTATCAATGCAATAGTGATTTAGACCATCAGGTTTATCTGGCATATTCAATTGACAGGATGTGATTAAATTGGCAGAGGACCATAGCCTGGAAGTTGCTGAGTACAGCTCTGCACCTGCATCCATTGCGGAGATGCCTGCTTAGCTGTACAGTACACTTACTTGATTCGGTCCCAGAAGGTAAACTTCCTGGAAATGATGAGGCCCAGCAGGAATATATGAATGGGACAGAACACACCATAGCCTCTAAGCAGCTCAAAAACCCTGAACAGCTGTGAGGCGGCATGGTGGCGCAGCGGTAGAGTTGCTGATTTACAGCGCCAGATACCTGAGTTCGATCCTCACTACAGGTGGTGACTGTATGGAGTTTGTACATTCTCCCTGTGACCGCGTGGGTTTTCTCCAGGCGCTCCGATTTCCTCCCAGGTTTGTAGCTTAATGGCTTCTGTAAATTGTGCCTCGTGTGTAGGATGGAATTAGTGTATGCTGACGCAACCTTCCAGTTGCCAAACATTTTAACTCTCCTTCCCACTCCCATACCTCATCATTTGACCCAGTCAAACTTTGCTTCATAACGATCCTGAGAAGTATCTCGGGATAATTTGCCACATTGAACCCACCAGTTAAAAGGAAACAGTTTCTGCCCTGGAAGTGACCCCAATATAACGAACATACACAAGGTTCAGGGGGCGAGCTGTAATTTATTGATCACTCGCACTATTATGGTTGTTGATTAAGAATAGCATCAATTGCTGTAACGGAGACATGTTTGTGGCTCAAGTGGGGAACAGTTTCCGGCCTTATTGCTACATTGTGATTCCCGTCTGGTTAATTGTAGTTTTAGGGTTAAAAACTGCAGCGAGAGATATCATTTACACAGTGACTGATGGGAGGAATGTGCAGGATCCCCTGGAAAGACTCCAATGGGGTCCCACTAGAAATGATTCCCTTCAATTGCTCTGACACACCTGTCATACATCAAGCAACGACAATCATGGAACGGTGAACGTCCAACTAGTGTTTATTATCTATTGTCCTCAGGGAACCCAGTAAATTGATAAAATATTAGAGTAAAGCAACTGACTTCAGTGAAAATTGCTCCCATTAACTCCTCCCCCACCCTCCCCATTGTAGGTTAATTGGCATGGTATAATTGTAAATTGTCCCTCGTGTGTTTCGGAAATGTTAATGTTTGGGGATCACTGGTCGACATGGACTCGATGGGCCGAAGGGCTTGTTTCTGCTTTGTATCTCTAAACTAAACTAAACTGCCTGATCTTCCCTTGACATGTTTGGAGAGGTGCTACGCAGAATATACCACATGGCAGTGAATACCTTTTATGCCTGAAATCCAATGGGCCGGGAGTGGAGGAAAGATGCTCAAACAACAGGGGAATCCACCAGAACAAAACCCTTGCTTATATTTGTAAGATGATCCTCGAGATTCGATTACTGTCTAGTTCCTCACCGACAACCATCCAGCACCATTTAGAAGTCTATGAAGATTAGTGCTTTTTGATTTTCGAGGAAAAAAATGACTCTTGACGATGTCCTGTCCTTTTAATCTCCTGGCTGTGTTAATAAAAGTAGTGGTGCTTGACGTAATCCTACAATCTATAGCCTTTGAAAACCCAAGCTTGACATCAGCTAACCACAATTAGATTTTTCTCATTTTCTCTTCTGCTCTTTGCAACCTTGCTGGTGTCCTCTATTACAGAAGAGCTCTCAGAAGACAGAAAATATACATTCTGTGATCCAAGTCTGCGCAGCAATGCAGTTTTTCACAAAGTGGATACTTATAGGTAGGATGTTCAACCCATTCATCCAGAAAGATAATTAGTCCCCATAACTATGTCCCACATCACAAGCATGGCTCTATTTCCAAAGTGCCTCATTGGCTGTAAACTGCTTTTCAAGGCCCTGGAAGGTGCAAGCCTCATTTTTAAAGCAGGTCAAAGATGTTATTCTGGCAGTGTGCGGGATCACTGAATTCTCAATGGTTTGACATAGCATTTTAAAACTTTTCATTCAAGCACAATGGTTATACGGCATCAGAGCAAAGCAGATATTAAAATATCTGAAGACCTTAACTAAAAAGGGAACATATCATAACTAACAAACCAAAGAAACTATGGAACTGTAACTAAAGGACTGAAGAACGAATATGATTAGAGTCAAAAGATAGAGACCAAAAGCTGGAGTAACTCACGGGGTCAGGTCGCAACACTGGTGGAAAGGAATAGGTGACGTTTCGGGTCGAGACCCATCTTCAGGTCTCGACCCGAAATGTCACCTATTCCTTTTCCCCCAGTGATGCTGCCTGACCCGCTGAGTTACCCCAGCTTTTTGTGTCTATCTTCGGTTTAAACCAGCATCTGCACATAGAGACAAAAGACACTGGCCTAACACTTTTACAGAACAGACACAGAATACACTGCTGAAAAACAAGCCTCCTTATCCATATAGGGTGATTGAAGCCCTTTGAATACCGCTATCCAGGATGAAAGTCACAGGGATTAAATTGCTGTGCAGCCGGCTGATACCCCACGCTACTTCACAGAGACACAGCGTTTGAAGCCCCTGGCCTGTCTTATGAGAAACAACACTCCTAGGAGTCTCACACCTTGTAATGTGCAAGCTTGGTGGTGCATGGTGGCGCAGCGGTAGAGCTGCTGCCTGACAGCGCCAGAGACCCGGCTTCGACCCTGACCCTGCTGACTGCGCAGAGTTTGCACGTTCTCGCTGTGACAGTTTGAGTTTTTCCCAGGTGCTCCAGTTTCCTCCAACACTCCAAAGACATGCAGGTTTAGAGGTTAATTGGCTTTGGTAAATATTGTAAAAAATTAGCCCAAGTGTATATCACTAGACTCATTGGGCCGAAAGGCCTGTTTCCACACTGGATCTCTAAACTAAACTAAATTTTCACAGTCCATCTAACAGTAAACTCCGTAAGTTTTGGTCTCCAAATTTGAGGAAGAACATTCTTGTTATTGAGGGAGTGCAGCGTAGTTTCACGTGGTTAATTGCCGGGATGGCGGGACTGTCATATGTTGAAAGAATGGGTCGACTGGGTTTGTATACATTGGAATTTAGAAGGATGAGAGGGAATCTTATTGAAACACATAAGATATTAAAGGATTAGATATGCTAGAGGGAGGAAACATGTTCCCGATGTTGGGGGAGTCCAGAACCAGGGGCACAGTTTAAGAATAAGGGGTAGGCCATTTAGAACAGAGGAAAAACCTTTTCACCCAGAGAGTTGTGAATCTCTGGAATTCTCTGCCACAGAAGGCAGTGGAGGCTGATTCTCTGGATGCTTTCATGAGAGAGTTAGATAGAACTCTTAAAGATAGCGGAGTCAGGGGATATGGGGAGAAGGCAGGAACAGGGTAGTGATTGTGGATGATCAGCCACGATCTCAGTGAATGGCGATGCTGGCTCGAAGGGCTGAATGGCCTACTCCTGCACCTATTGTCTATTGTCTATTGTCTCCTGTGATAAAGACATGGAGATCAAGAAAGGGAGACTGGAGTCACTGATAGTCCAAGTGAATTTGAGGGCACAGTCAAAGTTAGTAGTAAAGTTAATGAACTCAATAAGTTTGGCACGTATTCCTTCCATTCTACCTACGCAACAGATCCAATTGTGTTTCTAGTCAATAGTGACCCCCATATTGTTAATACACTTATGTTTGATCGGGTTCCCAATACCCCCTCTTCCATTCTAACGTCTATTTTTGAGGTGATCTTCATCTGGGAGAGTCATTCTATCTCTGTTGTAAACGTGTATGGAACACACCCTCTCAATGTTTAAATGCCTGGGCTTCATAATGTGGCAAAACTTGGAAATGTATGCAAAATAATAACGGCAGAAATCAATGACCCTTCTCTCAGTTTTTAGTTGCCAAGTAAATGCTTGCATATTCAGTCATCACAAGATGATTAAAAAGCCATCAATTTCTGTCACTGGAGTGATGTGATTTAATTAATTTTTACAACAATATTGAACAAGTCAGAATAAATTATCTGCATAATCCTATAATACCATTGCTCATTATTTTTTTTAAAAAGCAATCGTATTTTATGTAGAGAACGAGTTTGCAAAAGAAAACGTATACAACTCCCAATGGCGAAAGTAGGCTAAATCAGTTAATCATGCCGCCTGATGCGGTCAAAGGATTGGGTTTCACTTTGAGTGTGTTACTTGTTTGCTTGTGGTCAGTGGCTGCGTGCAGAATGTCTGGCTTGGCTAGCTGACCACTCCTATTGATCCAGCACAAATCACGTTACGAGAGGCAGTGATGGTGATGGTTGGTTGAAGGGGAAGGGAGTGAGGGGGACTGGTTGGGGGGGGAGGAGACGAGGTGGTAGAGGCTAGAGAATCAGCTGACTGGCAGAAAAGCAGGCTGCCACCAGCGGGGCTGTGATTGATGGCAGAATAAACCCCCGGCATTGATGGGATCCAATCAGTATTGATTGGTGTCAAGTGTCTGATGCTTTACTGCCTAGACAGGGCTCTGAAAAACCATCAGAGTCGAAATCCACAGAGGATTTCAGTATATATGACATGTCATGCAAATATAGCTAGTTCCAAAAAAGCAGAAGGCAAGCAAACCATGGACTACAGGACTGATGTGGAGTGGGGCATTGACTAAAGATAATGCAAACCCTAAGTAAAGTCGAGAAGGTGTGCATCATTGATGGCTTATTTTATTTTCTGAGAATGGGTGACTATACCAAAACACACTTCTATTATTTGCTTGGGACTCCAGTTTCTGAATCATCTCTGGTGACTCCCGTTAGGAAGTGTCTACACATCATATAGCGGTAAAGCATGAGTAACAGTTGTGCGACTTTCCAAAACATACCAAAATGACACAAATAGCTGGAGTAGCTCAGCGGGTCAGGCAGCATCTCTGGAGAAAAGGAATAGATGGCATTTCGGATCGAGACCTTCCTTCAGACTGAGAGTCAGGGGAGAACGAAACGAGAGATATGCAAAGGTACATAGAACAAATGAATGTGCAAAAGGACAAATCAAAGGCAGCAACTATCGCGTATCTTTCCTTCATTTGTTCAGTGTGCCGTGTCATACCTCTCGTTTCCCTCTCCCCTGATTCTCAGTCTGAAGAAAGGTCTCAACCTGAAACGTCACCTATTCCTTTTCACCCACTATCATCGGTATAAACCAGTGTAAACCAGCATCTGCAGTTCCTTCCCACTACCAAAGTGACAGTTTAGTTCACTGAATATTTATTATAAATGTCTGATTTGTAGAAAATTGTATCAAATAGGAACCATAACTAATAAATATACTTGGAAAATTCTTGTGCTCCATTGGCGTGCTGGGAGAGTGCTGTTGTGACAGAGACGATGTCCTTTGGACGTAGTGTTAAGAAAAAAGTCTCATCTGTTCTTAAAAGCTCAATTAAAAGATACCATGGCAATAGTTTGAAGAAGTGTAGAGGCGAATTATCGTAGTTTTCTGGGCAATATTAATTTTTCTTTCAACCTTACAGATTTTCAGAACTAGCTGTCTTCAAATTGGCTACAATATTTTCTTGATTAATACAATGGCTATATATCAAAAGGCTATGTTTGGCGTGTTCTGAGAAGGATAAAAAAAAAGTTAGAAAAATGCAAGTCATTCTTTTCCTTAGAGGCAGTAATTATCCCTAGACATACTGCTCTTAATACTGCTAATAGCTACTACTCTTAAACTGGGGGCAAAGAAATAGAATGAAAATGACAGAGGGGAACGGACTATTATTTTATTGGTATTAACGCGATTCTAATTTAGAGCAGCTTCACAAATATACAGAGAAAATGTGTTAATTGCCATTCTAATTACTGCTCGGGTTGTACAGACAATATATAACAGTCATCTGCAAACTGCACAAAGCAGTAACTTAAGTCAATGATCCATTAAAGCAAAGCATAAGGAAATCCTGAGATACAGCGTGGAAACAGGCCTATCGACCCATTGTCCCCGCCGACCAGCAACTCCCACACACTAACACTATCCTACACACTGGGGACAATTTTACATTTATACCAAGCCAATTAACCTACAATCCTGCACATCTTTGGAGTGTGGGAGGAAACCGGAGATCCCGGAGAAATTCCACGTGGGTCACGGGGAAGACCATACAAACTCCGTACAGACAGCACCCGTAGTCAGGATCGAACACGTGTCCCTGGTGCTGTAAGGCACGACAACTCTACTGCTGCGCCACCATGCCACCCTCATGTATCTCTCTGTGTTCTGTCTCTTAACACCAGTTAACCTCTCCCGGTACAATATGAAATGGGGGTCAGTATATCAGAGGGACAATATCCAGCTAGTTACCAGATTCTACTGCAGACATCAGCTGCCACTGACATCCCCACAAAAGATTATAGATTTAGGAAAATGTTGCCATCAGATCTATGGAACTGCTACATCTCTTCTCAATTGTTTACCCATCATAATTCTAATACTGGGGCATTTCAAAACAATATCATGAAAATAACATTTCCTTGGGAGTATTCCCCATGGAAGACTTTCTTTCCTCGCTGCTAGTTCCATGTGCTGTTTAGATTCTGGAAACTGTTTATGGTGTCTGGTAAACTTCGTATTGATTTCCCACTCTCATAGATAGCGATTTCTTTGTAACGGCCTATGTTGTAATAAGGGAAGAAAGATATTAAGTTTCCCCCCCCGATCAATATTATCAAAAGTAAGCTGCATTAATCTGTTTCCTGGATTTAACTGAGATTAGGATTGCATTTTCTTGCTTTTAAAGATCAATATCTTTGCTATTTTGTTATATTCCAAATGCAATTTATTATACTCTTCTGATTGTATGATGTTTATCTCATTTTCCAAGCCCCTCTCATAGAAATGTATGAGCTATGACTCAAAGAATGCCATGATGGATAACAGCCGGCTTTGAGAGCTCATGATAGATAGAAGTCATAATGCTATTTCTAAGTTTATTAGCCCCCATGGAGTTTAAAATTGTATTTATACAGAATTCAAGAGATACTTTCCCTCCCATTCTCTTGTGGTCTCATTTTGGGCAAGCTGTGGTCATGCATACTAAATTCCATGGCGAGAAGATGTGCAGAAAGTTGAGTGATTCTTATGAAACATCTTAGTAACACTAATAACACCATTTATACATGAATTTTAGTGTTGGAAAATGCCTAAGGTATTCCATAAAATTATTGCACATACAAATTTACAAGCAGCAAATTCTGAGTTATTTTGGTGCATGTCTATTAGCCTGGATAAAGAAGAAGGTTTTATCATAGATAGAGAGAGGGGAGGGGAGAGGGGGAAAGACAGAGAGCATGAGAGTGGGGGAGAGAGAGAGGGATAGAGAGAGAATGAGAGAGAAAGAGAGGGAGGGAGGGAGGGAAGGAGAGGAAGAGAAAATTGTCCACGTTTAGGTAAATTGCTCTTTATTTCCATCAGTATTAGATTTGGCCATTTCAGCCGGTCAACCAACTTTTTATGTTGACCTCGGAGATACAAGCAATTACAGATCCTGGTTTCCAAAAAAAGACACAAAGTTCTGTTGTTACTCTGTAGGTCGGGTCAGACGGCATCTATGAATACTCCAGCACTTTATGTCTTTATTTATTTTGACCTAGTTTTTCGCTTTCCACTGTTATTGCCAGACCTGCTATTGGTAACACGTAATGCAAACCAATAAGCATAATATATTTCAAACAGCACATTAACCAAAACAAAGACACAACGTGCTGGAGTAACTCAGGGGGTCAGGCAGCATCTTTGGAGGTGTAACCCACTTTATCCCACTCGTTCTCTTTCTTTGAGATATTGTCTTTGTTCTATCTATTGCTGCCCCCACCATTGCGACTGAAGACTAATTTGTTTTCTCTCTTTCCAAGTTATGGCAGATGGTTTCAGAGCTGGAACTTCACTCTGTTTCTCTTTCCACAGATGCTGGCTGACTTGCTGAGTGTTTCCAGTATCTTCGGGTGTTAATTCCGAAACGTCGGACCTTGGCAGCCACAGTGAACTGCAGCAGCAACTTTCACACAGAGAGTGGTGAATCTGTGGAATTCTCTGCCACAGAAAGTAGTCGAGGCCAGTTCATTGGCTATATTTAAGAGGGATTTAGAAGTGGCCCTTGTGGCTAAAGGGATCAGGGGGTATGGAGAGAAGGCAGGTACAGGATACAGAGTTGGATGATCAGCCATGATCATGTTGAATGGCGGTGCAGGCTCGAAGGGCCGAATGGCCTATTCCTGCACCTATTTTCTATGTTTCGATGTCTATGTTTCTATGTCAGGTTTGTTAGAATCAACCTCTTGAATTATAATATATTTTAATTTAATTCCTATTGCCAATAGAATAATTTTCTTGCAAAAATGTGTACCATTTCCTGTCACGTTTATTACATAGGCAAAACAGGAAGAGATAGGAAAAACGAACGATATATGTATTATAAAATACAAAATTTCTGTGATTTTAAAATGGTTTAAAAAAAAATTCTGGATATTGTAAAGCTGAGACTTGTAGAAAAGTGGTGAGATGGAATCACAGGGCTACACTCTCACAGGTATCATATGCACTAGAAATGAAAATACATTCAACACAGAAAACAGTCTTCTTTTTATCACCTCCACAGTAACACATATTGCAGGTGCGGGTACTCCCCGAATTACAAAATGGGCGACTTACATAAACTCGCATTTACGTACGCAATTCTTTAAAGCCCACTGACATGGCGCTGACTGCGGGTGCTGTCTGTACGGACGTTGTACGTTCTCCCTGTCACCACGCAGGTTTTCTGCGGATGCTCAAGTTTCCTCCCACATTCCAAAGATGTACAGGTTTGTAGGTTAATTGGCTTCTGTAAATTGTCCCTAGTGCGCAGGACAGAACTAGCGTATAGGTGATCGCCGGTCGGTGCAGACTCAGTGGGCCCAAGGGTGTGTTTTTATGCTGTCTGCCTAAATTAAACTAATTTCTATGTGGACATTTCCTCTAATCCTAATGAATTACCCAACAAAACATCAACATTTTATTCTATTTTATTTTATCCTATTTTATTGTTTGTATTTATTGTAGCTTCACCTGTTTATCCATTGCTCATAGAAAGATAGACAATGGTAAAAGACTATATGACTGTTAAGTATTCTCAGTCCCACGAGAGGCGCTTTGGACTTTTAAACTTTAGAGATACAGCGAGGAACAGGCCCTTCGGCCCACCAAGTCCACGCCGACCAGCGATTACCCCGTAGACTAACACTATCCTACACACTGGGGACAACTTACAATTAACAGAAGCCAATTAACCTATAAAATGTTCGTCTTTGGAATGTGGGAAGAAAGTAGCGAAACCCTACGCGGCAGAACGTACAAACTCCGTACAGAGAGCACTTGTGGTCAGGATCGAACCTGGGTCCCTGGCGCTGTAAGGCAGCAACTCTACCGCTGCGCCACTGTGCTGCCTTGCTCTGCTTGTAACAATCCCTTGGTTAAAAATCCTGAAGCACAAAGCCCTATTCCTTCAGCGTAAGTAGACACAAACTATGCGGCTATAATAAAGCAACAATCAATAAACAACATTCAGATTTTTGTTTCCACATCAGTCAGCGGATCTAGAAATGTTTATCACTCAGAGGTTGGGTGGCGCTTCTAATCTATAAGCGATAGGTTTCAGCGGAAATGGATTCACCGTGAGTTTAAATTGAAATACTTTGATTTTCCCACAAGAGCAATGGTCTAGGTTGGCTTGGCTTGCTCAGAATCCACTGTCCACCTGTGACGAGGTCTCCTAATGCCATGCTGACAACTCTGACCTCTAACCTCGTAGCAAACCACAAGAAATCCCAGCTGACAATTTGCGAGCAAAGCCTGGAGGTCCAACCTGCGTCTGGACAAGGCAGATTAATGTTTATTTCTGTGTTCGCTCATTTGTATGATTGCTTAATGATACTGCAGATAGCAGCGTGCGTCTGAATAGATGCCACTGTGTCTGTTCATGGATCACTAAAAGGTATTCTGTCTTTCTGTGGTGGCCACACTTGGGACCTCATGTTACATTTGACATTATAAATATGTTCAAAAAATATTAAATGAATTATGTTTAAATGAATGTTGTGTTGTTGTGCACATAAATCCATCATGTTAAATGGACATGTTACAACGCTCTAAACTCTTAAGTGGGTTAATGGTCTTCACAAGTACACTGTGATTATCGTGGAAAGCTCTGATACACTGCAAAAGTGTTTCTTTGTTTCACTCCTAAACAACTTTGCTCTAGTTTAAACATTATTCTAACTGGCTTTGCTAAAGGAAATACTTCTATTTATTGCAGCACCTTGAACATCAATGGATGTAAACTTTCTACTTGATTCAGAAAGCAGGTTGATTTCCCAATAATTTAACCCTTTATGCCCTGCAGCCATTCTACTGATCTTGACCTGCACCTTTTCCCCACTCATACTCTCATGCTTCCTCACATTGAAGTCCATCACTATTTTTCAAAGTCTTGTTGTCACCCATCCATACCAATTTACTGAGCCTCACAACATTAATACTTATTGCTTATAAAAAAATGTTCACATCTTATCCAAGTCATTGTAACACACGATGATGGATACAAAATGCTGGAGTAACTCAGCGGGACAGGCAGCATCTCTGGAGAGAAGGAATGGGTGACGTTCCAGGTCGAGACCCTTCTGCAGGCTCCTCCAGGTCCAAGTTCTACTCTAGGTATACCTACTTATTGTAACACACGCTGAGTTGAAGCCTAAATTCAGATCCCCCAAATTACACACAGGAAGATTGTAAAACTGTATAGTTAATGATAGATGCAGTGGCATAGTAGATGGTTTCAAATGACAGGGTAGTCCTCGAGGCTTCCTCCTAGTCATTGTGAAGACCTTCTTCTCTCAGTTCCTTCAAAACAAGTTTGTTGAGATATTCTGTCTCCTTTCTTAGTGCACAGCAAATTACAAAAGCAATAGAAACTTTCAGCACCATCAATATTATCCAAAAAGTTAGATCTCGGATTGAGTCGGCACAGTGGCACAGTGGTAGAGTTGTTGCCTTACCAGCACCTGATACCTGGGTTTGATCCTGACTACGGATCCTGTCTGTACTGAGTTTGTACATCCTCCCGTTGACCGCGTGGGTTTTGATTGAGGAACCTGGTCATTCCCTCCAAAATGAGCTTTATACAGAATAAAAAATATATACAAAACAAAACTTCTTCCTACATTCACGTGGTCTATTCATTTATTAGTGTCATATTCAGTAGTGTTCGGTCCGAGCTGAAGGAAACTCTTCATTGCATAAGTTGGCTGGCAGCCCTCTATCTCTATATCAGTTTCTACATTCTGGGAAATCAAAAAGTGTAAACAACTTGGTCGACAATCTCAGTAATTTATTCTTATTTCCAAGGACTCATGAATGACTGAGACAATTCTTCCACTGAATGATCATGTAATTCACCCAATGGCAATTAATTGATTCTCTGACTATCCAGCATTGTAACCAATGAATGCAGAAATTCACAATGCTGGCAGCCTTTTTGAGGCAGCGACTGCGATAGATCCCCTCGATTCATGCAACTTTCTTGCAACTATGTTAAAGGTTGGATGCCCATTGCGGGTGTTTGAGTATTATTTTCACAGAAATGTTATTACATGGAATAATTTATCATTGTTGTAACTAACGGGCATGATTTTAGGAAATCATGTTTCCACACTTTATCTCCAAAACTAAAACTTAAACTAAAACTAAAAATAAGGTTTGAAATAATACTTGTTGAGTATGTTATTAATAGTACATGCAACATATATGACAAAGCGTTCAAGAAGGAACTGCAGATGCTGGAAAATCACAGGTAGACAGTATTGCTGGAGAAACTCAGCGGGTACGGCAGCATCTATGGAGCGAAGGAAATAGGCAACGTTGTCAGTGCATTGTGTCATATAAGGCTTCATCATGGTCCCAACTAAAATAATGCACTACATGCCTGATGTCCAACTCCAGGTGCCTAAACCAACCATCTGTTCCGAGATATGTCAAAGGAGAGACTGTCAGCTTGACAGAGGAAAAAAATCAAGGATGTTTTCAAAGCCTCCTTAAAAGAATGCAGGACCTGTAACTGACCTGAGAATCCCTTTTGGGGTTCCATTTGGGATAGCATTGAGAATCTCAGGTCCATGTGTTAAATTAAAAAGGGGAGCCCTGTAGAAGGCCATGATATATTCCATTGGATTACACGGAAGGGCAGCTTAAACAGAGAAGGGATGCACGGCCTCCTAAACTGCCCTATACATGGACATATTTTAGTCCATCAGCTGTAGTGTCTTCAAATCTGACACTAGTCTTATCAGTCACCTCATAACCCATGGAATGGGAGTGGAAGTAAGTCATCCTTGATCCCGAAGGACCACCTAATAAGAACAATTACAATATGTTAGGATCAACTACTGCTTGGTAATGTTATGTAAAATCACATGAACTGTTTGTGCCCCAAAGCTATTTCAATCTCACTGGCTTGAAAATTGGCAAGAAGCCAGATTGTCAAGGTAAAAAAAAAAACAGCAGCAATTAACAAACTGTATCACTCTAGTCTACAACTTCTGACCCTCACATTTGACTTCTGAATTGCGTCAAGACATGCATGATAGGTGAATGTTTTTTTACACACAATTTGCAACTAAAACTTTTCAATCTTGATCAGTAATTAATTTCTTAAAAACACCTAGCTCTATTGTTAGCAAACAAAAAAAATGGCAAAATTAAAAACGAAAAAATGTATTCAAAGCCTCTTCTTGTATTAGATAAGTTTGTCACCTCTGCACAAGGATGGGCAGCTAAGTCCTTTGGTAAAGTGACATATTTTCCTACCTTTCTCCCCTGCATAGTTTCATCACATTATTCACAGAAATTTACTTCACATCTTTCATGCAATCTGTCATGGACTACTTTAGTAAATTGCAGAGTTTGTATCTAAATTTTCTTTTAAAAATCCCAATGCATTTCAGATTTTGTGGTGAGAATAGGTGAGATTTATTTTAAAAACTCTAGCATGTAAAGAGAATCCAAAAAAAGAAGCGCTTTTTTGATTTTCTTCCTTTTTTTTCTTTTCCGGGCTCCTTATGTTGTTTACATGGACACAAGAAGATACATTGAGTTTCTGAATCTTGCCATAGACTCTGCAGTTGATTTTCAGATCACATATCTCTCTGCTTGCTTGCTCCTTAGAAAAAACCCAGACATAATCTGTTTTCCCATCACTAGCCAAGGTCAAGGGTCAGCCTGCATGGCCTTATTCTCCCCCAGAGAATGATGCTCAGATCAAAGCCCTTAGTGCTTATTGCTTTTAGAATTCCATTGTTTCCTTCTCCCTTTTTTCATAAGCCGTTTTTTTTTCTCTCTGACATTGGCCCCGGTTTCCTATGGAGAGGCAGGATCTATCTTAATATTTTACCTGTAATTGCCTGCGGCCAATTTCTTCTAAAGGAATTAAAAATGCAAATCTAATATCATAATTGTGTAATACGATAAGCCTGGCAGTTCAATCAATACCGTCTAGTGTGGTCAATAATAAGGCTATGATGTATTTTTGACAGAACTAACCAATCTCACTTTATCACTGGCATGTGGTCCTTCCCGGACTATGCAATATGACATTTCATACACCTAATGCCATCAATCTTCCAGAAGGTTTACTTCACCAAGATCTATATTGCCGTCTTCCAGCCTGGCGGCAGTGGATTACTCCTTGAGCCCACCGTCGGGGACATAGGCCAGTAGTCACTGACGGACTTCAAAGCTACGATCTGGCTGAACTTTCCTTCCCTCCCTACCTGCTCTCATCCCTTTATTTTCCAGCCACGTCCATCTGACGTTTGTAGTAATGGAAAGTAATGGAACCCTTTCAGAAGCTAGACACAAAATGCTGGAGTAACTCGGCGGGTCAGGCAGCATCTCAGGAGAAAAGGAATAGGTGACGTTTTGGGTCGAGATCCTCCTTCGGGTCTTCGATTCTTTTTCTCCAGAGATGCTCCCTGACCCGCTGAGTTTCTCCAGCATTTTGTGTCTATCTTTGGTGTAAACCAGCATCTGCAGTTCCTTCCTACACGATAAGCTTTATGCGATTCACTCATGAGAGGCTATACGGCCTCTGTCCTCTCACCACTTGCTTGGGGCTGGTGGAAACTAATATGGCTAATATTTTACTCCAGAAATATTTTGAAGGCACCGTTCATTAAACTTTCCTTCAAGTAACTTGTATCTTCATACATACCGGATGTACAGACTTACCAGGTTACATCACTTAATTATTTGACAGAACTAATATATTAATATTATCTATTAACGTTAATAGAAGAACTTAACATTTTCATATTCTTCAATCATTTTCTTCAATCATTACGTTAACAGGCATGTGAACCCATTTATGATGAATGGATTAGTATCCTGCATTAAATCTGTAATATTATTGGTCATAGTACTTAGTAGTTCACATAATTTTGCTTGATTTAACACAAGTTTTTGGTCCTGATTTGAGACAATGCAGGCAATTAATGAAAAATAATTCATTTATGTTCAATAAGTATGTCAAAAAATTAAAAGGAACCTTAGATCAGGGACAATAACCGCACAGGATGAATATTTGGAAATAGGGCGGTATTTTACACAACAAATATTTTATCGTTCCCAAGACTCTCTAACTGATGGTAAAAATTAAGTCACAGCTTCTATTTTGCTCTTTTCTGTTCAGCAAAATTAGGGAAAAGGACATTTATACCTCATGTACAAAGTAAAGTACTGGAATGTTTAGTTCATATGGGAAAACAGGGTTCAGATTTCAAAAGTAGAGCTATTGTAGAGCTCAATCATAGCGCAGCAAACTGCTGCAGGCAAAAGGAGACAGATAGGAAGTTCTTAATGAGCTTTCTGGCTGAATTGACACTAGTTGAGCTGGACTGTATCGGCTCATGAACGTAAGTTAAATACTTGGGATAAACGATTCATTAAGATTTGCAAAATTCAATGTCTATTTTTTCGACCAATAAGTGCAGCAATTATAATTTCATCAGTGTCCATTTTAACAGAGCTAAGCCATTGATTTGAAACTAGATTATTCATTTATTTAGTTTAGTTTAGAAATTCAGTGCGGAAACAGGCCCTTCGGCCCACCGAGTCCGCGCCGACCAGCGATCCCCGCACACTAACACTATCCTACACACCCTAGAGACAATTTACAATTTTACCAAGCCAATTGACCTACAAACCGGTACGTCTTTGGAGCGTGGGAGGAAACCCGAGCTCCTGGAGAAAACCCACGCAGGTCATTGGGAGAACATACAAACTCCATATAGACTGCACCCGTGGTCAGGATCGAACCCGAGTCTCTGGTGCTGTAAAGCAACAACTCTACTGCTGTGCCTTTACAGTGCCAAATGAGTACAGAAAATGTATTATTTATTCAGTTTGTATAAATCGATGTACTGAAGCTACACTACAGCTTTCTGAAGCCGCCTTAAAGCAGACATAATAAATATCACAAGGTGAAAATCTTCATCCACTGCATTGTTGCATTAGGCTCAAGTCTCAGATGGGAAAGCAGCACATTAGCAGAAGATGAATGTGGATTGACAGGGATAAACTCAAGATTCAGGTCTTTCTAAAAAAGGACTGAAGTCATTACGAGATTGACTGTGCTCAATCATGTTAGAAAGTGATCTGATTTTCAACACCCTTCAGAAATGCAGCTAGCTTTCACCCAGCTGGATGCCAAAATTAAATGCCATTTTCATTGCCAAGGTTAATTGATTGCTACCTATCTATTTGGAAGGTGGGGGAGGGGAGAGATGAGAATAATGTTTGAGTACATCCAGTGGCGGACTGGGTCTAAAAATATTGGTTCCCTGGAGACAAAGGTGGCCCACCCACAACTACAATGCTATCCTTTAACAGGGGCCCACTTGCCATCACTTGCTATCATTTCATCAGGGGCCCACTTGCCATCGGGCAAGCTGACACCCTGGCCAGTCCGCCACTGAGTACATCCAATTTTCTGTCAGGGCACCATAGTGGCCTTGTCAAATGTTTCACTGAAGTCCATATAAATAAGTCCATATCTGCAGCGGCACAGTGGCACAGTGGTAGAGTTGTTGCCTTACAGCGCCAGAGACCTGGGTTTGATCCTGGCTGCGGATCCTGTCTGTACTGAGTTTGGACATCCTCCCCTTGACTGCGTGGGTTTTCTCCGGGTGCTCCAGTTTCCTCCCACACTCCAAAGATGTACATGTTTGTAGGTTAATTGGCTTCTGTAAATTGTCAATTGTCCCTAGTGTGTAGGATAGTGCTAGTGTGTACAGCGTAATCCCTGTTTGGCGCAGGCGTGGTGGGCCGTAGGACCTGTTCCTTCGCTGTATCTCTAAAGTCTAAAGACCAAAGTCTAATCTGAAGCAGGAATGAGGGTTGCTTAACCATTCAGTCTAATAATACCAGTATATATGTAATAGCGATGTCTCCATATCCAATCTCCACATTTGTGTATGTGGAGCCAAGAGGAATAAACGTTATGTTCTGAGATGCTTCTGCATGTGACTAAGGTAGAGAGGTAGAAATAGCCTAATAATCTGTATATACATATGTATGAAACCACTGTGCCACTGTGCATACATTTATGAGAATCACAACTACAAATACCCAATTTCAGGTCATCTCATTCAATTAACAATCACTGAAATTGAAAAGTGAATTTCTCCAGTGTTTTGTGGGATAAAATTGTTCAGCTGGTTTACTCACATAACACATGTTGTTGTACAATTATAAAATTCCTTTAAAGGCTATTTTGTTCACTTATTAACCAAATTTGTATTTGGATGCAAAAATGTGGAATTCCTGAGACCACTTGTAACTCCAGTGTTACATTCTGCAGAGGCTCAAAACAAGGCCTTAGCAGAGCATTCATTCTCATCAAAACACAAATGATGGAGTAACTCAACAGGTCATGCGGCATCTGCAGAGGGAATGGACGGGCGATGTTTCGTGTCGGGACACTTCTGCCGATTGATTTTTGGGGGGGGGGGAGAAAGCTGGAAAAGAGATGGGGGTGGGACAAAGCCTAGCAATTCAGGTGGGACGGGGAGGGGGGTTGAATTGGCAGATAGGTGGGAAAAGGCTCAATGGTCTCAGATCTGATGTAATGCCTGATTTACATGTATTACTTACATTTATATAAAGTAACTATCAATGCATGACTAACTGTGAGAGCACGACTGCCATCCTGATCATGTTAAACAATTTCCAGTTGAAAGCTTGCCTGAGTATTTTTTTCAAAGCCTTCCACATGTCTGTAAATACAAGGTTATAGCAGTGAAGGAAGAATTAATGAGGACTCTACACGTTCTCACCACTACTAAATGAATGTTGCATAGGATCCCTTGATGATTCAGTCAGTAAATGGACCATGCACTGTGATAGTGAGTAATAAAGATTAGGTCCCAGGTTCAACCTTTGATCTGAACTAAATGATCTCTTTCCAGCTGTGGCATTGATGGATTCACTTCAATCTGACAGTTCCATAGACAAGGAAAGGAACAAAATGAATGAGGTATTTCTTTCCTGATTTGCACCCAGTGAAGATTGATGGCATTTGTGAGTGCGAGGAAGGACTGGGATACTGCTTTCAATAATATAAATCTTCTGCACTGTGTATATTGTAGTAATTAACCCTGATATGAATATATGCATGAACGTATACAATATACATGTATTTAAAGGCTACTCCCAAAATAATTACATTTATATTCCTGCAAGCACACCTATTTACCAATATATGTAATATAATCTCAGATTTAATTCACAACCACTTATAAAGGACGCCAGAGCGTTTTGTCCAAGCTTATAAAACCCCCCTTGCACCTATATCCCTCCCTCGGGCTTTGCATTTCACTCCTCTTCTCTGCTTATCTAATACCCTTTGTCTTTCCTCCTCTCCGCTTTGTCATTTACTACATCCACCCGTCAATCCACCTCTTTTCCATTTCTCCCCCCTATAACAATCCGTCTGAAGAAGGTTCCCAGCCCGAAACGTTGCCTGTCCATTTCCTCCAGAGATACTGTGTAGGAAGGAACTGCAGATGAAGATAGACACAAAATGCTGGAGTAACTCAGCGAGACCGACAGCATCTCTGGAGAGAAGGAATGGGTGGCGTTTCAGGTCGAGGCCAGTCTGAAGAAGGGTCTAGACCTGAAACATCACCCATTCCTTCTCTTCAGAGATGCTGCCTGTCCCGCTGAATAACTCCAGCATTTTGTGTCGAGCCACAAGAGATGCCGCCTGACCCATTGAGTTGCACCAGCATTTTATGTTTCACTCAAGATTCCACATCTGCAGTTACTTGTGTCTTTGCCTTATAAACTGTATGTATGGTATGAGTGTATGGCAAACCAAATTCCTCGTATGTTGCAAAACATACTTGGCTAAGAAATTATGATTATGATTATGATAAAACTGCTTCTGTGAATGTTTAGTCAAATCCATGACCAAAGGTGTTGTTTCAGATGAGGCATTAAAACAAGGTATCCTTTTTGCTCTCAAGTGAGTGTTAATGTCCCACAGTACCATTTCAAATATCCTTGGTTTGCCAGCCAATATTTGTAATTCAGCCAATTTAAAACAAAATTACATGTTTATTACAATCACCATTACATTTTAAAATCACTTCAGTGGCCGCAAAGTGCTTTGGGAGTGAAAGGCTACATCAATTATTTGTCTTTAAACATCTTCAATAGATCACATAGTGCCAGAAGATTAAGTATGAATGAAAACTGAAGTTTCCTTCTTGAATTGCAGATGAAATGTTTTGAGAGGCTAGTTATGGAACACATTAAATCCAGTCTACCTAGCGGCCCTGACCCACTGCAGTTCGCCTATCGCCACAAGAGATCCAGGGACAATGCCATTGCCCAAGCCCTACAATTATCCCTAGAACACCTGAATAAGAGAGATATCTTAGTCAGACTCCTATTCATAGACTACAGCTCTCCCTTTAATACCATTATACCATCCAAGCATCACCAAACTCACGGGACTTGGTGTTGGCACTTATCTCTGCAACTGGACCCTTGATTTCCTGACCAACAAACCCCAATCAGTGAGGATAGGGGACAAATTATTCTCTACGATAATCTTCAACACTGGTGCTCTGCAAGGATGCGTTCTCAGCCCCCTCCTTTACTCCTGATACACCCACGACTGTGCAGCCAAGTACAAATCTAATTCAATATTCAAATTTGCAGACGATACCACCATTGTGGGCAGGATATCAATTAATGATGAGAGGGAGTACAGGAAGGAGATTGAGAATGGTGTCGCGAGAACAACCTTTCTCTCAGTGTCAGCAAGACAAAGGAGATAGTGAACGACTTCAGGAAGTAAAGTAGTACACACACCCCAGTTTGCATTGATGACACCAAGTTGAGATATTCAAATTCCTAGGAGTAAATATCACCAACAACTTCTCCTGGACCACCCATATTGAAGCAATAACCAAAAAAGCACACCAATGCCTTAACTTCCTTAGAAGGCTTAGGAAGTTCGACATGTCCCCAACAACTCTCACCAACGACTACACATGCGCCATAGGAAACATTGTATCAGGATGCATCACAGCTTGATTTGGGAACAGCATCATCCAAGACAGCAAGAAATTGCAACGAATTGTGGACGCACAAACTAACTTCCCTTCCATTGACTCCATTTATACCTCACGTTGCCTCGGCATGGTCAGCAGCATAATCAAGGATGAGTCGCACCCTGGCCACTCCCTCTTCTCCCCTCTCCCATCGGGCAAAAGGTATAGAAGTATGAAAACACACATCGACAGATTCAGGGATAGTTTCTTCCCAGCTGTTATCAGACAACAGAACCATCCTACCTACAACTGGAGAGCAGTCCTGAGCTACTATCTATCTCATTGGAAATCTTCAGACTATCTTTGATTGGACTTTATTAAACCTTACCTTGCATTAAACATTATTCACATTATGATTCAGAAGGAACTGCAGATGCTGGAAAACCGAAGGTAGACAAAAATGCTGGAGAAACTCAGCGGGTGAGGCAGCATCTATGGAGCGAAGGAAATAGGTAACGTTTAGGGTCGAAACCCTTCTTGAGACTCATGTGAGGGTGGGGAGGGGGCGGGGGTGGGGGGGGGGAGGGGGCGTCAGGAAGAAAGGACGAGGTGGAGCCAGAGGGCTGAGGAAGCACTGAGAAGAGGAGAAAGTAAGGACTACCTAAAATTAGAGAAGTCAATGTTCACACCGCTGGGGTGCAAACTGCCCAAGCGAAATATGAGGTGCGGTTCCTCCAATTTACGGTGGTCCTCACTCTGGCCATGGAGGAGGCCCAGGACAGAAAGGTCAGATTCGGAATGGGAGGGCGGAGTTGAAGTGCTGAGCCACCGGGGGATCAGGTTGGTTATTGCGAACCGAGCGGAGGTGTTCGGCGAAGCGATTGCCAAGCCTACGCTTGGTCTCACCGATGTAGAGCAACTGACATCTAGCGCAGCGGATGCAATAGATGAGGTTGGAGGAGGTGCAGGTGAACCTCTGCCGCGCCTGGAAAGACTGCTTGGGTCCTTCAATGGAGTCAAGGGGGAAGGTAATATTCACATTATTCCCATTATCATGTTCACTGTGATTGGCTCGATTGTAATCATGTATTGTCTTTCCGTTGACTGGATAGCACACAACAAAAAAGCCTTTTGCTGTACCTCGGTACACGTGACAATAAACTATACTAAATTAAACTAAGCAAAACAATTAAAGCACTCAATCAGTTTAAAGTCATAGTCATAAAGTGTGGAAACAGGCTCTTCGGCCCAACTTGCCCACACCGACCAACATGTCCCATCTACACTAGTCCCAGTTGCCTGCGTCTGGCCCATATCCCTCTAACCCTGTCCTATCCATGCACCTGTCTAATTGCTTCTTAAACATTGTGATAGTACCTGCCTCCGGCAGTTCATTACAATTTGATGAATTAAAATTGTAAAATCTACATTCCCAATCCATCTCTGACAATGTAATGTGTATTCTTTTGTGGGAACAACTGAACTCAGTGTTTGTTCGACGTCTCCATGATGGTCTATGCCAAGTCTCTAAAAGTCTCATTAGAGGACTTTTCCCTCATACAGTGCTTGCAGGAGAGATTCACCTACACTTGCACAATTGATTTTCAAGCACATGATTGCTGCTGAAATATTAAGCCGTATTGATTTTGAAATTGAGGATCAATTGGAAGTTGGATGTTGTGCATATTTTTGAGACATGCAGATCCATTTGTCAAATCTTCCAATTGCAAAATAATTGAGGCTACGTCATCCTTATATTTTTAGATGGGAGAAAGAACACTGCAATCTATAACCGGTTATTTCCTCCAGTGACAGCTAATACCTTTCAAACTGTTTGTATCTTTTCTTTATGCACTTAATCACAGCTACTTTCTAACTATTTAAGCCTAAACAATAACTCCTTCACATGGTAAAAACAATCATTTTCAAAGTCAGGCATGTTGTATTTTGTTCGAGAGACATCGAGTGAAAAATTGCAATAGCCGGAAAGGGTGCACAGAGGATTTACAAATATGTTGCCAGGACTCGAGGGCCTGAGCTATTTGGAGAGGTTGAGCAGGCTAGGACTTTATTCCTTGGAACGCAGGAAGATGAGGGTGATCTTGTAGAGGTGTACAAAATCATGAGAGGAATAGATCAGGTAGATGCACAGAGTCTTTTGTCCGGAGTAGGGGAATCAAGAACCAGAGGATATATAGGTTTCAAGGTGAGGGGGGTAAGATTTAATAGAAACCTGAGGGTCAACTTTTTTTACACAATGGGTGGTAGGTATATGGAACGAGCTGCCAGAGGAGGTAGTTGTGACAGGTCCTATCACAGCGTTTAAAAATCATTTGGCAGGTACATGAATTAGGATAGGTTTCGAGGGATATGAGCCAAACGCAGGTACGCAGGTGGGATTCGTGTAGATGGGGCATGTTGGTCAGTGTGTGCAAGTTGGGTTGAAGGGCCTGTGTCTATGTATGACTATGGTTCTATGTCCCAATCAACAATTCTACCACAATGAATAATCCTAGTCCTGACTACTTATTCTATCCCCTTTACTACCAATCCTATCTATAAATCACCAATCCAAACCCTGGAGTATTGATCCTTCCCTCCATTTATTATCAAGTTCAAGTTCGTGAGTTTATTGTCATATGTCCCTGATAGGGCAATTAAATTCTTGCTTTACTTCAACACACAGAACATAGTAGGCATTTACTACAAAACAGATCAATGTGTCCATATACCATAATATAAATATATACACACACGAATAAATAAACTGATAAAGTGCAAATAACAGATAATGGGTTATTAATGATCAGAGTTTTGTCTGAGCCAGGTTTAATAGCCTGATGGCTGTGGGGAAATAGCTTTTCCTGAACCTGGTCGTTGCAGTCTTGAGACTCCTGTACCTTCTACCAGGGAGATGAGTGTGTGGCCAGGATGGTGTGGGTCTTTGATGATACAGCCAGACCTTTTGAGGCAGCGACTACGATAAATCTCTTCGATGGAAATTACCAATCTATCCTGTGATTAACATCATCACTCACACAACAGCTACCAATCCTAAAGACTACTCCCTCATCCTGATGAATCCTCCTTTCCATTACCTCACTCCTCCCTTTCTGTTCTTCAACCCCATTCCTAGAGCTCTCTCCAGAGTCAACTCATGTGTAAGAACCTGTTCTGAAACACACAGTGCCTTGAACGTGTGAACCACTGAATTTCCCAGCAGAAAGCCCTTGACTAAAGCATTGAACGGTCTGCTGCAAATCCAACTGCTTAACCTTTACTGGTGCCAACCAGCTGCCAAGCTCTAGACTTGTCAAGGACACAATCTGATACAGGATCTGCTTGAGTATTCAATAAAAGATCACAAAATGAAATTGTCTGCCTATAAGACAGAGCAGAATTAGGCCTTTTGGCCCATCGATTCCGCTCCGCCATTCAATCATGGCTGATCTATTTTTCACTCTCATCCCTATCCGCCTGTCTTCATCCCATAATCTTTGACTCCCTTCCAGAACCAGGGGTCACAGTTTAAGAATAAGGGGTAGGTCATTTTGGACTGAGATGAGGAAAAAACTTTTCACCCAGAAAGTTATGATTCTGTGGAATTCTCAGAAGGCAGTGGAGGCCAATTCACTGAATGTATTCAAGAGAGTTAGATATAGCTATTAGAGCTAGCGGAATCAGGGGATATGGGGAGATAGCAGGAACGGGGTGCTGATTTTGGTTGACATATTGAATGGCTCGATGGTCCAAATGGCTTCCTCATGCACTTATTTTCTATGATTCTATTAATCAAAAACCTAATCTCTGCTTAAAAAACACCCCAATGCAATGGCCTCCAGAGCTGTGTGTGGCAATGTTACGGTATGTGAATGGTGGAAAAGTGAGCATCATCTCTCCAATGTCCAACAATACCAGACACTTGCACAACCCAAAAGTCAGAGTTATTTCCAACACTCGAATCTATGTTCGCTTCTCCTGCTTGCTAGTTGCACCATTGCCAGAATTTATCCTGCTGAATAATGACATTGTGGAAATTTGTGATTGCAGCATAGATCCTTTGGGAACTATATTTCTATAACTTCCAAGACTTGGCATCCATCACTGAGTTCCCGATCTCCATTTCCTGGTCTGAATTCAACCTTCGGACACTCACAGTGAAGTGGAGTGCTTGTTAGATGAGTTAGCAACCCAATACCTCAGTTGACAGATCCTGAAATCATCAGTTATACTGCAGTGGTTCCGGCAGAGTAGATTTCACATCCAATTCTTGTCTCCACATAACTTAATGTAGCCGTATATTAGAAAAATGCTAGCAGATGTGTTGAGGCATTGCTCACTGTGAACGGGTGAAATTGCCACATTACAGCACTCAAAGCGTCATTAAAAATGTGAAACGGGAAAGGCTCCAGTCACTTAAATGTCGCTTATAGGAAAGTTTTTTTTTAATTCTTCATTCGCAGATGTGCCACGACATTGCTCAATAAGTTGAGAGATACACTGTTTTATAATAGGAGACATCAAAGAGTGAGATGGCGGTAGTGCTGTGGGCAGCTCATCCAACACTTAGAGGAAACGTGCACCATGTAAATGCAGATATGTGCTTCTCGAGAACAAATATCAAAGGGTTTTATCTCCTTGTGAAGGTCAATAACATCAGCAGATGAACAAAATGAACACAAGAAATTGGAGCATGAGTAAACCTTATGTCTCCTTGAGTCTGCTCCATCAGTCAACAAAATCATGGTTGATCTGATCTTCGGTCTCAGCTACGCTTTCCTATAATTTTGACCACCAGGGGCGCTGCACAATTGGCAGCCCTGCCAACAGTCTGTCTGTTTTTTAATTTTTTTTAGTGTGTGTTAAAAGTTTGTGTAAATGTTCTCTGGTTTGTTTTAGGGGGGGGTGGGGGTGGGGGGAGGGGGGAGGGGGAAACTTTTTTTCAGTTTCTTACCTTGCCGGAGATGCGATTTTTTTCCGGAACGCATCTCCAGCCGATCTGCGGCCTACCATTGATGGAGCTGGAGGGCTCCTCGGACTGACTTGAGCCCCACTGCGAGGCGTGGACTTAACATCGGAGTCGATCCCTTGCCTGGGATCGTTCCAACCGCGGCCTGCAGACTTACTATCAAGAGTTCGCAGTCTCGGGAGAGGCTAGTCGGGAGCTCCAACGGCGCAGAGACTCGACCAGCCCCGATGCGGAGTTCGATTGCCGGCGTGGGGGAGCTGACATCACCCTGATGCAGGAGCTGGTCACCCCGATGCGGAGGTCCAAAAGCCGCCGGCTACGGGAGTCAAGATCGTCCCGTTAACAGAGAGCTTGAGGCCCCCGACCGCGGGAGAGCAAAGAAGAGAAAAGATTTGAACTTTTTTTCACCTTTCATTACAGTGAGGAATGTGGAGGAGTCACTGTGGTGGATGTTTATGTTAAAATATATTTTGTGTGTTCTGTTGCTTTTTATTTGTATGACTGACGCCAAATTAATTTCCTCGTATGTTGCAAAACATACTTGGCTAATAAAGTATTTTTGTGATTGTGATTGTGATTGTGTGATTGTGATATTCTATAATTCTATCTGTCTCAGCCTTCAATAATTTCAATGACTCTGCCGCTACTGTTCTCTGTTGCTAGAGATATCCAAAGATTCACAAAGTGCTCAAAAGTAAAACTCTTCGTCTCTATCTTAAATGTGTTATTTCCTCCAGTAATTTCAATATTTAGTTATTTTCAATACTTCTCTTACATTTTCAAGGATAGACTAGGGATTAAAATAAAACTTACATTTATCTGTTGCCTCTTACATTCTTGAATATCTTACATCCAAATAGTTGAAAACTGTAGTCAATCTTGTTCACCAGCCACTGATGAACACAACGCACAACCCTGTAACGAAAATAGAACAACTGACTAGTAAAGGTTATAACGTACAAACAAGGAACTGCGGATGCTGGTTTATATAGAAGAATAGAAAGTGCTGGATTAACTCAGCAGGTCAGGCAGCATCTCTGCAAATATGGGGAAGTTTTTGCCCTTCTTCAGAATGAATGTCGAGGTTGTTTTGCTTCGTGTTGGCCAGGGCACAGGTATAATTCCATTTCATTCAAAAAAATATTATAGAATCTACAGTATTATTCCTATCTCACCTGACCAAAATTTGCCAAACTTGGTCAGACCTGCCTGCACACAGATTTTAGCTTCAAAGACTTGCTAATGCATCTATCGCAGTTCGACTGGATGATGCACAGTCAAGCATTTTATTAATGAGGCAAAATGACCAATGATTAGTAGGACTACCTTAAATAGACATGCTCCAAGTTCTCCAAGCTGTACGTTATCTTGGCATCCACACGTAAATTGTCCCTAGTGTGTGTAGGATAGTGTTAGTGTGCGGGATCGCCATTATTACCTAAACTCCCAGACTAAATATCTGTGAAAAATTGTAAAAATTATAGCATATTGATCGGTTAATATTTGGGATACATTAAGAACTGTCGTCCTCTGTAACAATGAAAATTACATCTGCCTTATTTACTTCAGATGAAGTACTTCCATGCTGTTTAATGAATGGATGAGGTGATGATGTCTGGAGGAAATTAATGCCATTACCCCTTTAGGAATTGGCTGGGGAAACAGCCTTTTAGTCAATCATCCAGTCCAAGAATAAAAACCTGCCCCACTGGAAATTGGATCTAATTTTCCAGCATTTTGTCCCTTTCTTATTTTCTAACGGCAAAGTACCTTCAAGTCCATTCGTCAGTCATTTCTCATCGGAGGTAAATGAAATAATTGGGTGTGAAGTAATCTTCCCGCTCCATTTTAAGTTACAAAATATGAGATTCTACATAGGTGGAGATTCCTCATCATCATTTAATTCTTCATCAGCGTTGACCTCCTCTAAAAGGGTCAGAAGTCTCTCTCTGTCCCTCAGTAGTGGCATGTTATATTGCAAAGCATTTACACTCTTGTGGTTTTATTGACGTGGTGTTTACATGCAGTGCCTCATACAATGAAATGCATGATTTCTTTTGGCCTGATTGGTGTATGAAAGTATAACCTCTGCCTGCACAAAATCAATCATCTCAACCCCATCTGTAGCCTCAGAGAATCAAAACAGTTGACAGGCTTTAGGCCCCTGTGCCTCCACCATCATGAGGCTTTGTCAATATATCTTAGTTTGGTTTGTACAGTGAAAATCTTTTGTTGCATGCTATCTAGTCAGCGGAAAGACAACGCATAATACTCCAAAATTTCCGCCCCCTCCAACGGGATCCCACCACTAGCCACATTTTCCCATCTCCACCCCTTTCCGTCTTCCACAGAGACCGTTTCCTCCGCAACTCCCTGGTTAACTCATCCCTCCCTCCCACCCAAACCATACCCACCCCAGGTACCTTCCCTTGCAACCGCAGAAGATGCAACATCTGTTACACCTCCTCCTTCGACTCTGTCCAGGGACCCCCGACAGTCCTTTCAGGTTAGGCAGAGGTTCACTTGCACCTCCTCCAACTTCATCTACTGTATCCGTTGTTCAAGATGTGGACTCTTATACATTGGCGAGGGCAAACGCAGACTGGGCGATCGTTTCGCGGAACACCTTCGCTCATCCCGCGTGAACCAACCTGATCTCCCGGTTGCTGGACACTTTAATTCTCCTTCCCATTCCTTCACAGACCTTTCTGTCCTCGGTCTCCTCCATTGTCAGAGTGAGGCTAAACACAAATTGGAGGGACAGCATCTCATATTTGGCTTGGGCAGCTTACAGCCCAGTGGTATGAATATTGATTTCTCTCACTTCAGGTACCCCGGCATTCCCTCTCTCTCTATCCCTCCCCCACCCAAGTCGCACTAGACTCTCATTTTCACCCAACAAACAGCTTACAATGGTTTCCTTTATCATCATTACTTTTTTGCATATCTTTCAATCATTGTTCTTTATCTCTCCACATCACTGGCCATATCTCTTGTTTCCCTTATCCCTAACCAGTCTGAAGAAGGGTCTCGACCCGAAATGTCACCCATTCCTTCTCTCCAGAGTTGCTGCCTGTCCCACTCAGTTACTCCAGCTTTTTGTGTCTATCAGCGGAAAGACAATACATGATTACAATCAAGCCATTTACAGTGTATTGATACAGGATAAGGGATTAACGTTAGTGCACGGTAAAGCCAGCAAAGCCCGAATAAGGATAGTCCGCGGGTCACCAATGAGGTAGATAGTAGTTCAGGACTGCTCTCTGGTTGTGGTAGGATGGTTCAGTTGCCTGATAGCTGTGCTGGGAAGAAACTGTCCCTGAATCTAGAGGTGTGCATTTTCACATTTCTGTACATTTTGCCTGATGGGAGAGGGGAGTAGAGGGAGTGGCCAGGGTGCGACCCGTCTTTGATTATGCTGCTAGCCGTGCCGAGGCAGCGTGAGGTATAAATGGAGTCAATGGAAGGGAGCTTGATAAAATGCTTCCTCTGGTGCATCTGTAGAAGTTAGTGAAAGACTATGAACTCATTCTCTTCAGTTCATTTGATGACCCTCCTCTTAATCACACGACTTTACTTATTTCTCCCTTTCTCTAAGTTCAAGTAGACTCAGTCACCAATGTGTTGGAAGGAACTGGAGATGCAGGTTTAAACCAAAGACAAAAATACCTGGAGTAACAGCGGGTCAGGCAGCATCTCTGGAGAAAAGGAATTGGTGTCATTTTGGGTTGAGACCCTTCTTCAGACTGAGAGTCGGGGAAGAGTGAAACGACAGATATTGAACAACTTAATGCAAGATATGGAATAGAGAGATGTAGAACAAATGAATGAAATATATGCAAATAGAGAGATACAGTATAGAACAAATGAATGCTGCTTTATTGAGTGATCAGTGGAGTGCTGCAAGAGTCGATTATGGGTCCACTGCTGTTTGTTATAGAAGCATAGAAACATAGAAACATAGAAAATAGGTGCAGGAGTAGGCCATTCGGCACTTCGAGCTGCACCGCCATTCAATATGATCATGGCTGATCATCCAACTCAGTATCCTGTACCTGCCTTCTCTCCATACCCCCTGATCAATTTAGCCACAAGGGCCACATCTAACTCCCCCTTAAATATAGCCAATGAACTGGCCTCAACTACCTTCTGTGGCAGAGAGTTCCAGAGATTTACCACTCTCTGTGTGAAAAATGTTTTTCTCATCTCTGTCCTAAAGGATTTCCCCTTTATCCTTAAACTGTGACCCCTTGTCCTGGACTTCCCCAACATCTGGAACAATCTTCCTGCATCTAGCCTGTCCAACCCCTTAAGAATTTTGTAAATTTCTATAAGATCCCCCCTCAATCTTCTAAATTCTAGCGAGTACAAGCCGAGTCTATCCAGTCTTTCTTCAAATGAAAGTCCTGACATCCCAGGGATCAGTCTGGTGAACCTTCTCTGTAGTCCCTCTATGGCAAGAATGTCTTTCCTCAGATTTGGATACCAAAACTGTACACAATACTCCAGGTGTTATATATATATATATATATATATATATATATATATATATATATATATATATATATATATATATATATATATATATATGATTTGGCTGACAATATAGCTAACATTGATAGTAAATTTGCAGAAAACGTCAAAATAGGTGATACTATATAATGGACAGTGAGGAAGGATATCTAAAACAAGACTCAGATCAGGTATGAAGTGTCCCAAGGAATGGCAAGTGGAATTTGACTATGACAGGTGTGAGATGTGGCACTTTGATATGTCAAGCCAGGACAGAATGTAAACAGCAAATGCTAAACCCTCTGGGGAGTGTTGGAGAACAGAGAGATCTGGATGTAAAGATCTCTAAAAGTGGCAAGTCAGGTGGACAGTTTGATATGTTAGGTGTGCCTTCCTTCAATGCTAAAGGTTGGCAAATCATAATGCAGCTGTTCAAGTCATTGGTGAGACTATACTTTGTGTACTGTGTTCAGGTCTGGTCACCCTGATATAGTTTTCCGGCTGTCATTAAATTGGAAACGGTGCAGAAGAGATTTGTCGGGTTTTACTTGCCTTGTGGGCTGGAGTTATAGGGAGAGGTTGGATAGGCTGGGACTCGTTTCTTTAACGCATAGGAGGTTGAGGGGTGACCCTGGACGACACAGTGACGCAGCGGTAGAGTTCCTGCCTTACAGCGCCAGAGACCAGGGTTCGATCCCGACCGCGGGTGCTGTCTGTACGGAGTTTGTATGTTCTCCCCGTGACCTGCATGGGTTTTCAATTTTTTTGCTGTATTAGTCATGACAGGGTAACAATATATCCATGAGTAAGATTCATGTTTGACAGAATTGCGTTCTTTTCTCTGGCCTTCATTCAACATCTGGGGCACAAATGGTATGACGTTATTAGCCTGTACAAATAAACAAATTCATTTCCTATTTGTTCACTTAAAGGTCATTTCAATCAGCAGTCTCCACAACAATTGATTGTCCATGTCTGCATATTCCAGCTTGCTTGCAGTGAATGCCATCATTTTTTTTCTTATAGTTCACTCAGTGTGATTAAATAACTGTTTATACAGCATAATGGTCCTTATTTCAGGTTATTACGTGGTTCATGCATATCAAATGCAGTCATTCATAATTTTAAAAATTAAGTGGCGGCATAGTGGTGCAGTGGTAGTATTGCTACCTTACAGTGCAAGAGACCTGGGTTCGATCCTGACTACGGATGCTGTCTGTACAGAGTTTGTACATTCTCCCTGTGACCTTGGCTTTGGTAAAAATTGTAAATTGTCCCTAGTGTGTAGGATAGTGCTAATGTATGGGGTGATCATTGGTTGGCACAGACTCAGTGGGCCGAAGGGACTGTTTCCATGCTGTTTCTCTAAAGTCTAAATTGACATGAAGAATTTTTATCTTGCACATATTATTTTATGATGTGGTCATTCCTAGTGGTAGCTCCTTCAACTTTTTTTCCATCTCTCATGAAGACATTAATCTATGATGAAATATGATCATGTGAACAGCATCACCCTCTCAGAACATTGCCCATATTCTTTATTAACCCATAAACCCAGGCAGTGAACAATAGTTAACAGGAGCACAGACAGCTGAAGAAGGATCCCGAACCGAAACATTGTCTATCCATGTCCTCCAGAGATGCTGCCCGACCTGCTGACTCAATCCAGCACTTTGTATCTTTTATAGTTATCAGGACATGATTTGGCCACTGAGCTTAATCTTGTTTTCTGCCCGTATTTTTAATTTTGAGCTGGACTGTAACCAGAGATAATTTGCTCTCTCTCTCCTAGCTCAGAAACATTGGGTGGTTTGAGACCATTCCCAAGTTCATCCATGTTTGACACCAACCAGGTCAACTCTGAACAATACGGCTGTCGCACTATACATTCATTTCAAACAAAGATAGACACAAAAAGCTGAAGTAACTCAGCGGGTCAGACACCATCTCTGGAGAAAAAGGAATAGGTGATGTTTCAGGTCGAGTCCCTTCTTCAGACTGAGAGTTAGGGGAAAGGGAAATAAGAGATATAGACAGTGATTTAGAGCGATATAGAACAAATGAATGAAAGATATGGAAAAAAGTAACAATGACAAAGGAAACAGGCCATTGTTAGCTGTGAGCTAGGTGAAAACATGTTGTAGACAACAAGACTCAACAAGATGACTGAAGCTAGTATGACTTTGGTATATCTCTCTCTATATCACACTCTTTGTCTATTTCCAGGTACATACTCTTCTCTAGACAGATAACAATTACAATATTAGTTCAATTACTTTTCATTAGTACATTGCACACAGTGGCATGTAAGCAATTCTACTGAAATGCAGGACAATTTTCCATATGGTTATGACAGTTAAAACAAGTAAATGTCTCCTTAGACGGTTTTAAAACAAATGCAATTGCGTGGGACCTGACTGTTGCAGTGATCACGGTACCATGGAAGGGATTTAAGAACTGACGCTAGGCTAGTCCTTTCAGGACCTCCTGCAGCCCCCGAAGAGCCGGGTTTGACTGTTTTAACAGATGTGCGTCTCTGAAAGCAAGCGACTAAGCTGCCAAAAGTCGAGTTCCGGTCCCACGAGTGGGTTATAATGAACGATGGAGGCGTTCCATGGTCTGGATTGAAATCGAGTCCAAACTGCACGTCAAGATTAACCTTTCCCTTTGTAAATGAGAGTGAGTGCCCGCGGGTCCCGACTGCCTTGCTCCGCGCTGCCGTGCCGCCCGCACTACTGGTTAACTCTACTCCGCTGAGCTCTGCACACTCACCTTTGGCAACCCGGCTTTGGTTTGGCTCCGATTTCAGCCGCCAATCGTTCATCATTGTGACGAGGCGACGCAATTTCTTAAAAGTGTTTAGACTTTGACAATCTAACATTAAAAACAAGCATTAAAATAAGCACCGAATTATATAGACTTGGGAGCATGATTTTTGACTTTGCACTTACATTGTTTATTTATTTGTATGTTTGTTTTATTTTTATATATGTGCGTGTATATAATATATATGTGTGTGTGTGTGTGTGTGTGTGTGTGTATGTATATATATATATATATATATCGAACTCTTTTGTTTATTTTAATATATGCATATATATATATATATGTATACAAAATATATACTATATATATACTGAACTTTTTTGTTGATACATATAAACAAAAATGTCAGTATATATAGATACTGTCTATACATATATATTATAATAAATATCACCAAAACAGTTCAGTATAGATATGTGTGTGCATGTGAACATTTATACACACACATATATATATCTTTATACATGCACACACAATACAATACAATACGGTTTTATTCGTCACATTGCACATGAAGTGCAAGTGAAATGAATTTACCAGCAACGGTACAATGATAAAGAACACACAATTCACAATACAAATTTAACACAAATTTAACACGTGCACACACATATATACACACACATATATATCTTTATACATGCATGTACACACACATATATACATATATACACACACATATATATACTGAACGTTTTTTGTTGTTTATCATAGGTTTTACAGAGTACTAGGTTTACAAATCTCTTCTGCTGCTGCAAGTAAGATTTTCATTGTTTCGTTCCAGGACACATGACAAGAAAACATTTGACTTTTGCAGAGCCAAGTCAGGGGGTTCCTACACCCAATGCCACACTCACCAATTGCCCAACCCCTTAGCCTAGCCGAACCCTCTATCCCCGCCAGCCTGTATCAAGTGCCACACATGTTGGACCTCTGGACTACATCCAACAATAAACAACCTTCAAATTCCGGCATTACATCACGCTGCAGCAAAAAAAAAAAACAGCACCAGAAGTCAGTTGTAACTTAATTCCTAGTGTGTGAGAGTAATTGATAGATCCCATCATTCATCTATTTTTGAAATTAACTTAGTCCCATTTATGACCATCCGCTTTATTTAAGAATGATTGACTTCTCAACTGTCAGTTTTATTTCTAATAGGGGAGACTAGCTATTTTTTTCTAATGCCAGTTACTTTCATAAATGTATCAATGTCAATCGGTTTGAATGCTGTAAAATGTTACAGATACTTGATCTGACATCAGGCTGCGTGAGATGATATCTGCAGCTTGCAGACCAGCTGGGGCAGTGAGAGCTGACACTGGGAGAGCAGAGTTCGATGCTGCAGCTGTAATGTACTGCCAATGTCAGTGTAGGGTCAGACATCCACGGCACGGTTTAATACTGGGACCATGAGTCCAACACTGGCAGTGTGCGGGTGAACACTGGCATTGTGAGTCCAACACTGGCAGTGTGTGGGCGAACACTGGCATTGTGAGTCCAACACTGGCAGTGTGTGGGCGAACACTGGGATTGTGAGTCCAACACTGGCAGTTTGCGGGCTAACACTGGGATTGTGAGAGCTGACAGTGATAGCGTGGGAGTCCAACACTGGGACAGTGCTAGATCCCTTGTGTCCCCAGTGTTAGATCCCACACTGCCAGCGATAGATCCCTAGCCAGTGACAGGGGTTATGGGGAGAAGTTAGGAGAATGAGGTTAGGAGGGAGAGATAGATCAGCCATGATGGAACAGCAGAGTGGACTTGAGGGACCAAAAAGCCTAATTCTGCTTCTATCACTTATGAATTTATGAACCTTGTGACCTCAGTGTTAGGCTCCACACTGCCAGTTAGATCCCTCAGACTGACACTGGCAATGAGGTGCCTGACATTAGGCCACAGTGGGGGAGAGGAGGGTGTCTGACACCAGGGCCGTGGTGGGAGAGGGGGAGCCTGAGACTAGGTCGCAATGGGGGAGGGGGGGGAGGGGGGGAGGGGGAGAGGGGGTCGGTAGGACAGCAGGGCCGGTAGTACAGGAGCCAAGAAAGGCAGTGAGGCCCAACACTGGCAATATTGGGTTTAACACTGGGGGAAGATGGGCTGGCACTGGCAGAGAGGGGTTGATCATGGGGCCTCTGACGGTTGACAGTGCCAGTATGGGAGATAACGCTGGGTCTGTGAGGTGTCTGACACTGGGGCAGTGAGGGGTCTAACACTGGCTGTGTGAGTGCTAACACTGGGGCTGTACATGGTCCAAAGCTGGCAGCGTGGACGCTAACACTGGGGCCGTGCGAGGCCTAACACTGGGGTTATGAGGGGTATAACACTGGGGCTGTGAGTGGTCGAACACTGGCAGTGTGGAGGCTAATACCAGGGTCGCGAGGAGCCTTACACTGGCAGTGTGGGAGCTAACACAGGACAACTAGGGGTCTAACTCTGGCAGTGTGGAGGCCATCACTGGGGCTGTGAGAGGTTTACCACTGGCAGCGTGGCGGCTAACGCTGGGGCTTTATGGGGTCTAACACTGGCAGTGCGGAGGCCATCACTGGGGCTGTGAGGGGTTTACCACTGGCAGTGTGGAGGCTAACACTGGGGCTTTATGGGGTCTAACACTGGCAGTGTGGAGGCTAACACTGGGGCTTTATGGGGTCTAACACTGGCAGTGTGGAGGCCATCACTGGGGCTGTACAGGGTCTAACACTGGCAGTGTGGAAGCTAGCACTGGGGCTTTATGGGGTCTAACACTGGCAGTGTGGAGGCTAACACTGGAGCCATGGGGGGGTGGGTGTAACACTGGCAGTGTGGGAGGCTAACACGGGGGCTGTACGTGGTCGTACACTGGCAATGTGGAGACTAACACTAGGAATATCAGGAGTGTAACACTGCCAGTGTGGTAGCATAACATAACATGGCACAGTACAGCAGGAGAACTAGCCCATCGGCCTACAATGTCTGTGCCAAACATGATGCCATGACCATCACATATCCACCTGTACAAAACCCATAATCTACCATTCCCTGCACATTCATATGCCTATCCAAAAGTCTTTTAAATGCTAGTAATATATCTGCTTCGACCCATCAGCCGTGGCAGCACGTTCCAGGCACTGTACAAATCTTACCCCACACATCTCCTTTAAACTTTACACCTCTTATCTTAAAGGTATGCCCTCTAGTATTTGATTTTTCCATCCCGGGAAAAAGATTCTGACTGTCTAGCTAGCCTATCTATGCCTCTCGTAATTTTATATCCTCCAGCAGTTTTCAATCTCTTACATCGACGGAGATGTGATTTCTCTCCGTATTGTATCTCCGTCCGCACTGTGGCCTAACATCATGGAGTGGTGCGGCCCTTTCCTGGAAACCGACCCGGCGCTCCAAGCCGCGGGAGTCTGCGGGGCCTTAACAGCGCGGAGCTTGCAATCGCTTTGCCGGGGATCGAAGTTCCAACCGCGGGGCCTATAGACTTTAACATTGTGAAGCACGCAGCTTCTGGTAAGAAGAGGCCAACTCGGGAGCTCCATGCCACAGGAGAGTTTCAACTGCCCTGACGCAGGAATTTCGATCACCCCGACGGGGGCTTCGGTCATCGGCTGCGGGGGCTTTGATCGCCCCGACTGTGGATAGTTTGACTGTCCCGACCGTGGGAGAGCAGAGGAAGAAGATTGAACTTTATTGACTTCCATCATAGTGAGGAGTGTGGATGTTTATGTTAACTTTTATGTGGTTGTGTGTCTTGTTGCTTTTCACTTAGTATGGTTGTACAGTAACTCAAATTTCACTGTACCTTAATTGGCACATGTAACAATAAACTGAACTTGAAACCTTTAAACCTTAAGTTTGCTTTTTGCTCCAGATTCCATCATATGCAGTCCCTTAAGTTTAGGTTAGAGATACGGCATGGGAACAGGCCCTTCGGCCCACCGAGTCCACACCGACCAGCGATAACATGTACACCAGTTCTACCCTACACACAGAAGCCTTTACAGAAGCCAATTAACCTACAAACCTGTTCGGCTTTGCGAGTGTGGAAGGAAATCAGAGCACAGGGAGAAAGTACAAACTCTGTACTGAGAACAGGATCGAATCCAGGTCTCTGGTGCTTTATGGCAGCAACTCTACCGCTGCATCACTGTGCCACCCTTGTGTCTCCATAGTAAATCAGAGATTGCACAAGGCTTGAGTTGGGCAGCCAGTTCCACAGGCCCACTACTTGATGTATTCATATGCTGGAGATAATGTCTTTAGAACCAAGCAGAGTTCAATTTGCAGATAAACTCAGATAATAGCTTCAGTCATGATTTTGTGCAAAAAGTAGAGCACTTTTTGAAATGTTAATAATTTTCATAGGCTTCATAAATATTATTAAACCACATAACTCCAGCAGAACAATTTATTGAATTTATTCATATTCATAAACACTTCTGAAAGAATGACTCGCTTTGTAAAGTTCAGCTTTTGGATGTTTTCGGTGGGGAGATATTTGGACTGAAGATCTGATATCATTCTAAACAGCATTGAGGGAGTGACAGTGGAGTATTTTTAAGGAAATTGCCACAGTATAATAACCTTTCTGACAAAATTGATATCAGTGTGTGAAGGTAGGTGCCATCTTATATACCGAAAACAACATCAATTTCCACGTTAAATGTAAAATTTGCCTGAAAAATAAAGTTTTTAAAAGGGTTATATAAACTAAGGGATGTTTAAATAAGTAAGCGTTTCCTCTGCCATATCCTTTTCCTTTAAATACAACGCAGTTCTCTTTAATGTTTTTAGTGCTTTTCGCCCAGTAAAAAAGGGATGCTTTTTAAATTTAAGTAGTTTTGTTAAATGCTATTGAATTTTCCTTTTGTTAAGGCCGGATACACTTTCCCTGGTTCCAAGTTAATGAGCTGGTTGTTGGTCCCAGTGTGGAATTGACAGTATTTCAGAGTGTTTAATATTTTACCTGCTTTGCTGAACACCCCTAATTAGTCCAATTACAGCTGGACTGATTACTCATCCCTGACAATTACTCGCAAAAATGGCTGACTTGAGTCTCCATTTAAAAATAATTAGGAAACAATTGAAATTCTGGCTGTTTCTAGAGCATAGGCTTAAAAACCACCAAACTCGTAAAAGTATCTTCTACTCAGCCCACCGTCCTTTTAAGTACCATCTGTGAACGTGAATGGAACAATGAATAATGGAACAGCTTTGTCCTGCCTCTCCCCTCTTCCAGCTTTCTCCATCCACCTCACCCCCCCACCATGCCCCCCCCCCCCCATCGCTCCACTGCCCCCATCACCCCTACTGCCCCCCCCCCTCCCCATCCGCCACCCCAATCGCAGAGTTATAGTCATAGAGTCATAGAGTCATAAAGTACAGAAACAGACCCTTCAGTTCAACATGCCTATGCTGATCAAAATGCCCCATCAACGTCAATCCAACTTGCTCACATTTAGCCCACATCTCTCTGAACCTTTCCTATCCATGTACCTGTCCATATGTATTTTAAATGTTGTTATAGTACTTGCCTCAACTACCTCCTCTGGCAGCTCGTTCCATATCCCCAAGGTAGACAAAAATGCTGGAGAAACTCAGCGGGTGAGGCAGCATCTATAGAGCGAAGGAATAGGTGACATTTCGGGTCGAGACCCTTCTTCAGACTGTTGTGGAGGTGGGGGGGGGGGGGGGCGAAGAAGAAAGGAAAAGGCGGAGACAGTATGCTGTGGGAGAGCTGGGAAGGGGAGGGGAAGGAGGGAGAAAGCAAGAACTACCTGAAATTGGAGGTCAATGTTCATACCGCTGGAGTGTAAACTGCCCAAGCGAAATATGAGGTGCTGCTCCTCCAATTTGCATTGGGACTCACTCTGGCCATGGAGGAGGCCCAGGACAGAAAGGTCGGATTCGGAATGGGAGGGGGAGTTGAAGTGCTGGGCCACCGGGAGATCAGGTTGGTTAGTGCGAACTGAGCGGAGGTGTTGGGCGAAGCGATCGTCAAGCCTACACTTGGTCTCACTGATGTAGAGCAGCTGACACCTAGAGCAGAGAATGCAATAGATGAGGTTGGAGGAGGTGCAGGTGAACCACTGCCTCACCTGGAAAGACTGCTTGGGTCCTTGGATAGAGTCAAGGGGGGAGGTAAAGCGACAAGTGTAGCATTGCCTGTGGTTGCAAGGGAAAGTACCAGGGGAGGGGGTGGTTTGGGTGGGAAGGGACAAATTGCCCAGGGAGTTACAGAGGGAACGGTCTTTGCGGAAAGCCGAAAGGGGAGGAGATGGGAAGATGTGGCCAGTGGTGGGATCCCGTTGGAGGTGGCGAAAATGTCAGAGGATTTTCTGTTGTATGTGACGTCTGGTGGGGTGGAAGATGAGGACAAGGGGAACTCTGTCCTTGTTACGAGTAGGGGGATGGGGAGTGAGAGCGGAGCTACAGGACATAAAGGAGACCCTGGTGAGAGCCTCATCTATCGTCGAAGAGGGGAATCCCCATTCCCTAATGAATGAGGATATCTCCGAAGCCCTGGTTTAGAACACCTCATCCTGGGTGCAGATGCGATGAAGGCGGAGGAATTGAGAGTAGGGGATCCTTACCCTTATATGGATAGAATTCCATATACCCGGTTTATTTGTCTGAAAAAACTGCCCCTAAGTCTCCTATTAAATTTTCCCCTCTCACCTTAAATCTGTGTCCTCTGGATCTTAGTTCCCTCACTCTGGATAAAAGACTCTATCTATTCCCATTCCGATTTTATACACTTCTGTAAGATCACCCCTCAGCCTCCTGCGCTCCAAGGAATCTGTCTGAAGAAGGATTCCGATCCCAAACGTCACCTATGAATGTTCTACAGAGATGCTGCCAGAACATGCTGAGTTACTCCAGCATGTTATGTCCTTTTTGGAATGGAATGGTATTCTGTCCATTTTTCCACTTGCTAAGCAAACCGCAGTCAAATCTCCAATAATGATACAAACTAACACAGCAACTGAGGAAAGGAGTATCTTGTAGCGGCGCCTGCTGGCGCACGCAGGTATCGAACCCGGCATTGGGAAGCCGCGGTCACGTGACTCGGGAGGGGCTGCTTGTTTTTGCACGGTTTTGTTTTCGTGCGGCAGTTCAGCACTGACCACCGTTGTGGCCAGACGTGTATACTGAAGAGTGAATTTTCGAATAAAAATGAGTTTAAAAGTTCAGTTGTCGTTCTTGCGAACGCCAAAATCTTATATTTCATTTAATTTTATTTAGTCTTAGAGATACAGCGCGGAAACAGGCGTTTCGGCCCACTGAGTCCACGCCAACCAGCGATCCCCGTGCACTAACACTATCCTACACACTAGAGCCAATTTACAGTTTTTTTAACCGAAATCTATTAATCTACAAACCTGTACGTCTTTGGAGTGTGGGGGGAAACTGGAGCACCCAGAAAAACCCCACAGAGAACGTGCAAACTCGATACAGACAGCACAAGGGTGGGTGATGAGGAGTAGCATCGGTGCAGGAGGGGAAAGGAAGTGGGTGACGGAGACGAGTGGGAGCGGAAAGAAAAGTATCGGGTGGGTGGAGTAGCTCCACAGTTGAGGAGGAGTTTAATTGAATAATTCAATGTTCATGCCCTGATGTTGCTTAACATTGGAGATAAGTGCAGCGTGTTGTAATAAACTAATAGAGGAAGATTGCAGATATGTTTTGCCCATGTTTCTGCCCGCTGGTTAAAAAACATTGTTTGTTGATAAAAACAAATCTAATTTCCAAATTGGAGTAAATGTTAACTATGATGAGTAATCATGTCTGGTTTGAAGATGTTGGCTGTAAATCGTGAAGTGGAGTGAGCAGGAAACAGATTATACTGTGAGGGGGTGGCACAGTGGTGCAGCGGTAGAGTTGCTGCCTTACAGTAACTCTAATGGGCCTGTCTCACTTAGGCGATTTTTCAGTCGCCGGCAGTCGCCTGAAAAGCTAGCGACTGGAACGGTGACTGTCAGAGTGGAACACACACACACATCGCTTCTTTCACCAGCCCGTTATGCAGGCGGGGGACAGGGCAAGCGGGGGGGGAGCGCTGTCTGAGTGAAATTCACATGGTGCAAAGCCAATGTGATACAGACACACACCACGATGAACAGGAAGGTTGGTGCTGTAATTAAGACAGTGAAAGCACAGTGTACAGGAAGGATCACGTAAGTCCTTTAAAAGAGGGGGGGAAGAAGGGGGAGGGAGAAGGAATGGAGACAACTTTTAAGAAGCCAGAGATACACGGCTGCGAAGCTCAGCGGACATTAACATTACTGGTCAGTTATCATTGGTTCTGAAAACTACTGCTTATGTTTTTTTTTCCCAATGAGCCAATGAAATTCACCTGGTCAGCACGGCTACAACCTTTGAGAACCTACGACTTCCCGGCGACCCACTACCACTGCACCTACGGCACGAGAATTCTCGCTACTCTCCATGGTGGCTTCATTCTGGTCACCTCTAATTTTTCAACATGTTTAAAAATTTGCACTGACCATAATGAGGCCACGACTAGTTCCTAGAATGCGGGAACTCTTCACGACCATGAAGGCGACCCCGGCAACCACCCGCGAACATGCAGCGACCGCATAGTCTCCTGCAGTCGGCTAAAAAGTCGTCTCTGTGGGACAGGCCCATTAGGCAATTAGAGTCCTTAGACTCTAAGGACACTAACGCGAATACAATCCTGAGTACGGGAGCTGTCTGTACAGAATATGTACAACCCACCTGCGACCTCGTGAGTTTTCTCCGGGTGCTCTGGTTTCCTCCCACACTCAAAAACGTACAGGCTTGTAGCCTAATTGGCTTGGTAATTGTAAATTGTCCCTAGTGTGTAGGATAGTGTTAGCTTGCGGGGATCGATGGTCGGCGTGGACTCGGTGGGCCGAAGGGCCTGTCCGCGCTGTATTTCTAAACTAAACTACACTAAGCACTGCATCAGGCAAATCGGTTCTGAATTGGTTTCTATGTTGCTTGGAGCAATTAATTTTAAAGACTGCAAGTGTTTTATTTCTTGCTAATTTTTCTTGACGCTATTATTGTGTCTCAGCATTCAAAGGGTCACTGAAAAAAATCCATCTCACCATCAGCTCCCTGTCTTGTCCATTGCTGAAGCTGGTCAATTGGTTCCATATCAGCAATTCTGTTCCTGACAGAGCAACTGACACGTTTAACAAGCAATAAATTAAGAGTTTAAACTCTATTGACACTGTTCACTTGCAACTAAACAGTACCTCACTTGTGCTGAATAGATCCCTTTGGTGATGGATTAGAATTCAATAAAGTACTAAAGCCCCAGAAAGCAAGGTGAAAACTGCTACACAGCAAGTACCATAATTGCGCAGAGAGCCATCAGAGAGAATGGCTCAAATTTAACATTACATTTAGTGCTATCTACCGGGCATACATTCCTGTGCATACATGTGTCTGTATACTTTGGGTGATCACAGCCCAGTGTGTGGAAACTTTGTAGGCAAAATAAATCTTCCCAACATCTACCCCTACATTGAAATAGCACCTCGAACATGGTCAAACAAGCCACAGTAGTTTACAGGAATATACTTAGGCACAAATTTTGTGTCAGACCACATTAGCACAAGGGATGAGTTTTTAGTCCCGGGTTTAGACCTGGGTTCGATCCTGACTACGGGTGCTGCCTGTGTGGAGTTTGCACCTCTTCCCTGTGACCACGTGGGTTTCCTTCGGGCGCTCCGGTTTCCTACCACATCCCGAAGACATGTGGATTTGTAGGGTAATTGGCCTCCGTAACTAGACCCGTGTGGAAGGAGTAGATGAGAAAGTCCGATAACACACAACTAGTGTGAATGAGTGATCGATCGCCGGTGTAGACTCCGTGGGCTGAAGGGCCCGTTTCTATGCTGTATAAGGTCATAAGGAATATGAGTAGAATTAGGCCATTCGGCCCATCAAGTCTACTCCGCTATTCAATCATGGCTGATCTATCTCTCCCTCCTAACCCTATTGTCCTGCCTTCTCCCCATAACCTCTGACACCCGTACTAATCACAAATTTATCTATCTCTGCCTTAAATATATACACTGACAGCCTCCACAGCCTTCTGTGACAAAGAATTCCACAGATTTGCCAGCCTCTGACTAAAGAAATGTTTCCCTCATCTCCTTCTTAAAAGGACGTCCTTTAATTCTGAGGCTACGACCACTAATCCTAGACTCTCCCATTAGTGAAAACATCCTCTCCACATCCACTCTATCCAAGCCTTTCACAATTCTGTATGTTTCAATGAGGTCCCCCCTCATTCTTCTAAACTCCAGCAAGTACAGGCCCAGTGCCAACAAACGTTCATCATAGGTTAACCCACTAATTCCTGGGATCATTCTTGTAAACCTCCTCTGGATCCTCTCCAGAGCCAGCTCATCCTTCCTCAGATATGGTGCCCAAACTCAGTGCCGGATTTACGTATAAGCTAAACAAGCTATAGCTTAGGGCCCCCACTTTCTAGGGGGCCCCCCGAAAAAATTGATGGGCCTCGAGGTCTAGGGGGGCCTCCGGCCAAGGCAGAACACCTACCGTTCAACTCTGGGCGGCCCCCCTCTCTATCTCTCTCTCTCCATCTCCCCCCGCTATCCGTGTCCGGGCCGCCGGGCTCCGCTCGCTCCTCATCCGCCGGCACGGCAGGCCGCCTTGCACATGCGCACAACCACGGCCAGCACATCATCGGCCGCCCTGCGCATGCGCACTGCAACGGCAACTGGTCGGCGCTGGGCACTTTCTCCCTCGCTTTGAATTGTGGGAGATTTGGCCGCCATGGCTGTCCGGTCGTTGGGGACCTCACGAGTGGAACAGCTTAGGGCCTCTCTTCATCTAAATCCGGCACTGCCCAAACTCTAAACAAAACTTGTCAAAGAGATATATTTTACACAGCTTCTAACAGGAGATGTGAGAATGGAGTGGAGTTTAGGGATAGAAAGGAAATTCCAGAGCTGAGCACAATGACAAGTGAACCACAGCTTTAACCAAGGGGGGAATGGAGACTATGGAACATAGAACATAGCACGGTACAGCACAGGAATTGTCCTCCAGACCTCTATGTATGTGCCGACCATAATGCCAATTTAAGCTGCACTTTACACTGCACTTCGGGACGGCACGGTGGCGCAGCGGGTCGAGCTGCTGCCTTATGCCCCTGTCCCACTTAGGAAACCTGAACGGAAACCTCTGGAGACTTTGCGCCCCACCCAAGGTTTCCGTGCGGTTCCCGGAGGTTCCCGGAGGTTTTTGTCAGTCTCCCTATCTGCTTCCACCATCTGCAACCTCCGGCAACCACCTGCAACCTCCGGGAACCGCACGGAAACCTTGGGTGGGGCACCAAGTCTCCAGAGGTTTCCGTTCATGTTTCCTAAGTGGAACAGGGGCATTAAAGTGCCAGAGACCCGGGTTCGATCCTGCCTACGGGTGCTGTCTGTACGGAGTTTGTACGTTCTCCCCATGACTTGCGCGGGTTTTCTCTGAGATCTTCGATTTCCTCCACACTCCAAAGACATACAAGTTTGTAGGTTAATTGGCTTTGTATAATTGTAACTGGTCACTAGTGTGTGTAGGATAGAGTAATTGTGCGGGGATTGCTGGTCGGCTTGGACTCGGTGGGACAAAGAGCCTATATCCGAGTTGTATCTATAAATTTTACTTCGGAGTCACGTGAGTGACTACGTTAAGAACCCCGCGAGGACGCATGCGTGTCATATCGCTACACGCATTGCAACAAGTCACAGCAAGGGGGAATGACGTTCCCCTAGCGGCAAAATTTGAAAACCAGGAACAGCAGGTAAGGAGACTCTGCGTTCCAGAATTTGAAATTCGGGAACAGCAGGTAAGAAGACTCTGCGTTCCTTCCACTCACCTTTTAGGTGGAAACATGGACCGGATCCATGAAGGCTGCGGGAAAGCTGGCGGGGGAGAACCGCGGAGTCGCGGGCAACCGGCAGCAGCACGCTAATCTCCCGTAATGGGAACAGCTGTGCCCGACTTTCGCTCCCGACTCGCTCCCGCACCGGGCCCGGCCGGGCGGGAGAGGGAAGCAAAAAACTAATGTTTCCCCGCGCTGGGTTTTTCACAGGAGGGGAAGCTGGACAAAGTGGTGTCCACAAATGCTGCTAGTGAAGCTGGCTGGGGAGGACCGCGGAGTCGCGGGCAGCCGGCAGCAGCAGCCAAAGGCACGTTAATCTCCCGTAATGGGAAGAGCTGTGCCGACTTTTGGTCCCGCGCCGGCCAGAACACCACGGCCGGGCGGGAGACTATTCAAATGGGGCCGTTGACTTTTGACAAGTCAATAACGGCATGCAGACCGGGTGGAACGACGTTCACCCGTAGCAACAATTTTAACCTGGACCTGCAGGTAAGAGCTGCGGTCTTTTTTGTATTTACCATGCTGATTGCAGGTGCAGAAACCAACGGGCTGCGACAAAGCTGGTGGGCTAGATGGGATCAGCTGTGCCAGATGTCCTCCACACCGGCCATATCCACTCCACGGAAGGACAGTAAGGACAAAGCTGGAGAAGGAGGACCGTGGAGCAGCGGGCAGCCAGCAGCAGCCAGCGGCACTTGGATCACCCGTAGTGGGATCAGCTGTGCCCGATGTCGCCTCCGCACTGGCCAGATCCACGCGGCCGGGCGGAAAGGCTAGACACAAAACAAACAAGGTCGTGGACTCAGAGGAGTCCGACTTTGAACAACCGCGGGCGGCCAGCGCCGAGAGCGCTGGAGCCGGAAGAAGCGGTGTATGGAGCTTTGCTCCAACGTGACAGACTCCGGGAGATGGAGTCGGGTCACTGTGGGCCCTATGATAAACCCACAGCAGTACCTCTTGAAGGGCTGCACAGTGCTTCTACCTCATCAGAGGGGAGCACTGCGGGTCAGTTCTGGGCTGACCTGGAAGAGGGGTCCGCAGAAGAAAAGACAAGTGTGCAGGGGGTGCAGGAACTAAAAACCTACTGGAACCCACTACGGCCAACGACAGCACCCCCACGCACCCACCAGCAGAACTGGTGAAAGCTCGAAGGACCGGTACCCAAAACATGAGTCTTTTTAGGCCATGGCCCAGACCGGCCTTCTTGGAAGATGCGGGGACCTCCAACGCCAACCAAACCGAAAATCCAGACCCCAGCGCTACAACAGCAGCGAAGAACCTACAAAAAGTAAACCTGCCACTGGTAACTATAGAGGTAGGTGGGTCTGGTTCCCTACAATATACAGTGGGCACGGAGATTGGGTGGAGATTACACTCTTTTCTGAATGCATGGAGCATGATAACAACCGATACTTACATCTTAAGCAGTATCCAGGGATATACAACAGAGTTTATACACAAGTACAGCCCTCCAGTTCAACATATACTGAACTGAATGTTCGTGCCTTCTGATAAAGGAAAATCAAAAGCGCAAGCTGAACTGAAGCGGCTTCACATAAAAGGTGTAATTGAGAAAACTCAACACGAACCATTAGAATTCGTGTCCAAAATATTTATCAAAAACAAAAAAGATGATGGTCATCGCATCATCATAGATCTGACAAAATAGATACCTTTGTTACTGCTTAACAATTAATTTCCAAAGGTTACTTCAATGGCCAGCATCGATTTAAAAGATGCTTACTATTCAGTGCCTATACGAGGTGACCACAGATGTTACTTAAAATTCAACTGGATGGTACAACTCTGACAGTATAAAGCACTGCCAAATGGGTTATCATCAGGCCAGGCTGTTCACAAAAAATTTGAAACCAGCCCTAGCGTTTATACGGAAACGTACACACATGGTCATGGCATATTTAGATGACATACTCATTATGGGCAAAACTTTGGAATTGGCCAAACAACCTGTAACAGCCACAAAAAAGTTATTTGGAAAACTGGGATTCATTTTTCATCCAGTTAAATCTAAACTAAATGCCTTCCACTACTATGGACTACCTGGGGTTTCACCATTGAATCAGTTCACATGTCGGTGACTCTGCCTAAGGGAAAGGCTAGAGATTTAATAGAGGCTTGCAATAACCTCACTGACATCAGCAAACCATCCATCAGATTGGTAGCTAAAGTAATTGGCATAATGATGGCTGCCTTTCCAGCCACTCAATTTGGACCTCTACATTACCAAAACATACAGAGAGCAAAATACAAGCACTCTAAATTATGCAGGTCACTTTGACAGATCTGTGAAACTACCAATCAAGCTAAAATGGAACTAAAATGGTGGATAGATAACATCTGGCCTTGTTCCAATCCAATCATTGTCAGTAACCCTTCCATGGTACTACAAACTGATGCCAGTGCACTTGGGTGCGGAGCCACCAATACCATACCACCGTGGTAGCATACATTAACCACAGGGTGGAAACAAATCGACATCATGTGACAATCTGGCTATACAACTTGGCAATGGTGTATCCAGAGAGATATTTGGATATCAGCCACTTACCTACCAGGAAGACTAAATTCAGTGGCAGACACCAGGTCACGCAAATTTAATGAAAACACCAAATGGATGTTGAATAAAATAGTACTGCTGATATCACAGCAAAATATGGAACACCAGATATCGATTTATTCGCATCCAGACTTAACCACCAGTTATCAAATTATGTTACATGGGAACCAGACCCTGGGGCAGCGGCGACAGATGCATTTTCGCTGCATTGGGGGGGGGGGGGGGGGGGGGATTGTTTATTACGCATTCCCTCCTTTCGTGCCTCATCAGTCGGGTATTAAGGAAATACAACATAGAAACATAGAAAACATAGAAATTAGGTGCAGGAGTAGGCCATTCGGTCCTTTGAGCCTGCACCGCCATTCAATATGATCATGGCTGATCATCCAACTCAGTATCCCGTACCTGCCTTCTCTCCATACCCTCTGATCCCCTTAGCCACAAGGGCCACATCTAACTCCCTCTTAAATATAGCCAATGAACTGGCCTCGACTACCCTCTGTGGCAGAGAGTTCCAGAGATTCACCACTCTCTGTGTGAAAAAAGTTATTCTCATCTCAGTTTTAAAGGATTTCCCCCTTATCCTTAAGCTGTGACCCCTTGTCCTGGACTTCCCCAACATCGGGAGCAATCTTCCTGCATCTAGCCTGTCCAACCCCTTAAGAATTTTGTAAGTTTCTATAAGATCCCCTCTCAATCTCCTAAATTCTAGAGAGTATAAACCAAGTCTATCCAGTCTTTCTTCATAAGACAGTCCTGACATCCCAGGAATCAGTCTGGTGAACCTTCTCTGCATTCCCTCTATGGCAATAATGTCCTTCCTCAGATTTGGAGACCAAAACTGTACGAAATACTCCAGGTGTGGTCTCACCAAGACCCTGTACAACTGCAGTAGAACCTCCCTGCTCCTATGCTCAAATCCTTTTGCTATGAAAGCTAACATACCATTCGCTTTCTTCACTGCCTGCTGCACCTGCATGCCTACTTTCAATGACTGGTGTACCATGACACCCAGGTCTCGCTGCATCTCCCCTTTTCCTAGTCGGCCACCATTTAGATAATAGTCTGCTTTCCTGTTTTTGCCACCAAAATGGATAACCTCACAACAAGACTCTGCATCTGGTATTGGTAGTACCCGATTGGCCTACACAACCATGGTTCCCAGTGGTATCAAACATGGTATCAAAGACATGAACATCCCGTCTGTTCTGGAATATCTGGCAGGCCTCCACTATGATGAGGGGCTCAGTTACAGTGCCATCAACTGCGCCAGAAGTGCCCTATCGACTTACCTATGGCAGGGGACAGACCATTACACTGTTGGGACTCACCCACTGGTACAAAACCTATGAGGGGAACCATATACTCCCAAATATGGGATGTGAGAATAATCCTGAAGATGCTCAGGAATTGGTCTCCAGCAACAGTTCTGTCCCTACACAGACTGACATTAAAACAGTCATGCTAATGGTATTGGTCACGGCACAGAGGATACAGTCACTGCAAAAACTAGACTGGACAACATGACTTCCTCAACAGAAAATATTACGTTTCATATTTATGAGATGGTAAGCAGAACAGAAAAGGGATCAGCAGGCCTCAATATACAATTAGGTCATACCCAACAGATGACCGTCTGTGTATAATAAGACATCTGTCGTTATACATGGAGAAAAAGAATATCCTAAGAGGCAATGAAAAGGCACATTTTGGTCAGCCACTAGCAACCACACCAAGAGTGATGGTCCAGACCATCTCAAGATGGCTGAAACAGGTGCTAACACAGGCTGGGGTGGATACTAATTTTTTAAAATCTCTTTCCACCAGGGCTGCAGCTACATTGGCAGCGATACAGTTGGATGTACCAATGGACCAAATCCTCAAGGCAGCAGGATGGTCTGGAGGGGAAAACATTCCAATTATTTTATAATAAACCAGTAATGAAACCTGGAACGTTTGCAGAAACAATTTAAGTTCTGTAAATTAATTTAAACCCATAAAAAGGGGTTATAAATTAGTGTTAAAATTTTTTATGATTTCAATGTCGAATTCATGTCCAAATTATGTTAACACAATTCCTCCCACAGTCAAGGCAGACGTGATGCATGGACTCGTTTCCACGGCATGAAATCACAGAGCTTTAAAATCTTCACGTAGTCACTCACGTGACTCCGAAGTAAAATAGTAAGATTAAACGAGAACTTACCAGTTTGAAGTTTGATCTGTATTTTATGAGGAGTTACGATGAGGGATTACGTGCCCTCCGCTCCCACCCTGATCATATACTTAAATGGTATCTCTTCTCTAATCTTACTATGTTTAGTCATTACAGTTATCTGTGATTTCACACCGCTGCTTTGAAGAATGACACGCATGCGTCGTGGCGGGGTTCTTCACGTAATCCCTCATCGTAACTCCTCATAAAATACAGATCAAACTTCAAACTGGTAAGTTCTCGTTTAATCTTACTATTAAATCTGGCTGCATGTGGTCTATATTGCTCAATTCCCTGCCTGTTCACGTGTCTGTCTAAATGCCTCTTAAACATTGTCCTCATTATTATATATTCACCACTTTCACTGGCTGTATGTTTTGCCACACCCCCCCCCCCCCCCCCCTCCCCTCCCCAGCTACTCGTTCCAGGCACATACTACTCTCTGTATTAAAAAAAAGACTTGCCTTGTAAAATTTCCTCCTCTCACCTTAAAACTCTGCCCTCCGGCAGATATTTCCACTACGAGGATAAGACTAATATATTAAGACAGCAGTGACGCATTGAGATCGCAGCCACTCAGGGAAATCAGTGACCACTTGGGCCAAAGCTGCAACTGGAACTGCAACACGTCAGCGCTTACAGGACAGGCGGAACTTTTACCAGTTTTATAATCTTCTCAAACCGCAGATGGGTTAACACCATGAAAAGGTTACATTGTGGAAAGTCTTCCAATGCATTCCAAGAAACCATGAAAAACATTTGTCCAGACATTTCATTATGAATCTCTGATCACTAAAAGTGCAAATGTCTTGTATAAAACAATTTATTCACTTTACAATGTTTTGTATTATGCATCAAGTTTCAGTGTTATTTTCATTTTGGGGCCAACTTTCAGCTATGTAGAAAGCACTAAGATTGAAAGCCTTTATTTTTCCAAAGAATATTTATTAAGTGGTTGTATTTTTTCCATGTTGAACAGGAAAACAAATTAATTATTTGAAATGATTTGTTGTAAGTGTGACATCAAACCGTAGCTGGATCTGGAATTAAATCCACAGTATGTTCTGCTGTGGAGTAGATTAGTTATATCCTGCCACATATTTTATTCAGTCAGGAACTTTCATTTAATAGAAATTTGAAATGAAATCTGTATGAATCTCGTAATGTGGTTTGCTGGAATGTAATGGGAGACTTCCTCGAATGTAAACTTTTCAAAGTGTTAACTTGTCTGCCATTTGGTTGATTGCAAAACCAGTTGAACTTTGCTAGTGATTATATAGAACGTTTCAGCCACCTGTCCGAGCCTCGGATTGTTAACCTGGATTTTGCCGAACTAATAGCGGTAAGGCCATTAGCACTTACTACCATTATTGCAAGTTAAAAAGAACAGTACATTTTGGCATCCATACATGCACAAGGAATTCCATATGTTTTCTTTTAGAGTTGTATCTGCTCTTTTGCCAAATGTGCTGGTGCTTTCCTCAAAGTAGATTCAGCAATGGCATGAACTGGAAAATTTATCACTTGATCTGCATTATAATAATTGGGACTTGAACAAAGTTGTAAAAACGGTTTTAGTGGTCCAGTAAGTATAATTATTGTTAAGCTTGTGAAGATTTTGTTTTGGCACAAGTTGAGCATTGTGTACAATTGTGGGCTCTTCCTTAACAAAAGGCCACACAAGGATGAGGTGCAACACAGAATCACCAGCATTTTAACTACAAAACGAGTTTACTTCATTTGGAGAGACTGAAAACTTTATTGCTTGTTTTAAGTGGAACCGGAAGTTTGAAGAAATAAGCTGTTGGAGCTTAAGAAGCATAAAAAGGTTGCCATTAAAAGAGACTGAAATAGTTATTGTTTTTTTCAGTGGAGCTGGAAGTATGAAATAGGGTGTTGCTGCTTAAGAGGCAGAAAGAATTGCCATTACGTCAATAGTGACTGATTGCAAAAGTGATTTGCGGCATTGAATGGTCCATTTTCATGTTTGTTGGGCAACATAGGGAGGGCACAAATTTAATACAATCACACAAGAGTTAAAAGAAAATGAACACTAATTTTGTAAATTAATTTGCCATACACTCTTCCTGAATGATGTTGCACAGATTACTTTACGTATGACTATGATTAAAAAAGAGAATTTTAACAGTGAGAAGTCAAAGTTTAAAGAATTAAGGGACCCGACTCGAAATCTCATCTATCCATGTTCTCCAGCGATGCTGCCTGACTCGATGAGTGACTCCAGCACTTCATGCTTTTTTGCTCAAGATTCCAGCATCTACTGTTCCTTGTGTCTACTAGGTGTAAGAATTGTCTGGATGGATCACAATGTGAACATCTTAATGTGTTTTTCTTTATGGGTTTCGTGTTCTGTTTCCAACCTGTAATATTCTGATTCTGTAATTTTTGCAGAAGCTCAATAACAAGTAAATTCACCTCCTTTTTCTGAATGAGCGTTATTCTATCACAATGAGTTACACGTGCAGGGAACCTGCTTACTTTAATGCCCTAATGTCGGAATCTAATCCCCTAAATGTTTAAACCTGCTGAATATGTTCTCATTAAGCACTCAAATACCCTCCCACTGAGATTTATGTTAAAGAATGACAAACAATAAAGGTATCAATAAGCAGGATCATTAATAACGATTAGCTCAAACTGAGGAACTGGAGGTTAATAGACATTTATCATGAGTGTTCAGTGTTTGATTTAATATTTATCCTCAGCTCCACAAGTCACTCTTTCACCACTGATCTGCTCAGTTAGCCTGTGCAGTGGTTTTTGTGGTTGCTGCTAACACTTCGAACTGAAAAGTTATATTGCACATTCGGAAGTTTGGCAGTGCCAAAGTCGACGCCAAAGAGCAGCCACAGCTGTGAGATCGGCCGCGCTCCTGTTTCGTACTGACGCCTGTACAAAAGAGGATATTGTTGAAAGCTCCAAATGATTGACCCTCGTGACAACCGTTTATATTTCTATATCGCCTGTAATGTGGTGAAACTTCCCAAGCTGCTTTAATAGAGGATATCAAGAGAAACCTAATACCATGACACATGAGGACCTAATAGAGCAGGTGACCAAAACCCGATCAAAATGATTTAGGAAGGAAATTTCAAAGTTTAACACAAGGCAACTGAAGGTGAGGAGTTAATGGTGGAAACATTCAAATTAAAGTTGGTTAGTTGGTTAGTTCGTTGGTTGGTTGGTTTGTTATTTAGTTAGTAAAGGGCCTGTCCCACGAGCATGAGACCTGCATGCGGCAAGCGCGACTAAACTGGAAGCGGGGGCCGCGCGGAGGTCGAGTGATCCCCGTACAGGGCCGGTCCCGCCAGCATGCGCCTGCATGTGGCGAGCGCGACCAAACCGGAAGCGGGGGCCGCACGGAGGTTGAGTGAGTGACGTGAAGTTCGAGCGAAGTCCGCGGGATGTTCGCGCGTGACGTACGGCGTCAAGACACTGTGTACTGCGTCGAGGCGCTGCGCACGCCCGTCGAGGCGGTGCATACGGCATCGAGGCGGCTGCGGGCCGGCAGGCCGTTGCCGCGCAGAATTTTTGAACACGGTCAGTTTTTCGGAGCCCCGCGCGATGTCTGGACCAGCTTCGCACAACTCCATACGGCTCCGGCGATCGAAGTGGAACCGGCCCCGCGAGGCCGTACGGCTCAAGCGACCACGTTAGGTCGCGCTTGCCGCATGGAGTCGCATGCTCGTGGGACAGGCCCTTTAGTTATTAGTCAGATGGTCGGTCGGTCGGTCAGTCAGTTAGGTTTATTTTCACGTGTACCGAGATACAGCAATAAAGCATTCTGTTACATGCTGTCCATTCAGTGGAAAGACTATATGTGATTACAGTTAAGCCGACCACTGTATATAGATACAGGATAAAGGAAATAACGTATAGTGCAACTGATGATCACAAGCACTTTACTCCAGCATTTTGTGTCTTTAATTGTGTCAGTAACCACCTTCATACCCTGGTAGCATACATAGGTTGAAGATAAAGCTTACTGCAGCCGTTCCTCCAAGGCAATCTCACATCCAAATAACAATCATATTTGATTTTTCATAATCACTGAAAGAAAACTGCTGGATTTTCTTTTTCAACTGTCACATTTATTCAGTTTGAAGTACAGTGGGAACGGTGTAACTAATAAATAATGGCCACAGAATAACTCTGCTTATTGTAGCTTCAAAAATTAAAGTCATCATTGAAGTTTGTGGTGGCCACGGTGGAGCAGCGGTAGAGTTGCTGCCTTACAACGCTTGCAGCACCGGAGACCCGAGTACGATCCCATCTGTATGGAGTTTGTACATTCTCCCTGTGACCAGCGTGGGTTTTCTCTGAGATCTTCGGTTTCCTCCCACACTCTAAAGACGTACATGTATGTAGATTAATTGGCTTGGTGTATGTGTAAATTGTCCCTGGTGTGTGTTGGGTGGTGTTAATGTACAGGGATCGCTGGTGGGCCGAAGAGCCTGTTTCCACGCTGTATCTCCAAACGAAACTAAACTAAACTAAAGTCTATTATTCCATTGCATAGTAAATGATAGGACCCTGGCGAGTGATGTAATACAGATAGACCCGAGGGTGTTGGTACATAGTTCTATGAAAGTGATAACACAGGATCAGCGCACTTCCCTGTTGTCTTCATCTCAGATCTGTGCAAATGTCTCAGATGCCAGCGATCCCTCTACAAATGTCCTTTCTCCGACAGAGAAAAGGTCACAAAATGCTGGAGTAACTGAGGGGGTCAGACAGCATCCCTGGAGTACATGGATAGGTGACATTTTGGGTCCCAATCCCACACACATCACCTACCCATGTTCTCCAGAGATGCTGACTGACCCGCTGAGTTACTCCAGCACTTTGTGACCTTTTGTGTAAACCGGCATCTGCAGTTCCTTGTTTCCAGATTTCCTGTAGGACCATCGCAGTCAGTAGTGCAAAGAGATTTTTGTCTTTTAAGCCTTTTCCTGCAAAGTTCAGATACTTACTCAATATCAAATACATTGAACGATCCTTTTGCATATATAACACATTACGTACACGGAATTACGCATATTTTGAATGATTCTTGTATTGGAGCATTTTGGATGAATTTAGATCCCAAAGCAATCGAAGAAAATTTAAGGCAGTATTTTCTTTGATTGCTTTTGGATCTAAAGTATATCTACAGTATTCTACAGTATATGGGAAGTATACATCGTATGGTTACAGGATATGGGGAGGAAAGAGGAACAGGGTACTGATTCTGGATGAACAGCCATGATCATATTGAATGGGGTGGGAGATTGCAACCTTCACGTGGTCCGCCCTTTTTGGACGAATCCAATCAACCTGGCATGCACAATTAAAAATAAGATCAAATAGAACAAGTTGTCCTTCAACTTTAGCTTGTGCATGCCATACCCAAGAAGAAGATCATATTGAATGGCAGTTCTGGCTCGAAGGGCCGAATGGCCTACTCCTGCACCTATTTTCTCTGTTTCTATGTTTCTATGTTTCTATTTTTACATTGAGAGTCAGGAAAATGTTACACTGCTGTTCAGACCTACTCCGCAATTAAAAAAAGTAAATCGGTACCGTCTTCTGAAATTAGCCAATGTCAATTTCATTAATGTGTGTCAATGCCATTACTGACATGATTAGTAAAATCAGTACCTCTCACTCACTGTTAATCAACTGAGTTAGAAAAGACAGTCACACTTGACTCTTCAGTCAGTATTGACAGATGAGAAATAGGAGCAGAAGTAAACCAAAAGGTCCTTCAGCACTGCTCCACCATTGAGTGACTGAACTGATCTTGCCCTCTGCTGTACTTTCCTTACAATACAATACAATACAATTTATTTGTCATTTGGACCCCTTGAGGTCCAAACGAAATGACGTTTCCGCAGTCACACATTACAAAAACAAAAAGACCCGAGACACAAACACAATTTACATAAACATCCATCACATCGCTGTGATGGAAGGCAAAAAAAAACTTATCTCTCCACTGCACTCCCCCCCCCCCCCCCCGATGTCAGAGTCAAAGTCAAAGCCCCCGGCTGGCGATGGCGATTGTCCCGCGGCCATTAAAGCCACGCCGGGTGATGCAAGGTCGCACACCGGGTCTAGTTGTTAGAGCCCCCGGCGTGCGCTCGCAGAGTCCCGCGGCCATTCCGCAACTGGAGCCCCAGGTCATTCCTGTTGGAGGCCGCTCCACGTTGCAGCCCCAAGGACAACGGAGACCCGACAAAGAAAAGGTCGGGTCTCCCGTGCAGGGAGAGATTTTAAAGTTACCCCCTCCCCACCACCCCCCCACACACATACCCCAACAAAAAAATAACAAAAACTACATAAAAACGAGACAGAAAATAAAAAAAACACAGACGGACTGCAGAGGCCGCTGCTGACAAGCCCATGATAGTCTTAACTATCTTCTTAATCCCATTAACCGCAATTCCCCTTCAGTTCAAAAATTGTCTTGAATGTATTGACTCTGGAGTAGAGAATTAGAAAGATTCTGAATTCTTAAAGAAGAAATACTTCCTCAGCCAACCACAAGACCTCAGACTTTATCCCCTAGTTCTTGACTTCCCTTTCAGCTGGATGATCCTTGAAGCATTATCAAGATCCTTGAAGCATTTATCAAGAAGGTCATTTGGTTCTCTTCTAAACTTCAGCCAATTCATTCAAAGATCAATTCATTCTCTTGACTGTTCCCCCTCCACCTGCCCATTATACACACACATACACACATATAGTAACGCTAGTAACACAGTCACATTGTACGTCAGGATGGGAAAATTGCAGAGAATTGTGGACGCAGCCCAGACCATCACACAAAGCAACCTCCCTTGCACTAAATGTTGTTCTCTTTATCCTGTATCTGTACACAGTAGACTACGTGAAGTCTTTCTGCTGACTGGACAGCACGCAGCAAAAAAGCTTTTTCCGGTACCTCGGTAAAACATGACACTAAAGTAAACTAATATTTGTATGGATCTTCAACTTTCCCCATGCTCTCGTGGGTTTCTGTGTTAACTACACAGTTAAGAATTGCAAATTAAATAAACGTACAATTTCCTGAAATATTTTCAACCCAGCGTCCCATATCCTCCTTCACAGTAGTGACGATGAGAGGTAACAGTTGTATCTATGATGACTACAAGTACTGCATGAATGCCTGATGCGAATTGTTGTCAAGGTTTGGTTGCTAAGTGGTGCTTTAGCAACTCTTGACAAGAGGAAGAAAAATGAGATTATGAATCACCCTGGGCCAGTTTCAGGCATTTTTCATAGAGCTAGTTGAATCGTACCTTAGGCAATAACAAGGAAGTAGATCTGATGTATCCTTTGGGCATGAGAATACATTAAAGTTACAGTACAAAAATAGGCTATTTGACTCTCTGGAGTCTATTGTCGTTTAACCTCCATACAATGAGTTAATCTAGATTCCAGTTACAAATCTGCATCTCTTTCCTTCCTCCTGGAGTATTACATGATGTGAAGATAGGTGCAGAATAACAATGGAATAGAATGGAAAACATTGATAGAAAATGTTCTTTCCCCCATCCCTGCAATCAGTCTGACGAAGGGTTCCGACCCAAAATGTCACCTATCCATGTTCTCCAGGGGTGCTGCCTGACCCGCTACTCCATCATTTTGTGTCTTTCCTCAAGTTTTGAACTGAATCTTTCATGTTCATAAGTTATAATCTGTCAATCTCCGCCATAAAAATATCAATTGACTTGGCCTCACAGCCTTCTGTGGCAATGAATTCCACAGATTCACCATCCCCTGATGAAAATAAATTCCTCCTCCTCTCCTTTCTAAAGGTCCGTTCTTTTATTCTGAGGCTATGGCCTCTCTACCTAGACTCTCCCACTCGTGGAAACATCACGTTCACTCTATCCTGGCCTTTCACTCCTTCCTAAGTTTCAATGAGGTGCCCCCTCATCCTTCTAAACTCCAGCGAGTAGTTCCAACGGCCAGTTCCATCAAACGCTCATCATCTGTTAGCCGACTCATTCCTGGGAATCTTCGGAGCAACCTTACAAGTTTACATAAACTGACCCATCTTTTTCTCGAAGGTTTAAAATTCTCTTAATTTTGTCAGAAACATTTAAATAATCAAATAGTCATGTCAGGTTGAGTTTATTGTCATAAAAGTACAGTGAGGTACAGGTACAATGAAAATTTGCTTACAGCAACATCATAGGGCACATACATGTCAGGCAACGCATGAAAATATTAATTGGACATAATTTTTACATAAATCGCACATAAATGCTGCAAGGCAGTGAACAGAAAAAAAACTGTGTATAAACAAGGCATTTGTGTAAAACAGGAATGCAGATGTGTCCAAGAAATAGTCCATAGTGTTCTGTTGCCAAAGTAGGATTATGGTTGTTCAGTTTGGTTCACATGCTATTGCTTTAATAATAGTTTGATTTTAAATCTACTCTCAGGGTGTAATGAAGAATTACCAATTGTTCTAATATCTATCGCTGTTATTTGCATCTGAAATGGTACCAGTCCTTTTGCTCTGGTGACTACAATAGACTACGTGTAAATGGATTGTTGGAAGCAATCAATTAACCCCATAATAAGAATTGAAAGGATAATAGCAAAAGGAGGAAACTTTCCTCACATTAGAAATTACAGATTCTGGAACCTTCAAAAAAAATTGCTGGGGGAACTCACTGGGTCAGACAGTAACCATGCAGGCAAATGGCCAGACAACATTTCTGGTAAGGGGCGTTCTTCAAGGAACATTTTATCATTGAGTCATAGAGACATACAACATGGAAACATGCCCTTCAGCCCAATTTGCCAACACCGACCAACATGTCCCATCTACACTCGTCCCTCCTGCGTTTGGTCCATATCCCTCTAAACCTGTCCTATCCATGTAACTGTCTAAATGTTTCTTAAACGTTGCGATAGTACCCGACTCAACTACCTCCTCCCACAGCTCATTTCATACACCCACCACCCTTTGGGTGCAAAGGTTACCCCTCAGGTTCTTATTAAATCTTTTTCCCCTAACCTTGAACATATGTCCTCTGGTTCTCAATTCCCCTACTTTGGGCAAGAGACTCCGTGCATCTACTCGATCTATTCCTCTCATGATTTTGTACACCTCTATAGGATCACCCATCATCCTCCTGCACTCCATGGAATGCTGGCTTACAGGTACAGCAGGCAGTGAAGGAAGCTAATGGAATGTTGGCCTTCATAACAAGAGGATTTCAGTATAGGAGTAAAGAGGTTCTTCTGCAGTTGTATAGGGCTCTGGTGAGACCACATCTGGAGTATTGTGTACAGTTTTGGTCTCCTAATTTGTGGAAGGACATCCTTGTGATTGAGGCAATGCAGCGTAGGTTCACGAGATTGATCCCTGGGATGGCGGGACTGTCATATGAGGAAAGATTGAAAAGACTAGGCTTGTATTCACTGGAATTTAGAAGGATGAGGGGTGTTCTTATAGAAACATATAAAATAGTAAGATTAAACGAGAACTTACCAGTTTGAAGTTTGATCTGTATTTTATGAGGAGTTACGATGAGGGATTACGTGAAGAACCCCACCACGACGCATGCGTGTCATTCTTCAAAGCAGCGGTGTGAAATCACAGATAACTGTAATGACTAAACATAGTAAGATTAGAGAAGAGATACCAGTTAAGTATATGATCAAGGGTGGGAGCGGAGGGCACGTAATCCCTCATCGTAACTCCTCATAAAATACAGATCAAACTTCAAACTGGTAAGTTCTCGTTTAACCTTACTATTTTACTTCGGAGTCACGTGAGTGACTACGTGAAGATTTTAAAGCTCTGTGATTTCATGCCGTGGAAACGAGTCCATGCATCACGTCTGCCTTGATGACTGTAGGAGGAATTGTGTTAACATAATTTGGACATGAATTCGACATTGAAATCATAAAATTTGTTAACACAAATTTATAACCCCTTTTTATGGGTTTAAATTAATTTACAGAACTTAACTTTGTTTCTGCAAACGTTCCAGGTTTCATTACTGGTTTATTGTAAAATAATTGGAATGTTTTTTCCCCCAGACCATCCTGCTGCCTTGAGGATTTGGTCCATTGGTACATCCAACTGTATCGCTGCCGATGTAGCTGCAGCCCTCGTGGAATGAGATTTTAAAATATTAGTATCCACCCCAGCCTGTGTTAGCACCTGTTTCAGCCATCTTGAGATGGTCTGGACCATCACTCTTTTGTGTGGTTGCTAGTGGCTGACCAAAAGTGCCTTCTCATTGCCTCTTAGGATTTTCGTTTTCTCCATGTATAACGACAGATGTCTTATTATACACAGACGGTCATCTGTTTGGGTATGACCTAAATTGTGATCCCTGTCTGTTCTGCTTACTAACTCATAGATATGAAACATAATATTTTCTGTTGAGGAAGTCATGTTGTCCAGTCTTAGTTTATGCAGTGACTGTACCCTCTGTGCCGTGACCAATGCCATTAGCATGACTGTTTTTAATGTCAGTCTGTGTAGGGACAGAGCTGTTGCTGGAGACCAATTCCTGAGCATCTTCAGGATAATACTTACATCCCATATTTGGGAGTACCTGGTTCTTGGGGGATTAGTATTAAAAATTCCCCTCATAAGTTTTGTTACCAGTGGGTGAGTCCCAACAGAGTAACGCTCTGTCCCCTGCCATAGGTAAGTCGATAGGGCACTTCTGGCGCAGTTGATGGCACTGTAACTGAGCCCCTCATCATAGTGGAGGCCTGCCAGATATTCCAGAACAGACGGGATGTTCATGTCTCTGTAGGTGATGTTGTTTTTATGGCAGAGCATCGCCTACTTCCTGATATAGACCAGATACTGTTTTTTAGTTGACTGTCTTTGGGCCGCCGAGATCATGTTCACTGTTCGGTCCGTCAGTCCCAGTTGTAGTAGAGGTGTTTTTAAAAATCTACAAATTAATAAGTTCAAATGTTTATGGCATGGGTGGCTATCCCTTGTTACGGGATGTAGCAATAAATCTGGTCTATGTGGGATGGTGATACATGGTTCTAATACCATGTTTAATACCACTGGGAACCATGGTTGAGTAGGCCAATCGGGTACTACCAATACCAGACGCAGAGTCTTGTTGTATTTTCCTTAATACCCGACTGATGAGGCAGGAAGGAGGGAATGCGTAAATAAACAATTCCCCCCCCCCTCCCCCCCCCCCTCCCCCCCCCCCCCCCCCCCTCCCCCCCCCCCCCCCCAATGCAGCGAAAATGCATCTGTCGCCGCTGCCCCAGGGTCTGGTTCCCATGAAACATAATTTGATAACTGGTGGTTAAGTCTGGAAGCGAATAGATCGATATCTGGTGTTCCATATTTTGCTGTAATAGCAAAAACTCTTTTATTTTTATTTATTTATTTATTTATTTTTTAATTCAACATCCATTCGGTGTTTTCATTAAATTTGCATGACCTGGTGTCTGCCACTAAATTTAGTCTTCCTGGTAGGTAAGTGGCTGATATCCAAATATCTCTCTGGATACACCATTGCCAAATTGTATTAGCCAGATTGTCACATGATGTCGATTTGTTTCCACCCATGTGGTTAATGTATGCTACCACGGTGGTATTGTCTATCTGTAGTCTAACATGCTGGTGATATGATCCAGTACAATATGACTTTAGGCCATGGAATGCACCCAACATTTCCAGGTAGTTTATGCCCAGTGTGAGTAATAATGATGCCTCCTGAGCAGTCCATCTACCTCCACAGCTGGTGATGGTATTGGTGGCTCCCCACCCAAGTGCACTGGCATCAGTTTGTAGTACCATGGAAAGGTTACTGACAATGATTGGATTGGAACAAAGCCAGATGTTATCTATCCACCATTTTATTCCATTTTAGCTTGATTGGTAGTTTCATAGGTCTGTCAAAGTGACCTGCATTAATTTAGAGTGCTTGTATTTTTGCTCTCTGTAAGTTTTGGTAATGTAGAGGTCTAAATTGTGTGGCTGGAAAGGCAGCCACCATTTGCCAATTACTTTTGCTACCAATCTGATGGATGGTTTGCTGATGTCAATGAGGTTATGCAAGCCTCTATTAAATCTCTAGCCTTTCCCTTAGGCAGAGTCACCGACATGTGAACTGAGTCAATGGTGAAAACCCCAAATAGTCCATAGTTGTGGAAGGCGTTAGTTTAGATTTAACTAGATGGATAATAAATCCCAGTTTTTCAAATAACTGTTTTGTGGCTGTTACAGTTTGTTTGGCCAATTCCAAAGTTTTGCCCACAATGAGTATGTCATCTAAATATGCCATGACCATGTGTTTACGTTTCCGTAGAAACGCTAGGGCTGGTTTCAAAATTTTTGTGAACAGCCTGGGGCTGATGACCCATTTGGCAGTGCTTTATACTGTCAGCGTTGCCCATCCAGTTGAATTTTAAGTAACATCTGTGGTCACCTCGTATAGGCACTGAATAGTAAGCATCTTTTAAATTGATGCTGGCCATGAAGTAACCTTTGGAAATTAATTGTTTAGCAGTAACAAAGGTTTCCATTTTATCAGATCTATGGTGATGCGACAACCACCATCTTTTTTGTTTTTGATAAATATATTGGACACGAATTCTAATGGTTCGTGTTGAGTTTTCTCAATTACTCCTTTTATGTAAAGCCGCTCCAGTTCAGCTTGCGCTTTTGATTTTTCTTTATCAGAAGGCACGAACATTCGGTTCGGTATATGTTGAACTGGAGGGCTGTACTTGTGTATAAACTCTATTGTATATCCCTGGATACTGCTTAAGATGTAAGTATCGGTTGTTAACATGCTCCATGCATTCAGAAAAGAGTGTAGTCTTCCCCCAACCTCCATGCTCCCTGTATTTTGTAGGGAACCAGACCCACCTACCTCCATAGTTACCAGTGGCAGGTTTACTTCTTTTTGTAGGTTCTTCGCTGCTGTTGTTGCGCTGGTGTCTGGATTTTCGGTTTGGTTGGCGTTGGAGGTCCCCGCATCTTCCAAGAAGGCCGGCCTGGGCCATGGCCTAAAAAGACTCATGTTTTGAATATCGGGCCTTCGAGCTTTCACCAGTTCTGCTGGTGGGTGCGTAGGGGTGCTGTCTTTGGCTGTAGTGTTTGTTGGAGTCCATTTTATTAGTCCAGTAGGTTCTCTTGTTCCTGCACCCCTTGCACACTTGTCTTTCCTTCTGCGGACCCCTCTTCCAGGTCAGCCCAGAACTGACCCGCAGTGCTCCCCTCTGATGAGGTAGAAGCACTGTGCAGCCCTTCAAGAGGTACTGCTGTGGGTTTATCATAGGGCCCACAGTGACCCGACTCCATCTCCCGGAGTCTGTCACATTGGAGCAAATGTTCCACACACCGCTCCATCCGGTTCCAACGCTCTCGGTCGCTGGCCGCCCGCGGTTGTTCAAAGTCGGACTCCTCTGAGTCCACGACCTTGTTTGTTTTTGTGTCCAGCCTTTCCGCCCGGCTGCGTGGATCTGGCCGGTGCGGAGGCGACATCGGGCACAGCTGACCCCACTATCGGTGATCCGAGTGCCGCTGGCTGCTGCTGGCTGCCCGCTGCTCCGCGGTCCTCCCTCACCAGCTTTGTCCTTACTGCCCTGTCGTGGAGTGGATCTGGCCGGTGCGGAGGCGACATCGGGCACAGCTGATCCCATCTAGCCCACCAGCTTTGTCACAGCCCGTTGGTTTCTCCACCTGTAATTAGCATGGTAAAAACACAAAAAGACCGCAGCTCTTACCTGCAGGTCCAAGTTAAATTGTCGCTACGGGGGAACGTCGTTCCACCCCGTCTCCTGCCGTTTTCGACTTGTCAAAAAGTCGACGGTCCATTTGAATAGTCTCCCGCCCGGCCGTGGTGTTCTGGCCGGCGCGGGACCAAAAGTCGGCACAGCTGATCCCTTACGGGGCTTGTGCCTTCAGCTGCTGCTGGCTCCCGCAACTTCGCAGTCCTCCCCAGACAGCTTTACTCGCAGCACTTGTGGACACTATTTTGTCCAGCTTCCCCCCCTGTGAAAAAACAGCGCGGGCACAAAAACTACCGCAGAGTAAATCACTTACCTGCAGGTCGCGGTTTCAAACTTACCGCTGCGGGGGACACTCCACCCCGCCTGTCGTTTCGCAAGCGTGAAGCGATATGACACGCATGCGTCGTGGCGGGGTTCTTCACGTAGTCACTCACGTGACTCCGAAGTAAAATTATAAAAGGACTGGACAAGCTAGATGCAGGAAAAATGTTCCCAATGGTGGGCGAGTCCAGAACCAGGGGCCACAGTCTTAGAATAAAGGAGAGGTCATTTAAGACTGAGGTGAGAAAAAACTTTCTCAAAGGGCTGGCTTGAAGGGCCGAATGGCATACTCCAGCACCTAATTTCTATGTTGGTATGTTTCTATGAATAGAGTCCTCGCCTGCTCAACCTCTCCCTATAGCTCAGGCCCTTGAATCCTGGCAACATCCTCATAAATCTTCTCCGCACCCATTCCAGCTTGTTTAGTGTATTTTTGTATACAGAAAAAAACAAATGGTTATCTAAAAAATAAATAAGTTCTGATGTCCACAGTCTTCACATGCTGTAATTAATCTAAAATAATATAACCTGACATCGTTACACTTGTCCCACTACATCATAAGCATGTAGATAAACATGTTTATACTCTACATCTGAAAATGCAGACGTGCATTAAAAGTAATGTGGTCTTCATGTCCATATAGTACAATCTTCATTAAATAGAATAATCTAATGTGGAATTCTATTAAAAGCATTCTGACATACTTAAGGTCACAGGAGTCTCCGATTGAACATTTTAAATGTGTTGTAAATCAAAACAAAAATTAAGTTACCCCAAGTATAAAATTATGTAACAAATTAAATTTTAATTCAGCCATTTACTTACTAATGGATCCGATGCAAATTTATTCTGGCTTGATAGCAATTTGTGTATCACAAGAAAATGGGACAAGCCTTTACAGAATGTCCACTATATGATTGTAGTACAATTTCATCTCATTTCATTCTTCTAAGTTCATTAGTGCTCTACACCCCTGTCAAGCCTTAACAAGGTCACATTGCTAAGATTCAATAAAATATTCAGTCGAAAGTAATGTAAAATTTAATCTAAAGGATGGCTTTTTTTTCTGTTCTTGACAGAAGAGCTGGAACAATTGTGGACTAATTGGTGACACTAATTAGATAGGTCTTTATAAGAACCAGCATTGATGTATAGGTCCAGTGACCTTTTTTTTCTGTATTATAGAATCTCATGGTTCCAACACTTGGTGATATTTTCAGAATGTGATAAACTTTGGTAATAGCGTTTAGTGTCTGAGGGCAAGAGACAGGCCAGGATGTGAAATCAGAAATAAAAATAAAATTAAGGAAACACAACTTCCAATTTTGTCAACATAGACACAAAGTGCTTGAGCAACTCTACAAGTCAGGCAGCATCTCTGGAGAAAAAGGATCCTGTTTGCACCGAGTCTTTTAGCACAGGGAAAGTAAATAAATTAAGCAAGAGGATAAAAGTTTAAGGTGAGAGGAAATAATATGAACCAGAGTGACAACTATTTCACTCGGAGGATGTTGGATATATGGAACGAAGTGCCAGAGAAGGTAGTTGAGGACAGATACTGTAGCAACATTTAAAAGACACTTGGACTGGTATATGGACAGGAAATGTTTAAAGGAGATGGGCCAAATGGGATTAGGTTAATTGGGGCATCTTGGTTGGCATTGAAACATTATTGAAACATATAAGATTATTAAAGGGCTTGGACATGCTAGAGGCAGGAAACATGTTCAGGATGTTGGGAGAGTCCAGAACCAGGGGCCACAGTTTAAGAATAAGGGGTAAGCCATTTAGAACAGTGATGAGGAAAAACTTTTTCACACAGAGAGTTGTGAATCTGTGGAATTCTATGCCTCAGAAGGCAGTGGAGGCCAATTCTCTGGAGGCTTTCAAGAGAGAGTTAGAGAGAGCTCTTAAATATAGAGGTACTGATTGTGGATGATCAGCCATGATCACAGTGAATGGCGGTGCTGGCTCGAAAGGCCGAATGGCCTACTCCTGCACCTATTATCTATTGTCTATTGGCATGGATGAGTTGGGCTCTTACAATTTGGACCCATACCCCAGATAGTTGTGAGGCTGTCATGAGTGGGTGCACTTGTCATGTCCGAATCTACTATACAGTGTTCCCTCCAGTTTTATTTTTAATTTTTAGTTTAGTTTAGAGACACAGCACGGAAACAAGCCCTTCGACCTAAGCCGAGTCCACTTTAACCAGCGATCCCTGCACACTAACGCTGCCCTACATACACTAGGGACAATTTACATTTATACCAAGCCAATTAACCTACAAACCTGTACGTCTTTGGAGTGTGGGAGGAAACCGAAGATCTCGAAGAAAACCCACGCAGGTCAAGGGGAGAACATACAAACGCTCTACAGACAACCACCCGTAGTCAGGATCGAACCCGGGTCTCTGGAGCTGTAAGGCAGTAGCTCTTATGCCACCGTGCTGCCCAATTCTTAATGTGTTTCAACATGACAATTTTGATTCAACAAGCAGTCATTTTAGATGGTAGCTAAATGTCAACCACAATAGATTTAGTCACACTTATAGCAAACTGTGGCTAGGATGCTGATTTATCAACAACCCAGTGGTGTCATGCTCTTGCCAAAACTAACATTTTGCTCATTTTGAGGATAGATTATACAGTAACTGCAACCCACACAGTGAACCACATGTGAATGAATGAAGAATAGTAATAACCCGCCAGGACGCATGCGTGTCATTCTTCAAAGCAGTGGTGTGAAATCACAGATAACTGTAATGACAAACATAGTAAGATTAGAGAAGAAATACCAGTTGAGTATATGATCATGGGTGGGAGCGGAGGGCACGTATTCCCTCAACGTACTCCTCATAAAATAACGATCAAACTTCGAACTGGTAAGTTCGCGTTTAATCTTACTATTTTACTTCGGAGTCACGTGAGTGACTACGTGAAGATTTCAAAGCTCTGTGATTTCATGCCGTGGAAACGAGTCCATGCATCACATCTGCCTTAATGACTGTAGGAGGAATTGTGTCAACATATTTTAGACATGAATCCGACATTGAAATCCATGAATTGATTAACACAAATTATAGCCCCTATTTATGGGGTAATTAAATTACAGAACTTAAATTGTTTCTGCAAATGTTCCTGGTTTAATGACTGGTTTATGATAAAATAGTTGGAATGTTTTTCCCCTGACCATCCTGCTGCCTTGAGGATTTGGTCCATTGGTACATCCAACTGCATAGCTGCCGATGTAGCTGCAGCCTTGGTGGAATGAGATTTTAAAATATTAGTATCCATCCCAGCCTGTATTAGAACCTGTTTCAGCCATCTTGAGATGGTCTGGACCGTCACTCTTTTGTGTGGTTGCTTATGGCTGACTAAAAGTGCCTTCTCATTGCCTCTGATGATTTTCGTGTTCTCCATGTATAACGACAAATGTCTTACTATACAGAGACGATCATCTGTTGGGTAAGACCTAAATTCTATATTGAGGCCTGCTGATCCCTGTCTGTTCTGCTTTACTAATTCATAAATATGAAACGTAATATTTTCAGATGAAGAAGTCATGTGTCCAGTCTTAATTTATGTAATGACTGTACCCTTTGTGCCGTAACCAATGCCATTAGCATGACTGTTTTTAATGTCAGTCTATGTAGGGACAGAGCTGTTGCAGGAGACCAATTCCTGAGCATCTTCAGGTCAATACTCACATCCCATATTTGGGAGTACCTGGTTCTTGGGGGATTGGTATTAAAAATTCCCCTCATACGTTTTGTTACCAGTGGGTGAGTCCCAGCAGAGTGACGCTCTGTTCCTTGCCACAGATAAGTTGATAGGGCACTTCTGGCGCAGTTGATGGCACTATAACTGAGCCCCTCATCATAATGGAGGCCTGTCAGGTATTCCAGAACAGACGGGATGTTCATATCTCTGTAGGTGATGCTGTTTTTGTAACAATACATCTCCCACTTCCTGATATAGGCCAGATACTGTTTTTTGGTGGACTTTCTGTGGCCCGCTGAAATCATGTTCACTGTTCGGTCCGTCAGTCCCAGCTGTAGTAGTGGTATTTTTAAACTCTACAAATTAATAAATTCAAATAGTTATGGCATGGGTGGCTATCCCTTGTTACGGGATGAACCAATAAGTCTGGTCTATTCGGGATGGTGATACATGGTTCTAATACCATGTTCAGTATCACTGGGAACCATAGTTGAGTAGGCCAATCGGGTACTACCAAAATACCAGACGCAGAGTCTTGCTGTATTTTCCTTAATACCCGACTGATGAGGCAGAAAGGAGGGAATGCATAAATAAACAATTCCCCCCCCCCCCCCATGCAGCGAAAATGCATCTGTCGCCGCTGCCCCAGGGTCTGGTTCCCACGAAACATAGTTTGATAACTGGTGATAAAGCCTGGATGCGAATAGATCGATATCTGGTGTTCCATATCGTGCTGTAATATCAGCAAATACTTTTTATTCAACATCCATTCGGTGTTTTCATTAAATTTACGTGACCTGGTGTCTGTTTAGTTTACCTGGTAGGTAAGTAGCTGATATCCAAATATCTCTCTGGATACACCACTGCCAAATTGTATTAGCCAGATTGTCACATGATGTCGATTTGTTTCCACCCATGTGGTTGATATATGCTACCACGGTGGTATTGTCAATCTGTAGTCTAACATGCTGGTGATATGACCCAGTACAATATGACTTTAGGCTATAGAATGCACCCAACATTTCCAGGTAGTTTATGCCCAGTGTTAGTAATAATGATGCCTCCTGAGCAGTCCATCTACCTCCACAGCTGGAGATGGAATTGGTGGCACCCCAACCAAGTGCACTGGCATCAGTTTGTAGCACCATAGAAGGGTTGCTGATAATGATTGGATTGAAACAAAGCCAAATGTTATCTATCCACCATTTTAGTTCCATTATAGCTTTGATTGGTAGCTTCATTGGTCTGTCAAAATGACCAGCATTGATTTTGAGTGCTTGTATTTTTGCTCTCTGTAAATTTTGGTAGTGTAAAGGTCCAAATTGTGTGGCTGGAAAAGCAGCCACCATTTTGCCAATTACTTTTGCTACCAATCTGATGGACGGTTACTGATGTCAATGAGGTTATTGCAAGCCTCTATTAAGTCTATAGCCTTTCCCTTTGGCAAAGTCACCGACATGTGAACTGAGTCAATGGTGAACCCCAAATAGTCCATAGTAGTGGAAGGCGTTAATTTAGATTTAACTGGATGGATAATAAACCCCAGTTTTTCAAATAACTGTTTTGTGGCTGTTACAGTTTGTTTGGCCAATTCCAAAGTTTTGCCCACAATAAGTATGTCATCTAGATATGCCATGACCATGTGTTTTCGTTTCCGTAGAAACGCTAGGGCTGGTTTCAAAATTTTAGTGAACAGCCTGGGGGCTGATGTTAAATCATTTGGCAGCGCTCTATACTGCCAGCGCTGTCCCATGTTGAATTTTAAGTAACATCTGTGGTCACCTCGTATAGGCACTGAATAGTAAGCATTTTTTAATCGATGCTAGCCATGAAGTAATCTTTGGAAATCAATTGTTTAGCAGTAACAAATGTTTCCATTTTAAAATGAATATATTGTACAAATGTATTCAATTTGGTCAGATCTATGATGATGCGACAACCACCATCTCTTTTGTTTTTGGTAAAAATATTGGACACGAATTCTAGCGGTTCGTGTTGGGATTTTTCAATTACCCCTTTTGCGTAAGGCCGCTCCAGTTCAGCATGCGCTTCTGATTTTTCTTTACCGGAAAGTACGAACATTCGGTTCGGTATATGTTGAACTGGAGGGCTGTACTTGTGTATAATTCTATTGTATATCCCTGGATACTGCTTAAAATATAAGTATCGGTAGTTAACATACTCCATGCATCCAGAAAGGAGAGTAATCTCCCCCCAACCTCCATGCTCCCTGCAATTTGTAGGGAACCAGACCCACCTACCTCCATAGTTATGGCAGGTTTACTTATTTTTGTAAATCCTTCGTTGATGTTGAGGCGTCGGTGTCTGGGTTTGTGGTTTGGTTGATGTTGGAGGTTTGCGTATCTTCCAAGAAGGCCGGTCTGGGCCATGGCCTAAGAAAGACTCATGTTTGGTGTACCGGACCTTCGAGCTTTCACCAGTCGGTCTTGTTCTACTGGTGGGTGCGTAAGGGTGCTGTCTATGGCCGTGTGTTGCAAAGCAGTGCCAGTGCATCCTGTTGGTCCTGCGACATGTCCTTCTCATCCACTGTGTGGGTGAAAGCTGTTATCCCCGCTGTTTAGGAGTTTCCATATACAATTATTTATTACAGGAACATTCAGGGATATACAGTCAGGTGTCCTCCAGGTTTTGGCCAGTCTGGTCTGGCTGTATGAAGTTGGACACCATGTCCAGTAGATTTTCACGTTCCTGCACCCCCTGCACACTTGATTTCTGTTCTGCAAACCCCTCTTCAGGATCAGCCCAGAACTGACCCCCAGTACTCCCCTCTGACGAGGGAGAAGCACTGTGCAGCCCTACATGAGGTGCTGCTGTGGGTTTTACATAGAGCCCACAGTGACTCGACTCCATCTCCCGGAGCCTGTCACGTTGGAGCAAATGCTCCACACACCGCTCCATCCGGCTCCAGCGCTCACGGTCGCTGGCCGCCCGCGGCTGCTCAAAGTCGGACTCATCTGCGTCCATGACTTTGATGGTTTTTTGTTTTGCCTTACCGCCCGGCCGCGGAGTGGATCTGGCCGGTGCGGAGGCGACATCGGGCACAGCTGATCCCATTATAGGTGATTCAAGCGCCGCTGGCCGCTGCTGGCCCACCAGCTTTGTCGCAGCCCTCGTTGGTTTCTTCGACTTTTCCATGCTCCCTACCTGTAATCAGCATGGGAAAACACAAAAAGACCGCAGAGTACTCTTACCTGCAGGTCCTGGTTTAAATTGTCGCTACGGGGGAACGTTGTTCCACCCCGCCTCCTGCCGTTTTCGACTTGTCCAAGTCGACGGCCCCATTCTGAATAGTCTCCCGCGCGGCCGTGGTGTTCTGGCCGGCGCGGGACCAAAAGTCGGCACAGCTGATCCCACTTACGGGGCTTGTGCCTTCAGCTGCTGCTGGCTCCCGCAACTTCGCGGTCCTCCCCAGCCAGCTTTACTCGCAGCACTTGTGGACACTATTTTGTCCAGCTTCCCCCCCCCGTGTAAAAACAGCGCGGGGACAAAAACTACCGCAGAGTAAATCACTTACCTGCAGGTCGCGGTTTCAAACTTACCGCTGCGGGGGAACGCTCCACCCTGCCTGTCGTTTCGCAAGCGTGAAAGCGATATGACACGCATGCGTCCTGGCGGGGTTCTTCACGTAGTCACTCACGTGACTCCGAAGTAAAATAGATAGACTATTTGCTATTTGTTGATAATATATCTAATGTTCCAGCATTTGACAGCCAACAATCTCCGCCACTTTCAGTCATCCACCCTGTATCAGATAATGAGCACACTGAATATTTGATTCATATTAAACATTTCAGAATTGATATATATGCCTAGTAATGACCAAAACAGTGATGTGCCTGCATGTAGTTTTAATCTTTAATTCACTGGCAAGTTACTTCTATGTAAAGCTAAATCGAAGACTCATTTATATCAAGACTGAATTTTGACACATAATACACAAAGCTCATTTTCTGGGAGATTTAAAAAAATACAATGCAGCAAAGTGGTATATTTTAGCTAATTCCAAGCTTTAATCATTATTCAACTGATGATTTAGACAATGAGCCCAAAATTATTAATAACATATCAACTTGGAGGATTTAAATTGCTTTACTGACATGTGCACTCATTCCTCTCCCATATCAGAGCTTGGTTTTTTTCCTGATGCTAATGCCTTCTACAAGATTTATTTTTGCAGATAGGCTTTCATGCTTTACCCAAAGGGATAGTTTTCAGCTTTGGCTGAATCTTGATTGGCAAAGTCCAAGAAGGACATTTCAATTAAACCCAACCCTTTCTTTGCACAATAGGTACACATGGGTACTTTACCTCAAGAAATACTTACAAAGTAATTTGGGGAAAATGGCTTATATTTCCCCTCACAAAGTGCAGTGAGCCCTGAGCTGACTCACAACCAAACCAGGAATAACCTGCGGTATCCCTTTTTCATCTGCACCCTTTATCAAATGAGCCAAGAGATGGAACTTCCAAATGTGAGCTCCGGTTCAAATTACGCTGTTATCAATATTGTTGTAAAATGACTCGTAGAGTTATACAGCATGGAAACAGGCCCTTCAGCCCAACTTTCCCATGCTGACCAACATGCCCCATCTACACAAGTCCTGCCTGCTTGTGTAAGGCCCATGTTCCCCTAATTCTTTCCTATCCATGAACCTGTCCAAATGTCTCTTAAATGTTGCTTAACTGTTGTTAGGGTATCAAACTGACCAGAGAGGCTTACAGTTTATTGAGTCTGGGTCATCCCAACACAATGGGAGAAGGTACAAGGCCATACGTCTCATACCACACAATTCAAGAAACAGTAGCTTGGTGTGGAGACACGTATTCGATATGACAGGATCACATTGTCACACCAGACTGTTATTTTCTAATTGTCTCAAATTTTCTCTTCATGTCGTTGGAGCAATTGCATCTCATTAAGAATTAAACAATGAGTGAAGAACACTGTGGACCAAATAAATAGAATGAAATAATGCATTAATTTAACAATTTAAAAATGTAATAGAAACAAGAGCAAGACAGTGAATCCAGGCAAAAAAGACACAAAGCGATGGAGTAACTTAGCATGACAGGCAGCATCACTGGATCACATGGATAGTTAACGTTTCCAATTTGGACCTTTCTTCAGATTCCAGCATCTGCAATTTCCTGTTTCTACAGTAATCTCAGACAATAATTTAAATCTATTTTTAATTATGGTTATAAGCTATCTAAACTCAGCTCCTGTGGTTTAAGATGTCACCTGAACCCCTTGGTAAGTTCATGGCCCTGTAATTACTCATTACCCCCTATAAAAGAAAAATGGTAATATTATCCAATGCTTCCCTTCTGGTTAGTATCTACAGCATAATCTTTACAGGATTGTGACACAGTATTTTAGTTGGTTTCATTGACAATATGAGGGAAAGTCATTGGAAGCAACATGCTTTTTAGTTTAGTTAAGTTTAGTTTAGTTTAGTTTAGTTTAGTTTAGTTTAGTTTAGTTTAGTTTAGTTTAGAGATACAGCATAGAAACAAGCCGTTTGGCCCACTAGGTCCACACTGATCAGCGATCACCCGTACTCTAGTTCAATCCTGCACACTAGGGACAATTTACAAAGGCAAATTAATCTAGAAAACTGCACATCTTTGGAATGTGGGAGGAAACTGGAGCACCAAAAGAAAACCTACACAGTCACAGGGAGAACGTGCAAACTCCATACAGACAGCATCTGTGGTCAGAATTGAACCCGGGTCTCTGGCACTATGAGACAGCAACTCTACCGCTGCACTACTGTGCCACCCTCTACTTCACATTTCCCTCTGAAATGTTTCTATGTTCATATAGAGACTTCTTTCTAGAGCTAAGAAGTTGCATCTTGGTGGAAGAAATGTGAATCTATTCTACTATATTGCAATGTGCCACCTAGATGCTCAAGGGATTGTACAAGATGGAAGGGAAGGGCTATGTCATAATACTTATTTGAGAATTTGGTGCTATTTCTATTCAGCAAGTTGCTGAATGGCCAAATATTATTGTTTTAGTGGCAGGTGTTAGCCACTGGTTTCATGCAGTCAGCAGACACTTGACAATTCTTTAATTAGTTCCTATTTCTAGAGTTGACAACCAAAGAAGACAACGGTATATGCAATTTGACACTAGCTGGGCGTCCCCCAGCAGTATGAGTTTGTGCAGGATCTGTCTACCAGCTGTTTGTCATGTTCTGATAACAGGGCTGAATTTATGACCAAAGAAATGTGTATGTTCTTCGAGTAACGGGGCTCAAACTATTGTTTCCCTCACTGCTTCAGATGCAGTTCATGCTTTAGATGAATGTAAACTATTGCGGATAAAAAATAAATTATCTTATTATTTAAAAGGTTGTGCACCTGTATAACTAATGAACGGATGATGCCTAATAAAAGGTTCTTATTATTTTAAAATAATAAAATAATTTATTATTATTTTATTTAAATAATAATAAATTATTTTATTATTTTAAAATAATAAGAACCTTTTAGTTTAGTTTAGACCAGGCATCATCCGTTCATTAGTTATAGTGCCAAAGAGACATGGAGTCATAGTGATACAGCACAGAAGCAGGCCCTTCAGCCCAACTTGTCCATGCCGACCAGGATGACCCATCTATGCTAATCCCACCTGTCTGTGTTTGGCCCATATCCCTCTAAACCTTTCCTATAATAAAGCAGTCCTGACCTACCATCTTCCACATTGGAGACCCTCAGCCTATCTTTATTCGGACTGCACTGGACATTATCTTGCATTAAACATCAGTGAATTAGTGTACCTGAACTTTCAGAAAGCATTTGATAAGGTCCCATATGGGAGATTAGTGGGCAAAATTAGGGCACGTGGTATTGGGGGTAGAGTGCTGACATGGATAGAGAATTGGTTGGCAGACAGGAAACAAAGGTAGGGATTAACGGGTCTCTTTCAGAATGGGAGGCAGTGACTAGTGGAGTACCACAAGGCTCGGTGCTGGGACCGCAGCTAATTACAATATATATTAATGATTTAGATGAAGGGATTATAAGTAATATTAGCAAATTTGCAGATGACACAAAGCTGGGTGGCAGTGTGAACTGTGAGGAGGATTATATGAGAATGCAGGGTGACTTGGACAGGTTGGTGGGCAGATGCATGGCAGATGCAGTTTAATGTGGATAAATGTGAGGTTATCCACTTTGGTAGCAAAAATAGGAAGGAAGATTATTATCTAAATGGTGTCAAGTTGGGCAAAGGGGAAGTACAATGGGATCTGGGAGTCCTTGTTCATCAGTCTATGAAAGTAAGCAAGCCGGGAGTGAAGAAAGCAAAAAGCATGTTGGCCTTTATAACAAGAGGAGTTGAGTATGTGAGCAAAGAGGTCCTTCTGCAGTTGTGGAGTATTGTGTGCAGTTTTGGTCTCCAAATTTGAGGAAGGACATTCTTGCTATTGAGGGAGTGCAGCGTAGGTTCACAAGGTTAATTCCCGGGATGGCGGGACTGTCATATGCTGAGAGAATGGAGCGGCTGGGCTTGTATACTCTGGATTTTAGAAGGATGAGAGAATATCTTAGTGAAACATATAAGATTATTAAGGATTTGGACACGCTAGAGGCAGGAAACATGTTCCCAAAGTTGGGGGAGTTCAGAACCAGGGGCCACAGTTTAAGAATAAGGGGTAAGCCATTTAGAATGGAGATGAGGAAACACTTTTTCACGCAGAGAATTGTGAGTCCGTGGAATTCTCTGCCTCAGAGGGCAGTGGAGGCCGGTTCTTTGGAAACTTTCAAGAGAGAGCTAGATAGGGTTCTTGAAGACAGCGGAGTCAGAGGATATGGGGAGAAGGCAGGAACGGGGTACTGATTGTGGATGATCAGCCATGATCACACTGAATGGAGGTGCTGGCTTGAAGGGCCTTATGGCCTACTACTGCACCTATTGTCTATTGTCAATTGTCTATTGTCTATTCCCTTATATCTTGTATCTGTGCTCTGTGGACTGCTCGATTCTAATCATGTACAGTCTTTCCGCTGACTGGATAGAACGCAACAAGAAAAAAGCTTTTCACCGTACCTCGGTTCATGTGACACTAATAAGCTAAGCTAATGCTAAACTAAACCTAGTCTGAAGAATGGTCTTTGACCTTCAGTCACCTATTCCTTTTCTACAGAGATGCTGCCTGACCCGCTGAGACTATAGCTTTGTGCGTACGTCTTCACTTTAAATTAAAACTAAACAAACTAACCTAAACTAAATTAGATCATCTAATTGAAAACCCACCTTCACAGTGTGTTCTGATCACCAACCCTACCAAACCTCGGATAATTGACACCACCCCCATATCATCCGTCCCTATCCTCTAATCACCAAAATCATAATTCTCTGTAGGATCTGATAGGGTCTTCAGTCACCAGCCCTGCATGCCTCCAGACCTTAGGACATCCTCGGTCAGGGAAGGTTCATTATTGTTTGCATGCTCTGCAACATCAAAGGATCACCATCAGGGTGCTGAACGTGTGGAATTCATTGCCACAGAAGGCTGTGGAGGTCAAGTCAATTCATATGTTTAAGGCAGAGATAGATACTGTAGATTCTTGATTAGTACGGGTGGAGGGGGTTATGAGAAGGCAGGAGAATGTTAAGTGGGAAAGATAGATCAGCCATGATGGAATGGCAGAGTAGACTTGATGGGCCCAATGGCCTAATTCTGCTCCTATCACTTATGAAGAGGTGCAATGCTGCATTAGTGCCATCAGGAACGAATGAAGCCTGCAGCAGTGGGCTCACTGTGACCAAATCAGTTGCTAAACAATTTAACTCCCCTTCCCATTCCCATACTCATCTTTCTGTCCTGAGCCCCTTCATTGTCAGAGTGAGGCCAAATGCTAATTGGAGGAACAGCACCTCATATTTCGCTTGGGTAGCTTACGTATGAATATTGATTTCTCTAACTTCAAGCAACCCTTGCATCCCTTTTTTTTCTCTGTCCCACCCCACCCTAGTTGTCATGCAAGTTTCACTGTCATCCTGCTGAGTTTCACTGTTGTATGACTAACAGCCAACAATGGACCGTTGTGGGCTCCACCTTTCCTTGATCTTGCCTTTTGCATATCTTTCATTCATTCACCTTCCATATCTCCCCTGTCTCTAGTCTGAAGACGGATCTCGGCCCAAAACATCATCCATTCCTTCTCTCCAGAGATATGCTGCCTGTCCCGCTGAGTTACTCCAGCTTTTTGTGTCTATCTTGTGCAACATATAGCCTGACTATAATGCTGCAGTATAATTTCCGGTTCTCGATTGACCGGTCTTTGTGTGTCGCCTCCCGGCAGGCCGCAGCAGCAGCTGCCAAGGCCGGAGCCTCGTGGGTCAGAGCACAAGGCCGACGGAGTCCACGGAGCATGAGTCGATGGTGCCCGTGGTCGGTCCCTGGGTCAGTGGGTCAGAGCCAGAAGCCAACAGTGAGAATTCGAGGCCAGAGCCTTGTGGGTTGGGTCGGAGCTGGGCCTGGGTCAGTGCCATGGAGGTGTCTGGAGAGAACCCGGCATCAAATCAATGGGGGCAGCAACCGACGGACGAGGATGGACATGTGGAGGTGAGGACGCCAACGCCGGGAGAAGGACCCGGCATGGGAGGACCTCCATGAGGGAGGGGGAGGGAGGGAGAACAAAGGGGGACATGGCACAAGGATACTTTGTAACTTTGTAAGCACCCTCTATGTGGCGACTATTTGCATACCTTGCAAGCAAAGAATTTCACTGTGACTTGTCACATGTGAGAATAAAGTATTCATACATTACAAAAATAACAAAGAGGATTCAGAGCCATTGTAATCAACCTACATAGTGAGGTATAAAACGTCCCTGAGTGAAAAACACGCAATTGGAAATTGTCTTCTAATTTTACACTGCTGTAAAATGAGTAGCCAGTTCCCCATATTGTATGCAGTTCTGGTCACCCCTTTACAGAAAGGATTTTTGGGTTTAGTTTAGTTTAGAGATACAACATGGAAACAGGCCCCATTCGGCCCACGCCGACCAGCAATCCCCATACACCAGTACTATCCTACAAACTCGGAACAATTTACAATTTTTACCGAAGCCAAGATAACCTCCAAACCTGTACATCTTTGGAGTGAGGGTGGAAACCGGAGTACCCAGGGACACCCCACACAGTCACGGGGAGAACGTACAAACTCCATACAGACAGTACCCATAGTCAGTATCGTACCCGGGTCACTGGAGCTGTAAGGCAACAACTCTATCACTGCGCCACCGTGCCACACGACTTTGGAGAGGGTGTAGAAAAGGTTGGACAAACTTGGATGTCGGAAGGCTGAGGGGACATTGATAGAAGTATATAAAATTATGAGTGGTAGATGGTCAGTATTTTTTTCCCAGGGTGAAAATATCGAATACTAGCCTTAAGGTGAGAGGGACAAAAGTTTAAAGAAGATGTGCGGGGCAGGATTTTTACAGAGAGAGTGGGTGGTGGCTGAAACGCGCTGCTGACGGTGTCAGTGGAAGCAGATATGATAGTGACATTTATGGAGCTTTTATCCAGGCACATGGATATGCAGGAGGGATATGGATCACATACAGGGAGAAGGGATTAGTTTAATTTGCCACAATGGTCGGCACAGACATTGTGGTCTGAAGGGCCTGTTCCTGTGCTGTTTTGTTCTATGTTTCACGTTTCAATATCATACTGAGTACAACCAATCCCACTGCCATGCAGCAGTATGAACAATGCATGCCATAGAATCATAGAGGCAGAGTCATACACCATGGAAACAGGCCCTTCAGCCCAACTTGACCACACCGACCAACATGCCCCATCTGCACTAGTCCCACCTGCCTGCAATTATCTCTCTAAACCAATCCATATACCTGTCCAAATGTTTTTTAAACATTGCGATTGTACCTGCCTCAACTACAACCTCCGGCAGCTTGTTCCATATGCCTACCACCCTTGAGATATTTCGAGTTTAAATAATTATTAAAGGTTGGGATTGTCCCTGCCTCAACTACATCCTCCAGTCAATATACCTACCACCCTTTGTGTAAAAAAGTTGTCTCTCAGGTTTCTATTAAATCTTTCCCCCCTCACCTTAAACCTATTATATGTTATCTGGTTCTTGATTCCCTTGCTCTGGGTAAAAGACTCTGCGTATTTACCCTATTTATTCCTTTCATGATCTGAAACACCTCTATAAGATCATCCTCTTGCGCTCCAAGGAATAAAGTTCTAGCTTGCTCAACCTCTCCCTATGGCTCGTGCCTCAAGTCCTGGCAACATCCTCGTAAATCTTCTCTGCACCTTTTCCAGCTTAACGACATCTTTCCTATAACAGGGTGACCTAAACTGAACACAAAACTCTAAACATGCTCTCACCAATGTCTTGTACAATTGCAACATTTCCACTCATCCCAATCTTACTGAAATATAACGTTGGGTGCTCTAGCCAAGATGAAAATCAAAGAGATAGTGATATGAAAACAAGGTGGAAAAAAGTGACTAGCAACATTCAGCAACCCAAGGGTTCACTTTTGCAGCCTTTAAGCCAGTACAAAGAGCAGCACGGTGGCTCAGCAGTAGAGTACCTGAGACCCGGGTTTTATCCCGACCACGGGTGCTGTCTGTACAGATGTTGTACGTTCACCTGTGAACGAGTGGGTTTTCTCCCACACTCCAAAGACGTACAAGTTTGTAGGTTCATCGACTAGGTATAAGTGCAAAATTACCCCTAGTTTGTGTAGGATAGTGCTTCTTCTTCTTCTTCTTCTTGCATATGGCGTGCACAGCCTAAAGTTGTAGGACAACTTGTTCTATTTGATCTTACTTGATTGTGCATGCCAGGTTGATTGCATTCGTCGAAACAGGGCAGACCACGTGAAGGTTGCAATCTCCCACCCCTAGGAAAGTGCTAGTGTGCGGGGAACGCTGGTCGGCGCGGACACGGTGGGCCGAAGCCCTGTTTTTGCGCCGTATCTCTAAACTAAACTAAACTAAAAAAGGTTCCACCGTGAATAAACCTCTGCACGTGCACTAACCCATTGAAGCTGTGGCATCTACAGCTGTCAGTAATCAGAATTAGTTTGAGATTAAATGCACAAAAGAGTTTGAACATATTGACGTGAAAGGGAAAGGTATTCTCCTGCTTTCAGTTTTAACTCCAGCACAGAGAGCTGAGGTTAATTGGCCGTGATGGTTTGTTCTTGGCTCAAGCAGCCATTGATTTCTTTGGCTGCGTTTGAATACCTGAAAAGTGCTGTATTGCAGGAAGGAAATTCTAGTTGAGATTAAGCTGTTATTGTTTCCTGTATAGCCAACTGCATGAAGAATGTGAAAAAAAAAATGTTCTTGCACTGGGGAGAGAAGAAGAAAAAAAAAGCATGGCCTGCAGTGAATCATTTCACAAAGAGCCTGTATTTCTTCTCGCAGTTTCCACAGGGAAGTAGCTGATTGAGCCAGTAGTTTTATCCAAGGCCGTCATATTGATGTCAAGAAGCGGTGATTAATGACAAAGTTGCTTCAGAAGGAAGCTGGGTGCACATGAAAGTACTTATTTTGCAACCTCAAGAGAAATTGAAAGGAAAAATACGAGTCAGTCAGTTAGTTAGTCAAAATAATATGTTTGTGTCAAGATAAGTGTTTTTGGAGGTTTGAAGGAAACATTAAATGCCAGTGAGGAAACTATAGGATCAAAATTAAGTAGTTGCTCATTATTCTTGAAGGACTCGTGTTTCTTTAGGAAAACACTGAATTTGGTACAGAGGGTGTGTTTTAACGATAAACTGGATATCTGCAAAATAAATAATTGCAGAAGAATTGAAGTACACCAATTGAAGTACTGTAATGCTTTAATCCTGAAACACTATATTCTGTATTCTGGTATATTTTTTAGTTGAGTTTAGTTTAGTTTGGAGATACAGCGCGGAAACAGGCCCTTCGGCCCACCGATTCTGTGCCGACCAGCGATCCCCACACGCTTTGCTATTTGCTCATTTCTCTTTGCACTACCTGTTGTATTTGTGTATGACTTGATCGGACTCGCGTATCGTATGATTTGACTTCACGTATTTAACACTAATTTCACGTATAGAATGAGCAAAGCTTTTCATTGTATCTCGGTAGACATGTCAATAAAAAACCAATACCAAAACCTTGTTAAACATTGTGATATCACACTGCGGTTTGTCAAGTGACTCAGATACCTCTGTTACTGAGAGGAATAGCCAACTTGGACCGTCTGACCTTACCTTTCCTGGTGGTCACCCAACTACCTGTGCCTGCACCTTATGTGTGACCACCTCACTAAACTCCTACCTATAATGCTCTTAGCATCCTGCGTGATCCTGAATGCACCAACATCAGTTCCAGCTCCTTTATACGGTCAGGCAGCATCTGTGGCTTGGCCCACCTCCTATACCACTGCCCCAACTGACTTTCTGCTTACAGCATGACGGAAGAGCAAAATTCGAAGACCTTACGTGTTCTAACTTATCGCTCTGTTCAGCCTCCTTTATAAAGCTTCCCAGGTCAAAGCCACGGCACTTTCAACACAAACACTGTACTTGGAAATCAAACACAACCAGGCTCTTGATGGCTGCTTCACTGGAACTCAGCACTTTTGAAAGACTTCAGGGTCTGTTCGCTATGCCTGTTGGGATCAGAAAATGAGAGGAATAGATCGGGTAAATGCACAGAATCTCTTGCCCAGAGAAGGGGAATCGTGGACCAGAGGATATAGGTTCAAGGTGAAGGGGAAAAGATTTAATAGGAATCTAAGGGGTCACTTTTTGCAGTTCCTTCCTACACAATGGGTGGTGGGTGTATGGAACGAGCTGCTGGAGGAGATAGTTGAGGCAGGGACTATCCCAACGTTTAAGAATTATTTAGACTTTAATTATTTAAATTTGCCTCGGCATCTCAAAGCTATGCCCTCTAGTGTTTGACATTTCCATCCTAGGTAGATTCTGACTGTCTATGCCTCATAAATTTATACACTTCTATCAGATCTCCCCTCAGCCTCTGAAAATTCAGAGAAAACAAACCAAGTTTGTCTAACCTCTCCTTATTGACAATACCCGACAATACCCTCTAATCAGGCAACATTCTGATCAACCACTTCTGCACAACATATTCTAATAAATAAAGCTATCTTTACTGCCCATTTGTAGTAGGCAACAGAATTATACAAATTCACAAAAATCATAAGACAGTCAGTTATTATTTGCTCCCCTTCATCACTTTCCATTCCATTGATGACAATGACGGATTTATTTTCCAGTAAGTTTAATAACTCATATCTGACAATGCAACAATTCTTCATTCTTGCATCGAGTATTCTTGTAGCCTTACAGCGCCAGAGACCCGGGTTCGATCCTGACCTCGGGTGATGTCTGTATGGAGTTTGTACATTCTCCCCATGACTTGCATGGGTTTTCTCTGCGATCTCCGGTTTCCTCACACACTCCAAAGACATACAGGCTTGTAGGTGAATTGGCTGGGTATAACTGTAAATTGTCTCAGGTGTGTGTAGGATGGCGTTAGTGCGAGGGCATCGCTTTGTCGGTGCGGACTCAGTGGGCCAAAGGGCCTGCTTCCTCGCAGTGTCTCCAAACATTGCTCAGACATCATCTAAAACATTTGGAACAACACTCACACAAGTTCGCAAGTTCACAAGTTATAGGAGTAGAATTAGGCAATTTGGCCCATCGAGTCTACTCCGTCATTCTCTGCCTCCTAATCCCAAACTCACAGGTTGCTGATTCAAAGGTGGGAGTGCTGCCAACTGGGTCAAGGAGTCAAAAAATCCAGCAGACAATGTTAAATAAGGTTGTGCTTCTATCCATTTTTCAGATGTATTTTATGACGCTTGCATTCAAAAATAATGATGAAGATTAATTCAGCAGATGTTGAATGTGTGTGCATTGGTAGCTGTTCTGCACTCAAAGGAGGTTGATCACAACTGATAATTATTTTCCCTCAGGAGTCATATTGACACGTGTTTCCTTTGCAAAAGTTATAACATGTCGGGTAATTATTTTACAATATCATGGAATATAAACTCTCCACTAAATTTAGATCCTTAATAGCCATTCCACATAAAACTAATAGACACACAGCTTTTCTTTTAAGAAATGGGACATTAAAGTTAAACGCTCTGGAACAGCTGTTCATTAAACTCTGATGTTACAATTATTTTCTTGCTTTGCGCAAGTCTTCTTATCGAGTCCACAACACAAGGTTAGAAATTGTTCAGCCAGAGCTGAACATACTTCTCGGCATCTGCATACGAAGGTGTCTTGCGCTTCTTGTGATACTTATGCGTAGTGGTGGAAAGATTGGTGGAAACAGGGCCGCGACGTGAACGCTCTTTCCTTGATCCCTTTGCACATGTTAACTGTTAATTCAAAGCTATTCCCTACGACCAGTAAGAATAGTTGATCTTTAGCACGGTAGTTATTTTGTTTATTTAGGAGATGCTGCCTGGCCCGCTGAGTTACTCCAGCATTTTGTGTCTACCAGTTATTTAGTTTCGTTTAGTTTAGATATAGAGTGTGGAAACAGGCTCTTCAGCCCACTGAATCCACGCCAACCAGTGATCCCCGCACACTAACACGATCCTACACACACTTGGGACAATTTACATTTACACCAAGCCAATTTACCTTTAAACACTTTGAAATGTGGGAGGAAATTTTTGGACGGAAAGTTTTAAAATAATTTCGGAAGTTGTTAACACCCAATTGGATCCCGACTCAAAACTAATAATACTAGGAATATCAGAACAAAGCCTTACACTTACTACAAACCAAAGAAACTTTCTCGACTATAGTATAATAACTGGGAAAAAATTAATATTAACATTTTGGAAAGGCCCTATAACCCCCCACAATTAAAATGTGGATTATGGAAATGTCAGAGACCTTACATTTGCAAAGAACTAGGTTTGTCTTAATGGACAAACAAGAACTTTTTGTCAGAATATGGTCTCCATTTATTGACTATTTGAAGGGGTAGAATGGTTCGGCATGAAAAACTGACTGAAGCTCGAACTCAGGATTAGATGAAAAGTTATACTTAATAATTTTCGAACCTTTCTCCAATGTTGTATTATTAGTAAATTATTCCATTCTTCTTTATCATGCTTTTTTTATTCACTATCTATAAAAAAAAAAGAAGCAGAGTCATTAAATAACTGATAATATTAGCAATGTATGACTGATATACATGAAATGTTCTTATTATGTACTTGCTTCTAATAAAAATATATTTTAAAAAAATACTGGCTTTGATGGTGCACGGATAGTTTAAGTCATAAGAAGCTTGGTGTCACCGCATCAGGTCTAGATATCTGAGTTTGATCTAGACAAACTACAAAGCCCTGAACAACACCTGTGGTGCATCCTCTAGCGTAACATGGGACAATGCCACTTTGTGCACCAATCTTTATTTCAGTTCATCCTGATTAGGTTTGTTGAATTAAACTCACATAGAGAAACAAGGAACTGCAGACGCTGGTTTATGGGGAAAAAAGGCACAAAACGCTGGAGTAACTCAGCAGGTCAGGAAGCACTTCTGGAGAACATGGATAGGTGACGTTTCGGGTCAGGGCCCTTTTTCAGAATGATTATAGCTTTCTCCCCTCCACCACCCCCACCATAATCAGTCTGAAGAAGGGTCCCGCCCTGAAAAGTCACCTATCCATGTTCTCCACGGATGCTGCCTGACCCACTGTGTTACTCCAGCACATGGTGTCAATCAATTTTGGCTGTCTAAATGGCATCAACCATGCAACTAATTGGCATCTTCTGGGTCAATAACTGAGACCACTCATTGTCCATCGTGGTTGTGTCTTGATTGCCGCTTGAAGTAGCACTCAGTTGTAAGCTGGTTGTTGGCAGTTAATAATTTGGAACAAATGATGGCCTGGCCATAATAATAATAATAATAATAATCTTTATTGTCATTGTACGTGACAACGAAATTTTGTTGGAGCAATCCTCCAGCTGCACAGGAATATGAATATAAAAATACGTTTAAAAAAAGAACTATTAAAAAATTTAGACTATAAACATAAACATACAGGAGTATGGGCGGGTGTGTGAGAGGGGGGGAATCAGTGTGGGAGGGGGGTAGAATTCAGTAGTGTCACAGCTCTATGGTAGAAGCTGTTTTTCAGTCTTGTTGTGCGGGCGCTCAGTGTCCTGTATCGTCTTCCTGAGGGCAGGAGGGTGAAGAGACAGTGTCCAGGGTGTGTGCTGTCTCTAATGATGCCCTTGACCCTCCGGATGCAGCGGGTCCGGTAGATGTCCTCCAGACTGGGGAGCTGGGTGCCAGTGATCCTCTCAGCAGTCTTAATGACGCGTTGGAGAGCTTTCCTGTTCTCTGCGGTGCAGCCAGAGTACCATACTGTGATGCAGTATGTAAGAACTGACTCGATGGCTGACCTGTAGAAGCTCACCAGCAGCTGTTGTGGGAGACGTGCCCTCTTCAAGCACCTCAGGAAGTGAAGCCTTTGAAGTCCTTTCTTGGCCGTCGCCGTGATGTTGACGGTCCAGGTCAGGTCGTGGCTGATGTTGACCCCGAGGTACCTGATGTTCTGCACAGCCTCCACTGTCTCGCCATTAATGGTGATGGGCTGATGGACGAAGGTCTTCGGTCTCCTCCTGAAGTCCAGGATCATCTCCTTCGTTTTAGCTGCGTTGAGGATCAGGTTGTTCTCACGGCTCCAGCTCACCAGGTTGTCTACCTCTGTCCTGTAGGCGGCCTCGTTGTTACTCGTGATCCTGCCTACCACGATGGTGTAATCTGCAAACTTTAATATGGTGTTGGCCTCGTGGGTGGGTTTGCAGTCAAGAGTGTAGAGGGAGAAGAGGAAGGGGCTCAACACACAGCCCTGTGGTGCACCGATGTTCAGGGTGATGCTGGAGGAGACCTGCCTCCCCATGCGCACAGTCTGTGGTCGGCCGATGAGAAAGTCCAGGACCCAGCTGCTCAGGTGTGTGTTGAGGCCCAGGTGGTCCAGCTTAGTGACTAGTTTATGGGGGGGGATGGTGTTAAATGCGGAGCTATAATCTATGAATAGCATCCGCACATAGCATCCACATCCTGAGAATACGTAAATTAAAAATAAAATAGGCGTCATCTGCAATTTGCTTCTATTAATAAATTGGCCAAGATGTACAGGGCAGTAAAACTGTTAGTAAATGCCAGCATTTCACCATGAAACTGATAGTAACCTGTGGAGTGCCCAAATGTGCAGTGAAAAGCAGAATCCTGAAACGCTGTCAGTGATTTCCTGCACAATGTTCTGCAGACACCACCAGGAAAAATCTCCATAAATCAGTAACGAAGTAACATGTGAAGAAAAGTATTCTCAGTGAAAATGTTTCCTCCCACATCACTAAGACCGAAGGGTTTCGTAGGTTAATCGGCCTCTGCTCAATGAAATATTCAAATTCTTTGAGATTTGACAGGATAAATGCAGAGATGTTTCCCTGACTAGGATATCTAGAGCCAGCAATCGGGGACTCGAATTAGGGCAAAAACACAAGGAACCGCAGTTGCTAGTTCACAAAGAAAAAGGCACAAAGTGCTGGAGTAACTCAGCGGGTCAGGCAGCATCTCTCATATCAAGATAAAGGGCCTGTCCCACTTTCACGACCTAATTCACGACCTCTGCTGAGTTTGCCCTTGACTCATACTCGCAGCATGGTCGTCACAAGGTCGTAGGATGTCGTAGGTAGGTCATAGGAGGTAATAGGTAGGTCGTAGCAGGTCATGATGATAGTCGTAGGTACTCGTGGCATCAAGTAGGTCGGGGTGTTTTTTCAACATGATGAAAAATTTCCACGAGTAAAAAAGGTTGTGACTTAGGTCATGAAAGTGGGACAGGCCCTGAAGGCATCAGTCATGCAGCACTGAGATGCCAACAAATGTCTTCACCCGGAGTGTAATGAATCTTTGGAGTGGGAGAGTCTAGGACTAGAGGTCATAGCCTCAGAGTTAAAGGACATTCTTTTAGGAATGAGATGAGGAGACATTTCTTTGGTCAGAGGGTGGTGAATCTGTGAAATTCTTTGATAGATTCCTGATTAGTGCAGGTTTCAGAGGTTCTAGGGAGAAGGCAGGAGAATGGGGTAAGGAGGGAGAGATAGATCTGCTATTATTGAATGGCGGAGTAAACTTGATGGGCCGAATGGCCTAAATCTACTCATATTCCTTATGACATGACCTTATGAGTTTGCCACCCAAGAGGACCAGTGATGGAAACGGGTTTTAGGAACTAGGGGTACGCTAAGGTCCGTAAGGCTGAGGGGGGGGGGGGGATTTTTGTATGTGCGGTCATACCCATGTAAGAGTACAAGAATGCATAACTTGTTTATTGTGTATTTGTAATACAGTTTATTGTGTATTATATGTCATAGCTGCTTCCTTGCATCTCTCTCCCTCTCTCTCTCTCTGTGTTGGCTCTAGCCATCGTATGCTTCAGTGAGCGAAGCAGATCGGTGAATGGTCACAACGCTCCTCGGAGACTGTGTCTGATTGGCCGCCGAGTGACCAGCTCATTATGTGATTGGACACAATGCCCTTGGAGACAGCAGCTGATTGGATGGGAGGAGACCGATTTGTTGATTTGATGGGAATTTTAAGAGAAGCTGGTCGGTGATTGGATGCAACCCCCTTAGAGACAGCGGTTGATTGGCCGCCAAATAATCGGGCACAAAAAAATTGACAAATTGGAAAACGAAAGAATCGGAATTCCGATTTAAATCTGATATACGGTACATAAGGTGGGTATCGATTAATTCTAGACAACAGATTTAAAAAAAAATCTAACCCCATTAATTCACTAATGGTGTATTATGATGTGTTCCAAAGTATGAAGTGTACAGCAAAACCTGCACTTCCAGAGTGGTCTATCGTGATGTCCCTTCAGCAGACCACGGATTTATTTTTAGAGCAAAGCATAAAGTGCTGGAGAACTCAGCAGTCATTAAATATATTCAAGAAAGAGATTAATAGATTTTTGCACATTCGGGGAATCAGGATTACAGATTAAATTACGGTAGGTAAGTGGAACTGAAATAAACAATGAGGTGGAATAGCCCATTATTTACTTTAGAATTTAGACTTTAGAGTTGTTGCACCGAAACAGGTCCTTTGCCCCACCGAGTCCGCACTGACCAGTGATCATGTCAATAAGCTCCTTCTAAGCTTCCCCCCAGTTTAGTTTGGTCAATAAATCACTTATTCAAGCACTGGAACAACTAAACATTTTTCGAAAACACAACAAATCACCCTATACGATACCTTAACCACTGCAGGTTTGATCCTTGTATCTGCCTGGCCAAGCCCTTTAGCCTCCAAAAGGTCACGCAGTCCAAAGCGCTCTTCCAGAAGATCGACCACAGACCTCGGGAGGGGGCTGCCTTTTATAGGTCCCCGAACCTTGAGGGGCCGAACTACAGTGGGGTGGTACATTTACAATCCAATCAAGTCTAACAAATTACAATAATACATTACTGACAGGTACATAGGCCAATTACAGAATCTTCTTACATTGTTGCAGGTGAAGCTTCCAGAAGAGGCTAACAGAACCTTGATTGTGCAACATTTACCCTGGGATTCAAACAAATCAGACAGGGTTTAACATTTCAACCAATCAACACTTAACAGGGTAACTGTCTCGCAACATTATTTACAATATACACAAGGCTCTTGCAGAGAACCAATTAACCTCATGCATTTTACATTTCCTATGATGTTCTTTGCAGAAATCTCATCCATCTGTCAACTGACAATGCAACATTGATCTGGGCCACAGACTTGCTGGCACCATCAGAAGCTTGTCCCATTTCTATGGAGAACACCAGATTTGACCAAAATGGCCTAGCAATACATAAGTCCTTATTAAAGTGTGGGTAATATGGCTGCTCGATTTCAGCCAGGATTAACCATCACCCCGTGCGCTAGCACTATCCTTTACACTCGGGACAATTTACAATTTTACCATAGCCAATTAACCCTCAAACTACAAACAAATTACTTCTGGTCATTAGCTCTCTCTCATGCAATTAGATCCTTGCTGATCTACATCTCAACTGCATGCAATCATCTTGGCTCTGAATGTCTAGCTAACAAAAAAGCTATCAATATCTGAACTCACCAATATCCATAAGATCTGCCAATTCAAATATTCTCAAAAGTGACCTACTTTTACCCTTCAGATATCTCTGTTGGTAATGCAGATGTGTTTGACGTCAGTACTGAACTACCCTTATGTTTAGATGTATATTGCCACAGTATAACTGCGAATACACAAAACCACAACATATACTTTTCCCATTACGATCTGTAGCTTTAAGCTGCCTGGAATAAATCTACCATTCAGAAAAAAAGTACATTTGCTTGGCATTAGTGTCCACAGTCGGATTTGATGCAGTCTAGTTATTTTGGTCTGAGTGGGAGCTGGATGTTTCCTGTCTGCTGAAGGCGTTCACTCATTCCTTCCACAGCTGTGTATACAGAGTGGCGGCACAGATTAATATTTAGCCCAGCTCTCAGCCCTCCAATATTACAGTGAGACTGGAGCCAAAGAACACTCGTGAGCAACAGCACATCATTTCCCAACTCTGAATGCTTCCTACAGCCATAACTGCTGCGTCATATTTTGGCTTTATTTTGGGGAGTAATTGAAAACAAGTTTTATACTGGGCTTATTACATAGCAGCTCAACTTCCGCAAGTAAGCAGAAGTAGCTGCGGCTTTGAACAAAAAAACAGTGAAAGGTGTTGGCATGAAAGAAAACAGATGAAATTGTTTTTGTTCAATTTAACTCTTTCCATCACCAACTGGAAGGAGATGAGGGAGAATATCTTTACTCAGAGGATGGTGAATCTGTGTAATTCATTGCCACAGAAGGCTGTGGAGGCCGTCAATGGATATTTTTAAGGCAGAGAAAGATAGATTCTTCATTGGTAATGGGTCAGAAGTTATAGGGAGAAGGAAGGAGAATGGGGTTAGAAGGGAAAGATAGATCAGTCATGATTGAATGGTGGAGTAGACTTGATGGGCCGAATGGCCTAATTCTGCTCTTATCACTTATGAACTTACGAAAATCTTTAGCTGATTTTATTTTTAATAATCTTTTACTCAAATCTTAAAGTGAAGTGCTGAAACAATGAGCTCTCCTCATCAGTAACAATACCAAGCAAAGATTACTAAACACTTTAATTCTCCTTCCCATTCCCACACAGACCTTTCTGTCCTAGGTCTTCATAACAGCATCTCATATTTCACTTGGGCAACTTACAGCCCAGTGATATGAACATTGATTTAACTGTTTCCCTTATCCCCAACATGTCTGAAGAAGGGTCTCGACCCGAAACGTCACCCATTCCTTCTCTCCAGAGATGCTGCCTGTCCCGCTGAGTTACTCCAGCTTTTTGTGACTATCCAAGCAAAGATTGTTTTAATCAACATATTTGATGTTTTGTTCATGCCTGATTCAGCCACATACGCCTACATGACACCTCCTCCTCCTTTCCTCCTCTTCCGTGAGCTATTCGACATTCCCATGCACCTATTGACCTGCCCTCATATGGACTCAATCCTGTCCAACCAGTTACAGAATCAAATACATTTACAGCACAAGTAGGAGATGATTTGCCTTACTGAGTCTTTACCTGCCAGAATAAGAGCTATTTATTTGCAGACTTTCAGTAAATAGCACTATAGGCGGCAACACATCTTGTGCTCATCCAAATACTTTGTAAACAGGATGAAAGTCTTGCCCCCACCAGCCCTTCAACCTCCCATCCACAACCCATTTTCCACCAGAACATTATTTTGATTGAAAACATTTTTCTTTTGAATCCCTTTCCCAATGAACTTTGATCCGTGCCTCTAGTTATTCACCTCTCTCTCATTTTCTTTTATGCGCCTTAATTTAATCTCTTCTCAACCTCCACTGTTCCAAGATGGGCAACCGCTACCTTGCCAATCCTTCTCCATAACGAACAGTTCCAGGCCTGACATCGCTCTCATGAATCTACTCTGCACCTTCTCCAGTACGAGCATATCCTCCCTGTGGCTCAGTGACCAAAACCCTGAACTGTTTTTTAGTTGTAACCTAACTAATATCTTAACAGATCCAGTATGGCCTCAGGTATATAAAGTATAACAGAGCCAATTCAGGACAGTATTTCAAATGCCTTACTTGGCATCTTATTGTCCTCACATTTTAACCCAAAACATTGACAATTCTTCCCATGTTATTACTCATGATTTCGGGGATCTGTGGGCATGCACTCCAAGGTTCTTTTGTTCCTTCCCACTTCACAGAACTCTGCCATTTGCCATCTGCCTGGTGGTGCCGTACATGGCAGCCACGCCAACAGCCTGTCTCGTCTTTTTCTTCTTTTGCTGTTTTGGCCTGTGTTTACTCGTGTGTTTTTAGTGTACCTTTAGTTTTTGTATTATGTGGGGGGGGGGGGTTGGGGGAAAACCTTTTTTATTTCTTTCCTCGACGGAAATGCAACTTTTTCATCGTATCTCCGTCTGCATTGCGGCTCTAACATCGTGGAGCTGGCGGTCCCTTTGTTGGGGATCAACTGCGGGAGCTCCTCCTGCAGGAGGTTTGACCGCCCCGCTTGCGGGAGCTTCGATCACCCCGACTGCAGATGTTTCGATTGCCTCGAACGCCGGTGAAAAGGAGGAAAGAAGGTATAGGTTATTTGCCTTCCATCACAGTGGAGAATGTGAGGTCGCTGAAAAAACAAGATGGACGTGCTGCCTGCACTGGTGAGAACTAGAAGGGAGTGCCTTGTGTGCAGTGATCTCGGTGTTTTGCAAGGAAATCCCAAAGTCTGGTGCAAATGTGGACGGCGTTCTGACTGTTCGGGTGGACAGGGACTGCTGAGAGATTTACAGCGGTCGGTACAACTCTGGTCACATCACGGTGAAGGAGTGTTTGTGCGGCCCGGACATTGAACTGTTGGCCGTGGGCCTCCGCTTATGCTGTGTGCCCTGGGGATTCTCACAAGCCACTGTGGTGGCTGTTTAAGTCTATGTTTAATTTTTATGTGGTTATGTATCTTGTTGCTTTTTTGTATGACTGTTGGCAAATTCCGTGTTTGTTTACATACTTGGCCAATAAATTAATTACAATTACAATTACAATTAATTACCTCACTATCCAACACCTCTTTGGTGTTTTAACCATTTGGGAAAAGAAGGCTGTTTCATAGCAGTCACATCTCTGTGAGTAGGAAGCAAAACCCAGTTTGATAATTACATTTTTCTCTGACACTTGTGACTCTGACTCACTGATGCCTCCAAAATAATCTTTTGAACATAATGTTCTAAAGATTGGTATCTGTGTTTATTTGGCTCTTATTCAATGCTATTTTTACGAATGAATAGAAGTGATAGTAATTACTTCCATTAGAAGCGCACGGCCCTATTCTCTTCCCACCCAAACCACCCCCTCTCCAGGTACCTTCCCCAGTAACTGCAGAAGATGCAACACCTGTCCCCATACCTCCTCCCTGGACTCTGTCCAGGGACTCCGAAAGTCCTTTCAGGTGAGGCAGATTCACTTGCACCTCCTCCAACCTCATCCACTGCATCCGTTGTTCAAGATGTGGACTCCTATACATTGGCGAGACCAAACGTAGACAGGGCGATCGTTTCGCTGAATACCATCTCTCAGCCAATTTATGATCCCAGCTACAAAGACAGATGTGTACAGCAATTCGTTCTTCCCCCGCACAATTAAAGCATGGAATAATCTCCACCCTACTATAGTTACCCAACCAGATGCAACTAAATTTAAAGTAGCTCTTTCTTCCCAATAACCCTTTCTGGCTTAAGTCCTCCCTCCACCACCTCCAGTTTAAATTCCATTTGGAATATTTTGGAGGACCAAGAAACCAAGTCCGCCTGAACCAACCTGATCTCCTGGTTGCTAAACACTTTAATTCTCCTTCCCATTCCCACACACACCTTTCTGTTCTAAGTCTCCATTGTCAGAGTGAGGCTAAACGCAAATTGAAGAACAGCATCTCATACAGTATGATCTTCTTGTGTCTATCTTTGGTCATATTCTCTTTACACCCATGACTGTGCGGCTAAGCCAATGACTCCACAGTTCTTGGCCAAAATATGAGTGGGGATGAGCCAAGGCACAGGAGAGGCCTAGAACACCTGGTTATGTGGTGCTGCAATAACAGCCTACATCGGCACAATAGCGTCCCCGTAGATCTGCTGCCTTACATGGACCCAGGTTCGATTCTAACTACGGGCGCCGTCTGTACGGAATTTGTACGTTCTCCCTGTGACCACGTGGGTTTTATCAGGGTGCTCTGGTTTCCTCCCACACTCCAACGGTGTACAGGTTTGTAGGTTATTTGGCTTTCGGTAAAAATGGTAAATTATCCCTTGCATGTGGGATAGTGTTAGTGTACGGGGTGATCGCTGGTTGGCTTGGACTCGGTGGACTAAAGGGCCTGTTTCCCCGCTGCATCTCAAAAGTCTAAAGTCAAAAGCCTCTTGCTGAGCATCAATAGAACCAAGGAACTCATTGTTCACCAGAAAAGGGTGAAGTCGGGAGGGCATGTGCCAATTCTCAATGGTGGGTTAGCACCTTCAAATTCCTGGGCATTAACGTCTCGGATGACCTGTCCTATTAGTATATAGATGTAATTATGAAGTCGTGCCAACACGACTACTTTCCGAGAAGTTTAAAGAGAATCGGCACGTCTCCGAATACTCCAACGAACCAACCTCATCTACTGCATTCGCCTTTCCAGGTGTCAAGTTCGCTACATCGGTGAGACCACGCGCAGGCTTGGCAATCGCTTCGCTGAACACCTCCCCACAGTCTGTCTTAACCAACCTGATCGCCAGGTTGCTCAGCACTTCAACTCTCCCTCCCATTCCCAATCTGACCTTTGTGTCCAGGGCCTCCTCCATTGCCAGAGTGACGGCCAGCGCAAATTGGAGGAACAGCACCTCATATTTTGCTTGGGTAGTTTACACCCCAGCAGTATGAGCATTGACTGCCTCAAGAAGGTGATACCATCAAGTATGCGTGCCATCCCTTCTTCTCACAGCTACTGTCAGGCAGGAGGTACAGAAGACTGAAGTCACACACCACCAGGTTCAGGACCACAACCCACAACCACCAGATTGTTGAACCAACCCGCACAACCCTAATCCTACCTCAATAATGGAACACTTCGAACAACTTCTTACAAGGCCATTTTCCAATTGTGCTTTTACACTAATGTCTTGTTTTTTGCACCATCTTTTTCCTTTTCACTCTCTTGAACTTTTTTGTAATTAATGTGTTCCGTGTGTTGTCCGTAAGATTAATTCTGCTGTAAGATTTTCATTGTGCCTCTCCCTCCTTGTACATATGATAAAAAACTCAAATTGACTTGACTACAGTCTTAGCGCTATTTCATGGGGGAAAATGTACCCACGTACTCACCAGCAAGATAAAGAAATGAAATTACTGCTGCAATCCAGGCCACTCATCATTGTTTAGGATTACATTTTACAGAACTGCAGAATCTTCGTGCTCAGCGTTATTTTCTCCAACAAAAACATGATTTTGTCTTCGCTGCATAATTCCTGATATCAGCCAGTTCATTTTTCTCTGAGCTGCCTTCAAATTATCAATGTTCTTTAAAAAGCAATCTTGGCACTGAAAGCCTTCCTAACAACAAAATCTGCCCAAAACTAAAGCACACAGTTGGGGGAGAAGTTGGTCTTTGGTAAGAGTATAAAATGATCAATAGCAAGCTGGCACACTGTTTCTTTTAACCAGACTGATTTTCCTAACTACCAGCTTCAACCCTCTTGCTCTCCTCCAAAAGGCTTGCCTATTGGCTGGGCAATAGAGGGCATAGCCTTAAGTTAGGAGGGGAATTATTTAAAAGGGACCCAAGGGGCTACTCTATGGCGCAATTGGTAGAGCTGCTGCTTCACAGCGCCAGAAACCCAGGTTCGATCCTGACCACAGGTGCTGTGAGTGTGGAGTTTGCACGTTCTCCCTGTGACCGCATGGGTTTCCTCTTGTTTTCTACCGCATATCAGAAAGACCTGTGGGTTTGTAGATTAATTGGCTTCGGTAAATTGCCCCTAGTGGGTAGAGAGTGGATGTGAAAGTGGGATAACGTAGAACTGGCGCGAAAACCGGTGATCAGCAGTCGGTGCGGATTCGGTGGGCCGTGGTGCCTGTTTCCATGCTGCACCTGTAAATTCAAACTGGCCAGAGACTTCAGAATAAGGCAGCCACTCGAAAAAGCTGCAAAATCATAAAATCTGAAATATAAACAGAAAACGCTGGAAATGCACGACTGGTGGGGCAGCATCAGTGGTAAGAGAAACAAAGTTAAAGTTTCAAGTTAGACAGAGCTCTTTGACCTAACAAATGTACTCTCTTTCTACAGCTGCTGCCTGACCTGCTGAGTGTTTCAAATAGAAGGTGATAGAGGATTACAACACTAAATCTATGGCCCTTCGGCCCAACTTGTTCATTCCGACCAAGTTGCCGAACCAAGCAAGTCTCCCTTGACTGTGCCTGGCATATATTGCTCAAAATATAGAACATAGAACCGTTCTGCACAAGAGCAGACCCTTCGGCCCTCAATATCTGTGCTGAATGTAATGCCCAAGACCATCACTTATTTACCTGTCTACCATTCGCATTCATGAACCACTTGGGCATTGAAGTTTGTGGTAGAGAGTTTGCCTATGGTGGTCATCCCTAATAATTTTCAGGAATATTTGCGATCACTCCAGGAGATTCAAATGAACTAGGTGAAACATTTAAATTTTTAAACCAAGCGTTGTTTAAATGTCAGAAATGAACAAGCCTCCAGCATTTCCTCCAGCGATTTGTTCCATGTGCACTCCAGCCACGATATGAAGACGTAGCCCCTTGGGTCCCTTTTAAATAATTCCCCATCTAACTTAACTATGCCCTCTATTTTTAGACTTTCTTACGCTGGGGTAAAGACTGTGGCATTTCATTTTGTCTATGCCCTTCATGCTTTTATATACCTCCATAGGATTATAGCCTCCTGTTCTCCAGGGTAAAAAGCCCAGCCTAATAATCCACTCCTTATATTTCAAACACTCCAGTCCAGATAACATTCTTGTCAATCTTTTTTTGCACCATTTGCAGTTTAATTACATCCTGCCCATAGTAGGGTGACCAAAGCAGCTCACAGTACTCCAAACGTGGACTTACCAATGCCTTGTACAGATGTTATATGATGTCTCAACTGCAGTACACCAACATTGGCACAGTGGTGCAGCAGCAGAGTTGTTGCCTTACAGAGCCAGAGACCTGGGTTCGATCTTGACTACGGGTGCTGCCTGTACGGAGCTTGTACGTTCTCCCTGTGACCGGATGGGCTTACGCCGGGTGCTCCAGTTTCCTCCCGCACTCTAAAGACGTACAGGTTTGTAGCTTAATTGGCTTCTGTAAATTGTAAATTATCCCTAGTGTGTAAGTTAGTGTTCATGTATGGGGTGATCGTCGGTCAGCATACACTCGGTGGGCCGAAGGGCCTGTTTCCATGCAGTGTCTCTCAAGTCTAAATCTGTAGTTCCTAGTTGCTCCTCTACACAGTGATGAAAGTTAGTATGCTGAACACCCTCCCTCTTCACCACCTAATCATAAGATCATGTGATAGGAGCAGAATTTGGCCATTCTGCCCATCAAGTCTAAGGCTGATCTATCTTTCCTAACCCCTATCAATCTGTGTCACCACTTTGAAGGAACTATGTCCCAGCACCCCAAGATCTCTTAATTTGATAAAACTCCCCGAGGGCCGTCCTATTTACTGGCTACGGCCGGTACTAGCTTCTCATATAAAAATGCAATTCCTCGCGTTTATTGGATCTGTTTTGCCTTGGCCCTTTGGTCCAGTGGATCAAGATTATGTTCTGTTTTTATTGCTGATCATTGGTGGTCTAGAGGAATGGGATCAGTGGCCATTGTTTGAGTACACCATAGTGGGTTTGAGGGTTTCTGGAATCCATTGATTGTCTGTGGTGCTCGTGCTGTGGACGAGACCACGCACTCAATAAAAACTGGTTACTTATCCATTCTATAATCAGCCATTCATCCTGATCCTCATTCTGAGTGTCTGTCATAAAAACTATGCTGCATTGGACTAAGCCATTCAAGGAGCCATGTCTTCAAATTATATTTTCTATTTAAAATGAGACTCGTAAAGTAGAAGAAAACATAAAGAGCGAATAGTTTCAAGTGTATTTCTTTTTATCATAAAGATTGTTAACTCAAAGATATTTGAAACCTAATGTCATTATTAAATTATAAATTTTAGGCAGAGTGGTATATTATTCAATTTATTGTAAATAATCCTTTGTTCAAATCATCCTTTATGGACAAAGGTTTCACACAATGGAAAAATCATGGAATCAAAAATATAGGACATCTTTATGGGTAAGGTACTTTTCTTTCATTTCAAGAGTTACAACTGAATTATGGACTGCACTCAAATAATTTTTTCAGATATCTACAAATTAGAGATTATGTTAAATCTAATACACAAGTTTACAGGAATAGGGAATCAGAAATTCTTGATGAGTGTCTGAACAAGCATCCTAATACTGAAAAACTAATAGCTTATATTTATAACACCCTACTAAATAACGAGGTACCACCGACCGAACCACATAGATACAAATGGGAAATTGAAATAGGTCATCCTATGACGAAAGATATGTGGGACGAAAGTTTACAACAAATACATCAATGTTCATTAAATGCCAGACATACTTTAATACAATTCAAGGTCTTACATAGACTACACTTCTCTAAAATAAAACTAAATAGAATCTTCCCACAAATCTCTCCTATTTGTGATAAATGTCTACATTTAGAGGCTAATTTAACACATACGTTTGCAAACTGTATAAAACTTAAACATTTCTGGACAGATATTTTTGAAATAACTTCAGAAGTTATTAATACAAAACTGGACCCAGACACAAAATTAATAATACTTGGAATATCAGAACAAAGCTTAACACTCACAACAAACCAAAGAAACTTCCTCAATTACAGTATAATAACCGGAAAAAAATTAATATTAAAATTTTGGAAAGGCCCTACAACCCCCACAATCAAAATGTGGATTACGGAAATGTCGGAGACCCTATACTTAGAAAGAATTAGACTTGTCTTAATGGACAAACAAGATCTTTTCCAAAAAATTTGGGCTCCATTCATTAACTATCTGAAGGGATAGATTGGCACAGCACGAGGACCCAGCTGAAACTTGAACTCAGGAACAGATGAAAAACTATACTCTATACTTTATAACCTACGAACCTATCTCCATTGATGTATCACAGGTAACCCATTCCACCTCCCTTGTTTTTCTGTTGTGTTTTTTTTGCTTTCTTTTTTATTTGTAACTTTCTACCCTCTCTTTTTCTCGCTTTCTATAAAAAATAAAAACACTAGAAGCAGAAGTAATTGATAATGGAAAATTTTAATAATGTATGACATGTATATGAAAAGGTTTTTTTTTACTATAATATGTAACTACATTGTATAATATGTCTACTTCTAATAAATAATTTTTTTTTTTTAATTTAAAAAAATTATAAATTTTAGAATAAGGATGTGGAGAGAAAATATATTATACTTAAAATAGCATTTTATTTTAGACATAATGGGATAAGCTAGTAATAATATCTAGTTATTTTATTGATTTATAATGATAGTAAAAAGGTTTTAATGTTGCAATGTGTAGACTAATCCATTTAAAAAAAGTAAGCTAACCAGGAGATCAGATACAGTATGTGTGAGCGCATGGGTTAATTTCTCATTACTTCTATAAATGTTCCAATGTCCTGAGCCAAAAATGGCTGTATCTGGATTGTCTGCAAACCTTCAGCCGTGAGAAATGACGTGAAGGATTAATTTGTCACATTTGACATCTCCTGATCCTGCAGAATATTTCTATCCAACTATAGGACCTACAAGCCCTGTAATATTTCATCTTCTTAAATGGTTTTGAACATGCTTGGTGCACATTTACTTGTGGAGGACAAGTTTAGATGAAAGGGGCAATTTACAAATCTTACTAAACCCAAATTAACCATGTACGCCTTTGGAGTGTGAGAGGAAATCCACACGATCACATGGAGGACGTACAAACTCCGTACAGACAGCACCCGTTGTCAGGATCGAAACCGGGCCTCTGGCGCTGTGAGGCAGCAAGTCTACCACAGCGCCACCATGTCGCCCCTAAGGTTAGAAGCGATTATCAAAGAAAAATAAAGCAGAGCCTACCAGACAGAGGATTATAAGCCTTATTAAAGTCAGTCATGTTCCAGATAAAGATGGCTCCTTTTGACACAAGCTTTTGCCAGGCCTATTTCAAAGGGAACGGTTCATATGTTTGTGAACCTCAGATGAAAAAATTAATTTTCCACAAGTAAAATCAGTGGCTTCAGGGCTTATGGATAGATGGGGAACCAGACATAAGTGTTGGAGACTGTAGCCCAGCACAATGGAAGCAATTGCACTTCACACATATCTGCTGGGCTACATGAAAGAATGACTTGCTATTGAAGTTTTATGATTTTTTATGAACATTTTATGGCAATTAATGAGTTATCATGAGAACTGGAAAAACTGCCACAGTTGAATTTTCTGAACCATGTGCGTAACAGAACTGGTGTGAACTGATGTGCGCAAAGTATCATTTGAAATGTCAAGCATTTAATTTCATCCAGCAAAGATTGAGAAAGAGGCAAGCTCACATGGTTCACTGTTGCAACACAGAATTTGTTTTCCTTTGGGAAACTTTTTGAAGAAAATATTTGCAAAACCTGCTAGAATGTCAGGGGAGAGTTAATATTAATATATATATCAATTAAACGACACTTTGAAAATAAATTCTATCATAAGAAACATTAGCTCTTTTATGCAGTGGAAATCAAAGCAGTCAACAAGTGCTTTGCCTTTCAACGCACTTCACAAGAGTTACCAATCTAATAATATTCTCCAAGATGGGGGCAGAAAGTGATGACATTTTATGGGAAGCTCCTCTTGAACTAACCTTCTATGACTGCCTTTCCATATTATCTATCTGTTGCAGCGCTGAGGAAGTCCCCTGTCAAACATCACTAGATCAAAGCACCCCTCAAATCTACCAATCTTTAGTAGACAATATGCTACTGGCACAGCTCTCATAAGATCAAAAGATCGCAACAGAATTAGACCATTTGGGCCATCAAGTCTTCTCCGCAATTTGATCATGGCTGATCCATTTCTCCCTCTCAACCTCATTCTCCCATCTTCTCCGCGTAACCTTTGACGCTCTTATATGCCCCTGTCCCACTTAGGAAAGCTGAACGGAAACCTCTGGAGACTTTGCGCCCCGCCAAAGGTTTCCGTGCGGTTCCCGGAGGTTTTTGTCAGTCTCCCTACCTGCTTCAACTACCTGCAACCTCCGGCAACCACCTGCAACCTCCAGGAACCGCACGGAAACCTTGGGTGGGGCGCAAAGTCTCCAGAGGTTTCTGTTCAGGTTTCCTAAGTGGGACAGGGGCATTTACTAATCAAGAAACTATCAATCTCCGCTTTAAAAATACCCAATGACTTAGCCTCCCATCTGTGGGAATTAATTCCCCAGATTCACCACCCTCGGGCTAAAGAATTCCCTCCTTAACTCTATTCTAAAGGGACATCCTTTTATTCTGAGGCTGTGCCCTCCGGTCCTAGACTCTCCCACTAGTGGAAACATCCTCTCCACATCCACTCTATCTAGGTCTTAATAGTAATATAGTAATATTACTATTAACAGTAATAACAAACCATTAAAGTATGGCAGAAGGGGGAGGGGAGAGAGAGATGTTGAGGCCTCAGATGTGGTTGAAGAGACAATGATTTCAGACCACACTTTCCCAGCATACTTCCAGCTAATGTTCAGTCACCAAAGAACAAACATAAAGAGCTTAGAGCAGAGCTGCCATTTCAATAGTAAGCAAAACTAAACACCAATGATGAAATGGAGTTCAGGAAACATAGAAACATAGAAACATAGAAAATAGGTGCAGGAGTAGCCTACACCGCCATTCGATATGATCATGGCTGATCATCCAACTCAGTATCCTGTACCTGCCTTCTCTCCATACCCCCTGATCCCTTTAGCCACAAGGGCCACATCTAACTCCCTCTTAAATATAGCCAATGAACTGGCCTCAACTACCTTCTGTGGCAGAGAATTCCACAGACTCACCACTCTCTGTGTAAAAAATGATTTTCTCATCTCGGTCCTAAAAGACTTCCCTCTTATCCTTAAACTGTGACCCCTAGTTCTGGACTTCCCAACATCGGGAATAATCTTCCTGCATCTAGCCTGTCCAACCCCTTAAGAATTTTGTAAGTTTCTATAAGATCCCCCCTCAATCTTCTAAATTCTAGCGAGTACAAGTCGAGTCTATCCAGTCTTTCTTCATATGAAAGTCCTGCCATCCCAGGAATCAGTCTGGTGAACCTTCTCTGTACTCCTTCTATGGCAAGAATGTCTTTCCTCAGATTAGGAGACCAAAACTGTACGCAATACTCCAGGTGTGGTCTCACCAAGACCCTGTACAACTGCAGATACAAGAGAAAGGGGACATTGTGTGTTACGAACAGCAACCTAGGCCTCAATGTAAGCAAGATGAAAGAGTTGGTCATTGACCTGGGAAACGTTTAGTTGAATACAAACCCATCACTGCCTTCACCTTTGTGGAATATAGGTTGAGCCTCTTTGAGGCTACTTTATGATTCTGAACGAAACCTTCTTCGGATTGAATTCTACGTTCTGCATGATGAACATAATATCAGAAGATAAGAAAAATAGAAGCACAAGTAGGGTAATCCGCCTCATAATCGTGCTCCACCATTCAATAAGTAATGGGTGATCCAGTCTTGGCCTCAACACCCCTTTCCTGATTGCTCTCAACATTCCTCAATCCCTTGTAGTTCAAATATCGGTCAATTTTCACCTTGAAGCATTCAATGACACCATCTCCGCAGCTTTCTGGGATGGAGAACTCAAAAGCTCACCAATCCTCCAAGAGAAGATATGTTCTCATCAAGTTCATCTGAAATGGATAAGCCCTTATTCTTCAACCATGTCCTGTAGTTCTGGAAAACTCCATTATAGCAAACACCTCCTCAATATCCATCTTGTTAGATCAGCTTAGAATGTGATATTCTTGATTAGTACAGGCGCCAGAGGTTATGGGGAGAAGGCAGGAGAATGGGGTTAGGAGGGAGAGATAGATCAGCCATGATTGGATGGCGGAGCAGACTTGATGGGCCGAATTACCTAATTCTACTATCCCTTATGACCTTATATATCTACATAAGTTTACCCTGCCAGCCTTCTAAACTCCAAAGAGTACAGGTCCATCCTACTCAACCTTTCTTCATATGTCAACCTCTTCAATTGATAAGTCACTTTGCTTAACCTCCTCTGTACGGCCTCTAATGTAAGTATAGTTACTCTTAAATATGAAGATCATACTCAGTACCCCAGGCGTGGCCTTACAGTGCACAGTAAAGTTTCAATACTATTTCCCCACAATTATACTTAATTTTTTTCCCTTTTCCTGGGTTTAATGTCATGCCTTCCCACTTCATGCCTTCAAACACTTATCTTCAAACATCTATTAGGAGTGCAGTCAGCTTGTGTAACATGATGAACTGACCTTGTCCCTTTATCTCTTCTGTTCGCCATGGGTCTGTCTTCCTCTGCACTGGAGATGAACTTCTTCCTTCTGTGTTTAGGTTCTATGCCGTGACCTTGATCTTATCCCATCCTCCCTCAGAATTCTCACAAAAAGTGCGGTCAGCTTGTGAAACATTCGACACCGGCCTTGACCCAGGTCTCATGTGTTTACTACTAGTCTTCCTCCCTCTGCTCTGCGTTGGAAAGTGAGTCTGTTTCTTTGAACTTATGATTTTCCTTTCAATAAGATGAGCCTTTCTCCTTCTTCCATTCATGCTGTTTGTCGCAACATTTGTGCACCCTCAACTGATTCTGCTCTTTCCTTTTGTGCTGCTGTTTAGCTAAAAGACACAGCATGGAAACAGGCCCTTCGGCCCTCCAATATTCGATCACCCATTCACACTAGTTCTATGGTGTCCCACTTTTGCAACCACTCCCTATACACTAGGGATAATTTACAGAGGCCAATTAACCTACAAACCCGCACGTCTTTGGGATGTGGGAGGAAACCGGAGCACCCCGAGAAAACCCATGAAACCCACAGGGAGAATGTGTAAACTGCACACTGAGAACACCCAAAGTCAGGATCGAACCCGGGTCTCTGGTGCCCTGAACCAGTAGCTCTACCAGCTGTGCCATTGTGCCGCTCGAGTTTGGCTAAATGTATAGAATTGTGTTGTTCACCATCCAAATCATCAATAGAACGGTCTTGACCCGAAACGTCACCCATTCCTTCTCTCCAGAGATGCTGCCTGTCCCGCCATTATTCCAGCATTTTGAGTCTATCTTTGGTTTAAACCAACATCTGCAGATCCTTCATACACATCCAAAGCATTAACTCTGGCATGTGGCACGGTGGTGCAGCGGTAGAGTTGCTGCCTTACAGCGCCAGAGACCTGGGTTTGATCCAGACTATGGGCGCTTGTCTGTACGGAGTTTGTACGTTCTCCCCGTGACCTGTGTGGGTCTGATGATGACCTTTAAGATTTGCCTCACTTTGGCAACTCTGAGCATGTTTCTCTCGATGGATCCCCCAGTCTTGTATCCTAGATTCCATATAAAAGTCTGTCACAGACCAATAGGCCCCTCAGAATTACAATATCCAGCCAGCAGCTTCAGTTCAGTCAAAATGGTGTTGGAGGTTTACACATTTACCAAACACCTCCCCATCTACCAAACATCTATCCATGGCTCTCCCTGTATGAAATATAGTCATTCTTAAGCAAAAGCAAAGTGCTGGAGCAACTCAGATAGTCAGTCAGCATCTGTAGAGTTTAGTTTAGTTTATTTTTGTTTGGAGATACAGCACGGAAATAGGCCCTTCGGCCCACCCACTCCCCGTTGACCAGCAATCCACGCACATTAACACACTAGGGACAATTTACAATCTCACCACACCAATTAACCTACAAACCTGTACGTTTTTGGAGTGTGGGAGGAAATCGGAACTCCCAGGGCAAACCCACACAGGTCGTGGGGAGAACGTACAAACTCTGCACAGACCAGCGCCCATAGTCAGGGTCAAACCCAGGTCTCTGGCGCTGTAAGGCAGCAACTCTACCACTGCACCACCGTGCCACATGGACAGACAGTGTTTCAGGTCAGGACACTTTTTCAAACTGATGAAGATAGCTGATAGATAGAGGCAGGGGGAAGGGGTGGTGCAAGGGCTGGCAATAAGTAATAGGTGGATCGAGGTGGAAGGGTTGATTGGTATGTGAGTCAGGTGAGGGAGAGAAGGGTGGAGGCAATAATCGAGTCTGGAGGTGAGAAGTGAAGAAGACAAAAGGGTGCAAATGGTGGAACCTGGTCAGAAAGGGAGTGAAATATAGAACTAGGGGAAATTATGGTAGAAGGAAATGGGGGGGGGGGGGGGGGGGGTTGCAGAAGAAAAATAGGGGACTCAGAAGAGGGAGGTATGGATAAAAGATGAATGGAGGAGGTGAAGAAACAGAACATCTTTAAACCCTTGCAAACTGCTTATGGTGCCTGATTGGGAAAACATGATTTTCAGTAGAATTAGATAGTCATATAGTTCTGTCTCCCATGACTCTTTTACCAATGCAAGTTCTTCAATGTCGAAGACAAAAACTTTTGCCTGCCTTCAATTTTCTGCCAGAGGTTGTTAGATACATCAACTGTGGTTTTTCCAGTTAGTGATCTTTGATTCAACAAAAACATTGTACAGAGAACAAAACAGGAAAATAAGCCTACAAATAGACAGCTCACGGACCTGACATTTTAATATGACAGCAGTAGAAATTAATGAAAAAACATGCAAAGTGTCGCCATTAAATTAATAGGCCTGTTTCGGTGCTGTAAAGCTATAAAGCAAAAGTTGGGAATCCAAAGAAAAAAAAAAGTAAATGCAAGAAATATAATAGCAGGTGGTGAGAGACAGAAAGTTGATGGTAATTTTTTTAAATCAAATTATTTATTCAATTATTAAAAAATAATATTTAAAGTTGATAGTAATGGAGGGTTCAGTCAATGAGAAATCAGATTGTGATACATTCACTTGTAATTGAAAATGGATGCAATGCAGAGTGAGTCTACATTGCCTCAACACAGCAGATTTTAGATAGGAAACCATCCAGAATGGTCTCTCAGCAGAGCAATTAATTAATTCATAAGGGTGTCAAAGGTTATGGGGAGAAGGCAGGAGAATGGGGTCGAGAGGAAAAGATAGATCAGCCATGATTGAATGGTGGAGTGGACTCGATGGGCCAAATGACCTAATTCTGCTCCTATGACTTATGACCTTATGAACATAAACATTGAGACTGAGTCAAGGAACGAGTTATTGGAAGACAAAGCCCCAGAGGGGTGAGAGATGTAGGAACATGTAGAAATATAAGGAGGAAATTCCAAGATGTATTGCTTAGATGAACAGGAGTGTGACCATCAACTCTGGAATGAAGGATGTTGGAGATGACTCAGGCAAACGCAGAGTTCTCAAATAGCTGTAAGGCATGGGAAGGCAACAGGGTCAGGGAGGAGAGAGATGAAGGAAGCTGCATGCTCTGCTTGTAGAAAAGGAGCAGTGGGTGGAGGTCAGACTGTGGACAGTTTAGAGTATGGACAGCTGTGTTTCAAATGAGCTTAACTTTACGGAGGTGGACAGATGGGAGGCAAAGCAGGTGAGAGATGGGAATAGTCGGATGTAGTGATGACGAAGGACATGGATCAGAGTTCAGGAGCAGGTGAACTAAGAGTAAAGTACACACAGGGAAAGGCGAGTTAAAGAAGGCTGTCTTCCAGAGCGAAGGACTAGAAAGGTCAGCACCTGGTGTTGTAGGAAATCAAAGCCATGAAGAGTCTAATACAAACTGCATTATTGGACGGAATCAAAATGTGCGAACAAAATTTGTGTGAGGATCGATATTGGGGAGGGCTGTGACTTGTGCAGAATATGAATGAAGTCATGTAAAACATATGAAATAAGAAAAAAAGTTGGCTGACCCATCCTATCACCACCTAACAAGCGGTCTTGAGCTACCATCATTGGAAACACTCAGACTATCTTTAATTGGACTTTTATAGATTTTATCTTGCACTAAACATTATTCCCTTTATCCTGATTCTGTATACAGTGGGTGGCTTGATTCACGTACAGTGTAGGTTTTCTGCTGACTAGATAGGATGAGACAAAAAAGCTTTTCACTGTACCTCGGCCCACGTGACAATAAACTAAACTAAACTAAACTATACTATACTTTGTGTAAACTATACTATAGCCTGTTTCAATCTTCCATAACATTGCGAGTGATCTAATGGTGGTCTTAACATCACTATCCTGCATTACTCTCAAAATCTATCTGCTGCAACCATTAATATACTTCATGATTCAGACGCATGGCTTTCTTGGAAGAGAATTCCAAAGGTTCACAGCGTTTAGAGGGAAGATGTTCATCCTCAAGGCCTCCAGGATGAAGAACATAAAAATGTTTAATATCCAAAAATCTATTGATCCCTGCTCTGACTGAACTCAATGAATGAGTTAATATTGCCTTTCAGGATGGAGAATTCTAGAGATAGACACAAAGTACTGGGGTAGCTCAGGGTCAGGCAGCATCTCTGGAGAAAAAGGAATAGGTAATGTTTCGGGTCGAGACCCTTCAGACTGATGTAAAGGGGAAGGGGAGACTGGAGGTAGGAAAACGCCTACCTTTTTCCTATCTCCAGTGTCTACCTTTGGTATGAACCAGTATCTACAGTTTCTTCCTGTACATGGAGAACTCTCGAGACTTGCCATCCTCTGAATCAATGTTTTTTCTCTTCATGTCAATCTTAAAATGTCAACGCCTAATTCTGAGAATCTTAGTTCCAGTTTTCTCATCCAGTCCAGCAAGGCTTATAAGATCTTGGAGTCATGAAACACTGTCACAAAGATTACAGGTGCTGGATACTTGAACAAAACACAAAGTGTTGAAGGAACTCAGCGGGTCAGGCAGCACCTGGGGAGGGAATGGACAGGCAATGTTTCGGGTCTGGATCATTCTTCAGACTGAAACATCGCCTGTCCATTCCTTCCCCAAGATTCAAAGTTATTGACTCTCATTAATTTTAATACTAAAGAATGCAGGCCCAATACACAGAATTTCTCCCACTATAGCAAATCTGTCTTTCCAGGAGCCATCATTGCTGTACTCTCTTTATGGCAAGTACATCTTTTTTTCTTAGAAAGGAAACCAAAGCTGTGTACAGCATTCTTGGTATTGTTTCAACGAGGCCCTCCAGTAAGGCAGCTTTACTGTTGTACTCAAAGCCTTCTGTTAAAGGGCCAGCATATCATTTGCTAGTTGGCAAGGAAGCATGCTCACATCAAAGCAACATTAAAGATTCTGGAGAAACTGCATTAGCATGTAATCTGATGAGCAATCTTGGAATGAAGTTGCTGAAGGGCAGCAATGTTGAAGGGGGATATAAAGGTACCTAAAGCAGATCCTGGCATGACGCCAGAGACAACAGTGTGGCAATGGGTGAAGACGTGTTGCAATAGGATTTTAGTCCATAATAGAGTGAGCAAGAGTGGAGCAAAATCTGTCTCAATCAACTGGAGGTGAGGGAAGAAAGACAAGAGAGGGCAGTTTAAAAGGATAGCATTTAGAAAGATGAGGGGGGGGCTCATTGAAACTTACCGAATAGTGAAAGGCCAGGATAGAGTGGATGTGGAGAGGATGTTTCCGCTAGAGAGTTTGGGACCATTAGCATTTGCCTCAGAATTAAAGGACGTTCCTTTAGGAAGTAGATGAGGAGGAATTTCTTTAGTCAGAGAGTGGGAATTCATTGACACAGAAGGCTGTCAAGGCTAATTCGATGGATATTTTTTAAGGCAGAGATAGATTCTTGATTAGTACAAATGTCAGGAGTTATGGGGAGAAGATAGGAGAATGGGGTTAAGAGGGAAAAATAGATCAGCTATGATTGAATGGCAGAATATACTTGATGGGCCGAATGATCTAATTCTGCTCCTATCACTTATGAACATGAAAATGAAAGACTGCTAAATTATTTTCTGATTTGTCAACGTACACTCTTCCATTTGTATAGTCAAGCCTGTTGTACATTTCTCACAGATCTGACATTAGCAAGTGTACATTAACCCCATATGGTCTCATCCTGTCATCCTATTGTTCTGCACGTCCCATCCCCACCTTCTCTGCTATTGAAAACTAACTTGCTGTCTTTCCCAGTCCTGGTGAAGGATCTTCAACTTGCAGTGTTGACTCTGTTTATCTTCCCTCTGGGGTGGGAGATTGGAACCTTCCCGTGGTCCGCCCTGTTTCGACGAATGCAATCAGCATGGCGTGCAGAATCAAGTAAGATCAAATAGAACAAGTTGTCCTACAACTTTAGGCTGTGCACGCCATACGCAAGAAGAAGATCTTCCCTCAAATGCTGCCTGACCTGTTGAAAGTTTCCAGCATTTCCTGTTTGTATTTCAAATATATAGCATTCTACAGTCTATGTTTTGATTTCCAGTGTGTAGTTTTGCTCATTTATTCATATTCCAATTTATATAGATGTTCAATGTATAGATGTTTATATAGATTATCAATGTTATAACCATGGAAGATATAGATTCTAAATGGTTATACTGCCAGTAAATAGATATTGTGACAGCACCCCCCTCCCTGAGATGCCGCTCTGATCCTTATCACTGGCAGACAAGTCAGGAGAGGCCAATCCTCAGCATCACTGGTAACAACTGGGTCCAATTCGTTGCCATCAGATTGGCCAACCCAAACCTTGCCAGCCTACTCTTTAAAAAAACCCAGGCATTCCAGCCAGAGGAGAGAGGAATGAAGGGAGGTGAGAGAAGAAGCAGGAGGAAGAAAGAGAGAAAGAGTGAGTGAAAGAGAGAAAGAAAGAAAGAAAGAAAGAAGAAGGAGGCGGAGGCGGAGGAGGGAGGAGGGAGGAGGGAGGAGGGAGGAGGGAGGAGGGAGAAGGGAGAAGGGAGAAGGGAGAAGGGAGAAGGGAGAAGGGAGAGGGAGAGGGAGAGGGAGAATGAGAATGAGACTGGCGGTCTCTGGCTTGTCCCGGGCACTCTGTAGAGGCATTGGCTGTCTAGGACTTCTTCCTGGCTGATCATTCATAAGTTCATAAGTGATAGGAGTAGAATTAGGCTAATCGGCCCATGAAGTTTACTCTGAAATTCTATCATGGCTGATCAATCTCACCCCCAGGAGAAGGGGAAGAAAGTGGTGTGCCTCCCTGCTCACTGTGTTCCCCTGTCACAGGTTCGAGGAAGACTGATCCACTGGGCCAAACCCGAGAACACCAGCGCCACCCTGTGGTCAAGTAGTCAATGGATAACTTTAAGGCAGAGATAGATAGATTCCTGATTAGTACAGGTGTCGGGGGTTATGGGGAGAAGGCAGGAGAATGGGGTTGATGGGGGTGAGATAGATCAGCCATGATAGAATTTCAGAGTAAACTTCATGGGCCGATTAGCCTAATTCTACTCCTATCACTTATGAACTTATGAATGGTCAGCCAGGAAGAAGTCGTAGACAGCCAATGCCTCTACAGAGTGCCCGGGACAAGCCTGAGACCGCCAGTTGCTTTTCATGACTACAGATGAGGCACTGCTCCCACACATGGAGGCAAAGACTGAGCCGCCAGGGTAAGCCTGAGACCGCCAGCATCGCCTCTTCAAAAGCCAAAAGCTAAGCGGCCAGGATAAGCCTGAGACCGCCAGTGCCCCCTCTCGAGGCAAGGGCGAACTGCAGGGAGAAGTCTGAGATCACCACCGTTCCTCCTTCAAGACCAGGACTGAGCTGCCGGGACAAGCACATGATCCTCAGCACCATTCCACATGCGCCCTGATGGTGAGGGACAGCGCCCCCATGTGGCCCTGGACTTTCTTTATCTCTATAACTAAAACATTACATGTGAGTTCACCCTACTATGAGTGCCGGTGTGGTCACTGCTGAACCCGCGGTCATCTCCGGCACCACAATATTTCCGAGATTTACATACATATTTTTAAAACGTCCTGCTGCGATGATACGATGAAATGTGGTGTTATTCAAAGATATTAAAATTATTAAAATTATTAAAATATAATCCAAACTCGGAGGAAACTTGCTGCCGGAACCTTTTGGAGAGGTGTTTATCATTAGAATTACAGCCCCATCAGACTGGACTTTATTGGTAACTGAAAATGTAGATCGAGCATTAATCTAAAGCAGGAGAGGTTATTGGGGTTCACAACAAAAAGATGATATCACACCAGCCCTTCATCATGTTGAATTTTACAGCTGATCCGATTATATTCTTAGAATAACTAATGACCTCAAACCAGTTTTAAAACCTGTTCCAAAAGTAAATGACAGGTTCCAACATCTGTGAAAACAATTTTAAACAAAATACATTAAGGTCTCAGGTTTCCAACCAGTACCATCAAGGAGCTTTGTTATTAGCTCTTTATACTATTTTGATCCAGAAAATGAGTTAACGCCAAGCTTCAATTTTTAATGTCTAAAACACATTTTCGACCAGACCAGCAGTGGGAATAACTTTGCTTTTGCCCCGACATGGGACAGGTTGGTAGTCACAGGAGACAATTTCTCCCTGACCTTGTATGTAGGAAGGAACTGCAGATGCTGGTTTAAACTGATATAGAACAAATGAATGAAATGTATGCAAAAAAGTAATGATGATAAAGGAAACTTGCTGTTAGAACCTTTTGGAGAGGTGTTTATCATTAAACCTACAACCCCTTAGACTGGTCTTCAGTCTGATCCCGAAACGTCACCCATTCCTTCTCTCCAGAGATACTGCCTGTCCCGCTGAGTTACTCCAGCTTTTTGTGTCGATCTTCGATGATAAAGGAAACAGGCCATTGTCAGCTGTTTGCAGTTAATGTCCCAGGAAAGTGATCGCAATAGCAGTGATAGCAAGTGTCTAGCTTCTGTGACTGCAAGCTTTTCTCTGCTCCTTAGCATGACAGAGGTACAGATGTCCTTTACAGCATCTGTACAGGAAACCAACAGGAAGTAGGCCAGAATGAAAAATATTCCTTAAGCGACTCAAACAAAATCGATCTCTGTCATAAACCAGCTGGTGTGGCACTTTTGGCCGATTCAGCAATCATTAACTTTGTTTAAGTTCCAATCTGACATGTTAAGTACCAGACCGTTTTCAATTGCTTCAACTGTGGGATTATGCACTCCTAACTAAAGCTTCTCCCCCTCCCCCTCCCCCTCCCCCCCCCCCCCCCCCCCCCCCCCCCCCCCCCCCCCCCCACCACCACCCCCCTGATATGGCCTAGATGAGTCTTCTTCAACAATGTTATTTATCACACAGATATCACCTCATAATTTGCTGTGGCAGCTATCCAACAATGCATGTTCTTGGAACTGAAAAGCACTTATTGACCTGGCTATGAAATTGACTGAGTGGCGTAGGACAGAGAGTAGGGATAATGGGCAGGAACTGACTGTTAGGATCCCACAAGGATCTGCATTGGGGCCACCACTATTCATCATACTTAGAAGTGACTTACATAGCGGGTTAAAGAAGTCAAGTCTCCTAGTTTGTCATTGACACAAAGGTAGTCAGTATTGCAAATCAGAAAAGAAGAAGTTTTTAACAGATGGAACAAATGTTAAAACTGGGAGATTATAGTCAGTTGGCAAATGTGACATCATTGACTTTGGGCCTGAAGTAGATAGAACAGAGTACTATCCAAATTCTGAGATGCTAGTAGCTGTGAAACATGCATATCTATCATTAATGTGTCATGGACAGGTACAGAAAATAATCAGACAGGCGAATGGAATATTGGCAAGAATATCCTTGAGATTGGAGGTTCGATGAGATTGGAGGTTCGTGGCAGCCTTACAAAGCCCTGATGAGACCGTAGCTGAGGCACTTTAAGCAGCTCTGGGCACCACTTTAGGGTGGATAAACTAATCTTGGATGGAGTATGGAATAATGAAACTCCGTACACCCTGGGATTCAATTACAAGGAATCAAGGGTGTAGTCATTGTAATTTAGAGGTTTAAGTCTATATTTACAAACGAGAGAGAGATTGAGAGAGAGAGAGAGAGAGAGACGTGTAGCAATCAATAAAGGGCTATAGGCCTATTGCGAGTTTATGTACAGGGACATATCTATCCATGCACTGTATACTTGTATTTATACTTATGCATCTTAAATATGTATGTCATGTTTTATACTTTGGCAATATAAAAATGTATTTTTTATCATGCCAATAATGTTTTTAAATTGAAAATTTGAAATTGAATTGAATTGAGAGAGAGAGGGAGAGAGAGATTGAGAGAAAGAGATTGAGAGAGAGAGGGAGAGAGGCAGAGAGAGAGAGAGAGATAGAGAGGGAGACACACACACACACACACATAGACACAGAGAGACAGACAGAAACAGACAGGGTGAGATGGAGGTGTGGGTCGGAAGTATCGGGAGGATTAGTAAATACTTTCCAATTTGATGGAGAGTCTGGGATGAGGGAACATAATTTATAAATTGGAGCTAGAACATCAGTACTAAAGTAAGATGACACAGAGAGAGAGGGAGAGTGAGAGAGAAGAGGGGAACACTCGTCCACAAACAGCAATTTATGCCAAATCCTTCGTTCAATGTGAATCTGAAAAAAAATAATGTTTTTTTAATCTGAAGGCATTGAGGGATATAAGACGTAGGTTAAGACATGGATCAACCAAGATCTCATTGAATCAATAGGATCAGTTCCCATTAGCTTTAGCACAAAGAAGATCAACAGCAGCAGATGCAACAGGAACACCATTACCTGCAGAATCCCCTCCACTTCCTACATCATCCCATTGTAGTTCCCTCATCAACACAGAAACTAAATTCTGGAACTCCTGGGATTGGGAGTATTTTTAACAAAAGTACTGCATTAGTTCAAGAAGGCGGCTCACCCCCATTATTTTAAGAGTGGTTAGGCATCAGCAATAAACACTGAAGGCTAAATGACCTGATCCATTTCCTGTTATGAATCAGAAACTTTAGTTTCCGAATTCATAAACCTTATGATTCAGAAACCTACCACAACTAGACAGCAGTCCTGATCCACCACTATCTACCTTATTGGAGACCCTTGGTCTATCTTTGAACAGACTTTGCTGGCTTTATCTTCAAAGGTTCAAAGGTTCAAGGGTTATTTTATTGGTCACATACACCTAGGTGTAGTGAAATGCTTCTTGCCGTGCAGCACATAAAGAAAGAATACAGACATAACAATAATAAAGAAATTTAAACATAAAAACATCCCCCCACAATGGTTCCCATTATGAGGGAAGGCACAGTGTCCAGTCCCCATCCCATGTCCACCCATAGTCGGGCCTATTGAGGCCTCCACAGTTGCCTTTAAGGAGGCCCGATGTTCCAGGCCGTTCTCGCCGGATGATTGTACTCCGGCGTCGGGAGAATCCTCTCGGCGGCATGGGAACCCTGGAACGGCCGCTTCCCTCACCGGAGACCGCGGCTTCCGAAGCCAACAAGGCCGCGCCGGTTGGAGCTCCAGCACTGGCGATCTCATCGAGAGATCCCAGGCTCCCGATGTTTAAGTTCAGCGCCGCCGCCCGCAGCTGGCCGCTCCAAAGACCCGCAGCTCCGCGATGTTTATCTCGGCGGTCTTCAGCTCACCGGAGCTCCAGCGCGGCGACCCGGGCAAGGCATCGCCCGCTCCGCACCACGATAGCGCTCCAGCGCTGTGCCGCCACCGAAGCCGAGGTTCTGGGCGGTCCCCGACAGGAAACACCGCTCCAGGCCCGCTGGTAGGCCGCGAGGACGGGTCGAAACTGCAGCCCAGAGAAAAGCTGCCTCTCTCCGACCAGGTAGGGACCCTGAAAGATAGTTTCCCCCTTCCCCCCCCACCCCCCACATAAAAAAGTCTAGACCTCCAGAACAAAAACACTTTAACTAACTAAAAATTAAAAAAAAAAGAGATGAAAAGACTGACAGCTGCTGGCTGGGCAGCCATGCACAGGACAGCGCCCCCTCCCCCCCCTATCTTGCACTAAACGTTAGTTACGTTATTCCCTTTATCATGTGATTGGCTCGATTGTAATCATTTATTGTCTTTCCGCAGACTGGTTAGCATGCAACAAAAGCTTGTCACTGTACCTCGGTACACGTGACAGTAAATTAAACTAACAGACTAACTAACTAGTTAACAATGCCCTTGATGGGATTTTCAGTATTAGCATAGCAAAAATCAAACTGTGAGTCCATTCACCCCACTCAAGTTTTAGACTTGGCAGTACCAGAAGATTTATCTTTGCATCGAAGATAGACACAAAATGCTGGAGTAAATCAGCAGGTCAGGCAACGTCTCTGTAGTAAAAAAATAGGTGACATTTCCTTCTTCAGACTAAAAGATAGAGAGGGCCAGAACAAAACATGGCCGACAACAGATGGCCTCGGGAAGGGTGGAGTCCAATAATGGCCCATTGTTGGCTGGGGAAGATGAGCAAACAGTGGAATTAGTAGGACAAGTAGGGTGGGGGAGTGGGCACTCAGGTTTTTAATAGTTTGGCTTGTCATTTGAAATCTGAGATGACAACGTCACAGTGAAGGAAACCAGAAACCTGAAAGCACAGTGAACATGTCAAACAACTGCATACCTCCTTAACAAATCAAACTGGCCACTCCTTACAAGAGAGCATCTGACCACTTATTTTTGATATTCATTGGTATTGCCGTCAGTGAATATATCACCATCACCAGCTGGTGAGTGGCACTTACTAGAAGATCAGTTGGATCATCAGAATCACTGCAGCTACAGGCAGCTGACAATCTCTGCACCATCTATAAGGCACAGTCAGGAGTATGATGAAAAACTCACAACTTGCCCGCATGAGTTCAGCTCCAACAAGGTTCAATAAATACAACATCATCCAGACAGAGCAGACATCTTGACTGGCTCCTTATCCCACCTTCCTACACCTTCATTCTCACCATTTAGGGCGGCACAACGGTAGAGTTGCTGCCTTACAGCGCCAGAGACCAGGGTTCGATCCTGACCACGGGTGCAGTCTGTACTGAGTTTTTTACGTTCTCCCTGTGTCCACAAGGGTTTTCTCCGGCTGCTCCGGTTTACGATATAATACAATACAATACGATAGAATTTTATTTATCCCAGGAGGGAAATTGTTCTGCCAACAGTCATAAAACAAATGTGTTTCCTCACATATTCCAAAGATGTACAGGTTTGTAGTTTTGGTAAAATTGTAAATTGTCCCTCGTGAGTGGGATAGTGCTAATGTACTGGGGTGATCGTTGGTCGGCATAGACTCGGTGGGCCGAAGGGCCTGTTTCCTCATCGTATCTCTAAAGTTTAAAAGTCTAAAGTCTGGTCAGCAGTGTATACCATCTGTAAATTTCCTTACAGTTACTCAACAAATCCGTTCCAAACCCACAGGTTTTTCTGCAAAGAAGGTCGAGGGCAGCAGAAGCATAGGAACACCACCACCTGCAGATTTCCCTCCCTCGCTCTGACTTGAAATACTATTGTGGTTCTTTTGCCATTACGCAGCCTAAATTCTGGGAGTGTGAGTACCTTCACCAGAACTACCACAGCAGTTCAAGAAGTTGGCTCATCACCACCTTCTTAGGGGCAGTTAGAGATCAGTAAGAAATGTTAGAAACACACAAAATGCTGAAGATGTCTGAAGAAGGGTCCCAACCCAAAACATCACCTATCCATGTTATCCAGGGATACTGCCTGACCCACTGATTTACTTCAGCATTTGGTGTCTATCCTTCGTAAACCAGCATCTGCAGATCCTTGTTTTTGTATAATATATGCTAGTCTTGTTAGTGATGTCGCAATGCAATAAATGAATGATTAAAAAATTGAATAATTGAGAAATGAACAACACGAAGATCATGCAAAAAGATCATGTGAACTACAATACAAAACATATACAAGGAAGGGAACAACAATGGAAACATTAAAAAAAAAGATAAGTGACACATTTTGCATTCTCAGCCCCATACTATACTCATAGAGTCATAGATAGAGTCATTTAGTGAGTGATACAGTGTAGAAACAGGACCTTCGGCCCAACTTGCCCACACTGTCCAACATGTCCCATCTACACTAGTCCCACCTGCCAGCGTTTGGCCCATATCCCTCTAAACCTGTCCTATCCATATACCTATCTCAATGTTTCTAAAAATGTTGCAATAGTACCTGCCTCAACTACCTCCTCAGGTAGCTCGTTCCATACACTCACCACCAGCTGTGTGAAAAGGTTATCCCTCAGATACCTATTAAAACTTCCCCCACCTTAAACCTATGTCCTCTGGTCCTTGATTCCCCTACTCTGGGCAAGAGACTCCTTAGACACTCACAACTGTGTGGTTAAATTCTGTTCTAACTCCAATTACAATTTGCAGATGGCACCACCGTAGTAGGTTGGATGATGAACAATAATGAGACAGAGTACAGGAAGGAGATAAAGGCCTTAGTAACATTGTTCCATGACAACATCACCTCCCTCAACGTCAGCAAGATGAAGGAGCTAGTTATTGACTACAGGAAATGAGGTGGAGTTCACGGCCCACTCACATAAATGGTGCCAAAGTGGAGGTGGTTGAGAACTTTAGGTTCCTAGGTATAAATATCATTAACAATATGTCCGGGACAAACCTCAAAGAAGCTATGGCCAAGAAGGCACACCAAGGCCTAAGACTAAGGAAGTTTGGCATGTCCACAACCCCACACCCTTTTAACAGCAAATTCAGTTTCATTATCTTGTAGACTGAATTTGTGCAAACCATTAGTTCTCAGTGTATGAATTGTATGCAATTAAGGGAAAGCCTCGCATTGCACACAAAAAGCTGCTTGTGAGAACTATGTGAGGCAGGGAACAAGCCTTTAGTTGGGCAATAAATAATCTTGCTTCCAAAATGTATAGATTCCAAACTGATATGTGTGTTTAATTGACGTATCAACCCACAAACCAATAAAGTATTCAGGCTGAAATTGATTAATTTTCAGTTGTTCACTTGAATGTCTGTCCAGTCCATGGTCCAAAGACATTAATGGCTGCCAATAATGCAAATAAATCAAAGGGAGGAACGCTCAAATCTCATCCGCACCCAGTTTCAGATTTGCTTTTGGATCTGCTAATAAAATAATCTCTGAGTTTGAGGAAAAATGATATATACTCAGACTAATCTGAAGATTAGGTTCCAAAGCCAAAATATCATCAAGTGATCATCTCCAAATATACTACTGTGCTTAAATGCTTTTACTTTGCACGGAGTCAAAGAGAACAGGATAGTAAAATCGATTAGACACTGGTTTTGCAACCATAAGTTCAAATCCAGTTCAGACCTATAGGGAGATGTCCTTTTCTGGCTCCGGGGTGGAAAGGACCTACATAAATGAATTTGTCAGTCTAAATCAAAGCTTACCATGGGCCTGGATAAATGTTTCACAGACTCCAACATCAATTGGTTATGCCACCCGGATCGCCTGGAGGAAGGTTGATGTGAACACTATGAATACTGTCAAGTATGGTGCAGGGTGCATTTTCTTGGGACTGAAGGTCATTTCATCAGAGCTTTGCGTGTGGATCAGTCGAGATTGTCTTTGCATTGCACTGATGATCCTTCTAAACATACTCATTCCCACTGCAACTCTGCCTCCCCACATTTTGACCTGCTATGCAAGAATAGTAAGATTAAACGAGAACTTACCAGTTTGAAGTTTGATCTGTATTTTATGAGGAGGAACGTTGAGGGAATACGTGAAGAACCCCGCTTCCAACGCATGCGTGTCATTCTTCAAAGCAGCGGTGTGAGGTCACAGAAAACTCATAATGACCTAACATAGTAAGATTATCAAAGAGATACCAGTTTTTGATATGATCATAGGAGGGTGGGAGCGGAGGGCACGTATTCCCTCAACGTTCCTCCTCATAAAATACAGATCAAACTTTAAACTGGTAAGTTCTCGTTTAATCTTACTATTTTACTTCGGAGTCACGTGAGTGACTACGTGAAGATTTCAAAGCTCTGTGACCTCATGCCGTGGAACGAGTCCATGCTTCACAACTGCCTTGAGTATTGGGAGAAAGGTATCGTTAGCAATTTTTGAACACACCCATACAAAAACTTGTGTGATATTACGAAAAATAAATTGATTAAGTTGAAATCATAGCCCTGTAACCTTTCGGGCAAATTATATTATTGAACGTAACATGCTTTCAGAAATTGATGATGGATCCAAAACTGGTTTGTTATAAAACCTTTGGAAAGTCTTTCCCGATGACCATCCTGCCATTCTGAGGATTTGGTCTGTGGGCACCTCCAGAATTTTTGCTGCGGACGTCGCTGCAGCCCTGGTGGAATGAGATTTAAAAACATTAGTGTCTATTCCTGCCATCTTTAGGACATATTTCAGCCACCTTGAGATAGTTTGGGTCGTGACCCTTTTGTGCGGTTTCTTGTAAGAAATTAACAGAGCCATTTCCTGACCTCGAATGATCTTGGTATTTTCCATGTATAATAGGATATGTTTGGCTATACACAGGCTTTCGTCATTTGGATATGCCATAAATTCGATCACTTGCCCCGATGAACCTGGTCTGTTTTGTTTTATTAAATCATGTATGACAACTACCAGTTTCTCGGGTGAGATCATCAAGCAGTCCAGCCTCAGTTTGTTTAATGACTCTACAAATCAACAAATCCATATTCTTATGGCATGGGTGACTGCCCTCAGTCACTGGATGAATTAGTAAATTTTGGCTATGTCCAATAAGGGAACATGGTTCTAACACCATTGGCCTCACCAATGCCTTGTACAATTTTAACATTACATCCCAACTTCTATACTCAATGCTCTGATTTATAAAGGCCAGCACACCAAAAGCTTTCTTTACCATCCTATCTACATGAGATTCCACCTTCAGGGAACTGTGCACAGTTATTCCTAGATCCCTCTGTTCAACTGCATTCCTCAATTCCCTACCATTTACCATGTACGTCCTATTTTGATTTGTCCTGCCAAGATGTAGCACCTCACACTTATCAGCATTAAACTCCATCTGCCATCTTTCAGTCCACTCTTCCAACTGGCATAAATCTCTCTGTAGACTTTGAACATCTACTTCATTATCCACAACACCACCTATCTTTGTATCATCTGCATACTTACTAATCCAATTTACCACACCATCATCCAGATCATTGATGTACATGACAAACAACAGTGGACCCAACACAGATCCCTGTGGCACCCCACTAGTCACTGGCCTCCAACCTGACAAACAGCCATCCACCATTACTCTCTGGCATCTCCCATTCAGCCACTTCTTCCACAGGTAAACAAATAGCATGAGCTGCTCGCAGTAGCATGGAGAGAATATTGCTCAGTATGTGCCATATAACCACGAGAAACAATAGTTAGTGTAATAGACAAATGATTCATTGACGTTAGTGGAAATGATCAGCTTTGCTGAAGCAGCGGCTTTTGTTTTGTTTTTCCAGACATTCTTTAGTGGATTTGAGAAACGATTGTTTAGCAAAGAAGAAATACTGAATGAACCAGCAAAAAGGCTTTCATCTCAAACTTGGGATAACCCATGGAATCTTTCAAAGCTTCAGTCACAGATGCAATTAAAGCTGTATGCAAAACGAAAACTTTTAGTCTTGATTAATTATGAGTCAATAAGATATAAATCAACAAGACAGCACATTAACTTCCCATCCTTCATTTGTCATTGAGAACCATGATATACCAGTTAATAGCTCATCATTTCAATGAGCACCACGTCAAGTATCTCAAAGCGCTCACATTATGGAGTTGCTTCAGTCTCTGTGCACCCTTATGCTTCCAAGCACAAAACATGCTTGCAAACCTGGTACACATTTCAGAAGAATCTTACTGCTTGAACATTATATGTTGTCACTCACACACACACACACACACACATAGAGACACAAGCACGCACAAGCACACACACAGACACACAAACACATCGACACACACACGCACAGACAGACACACACACACATACTGTACGTATATATATATATATGGGACGTTTCAGCAGGTATTACTCACATTCATCTACATGGGGTGTGGAATGAATCAGTGCCTAAGCATGCAACACTACCCGGAACTGGTGAGAGATAAGCAGAGGAGAGATCCGAAGCATGTCTTTCTTGCGCAAGAGTTGTTGTAGGCAAAAAGAAGATAAATCGCAAAATGAAATAAACCTGTGCACTCATATTACTATTATACTGATTAAAAATGTATTCCAATTGTGCACGTTAATCTTCAGTCATGTTTATCTGACACGTTTCCACTGGCACACTACACTGGTCACATTTCTGCAATCATATTTTATTAGGTTTTGTTTTGCTATCACAATAACTTTTTATCACCATTTCTCTCACATAATAATGGGCACAAACTTACTCAGATAGAGATGGGTGAGAGATATGGCTGGTAATATATTATTACAGAACTGCCCTGTAAAAAAAGGAAATATCTGTTCTCTTGCTTAGTTGTTCCTTGGCCATGTTAAGAAAAGTGGCCCGAAGAATGGTACAATGGCTGGAGTAACTCAGCGGGGCAAGCAGCATATCTGGAGAGAAGGAATGGGTGACGTTTCGGGTCGAGACCCTTCTTCAGACGTGACCCGAAATGTCAACCATTCCTTCTCTTCAGAGTTGCTGCCTGTTCCGCTGAGTTACTCCAGCATTTTGTATCTATCTTCGGTGTAAACCAGTATCTGCAGTACCTTCTGGCACATTACTACTGGCCAAGAGAACTTTGGTCCCTGTTACAATCTGTCCCCCCCACCAGCCAACATCTAATGCAGCTGGTATTCCCATACCATCACTTGGTCAATCTCCCTGCCTGACATAATCTTCCTTCTTCTCATTTACACCCCCTTTCAACAGCAGCCAGACACCAGGATTAATTCCAGTCCCCAGTCTAAGAATATATTAGCTAACTCCATCAGTTGAACAGGAAGTCAATAGACAATAGACAATAGACAACAGGTGCAGGAGTAGGCCATTCGGCCCTTCGAGCCAGCACCGCCATTCAATGTGATCATGACTGATCATCCCCAATCAGTACCCCATTCCTGCCTTCTCTCCATATCCCCTGACTCCGCTATCTTTAAGAGCCCAATCTAGCTCTCTCTTGAAAGCATCCAGAGAACCCGCCTCCACCGCCCTCTGAGGCAGAGAATTCCACAGAGAAGTCTCCTAATATCTTCAGTTTCTGGCTTCCCGTCCAAATACTAGAGCCATACAAAATCGCCTCATCAATATCTCAGTTCTTATAAAAAATCCTTGCTTCATGTGTAAATAAAGAAGCGTATTGGACTTTTTTTGCATGTGGACAAACATGCAACATGTGGCACAGCTGGCAGAGTTGCTGTCTCACAATGCCAAAGACCTAGGTTCGATCCTGACCTTGGGAGCTGTCTGTGCGGAGTTTGCACGTTCTCCCTGTGACCGTGTGGGTTTCCTCCGGGTTCTCTAGTTTCCTCCTACATACCAAAGATGTCCGAGTTTACAGGATAATTGGCCTCGGTAAATTGGCCCAAGTGTGTAGGGAGTGGATGAGAAAGTGGGATAGCATAGAACTAGTGTGAACGATGGCTGGCGTTGACTCAATGCGCCAGAGGACCCGTTTCCTTGCTGTACTTCTAACCTAAATGAAAATTATTTTGACACAAAAGCTTCATTTGAAGTGATGCCTTAGAACCTGCTCATTAATATGAAATGTTAATTGCACCCTCTCCATAGATGCTGATTGACTGCAATAATATTGCCAGCATTTTCTGTTTTATTCTTGCTTCACCAACTTCAGTGTTTTGTTTTTGAATTATCTCAGTACACTTAAAGGCTTTGGATTAAGTGCTTCTGAATGGACAAAGCCATTGAACAATGTTCTTTGTGATAAGTTTGTTCCTTTATACATGATCTCAGTTTCCTGTGTGCCCAGGGCAGCAGGAGGGTTCCCCAGGGTCTCACAAGAAAATGTAGTCCTCCCTTGCTCGAGTAATCTGCTCACATATCACATTCGTCATGCCAATGTGGCTGAGAAGAAGCTACGAACAGCTGGGACGAAACTGTCCCTGAATCTGGAGGTGAGCGTTTTCACACTTCTGTACCGCTTACCTGATGGGAGAGGGGAGAGGTGGGAGTGACCGGGGTGAGACTCATCCTTGATTATGCTGCTGGCCTTTCCATCTCAAGCATGAAGTCTAAATGGAGTCCATGGAAGGGAGATTGGCTTGTGTGATGGTCTGGGCTGCGTCCACAATTCTCTGCAATTTCTTGCGGTCTTGGATGGAGTAAATTCTTAGTGAAGTGCAGTGATCTTCACTGTACACCTATTCATCCAAACTCTACAACGAGACATCAGAGTTATTGGGAGGTCAAGAAATAGTGACTGCCCAGCGTATCAATCACAGGTGGGAGTTTACCACGAGAGACATACCAAGGTAAATAATTGAAATTCATAGGGAAAGAGATTAAACCTAAAAAAAGTCAGAATTGCTTAATGTCAGCAATTCTATTTGGATTTTGTTTCGTTCAGTTTAGTTTAGAGGTACAACGTGGAAACAGGCCCTTTGGCCCACCGAGTCCACACCGACCAGCAAACACCGCACACTAACGCTATCCTGCACATACCTGGGACAAATAACAATTATACCAAGTCAATTAGCCTACAACCCTGCACATCTTTGGAGTATGGGAGGAAATCAGAGATCCTGGAGAAAACCCACGCTGGTCAGGGGCAGAATATACAAACTCCGTACAGACAGCACCCATAGTCAGGATCATACTCGTGTCTCTGGCATTTTAAGGCAGCAACTCTACCGCTGTACAACCATGCTGCCCCTGTTCTACTAACAAAGATGCCAAGCTCTATCTGCTAAAGCTCTGGCAATCTGCCCTTTAAGACATAGAGCTGAGATGATTGAGGAGAGAGCTGAGGATGCAGAAAAGTCCAGGCCTCTATCACCAAACTCAGCAAATTCAACTTAAAAGAAACTGTAACAACATGGAAAGTCTAGAAACTTGTGATAAGCAAGGAGGAGAGACAGTAACTGCTGTTAAATCTGATGCATACAGTCCGTTCTGTGTTAGAGGGTTAGCAACATACATTTGACATGTTCATGAGTCACCCTTTTCTGATTGTACTTAATGTTCTGTTTTAAGATATTCCTGAAGTAAATGATTGTGGAATTGAATATGTGGGTTTAATCTATTATACTTTTGATGTATTGTGTGCTCCTCCATGTTCTCTGTTTTCACTCGGTTCCACTCTTGTGTTTCCTCGTCCTTACTGACTCATCTCATTCATTTATCCTGGTGTCTGTTTCTTCTCTCTGTCTTCCTATGTGTGCATCCATCTACTTTTGTGCTTCCATCTCTATCTTGTTATGTCTGCATCTCTCTCCCCAGTCCTACAATCGTCTAATTTCTCTCTCCGTCTCTGTAGCTTCCTTATGACTACACCTCTCCTTTCTTTCCATTTATTTCTTTACTTGACTTGCACTCATGAATATGCCTCACTTTTCTCTATTTTGTCTCTTTGTCTCTCTCTCTCTCTTTCTCTCTCAAACATATGCATGTACACACTATTACAAATATACTTCTCTCTCAACTCACTGTCACTTTTCTAATTTTCATTTCAGTGAAGAAAATGTATGTAATGTCACAGCTCATATATTGCTCATAGCATGTATTAAAATATATTTGCTTCCCACTATAACGGTTTATTTTATCAACGGGCATTTCTACAGTACTAATCACTGATGCACAATAGTATAAAATACAAAATTAAATGATTAAGGAGACAATGTTTGTTTTACAAGTGAAAATGAAGTGGCCATATCTATTTCTGATCTGAAGAATGGTCCTGACCTGAAACGTCTCCTATCCATATTGTCCAGAAATGCTGCCTGACCCGCTAAGTAACTCCAACACTATATGTCCTATTTTGTAAACCGGCATCTATAAATTCTTGCTTCTACAAATATTTCTAACTTGTACTAAGTTTAGTACTTAAGTTTAGTACTTAGTACTAGGTGGATCGCATGGTGGCACAACGGTAGAGTTGCTGCCTTACAGCGCCAGAGATCCTGGTTCAATCCTGACGAGGGATGTTATCTATATGGAGTTTGTACGTTCTCCCTATGACTTCATGGGTTTTCCCCGGGTGCTCCGATATCCTTCCACACTCCAAAGACATACAATTTTGTCGATTAATTGGCTTTAGTAAAATTGTAAATTGTTCCTAGTGTGTAGGATAGTGCTAGTGTACCGGGATTGTTGGTCGGCATGGACTCAAGTGGGCCAAAGGGCCTGTTTCCACGCTATATCTCTAAACTATACTAAACTAAACATTTTATTAAAGAAAAATGACTTGCTATTGAGAAGCTTTAAATATTCAACTGTTCATAGAGACAAAAGCACTTTAGTGAGTTATTAAATTCTGTTCAAGAAGGAACTGCAGATGCTGGAAAATCAAAGGTAGACAAAAGTGCTGGAGAAACTCAGCGGGTGCGGCAGCATCTATCGAGCGAAGGAAATAGGCAACGTTTCGGGCCGAAACGTCTGAAGAAGGGTTTCGGCCCGAAACGTTGTCTATTTCCTTCGCTCCATAGATGCTGCCGCACCCGCTGAGTTTCTCCAGCACTTTTGTCTATCAAATTCTGTTGGTATACATAGCGAGTTACTATATTACGTCGGTACATATTGCACATTTTAAGGTAAAACACTAACCTATTTGTTGTTGAGATAGTGTGACTGAAGCCCTATTGACCAGAACAATGAAAGAGAAATATACGGCTGGGAAAATGTAGTTAAAATTGCCTTAGCTGGCACCGTTAAATGTTAGATTATTACTTCTGTTAATGTTCTTTTTATGAGTTAAAGGAGAAGAGGAATGTATTAAAAGTTAGAACGGTAATGCAGAAAGTGTTGGTGGATCTTCTCAGGCAAGATTCCATCGGGCAGAAAATATGCAGGTTTAAAAAGCAATAAAGCACTACAATCTCTCAACTTAATCTGGCTCCTTACAATGTCCCAAAACATTTCACCTTCTATGAATTGCAATTGCACTGTTCACCAAACCAGCAGTTTGTTTACAGAAGACAATATCCACAAACAGAAGATAGACACAAAAAGCTGGGGTAACTCAGCGGGTCAGACAGCATCTCTGGAGAAAAGGAATAGGTGATGATTCCGGTCGAGAAGGGTCTCGACCCGAAACGTCACCTGTTCATTTTCTACAAAGACGCTGTCTGACGCGCTGAGTTACTCCAGCTTTTTGTGCCTACCTTCGCTTTAAGCCAGCATCTGCAGTTCCTTCCTACTCATCCACAAACTGAGAACGGTTAAATGTGAGATAGTTTAAAAATTAGTTTGCTAAATGTGACTGGAGACAACTGTGTCTGAAGGTATTTGGAAAAAACATCGCTATTCACTGATGAAATACTAAATGGCCAAAGGGGAGATGAAATTCAGCTTTGGTGGGAGTGTTAATCTGCCAATTGAGGATTAGCTGCCTGTTATACAGCCTCTTCAGTTTTCCTTTCCAACGATTTCGACACTCTCCTAGTCTGTCTGCCTCCAAATCACAGTCTGCTGTTCTCCCCTCTGGCTTGTTTTCCACTTTTGGAGCATGACCTAGTTCTGAGTAGGTTTTAAAAATACCGTATCATGGAAAAAATATATTGCGACATCCACTGTACAAAGAGATGGTTCTGCTGAGGCTGTGTGATTCTGTCATGAAAATAGCCCTTGTCGGAATAACACAGGCACCAGAAGGCCATTGGTCCACTATGCCGTACCGAACCAAGTAAACAAAATTCCACCCACTGCTTAATGTCTGCTGACCCTAACAGTCAGCCCAGCCCCACAATTTTATCACTCCCTTGTTAAAAATAAGTCACCTAGACGTGCTGTCTTCTTTTGACAACTTTTCCTGTAAACATCCTGTCACAGGAGAATTTTCCTACTTCTCTATTGTCTGACAGTGACAATCTTAAATTCCTTCCACCCACTCTCTTTTTGACAGAAGATCCAAAGTCGCAGTGAACCTCATTACTTTATTAGCCTTCCAGTTTCAGGAATCTTGATGGTAAAGTAAGGGAAACTTGGATGACCAGAGAGGTTCTAAATTGGGTCAAAAAGAAAAAGGAAGTTTATATACCTTCTCTGCCACAGAAGGTAGTTGAGGCCAGTTCATTGGCTATATTTAAGAGGGAGTTAGATGTGGCCCTTGTGGCTAAAGGGATCAAGGGGTATGGAGGGAAGACAGGGATGGGATACTGAGTTGGATGATCAGCCATGATCATATCGAATGGCGGTGCAGGCTCGAAGGTCCAAAAGGCCTACTCCTGCACCTATTTTCTATGTTTCTATGTTTCTATGTAAGAATTAAGAAGAAAAAATCAGACAAGGACTTTGAGAAATATAAAGTAAGCAGGAAATAACTCAAGCAGGCAATTAGATGGGCCAAAATGGGCCATGTATTGCCACTGAAATGATTATCTTTTTATACAACCATTAAAAACAAGAGGGTAACTCGGGAAAAGTTAAGATCACTCAAAGATAAAGGAGGGAAGTTATGCTTGGGGTCAGAAGTACTAAACACAGACCTGACTTCTGTATTCACCAAGGAGGACAAGGAGGATAGTGAGATCAATGCGGGGATGATGTATGCATACAAGGGCAATTTGAGATCAAGAGAGAGGTGGCATTGGGGTTATTGAAGAGCTTAAGGTGGATGAATCTCCATAGTCTGATGGGATCCGTCCCAAGCTATTGAGAGAGTCAAAGGAGATTGTAGTAGCTTTGACAAAGATCTTTGTGACTTCTCTAGCCATAATCCAGAGCTGGAGGATTGGAGAGTAGTCAGTGTTGACCCTTTGTTTAAGAAGGGAAGTAATAATTCAGGAAATTATATTACGGGAAGCCTCATATCAGTTATGGAAACTAATTGTGAGGATTCTTTGTGAGACATATCCCCACTCATGCATTGGAGCGAAGTTAACATTCAGAAGGGTTATTTTCAATAACTCACTGATTACCAACACTTCTCTTTTGAATGCACAAAAAGAATTGCAAAATAAACTAGATTGCTATTGTAAAGGACGGAACTGCAGATGCTGGTTTATACCGAAGATAGACACAAAAATGCTGGAGTAATTCAGCGACTCAGGCGGCATCTCTGGAGAAAAAGAATAGGTGATGTTTCAGGTTGGAGTCATAGAGTCAAAGGGTCATACAGCGTGGACACAGGCCCTTCGGACCAACTTGCCCACACCAACCAACATGTCCCATCTACACTAGTCCCACCTGCCTGTGTTTGGCCCATTCCCCCTCTAAAACCTCTTCAGCCTAAATTGATATTGTAGGATGTGAGTCTATTTCATTGTATTTTTGTATTGAATAGAAGTTGAATAGAATAATAGAAAACTCTTTGATTGTTAAGGTTAAGGACGTGTCAATAGTGCCGGGTGGCATGGTGGCGCAACGGTATAGTTGCTGCCTTACTGCTCCTGGGTTCAATCTTGACAGACTTTTTCTCACAGAGAGTGGTGAGTCTGTAGAATTCTCTGCCTCAAAGGGCAGTGGGGGCAGGTTCTCTGGATGCTTTCAAGAGAGAGCTAGATAGAGCTCTTAAAAATAGCGGAGTCAGGGGATATGGGGAGAAGGCAGGAACGGGGTACTGATTGTGGATGATCAGCCATGATCACATTGAATGGCGGTGCTGGCTCGAAGGGCCAAATGGCCTGCTCCTGCACCTATTGTCTATTGTCTAATTACGGGTGCTGTCTGTACGGAGTTTGTACGTTCTTCCCGTGATCGTGTGGGTTCTCTCCGGGTGCCCCAGTCTCCTCCCACACTCCAAAGACGTACTGGTTTATAGGTTAATTGGTTTGGTATGTGTAAAAATTGTCTCCAGTGTGTGTGTAGGCTTGTGTTAATGTGCGGGGATCACAGGTTGGTGTGGACTCAGTGGGCCGAAGGGCCTGTTTCCACGCTATATCTCTAAACTAAACTAAACAAAAGCTACAGTCATCCATATGAAGTTCAATCACTGAAATTAAGCCTAGTCCCATCAGGCTAACTTGAAACAAATGCTTAATTTAGGAAATTGGTATAAAATGAAGCCGAGGTGAAAGAAGAGTTAATTTGGTCAGAAAAAACATCTGAACTTATTGGCACAGAGAACAGGGAAAATATTAACCAAATTTGGATCAACAGGTTGTGCCAGTTCCCGGGTCAGCTTCATCAGCAGTTTGGCTAATGTGAAAACAAACAAGGTGCCCACAGACCCCACCATTTCCGCTTCCAATAGTTATTTTGTTGAGTTTCCAGAACACTGCCCACTTGATTTTCATTAGTCCAACACCATTTTTAAAAGTGTTTATTGTGAACTGAGTCAACTTGTTGAAGATCTGTGAATTCCTTTATTTCCACGAGTGAGTACAGATGGAAAGCATTAACTGCTTCTTCAGTGCAATATTCTCTTCCTGTTTCCTGTAACATTGTGGACTTGAAGCCATGAGTCATGGCATCATCTCACCCTTTCCCAGAACTTTTGGCTTTCCTTCAGCCCCAACCAGTATATTCAAACCCATGTTAGGGTCACTAAATCCTGCTGCCTTTCTTTAGCTGACCGTTCCTCTGAACCTTGCAGTACAATGGTGCAACTCTTTCTCCTCAGAAGGCCATAAAATGGGATTGCTCTTGCTGTATTTTAAATTCTGCGCAACATCATGGCAGCACAGCAGCGTAGCGGTAGAGTCGCTGCCTTATAGTGCCGGAGACCCGGGTTCGACCCTGACCACGGGTGTTGCCAGTACAGACTTTGTACGTTCTCCCTGTGACTGTGTGGGTTTTCTCCAGGTGCTCCGGTTTCCTCCCACACTCCAAAGACGTGCAGGTTTGTAGGATAATTGGCTTTGGTAAAAAAAAATGTGAATTGTCCCTAATGTGTCGGATGCTGTTAGTGTACGGGGTGATCGCTGGTTCATGCGGACTCGGTAGGCCGAAAGGCCTGTTTCTTCACTGTATCCCTAAAGTCCAAATCATAGACACGTTGAATACATGTCTCCTGAAGCAGGAGGCACTGATGGTTTCAACTCAAAATAACCTTAGCATCACAGTTATCAAGCAGCCAGAGGTACCTTGCAGCTGTGTTCACTCAGTGTAGAAATGTATTTGCACAGATCGCCGTCCATGAATTAAAACAGTGATAACTTTTTCATCCTTTGACAGATGAACTGGGTTCATCCATTATACAAAACGATAAAGAAGCATGACTTAATTAGCTAACTAGACCCATGATATCCTGTCAGAATTTATGCATGCACACACTTATCAAGAACTCTAGACAGCAGACGTCAGACATAATTACCTGAGGCAACAAAGCATCACAAACAACGACAGCAGAATCTCAAATGAAAGTAACACTAAATAATATCTTTGCATGCCAGTCACACCACTTAAGCACTGATCTAAAATAAACATCAAGGAAGAATAATGTTTTTGAGCTCATCTAATAAGCCTTTTGCATTTCCCGATGAATGATTACATGACAGCAATTTATTTCGCAGAACACTGACATCTGTCATAAGTGACATCCCTTAAACTGTTGTGCCACAGAAAACTGAGTTCTCAGACATTGCTTTCAAAATTTGCAATCCATGCTTTTTGTAAGTGTGGGAAAGTCGTGGATAATTTGATAGTTGTGAATGTTCAGAAACTTGTCCGATGACAACAAAAAGCGAAAACCAGAGGCATTAAAATATTAAACCATGTTGAAAATAGGTTCGGTGATTCTGCCCCCGTCTAATTGAAAGCTTGATATATTGGTGGTATAATTGAATAGATTAGAAACAACTCAGAGAAGGGAAGTAAACAGATTTTTTTTACCTTTTCCTTGAGAAAAGGTCCATTGTGGAATGCTGCAACCATGGTTGCAACAAGAAGCAAACTTTCTTCAGCGCTTATGGTTTCTACTTTGACTGATTAATTCTCAAGATAATGACATGGTATTTATCATTGCTTTCATTTACTTTAATTTTATTCAATTATACACTACTTATAAAGTGACACTGTGGCATATTTATTCAATTCAGTTCATTGCCAGCCACGAGCAAAATATTGCAGATGTTGGAAATCTGAAACAAAAAACAAAAAATGGTGGAAATTTTCAGTGCGCCACTCCGCACCCGTGGGGTAAGAAGCAGAGTTTCAACAGTCAAGAATCGTCACCACTGATGGTAAGCTGCCAAAGGTCTTTCTTGTTGCGTGCCCCAGCCCATCTACCCCTTCTCTGCCCCAGTCTCAGTGTTCTGCTCTGGTGCCAGCTCCAATACGGCAGTCAAAGGCCAGCGTAGACTGGCTAAGAATCTCTCCCAGTGTAACCTGACCCGAAATGTGATCAGTCTGAAGAAGGGTCTCGACCTGTAACATCTCCCATTCCTTCTCTCCAGAGATGCTGCCTGTCCAGCTGAGTTACTGCAGCATTTTGTGTCTATCTTCGGTTTAAAGCAGCATCTGCAGTTCCTTCCTACACTGCTCCCAACCTTGTTGAACATCAAAGTCAGGCCTTCCGACACTGACACATTCCTTATATTTAGATATTTTGGATTAGCTTATTGTCATATACACCAGGATACAATGACATTCCTTCTTCACTTGAAGCTCATAGAGTACTCAGTACACATGATACTGACAGATACCACAATTAATCCAGCAATCAATGCAACACAGCAGAATATTGCAAAGACTGCAGAGCAATCTGAATTAGTGCAAAAAAAAAATTACTGAAGTGTAACATCAGAATAACCAAATGATGTAAAGTTAATAGTACATGAGCAGAATTAGGCCAATCGGCCACAACTCTCCCATTTAATCAGGCTATGTTTCCCTCTCAACCCCATTCTCGTGAGGTAATTGGTTCAGGAGTCTGGTAGCAATGGGAAAGAGATTATTCTTAAGTTTGGACATCAGAGCTTTCAAGCTCCTGTATACAGAGAACATAGCACAGGAACGGCTCCTTTTGTGCTGGCCATTGTGCCAAGTTAAACTGATCTCATCTGCCTGTACATAATCCCTACCCCTCTATACACTGTATTTCCATGTGCCTATCTAAAAGCCTCTCAAACGTCACTTGCATATCGGCCTCCTCCACCAACCCTGGCAATGCATTTCAGGCCCCCACCACTCTTGGTGTAATAAACCTGCCCCACACATCTCCAACTTTTATTTTATGTGGATGTGTGTTTTGTTGCTTTTCACTTAGTATGACTGTATGGTAACTCAAATTTCACTGTACCTTAACTGTTACTACCTTCTCTGCCACAGAAGGTAGTTGAGGCCAGTTCATTGGCTATATTTAAGAGGGAGTTAGATGTGGCCCTTGTGGCTAAAGGGATCAGGGGGTATGGAGAGAAGGCAGGGATGGGATACTGAGGTGGATGATCAGCCATGATCATATTGAATGGTGGTGCAGGCTCGAAGGGCCGAATGGCCTACTCCTGCACCTATTTTCTACGTTTCTATGTTACATGTGACCTTGAAACCTTGAAACCTTGATTCAAGATGGTGGTTTACTGCTTCTTTTTCAAGGATGATAATTGATGGATGATAAATACTGGCCCTTCCTTTGATGCCCACATCCCATAAATTAAATTAAATGTAAATTAAATGGAGCAACGTGCTAACTGGAACATAAACAGTTCTTCTTCTTCTTGCGTATGGCGTGCACAGCCTAAAGTTGTAGGACAACTTGTTCTATTTGATCTTATTTGATTGTGCACGCCAGGGTTGATTGCATTTGTCGAAACAGGGCAGACCACATGAAGGTTGCAATCTCCCACCCCAACATAAACAGTTAAAGTTGAGGAATTAATGTTTAGGCCACAGAAGAAAAAAGTTTTATATATGAGAAGGCTTTGAAATGTATCCATTTATATTTCTGAACAACAAACAAATGACTTGCATTCAGGAGAAGACAGGTTAACATGTGTGTTACATCTCATTCCCTTTAATGGAACTTCCTGAGATTGTTTGATTAATATCGTATATGTCAACAAAAACTCAATAATTTGAACAGGGTAGATTTGAATTCGTTCAGGAAGGTTGAACAATTTCAACAAACATTCAGAAGATATCTGCTTCCCCCATGTGCTGTAATTGAGGTTTGTATTCCACGGCTGCAGAGTAATTTGGTCGAGACTCAAGCGTTGAACTTGTATTTCATGACCGTGACTAGAAAAACTGTTTACAGTACATGAGGTAAGACAAAATTAGAATTCATTTCTGACATCCATCACACTCACATCACCCCTGGGGGAAAAAAGGATCATATTTGAATAAAAGTAATTTGGTACAAAATACTGGGCGTATTGATGTTTCAGTCAAGTTTCTATCCTTGAAAGATTGAAAGAACACAGTATGTGGCATCTTCTCCGATTGGACTTAACACATTACCCCTCCCCTGACATCTCTGTATTTTCAGAGAAGACCATAGGCATTCAGTAACTCTTCATCGGTTGTTTAGCTCAGTGGAAATATTCTGTTTTATTTTAAACAGCTTAATAAACCTGTTCTATCATTTCAATACCCGGCTATTTATAGATCTCTAGGCCCCGCGTTATTGTACCCTCCCAAATAGAAACATTTATCTTTGTAATAAAAAACTCTCCTTAATCTTCTGGTCAAAATGTGCCACTCCTACATTTAATTTCATCTGCCCATTTCACCACCCTCTTGATGTCCTGCTGAAATTGTGTTACCATCCTCCTCTTATTTGCTGCGTTTCTGAATCTTATTATCATCTGCAGCTTTCGAAATGATGACATGTATACCCGTCCAATTCATTAAACCATATTTTTAAAAAGTGCATTTGTTTTAATGCAGAGCCCAAGGGAGCATCACTGCACACTTCCCACCAGTTTGAAAAACGATCATTCACCACTACTCTCTTCTTTCAGTTCCTTGGGCAATTTTGCATCAGTGCTGTCAATGCCTGCTTAATTCTCTGGAGTTCAACTTTGTTAGCAAATTCATGATTCAATGCTTAATCAAACACTTTAAAATATATAAGCACCGACCATATTAGCCTGATCAAAGCACCCTGCTACATCATCAAGGATCTCAATCAAGTTAGTTTAAAACAATTTGCCTTTAATAAAGATAGACACAAAATGCTGGAGTAACTCAGCGGGACAGGCGGCATCTCATCTCTGAAGAGAAGGAATGGGTGATGTTTCAGGTCGAGACCCTTCTTCAGATCCATGCTCTATGGTTTGCTTGCCATGGTTCGTTTAGTGTCAGTGCAATTGTTCCTAGATTACCATCTGTAATAAGTTTCCTTCCAAAATGCTATTAGGAGAAGTTATTTTACTAATGGTAGACACAAAATGCTGGAGTAACTCAGCGGGTCAGGCATCATCTCTGGAGTGAAGAAATGGGTTGGAGAGAAGGAATTATTTTACTAATAAATCTTTGAATCTAGTAACCAGTGAGAGCTTTTTAAAAGATATATATTATAGTCCTGTCTTCTTGAATTTTAGAAAAAGATTATTCTCTGCAATTTATGTCACTACTTCCCTCAGCAATATATGATGCTTTTCTTGATTTGGGTACTTTGAGTTTAATATTAGATCAACATCAGGAAGATATCCAATTCAAAGAATTATGTTCTAAAAATTGGGAATAGGCCATTGAATGATGAATACACAGTAAGCTGAGAGGCATTTTGTTTCAAGGCCAGGTACTGAACAAATCAGATGTTCGTGACATTTTGCATGATAATAATGGCCTAACTCAACCCAAGGCAACTGAATCATTCTACCACAACTATCAGGCAACTGAATCATCCTACCACAACTAAAGAGCAGCCCTGAACTAATATCTACCTCATTGGTGACCCTCAGACTATCTTTGATCAGACTTTATCTTGTACTAAACGTTATTCCCATATCATGGATCTATCTATACACTGTAAATAGCTCGATTGTAATCATGTTTTTCACTGACTAGATAGCATGCAAAAGAAGCTTTTCGCTGTATCTTGATACACATGACAATATACAAAGCTAAACTACACTACCCCTGTGATGTGCCACTGCAGATAAAACAAAGAAAGTCATGCATGTGTGAGTAAGAGTGGAGGAGCCAGGGTCATCAAGGACAAAGGCTTGGATTCGATGTTGACAGAGAACAAATCATCAACGAAAATACCATTGAATACCCATGGGAGGTGATTCAACTTTTATTGGAGATGGTGATTGCCTAATTTTGCATGGACAAATATTGAATAACCCAAACCTGAATGCTAGAACTTTTGTTGAGCATTTAGCCAGCTTCATTATTTGAAGCTGAATTCTTACCAAATGAGTGGGGGGGGTGGATTTTACAAGGAACTGCATGTTCTCCAGAGATGCAGCTTGACTCATTAAGTTACTGCAGCACTTTGTGTCATTTTTTGGGTGAACGAGTGATTTACTTTAGTTTACTTTAGAGATACAGCGTGAAAACAGGCCGTGCCGACCAGCAATCATAGAAACATAGAAAAATAGGTGCAGGAGTAGGCCATTCGGCCCTTCGAGCCTGCACCGCCATTCAATATGATCATGGCTGACCATCCAACTCAGTATCCTGTACCTGCCTTCTCTTCATACCTCCTGATCTCTTTAGCCACAAGGGCCACATCTAACTCCCTCTTAAATATAGCCAATGAACTGGCCTCAACTACCTTCTGTGGCAGAGAATTCCTGAGATTCACCACTGTGTGTGAAAAATGTTTTTCTCATCTCGGTCCTAAAAGATTTCCCCCTTATCCTTAAACTGTGACCCCGGACATCAATCCCCGCACACTAACATTATCGTACACAAACTAGGGACAATTTACACATACATCAAACCAATTAACCTACATACCTGTACATCTTTGGCGTGTGGGAGGAAACCAAAGATCTCGGAGAAAACCCATGCGGTCATGGGGAGAACCTGCTGACTCCGTACAGACAGCACCCGTAGTCTGGATCAAGCCCGGGTCTCCGGTGTTGCAAGCGCTGTAAGGCAGCATCTCTGTCGCTGCGCCACCGTGCCATGTTTGGTACTTTCCCTTGTTAGGATCCCTGCAGTGGATTTATTTCCATGGGCCACCTCACCGTCACCTTCCCACAGCAAGTAATGATACTTGGTCTCATCATACAACCAACAAAAGTGAATGAGGCCAGTAATGGATTGTTCAAATAAAATCCTTTAAAAGCCTTGAGGATTAATCAATGTGAAATATGAAAATGCAAACTGTTCCAGTTCAATTGTAAAGATAAAAGGTTTACAGGCTTAAAGACACCATGTAGTTATTAACCCACAGCTGACTGTCTATCAACATCTGGGAGATAAATCTCTTGTGGTATTGCTATTTTTGTTAGGGTGGTTTCTTTCATCCTATTACTAAATAAAACTTCCTAACACTAGTTCAGACACACAGTGCCCTTTGCCTCATTTGTTTGTCGTGATTCTTTGTGCCTGACAAACCACTAAGCTTTTTAATAATAATGATGTTGAGTGGTTCCACTTCCATCTGAGTGTGGCTTTGTGGTCAGCTGAGACCTGTCAGACCACTGCTGTGGTTCATGTGTGCTCAGCAGTGTAACCCAACATCTGACGAGTCGTGGAATGCCTACGTTTCCTTAACTGTGCTGAGAAAGTAGCTGAGTGCTTTTTAGTAAAGAAGCACGTGGCACAGTTTTTAGTTATGAGACACAGCGTGGAAACAGGCCCTTCGGCCCACCGAGTCCACACTGACCAGCCATCCCCGCACACTAACACTAACCTACAAACACAAGGGACTATTTACAATTTTACCAAAGCCAATTAGCCTTGGTATAACAAAATTGCTGGGGAAACTCAGCGGGTGCTGCAGCATCTATGGAGCGAAGGAAATAGGCGACGTTTCGGCCCGAAACGTCACCTATTTCCTTCGCTCCATAGATGCTGCTGCACCCGCTGAGTTTCCCCAGCAATTTTGTGTACCTTCGATATTCCAGCATCTGCAGTTCCCTTTTGAACACGATAGCCTTGGTATAAACCTGGTCCTGCATACCTGACCACATGGGTTTTCTCCGGGATCTTCGGTTTCCTCCCACATTCCAAAGGCGTACAGGTATGTAGGTTAGTTTGGTTAAGAGCTGTACATCTTTGGAGAGTGGGAGGAAATCGGAGCACCCGGAGCAAACCCACGCAGGTCATGGGGAGAATGTACAAACTCCGTACAGGCAGCACCCATAGTCAGGATCGAACCTGGGTCTCTGGCACTGTAAAAGGCAGCAACTCTACCGCTGCACCACCGTGCCAGTAAGAAGAAGGCCATTTATGTTCCAGCACTTAGCAGCTGCTAATAGTTATAATTGTTTAATTATCGCAGCAAACTGTGCTTAATTTTATGTTGTTGTACTGCTTTTCAGTGATTCCATTCAAACATAATCTCCACATTACAGCAATTAGTGGTGAATCCTTGGTCTGAAATATCAATGAAGGGTCAGAACATTGGACCAGGGGCACAACATTCAATCCTTCAGGCACTCGCCTCTATTCAATTGGATCGTGCCAAATTTGCATCTTAACTCCATTAGTTCAGCAACCTTTAATTTAGTTTAGTTTATAGATACACTGTGGAAACAGGCCCTTCGGCCCACCGAGTCCACACTGACCAGCGTTCCCGCACATTAGCACTATCCTGCACATACTAGGGAGAATTTACATTTATATCAAGCCAATTAACCTACAAACCTGTACGTCCTTAGAGTATGGGAGGAAAACAAAGGCTTTGGAGATAATACCATGATAACGTACAAACTCTGTACAGACAGCACCTGTAGTCAGGATCGAACCCCGGATTAGACAATAGACAATAGACAATAGATGCAGGAGTAGGCCATTCGGCCCTTCGAGCCAGCACCGCCATTCAATGTGATCATGGCTGATCATCCCCAATCAGTACCCCGTTCCTGCCTTCTCCCCATATCCCCTGACTCTGCTATCTTTAAGAGTTCTGGGGCTGTAAGCGCTGCAAGGCAGCAACTTTACCGCTGCGCCACCGTACCACCCTTAATATCCTGGCATTCCAGAAATCTCTCAATCACAGGCCTGAAACATTCAATCGACTTGACATCGCCAGTTTTAAGTTCTAGATTTTAAAACTGCATGTGGAAAGAAGAAGAGCTTCCTGCCAAAATTCTTAGGAGGTCAATTTAATCAATAAAATAGGATAGAAAGGAAGAATAATAGCGTATATTAGAGATTTAATAGCAGGGTGCTAAGAAAGGTGTGTGGTAAAAGCAAAGTGGATATGGTTATATGAAAAGATAATCATGTTTGACCAATTTATTGGAGTTAACATGGAACATAGGACAGTATAGCACAGGAACAGGTCCTTCTGTCGCAATGTCTATGCCGAATATGATGCCAAGATAAATTAATCTCCTCTGCCTGCACATGATCTATATCCCTCCAGTGCCCGCATACCTATATGGCTATCTAAATGTCTCTTAAACACCACTATTGTATCTGTCTCCACCACCAACCCCAGCAGCGCATTCAGGCACCCACTAACCACTGTGTAAAAGGACTTTACCTTGTATACTAACCTACACATACTAGCGACAATTTTACAACTTACCGAAGCCAATTATCCCACAAAACCTGTACGTCTTTGGAGTGTAGGGGGAAACCGGGGCACCCGGAGAAAACCCACGCGGTCACAGGGAGAACGCACAAACTCCGTACAGACAGCGCCCGTAGTCAGGATCGAACCCGGGTCTCTGGTGCCATGAGGCAGCGACTCTACCATCCTAATATAAGAATATAGGAAAGAGATACAGACTGGGCCTGAGTTACAGACCTTCCCTGCAGGCTCCACTATTCAATAAGCTCAAGGCTTATTGATTGGCAAATGATTGAATATTTAATATCATGGAATTTATTTAAAGTTACCGCATTCTTAAAAAGCACTCAAGTCCCTCCCTGGCAACTTCCTGCGATAAAGGCCTCCTCTTTTGTCAGCTTTCTTTGCCTAGTGATTACATTTGTGATGATATAGAACAAGACCATTTCCCTTCTTCGGATTTTCTTCTGGTCTTTCTAATCCTCCATGGAGTGCAGAGACTGGGATCCCAGTTTGGGTCAGTCTACACAGGCAGGGTTTGGTAGACAGTTTAGTTTAGTTTAGTTTAGTTTAGAGATACAGTGCGGAAACAAGCCCGTTAGCCCATCGAGTCTGCACTGACCAACGATCCCCGCTCATTAACACGAGGGACAATATTTTAAAAAATATTATACCAAGCCAATGTAACTACAAACCTGTACATCTTTGGAGTGTGGGAAGAAACCGAAGATCTCGGTTAAAACTCATGCAGGTCACAGGGAGAACATATAAACTCTGTACAGACAAGCACCCCTAGTCAGGATTGAACCTGGGACTGGCGCTGCAAGGCAGTAGCTCTACCGCTACGCCACCAAGCCACCTGGTTGTGAGGCAGTCTACAAGAGAGAGGTGACTCCCCTTCTAAACACCATTCGGTTTGTGCATGCTTAATGCTCTGAGAGAACAGCCACTTGTTGTGATTCAGACAAATGGATTTGAGAATCTCATCTGAAACAAATATTGAGCATTGAACAATTGTTGACGACATTTCAGGGAAATCGAGAACCAGAGGACGTAGGGTTAAAGTGAGGGGAAAAAGATTTAATAATAATAATAATGGATGGGATTTATATAGCGCCTTTCTAATACTCAAGGCGCTTTACATCGCATTATTCATTCACTCCTCAGTCACACTCGGTGGTGGTAAGCTACTTCTGTAGCCACAGCTGCCCTGGGGCAGACTGACGGAAGCGTGGCTGCCATTCTGCGCCTACGGCCCCTCCGACCACCACCAATCTCTCACACACATTCACACACAGGCAAAGGTGGGTGAAGTGTCTTGCCCAAGGACACAACGACAGTATGCACTCCAAGCGGGATTCGAACCGGCCACCTTCCGGTCGCCAGCCGAACACTTAGCCCATTGTGCCATCTGTCGTCCCAATTTTAATAGGTACCTGAAGGGTAACCTTTTACACAAAGGGTGGTTGGTGTAGGGAACGAGCTGCTGGAGGAGGAAGTTGAGGCAGGTACTATTGTAATGGTTAAGAAACATTTAGACAGGTACATGGATAGGATGGGTTTAGAGGGATATAGGCCAAACATGGACAGGTGGGACGTGTAGATGGGATATGTTGGTCGGTGTGGGCAAGTTGGGCTATGACTCTATGATTCTATGAATCTATTACTCTATTTAGGTGAATGGAATACCAGAAAGAGAGAACTCAAATTTTACACGCTAAAATGTCCATAACCCATTAAGGATTAACTTCAGTGCTCTCAGAAATGTTATGAAAAAGATTGATTAATGCAATGTTAATGTCATTTTCATCTGGACAAAGCCACATATTTTCTGAGTGTTCTTCAAGTAAATTTCTAGGCCAAGATGTTCTGTTCCACTGGTGATCAGAAGGCCGTCCAGACATACTAAGACAAGGAGATTACTGTGTTCATCAGTGCCAGTGTGATGATTTGTAGCATGAAACATACTGCAAGCTGGCTATTTTATTTGGCATAACTCAAAACAATTAAAAGGATTAAATTTGCTCACATTGTTCTTCATGCATCATTTCCCTACAAATGTACAATAGCCAGCCCCAAGATGATTCATAACATTGAGCAATCGAAAGTCTTCTTCTGTGTTTTTAACACACATGCTTCTCCGTGTGTAGGAAGGAACTGCAGATGCTGGTTACACTGAAGATAGGCATAAAACGCTGGAGTAACTCAGCGGGTCAGTCAGCATCTCTGGCAAAATAAAATAGGTGACATTTCAGGTCTAAAGAAGGGTTTTGATCCGAAACGTCACCTATTCCTTCTCTCCAGAGATACTGCCTGACCGTTGAGTTACTCCTTCCTAAATGTACCAGGATTCCAGTACGAGGATAAGAGATGAACAACTTATGTTATTTTCTCTTCAGAAAAGAAGTCTGAGGGGTGATCTGGTACAGATTCAGATTGAGCTTTGTTTATTATCACATACATCAGGGCACAATGAAATTCCTTGTTCAGATGAAGCTCATTGAGTAAACAGTATACAAAACAACGAGGTAGCTAAGCGAGAGCTAGCTGTCTTTGTTAACAACAGGCGCTTGGACTTCCAACAAACACCCACTTACCTTGGCGTAAAGCTGGCAGGTCACTTACATTTCGTCAACACCTGGCTGGTCTCCGCGACAAGGTCATGGCACGTAGCGGCCTCATCCGACGCCTGGGAGGAACAAGATGGGGAGCCAGTCCATCAACTCTTCGCACCTCTGCCTTAGCTCTTGTGTATACCCCGGCTGAGTACTGCACACCCATATATAGTAGAAGTAGACAGACATACTAGCCTGGTAGACACAAGCCTGAACAGCACCTTGTGAAACATTGGTGCCTTCAACCTACTCCAGTCGAGCAGCTCCCTATACATTCAGGCATTCCGCCTGCAGGGATCCGAAGGCAAGCAGCAACTCTGGCACATCTTGTCGTGCCATGGACCCAGATCACCTCCTCCATCAGGCTATTAGCAGAGAGCAGAGGTCACCCCGACTGAAGTCCCGTCACCCCTTTGCTCCACATGGAAAACAACTCCTTGCATCCATCCAGCCAACTGAAACAAAAGCACACTGGATAGCCACAGGAATGGAAGACAACCTCATCTCCATTACACAGCTACATCTCTTCACCAGATAAAAGCTGTCCAGGGTCTGACCTCCCCAGAGGAGCACGGGTGAAGCTCAACAGACTTTGTACGGGAGTTGGGCATTTCAATGCCAGCATGTGGCGATGGGGACTCCACCAGAACCCAGCCTGTGAATGCGGAGCAGAACAACCATGTCATCTCCGGGTGCCCGCTCTACCACCCACCAAATGGAGCTCAGGGCCTGGCAGACATTGACGCAGAGACAACAACCTGGCTGCTCAACACCCGGCTTGAGATCTAAAGGGGCTGTCCCACTTGGGCGACCTAATCCGCGAGTTCTGGCGAGTTTGCCCTCGACTCTTACTCGCAGCATGGTCGACACGAGGTCATAGGAGGTCTTTGTAACTCTCCTTCATGCTCGAGAGTAGTCCCCATGTATTCGAGGCTTCAGCTAGGTCAACATGTTGAAAAATGCCCACGAGGAAAAAAAGGTCGCCGTGGAAAAAATCAATACTTTTTTTACTCGTAGGTTTAGTCGTAGTAAGTCGTAGTAGGTCGGCATGTTAGTCGTGGGTAATCAAGGGTAGTCAAAGGTAGTCGAAGGCAGTCGTAAATAGTCGAAGGGAGGTCGAAGGAGATCGACGGAGGTCGTCTTCACTCTCCACTATTCGGTGTCCAATTTTCCCGAAGTTAGTCGTAACTAGTCGTAGCTAGTCGAAGTTAGTCTTCAACAAAGTCGAAGGAGGTCGAAGGAGGTCTTCTACATAGTCAAAGGAGGTCTTCAACATGACATTTTTTCAAACGCTCCTAAACTCTTCTGAACTCGCCAATTAGATCGCTAAAGTGGGACAGCCCCTTAACTATTCCTTTGGTTTATGTTTCATTCGCAAGAAGAAGAAGATAACAACTATAGATTCATGTTCATAGGAGGAGGAGCCATCTTGGTGAACGGCTGCTAGCCAGCAGCCGTCCGTTTTAAATTCGTTTTCTTTATAGTTTTTAGTGAGTCCTGTTTTTTGTTTGCAGGGGATATGGTCTTTTTAATGTGGGGGGTAGGTGTAAATTTTATTTCTAGGTCCCTACCTGGTCGGTGTGGCAGCCTTTTCTCCGGGCTGCCCGTCGACCCGTCCTCGTGGCCTACCAGCGGGCTTGGAGCGCCATTTCCTGGCGGGGACCGCCCAGCACCTCGGCCTCGGCGGCGGCACAGCATTGGAGCGCTGGAGCGGAGCGGAGTGGAGCGGGCGATGCCTTGCCTGGGTCGCCGCGCTGGAGCGACGCGCTGGACCGCCGAGAGCAACATCTCCGGGCTGCGGGTCTGCGGAGCGGAGAGGCGGCAGTGCGGCGAGGTGGCAGTGCGGAGAGGCGGCGCCGACTTTTTCATCGGGAGCCTGGGAGCTCCAAACCGGCGCGGCCTTGTCGACTTCGGCAGCCGCGGGCTCCAATCAGGAAGCGGCCGTTCCAGGTGGCCCAGCTGCCGAAAGGACTCTCCCGACGCCGGGGCAAGACCACCCGGTGAGAACGGCCAGTGACATCGGGCCTCCGTAGAGGCAATTGCGGTGGCCTCAATAGGCCTGACTTTGGGGTGAACATGGGGTGGGGAATGGACATTGTGCCTTCCCCCACAGTGGTATCCATTGTGGGGGGATGATTTTTTTGTCTAATTTGTAGTCCTGTAGGTCTGTGTCCAAGATGGCTGCCGTGAAGAGAGAGTGGACGCTGGCGCGCTTTGGCTGCCGCTGCTCTCTCTTCACACTGTGTTTTTGATTTTCTGTTTTTGGATTGAATTCTGTTTTTAATTTGTGTCTCTGTGATGTCTTTATTACTTGTTATATTCCGATTATATGTTATTCCGATTACTATGTAAGGTGTCCTTGAGATGTCTGAAAGGCGCCCATTAAATATAATTTATTATTATTATTATTATAAGTTTTAGGACCAGAATTAGGCAATTCAGCCTATCAAGTCTACTCCGCCATTCAATCATGGCTGATCTCTCTTTCCCTCTCAACCTCATTCTCCTGCTTTCACTCCATAACCCTTGACACAACGACAACTGGACAACAGAGAATGGTACTAAAAACATTGGGTAATCTGAAGTAGTGCAAAAAAAAGTCTTTACATTTGCAGCAGATATAACATTTCTACTTAACAAAACCACAGGTCATAAATATAAGAAAGTCTACAAAGAAATCCTGCAAGCAATTCTTTACCTGAAGAACGTTGAGAATGGAGACCTCATTCGCACAGAGCGTGGTTGAAGTAAACAGTATTTTATTTAAGATGACGTTTTATAGCATTTAATAGCATTGAAGAGGAGGTTGCACAAGGTTATGATGGGACTGAGGATTATGATGATTGACCTAGATGAGGGAAGATGGGAGAAGGCTTCAGGAAAGTGCAAACATCAGCATTGACTGGTTGGCCAATTGGCCAAGTCTGGTCTGCAGAAGGGTCTCCACCTGAACGTCACCTGTTCTCCAGAGATGCTGTCTGATCGGCTGTTTCTCCAGTTTTTTGTGCCTATCTTTGGCCTTTCTATCAGACAAACATCCTTTTTAAGCTGATGTAATCTTATAGAAAAAGGTCAGATTACAAAAAGAGTTTGCCCTATGTTACTGGATCTATTTATATGATCTATTTTCACTGTGGTTTGCAAAGACTTAAGGGCCTGTCCAACTTTCACGACCTAATTCACGACCTCTGCCGAGTTTGCCCTTGACTCATACTCGCAGCATGGTCATCACGAGGTCGTAGGAAGTCATGGGAGGTCGTAGGAAGTCGTAGGTAAGTCGTAGCAGGCCGTGATTCTGGTCGTAAGTACTTTTGGCATCAAGTAGGTCGGGGTGTTTTTTCTAGCCTGATGAAAAATGTCCACTAGTAAAAAAGGTCGTGAATTATGTCGTGAAAGTGGGACAGGCCCATTAGTCAACTGAGATAGTAAGTCATGAGGAGTCAGCACAAGACAATTCCACATGTATACCAGCATAGGAGGAAGACTGATTTGCCGCGAATGGCATTAAAAACACAAGCATTATGTGTACACACTGACAGAATGGACACCCATCCCACAAACCTTCCACAACACTCTAGATACCCATTTGTCATAGTTTTGCCACAGCCAACCGCAATAATTTTATTTTTTCCTTTCTTCTATTAAAAAGATCAATACCGAGGTTTCCAAAGAGTCTCGAGTTATTATAAGATAGAGCTGCTGTTTAATCACAGATGAAAGTATTGGTTGTCATTAGCGGCATAATTGATCTGGGAAGACAGCAGACATACTGAAAGTAGTTATAAATTTCCATCTGAACCATCATTGACCAGACACTGTCCACTGACCTTTCACCTTAAAGATAATTAGGTATGGATAACAGATTACTGTGGCACAAGAAAAAAATGTCAGATCAAAGATATTCAATAACACAGAATTCTCAAAAATCGATAATAAAGTTTAGGGGGGAAATATTTATTGATTTCAAAGAATCAGATTGAGGACAAGAGCAACCAAAACTCAAGCTCTGTTTAGTACTGCCAGCCCCAAAAACAAATATAACTCCCACAGTTCTAACCTATGTTTTTTTTTAAATTTTATTTATTAGAAGTACAGTACATTACAATAGTACAAGCCAAATATATCTTATTACATTTATTGTACCACTTCATTTTTTAAGCTTTAAAAAGAGAGAAATAAAGAAAGTAAAGATCCTATGTTATATGTATTTTGTAATTATCAAAACTGAACGAGATAGTTTGTTTTCGCTTAGGCTTTTTCTTAAGCTTTTTCTGTTAAAATATATTTAATGATCAATATAATATTTTTTCAAAGATATTAATATTTGTTGATATAATCAGTCACACAATGTTTTTGGAACATCCAAATTTTACACCAGAATGTCAAGCCAAAAGGCGCTAGTTATTTTTGAGCCGTATAAAGATCTTACCATATTTTGAGCGAGTTGCTTCACTCAAGCTTATCCTGTTGCTTTTTGAGTCTCCCTTATATCATCTTCATAGTCATCATTAAATCATTCTTTGTTTAATTATTTCATCTCTTTTATTCTCAGTGCCAACCTGAACCACAATGTTTTTGCCCCTAATATTTTAATCAACAAAACAAGTCATTCATCGCTCTGCCCGATTCAGTTGCAAATATTTTAGGAGTATCATAAAACTTCAGATCTGAGATTAGAGCTTAGAGCACAAACGTATAATGTGGAAACAAATGCACATTCTTATTTGAGGCAGACAATTCAAATGAAAAGGCTCCATTGAAGAATTTGCTGTTTTACAGTCTGGTTTTTGGTGTGGAAATTGGGTGTTTCCTGTGTTTTCACAGAAACAAAATGGACAAACGTACGAACTCAGACACTCTCTGACATTCTTTTATTTATTCATTCATGAAAAGTTACTGGTAAGGCTAGCCACTGTCCATCCCTAACTAACCCATGAACCGAGCGTCTTGTGTAAACCATACTGGTGGTTCTGAAGTCAGGACAGATCAGAGTGGAAAGAAAGGCATATTATCTTCCTCACTGCGTAGCATTTAAAAATTACATACAGATGGAAACTTGCTGAGTTTTTGGCCAGGAAGTTATGAATTGCATGCCTGCTTTTGAAAGTAACTTTAATTAAACTTTTCAATTTAACTTACCATCCCTGGTAAATGGAAGAGACTATTTTTTGCCCCAATTGGCTAGATACACAAAGATGCTGGAGAAACTCAGCGAGAGCAGCAGCATCTATGGAGTGAAGGAAATAGGCAACGTTTCGGGCCGAAACCCTGAATCTTTTTAGAAATTGCCAGAAACAAAAAAAACACCTTGAATAAAACACAGTACTGGAATAACTCAGCGGGTCAAGCAGCATCTGTGGAGGAAATGAATTGGTGACATTTTGGGTCAGATCCCTTTTTCAGACTCTATTCCTTCCACAGATGCTGCCTGACTGCTGAGTTGCTCCAGCACTTTGTGTTTTACTTGTAGAAATAGCCAGTCCCATCCACAAGAAAGTGAGTTAAAAACATTGTAACACTCAGTTACATACTCCCTACAAACACGGATCCCATGTTGCTAAAACCTTGTCACAGATGCAATCACCTGTCCATGAATAGATATTCATAACAAACAACACTTGGATCAGTATAGTCACCCTGTCAAGAAATTGCACTGTAGGTGTTGTCTCTTTATTGAAAATGAGCAGCCAAACAAAACCCACAGACCCTGGACTGAATCAACAGCAGCGACTGTAAACACAGTGGGGTTTTCCATCTATCTACCGCAAGAAAACATGCAAGAAATGGCAAAGGGACAGGATTGATGCTGGAAAATCTCTACTTTGGCCACCTTACTAAACCACAAAATTTACATAGGCTACGTTTTCTTCATGTCCATTTGTAGCATGACGGAAATATTCTATTGGCATCCAGCAACACTACGTGTATGCATGTTACTGTAAATCCATAAGGGCCGGCACAGTGGTGCAGCGGTAGAGTTGCTGCCTTAGAGCGTCAGAAACCCAGGTTCAATCCTGACTTTGGACGCTGTCCGCACGGGGTTTGTTCATTCTCCCTGTGACCGTATGGGTTTTCCCCAAGTGCTGCAGTTTCCCCTAATTCTCCAAAGACTGATGACTAGAAAAAGAATAAAACTCTCCAAAAGCTATTTGGCCAAGGGAGGTTACATTCATTGGAACAACACATATCGATTTACTTCCTAACAAAGGAGAATAGAATGCTGTCAGAGGTGGAATCCTCCCCACTGTCCCTTTGCATTCCCATCTCAAAGGAAGTGACATCCAAAGGTAGTGACTGCCTCTAATCTCTACTCCCTATCACCAGAGCTGAGCTCTGAGTTCCATTAGCTCAGCATGGACTCAATGGTGAATTTTTTCAAAGGTGTAAAATCCACATGTAACCATAGTGTCGTGGGGGTATAAAAACGTGGTGGGTGCTGCAAATCTATTAAACACTTTGGGTTTTCTCAGACCGTTTCCTGGTGCATACTCTTAAGGCCTTGAATAATCTGACTTGTTGAGAAACTCACAACTGCTCTACGAGATGGCAAACATCTATTACTCAAGCAACATTATTACTTAATTGAAAGTAAGATACAATTGCAATCCCTGAAATTAAATGAAAACTGAAATAAAATGGAAAATGCACCAAATACTGAACAAGCCAGACGGTATCTGCTTTACTCAGGTCCAGTATGGGCTCTGCCTTTCCTTGGTCATCTGTTGCCGCCCTGATTTGTTCTGGCCTTTTCCTACCTCTTGTTCCCTCCTCTCTACATTCAGTCTGAAGAATGGTTCCGACTCAAAACGTCACCCATCTGTTTTCTCCAGAGATGCTTCCTGACCCGCTGAGTTACTCCAGCACTATGTGTCTCACTTACTAAGATCTATAAGCTTCACTAAGGCTCATATAGACAACTTCCATTGTCCTACCCTTATCAATCACCGTTGTCACCTCCTCAAAAAAAATAATTTATGTTAGTAAGACGTGACAAACAATGAGATTAAGCATTTGCTTTCCAGATTTATTTTATTTTGGATTTCCAACAATTGCCGTGTTCTGTACGTCACAGTGCCAGAATCAACATTTTTTAAATTTCACCTGTCCATTTGACCTTTCCTTAAACTTATATCATCACCAGACCGATCCCTTGCAGTTAATAAGCCTTCATCATTTTCTCTGAGCCAGTGCAAACATCATCTATGTCTTTCAATCTCACTTTATCTCCATCCTATCATTCACACTCAGTTTATTCTCTCCACACCTCCCCCTTCTCTGCAAGTTAAAACATGTTAGATTTCCAACATTTCTTATTTCTGACATCAAGTTCATCAACCTGAAATGCTAATTCTGGTTTTTTTTCTCCAGAAATATTATCTGATTAGTTTAGTTTCTAGATGCAGCATGGAAACAGGCCGTTCGTCCCACTGAGACCACGCTGACCATCGATCACCCTTGCACAACATCTATGATCAACGCACCAGGGTTAATTTACAGAAGCCAACTAACTTACAAACCTGCACATCTTTGGGATGTGGGAGGGAATCAGAGCACCCAGAAAAACCCCACATAATCAAGGAAAAGTTGCAAACTCCACACAGACAGCCCCCATAATCAGGATCGAACCCAGGTCTCAACTTGCACACACCGGCCAACAATGTCCCGGGTGGGACTAGTGTAGCTGGGACATTGTTGGCCGGTGTGGGCAAGTTGGGCCGAAGTGCCTGTTTCCACACTGTATCACTCTATGACTATGACTCTAGTGCTGTGAGGCACCAGCTCTACCACAGTGATTGTTTTCAGTATGTTCTGTTTTTATTTATTATTTGATCACTTACAAAGATTTAAAAAAAATTCTGGCAACGTCAGGTTAAACGTCTTGCGTCAGATCTGGGGCCGAGACCATAGTTTTCAGTTGCAGGGAGGGTGGGGGAAGGGTAAAGAAGGAAAGGGAATATCCCTGATAAAATGAGACCAGGGTTCCATGGTGATAAGCTATTGATGAAGCCATTTGGTTAATAGGTTAACAAGGTCAATAACTAAAAGGGAATATACACAAAGGAACATGCTGCAAAATAGAGTTGTAGGAAATGGCCGGCTAATCAGGTCTTTGACCTTGAATGTTAACTCCGTTTCTCTTTCCGCAAATATTGTACTGGACCTGCTGAGTGTTTCCAGCATTTTCTGTTTTTATATCATGATATATATTGTCTTTCATGCCTCCTTTCTTTGCAATAGTACCGGTTCCAGAAATATTTCACTCTGCATAATGTGCCTTAGGGTATTCGTAATAGCATTATATTAATGTAATTTTCTCTCCATATTCATATAAAATGTAAGCCCAATCTGCTTCTTCAAATAGATGTGATCCAAGAGAAATCTTCATACCACCACTAGCAGAACCATTTGTGGTGCCTTCTTATGTATTAATAGGTTGCTGTGATTGTGAGCCTGAGACCCCGACTGACCAGCGGTCACCCGTACACTAGTCCTATCCAACACAGTAGGGACAATTTACAGAAACCAATTAACCTATAAAGGTGCACATCTTCGGAATGTGGGAGGAAATCAGAGCACCAGGAAAAAATCGATGCAGATTCTCATTGGGAGAAAGCACAAACTCCGTACAGTCAGTGGTCAGGATCGAACCCAGGCCTCTGGCGCTGTTATGCCCCTGTCCCACTTAGGAAACCTGAACGGAAACCTCTGGGGACTTTGCGCCCCACCCAAGGTTTCCGTGCGGTTCCCGGAGGTTGCAGGTGGTTGCCGGAGGTTGCAGGTAGTGGAAGCAGGTAGGGAGACTGACAAAAACCTCCGGGAACCTCCGGGAACCTCACGGAAACCTTGGGTGGGGCACAAAGTCTCCAGAGGTTTCCGTTCAGGTTTCCTAAGTGGGACAGGGGGATAAGGCAGCAGTTCTATCACTGTGCCACTGTGCCGCCATTCAAGCAGATCTAACAATATTTAATTTACTCGAACAACATTTAAATATGGGCCAAAAGCAAGTAGGTGGTATTAATGTAGATGGGGCATCTTGGTTGGCATGGGCATGTTAGGGCAGAAGGCTTGTTTCTGTGCTGTATGACTTTATGAATCTATGACTGTAAGGTGTGAGAAGGTAGAAAAAACAGAGGGAAGTTATTAATAAGGAATTATACTCTGCAAGGAGTTACCAAGCTAGACGATCGTGCCATAATATTCATGATGTGGGAAAACGTAGTGGCCAAACGTGTTTCATGGTCTATTGTTTTTATTGCAAAATGTATTCTTGTGGTCTGTTAATCAATTCAGATCTTAATACATCAGAATACATTTACACTGCTTCACAGGGTCTGTGAGAATAAAGCACTCCAGCATCCAATATCATTACACTGAGACAATAAGTGGTGAGGTAAGATAGACACAAAATGCTGGAGTAACTCAGCGGGACAGGCAGCATCTCTGGAGAGAAGGAATGGGTGATGTTTCAGGTCAAGACCCTTCTTCAGAAGGTCTAGGGAGTCTGAAAGGGCCTCGACCCAGAAAGGCACCCATTCCTTCTCTCCAGAGATGCTGCCTGTCCCGCTGAGTTACTCTAGCATTTTGTGTCTATCTTCGGTGTAATCCAGCATCTGCAGTTCCTTCCAACACAAGTAGTTAAGTAATTTGGGCAATTTGCAAAGACTGCTCTTTGATCCAATATAGAATCACTGCTCAGATTGCATATAAAAAAGAAACACGCTATTTCAAGCAAGTTGTGCTCAACGGTTGTACTAAATGAAGCGTAATTTCTAATTTTCAAATGCATCGCTAGAAAATACATTTAAACAATCTGTATGGACTTTAAAAAGATCTACATGGATCGCTAATACAATCCATATTTTGTGAAAAGATCATTGCTATCCTTTACAATTTAATTTGCCAACATTAAATAGTTTTATTACCTTACATAGAGAATGACATTTCTAAGGTTGTATGGCAACAACAAGATTTCTTGTTCTGTATATATAGTTAGTCATATATATAGAATGAAAGTTCAATCATGTATCTCAGCAAATGATCATAATTCATCTGAATAAGGGTCTCAACCCGAAACGTCACCTATCCATGTTCTCCAGAGATGCTGCCTGACCTGCTGAGTTGCTCCAGCACTTTGAACCCAAGAGAACAGAGTGTTCCAGTGGGTAGAGTTTTCCAGGACTTTGACTCCCAGAATGATGAAGGACTGTTAACATATTCCCAGGTCAGGTTGGTGAATGACTTGAGGAGGAGCATGCAGATGATGGTGTCCCTCCCATCAGTTTCCCTAGCCTTTCTGGGTGGCAGGAGTTTGAGAAGTGTTGTTGATGCCGGCTGAAAAAGTAACTGCAGTGTATTTTATAAATGATGGTGAGAATGACTATTCTGGATAATTAACAGGCTGACTTGTGCTTATGGTATCAAGATCCTTGAGCGTTATTTGTGTTGCGCTCATTCAGGTAAGTGGAAAGCATTCATCACACTCCTAACTAATGCCTTGTAAATGGTCCAACACCTTGGGATGTCAAAAGGTGAGTCACTAGCTGCTGGGTTTTTAGATGTCTAATCTAGTTAAGTTTCTACTTAATCGTGACCTCTTGCTCCTCAAGGATATTGAAGGTGAGGAATCCATCAATGGTAATGCCATTAAACGTCAAGTAGGTGGTTAGATTCTTTGGTTGGTTTTGAGTTTGAGTTTAGTTTATAGTCACGTGTACCGAGGTACAATGAAAAGCTTTGGTTGCGTGACAACCAGTCAGCGGAAAGACTAGTAGATGATGTCTGACCGGTTGAGTTACTCCAGCTTTTTGTGCCTATCAGTGGAAAGACAATACATGGCTTCAATCGAGCCATCCACTGTGTACAGATACAAGCTACAGGGAATAACATGAATAAAGTTTACAGCAAGATAAAGTTCAGTAAAGTCCGACCAAAGATAGTCCGAGTCCATACATCATTCACCCGTTCACATCAGCTCTAGATGATTCCACTTTAGTATCCATTCTCTGCACACGATGGGCAATTTACAGAGGCCAAATAACCTACAAACCCACACATCTTTAGGATGTGGAAAGAAACCGGAGGAAACCCACACGGTCACAGGGAGAACATGCAAACTCCACACCGACAGCATCCAAGGTCAGGATCGAACCTGGGTCTCTGGCACTGTGAGGCAGTAGATCTACCAGCTGCGCCAATACGCCACCCATGTCAACCTGAAAGGATAACTCTATTTGTCTTAGCACTGATGTGCTCTTACATTCTGAGTTTTTTAAGCATTTTCTGTTTTTCTTTCAGATTTCCAAATCTGCAGTTTTGTTTTGTATTTTCACAAACTCGCAGATCATTTCATTTGCAGGCACAATGCTATTGATTCCTTTGGTGAAGGATCCACAAGCAGAAGGTTCCTTTAATTCTAGAATAAAACTGATGGCATGGAATAGACTATTTTGCAGGGAGTGTACACCTACTGTCACATAATTAGGTCATTGTCTGCAGCAGAAGACAAAAATCTGCAATTAAAATACAGGAGGCAAGGATAAATAAGGACATACTGTTCTCCAAACAATAGAATAAAGACTCCGTCTTCAAAAAAAAACACAACGTAAAAATATTTGCAGAGAGAATTTGGAATCAAGTCAATTGATAAACGAAATGTAATCTCCCTGTGAAATTTTAATTTTATTTGTAGTTCCTCTCTTTGGCAATGAAGAGCTTTCTCCAGAACACGTGCAATCCAGTTTAATCGGACATAGTTTCAGAGGCAGAAGTGGACAACCAGTTAATATAAAGCATTAGCATACTTTGATCTGGAATCCAACTCAGTTCAGATTAATGGACCATAGACCATAATGGATCCTTCAATGTCAAGGATGCAAATGATTATTCAGTACACATTCTGTATGAATAGATCCCATACTCAAGTTGGTGCAATTCAACAGTACAGCACTGCCCATCATTTCATTCTCTGATGTGTGTGTGTCCCTGATGTGATATCCCCTAGGCCTCACCTGGACTTACACCTATTTCTCCCCTCCCACCCCACCTATGTTCCTTCCTCTGGCATCACAGTTTGCAACTCTTCAGTCCTTTTGTCTCACACCTTCTGTATTTTTCTAGCCTTTGTCCAACCATCTTCCTATCAAAAATCTCCCTGGTAGACAAAGGTTCCGGAGAAACTCAGCGGGTGCAGCACCATCTATGGAGCGAAGGAAATAGGAAATTTCCCTCACCTCTATCAACGTTTTACCAGCCAAGCTATGTCCTCTCTTCCAGCTTTCTTCCCCTGCCCTCGCCCCGCCCCACAATCAGTCTGAAGGGGCAGCACGGTGGACCAGCAGTAGAGTTGCAGCCTTACAGCGCCACAGACTCAGGTTCGATCCAGACTACCGGTGTTGTCAGTACGGAGTTTGCACATTGTGACTGTGTGGGTTCTCCAGTTTCCTCACACATTCCAAAGACATACAGGGTTGTAGGTTTGTAGGCTTCAGTAAAAATTGTCCCTAGTGTGTAGGATCGTGTTAGTGTATGGGGATCGCTGGTCGGCGGAGATTTGGTGGGCCGAAGGGCCTGTTTCCGCATTTTATTTCTAATCTATACTGAATGAAACTAAAAGGGTCCCATCCATGTTCTCCAGAGATGTTCTTGAAATTTCCACCCTGACACCCAACAATACAATCCAAACTATCTGCAAATGCAACCATGCATTTCGTCCATCTGTGTAGATGTCCTTCTTCTTGGTCAGTCGCTTGGAATCCAGGATGGCTAAATTTAGTTTCGTTTAGATTTTTTTATTTAGAGATAGAGCGTGGAAACAGGCCCCATGACTCACCGATTCCACACCAACCAGCAATCACCCATACATTAGTTCTATCCTACATACTGGGGACAATTTACAGAAGCCAATTAACCTACAAACCTGCACGTCTTTGGAATGTGGGAGGAAACCAGAGCACCCGGAGAAAACCAGTTCGGTCACAGGGAGAACATACATACATCTCTGTACAGACAGCACCCGTAGTCAGGATTGAGCCCGGGTCTCTGGCGCTGTAAGGCAGCAGCTCTACCGCTGCACCACTGTGTCGTCCATGTTTGGAATGCTGATCTGGCAATGAACACCAGCATTGACTCAAATTATCCTTCCAGGGAATTTGAAGAATCTTGTCAAAACAGAATTGGCAGTATTTTTTTGGTGTGTTTAATTAGCTGCTGCTTCTGAGTTCAGGATGATGTGGCTTGAACAGTTTCCCATTGCCCTCAAGATTAGCTCCACCCCTGAAGGAAATCTGTTTGAGGTGATGCACAATGTTGTAGTAAGCAAATGTTAAGCCAAAAATCCAATCCAGTTTAACACCAGTCTTCACTGAGACTGGCCATGCTGTTGACCCATCGGTTAGTTTAGTTTATTGTCACGTGTACCGAGGTTCTGATTTTGTAGCAGACAGATGAAAGAGTATGCATGATCATAATCGAGACATCCACAGTGTACAGATGCATGGTAAAGGGAATAACGTTTAGTGGAAGATAAAGTCCAGTAAAGTTCAATTAAAGATAGTCCAAATGTCTCCAAAGAGGTAGATTGTAGCTCAGGACCACTCTCCAGCTGTAGGTGGCATGGTTCAGTTGCCTGATAACAGCTGGGAAGAAACTGTCTCTAAATCTGGAGGTATGACTTGATTTGCATGCCAACATGGTGCAAAGGTAAGACAGAGACAAATTCCTGAGAGGAGCAGAATTTGAGGAAGGTGATCCACAGAATATCTTGAATAATGGAATTGAAGTTTTAGTGAAGTCAGGAATGGCCATGTATGGTAACCAGTGCTGCTCCCTGTGTTTCTGCTAAAGTTGCTGCACAGTAAAAAAAAAATCATGTCCAGTGCATTTCCAGATGGATGAATCCATGTTGCAATTCATGACTGCACTTAACTTTCAAATAAGGGGAAGAGTGCAAGGTCAAGCCATCTTATCAACCATTTAACCTCAACAAATTAGTTAAATTATTGCCTGCCTTTTATGTCTACATTTATTTAACCATTTCATTTAACATGTTGTTGAAATGTGTTAAAACTGCCAATAGAAGTTAAAGAGATGATGTGACGTGAAATTGTGAAAGAACAACTCTGTACCCAAAGCCAATAATGAGCAACGTTTAATCTTTTTATAACTGAGTTCCCCCAGTAATGTATTTTCCAATATGTAGGTGTATTGAATGAACAGGCAAGGAAAAAATATATAATTACCAATGTATCTCATATTGATGCAGAGAACACAAGTGAGAGATCAGATGGATAAGATGCAGTCTAAGTGTGGGTTCAGCGCTTAAGGATGATAATTAATAACAATTAATACGGTTAAGACAATGTTAACGTTATTTGTGACTTCTCGCTAAAAAAGTGTGAAATGCAGAGAAAAGGATAGAAGTTGTGCGGGATGTAATGCCAGAGGAAGGAATATAGGTGGAAGGAGAAGGGGAGGGGGTAAGGTGTAAGGGAGAAATCGGTGCACATCCAGGTGGGGTACAGAGGAGAGACGGGGATAAAACAGGCTTTTTAAAAAAAAAATCAGCCACAGATTTTTAAACAGCACTCCGTGTAAATTAATTTCCAGAAAAGACTCTAAAATGGGCATTATGTCGGTTTGTACATTAGCTGCAGCCTGGGGGAGATGAGAAATGAAATGACCCATTTTGGGATTAGCTCTCTTTTTGACATACTTGGAGCTGGCTCAGAATCCCATAAATTTTACACCTCATTCAATGTTTCTCCCCAAAAACAGCTGCAATAGGGCCCACTGTGCCTCAGCAGGATAGGTGACTTCAAGTTTGGCCCAAGTTAAGTGTAAAGCAGGGCAGAAAAAATGCTAGGAGGCCTCCTGCAGCTGTCAGTATCTCTGAATCTTTTTACTGCGCCTCAACATATTCCTGTTCCCAATTAGGGGATGGCTTAATGAAAGCATGCAGCTTTCAATAAACAGGTTCATCTCAATTTCATCAGCCAGGGCACCTGACTTATTATGAATTACAGGGTGGTATACCCAAGAAGGTCATGTCACTGCATCTGTTAATTCTCAATCAGCCGTCACTCGGTTCAAATACTGTTCGTGGAGCTTTTAAAGGTAATTGGAAAAGTGTTTTCTGCCATTTTCAGCCAAACATTATTTGTGCAAACTCTTGCTTAATGGTGATATGCTTTTTGCAGTAGTCTGAGATAGGCTGTGTATTGTTTTCAGAGCATAGAACATAGAACATGGAACAAAGTACAGGAGCAGTCTCTTTGACCCACAATGTCCCTGCTGTACATGATGCCCAGTTAAACTAATCTCCTCTGCTTGCACGTGATCCATATCCCTCCTTTCCCTCTATATCTATGTGCCTATCTAAAACCTCTTAAATGCCTCTATCGTATTTGCCTCCATCACCATCCCTGGCAGTGTGATCCAGTCACCTACCCTCCAGGTTAAAAAACTTACCCCGACTACTTAATTAAACTTTGCCCCACTCACCTTAAAGCTATGGCCTCTAATCTTTGCCATTCCCATCCAGGACAAGGGTTCTGACTGTCCATCCTATCTTTGCTTCTCAGAATTTTATACTCTTCTATCGGGTCTCCCTTCAGCCTCTGGTGCTCCAGAGACCATAATCCAAGTTTATCCAACCTTTCCTGATAATTAATACCCTCTATAGACACAAACCTCCTAAACAGCTAATATCCTCTAATCCAGCCCAATTTCTGTTAAACCTCTTCTGCATCTGAAAGCAAAAGCGTTGCCTTTCTATATTTCCTCATGATGTAGGAGGACGCTATTGAGCCCATCGTGTCTATGCCAGCTCCTAGAACATTCACATCAATCCCAATGTCCCTCTTATTTCCCCGTAACCTATTATCTTTCACAGGCCATCAACCCCAATTCCAATTTGCCTATTACTATCCTACAAACACTAGGGACAAGTCCACCACTGATTTTCCAGCATCTGTTGGTCCGGCCCCCGCTTTTTAATCCGAATAAAATTCCTGCCCGGAGATCCCCCCAAAAATGTGGCACCTAGGCCGGGTGAAGAAGCCGATCTCAACCTCATTGGGACTTCCGCAACCGTTCAGCGGGTCGAATTAGCCCCCTGCGGCCGGGACTCCGGAACTCCGTCCCGGCCGGCCGGCAGATCCATTCCCATTGCCGACTTCCACGGCCGACTTGGCGGGCCAGTATCCCGGCTCCCCACCAAAGGCCATAACTTCTGTTGGTCCGGCATAACGGATAATACGGAAAGGCTCTGGAACCAAAGATGCCGGGTAATCAGTAGTGGACCTGTATAATATAGACACAAATTAACATATCCAATAAGCAAATGTTTTTGATTTAGAGGAGATTAAATGAAAATAAGAATTTACTTCTATGTTTTGCCCATCGTTATCAGTGAAGGGAAACTGAAAATATTCTTCCTGAAAGGTTGGTGAAAGAAGATTAAATTGTAGCTCTCAGAATAGGATTAAACTACAAAGCATTTGAAAGGAAAGTAAATGCTGCTGAATGGAGTAAGAACAGGGAAGCAGGACTAATTTATTAATAGCCAACACTGGTGAATGGGCTAAATGATTTCTGGTATATCATTCTATGATCTTTCTTGAAATTTCAACAGGTTCAGAACCAATCTTCTTTGAAATACCTCCATGGGAAAGCTTTTTTTTTAATTATCCACTGTACCAAACTGCATTACTCTTAGATTCCGGACTGTCAAAGCTGCCACAGCCAGACATAAAAACAGCTTTTTTTTCCACCAGTAGTAGCTCTACTCAAAAACCAAAAATCTGTACCCTCATTTTACTCTGGTATTTTATTCAATTCACATGTTTAATCAATAATGTTTTATTATTAATGTTTAATGTTTTATGTGTCATTCCTAACTGTCACTGTATGCCATGTTGTCACTTGCGGGAGCAGCACCAAGTCAAATTCCTTGTATGTGAATACTTGGCCAATAAATGTATTAATTACTTCATTAATTTATGATTGCCCTGATTAGAACAACTGGTTAGGGCGTCACGTTGGCGCCCGAACATATTGCCAATTTCAACAGATCCCTTCTGCCTTCACGTGAACCAAAACCCCATTTCCTGCATGTTCTTGTGCCTATCTAAAAGCTCTTAAACAGCAATATGGTATCTGTTTTATGCCACCAGCCTTGGCAACACATTCCAAGCATCTACCGCTCTCTGTTTAAAAAAAACTTTTCCCTGATATCTCCTTTAAACTTTCCCCTTTTGACTGAAGCTATACTCTCCATTATATGACAGTTCCACCCTGTGAAAAGGATTCTGACTGTCTATTGGAATAAGGAGTTTTCAGTAATAAAAAAGGCATATGCTGGAAATACTCAGCAGGTCAGGCAACATCTATGAACTGAGAAACTGAATTAATGTTTTAAGTTATTTGCTTTCATTATGACCGTTATCGTTATTAGAGGTTACAGTATTGGGGAATGAAACATGTTCCATTGTGGGTCGATGATTTCAGCATTTACATTGTGAAAGTAAGGAGATAGCCACACTGTGGGGGATTGGTAATGGAGTGGAGAAGGAAAGTAATCACCAAGGCAAGGCATAGGTAGAGGGGCTGAAGGCTGGTGAAGTCTTTGGAGGATTGAATGTGGTGGGGATTCTGAAATCTACATAAAGGATGAAAATGATTGTCAATCAATATTAAGTCAAATTAAAATGAAATAAGTGGCGACAAACTCATGGAGTCTAGTGGAAGACTCCATTTCATGGCTTAGTTTTGTTGAGAGATACAGCGCTGAAACAGGCCCTTTGGCCCACCGGGTCCGCGCCGAAAAGCGATCCTGGCTCTAACACTATCCTGCACACGCTAGGGACAATTTACAATTACACCAAAGGCAATTAACCTACAAACCCGTATGTCTTTGGAGTGTGGGAGGAAACCGGAAATCCCAGAGAAAACCCATGCAGGTCACGGAGAGAACGCACAAACTCCACACAGACAGCACCCGTGGTCAGGATCGAACCTGGGTCTTTGGCGCTGGAAGGCAGCAACTCAACCGCTGCGCCACCGTGCCTCAACTCTAATTCCTCGCACATTGGCTGGGAGATTGGTTGCCTCAAACCACATAAACGTAGTCTAGGCATGGAATTCACACACATGTGACTTCAATGGCAAATGGCAATGGCTGCACATAATAAAGCCAGGGAAGAGAAGTTCATTTGATATTAAATGATTTTGATTTACTTTCCCGTTTCTTATCAATGATTCTGGCTGCTTTTAAATTGTTTTGCTTTTAAATTTATAAATAAATTATTTATTTCATATCTTAAAGCTTATAAAGTCAGAGGCATTCAGAAAAAGAAAATTAAAATGATCACAACTTTGGAAGCCAGCTAAATCAGCTAAGGCCTTGTTGTTACTGAGGCCCCACTGGTAGTATTCAGGATACCTTTGGCAGGTCTTATAACCTGAAAGTTATAATACCTGTCCTCTGCATTTCCCCAGTACATACCAAATCGAGATTTAGTAAGGACAGGCGTGGGGAGAGTAGGGGATAAGTCCGATCTATACTTTTCAAAATCCAATCCAATCAATGTTTGAAGTGGAGTTACCTACAGAGCAATGGGGATTGAACAGGTGGCATTAGAAGACATTTGGACAGGTACATTGATAGGAAATGTTTAGAGGGATATGGGCCAAACACGGGCTGGTTGGACTAGTGTTGATGGGGCACCTTGGTTAGTAAGGGCAACCTGGGCAGAAGGGCCTGTTAACATGCTGTATGACCCTAGGACTCTTTGACCAACTGGATAGATCCTTCAAAGAACTAAAACACAGGGAGTGGACTATCAAGCCTCCTCCTGTGATATAATTCTGGGAATATGATTCCATAATAAAAACTAACAATCAGCTGCTTTGGCCTAAAATGTAAAAGAATGGCCTTGATTTCTTTCCCCAGCAGGTCAGAATTATTGTTTGTGAGGTGAGCCATGATCTTCTTCAAGCTTCTTTGCTGAGAATCACCCTGCCCTGTGGGTCTCTGAGATTGTTCAGCTTACAAGTGTCATTCTTCCTTGCGGACTATTCATCTATTCCTCATTGTAGTATCAATCACTTTGTAAGGGTGGCCAGTTCTTTAAAACTGATAAAAGTAATTAAAGCTGTCCAAGGTGGTCAAATGGTAAAGTTGCATAAGGCTACCCTCCTCCACCCTAGTCATCGTACATGTTTCCCTGTCATCCTGTTGAATTTCACTGGCTGTATAATTCATTATCACCTACCCCCACCCCCCCACCCCCCCAGCCAACAATGGACCATTGTGCGCTCCACTTTTACTTGATCATCGTTTCATTTTGCATCTTTCATTCGCTTGTTCTATTTACCTTCTATATCTCCCGTTTCCCTTATCCCTGACTCTCAACCTGAAGAAGGGTCTTGACCCGAAACATCACCTATTCCTTTTTTCCAGAGGTGCTGCCTGACCTACTGAAATACTCCAGTTTTTTGTGTCTATCTTCAGTGTAAACCAGCATCTGCAGTTCCTTCCAACACAAAAGGGACTTTAGTTCAGTTTACAGATATGGTGTGGAAATAGGCCCTTCGGCCTAGTGAGTTGAACCGAAGCACATCCACTTTTAGGAGGTGGCATTGTGGCGTTTACTTTAATTGGGCTAGATTCTTGTTAAAATTACTTGTCTAGAATTTACCCAGTGGATCTGCACTACCACAGATATAGCATACAAAATAGCTAAGAAAAATAATGGCATCTGCACATAAGTTGAATGGCGAGCTTTCCATTTTGTTAGGCGGGTAAAGTTAAATCAAGCCATGATGGTCTCATTGGCATTTGGTGAAATGAGAGAGACAGAGCTGGTAAACTCAAATCAACCCCTGTTGACACAGTCAAAACTATTCAATACTCCTCTGCACAGTCCTTGTCACAAGCCTTCATAGCAAATTGGAGCTGACAGCCTGAAACTGTTCACATAGATTTTCTGTTTCACATCTCAACTATGGTGTATTAAATCACACCAAAAGGGCTGACATCTTAAAATCCTTTCTCTGTCAGTAATTTGAAAGTCTACCTGCATTGCTGGAGGTCATCTTCAGAAGCAAGGTCAATATTATCAATAAATAGTAACCAACAAATTATACATCTGCACTAATTTTAAAGCAAAGTTTACTATTACAATCTTTTATTGGACTAGCATATTAAAATGGAATCCCTTGCATGAAAACAACAGTCGCTTACTGCAGGTCAAGCATTCTGCATCCCATGGACTTTGAAAGATGTTCCATTTAGAGGAAATATCTGTGTGTAGATTTCATACACATCAAGCCAGGGTTTCTTCTGTTCTCTAACTGAAGTATTATTTCACTTTTAATCTCCAAAGAGTGGCATGGATATCAGTACTTTATTAAAATGAAAATTCAATTAAGCGTCTAACTTACAGTGGTTTTAGTAATAAATTGTCCAGCTGACAACTTTAGTTAAAATCTTTCAGGAACAAGGTATCTCATTTACACAGATACTCGACAGTCTGGGTTGGTTGCGACACAGGCAGGTTTGAAATCCACTTGGAGTTACTGCTGTAACAAATATCCACAGTGTAAGAAAATCCGACGCAAATGGACTGTCATTTCGATTTTTGTAATACGTCTGCTTGAATTCTTTTAAAAACAACTTTATTTTGTTCAATACTGGGTCGTGTATAGATAGCACAAGGAAGCGCGCGCTCGTAATCCCAGTAGCATGTATATGCGCTGTTAAAGTGAAATGCAGGGTCAGTGCACAAATCGCATATTAACAGGGAAGGTCATAGTGGGCAATGCACTTTGAACAGAGCAATCAGCAAAAGCAGCAAATCATCTTAATCAATCAAATTATGCACAATGAGCCATTCTTGTCCTGCTAATGCTCCGAGATGAGTCTGGCTTTACCTTTGGAAATTAAACTCGATTTGACTGTGAGGCATTTTTAATAGCATGTGAGGGTGATATTAAGTTATGAATTTACCAGACTAACCCCAGTCTAGTTTAGTTTAGAGATACGGCGTGGAAACAGTTCCCTTCGGCCCACCGAGTACGCACCGACCAACGATCCCTGCATATTAACGCTATCCTACACACACTAGGGACAATTTACACTTATACCAAGCCAATTAACCTACAAACCTGTAGGTCTTTGTAATGTGGGAGGAAACCGAAGATATCGGAGAAAAACCCACGCGGTCACAGGGAGAACGTACAAACTCAGTACAGACAGCACCCGTAGTCGGGATCGAACCCGGGTCTCCGGCGCTGCAAGTGCTGTAAGGCAGCAACTCTTTTAATATGATTACAATTGAGCCACCCACAGTGTACAGAGATACATGATAAAGGAAATAATAAATGCTGCAGTAGGCTGCACAGAATATAAGCTAAAAACCACTGGATGCTTTAGTGAAAGGATTCTGCCAAATATAGTATCATTGGTATTTGTTGACAAGATAGCAACACACCCAATTGTCCATTGCTGTCAGTATTTTTAATTGCTCATTTCATTGGTATTCATGTCATTGAATTGGATTGCATTGATTGAGATTATCTCTGATCATCAAATCAACATGAAGAATTTGTGCAACGTATTAAAATTACTTTCCACTGCAAATGTAAATGCAGGCACCATAATTGAAAGTGTGTGATCTTAAGTTGTCTTGTAGAATGGAATTATCTTGGGAGAACATAAATCTCAAAACCATAAGGTGAAGCATAGAATCTTTTGCCCAGAGCAGGGGGATCAAACACCAGAGGACATACAGTACATAGGTTTAAGGTGAGTGGGGCAAGATTTAATAGGAACCCGAGGGGCAACTTTTTCACTGAGAGAGTGGTGAATTTATGGAATAAGTTGCCAGAAGAGGTAGTTGCGATAGGTACCATAACAGCATTTAAAAGACAAGTGGACAGGTACATGGAGAGGAAGGATTTAGAGAAATATAGGTGAAATGCGGGCAAATGGAACTAGCTTCGATGGGGCATCTTGTTCAGCATGGATGAGTTGGGCCAAAGGGCATATTCAGTGCTGTATGACTATGACAATGTTCGTTATTCCTAATTGCCTTTAGTTGTTTATGTTTGAAAAAGGACATAGAAAATGAGACTTGGCTTTTTTAGACTAACGATTTTGTAATACCCCTTCAAAAATTCTTCACATCAATAACAACAGGACCAGAGGACAGAGGTCTAAGGTGAGGGGGGAAATATTTAATAGGAACCTGAGCGGTAACTTTTTCAAAGGTAGGGTGGTGGATGTATGGAACGAGCTGCCAAAGGATGTAGTTGAGTCAGGTAGTATCGCAACGTTTATGAAACATTTGGACAGGTACATGGACAGGCAGGATTAGAGGGATATGGGCCAAACTCAGGTGGATGGGACTAGTATAGATGGGACATGTTGGGCAAGTTGGGCCGAAGGGCCTGTTTCCACACAATATGACTATGACTCAAATATTGTCCAGCAACCGAAGTTCCCAGGAAAGCCCACGGGCTGGATATTTTATGAAATATGAAGATCTGAGATGCCTCACTCTCTCTTATTGCATGCTTTACAATAAGCTCCTCCTCATTTCAAGGGCAGATTCAGACTCCCACTGTGAAGCATTCTGCGCTAGTTTTTTTTCCCCTCCTATTTTAGTCTGATTAAAAATTTACAAACAGGAGAGAATCTAGCCTGAGTGTGATAATGATGGATCATGTAAAGAGAGTGCAGTAGTTAGCACTAAAATGTGATATCCTGTTACTGTCTTATCGATGTGACACCCATTAGTGTCTGATAATAGTAACCAATCGGTTGTTCTGTCTTTCTCAATTTCCTTAAAGAAAAATATCCCTCTTGCATCAGGGATAGAGAAGATAATGTACTAAATAATAAATGCAATTAAAGCTTTTCTTCTTGTCATACAAAATTGATGTCACTTCCTGCATGAGCGTATGTGGTGTTAAGAAACAAATGGATTAAACATAGTCTCAAATATGATTTTCTACACCAGAATATTCTCAGAACTCTGACACTGTGCATTTATTTCTTCAGACAAACAGGAAGAGTTGTATCTACAAGAATTTGCTGCTTTAAAGGACATCTTATCTCCGAGGATGTCACGGTACTATCATACAATCAATAACCATGTTGTCTAAAACCCATAAGGGAAATTAGCCTTTGGGATTTCATAAATGTAACATATTTTTCCAGTTATTCAATTAAATAAAGAATTATTAATTTAGGACAACAGTCACTCATTGTTAATTGACATTTTTTTTAGATGGCATCAGGGATGTGAAAAGCAATGGAAAGTTAGTAAGATGTAATTTTAAAAGGGGGGTATTGTTTTATCAATAAAAGGGGGAATGTTTCACAAGTTATACACTGCTGAAAGAGAAAAGCATGAAAACATTGGGAATAAAAATATTTTACACAAAATGTAAGATTTTAGTTTTCACAAAAACTCATTTTGTGATACACTCCACTTCCGCAAATAAGTAAAAGGCAGGAATAATTATACGTATGGAATTGGTTGTGGGAAGCTGATCACTCCCAAGTTCACTTTGGACTTGAATTCATAATGGTCCCTCCAAAACCTGATAGCAGTTTATTGAATTTTGTGGTGAAAAGACACTAGAGATTGCAATGTTATGACGCAATGGATATAATGGAATGCCTAAATTTGAATGAATAGACTGCATTTCCAATTCACATGTTATTAATACTATTGATTTTGCTAGACTAAATGATGATGTTATCCCACACAACTATTCGTTCACTGCCTTTCCCCACCAGAACAACCCTGCAAATGCTTCCGTTCGTGATCTGCAGCTCAGATCCAAACCAGCAGTTGGCCTGGGGATTCAATCAGTCCAACATTATCTAACACTCCACTTTAAAATATACGTGCAGCATTGCAGTGAAAAGAGAAACAAATGAATGAATGAATGAATGAATGAATGAATGAATGAATGAATGAATGAATGAATGAATGAATGAATGGCGAATAATTTTATTGGTCAAGTATTCACATACAAGGAATTTGCCTTGGTGCTCCGCCCGCAAGTGGCAACATGACATACAGTGACAGTTAGGAATGACACATAAAACATTAATAATAAAACATTATCGATTAAACATATGAATTAAATAAAATACCAGAGCAAAAGGAGGCTACAGATGTTTGGTTATTGAGCAGAGCTACTACTCGTGCAAAAAAAACTGTTTTTATGTCTGGCTGTGGCAGCTTTGACAGTCCGGAGTCGCCTTCCAGAGGGGTGATTCAAAGAGTTTGTGGCCAGGGTGAGAGGGGTCAGAGATTATCTTGCCCGCTCGCTTCCTGGCCCTTGCAGTGAACGGTTCGTCATTGGAGGGAAGGTTGCAGCCAATAACATTCTCAGCTGATCGGACAATTTGCTGCAGCTTCCGGATGTCTTGCTTGGTGGCTGAGCCAAACCTAACCATGATGGAGAAGATGACAGACTCTACGATGGCCATATAGAATTGGACCATCATTCCCTGTGGCAGATTGTGCTTCCTCAGCTACCACGGGATGTTCATCCTCTGTTGTGCCTTTTTTACTGTGGAGTTGATGGTAGCCCCCCATTTAAGGTCCTTGGAGATGATGGTTCCCAGGAACTTAAAAGAATCCACAGATGTGACTGTGGTGTTGTTGATGGTGAGTGGGGTGAGGGGAGAGGGAGCTCTCCTAAAGTCTACATGCTTTCATGCTAAAGTGGGTGTGCCAGTTTTGCTGGTCATATGGCAATATTTACCATACTATTAATACTACACCCTCACAATTACTGTAAACGTGAATACACAACATGGCATTATACTAAGTCACGCATCCATACCAGTGCTCATTGCTGGTTTGCACAAGTGGGTGATCACAAACACAACAAAGAAAGGAGCTACGAATTCTCAACCTTCATTATTCGGGTGACAACCCAATAGAAACATAAAATCATAGAAATTAGGTGCAGGAGAAGGCCATTAGGTCCTTTGAGCCAGCATTGCCATTCAATATGATCATGGCTGATCATCCAAAATCAGTACCCCGTTCCTGCTTTATCCCCATATCCCTTGATTCCATTAGCCCAATGATCTAAATCTAACTCTCTCTTGAAAACATCTGGTGAATTGGCCTCCACTGCCTTCTGTAGCAGAGAATTCCACAGATTTACAATCTGGGTGAAAACGCTTTTCCTTATCTCAGTCCGAAATGACCTACCCCTTATTCTTAAACTGTGACCCCTGGTTCTGGACTCCCCCAACATCGGGAACATTTTCCTGCATCTAGCCTGTCCTATCCCTTAAGAATTTTATATGTTTCAATAAAATCTCCTCTCATCCTTCTAAATTCCAGTGAATAGTGGGATGGAGTTTAATGGAGTGGACTACCTGCCCGTTGTAGAAGTTGTATCCCATTTATTTCATGGAATGGAAACAAGGTCAATTCTACTACAATCCAAATAGTTGAGGAAGATAGTATTAACCACATTGGCCCCACCCTTAAGAATAAATCACGCTCTTAGTAGCCCCATTTGTTGTGGTTTCTACCCTCATTTAAGAAGGTCAGAATAATCTTTTTCCAGTTTTCTGTCACCAGGACATCTTCCAAAGATTCAGAAGCTGATTGGCCTTTACTGGTTTTACCTTGCACTAAACGTTATTCCCATACCCTGTGAATGGCCCAATGGTAATCATGTATTGTCTTTCTGCTGACTGATTGGCATGCAACAAAAGCTTTTCACTGTACCTCAGTACACGTGACAATAAACTAAAACTGACAACTGAAGCATGAAAGACAACACTGGCTGTTCCCTGTTGCCAATGGCCTTTCAATTACAATTCTTCGTATGCATCTGGCAGTTCGTAAGAATTGCCATTGTTGCTTTCTACCCATGGAACTCAGCCGTTTATTATCAGAAGAGTAAATTGTGCAAACGTTGGAGGGATTTCATACTGAGACACTTACAGAGGCTCTGGCTGGTTTACGATTGCTCTACATTTTGAACATTCATTATTTATCAGTAGGAAAAAAATAATTTCTTCAGTCTTAAAATAATCTCTTGTGTTTTTTTTGGATTAGTCTCTCGCTATCTTCATAGCTATTCTGATTGTGAGCCAGCTGTCATCCATCAACACAGTGCCGTGCTCGCAGGCACTAGAAAAAACTGGATAAAACACAAGATTTTAATCATCGTATTAAGCTGCGAGAACTGTTGTCACTTATCCGCCTCATATGTTGGGATCACTGCCGTCTGATTAGCCCTGGTCGTTCACTCAATCTAATTCAATTGTGTGCTGTTATCTTTAGTTTTGTGAAACAGTGCCATTATAGTGAGATGGCTATGAGTGCCAGCTGTTTATCTTTCTATGTTTTGTTTCCATTTTCAGTGAAATTCAGGATCCCTTTGCTCGCTGTGCAACCTGGTCCATTGGTAATTTGGTACAGCTCGGATGGTGTGACGTTGGCTGATTTCCTGAAAAGCTGTTGGGAACTTTGGTGATTGACCAGGGTGAGGCGCTAACAGGCTAGATGCCGCTTAGGTGAATATTCTGCTGTGCTCAGCGGCATTGAAGCCACCTTAAGGAGATCAAGGAGTCATAAAGTGATACAGTGTGGAAATAAGCCCCTCACCCCAACTTGCCTTCGCTGACCAACATACCCCATCTACTCTAGTCCCACGTGCCTGCGTTTGGCCCATATCCCTCTAAACTTATATATCCATGTACCTGTCCAAATGTTTTTCAAATGTTGTGTTAGTACCTGCCTCATCTACCTACTCTGGCAACTCGTTCCATATACCTACCACCCTTTGTGTAAAAAGGTTGCCCCTCAGGTTCCTATTCATAAGTTCATGAGTTCTTGGAGCAATTAGGCCATTCATCCAATCGAGTATATTCTGCCATGGCTGATCTATCCGTGGGTGATCTTTAGAGTCATAGAGTCATAGAGTCATACAGTGTGGAACAGGCCATTCGGCCCTAGTCGCCCACACCGGCTAGCAATGTCCCAGCTACACTAGTCCCACTTGCCTGCGCTTGGTCCTTAACCCTCCAAACCTGTCCTATCCATGTACCTGTCCAACTGTTTCTTAAACGATGGGATAGTCCCAGCCTCAACTACCTCATCTGGCAGCTTGTTCCATACATCCATCACCCTCAGTGTGAAAGAGTTACCCCTCGGAATCTTATTAAATCTTTTCCCCTTCACCTTGAACCTACGTCCTCTGGTCCTCGATTCCCCTACTCTAGGCAAAAGACTCTGTGCATCTACCTGATCTATTCCTCTCATGATTTTGTATACCTCTATAAGATCTCCCCTCATCCTCCTACACTCCATAGAATAGAGACCCAGCGTACTCAACCTCTCCCTATCACTCACACCCTCTAGTCCTGGCAACATCGTCGTAAATCTTTTCTGAACCCTTTCAATCATGACAATATCTTTCCTATAACATGGTGCCCAGAACTGAACACAATATTTTAAATGTGGTCTCTTATACAACTGCAACAAGACCTCCCAACTTCCATACTCAATACTGATGAAGGCCAAAGTGCCAAAGGCCTTTTTGACCACCTTATCTACCTGTGACTCGACTTTCATGAAACTATGCACTTATACTCCTAGATCCCACTGCCCTACAACACTACCCAGAGGCCTACCATTTACTGTGTAGGTCCTGCCCTTGCTCGAAGACCCAAAATACAACACCTCACACTTCTCTATCTTTCCCTCTCAGCCCCTTTCTCCTGCCTTCTCCCCATAACACCTGACACCCCTGCTAATCAAGAATCTAAGTCAATCTCCACAGCCTTCTATAAAAGTCTACAATAACCTGCCTGAATGATTACCGCCCCGTAGCACTCACACCAATAATAATGAAGTGCTTTGAGAGGCTTATTAAACAGCACATGGTCTCTAAACTCCCCTCCAGTTTTGACCCGTTCCAGTTTGCTTATCGCCCGAACCGCTCCACAGAGGATGCTATTTCCTCTGTAGTCCACCTGAGCCTACAACACCTAGAGGAGAGGAACACCCACGTGCGGATGCTGTTTGTTGATTTCAGCTCAGCATTTAACTCGATAATCCCCCAGCATCTGGTGAGCAAACTGGCACCCCTAGGTTTCAATACCATACTATGCAACTGGATCCTGGATTTCCTTTCTGAAAGACCCCAGTCTGTGCGGGTGGGGAAGAACACCTCCTCGGTCATCACACTGAGCACCGGATCCCCTCAGGGCTGTGTCCTGAGTCCGCTGCTCTTCACATTGATGACACATGACTGTGTCGCCAGGTCCACTACTAACCATATCATCAAATACGCGGATGACACAACAGTAGTGGGCCTCATCCGCAATAACGACGACCAGGCATATAGAGAGGAGGTGGAACAGCTCGTGAGCTGGTGCAGCAGGAACAACCTTCTCCTAAATGTGAACAAAACCAAGGAGATAGTCGTCGATTTCAGAAGGAAAATTCAGCCCAGTCACACTCCACTTTGCATCAACAACTCAGCAGTGGAGCAGGTGAAAAGGATCAAGTTCCTGGGGGTGCATATAACGGACACCTTAAACTGGTCCACAAACATTACATCTCTGGCAAAACGGGCACAGCAGCGGTTGTACTTCCTCCGCAGGTTGAGAAGTTTACACCTCCACCCTCCCATCCTCGCCACTTTCTACAGAAGCACAATTGAGCCGGTCATGACCAGCTGCATCTCTACGTGGTGCGGCAGCTGTACAGCTGCGGACTGGAAGTGCCTTCAGAGAGTGGTGAGGACAGTGGAAAAAATAATTGGGACTTCTCTTCCTTCCATCATGGACATGGGGTACAAGCGCTGTCTGATTAGAGCTAAGGGCATTACCAGAGCCCACACACACCCACAATTTGGACTGTTTATACTGCTTAACTCTGGGAGGAGGTACCGCAGCATGAAGAGCGGGACAACCAGGTTCTGCAACAGCTTCATCCCCCAGGCCATAAGATTACTGAACAATCAACAAAACCGAGGCTAGAACTTTTTAAATATCGACACTTTTTTAAAAACTTTTTATATATATTTATTTTACAGAACCATGCACATGAGGCATTTTTATGGACGCACCTAGCACTTTTACTTTTACTATTTACCTGATTGGAGAGTCAAATGCAACGAAATTTCGTTCAAGGTGCACTGTGTCTAGGTGTATATCTGAATGACAATAAAGTTTTCATTCATTCTTCTGTGGTGATGAATTCTGCAGATTCACCACCCTGTGACTAAATAAATTCCTCCTCACCTCCTTTCTAAAGGTACGTCTTTTTATTCTGAACCTATGGCCTCTGGTCCTAGACTCTCCCACTCGTGGAAACATCCTCCCCACATTCATTCTATCCAGGCCTTTTACCATTCGGTACGTTTCAATGAGTTTCAAGGTATATGGGGGAAAAGCAGGAATGGGGTACTGATTTTGGATGATCAGTCATTATCATATTGAATGGCGGTGCCGGCTCGAAGGGCCAAATGGCCTACTCCTGCACCTATTTTCTATGTTTCTATGTTTGAGATCCACACACCCCCCTCCTCCCACCCCCTCCCCCACCTATTAAACTGATCTGGGACTAAATCTCCTTTTCGCTCAAAGTTCCTGGTTCGCGTCCGATGAATGGACAAGCGAAGATGCCGACTGACTACTGATAGTATGGAGGGAGAAGGGAGGGAGGGAGAGAGTGGGCAGGCAGGCGAAGGGAGACTTGCACCATTAACCCTTAGCTTCAGCTCATTCACAGTTTTCTCTGTCCCTTGAGGTTATGCCCTTCTTTCATTTCCCAGGTCAAGTTTCCAGCTGACAAGTAGTAATTGATCCGCCGGCTCGTTGGGCTGGTGGTAAGTGGGGGATATTGTTACAGCAAAAACAAATAGCGCATCCCAGGTCTGACCTTTTCCACTGTTCTCTTTTGTTGTGGTTTGCGAGGGCTTGCGTTTTTGGAGGAGCAGGGAACAAGGCTTTCAGTTTGTCGCCGCTTAAATAAATCAACAGGCCACTCCACTTCCTCCACGATTAATGTCCGCACAAAAAATTAGAAATGATTCCTCGTGCCGCTAAAAGTGGTCGGAGAAAAATAAGACGTTAAAGAAAAAAATCACAGCTGGCCTCACGGCAAATCATTCAAATTGCCATGATTAATTTATAATGAGCAGCAACACATAGCCATTGCTTTCTTATTATATTCAAGCAATTATGTAAAGAAGCTCAGAGATCAACATGATTTAAAGATTGGATAACTCGTTAGCAACCTTGCCCACACCCGAAAAGTAAACAGCTTTCTCAGCGATATACATAATGAATTTAAATATATCCGCAATACTTAAACACGGTTATGCTCATTCCTTCGGGGTTCCAACTGGAGGCTCTCGGGATAAATGGAAAGTGTTGTACTCTTATCCTTTAGCATCAGTCTAAAGGGCGTTGAGGACAAGACGCTTAAAAGTGGGTTGTGTGGTCACTGTCTTGTGGTAAATATTGATGGGTCCTTGACTCGCTTTAAAAGGAACTGTTTGCCTATTGATAAACTAACAAATGATGCAGGAAACGCTTCAGGTCTTGCTTGAGGGAATACAGAGAATCAGCGTTCACCACGCACATCACAACCTGTTCCACAGTCCAACAGATCGGCCTTTGGCTAAATCAGAATCATCCCGCATCCAATCTCATCTATTCTTTATATACTGTAACTTGTAAATAAGAGTTCTGATTCTCAGTAGCCTAGTTAGTTAAAATAATTGCATTAATAAACATAATTTAGTCCCTTTGAACATGATTAAATCATCTCTCGCTGTTCTCTCTTAAGAGGCCCGGTTTAATTTTTGACATCTCATCTTGATGTGATTTTGCATTTCCTGAGATATAATCTGGGGAGGGAATGGAATAATTAAGGGCTGGTTGATAAAAGTAATGCTCTTAGTGTAAATATAGGATGTTGCATGACTATTGCGACATCCAGATTACACTAGATGTATTCAAGAGAGAGTTGGATATACTTCTTGGGGCTAACGGAATCAAGGGATATGGGGCGAAAGCAGGAACGGGGTACTGAGTCTGGATGATCAGCCGTGATCATATTGAATGGCGGTGCTGGACCTATTTTTTATGTTTCTATATTTCTATGACTTGTTAATGTGACAGTTCCATCAATATATGTATCAATTGCCTTTGTCAGAGAGGAAGACTTTGCTACTGATTCTACAATTCTACAATTCTACTGAGATTATTAAATACTTTAACCTGTTCTCTTTGTGGCAACTATTTACACCAGAATAATTTGTGATCAGCAAACCAAGTTATACTTGGGTTAGACCAAACAGGATGAGAAGTTCCCTTCCCGATAGAGCACCAATGTATCTAGCTGAATTCTTACAAAACTTCCAGAATTATTTTGCTTATTAATAATCCATTAATTATCAGGTTTCCTTTTAAATTGGGAAGATCAATGTTTATCATCTTGCCATATGGCCAGAGTGGGGGGAGTCGAGAACCAGAGGACATAGGTTTAAGGTGGGGGGGGGGAAATTTAATTGGAACCTGAGGGGTAACGTTTTCACACAAAGGGTGGTGGATGTATTGAACGAGCTGTCTTGGTCATCTTGGGCATGTTGGGCCGAAGAGTTATGGTGCTGTATGACTCTATGGCTCTGGGACTCTAATCCCGAAATATATTGCTCAAATATGAGTATGTAAGTCATTCAAATCATTGGTCTGTGATATTAACGAAATTGAGTTTTCTGTCGGGGCATTTTTTTTTTTTTTTTTCATTACGCTTTGCCTCACCTAATCTCAAAGCCAAAGAATTTGCTCAAAGCTGCCTTGAAGCAATGCACACGGCATTTCCTAACTCTTGAAAGTCAGTGATCCATAACTGCTCACAATGGGGATGGAGTATGTGGTTGGGGTATTGAGAAGATTGAGACCATACTTTGGGAATGCACTGAGGTGTTGCATAAGTGATAGGTTGGGCCACTGCACAAAGCACCCACCCAACCCTTCCAATAAGGTACCACCTACTCAATCTGTGGAAGAGCCTAGGATTCTATATTGACACCATTGGTCACTTCAAGCCTCACAAAACCAGAGTAGAAGTACATCACCCTCCATCCCGAGAGACCATGTACGAAGAAGAGAAATATACCCTACTAAATCTCCTCCTCAGCCTTGCCTGTCCTAATGCTGGGCAATCATTCCTTCTTTAGTCCTGGCAATATACTCACAGATCTTTTCTGTACTTTCTACTGTAATCTCCTATGTTGGCTGTGCCCAAACAATGTAATGTCCGAAGAAGGGTTCCAACCCGACGAGTCACCTATTCCTCTTCTCCAGAGATGCTGTCTGACCCGTTGAGTTACTCCAGCATTCAGTGTCTATCTTCAGTATAAACCAGCACCTGCAGTTCCTTCCGACACAATGCACTTCTTACATTCTACACCTTGGCAAGGCAGGTCTCTCCAGTGCCTTCTTAACCATATTATCTACGCACTTTGTCAACATCACAAATCTGTGGACATTCTCTCTCTGCATACCTTTTTTTCTCTTCACGAGTAAACTTCCTTATCTCCTTCCCTCTGTGACATCCCACAGAGAAATTTATGAACCAGATTATTTTTTTATGACAATCTTATAATTTTATGGTCTCTCGTTACAGCAACTACGTTTTTACTCCAGATTTACGGAGCTAATTCCCCAGATGCGGAAAGATTTGAACTCGTTGCCAGATCATTTAGACACTCGTGATTCTGTGTACTGGATATGCTGGAAGGTAGAGGCGCAATAAATGTCGCCATGCTTTAAATATTGATGACATGACAAACATGACACCAACACCATCACAAATCAAACTGCTTCACGGAATTCTTGCCAAATTCAGAATTTCACCTTCCCTTTCCAAAGGGAATGTTGGCCCAATACTATGACTAGTTCCCCATGTCCCTGCTCTGGCAGAGTTTTTGCCATACGCTGCAAATGCACGATATCCTGAATGTTGCAGGAATAAACTGGGTGGCAAAGTCTCAAACATCTGCTTCTGTAACACTCAGCTAAGTGTCTGGTTGGAACTTAAGGCAGAGCTGAGATCAAAAGAAGTAAGGATCATTACCTCCGCACCCCTCACCCCTCTCCTGATGTTCAAGTGGTTAGAGGTGATACATATGAACCTCTGTCTCACCTGGAAGGACTGCTGGGATCCCGGGATAGATGAGGGAGAGGAGGTATAGGGACAGGTGTTATATTTCCTATTGTTGCAGGGGAAAGTACCTGGGGAGAAGGTGGTTTGGGTGGGAAGGAGTTGCGGAGTGCGTTGCCTCCACTGAAGGTGGGAAGGGGTGGGGGAGGGAAGATGTGACTGGTGGTGGGGTCATGGTGGAGGTGGCGGAAATGCCGGAGAATGATACATTGGCTGCGGAGGCTGGTGGGTTGGAAGGTGAGGACCTGAGGAAGTTTATCCTTGTTCGATCTGGGGGGAGGGGAGCCAGAGTAGAACTACGGGGCACAGAAGAGACGCAGGTGAGGGATACATCTATGACAGCTGTGGAGAAATCGCATTTACTAAATATAGAGGGTATTTTGGATATCCTAGAATGGAAAGCCTTCATCTTGGGAGCAGATGCGGCAGAGACAGAGAAGTAGAGAGTAGGGGATAGCTACTTTGCAAGAAGCAGGGTGGGAGGATACTTGCCTCTATCACTCAAAGTACATTGGCTCAAGTTACAGCATAATAGCAGAGAGGTCATGCTTAAACTGTACAAAATATTATTTAACCATTACCAAAGGATGGGATACAGTTCTGATCATCATTTGCAGATAAAACATGGTAGCACGAGATAGGTTGCCATGATGATGTTAAGACTGGAGATTTATAGTATTAAAGGAGATTAGTAATGCAGCATGGCTTCCTTCAGAAGTGAGCATGTCAAGAGGGGATTTAAGTGAAGTGTACTAAATCAGGGGCAGCATTGACAGAATGGATCGGGAAGACCTATTTCCCCTTGGATAACAATTTATACAAGGAACTATTTATAAAGATTGAAAGTGATTTAGTTCAATCTGAGATGGGTGGTTGTAAATCTGGAAAAGCAAACTACAAAGGCATGAGGTAAGGTTTGGATGTGGTAAGGTGAGGGAAATGGAACACAGCAAACGGAAATTAATACGTAGTGTATATGTAATGTATATCCTAACAGGATATGTGAAGAAAATTACAGCAGGGAAAGTAGTCCAGCCATGGCTAACACTGGAAGTTAAAGATAGCATTAGCTCAAAGGAAAATGCTTACTGCCTTGCTAATAAGCAGGGAACATTTAAGAATTCAGCAAAGCAATGAACAGGAAAGGGAAGATGGACACAAAATGGTGGAGTAACTCAGCGGGTCAGGCAGCATTTCTGGAGAAAATAAATAGGTGATGTTTCGGGTTGAAACCCTTCTTCAGTCTGAGAGTCGGGGGGGGGGGGGGGATGATTAGAGGTATGAAACGGTTCAGAACAAATCAGATCCAGCACCCATGAACAAGGAGAAGTGGAGCCCACAATGGTCCATTGTTGGCTGTGGAAGAAATGATAAGGAAGGGATATATGGATGCGAACGGTGGAACTGGCAGGATAACTAGGGTGGGGGGGGGTGGTCGGAGAGATAGGGGATGCAAGGGTCACTTGAAATTAGAGAAATTAATATTCATATCACTGGGTTGTAAGCTGCCTAAGGAAAAGATGAAGTGCTGTTCCTCCAATTTGCATGTGGCCTCACTCTGGCAGTGGAGGAGACCCAGGACGGAAAGGTCACTATGGGAATAGGAAGGGGAGTTGAAATGTTTGGCAACCAGGAGATCGCATAAGCCAAGGCGGACTGAGCGTAAGTGTTCAGCGAAACGATGACCCGGTCTGTCCCGTCGATATATAGGAGTCCACACTGAGATACAGAAGATGAGGTTGGAGGAGGTGTAAGTGATTCTCTGCCTTATCACATAAGGGCTGTTGTGGTTCCTGGATAGAATCAAAAAAGGAGCTGGAGGGATAGGTGTTGCATCTCCTGTGGTTGAAGGGGAATGTACCTGGGTATGGGGGTAGTTTGGGTGTGAAGAAACACTTACAAGGAAATCCTAGGAGTTTTGCTGAAGTTAATGCTTTGGTGATAGTTCTGTATTCTATTGTCTTGAAGGAACAGATAAAGAAATATTATAGAGATGTACAAAATCAGGAGGGGAATAGATAGGGTGAAGTGCACAGAGTATTTTACCCAGGGTGGGGGGGTCAAAAACAAGAAGACATCAGTTTAAGGTGAAAGGTACAAGAATTAATATGAGTCAAGAGAGTTTATTGTCATGTGTCACAGATAGGACAATGAAATTCTTGTTTTCTGCAGCACAACAGAATATTGTAGGCATAAAAACAGATCAGATCAGTCTGACCATATACCATAGAATATATATATATATATATACACACATAAATAAACAGATAAAAGTGCAATAGGCTGTTATAGTTCAGAGTTTGTTTGAAGTTGTGTTTAATAGTCTGATGGCTGTGGGGAAGCAGCTGTTCCTGAACCTAGATGGTGCAGATTTCAGGCTCCTGTACCTTCTGCCTGAAGTCAGCGGAGAGATGAGTGTGTGGCCAGGATGGTGTGAGTCCTTGATGATGCTGGCAGCCTTTTTGAGGCAGCGACTGCGATAGATCCCATCGATGGTAGGGAGGTCAGAGCCGATAATGGACTGGGCAGTGTTTACAGCTTTTTGTAGCCTTTTCCGCTCCTGGACGCTCAGGTTGCCGAACCAAGCCACGATGCAACCGGTCAGCATGCTCTCTACTGTGCACTTGTAGAAGTTCGAGAGAGTCCTCCTTGACATACCGACTCTCCGTTATCTTCTATAAACTTGAGGGGCAACGTGGACAGGCACTGTACACGGTTAGGAAAAGTTTAGAGGGATATGACCAAATGGGACTGGGTTGGGACTATGGAGGGACAAAGATAAATGGGACTAGCTTAGATCGAGCATCTTGGTCAGAGTGGATGAGCTGGGCCAAAGGGACTTTTCCTGTGCTGTTTGTCTCCATGACTCTTTGAGAGTTGCAAGAATATATTTAAGATTGTGTCAAACTGCAGAACTAGAAGCCAATAGTGAAACTTCAGAATGCTCATTTTGAGTATAAACTCGAGTTTAAAAAAAAATGATGAATATGTGCATACCTGAGAGACAGTTGAAGACAAGGAGGAAAATTGGAGAGATTGTTGAAGTAATTAGTCATTTTAAGTCTCAAAAGTCAAGAGTGTTTTATTGTCATATCTCCCGGATGGGACAATGAAATTCTGACTTGCTGCAGCACAACAGAATATGTGAATATGTAAACATAGTACATAATTGGGGGAAGAGAAAAAAAGGAAAAGTTCAATAAATCACAAATATAGTGCAATAATAATATAGTCTTTTGCAGTTCAGAGCTCAGAGCTTGTTCGTTGTATTTAATGGTGTGTTCAGACTATTATCTGAATGGTGGCCGATTAGGAAAAGGGGAGATGCAACAAGACCTGGGTGTCATGGTACAGCAGTCATTGAAAGTAGGCATGCAGGTGCAGCAGGCAGTGAAGAAAGCAAATTGTATGTTAGCATTCATAGCAAAAGGATTTGAGTATAGGAGCAGGGAGGTTCTACTGCAGTTGTACAGGGTCTTGGTGAGACCACACCTGGAGTATTGCGTACAGTTTTGGTCTCCAAATCTGAGGAAAGACATTCTTGCCATAGAGGGAGTACAGAGAAGGTTCACCAGACTGATTCCTGGGATGTCAGGACTTTCATATGAAGAAAGACTGGATAGACTCGGCTTCTACTCGCTAGAATTTAGAAGATTGAGGGGGGATCTTATAGAAAATTACGAAATTCTTAAGGGGTTGGACAGGCTAGATGCATGAAGATTGTTCCCGATGTTGGGGAAGTCCAGGACAAGGGGTCACAGTTTAAGGATAAAGGGGAAATCTTTTAGGACCGAGATGAGAAAAACATTTTTCACACAGAGAGTGGTAAATCTCTGGAATTCTCTGCCACAGAATGTAGTTGAGGCCAGTTCATTGGGTATATTTAAGAGGGAGTTAGATGTGGCCCTTGTGGCTAAAGGGACCAGGGGGTATGGAGAGAAGGCAGGTACAGGATACTGAGTTGGATGATCAGCCATGATCATATTGAATGGCGGTGCAGTCTCAAAGGGCCGAATGGCCTACTCCTGCACCTATTTCCTGTTTCTATGTTTCTATGTTAATAGCCTGATGGCTGTAGGGAAGAAGCTGTTCCTGAACATGGACATTACAGTTTCCAGGCTCCTGTACCTTCTTCCTGATGGCAATGGTGAGATGAAAGTGTGGCTTTTACTTATTTTCCAACCTCGATAGACCCAAGAGTCTTGGTAGTGCTAGGCTTTCCTGTATAGTATAGTTCTATACCTTGATAAATAGCTGGGAATTTTTTGCCCCTTTAAACACACAATTGTTCAGTTGCCAAGTTCACACATATCTTCAAATACAACCCATGGTCCATTGATGAGAAAATGAATGTCAGAAGTTGTAATATCTTTCAGCATTTGGATTCCAATAATTAATTTTGCTATTTCATATACTGTAAATATACTTTAATTCATATTACCAATTGGAAAGATGCACCATGGGAAAGGATATTTTAATTCTATCTGTGGATCAGATGATGTTCTATGACGCATGATGTTAAACATTTAAACTGTTGTTTAAGTTTGTAAGTATCAGTTACAGAATGTAACACTTTTGCTAAAGTTGATCAAAGCTCAGTTCCAAAGCCAAGAAACGATGATCTGGGAATGAAGTGGGTGTACTAATCATTAGTCATCATCATGTGGACATCATTATGTGTCCTTGATCTTGGAACGGTTGAAGCTAAGCTTTTAGTCACAGTATTGTGCAAGCGGATATTTGTTGTGCAATCACTTCCTTTATATCATTAGATTCTGCTGCTTGTTCTCAAGCAAACTACTGTGAAAATGGAATTGTAAATTATCCTTCCTATTATTAAGATTCACCCTGACTGACAAACCTCTCTGTTGAAAGTTATTTTACTCATATTATTTTTTGGAGAATTATTTTTCATTAAAACTGGCACTTTTTTACACGCTAACTTACTTTTATCTGGAAACTGGACATTCTCTGCAAACTGAACTGCAGTATTTTTGTGTCTTTTTGTCTATAGTCTTTCAGCGATGTATTCCGTAACGATTTTATAAAAGGTTGTTGTTGGTGTACAGTGTTGAGGAATTTCAGCAGTTGGACAAAAACCACATTTATAAGCAGGCAGCACTGTTTCTACCACCATTTCACAGCACTATAGGATGGTTACAGTATTTGTCCCACAGACCTGCATGCTCCACACTGCCTTACTACATTATTTACTTTCAGAGATTTATCGGTCTCTGTTTTGGACCCTAAATTGAACCTGCCTCCACCTCCAGCCTCTGTAATGCATTCAAGTCCCTAGCTTCTAGTCTCATGCTATTTTAAAACATTTATTTCCTAATTTCAGTGTTGATTCTTTTGCCAAATCACCTAAACATGAATCTAGTTTAGTATAGTTTATTGTCATGTGTGCCAAGGTACAGTGCAAAGTTTTTGTTGCGTGCTATCAAGTCATAGAAAGGACTATATAGGATTACAATCAAGCCATCCACAGTGTTCAGATCAAATAATAAAGGTAACACCATCTAGTGTCAGATAAAGTCCAATTAAAGATAGTTCAAAGGTCTCTAACGGGGTACATATTTAGATAGGTGAATGCACAGTCTTTTACCCTGAGAACCTGGGAACATAGGTTTAAGGTGAGAGGGGAAAGATTTAATAGGAACCTGAGAGGCAACGTTTTCACACAAATGGTGGTGGGTATACAGAACAAACTGCCAGAGGTGGTAGTTGAAGCAGGTACTATATGAACATTTAAAAGACATTTGGGCAGGTACATTGATAGAAGTAGTTTAGAGGGATATGGGCCAAATGTGGCAGACATAGATGGGACATCTTGGTTGATATGGACAAGTTGGGCTCTGTGATTCTTTATCTTCCCTAACGTGTATGGTAAATTGAACTGGACACAAGACTCTAATTGTGTTCAGGCCAATACATCATGACTTATTTCCTCGTGTAATCTATGCTCATAAACTCTACATGGCATTCAAATAACTTTGCACATTTGTTTTGTTTTACCCCCTCTAGAATTGTGCTACAGCCCCGATTTATTCCATTGGCTTCATACTTGAAACTCATCACATATAGAAAATAGGTGCAGGAGGCTATTTGGGCACTTCGAGCCAGCACCGCCATTCATTGTGATCATGGCTGATCATCCACACTCAGTAACCCGTGCCTGCCTTCTCCCCATATCCCTTGATTCCGCTAGCCCCTAGAGCTCTATCTAACTCTCTTTTAAATTCATCCAGGGAATTGGCCTCTACTGCCTTCTGTGGCAGAGAATTCCACAAATTCACAACTCTCTGGGTGAAAAGGGTTTTTCTCATCTCAGTTTTAAAAGGCCTCTCCTTTATTTAGAACAAAGATGAGGAAACACTTTTTCACACAGAGTTGTGAGTCTGTGAAATTCTCTGCCTCAGAGAGTGGTCGAGACCGGTTCTCTAGAAACTTTAAAGGGAGAGCTAGATAGGACTCTTGAAGATAGCGGAGTCAGGGGATATAGGGAAAAGGCAGGAACGGGGTACTGATTGTGGATGATCAGCCACGATCACATTGAATGGTGGTGCTGGCTTGAAGGGCCGTATGGCCTACTCCTGCACCCATTGTCTATTGTCTATTCTTAGACTGTGGCCCCTGGTTCTGGACCCCCCCCAACTTTAGGAACATTTTTCCTGCATGTAGCTTGTCCAGTCCTTTTATAATTTTATACGTTTATTTATGATCCCTTCTCGTCCTTCTAAATTCATCATGTGGCACATTATCAAACAGTTATTGGAAGTCCAGGCACACCTTGTCAACCACACTTCCCTCTTCAATCCAATAGTCAATAGTCAGATTTATTCGTCACATACACAATGAAGTGCAGTGAAATGAACTTGCCAGCAGCAGTACAATAAAAAAGAACACACAATACACAATAAAAAATGTAACACAAAACATCCACCACAGCATTCATCACGCACGACGCGCGCGATGTGCCGCGCGCATGATGCGCGCATGGTTCGCATTACGTGCGCTTGGTGCGCATTATGCACGCATGGTGCATGGTGGCGTAGGCAGTGACACGCAGTCGGCGCGGCGCCCCAGGATTTTAGGATGTACAAAATCTTCGGGCGCAATCTGCGTGACTCGCAAATGACTCCCAAGTGGGACAGGCCCTTTAGGTTTCAATCCACGCATGTTGAACTCACAGCTAATTGCAACCATGATCATTTTTGCTTGCGTTTTCCCTCAACACCAAGGAGAGACTCATTAATTATTGGGTTTATCCCTCCATCCATTTTTGAATAAGACTGCAGTCTTCACAGTTTTCCAGACCTGAGTACAGCACAGGGACACAACGTCAGTGCCGAACACGAGGCCAGGACAAATTCCTAGCTGCCTGCATATAATTTATATCCCTCCATTCCCTGCATATCCATATGCCGATCCAAAAGTGCCTTAAATGCCACTATCGTGGCTGCCTCCATCACCTTCCAGCAGCATGTTGCAGGCACTCACTACCCTCTGTGTAAAACCACCTTCTGTGTAAAGTCCTCACGTGCTTGCCGTCTATTTCCACAATTCACCATATTATTTAATTCTAATTGATTGCTTGATATTATCAAATGAGCCCCAGACTTGTAGCAGAATTTCAGTTGTGGAAACTCAAAAAGACTGCAAATACTGGAATTTGAAGCAACAGCGTGTTTAAAACCAATCTGAAATATTTTCCACCACCCATTCATTGACTGCCACTAGGTTAAGACAACTTAAGCTTCTGCTTCTTCCATAGGTATCTGTAAATTAACACAACATAAAGCAGAGTGGTGTAAGGTGTTACAGATTGTAACCATCACCTGTTTCTTCTTTTTGGTGTGGTTTAGTTTAGAGATTAGTTGAGAGATACAGTGTGGAAACAGGCCCTTTGGCCCACTGATTCTACATCAACCATTGACCACCCATAGACTGGTTCTATGTCCTACACACTAGGGACAATTTTACAGAAGACAATTAAGTTACTAACCTGCACCTCTTTGGAATGTGGGAGAAAACTGAAGCACCTAACCCACGCAGTCACAGGGAGGTACACAAAAATGCTGGAGAAACTCAGCGGGTGCAGCAGCATCTATGGAGCGAAGGAAATAGGCGACGTTTCGGGCCGAAACCCTTCTTCAGACTTCAGTCACAGGGAGAACGTGCAAACTCCACACAGACAGCACACACAGTCAGGATCAAACCCAGGTCTATGGGACTGTGAAGTGGCAGCTCTACCACTGTGCCACTATGCTACGGTACCACCTCCTTTCCCCCCACCCCCTACCCCTGTAAGCTAAGCTGCTTGCCACATCTTCTTGGGGTGGGGGATACTGATGTGAGGTGCCATCAACAGTTGTTCCAAAGTTGGGAAAGAATGGATTTTAAGCGGAAGCCTTCTGAGCATGTCTTCAATGATCTACAGTGTTACCCGTTGAGGTTTTTAACACTGTTCCCGGGGGTCTAACCACATCTGCGGTTGGCATTATGTAACAACAGATCTGTCATTCATTTTTCCATACAGGATATTTCACTTCATTCTGGTGTTCCAGTTGGGTTTTTGAAATACAATTTATCTTCTAGAAACATTATTTTACCTGCAACATCAGCTTAAAAGGAAGCGGATTTCTGAATTTGTTGGTTGATGTGGGCAATTGAGAGGGTTTACTGAAATATTACAAAGATACGCTCTCTGACTAGCTGAAGAAATAGGTCAATCACTGATACCACACACAGAGCAGATGTTCTTTGTTTAAATATGCCATTCCTCTCTTTTCTCAAATAAAAACAAAAATTCCTGGGAACTCATATCCAAAGCTCTAGTGTTCCAGTCAAATGTAGCTGTTGGTACTCAGACAATCTGACTTTTTCCCATGGTAGCTTTAACTGACTCATGAGCCAGAATTGAACCATTCTGAATAAGATCTGGTTCACACTTAGTGATGCTATATCCTGTTCGGAACCCATATGGAACTAATTAACAAGCATCTTAAACTGCTCCCTTCTAATCTTTTGGTAACTCACCTTTCTTCACCATTCTTCCATCTTAACGTGCACATAAAAGTAAGAGACAGGGTTTCGCCCTTTAGAAAGAGCAGTTCAGTAGTGCACTGGTAGAGATGCTGCCTCAGTGCCAGAGAGCCTGGTTCGATCCCGACTACGGGTGCTGTCTGTACGGAGTTTGCACATTCTCCCCATAACCGCGTGGGAATTTCCTGAATGCTCCGGCTTCCTCCCACAATAAACAATAGACAATAGACAATAGATGCAGGAGTAGGCCATTCTGCTCTTCGAGCCAGCACCTGCCATTCACCGTGATCATGGCTGACCATCCACAATCAGTACCCCGTTCCTGCCTTCTCCCCATATCACTTGACTCCGCCATCCCTAAGTGCTCTATCTAACTATCTCTTGAAATTCCAAAGACGTTCAGGTTTGTAGGTTAATTGGCTTCTGTAAATTGTAAATTGTTCCCCAGTGCGTAAGATAGTGTTAGTGGGCCAAATTCATCTCTAAAGTCTAAAGAATTGTTTATGTTCATCAAGCATGCTGAGTATACATGTCTGCAAACACAGTCCTTCTAAAGGTCATCCAAAATGGCACCAGACGTAGATTTAAAAAAATGATACAAGATTATCTAACAAAAAGGTAAAATGGCCCTTGCTGGCTTGAAAGAGAATAACTATCAGCCACATGCACAATCTCCACAACTTTTAAAATAATTCTCCACTTCTCCCTAGGCATCATCTCGCATTGTCTCAATGTCAGAAAGATCTTTAATAATAATAATAATAATATAATAATAATTTGTTTATAGGGACAGTGCATATTAATGAACATTTGCATGTAAATATGCGAGATTGTAGCCAATCAGTAGCTAATTTCCGTCTCTAGTCCCAGGCAAAGGTAGGTGAAGTGTCTTGCCCAAGGACACAACGACAGTACACACTCCAAGCAGGATTCGAACCGGCCACCTTCAGGTTGCCAGCCGAACACTTAGCCCATTGTGCCATCTGTCGTCCTTTGCGCCATCTGTCGTCCTTTAGCCATTCCCTTCCATCTTTTTTCTACATTCATGGTGCTAGACGCAGGGGGTAGCAAGGTGGCACAGCGGCAGTGTTGCTGCCCTACAGAGCCAGAGACCCGGGTTCGATCCTGACTATGGGTGCTGACTGTACAGAGTTTGTACGTTCTCCCCGTGACCTGCCCGGGTTTTCTCCGGGTGCTCCGGTTTCCTCCCACGCTCCAAAGACGCACAGGTTTGCAGGTTAATTGGCTTCAGTAAAAATGAACCCACCTAAGCCCAGTGCCAAAGCCCTCATTGATTTGGCGTCGCTCCCTCTAATTCCCTAGATCCTGCTGAATGGTACCTTATGTGCAGGAAAGGCCCAAGGCCCATTATGTAATGTTCAATGTCCGAGGCTTCAGGCGCTTCTGAGTACATCAGCAGCAGGCCCACAATCACATTGACTGTGGACCCACTGTTATCGTCCTAATAATAGTTACAGATTACCAAAAGCTCAGGATCACGTGCAGAAAAGTCACAGATCTGTTTAGATCCTCCAGTTTTTATTTATTTAATTTTATTTGCCCACAAGATTTTTATTTATATTCATAGAAACATAGAAATTAGGTGCAGGAGTAGGCCATTCGGCCCCTCGAGCCTGCACCGCCATTCAATATGATCATGGCTGATCATCCAACTCAGTATCCTGTACCTGCCTTCTCTCCATACCCCCTGATCCCATTAGCCACAAGGTCCACATCTAACTCCCTCTTAAATATAGCCAATGAACTGGCTTCAACTACCTTCTGTGGCAGAGAATTCCAGAGATTCACCACGCTCTGTGTGAAAAATGTTTTTCTCATCTCAGTCCTAAAAGATTTCCCCTTTATCCTTAAACTGTGACCCCTTGTCCTGGACTTTCCCAACATCGGGAACAATCTTCCTGCATCTAGCCTGCCCAACCCCTTTATTGGACTTTGTTGTCAATGTTCACCCCTAATTGCTCCTGAACTGAAAAGGCAGTCAAGAGTAAATATGGTGGTGAGTTTGGAGTCACATATAGCCCAGAACTGGGAAGGAAGGTAGACTTTTGCTCTCATGGACTATAACATTGCAGTAGCTTAATTGTTGCTCTTTCTGAGATCATTTTTTTTTAAGTTCCAGATTTATTTAAGCATTTGATGGAATTCAAACTCTTATCTCCAGATCCAGTAACATATGCTGTTCTGCCACATTCCTAAGTACACTTTTACCCTTCCATCACCGTCTGACTGGCATGCGACCCATATTCAAACCCTTTCTGTGTAAGCCCACATGCCCACTAAATCCCTCTGAGTCTAACCTTGAACACATATCAAACCCATCTTCCCATCATCATTACTAACGCTTCAAAGGCCTGAGGATATTTGTTGCATTGAAGTAGCAATACAAATGCAATTTGTAATCTTAGCTAAATGCCTTGCAACTCTGTACCTTTGCCCTTCACTTCTCTCGTCTCCCTTTAAGTTAGTTATGACGTGCCACCTATACAGGTATATAGTTTGTTGAAAGTGGCATCATAGGTCCATAAGATGGTAAAAAACGCTTTCATCAGTGGCCTTCATCAGTCAGAGCATTGAGCATAGAAGTTGGGAGGTCATGTTGCAGTTGTGTAAGATGTTGGTGAGGCCACAATTAGAATATTGTGTTTTGGGCACCATGTTATAGGAAAGATGTTGTCAAGCTGCAAAGGGTGCAGAGAAGATTTACAGGGATGTTGCCAGGACTAGAGGACCTGAGCTAAACGAGAAGTTGAGCAGGCTATGACCCTATTCCTTAGAGCGCAGGAGGATAAGGTGTACAAAATCATGAGAGGAATAGATCAGGTAAACACACAGAGTCTCTTGCCCAGAGACGGAGAATCGGGAACCAATGGATATAGATTTAAAGCAAGTGGGGAAAGATTTAAAAGGAACCGGAGGGGTAACTCTGTTACGCAAAGGATGGTGGGTGGATGGAACGAGCTGCCAGAGGAAGTAGTTTAGGCAGGTACTATTGCAACGTTTAAGAAACATTTAGACTGGTACATGGATAGGATAGGTTTAGAGGAATCTGTGCCAAATGCAGACAGGTGGGACCAGTTTAAATGAGACTTGTTGGTCAGCATGGGCAAGTTGGGCCGAAGGACTTGTTTCCACGCTGTATGACTATGACACTATGCGCACCTTTCCCACTTAGTTATTAATCTAAACAATATTTGAGCCTACCTGGTCCAAATCCAGAATAAAGGTACCAGGTGTTAAAGTTCCACCCTTAGAACATTAAATTGGTCCCAGTAGCCTGAGACTCATTTACAAATCCCATAGACTTCCTCAGAGGAAATCTCCCCTTTGTGGGACGATCATCTGGCTTTGAACCACAGGAATATTTCCCCCATCATATATTATTTTTAGCTACTTTACTTTCACCTAGACGCAGACCACAACAAAATCAAAGTGCAGAACAAATGAGGCATGTATCCATTTAAAGCATAGACTGACAAAAAAAAAGTAAACCTCAAGCTTGTATTATTTTTAGAACATGGCACAAAATCATTCCATTCCTTGCAGATCTGCCAAACCACAAATAAATAATATTCTGGTGTGAAAGTCCATCACTGCTCTGCCCATAAGCTTCTACTCCGAGTGCAGTCCCCAATTTATCACACTCCCCATGATTATTATCACCATCTGAGGCTCTTTGCAGGTGAATCAACTTCCTGCAAAGTGTTCGAAGATCAACTTGTCGGCTGCTGGTTAATGTTTGCACTGGCTCTAAGCCAAGCGGGTGGGGAGAAGCCCAATGTAGAGTTTCTGAAACCATTCACAGATTTGCAGCTGCTCAATCCATTAAAATGTTGAGGAAACATGAGAAACAAGATCAAACCATTACATCTTCTTCTCGAATGCAATGATTGGGGCAAAACATAATGAAATATAACAAAATATAACAAGAAGCATTAAGAGAAAAATGTCCAAAATAAAAGTCCCTGACAAGGCACTCTCCTTTTCTCATTAGAGACCTAAACCTCAAATTAAATGTAAATGCAAATCAATACGATACAAATCAATCAATACAAATCAAATCAATTCTACTGATAAAACTTGAAAGAACTTGCATTTCTTTAACATGGTTGCATGGCTTCAAGATTATGTTTTGTAAGACTAAAGTCAATACATAATACTAATGAATCAAGAAATAGTGATATAAAACAAGAAAAAGGAATTTCTAAAGAGTCTGAAGGGTCCCGACCCAAAACATCACCTATTCATGTTATCCAGAGATGCTCCCTGACCTGCTGAGTTGCTCCAGCACTTGGTGTCTTTTTTAAAAAAGAAATACCAGATTAAGATTTGCTGAATTCAAAGTGAACAAATGTGATTCCACCTTTAACATGGTTGATCTGCATCTCTGAAGATTTCTCTAATTGTTATCCCAAAGCTGACGTGTCACGAGACCCAGGTTTGATCCTGACTATGCGTGCTATCTGTACAGAGTTTGTACATTCTCACTGCGACTGCGTGGGTTTTCTCCAGGTGCTCTGGTTTCCTCCCACATTCCAAAGATGTGCAGGTTTGTAGGTTAATTGGCTTCTGTAAATTGCGCTTACTGAGTAGAATGCAAAACTAGGATAATATAGAACTAGTGGAAAGGTGATCATGGGTCGCTGCAGACTCGGTTGGGCGAAGGGCCCGTTTCTACGCTGTCCCTCTAAACCCTAACTATAAACACTATTACTGACTATGCTCAGGCAAAGTGAGAAACTGCAACCTGCCTTTACGTAATCAGTTAATTTGCCATTTTGTTTATAATGGCCCCATTGATATTAGTTTCTCTTAATGATCATACATGACATATCCATGCAGAACTTTATCATTCATTGGCTACCTTTAGTGACCACCTGCAGATGGTCAGTGCCATGAAAATACGAGTTTAGTTTTAGTTTAGAGATATAGCATGGACACAGGCTCTTCGGCCCATTGATCACCCATATCCATGTTATCCCACGTTTCCATCCATTCCCTACACGTTAGGGGCAAATTTTCGGAGACAAATTAACCTATAATCCCGCACGTCTTTGGGATGTAGGAAGAAACCAGAGCACCCAGAGGAAATCCACGATGTCCCAGGGAGAATGTGCAAACTCCACGCAGAGAGCATGGTGCAGCACGGTGGCTCAACGGTAGAGTTGGGGCCAGACAGCACTTGCAATGCCAGAGAGCTGGGTTCGATCCCGACTACGGGTACTGTCTGTACGGAGTTTGTACGTTCTCCCCGTGACTGCGTGGGTTTTCTCCGAGATCTTCGGTTTTCTCCCACACTCCAAAGACGTACAGGTTTGTAGGTTAGTTGGCTTGGTTCAAGTGTAAATTGTCCCTAGTGTGTGTAGGATAGTGTTAGTGTGCTGGGATTGCGGGTCAGTGCGGGCTCGGTGGGCCAAAGGGCCTGTTTCCGTGCTATATCTCTAAACTAAACAGCACCTAAGGTCGGGATTGAAACCATGTCTCTACCAGCTGTGCCTCTGTGCCGCCCTTACCACTCGCCAGAATAAGACTTGCTCAGAGACAGATATGCTTCATGCAAGAATTTGTCACATCTTCATTCATTAGTTCTTTACATTTGTAGTTGATTTGGGAAGAGGGAACGAGGGAACAAAGGGAATACATGGATAAGGAGTCAGCCTGGAAACTCATCAGAGAGAAAGGTTTGAGCTGGAGGAAGTACAATTATGTCAGCAGATCTAGGAGATTAAACAGATGGAAATGGAATACAACACAAGACAGGGATTTGCGAGGATAATTCACTGAAACCAGCAGGAAAGGGTGAAGCAAGTGCAGGAAAATCAAAGCAAATGTTTTGTTGTGCAACTATGGTGATAAATGATTAGAGATGCTACTGATTGAGAACAAAGCATTGCTTTCTGAGTACCAGATTTAGCTCCCTACACCACATCGAGAATGTACAACCATTGTCATGATTCAGCACAAAATACAAGTGTAGTTTATTATTACACAACATGGCAAACCAATATTGAAGGCAGGGCAAAACAAAAACCTGGGCTATAAGCACATGGGACCATGAGGTGTGGTTAACTTTGAAGACAAGACTTAGATGGAGTCATAGATGGAGTCATAGAGTCACACAGCATGGAAATAGGCCCTTCAGCCCAACTTGCCCAAACCGGCCAATATGTCCCAGCATCACAAGTTCCACATGCCTGCATTTGGCTAATTTTCCTCCTAACTTGTCCTATCCATGTACGTGTCTAATTGTTTCTTAAACATTGCAATAATCCCTGCCTCAACTACCTCCTCTGGCAACTCGTTCCATACACCCACCACCCTTTGTGTGAAAAGGTTACCCCTCAGATTCCTATTAAATCCCTTCACCATAAACCTATATTCGAGGGGATAAGTATAGCGATCCAAGATATTTTAAATAAGATAAAATATTCAAGGATAAGCTCAGTCTTTGTTAAGTGATGACATTGCAATAGTTTGGATTGAACTCATCTTTACCATCCCACTGGAACTCTGGCCTTTCATCAATGGATATGCCCACCACTGGCGATGCAGGAAGAATCGTCTATGCCAGTGCAGTAAGAGCACTGGAATCATGCGGCAGGTATTTCTTCAGGTGCAGTCAGAGTCATAGAAACATTGAAACATAGAAAATAGGTGCAGGAGGAGGCCATTCGGCCCTTCGAGCCAGCACCGCCATTCATTGTGATCATGGCTGATCGTCCCCTATCAATAACTGTGCCTGCCTTCTCCCCATATCCCTTGACTCCACTAGCCCCTAGAGCTCTATCTAACTCTCTCTTAAATCCATCCAGTGATTTGGCCTCCACTGCCCTCTGTGGCAGGGAATTCCATAAATTCACAACTCTCTGGGAGAATTTTTTTTTTCTCATCTCAGTCTTAAATGACCTCCCCTTTATTCTAAGTCATGCACCGTGGAAACAGGCCCTTCGGCCCAACATGCCCACGCCGACCAACTTGCCCCGTGTCCCACCCTCCGCCTCCACTCCTTGGAATCCCACAGACTTCCTCAATTGGACGAAACAGCCTTGTTGGTTCCCAGTAATTTGTTTCTATTCTTAAACATCATTCTTTATTAGCAGCTGTACAGAGTTTGTAGGTTCACCCGTGACCTGCGTGGGTTTTCTTGGTGATCTTTGGTTTCCTACCACACTGCAAAGACGTGGAGGTTTGCAATATGGGCTTATAGCAGCCAGAAAGCTTATGCAAGTCATCAGTCTTCAGTTGATGTGCCTCTGTGTTTCAATAGTTCATTAGTTCAGGCTACTTGGTTTTGCCCATGTAATTCACTTTGCTATTGCACGCCTCTTCTCGTGACCTCATGCCCTGTTCCTGTGAGGGGATTTAGGATATTCCTCTTATTAAAACAGTGACTGTGTTTGTTGTTTTTATCACTCCTCAATTGTGAACTTAAACAACAGACATTCAAAATAAATCCTGTATCACTCATTTCCCTTTCCCTTGACTCTCAGATTGAAGAAGGGTCTCGATCGGAAAAGTAACCTATTCCTTTTCTCCAGAGATGCTGCCTGACCCGTTGAGTTACTCCAGCTTTCTGTGTCCATCTTCAACTTAAACAACAGTCCTGGCTGACCAATCTGAGCATCACTTGCCAGTTCCACCATATCTGAATATAAAGAAACTTTAGGTTTAGTTTTAGAGATATAGCGTAGAAACAGGCCCTTCGGCCCACTGAGTCCGCACTGACCAGCGATCCCAGCTCATCAACATCATCCTACACACACCAGGGACAATTTACACTTATGCCAAGCCAATTAACATACAAACCAGTACGTCTTTGGAATGTGGGAGGAAACTGAAGATCTCGGAGAAAACCCACGTGGTCACGGGAAGAACGCACAAACTCCGTACAGACAGCACCCGCAGTTGGGATTGAACCTGGGTCTCTGTCGCTGCAAGCGCTTTAAGGCAGCAACTTTCCTGCTGCGCCACCGTGCACTGTGTTAAAAGACACCTATTGTGTTTGTGTGTATTGTACCTTATTTTTATGCAGGCATTCTTTCATTTAAACCAAGCTTTCATTTTAAAAAACAAAATCACCAACTTTTTACAATTGTCCTCTGCCTGAGTTTCATTAGATGGAATGGAGATTCCAAAACTATAAAGACACAAGTAAACATATCACTTTTCATTGGTATGTAGTCCTTTTAAAAGCCAATCTGTAACCAATCAACTATATTGTCTTGGTGATAATAAATTTAATTATTTCATCCTGAACTTTTTTTTCATATAAAAGTTCTTAGGATTTTATTACAAGTTTCTATATTGTTTCCTGATGGTTCTGCTCGGCACTGGCAAAACTACATAGGAATATTAAGAAATGTTTTCAAATCTATGAAATGGGTGCACGTGGTAGATGCATGCTGTGATCACATGGCAATTGATGATATTAGCATCATTAACTTCCATGAACTATGAACCATGCAGCACGGTGTCACAGCGGCAGAGTTTTACAGCGCCAGAGACCCTGGGTCGATCCTGATTATGGGTGTTGCCTGTATGGGGTTTGTACATTCTCCCCATGACCTGCGTGGGTTTTCTCCGGGATCTCCAGTGTCCAGCCACACTCCAAAGATGTACAGATTTGTAGGTTAAGTAACTTGGTATAATTGTAAATTGTCCTGAATGTGTGCAGGTTTAGCGTTAGTGTGCGGGGTGATCGCTGGTCGGCGCGGACTCGGTGGGCCGGAGGGCCTGATTCTGCTCTGTATCTCCAATCTAAACTAAACTCTGAATCTGAAAGTTTTCACATTATTTGGAATAGCTTCCCACTCACAAAGTGAGCTCCAACCAACTGAAACTTAAACTCACACTACTGAAAAGGGAACATATTTCTAAGTTTATTTCTGATACAAATATGGATATTTTGAGTGCAAGTCCTTCTTAGTTCAGCATAGAATTCATGAAAGAATGAAGCCCTAAAACTTGACAATAGGAAGGCGTTTGATACCAAATACAAGGTAGGCCAGACATCTTGCATTAATTGGACAGATGGGCTTGTGCTAGTTTGACAAAACACTTCTATCAATATTAAAACTAATTCATCTACTGTATGTTTTTGGTCCTATCACTCAGCTGAAAAGTAGCTGCACAGCCATGATGAGCAAATTCTTCCAGTAATGCTCTACAAAGGCGTTAGAATTTGACACCAAATCTCTGAAATTAACTTTTCTTCCTAAAATAATGACCATCATCCTCATGTGGATGCGTTTGGATTATTTTAGTTTAGCTTAGTTTGGTCTAGTTTAGTTTAGTTTAGTTTTGTTATTGTCACGTGTACCGAGGTACAGTGAAAAGCTTTTGTTGCATGTTAACCAGTCAGCAGAAAGACAATAATTACAATCGAGCCTTCCAGAATGTACAAATACATGATAAAGGGTATAACGTGAATAAAGTTTAGCGCAAGATAAAGTCCAGTAAAGTCCGATTCATGATCATTCGAGGGTCTCCAATGAGGTCGATAGTAGCGGACCCTTGCAGGCTCAAGATTGCCCTCTACTTGTTGGTAGGATGGTTCAGTTACCAGGCAAATGGTTGACAATTAGCTGGTGAAGATGCTGCATCACAGTGCCAGACACCCAGGTTTGATCCAGACCGCGGGTGCTGTCTGTGTAGCTTGCACATTCTCCCTGTGACTGCGTGGGTTTCCTCCAGGTGCTCCAGTTTCCTCCTACATCATAAAGATGTGCAGGTTTGTAGGTTAATTGGTCACTGTTATCCACTTTGATGGCAAAAACAGGAAAGTAGACTATTATCTGAATGGTGGCCGATTAGGAAAGGGGGAGATGCAACGAGACCTGTGTGTCATGGTACACCAGTCATTAAAAGTAGGCATGCAGGTGCAGCAGGCAGTGAAGAAGGCGAATGGTATGTTAGCATTCATAGCAAAAGGATTAGAGGATAGGTGCAGGGAGGTTCTACTGCTGTTGTACAGGGTCTTGGTGAGACCACACCTGGAGTATTGCGTACAGTTTTGGTCTCCTAATCTGAGGAAGGACATTCTTGCCATAGAGGGAGTACAGAGAAGGTTCACCAGACTGATTCCTGGGATGTCAGGACTTTCATATAAGAAAGACTGGATAGACTCGGTTTGTACTCGCTAGAATTTAGAAGATTGAGGGGGGATCTTATGGAAACTTACAAAATTCTTAAGGGGTTGGACAGGCTAGATGCAGGAAGATTGTTCCCGATGTTGGAGAAGTCCAGAACAAGGGGTCACAGTTTAAGGATAAGGGGGAAATCTTTTAGGACCGAGATGACGAAAACATTTTTCACACAGAGAGTGGTGAATCTCTGGAATTCTCTGCCACAGAAGGTAGTTGAGGCCAGTTCATTGGCTATATTTAAGAGGGAGTTAGATGTGGCCCTTGTGGCTAAAGGGATCAGGGGGTATGGAGAGAAGGCAGGTACAGGATACTGAGTTGGATGATCAGCCATGATCATATTGAATGGCGGTGCAGGCTCGAAGGACCGAATGGCCTACTCCTGCACCTATTTTCTATGTTTCTATGTTTCTAGCATGGACTCGGTGGGCCGCAGGGCCTGTTTCCATGCTATATCTGTCAATCAATTAATCAAAATATCAATTACACATCAGAATAAGTTGCATCACAGTGCATCATTCACACCAACAAGTCACAGTGTTTGTCCAAGCAATCATACCTATACAAGCTGTATCCCACAACAGTCATTCCATGAAAATAGTCAGAGTTATTATCAACTCTGTTATATAATTATATAATCTTTTATTTTTCATCAGTTTCAATTTTTAAGTAGCTTCGAGTAAGGACTGTCTGCTGATGGATGAAGTGGTGAGGTGGAGTATAGTCAGCGGAGTTAATAAGAATGCAGGACAATTAGAATAGACAGGATATACGGTCTCTTGAGCCTGCTGCAATGTTCAGTATGATTGTGGCTGATGCACATTTAAAGTCTACTTTTCCATCCAGACCCCATATCATATGGTTACAAAACAACTATCCAACCTTGGATGCCCCGGCGTGCCACACTGCAGAAGGTCATCTTGGTGAGAAGCAACATCAGGCTTGGCTCGCCCGCTGCGGAACCGGGCACCCGTCCAGAGTGGGAAGCAGCCAAGCCCAGCCCTTACTCGCCCCGTGGACCAGAGAGGAGGGAGACTGACCAGCAAACAGATTGGTTGCAGGAGACAATGTAGTGCATCTCAACGGTGGAGTGGGCCGCTGGAGTTCCTGCAACAGCCTGGAGCTCGGCTGGACCTGGTGCCACTCCAAGAGGCCTAGCACGTGGACCGGACGCGATCTGCAGTGACACGTGGTGGTGGAGCAATGCTGGAGGACACCAACGGCCACGCTTGGCCAGGCCATCGCTGCAACGCTGCCAGGACCACGGGCCTTCATGGTCAGGCTAAGAACTCTATACCTATAACAAATGAGACTTGATAATGGCCCCAAACAGGCAATTCCGTATACTGTCTCAGAGTAGTACTACTGTATCTGAGAGGCTTTTCTGAGCTGTATCTAGGTGCTTATGTATTGTGATACTTGTACTGAACTGTATACTTTTAAAAAATTCACTGTACCTCGGCACATGAGACAAATAAAGTACCATTGGCCATTGAATGTGGTCAGTGACTCCATTGTGAGCTCCCACAACTTTGTGGTAGAGAGTTCTCGACCTCCTGATTAAAGATACTTCCTAGCTTTCTTTAAAGAAACGTTCACTGGTCAAATCTTAGAGTCATGAAAACATCTATCATTGGTAGAGTTCCCTGCTACATCATCTGGACCGTATGAGCACCAGATTGAGGACTTTTGCAAAGCAAGCAATATTAGATGGTTTTTCGGATGGTTCGTGATTCCCTCACACTGCCAAGTGAACTCTACGCGAGTTCAAAAATAGCCTGCCTTATTTTTATTACATTTTTGGGTCTCTTAATGCATGCTATGATCATACGACAATGACCTGAAGACTTGCCATTAAAGTCAACGCTATCACCAAGCTCCTTTGGTACATCAATCTCCTCGGCATTTTCCTTCATGTGGCTGGAAACCACAACTGTGAAATAATAAGATAGAAACAGAAATAATTGGAGCATCAAGAAAGATCTGTTCTCCAGATTTCTTAAATTTCAAACAGTTCCAGGGATCAGTATTTTGCAAGTGCATCTCTCCACTTCAGAGGATGAGCAAAGAAGTCACTCCAATCATCAAGCTGGTGATGCCTCTTTGAAAGAACAAACAAATTAGTTCAATTTTGTCCCTGTCTCGTAGCTTGAGCCATTAATAATGAAACAAAATTTCCATTGTACCCAGAGGAAATGCAACTGCTCAATCATCAACATTTCCCCGATTCAATTTTGCTTGTTCTCGGAAAAGATCTTCGGCAGCTCATTCATCCCAACCTTCTACTGTGCCTGAACGGCCGCTGATAGAGAGGAGAACCAGTTCTATAGAGTAGAGTCAGTCTGAAGAAGGATTCCGACCCAAAGCGCCAACTATCCATGTTATAGAGTCATAGAATGATACAGTATGGAAACAGGCCCTTCGGCCCAAATTGCCCACTCCGGCCAACATGTCCCAGTTACACTAGTCCCACCTGCCTGCGCTTGGTCCATATCCCCCCCCTCCCCACTGGCCACCAATATTGGAATTGGTGGAGAGGTGGAATATTGTGTTGGGGGAGCAGCCCTCCCGTTTGAACATGGGACCCAACTGGTCCCACTTAGCCTAGTAAATTTCTCCTCATCTCCTTCCTAAAAGAACGTCATTTAATTCTGAGGCTGTGACCTCTAGTCCTAGACTCTCCCTAGACTAGTGGAAACATCCGCTCCACATCCTCTCCATCCAAGCTTTCACTATTCTGTAAGTTTCAATGAGGTCCCCCCTCATTCTTCTAAACTCCAGCGAATACTGGCCCAGTGCCAACAAATGCTCATCATAGGTTAACTCTTTTCTGGGATCATTCTTGTAAACCTCCTCTGGACCCTCTCCAGAGCCAGCACATCCTTCCTCAGATACGTTACCCAAAATTGCTCACAATATTCCAAATACGGCCTTACCAGCAGCTGTATAGAGCCTCAGCATTACACACCTGATTTTGTATACAAGCCCTCTTGAAATAAATGCTAGCATTGAGTTTGCTTTGTGCATATAAAAAGTTCAGAGCTCATTTTACTGTGCACAAATTTTCCAACAGTATGCCCTCAGAAGAAAACCTTTTTAGCCCTGATGTGCATTGCATAGTCAATGCCTTCCTAGGTTTCTTTCGATATGATCAGAATGGTTGCAGTGATGAGGGATTTTGACCAGACGGTTAGACTGGGCAAGTTGGGGTTGTTCTGATTGGAAAAAAAACAATCTTGAGGAGATTTGCTAAAAGTTTGCAAGATCTGTGTGGGTTTAGAAGGGTAAATAGACAGATAACCCCAATAAAACATAGTTCGAAGACGGGAGTTCATACATTCATAGCGATGGCCAAAGGGTACAAAGAGGATGTGAGGCAAACTTTTTACATGCAGAGCAGTTTGCACCTGGAACCTGGTGGTTAGTGTGGTGTAAATGGTAAATTGTGTGTTCAAACTGGATTTGAATAAAGACGAGGGAAAAATAATTTACAGGATCATGGGAAAAGAGCTGGAAAATTAGTCAGGTGATTACCAAGGAGCTGGCAGGCATTCAATAGGCAGAATGGCCTCCATCTAAACTGTGGCATAGTTTTAATTCTACATATTCCATCTAAGTAAAGTAAGCAAAGTCTTCACTTTAAAACTGCAGATTATTTTATAAATCAATGGTGAATATTTGTTATTAAACAATATAATGAAACTTCCCCCCTACTTTGTGTTAAACCTTTTCCAGCAAGTTGAGTCATAATTCCATATTACTCTAATCCTCACCTTCCCAAAAACATCCATCTTAAGCGCCTGTCCCACTTACGCGACTTTTTCGGCGACTGCCGGCACACGTCATAGGTCGCTGAAAATTTTCAACATGTTGAAAATTCAGCGGAGGCTAGAAATACGCTACGACTCTTTTGAGACCTCTCACGACCATAGGAGACCTCTCACGACCATATGGTCATGAGAGGTCTCCTATGGTCGTGAGAGGTCACCCACGACATGTCGCCAGGGGTCGACTGTATGGTTGTGAGAGGTCTCCTATGGTCCTGAGAGATCTCCAAAGAGTCGTAGCGTCTTTCTGGTCGCGGCTGAATTTTCAACATGTTGAAAATTTTCGGCGACCTATGACGGGTGCCGGCAGTCGCAGAAAAAGTTGCGCAAGTGGGACAGGCCCTTTACTAACTCCGCTATTTTCCAAGAAATAGACATTCCTATGGCCTCTTCGCAAGACATTCTAAATTTTAGGCCCAGATCCGCCTTTCTTCTCACAAACATTATCAAGTTCAGAATTCTCCTTTGAATTCAGAAAACCCACACATATGTCCAGATCCTCCAAGATCTCCAAGTCACATCATTCAGGACAACACATTGTTGGATGTCTTCACTAACTTCAGGTACTCTATTTATATATTGTGATATGGTGTGATCTAAAATGATAAGACAGACATTGAATCAAATTTGCCATCTCAAATCCATTCTGTAAAAACAATTTGGCATTCGTAATCATTTTGGTTCTAAAAGGACCATTGTTTCTATTGTGGAGCCAGGGAATCATATTGTTACATTGGCAAACCTCAAAGTGGAATCTGTTCTTTCTTTTAGTCGGGTTTGATAATTTTTGGCCTTCTGGCCTTCGAGTTCTCTCTTCAAAGAAATCCTGCAACAGTTCTGATGTTCGTCCTTGAAAAGCTTTCATGTCTTAACTATAAAGAGTTTTTCCATTTTGTAAAACATCCACAGATTTTAATCTAATCAAGATGAACACAGAGTGAATGGTCTTCTGTTTCAGACTCACCACATCTGCATGAAAACTTTGGATTACTGTTTTGAAAGAAATATTGATTGGCGTAATTAAACAAGCAGTAAATAAGAATCCATTGTTGTCTTCAGAGAGCGAGAGAAGAGAAGAGCAATAATCAGAGGCATATCCTAGGTCACATGGAATAACCGATTTGTATATATATTATATTAATATAATAACATCCATAATAACACCCAGGGATTAACGGGTCCCTTTCAGAACGGCAGGCATAGTGACTAGTGGGGTACCGCAAGGCTCGGTGCTGGGACCGCAGCTATTTGTAATATATATTAATGATTTAGATGAAGGGATTAAAAGTAACATTAGCAAATTTACAGATGACACAAAGCTAGGTAGCAGTGTGAACTGTGAGGATGATGCTCTGAAGATGCAGGGTGACTTGGACAGGTTGGGTGAGTGGACAGATGCATGGCAGATGCAGTTTAATGTGGATCAATGTGAGGTTATCTACTTTGGTGGTGTGGGAGATTGCAACGATCACGTGGTCCACCCTGTTTCGACTAGTGCAATCAACCTGACGTGCACAAACAAGATCAAATAGAACAAGTTGACCTACAACATTAGGCTGTGCAAGAAGAAGATCCACTGGTGGCAAAAACAGGAAGGCAAATTACTATCTGAATGCTGTCAAGTTGGGAAAAGGGGAAGTACAATGAGATCTTCTTCTTCGAGTCCGTTGCAATCTCAGATGTCGTTCTGCCAGTATCTGGCGCAGGTCACAGCTGGTCGGGTCGGTTCAGCCAGGTCCTGGGGGCTGCACTGGGGGGCGTCATCACACTCCAGTAGGTGGGACATTGTCTGTACTGCTCCACAGCTGCATGTGTCTTCTGCCTGGTAGTTCCATGCTTTCATAAGTGCTTTGCACCTCCCCTGCTCCACTCGTAATCTGTTGAGGGTCTTCCAGGTTGGCCATGGGAGGTCGTGCCCGCTGGCGAGGCATTCAGTCGGAGTGATTCCTCTCTCCATCCAGTCGTGGGCTCGTGTGTTGAGCTGGTTCCATTCATCTTTCCAGATGTTGGTCCTTGCTGTTTCTTTGGTTGTCTGGAGAGGTGGGACTGTCTGCAAGAAACTGGCTCTGGATTTCAGTCGGGGTGGAGGTGCTGTGTGTCCGTGCAGGGGGTGCCTGGTATCGATCGCCTGTGCTCGCTGCTCGTCTTGGGCGACGATGGATCGTCTGATATGGGGGGGGGGTAATACCAGCTAGGGCGTAGAGGCACGGGACTGGCGTTGTCTTTATGCATCCCGTGATAATGCGGCAGGAAACACTGAATGGTATAATTTGATATTATTACCACCAGTAGGCCAATATCTGTATACTTACCCAAGCAATCTACCCAAGTACAATGAGATCTGCGGGTCCTTGTTCATCAGTCACTGAAAGCAAACATGCAGGTACAGCCGGCAGTGAAGAAAGCGAATGGCATGTTGGTCTTCATAACAAGACGAGTTCAGTATAGGAGCAAAGAGGTCCTTCTGCAGTTGTACAGGGCCCTAGTGAGATCACACCTGGAGTATTGTGTGCAGATTTGGTCTCCAAATTTGAGGAAGGACATTCTTGCTATTGAGGGAATGCTGCGTAGGTTTACAAGGTTAATTCCTGGGATGGCGGGACTGTCATATGCTGAGAGAATGGAGCGGTTGGGCTTGTATACTCTGGAATTTAGAAGGATGAGAGGGAATTTTATTGAAACTTCTAAGATTATTAATGGTTTGGAAACGCTAGAGGCAGGAAATATGTTCCCGATATTGGGGGAGTCCAGAACTAGGGGCCGCAGTTTTAGAATAAGGGGTAAGCCATTCAGAACGGAATGAGGAAAAACTTTTTCACGCAGAGAGTTGTGAATCTGTGAAATTCTCTGCCTCAGAAGGCAGTGGAGGCCAATTCACTGGATGCTTTCAAGAGAGAGTTTGATAGAGCTCGTAAAGATAGCGAGAGAAGGAAGGGATTGGGTACTGATGGGGATGATCAGCCATGATCACAGTGAATGGTGGTGCTGGCTCGAAGGGTTGAATGGCCTACTCCTTCACCTATTGTCTAATGTCTATCTATTGTCTATTGCACTTTTATGCTTTCTAGCCATACTCCAACTGCACAGCATCTGAGACAAAACTGCTGAAAAAGAATTTCACTATTTTGTACATTTATACCAAAAGGATAAAAGATTTGCAAATCTGCCTCATAGATTCATTGAGTCATAGTATTATATCATGCAAAGAGGTCCTTCGGCCCAAATTGTTCACACCAACCAATATGTCCCATCGACACTAGTCCCACCTGCCTGCGTTTGGCCCATATCCCCCTAAACCTGTCCTATCCATGAACCTGTCGAACTGTTTCCTAAGGCCCAGCGCAAATTGGAGGAACAGCACCTCATATTTTGCTTGGGTAGCTTACACCCCAGTGGTATGAACATTGACTTCTCTAACTTCAAGTAGCCCTTGCTATCCCTCTCTTTCCATCCCCAGACACATTCCAAGTTCCCCACCAGTCCTACTGTCTCCGACTACATTTAGAAGGATGTGAGGGGATCTTATAGAAACATATAAAATTCTTAAAGGATTGGACAGGCTGGATGCAGGGAAAATGTTCCCGATGTTGGGGGAGTACAGAACCAGCGGTCACAGTTTAAGAATAAGGGGTAGGCCATTTAGGAAAGAAATGGAGAAAAACTTCTTCACCCAGAGAGTTGTGAATCTGTGGAATTCTCTGCCACAGAAGGCAGCGGAGGCCAATTCACTGGATGTTTTCACGAGACAGTTAGATTTAACTCTTAGAGCTAAAGGAATCAAGGGAAATGGGGAAAAAGCAGGAACAGGGTACTGATTTTAGATGATCAGCTATGATCATATTGAATGGCTGTGCTGGCTCAAAGGGCCGAATGGCCTACTCCTGCACCTATCTTTCTATGTTTCTGTACCGCCCACTCCCCTGACATCTGTCTGAAGAAAGGTCTCGACCCGAAACGTCACCCAGAGACCCACGTCACGCTTCTCTCCAGAGATGCTGCCTGTCCCGCTGAGTTACTCCAGCATTTTCTGTCTACCTAACAAGGTGCTGTTTCTTAACTTAGACAGGTTCTAATGTTCTTAATATACTCCAGCAATTTGTGCCCTTTTTGGTGGGAACGGGTGATTGATGACTGGTGTGGACTTGGTGGGCAGAAGGGCCTGTTACCATGTTGTATCTAAACTAAACTAATACTCTGCCGATGGTATCCGTCATCAATTTAACACAAATATTTACCCTACAACTCCATCATATTCAGAAGTGGACTTGCCTCCGAATTATCGGAGCAATAAACAGAGGGAAAATAAAAAATGAAGGCACAAAGTGCTGAAGTAACTCAGCGGGTCAGACAACAGCTCTGGAGATAACGGATAGGTGACGTGTCAGGCTGGGACCCTTCTTCAGAAGTTTATTTTCTTTGAAAATAAAAATTAAATTGGCTAAATTTTTCCTCAGAGTAAATTCCGTTTGTTGAATTCATGATCCCACCGAACTCTACTTGGTATTGTTTTGGTCATAAGCTTGTAAACTATTTTTTTTGAGAAGTTGGAGTTTGGAGATCCTGCTGTCGTTCTGATGATGAGCCCGGAGTTTCTGTTGCTGTAATTTCGGTCATGAATTCAGAGTTTTGGTCATAAAAGATCAATATCTTGTCAGTAATAACAGGCAGTTCTTGATTAATGGAGGGCGTTATGAATTATACATGAATAGAAATGAGCCAAAACATGGGAAGTCAGACTGATGGGTGTTACATGATGAAGATACAAGTGCAATCAGATTTATAGGTGGGAAAATGTTTAAAGTATATGGAAAAAAGTCAATATATTTTAAGATTAGATACTTGAGTGGGATATAAAATCATTGATAACAATCTGTGTGATCCAGTAGAGATTCTGGGCTCACAAATCTGTACATTTTGTTGCTTGAAGCAACAACATTCATAGAGTACATGAGGAAATGTATTCTCCCTTTCTCTACCTATCTGGAACCCTGGCAACTTCCACTTGATCCACAGTGGTGCAGCGGTAGAGTTGCTCCCTTACAGCGCTTGCAGCATCAGGGTTCGATCCCGACTACGGGTGCTGTCTGTACGGAGTTTGTACGTTCTCCCCGTGACCGTGTGGGTTTTCTCCAAGATCTTCGGTTTCCTCCCACACTCCAAAGACGTACAGGTATGTAGGTTAATTGGCTTGGTATCGGTGTAAATTGTCCCTACCGTGTGTAGGATAGCTGTTAATGTGCTGGAATTGCTGGTCGGTGCGGACTCGGTGGGCCGAAGGGTCTGTTGTCGCGCTGTATCTCTAAACTAAACTAAAGTAACTTAGACTGGGACTCGAAAATGGCACCAAATCTGGCAGCTCTGTATAATGACTCAGGGTACTGCTACTATACACTTGTATTGTATCTGTGATGCTTATCTAAGATGTATCTGAGCTTATGTATGGTGATATTGGACTGAACTGTATAACAAAATGATTTACACGGTACCACTGTACCTTTGTAATTTTGTAACGCTGCAGTACATTGCATAATGCCTGCCAATGAGACATTGTGTTAGGTATCTGAGATGGTTGCCCTAAAGTTCTCGGGACACCTTCTGTTCGCAGTGGAAGTGTTTCTGGGATTGTGATATTGCCGTGGCAATGGGTGTACGATCCGTGTCTAGTGGAGCATCATGGGAAGGTAGTGGAGGGGAGCACTGAAGAATCAGGGATCCTGTTGCTCCAGAAAGACAACGAGATGTGCACCCACTCCTTGCAGCTCACTAAGGAGCAAGCCCAGCCTGCCTGCCATCATCACAGGTCTAATATAACCCTGGTTACCTTCCTACTGAGACACAAGGTCACCTTCTTGATTCGTTGCAGATTGTTGGAGCACTGGAATTGTTGCAGTGCTATCCAATGAAGGGAGTTTTATGACTTCCCAATCTACCTCCCTCACTCTGGCTCCTAGCACTAGCAGGATATTGTGGCGCAGCGTGTAAAGTTGCTGCCTCACAGCGCCAAAGACCCGGGTTCGATCCTAACTATCGGGGTTATCTGTGTGGAGTTCGTACATTTTCCGTGTGGCCGCATGGGGTTTTCTCCTGGTGCTCCAGTTTCCTCCCACATCCCAAAGACGTGCAGGTTTGTAGGTTAATTGGCCTTAGAAATTACCCCTGATGTACGGGACATAGAACGAGTGTATGGATGATTGATGGTCAGTGTAGACTTGGTGGGCCGAAGGGCCTGTATCCATGCGGTGTCTCTAAGCTAAGATTGAGTTGAAAGTGCTACGATTATCCCTCCTGCACATCTGCCATTGGGAGGAGAATCAAGACTGTATCGTCATAAGGAATTGTTAACCGTTATTTAGTTGCATTGGATCCTTTCACAAAGAAATCGGGATCATAATTTCGCACCTCATTCAAGTACCTAATCTGAGATATGTTGATTTGTTTCATACAATTTAATATTTTCCCACCTATAAACCTAATTGGGTTTGTATCTTCAACGCGTATCGCTATAAAGCTCGTCAGTCTGGCTTCCTATGTTTTGATACATTTATGTTCATGTATAATTCATAACCACCTCCATTAACCAAGAAATGCCTCTTATAACTGACAAAATATTGATCCATTTTATTGCCTATTGCTTTAGTTCACCGTACCTGTCCTGGCTAATGAGTATATTTTCTCTCGCTAGTGTGTTTTAGAATCATCTGCCTGGAGAGATTTTTTTTAATGCTTTGTCCCCCAGGGTAAACTCCTTTCATTTTAATGTGTTTCTCTCTCATTACTTTTCATAGTTAAAGAGGATAAGTGGGAGGAAGCAGTGAGAATGGGGGAGGGTACCAGAGGGAGATTTAAAGGGTCAGTCTTCGGCAGGGTTTGCCCTGTTTTTACGTTTCATTAACGAAGATTATAGGATGCACCTTTACGCACCGACATTCTCGGCAATCGAGGAAAAGGCTGCAGTGCACATAATGATGTCATTAGCTATGTGACTGACACTGACAAATCCCTGGTTAACTCATCCCTTCCCACCCAAACTATCTTCCCCCCTAGTACCTTCCTCTGCAGCCGCAAAAGATGCAACACCTGTCGCTATAGCTCCTCCCTCGAATCTGTCCAGGGACCCCCGACAGTCCTTTCAGGTTAGGCAGAGGTTCACTTGAATGTCCTCCAACCTCATCTACTGTATCCGTTGTTCAAGACGTGGGCTCATACAGCGGCGAGATCAAACACAGACTGGGCGATCGTTTAATGGAACAACTTCGTTCAGCCCGCCTGAACCCACCTGATCTCCCGGTTGCTGGACACACTTTAATTCTCCTTCCCATTCCACCACAGACGTTTCTGTCCTGGGTCTCCTCCATTGTCAGAGTGAGGCTAAACACAAATTGGAGGAACAGCAGCACATATTTCGCATGGGCAGCTTGCAACCCAGTGGTATGAATATTGATTTCTCTCACTTCAGGTAGCCCCGGCATTCCCTCTCTCTCTCTATCCGCTGTATCCCTCCCCCACCCAAGTCACACTAGCTTCTCATTTTCACCCTACAAATAGCTAACAATGGCCTGTTTCCTTTATCATCATTACTTTTTTCCATAACTTTCATTCATTGTTCTTTATCTCTCCACATCACCGTATATATCTTCTTGTTTCCGTTATCTCTAACCAGTATGAAGAAGTGTCTCGATCCGAAACGTCACCCATTCCTTCTCTCCAGAGAAGCTGCCTGTCCTGCTGAGTTACTCCAGCTTTTTGTATCTATCTCCGGTTTAAACCAGCATCTGCAGTTCCTTCTTAAACACTGACAAAGGTCAGCCAGGCAATACGGAAACATGCCAGACATTGTCTGCTGAAAAATGATCACGATTGCATACAGAACGGCTTTTAGGCAAATAACAGCACCATAGGAAATGAATGGAAATGAGTCCATTCAACAGTTCAATGGTACTTCATCTGTCACATGTACCTAGGTACAGTGACATTAATGTTTGTATACAGCTCAGTACAAGTATCACTATACATAAGCACTTAGATACATCTTAGATAGGCATCTCAGATACAGTACAAGTGCATAGCAGTAGTACACGGAGACAGTATACAGAGTCGCCAGTTTGGCACCATTTTCAAGTCCCATTTGTTGTATGTGCAGGGTTCTTGACCCGACATTGAAGGCCCGTTATCCAAGCGCCATTTCTAAGCAAAGCTATACAATTTTCTTTTGACCTCTACCTGCACTTCACCGACCTGCATTGGGATCAGGGGCTCAAAAGCATGTAGTCCATATACAATCAACCTTTGCACAGTTGAAATGCAACATATTCCTTCCTCCCATGAACGTTGGCTTAGTTATCAGCTCTTCCATTTATCTCTTTATTAGCAGGTATGGGCTTCATCCCACTATGGTCATGATCATCAAGGCACGTCAGGTGTGTGATGGAATACTCTAGTAGTGCCTGGTTAAGCGCAGCTCCAATACTCAAAACGCACATCAAGATCCACTTGACTGGTCATTTATTGAAGAGTTGGCTCTTAATGGGACATGTCTCCTTTGCTATGAACAAGGGATTTGTAGAAAGCCCAAACTGGAATAAACTGGAATGACAATACAGGCCTTACCTTGTATGGAGAAGAAATCTTATACTATGTGTCCACAGTATGTAGACACTAAGTGCTGGAGTGACTCTGTGAATCAGGTAGTTTCTCTGGAGAAAAAGGATGTGTGTAGAGATGCTGCCTGACCCATTGATTTGCTCCAGCACCTTGTGTCTATCTTCGGTATATACAGTACCAGCATGTGCAGTTCCTGTCTGCACATTTTGTCCATGGTATATAATCCATAAGATGCCAGGTTATCTGAATTTAAATGTGTGCATTTGTCTTTTCAAAATTTTAAATGTGTTTTTTATTTCATCAATCTTATTGCATGCCATTAAAAAAAAATCATATAGTCAAAAGGAACAAATAGTTTTCTAGGTCATCATCAGCTGGAGTTCCTGCTGCAAGATCCTGTTGTGCATCAGCATAGCAGAGTGGAGATAGGTTTTGGCACAGTTTGTAAAATCTTAACCAAGTGATAGACCAAGTGATAGACCCTGAGGTACCTTTGCAAAACATAGTTGTGAGAATGTTCATCTGCATGCTGCATATTACCTTTTTGCACCTTGGGGGAGATTGTTTGTGGGATTCCCACAGCTACAGAGAACCTGGAGAACCTGAAAGGGGCAGGGAAAATGTAAGGATGGGTTCTTTGAAGAGGCCCGATGAATATTCATAATTACTTACCATAATTGCCCTCTGGCTTTTCTGTTGAATCTTGTCACGTTTCACTCGAATTGAATACCTTATGGAATACTTTATTGTCACATGTGACAAGTCACAGTGAAAGTCTTTGCCTGCATACCCAAGGTATGCAAACAGTCGCCACGTAAAGGGTGCTGACAAAGTTACAAAGTATCCCATGTCAAGTCCACATTTGTTCTCCCTCTTCTCCAACCCTTGGCTCTCTGGTTTAATTCCGAATTATTTTTTTAATACCACCCCTAGACACAATCTAGGTGCGACCACTTGGCTTTCGATTGCGCACAAGATCTCAATGTTGATTCCCAACTTCAACATGGTCCAATGTTTCCCCCCCCCTTCCGCCCCCCCACACCCCCCCCATTCCATTCTGTGGTTTGTTGTGGGTGGGTTTTAATTCAGTAAAGAACAACATGCTTGGCCTCCATGACTACAAAGTAATGCCTTGATATGACCCTGCTGGAAAGTGCAAGGGCAAAGCCTCTTTAAATTCTAATATCATGTGATGTACTATGGTTTCTATGGTCAACCTCAACAAGGGTGTTGCTGATTTGAAACTGCCCGGTTTTGACTGAAGGAAAGTCAAAGATCCGTCTAGACAATGTCCAATAGCTGGATTGACAAGAAGGGCAACATAAACTGCACCTTCTTTGATTTCTTATGTTTTATGTAATCAGGATGCAAGGAGTTAGGGCCAACAATCACACACACCCCCTCCACACACACGTACTCAACACACACACACACCCTCAAACACCCTCCTCACACACACCCAAACACCCCCTCCACACATACACGCAAACACCCCCTCCACACACACACGCAAACACACACACACACACACACGTTCTTTCCAGTCTTTGGATGATGAAACAGGGAAGAACAGTAAAAACGCATCTCAATCAAAATCTGTGACTGTGTATCTGCCCAAGCATTAGTTCATAGTTATTTTAAATTATGATGGTCTGTTTAGCAATAATCACCTGGAGTCATGGAGTCATTGAATCATTCAGCATGGAAACATTCAGCCCAGCTCATCCACACTAACCAATGGATTCCCTTCTGTATTAATCCCATCTCCCAGTATTTGGTCCATAAACATCTGTGTCCAGGCAATTCAAGTGCTTTTCTGGACACTTCTTAAATGTTATCAGTGACCCAGTTACAACCGTTCTGTCAGACAGTGTATTCCACTCTCTAATCAAAAACATTTCCCTCATATTCCCCCTTCATCCCCTTGACACGGGACACCCCTACATCCATTCCCCCTTACCCTCATTCTGTGCCTTCAAGTTTTATTTCCCTCTATTATGGGGAAAGGTTTCCAGTAACCAATCCCATTTATATCCCTTGTAACTTTATATAGTTTCTCCAGTCATAAATCGAGACCCAAACTCTCGACGGTCCATTTTCCTCCATACTTGCTGAGTCCGTTCAATAGCTCTCCTTTTCTGCTCTCAAAGCTGAACTGCCCCATCCTAGGCAACAACCTGATGAACTAGCCTGCACGCTACCTAGCATTATCACACCCTTCCTATAGCATGGTGACCAGAACTGCATACAGGACTCCACCTGAGGTCTGACCAGAATTTTGTAAAAATGGGACATTAATTTCCTAATTCTGTGTTCAACGTCCCAACTAATGAAGGAACAGCTACTTTCCGACAACTATATGTCCTTGACAAAACAATTTTGGACGTCTCTGATTAGTCCCAGCCTTTCCAAGTGTCTATCGATCCTCTCCCTCAGAGATTTTCCAGTATCTTCCCCAACACTGATGTAAAGCTCACAAGCCTACAGCTGCCAGGCTTTTCGTTGCTGCCTTTCTCAAAAAGGGGAACCACATTTGCTGTCCTCTGGTCATCTAGGTACCTCTTGTTATGTCCAGTGAAGAGTTAGAAATCTCAGCCGGAGCACCAGCGATTTCTCCCCTTGTCCCGTGTAACAGCCTGGGATGTATCATGTCTGCTCCTGGAGACTTATCCACCCTGTAGCCCTCGAAGGCATTGAGTACTTTCTCTTTACTTATGGAGACCTGCACTAGACCTTTCACCTGCACTAGACCTTCACTGAATCTAACAACCACACAGTCTGCCAGCGCTACACCCTTCCACATCTCCTTCCCTCCCAGCTCTCATGGAACACCAAAGCATTAATTTACACATCAAGAGAAAAGCATTGTTGAATTTTATACAATGAACTATAATTCAAGTGGGCTGTGAACTTTTACGTCAAGGAAGATGTGCGCAAGTTTTATGCGGCTTGATTTGCATATTTTAAGGTTATTTGAGGGCCTGTCCCACTTATGTGTCCTTGGCACGCAAATTACACGACCTCGTGGTCGCGTTAAGGCGCACGGACATCGTATGGCCGCGCGGGGCCGGTCCCACTGAGAAGCGCGGAGAGGTATGGAGTTGTGCGCGACATCGCGCGGGGTTCCAACATTTTTGTAGCTAACAAAATCTTTGCGTGCCAACGGCCTGTCGCGTAACTGACGGCTAAAGTGGGACAGGCCCAAGACCCTGGCGCAATGCAACGTCTCACCTTCAACAGCAACAGAAGCAGGCAAACAATCGCCGAGCTCGGCCTGCGGCTCACGGCCGTTGCGGTCCGGATCCGCCCCCACTTCCACTCCCAGAGCGGGGCCAAGGAAATTGAAAATAGACACAAAATGCTGGAGTAACTCAGCAGGACCGGCAGTATCTCTGGAGAGAAGCAATGGGTGACGCTTCGGGTCAAGACCCTTCTTTCAGACTGAAGAAGTCTCGACACGAAACGTCATCCATTCCTTCTCTCCAGAGATGCTGCCGGTCCCACTGAGTTACTCCTGCATTTTGTGTCCATCTTCAAATGACGTCACGCGCTCCAGACAGCTGTGCGGGCGAATGAAGTCGCGCGCGACCTTCGCGGGACCATCGCGCCACAACGCGACCACGAGGTCGTGTAATTAGCGTGCCAAGAACACGTAACTGGGACAGGGGCTTAAGTCAGCACAAAACGGCTTCAAAGAAATTAGATACTTGGTTGACTGTTTTACCGCATTGATAAAGCCTTCAATAAACCGACTTGTTCCATAGACTCACTACTGATTTACGAGCTGTTTTATTTTGTGTATGTGCCTGTCTGAGTAAAGTCAGATATAGGGTACGGGTATAGCACAAAATACCCTCGTACACCGGCGAATTATGGCTACTGTACCACGCTATTTCTTGGTTGACGGTTGTTTTTGATTCATTTTTTCCAGTATGTGAGTTTTATAGCCAAGATTGTCCTTCCCTCGTTACATTGAGAAGGTGCTGATACAGGCTGAGATAGGATTCATAACAAGCTGATGAAGAATCGTACACATGAATGGGACTGGAACAACATTGTGTGCAGAGCAAAGAAAATCAAGAGATTTGCTGCAACTCAAAAGGACATTGACAGAATTCAATCATATTCATTGCCACACCCTTCCACTTCTCTAAGCATTTTTATACCAACAGTGTTCGCACGTAACTCTTACTTTCCCCTTGTTTTCAATTTAATAGAAATGCTCAAAGCTAATGTCACTTTCATCATTTACTTTAATTTCACTCTCATCTCGTTAACAGTGCATTTGCTTTGATCTCGTAGATCTGAAGTATTTAAAAGTTGACAGACAAGTTTCATTCATGTACTTTGGTACTGGGCATCGGTAATAGATAGGACAGGTTCTCCTCTAGGCTCTGCTTCTCCAAGCCAAGATCTAGGCAGCCAGACAGATTTATGTGGCTTGACACCCTTGATTTGTATTTTGTAAGGTTATTCAGTCAGCACTGAACTGCTTCAAAGAATTTGAAAATGAAAACAATTATTATATCTCATGTAATCTTAGCCGCATATCTGCTAGCTTTTCGTCATATTACAAATCTAACCTTGTTGTTGCCTCTGGGAGTTATCTGTTTTGCCAGCATCCCTGACACAGGTGACTGTAGCAAAGAATAAAAATAATGGGGTTTTGTTTCAAAGATGTGATGTGTCTTTAACCTCAGCCAACTGAGGCTACAATTTCAGGCTATCAAACAATCATAGCACGGAGTTAACCTTTTCAAAAGAGATCTAACCTTTTCATCAATGTCTATGTTCTTCCTCTATTATTCCTGTTTGATTGCTGTGATTGAATTATAAACAGGGAGAAGATGTTCTGAAGCAACATTTTTTCTGTTGGGTGTCTTAAGAGTACTTGTAGAAAAAAATAAAACCAGGATGAGCATGGAGGAAATATCATTAACTTCTTCCAGCTTCATTCTCAATGAGCGACTAGATGTCATTTGTCCTTTGTATTTTCATGTAACTAATCAAGCTCAGAATACAACTTCTTAAAATATTTCTTAGGGACAAAGGAAGTGAAATATCTCCTCTACAAAGGAAATGAATTAACTCCTCTAAGATAGGTGGAGTGTTAAAAAAAACACCTTGCATAACATCAAGCTTCCTACTCCCCTCCCTTGGTCTAGTATTAATGAAGGCAAGTGAGAGAGAGGGGTAATTGGGTAGTGATAGAAAAGGGGTTGTTTGTAAGCAGTCCACTTCCAAGGAGTCTTTTCTAAGTCAGATATAAGACAATCTCTTCCTCAAGTTTCTGAGACATGACCTCCACCAAACAAAGCCAGGCTTACTATCACTCATAAATCCATGCCTTCCCGGGTGATAGTAATTCCTATCCCTAAGAATGCTCTCCTTTATTATCATAACTAATTTCAAAAATATTAACATGATTATAGCCTGCATCTCCATTTTCAATCTCATATCCAAAATCCTTCCAATTTGAGTGCACAGCCCAAATGAACAGCAAATTGAAACCTCAAGAATGGATTGTGCGTGGAGACACAGGAAACTGCAAATGCTGGTATCTTGAACAAAAAAACAAAGTGCTGGAGAAACTCCGTGGGTCAGGCAACATCAGAACATTTTGGTTCGGTACCCTTCTTCAGACATATGGAGTGGGGGAGGGGAGAAAGCTGGAAAAGGAAGTTGGGATGGGGCAATGCCAGCAAGTGATAGGTCGAAACAACTCATTTCCTTTCATTAAGGGCTAACAAATCATTTATTGCAAGCACATTAAGGGTTAACAAATTATCATTCATTGCAAGCACATTGTTGGCTAATACATAATTTATTGCAAACACATTAAGGGTTAACAAATCATCATTCATTGCAAGCACATTGCTGGCTAACAAATAATTTATTGGAAGCCGATTAAGCGTTAACAAATCATCATTCATTGCAAGCACATTGCTGGCTAACAAATCATTTATTGCAAACACATAAAGGGTTAACCACATAAAGCACAAAACCACATAAACCACATAAAGGGTAGACTCACAGTTCAGTAGTCTCACAGTTCAGTAGACTCACAGCAGAATCAGAATTGTGGCCTCTCCCTCATGATCTTTCAGAGTAACTGACCTCACATCCAGGCATCTGTGGTTTTATAGTCCTGTCCTCCCCCGGGAAAGGGCATTATCTTCATCATGGTGATTGACAGGAGAGAGGACCAATCAGCTGATCTCAAGATTTTTTAAACACTCATAACTTTTTTATTTTTCATCGATCGGAAAAAATCCTCGGGGCTGCCTCAGGGGAGGAGGACTGTGAGTAAGATGGCCAAAAATCGTAGCGATATAAGGTAGCATTTTTTCTAAAATACAGCGCAGACAGGAAGTGGTCAAGATGAGATTTTAATTATATAGATGTCCCGGGTGGGACAATGAAATTCTTACTTGCTGCAGCATGACAGAATATGTGAATATGTAAACATAGTACATAACGGGGGAAGAGAAAAAAATGAAAAGCTGTTCCTGGACATTACAGTTTTCAGGCTCCTGTACCTTCTTCCTGGTGGCAATGGTGAGATGAGTGTGTGGCCAGGATGGTGTAGGTCCTTGATGATTTTGGCTGCCTTTTTCAGGCAGCAACTATGATAGATCCTTTCGACGGTGGGGAGGTCAAAGCCGGTGATGGACTGGGCAGTGGTCACAACTTTTGTAGTATTTTGCACTCCTGGACGTTCAAGTTGTCGAACCAGGTCACGATGCAACCAGTCGGAATGCTCTCTACCGCGCACCTGTAGAAGTTTAGGAGAATCCTCTTCGACATGCCGAATCTCCGTAAGCTTCTCAGGAAGTAGAGTCGCTGATGTGCCTTCTTTATAATTGCATCGGTGTGCTGGGTCCAGGAAAGATCTTTGGAAATATGCCCGCCCAGGATTTTGAAGTTATTGACCCTCTCCACCATCGGCCCATTGATATGAACAGGATTGTGGGTCCTCATCCTTCCCCTACCAAAGTCCACAATCAGTTCCTTTGAGAGCCAGGTTGTTGTGCTGGCACCATTTGTTCAGTCGGTCGATCTCACTTCTATACTCTGACTCAACCCCATCTGTGATTCGTCCAACCACAGTGGTGTCGTCGGCAAACTTGATGATGGAGTTCGCACTATGTCCGGCTACGTAGTCATGGGTATAGAGTGAATAAAGCAGGGGGCTGAGCATGCAGCCTTAAGGTGCTCCCATACTAATTGTTACTGAGGATGAAGTGGTTCCTCCAATTCGAACAGACTGTGGTCTGTGGATGAGGAAGTCGAGGATCCAATTGCAGAGGGATGCGCAGAGTCCCAGTTCCGTGAGCTTGGTAACCAGATTGGAAGGGATGATGATATTAAACGCCGAGCTGTAGTCTATAAACAACAGCCTGACATAAGGAAAGAAGAGTAGGGGTGAGATGTAAAGCTGGAGGGAGTGATATGGGTGGAAGGAGGACAGGGGGAGAGGAAAGAGGCGATCTGGGATGCAGGGATGGGAGATGAGCATTCCAAGGAGGGGAAAGGAGCAGGGTGATTAGGGTGGTGAGAGAAATAATGCGAGTTGGGAGTGGGGGAAAGGAGAAAGAGAAAGGGGGATATTACTTGAACTTGGAGAATTTGCCTGCAACTACAGGGATTGTAACAGCTGTCCCTTCCCTCCTCTCTCACTTCATGCAGAGACCTGCGCTTAGACCACTGAGACCTTCTGGAGGTCCCAGTTGCTAACTGCTCTTCCCATACCCGTACCAACTTTTCTGTCCTTGGCCTCCTCTGTTGTTGGAGTGATGCCACACAAAAATCTGGAAAAACAGCACCTCATATTTTGCCTGGGTAGCCTACAACCCAACTATGATCATCGAAGTTTCCAATTCCAAGTATATCCCCATAACCTACTTGCCCTGCGGTAGAGTTGCTGCCTTGCAGCGCAAGGGAACCAGGTTCCATCCTGACTGTGGGTGCTATCTGTATGGCGTTTGTACATTCTCCCAGTGACCACGTGGGGTTCCTCCGGGTGCTCAGGTTTCCTCCCACGTTCCAAGGATGTACAGGTTTGTAGGTTTATTGGCTTCGGTAACTTGTAAAATTGTCCCTAGTATGTAGGATAATGTTAGTATACAGGGCGATCGCTGGTCAGCACGAACTTGATGGTCCGAAGGGCCTGTTTCTACTCTGTGCATCTAAAGTCTAAAGGCTAAACCCCTGAGTTCCAGATTTATTTTACCCCCTCTTACCCCACCCAGTCCACCCATTTCCCTCCCTCCAATTTAACATTTCACACCTCCTTTCCTTATATGGCACCCTTTTGTCTCCTTTTCACCACTAATGTTTGTCACTTACTCAACCCATCTGTCAACCACCCTCCCCCACCCCTCCACTCACCTGCATCCAAATATCACTTGCCTGGCTGTGTCCCACCCCCACCTCTCTTCTCCAGCATCCTGCCCCCTACTCTGGGAGTCAGTCTGAGGAAGGGTTCCAACCCAAACCACCATCTGTCCATTCCCTTCCCAGATGCTGCCTGACCCATTCAATTTCAGTTTAGTTTATTGTCACATGTACTGATGTACAATGTAAAGTTGCATGTTCACCAGTCAGCGGAAAGACAATATATGAAAACGATCGAGTCATTTACAGTGTATAGATACACGATAATACCCTGTAGTATAAAGTTTAGTGCGAGGTAAAGCCGGTAAAATCCGATCAAAGATAGTCTAAGGGTCACTAATTTCTCCAACATTTGGTTTTGTGTTGGGTTGTATATGTGTAGAGGGGACATGGGACAATGAACAGGCATCTGTGGTATAAAGCTATTTTCTTTAATTGGAATAAAATACATTTAGTCACTGAGCAATCAAAATATTTTTGATTTTTGAGTTATTTTTTTCTAATTTGGAAGATAAAGGAATAATGGTTCAAAAACACTGATCATTTTCTTGAGACTGATGTTCATATCAAAGCTTAACCCAAAATTATAACTTCATCTGTCAAAATATATAAATTAACATTTCAAACCAGCGTTCCCATCAATCAATGTTGCTAGCCTAATTGATCTCTGAACCTAAGATATTTCTCCATTTCCAGCATATTGACCATCTCCTGATATCCAATTTAAAACCTAATGAAGAGGCAGTGCCATGAATTTTGAATACTCCTCACTTTACAGTTCCGCGGCTTATTCTTTCATTAAGCAGCATTTATCTTGTGAACCACTCGTTATTGTTCAGTCTCTGGAATTGTTTAAGTCAACACAGCAAATGCAGAAGTATTAAGACGGCACAGTGGCGCAGCGGTAGAGTTGCTGCCTTACAGCGCCAGAGATCTGGGTTCGACTATGAGCGCTGTCTGTGTGGAGTTGGCACGTTCTCCCTGTGACCGTGTGGGTTTTCTCGGGTGCTCCGGTTTCCTCCCACATTCTAAATATGAGCAGGTTTGTAGGTTAATTGGCATCTGTAAATTGCCCTCAGTGTGTAGGAAATAGAACTAATGTATGGGTGATTAATGGTCTGTGTAGACTCGGTGGGCCAAAGGACCTTTCCCCATGCTGTACCTCTAAGCTAGGATTGAGTAAAAGTGCTACGATTATCACTCGTAGGAGTGCGAGTGTGTGTGAGTGATCGATGGTCGATGTGGACTCAGTGGCCTAAGGCCCTGTTTCTATGCTGTATCTCCAAACTAAACTAAAGTGAAGAAAAAACCCTGCAGATGCTGGAAATCAGAAAGGAAAACTGAAAATGTTGGAATACTCAGCAGTCAAGGCTTGCCTGAGGGGAGAGAGTCAGGGTTCATTTCTCACTTCAGTGAGCTTCCGTCACAAGTGATGAATGGTACTTTGCAAGGGACTGACAACAGTCAGCCATGACTCAATCATCTTTGGGAAACACCGCCTGCTGTGAATTTGCGAGGATTTGTGTCTCACAAAAGGCAGGAAATGGCTTCATCATAATCTCACCATCGTTCACAACATTCCTTTACTTATGCAACCTAAATCACTGTACTTGCATCTTTTTCAGAAAAGATTTCGTGGTTAGTGGGAACACATTTTTTGGGGAATTCAGACATTTATGGTAGAGAAGGGAATAGAAGTTACACTAATACATTTAGATGGGAAATGACAAGGAAAGGTTGGTCGGAAATATAAATGCTGGCCTAGGCTTAATCGGCGGCATTGTGAATGAAGCAGAAGTTTCAATGAAGGATCAATGTTCAGTACTGTAAAACTCCAATAATCTATTTAGTTTAGTTTAACGATACAGCATGGAACAGGCTCCTTTGGCCCACCGAGACCACCACGCTGACCATCGATCACCATTCACACTAGTTCTATTTTATCCCGCTTTCTCATCTACTCCCTTACACATTAGTGGCAATTTTACAGAGCCCAATTAGTCGACAAGCCCACATGTCTTTGGGACGCGGGAGGAAATTGTCGTGGTCACAGTGAAAAAGTGGAAACTCGTTCTTTTTCCCAAGTTCACCTTAAACTCATTTCACAGTTGTCTGAACTTACTGGCTTACTAGACAATTGATTGTAAAATTGTGTAACATTTAAAAAAATTGTGAATTCATAATATGATTAGGGGGGAAAACAATAGTCCAGAAAATCAGTCATTCCAACACCATCAAAGATCCAACTCTGCCAGACTATCAATGTTTTACAGTAGTTTGGATAACAACGTTATTTCCTTTTTTAATGTATTACTTGGCTACTATATTCTAGAAACAGATTTCTGCCTCGGTTACTTAAATGCACATTTCTAATAGGTTGCAGACACAATTGTTTTTTTCAAACTGAAGATTAAGAAAAATTTGCCAAGAAACTCGCTTAGCAGTTTCCTGTCAGTGGCAGATTCGCAAACCCCCCATCGATATGTAATTTTGGAATATTCTACTGGTTTATATTGAAAGATATGACAGCCACTGTTAAAACTGCCATCAATGATTTGACTTAATAAACCCAACCCATCTGCTGCAGCTAAAGCAGAATAGAAGTTGTGTAAAACACACGGTATCTGTGGCAAGATAGACACAAAATGCTGGAGTAACTCAGTGGGTCAGGCAGCATCTCCGGAGGGAAAAAAGTGGTCACAGGGAAAATATGAAAACTCTACACAGACAGCACCAGAGGACAGGATTGAATCCAAGTCACGGGCACTGTGAGGTTGTAGCTCTGTCATCTGTACGTCGATGCTGTCACTGATGATATACTATAATGAGTCTGTGTTCTGCTGGTGAAACCTAAACCTAGCATCATTGGGATGCTTGAAAGACTAATGCCCCTGTCCCACTTAGGAAACCTGAACGGAAACCTCTGGAGACTTTGCGCCCCACCCAAGGTTTCCGTGCGGTTCCCGGAGGTTTTTGTCAGTCTCCCTACCTGCTTCCACTACCTGCAACCTCCGGCAACCACCTGCAACCTCCTGAAACCGCACGGAAACCCTGGGTGGGGCGCAAAGGCACTATCATCAGTGACAGCATCCCTACAAAAACCTTCCGAGTGTTTCCCAATCAGAAACCTTGGATGAAATTTGAGATCCGCACTCTTCTAAAGGCCAGACACAGGGCATTCATGTCTGATGATACAGTGGCCTACATGAAGTACAGATACGACCTTGGTAAGGCCATCAAAAAGGCCAAAAGGGACTTCTGCTCCAAACTGGAGGAAGAGACAGATGTTCGGCAGCTGTGGCAGGGCCTGAATGCAATCACCTCCTACAAGACGAAACCAGGAGGCAGCTCGAATGTTGGTGAAACATCACTCCCTGACGAGTTCAATGCGTTTTACGCACGCTTTGACATGGAGAATACTGATGTGCCTTCCCGATCCCCCATTCGCTGTGATGGCATTTCAGTCTCAGTCACGAGGCCAACGTTAGGAATTCCTTCAGAGGGGTGAACCCCCGAAAAGCACCTGGTCCTGATGGTATACCTGGTCGTGTTCTAAAAACCTGTGCGGACCAACTGGCGGGAGTTTTTACGGACATTTTCAACCTCTCACTTCTGAGGTCTGAGGTGCCCACCTGCTTTAAAAGGGCATCAATTATACCGGTGCCCAAGAAGAGTAAGGTGACGTGCCTCAATGACTATCGACCAGTGGCACTAACGCCGGTGGTGATGAAGTGCTTTGAGAGGCTGATCATGGAGCAAATTAACTCCTACCTCGACAAAAACCTGGACCCACTGCAGTTCGCTTACCGCCACAACAGATCAACGGTGGATGCGATCTCGCTGGCCCTCCACTCCGCACTGGACCACTTGGACAACAAAAACTCATATGTCAGGCTGTTATTCATCGATTATAGCTCGGCATTCAACACAATCATCCCCTCCAAACTGGTTACCAAACTCGCAGAACTGGGTCTCTGCGCATCCCTCTGCAACTGGATCCTCGACTTCCTCATCCACAGATCATAGTCTGTTCGTATTGGTGGAAATGTGTCAGCCTCGATAACACCTCAAGCGTGCTCAGCCCCCTGCTGTACTCACTCTATACCCATGACTGCGTAGCCAACCACAGTGCGAACTCCATCATCAAGTTCGCTGACGACACCACTATTGTGGGGCGTATCACTGATGGGGATGAGTCAGAGTACAGAAGAGAGATCGAGCAACTGTCCATATGGTGCCAGCGCAATAACCTGGCCCTCAACACCAGCAAAACCAAGGAACTGATTGTGGACTTTGGAAGGAGTAGGAGGGGGACCCACAGCCCCTATTTATATCAACGGGTCGATGGTTGAAAGGGTCAAGAACTTCAAATTCCTGGGCGTGCACATCTCTGAAGATCTTTCCTGGTCCGAGAACACTAACGCAATTATCAAAAAAGCTCATCAGCGCCTCTACTTCCTGAGAAGATTACGGAGAGTCGGTTTGTCAAGGAAGATTCTCTCTAACTTCTACAGGTGCACAGTAGAGAGCATGCTGACCGGTTGCATCGTGGCTTGGTTCGGCAATTTGAGTGCCCTGGAGAGGAAAAGACTACAAAAAGTAGTAAACACTGCCCAGTCCATCATCGGCTCTGACCTTCATTCCATCGATGGGATTTATCGCAGTCGCTGCCTCAAAAAGGCTAGCAGTATCATCAAAGACCCACACCATCCTGGCCACACACTCATCGCCCTGCTACCTTCAGGTAGAAGGTACAGGAGCCTGAAGACTGCAACAACCAGGTTCAGGAATAGCTACTTCCCCACAGCCATCAGGCTATTAAACCTGGCTCGGACAAAACTCTGATTATTAATAACCACTTTCTGCTATTTGCACTTTATCAGTTATTTATTCATGTGTGTATATATTTATATCATGGTATGTGGACACATTTATCTGTTTTGTAGTAAATGCCTACTATTTTCTGTGTGCTTAAGCAAAGCAAGAATTTCATTGTCCTATACAGGGACACATGACAATAAACTCACTTGAACATGAACTTGAAGTCTCCAGAGGTTTCCGTTCAGGTTTCCTAAGTGGGACAGGGGCATAATGATAACATTTTCCATACTCTGTTATGATGGAAGTAGATCTTCAGCCAGTGATGAGCTGGGTTGGATCCATCCTTCTTTAATTAGGCAGGACAAATCTGAGCAATTATTATGTATATACCAGTGTTGGAACTGAACTAGAATAACCTGACTATAAAATGCTGGAGTATCTCAGCGGGTCAGGCAGTATCTCTGGAGAATGTGGATAGGCAACATTTCAGGTCTGAATCATTTCTTCAGACTCAAGAACTGTCAAAAAAACTCAACATTGCCTATCCATGTTCTCCATGGATGCTGCCAGACTCACTAAGTTACCACAGCATTTTGATTCTATATTTGGTATGAAGCAGCATCTGCAGTTCTTGTTATTCAAGAATTGCCTGACTAGTTTGTTCTGGAATTCAAGCCTTCAGTAGTATAGAGGATCCCAATAGCTGATATCACAGCAAAATTAACATTGGGAAATTCAAAAAACAGTGTCTTGCACATTAAAAAAATAATTCTGGGCAAGATCCTGAAGGTTTTCTCCCCCAGCAAGATTTGTGCTTTCAGGAAAAGAACATGAGGACCTGAAGAAAAGTCTGAAGAAGGGTCCTGACCTGAAACATCACCCATCCTTTCTCTCCAGAGGTGCTGCCTGACCCACTGAGTTACTCCAGCATTTGTGTGGCTTTTCTTCACCATATTTCACCTCAATCAAATTGTTCTGTGAGGTAAATAAAATACCCCCCTCTATCAACACACAAATGAATGTTAATTAATTTACAGCCTGATCTACTTTAGTAATTAATTTGTTCTCAGGTTAAGGGTTAATGGAGTCAAGGAAAAAAATAGACTAAATTCAGAGCTCTTTTTTTAAATTGCTGATTTCCTGAGCAAACACAAATGAGAATTAAATCATGTTTGATTCTTGTAACAACACTTTGATTTGTTTAGCGTACAGCAGAGGCCCCGACACTGGCATGCTCAAAATCGACAAGCATAAAAATCAGTTCTGATTTACTGCTGTTTTTAATCACTAACTGAAGCCCTTTAAATTTACATCATTTAGAAATGATATCTCCGCTTAGATGAGATTAATGGCTGTAAACACAATGAACTGCTGATTATCTAATGTTCTCTGGATTAGTAAAACATAGTGATCAACTTCCTCCCCACATTTCAGTGAGAGGACTTCATATACAAAAGTTGCTTTCATGTTTAGTGAGTAATTGCCCAGTGACGTTACTGAATTTCAAAAGAGTTTTATGCTTATTCCATAAATTTCATACACAAAATAGATAGATCCAAAGCCAAATGCATCATAGACTATGATTTACAAAAAACATTCCCAAAAGCATTGAAACCTTGTGTAACTGGGCATATTTCCCTGAGAACATTCTCTCTCTCTCGACTTCTGTCCAGCCCCTAAAGTTACCCTTGAGTGGTAGCGTGTAGTGATCTGAATCCAGCGAATTTGAGGTCCCAGTTCATTAGAATGTAAGTCTCACGAGCTAAAAGCCATTAATTTATAAATCATTCAAATCCTAGTCTAAGATTATTTTTCCAGCTAACTGCCATTTTAAAAGGAAACTTGTTTTGTGCAAAAGATCCTTGTAAACTCCATATAGTCTCCATTCATGCAGAGCCAGATTCCCCTGTGTAAAATTCCTGCAGGCTCATGTTGAACGCAGCAAGGGGACTTAGCTGGGGAATCACCAGCAAAGCTTTGCCAGTACATTCAGAAACACAATATACTATGTTGCAGTCCAAAGTTGCAATCCTCAAAATGAGAAATAACAGCTGTTCCATGCAGAACGGTTGGTAAAATCGAGCAAATTTGGGCTTTGATTATTTAAAAATGTGCCCAGTTTTGTAGAGGTTAGCTGAGGAACCTGAGGAACGCTCATATATAATATTAGTTTCATTAGAACAAGTGAGTTTGTTCAACGGTTACTGCGCCTCAGTAAACCGTGTCATAGATTGAAGTATATTTTCAACGGTAAAAGCTGCAAATGTCAGTAACACTCAGCATCTGTGGAGAGTTAACATTTCAGGCCTGTCTGTCCTGGGCTTCCTCCATTGTCAGAGTGAGGCCACACACAAATTGGGGGAACAGCCCCTCATATTTCACTGGGGTAGCTTGCAACCTAGTGGTATGAACATTGATTTTTCTCCAATTTCAAGCAACTCCTGCATTCCTTCCCCTATGAACCTACAAACCCACTTTGGAGTGTGGGAAGAAAACCAGAGCACCCGATGAGAACCCATGCAGTCACAGGGAGAACGTGCAAACTCCGTACAGACAGTACCCATAGCCAGGATTGAACCCGGGTCTCAGGCGCTGCGAGGCAGCAACTCTACTGCACCACTGTACCGCTTAGTATCTGTCATTTCTGTAAATGAAAATGGCTGGAGGATTGGCTTTCGTGTCAATTAGTCTAACGGAAAGTAATTCAGCGTGAGTGTCTCAGATATTTTTAACATGCTTGATGTAAATCCAAGTTCAAAGTTAAAAGAAAAGTCTTAAAGCCTAAAAATTGGATTGTATGGCCCTAGTATTATCAGCAGTGCAGAAATGAAACTAATGTAGCCCGGAGTAAATTGGATTATCAATTATTTCTATATGAAATTACATCAACAGTGAAACGGACAATGTTCCCAGTGGTTGGAGGGTCCAGAACCTGCAGAGTATGGGAGATGCCATTTAGAATTCAGATCATGACACATTTCCTCACCCAGAGGGTAATTAACCTGTGGAACCCCCTATCAAAATTGGCCAAGTCATTTAAATACATTTAAGGAGTAGATATACTTCTTAGTGTTAAAGGGATCTAGGCATTTCATGTGAAACCCGCAAACCTGCATGCCTTTGAAATGTGAAAAGAAACCAGAGCACCGGGAGGAAATCCATACTGTCACTGGGAAAGCGTGCAAACTCCACACAGACAGCACTTGAGGCCAGGATCAATCCCAAGTATCGGGCTCTGTGAGGCAGCAACTCCACCACTGTGCCACTGTGCTGCCCAAAAGCCTTTCTAGTTTATCACATAGAGACTTGATCCATGGTGCAAAATTGTTTTGTTTTTAGTTTTAGAGATACAGAGCAGAAACAGGCCCTTCAGCCCACCGAGTTTGCACCGACCAGCGATCCCTGCACATTAACACTATCCTACACGCACTAGGGACAATTTACACTTGTACCAAGCCAATTAACCTAAAACCTGTATGTCTTTGGAGTGGGAGAGGAAACCTAAAATCTCGAAGAAAACCCACGCGGTCACGAGGAGAACATACAAACTCCGTATAGACAGCACCCGTAGTCAGGATGGAACCCAGGTCTCTGGCACTGCAAGTGCTGTAAGACAGCAACACTACCACTGCGCCATCATATCGCCTGCTCGGTGTGAAGTAAAACTGTCTAGATGAGAAGGGTAGTGTGAGAAAATGACAAAGTGCTGGAGGGATTGGAAGGGATGGGCTTGGTGGGTGCATGTGTGTGTGCGTCTGTGCATACCTACACATACTGTATGCATAAATAAGTGTCCAGTGTAAAGAATTGCTGTAGAAATCACCATGACAAATCCAGCTGTGACAATATTGTTTCCATTACATTAGTTCTCTCTCTTACCAAGTAAGACATTCATGACCACATCAATCTTTCAGAGAAACTTGGTGCTATCACCCTGTCATCTCCAGCCTCACTTTCTTCCATGTGTAAGAAGGAACTGGTGATGCCGGGTTATACCAAAAATAGACATAAAAAGCTGGAGTTACTCAGCGGGTCAGGCAGTATTAAAAAAGATTTAAGTAATGTTTCTAGTTGGAACCCTTCTTCAGACCCTGAAGAGTCTGAAGAAGGATTACGACCAGAAACATCACCTATTCCTTTACTCTTGAGATGCTGCCCGTCCTGCTGAGTTACTCCAGCATTTTGTGTCTCTCTTTCCTCCATGTTTGGCTGCGGTGGGAATGTGCTTTTATGAGCAGGTGTCATTCTCTGATTGCTGTACAACAACGCATCAGAACTGCAATAAACTGGAAGTGCCCACACACACACCGCAACTTAGATATCTGAATGGGAACCAATTTCACAACAGATTTTTTGAGAGACACAGAATTTGCTGCTCACACTACACAACATTGATTCAGCACATTAGGAAAAATGAATCCAATTTCTAAGAAAAAATCAGTAAGGAATTCCGATAATTTCATACTCAACCTAATTCTGCGAGATTTAAAAAAGCTACTAAATTGTAAAATCAACATATCTTGCTTTTTCTGTGCAGTGTTGTGAAGCAGCTTGGAATTATCAATACTTCAAATTTTTTATAATATTTACCCATTGTGAACCATAACTGGCCGATCCTTATTTTTTTTAACATTAAAATTAACAGGTGAGGTGGAATTGAGCGCAGTTTGTGACTGTGCAGAGAATGTCCAGCTATTTATTTCTCGCGGCTAATCTGGTTCCTAAAAGATTTGCTACATTTGACACTGGTGCATTTGTGGCACTTTATTCATTATCCTTGCTGTTTATTTACTGAATTTCAATGTCCAATAGATCCATGTAGTTTATCTATTTTCTGCCTGTTTTGATGCAAGCTGACATCCTAAAAGTAATAGTAATTCAGAAAAGCTGCCCGGGCAAGTGATCAATCAGCATACCGCGCACGTGAATCCATACCCAGCCAATAAATCAACTAGGTCCCTTTCCGACTCTGGATTTGAGTCCACATATCCAGCTAACAGACCCGAAGATCGTGCCACAAACTTCTGAGAGAAAGGGATCTATCGTACAATCTTTGGCATGGGTTAAGTCCCCTATGTGTAAATTCCAGAATTTCACAATGCGACCCTTTGCTTTGGTGTTGCATTTCTGGAAATGGGTTCACAAAGTGCATTCTGGCCACATGACTATCGGCACTGGCCAGTACACTCGCTAGTACAAAATGTGCAAGGAAGACACACACTCAGGTCATAATGTGCAAGGACTCAGCCTATCAAGTCTACTCCACCATGGCTGATCTACCTCTCCCTCCTAACCCCATTCTCCTGCCTTCTCCCCATAACCTCTGACCCCTGTACTAATCAAGAATCGATCTATCTCTGCCTTAAATATATCCACTAATGGCCTCCACAGCCTTCTATGGCAAAGAATTCCACAGATTCACCACCCTCTGACTCAAGAAATTCCTCCTCATTACCTTCCTAAAAAAACGTCCTTTCATTCTGAGACTATGACCTCTAGTTCTAGATTCTCCCACTAGTGGAAACATCCTCTCCACATCCACTCTATCCGAGCTTGCAAACTAAGACTAAGTTTGGCTCTGTTATGGATCTTTCCAAAGCTGAAGAAAGATGCCACTTTTTCACAGATCAATGTTATTCCTACATTAACACCAAACATTTTTGTACCAGATTTCTGTCCTCATTATTAAAATAATAGAAAGAAAAACTCATGATAATCAAATCCGTGTTGGATTTGTGCTGATTGTAAATGTTACTCCCGTAAGTCATGACTCAAATGAAAATAATACAAAGATGTAGCGCGTAGTTTCCTATCAGGACATATCGGGCCTGCATTCTGCATCGTTAGAACAATGGGAAAGGCTTTCTGCCGTGCATTATCAATACCACCTGACTTTTGGATGTTGCTGCCTGGCCTCAGACAGAATGTTATGCACTCTGTCTTAATCCGAGACGGGACTGTGATAATTTCTGCACATTTTGATTTTATGCTTTAAAGCTGGTGCACCAACCAGTGTTTTGCTTCTGTAGCTGCTGAACTTTTGTCCTCATCGCAATGAGGCTGCAGCAGGAAGAACATATCTGGTGCCGGCGTGTAGCAATGTAATAATAATACGGCATCCATTTTTCCAGT